>NC_064926.1:310398038-311828038 GCF_023897955.1 Schistocerca gregaria | reverse complement strand
TGGCGGTAGCAGAATCAATTTGCAGTCGGCCTCAAATGCCAGATCCCTAAATTTCCGCAATAGTGCCTCATGAAAACAGCGTCATCTTCCCTCCAGGGATTACCACTTGAGTTCACTCAGTATTGCTGGAAAACGTGCATGTTGATCGAACCTACTGGTAACAAATCTTGCTACACGTTTCTGAATTGCTTTGAAGCCTTCCTCTAATCCGACTTGACAGAGAACTCAAACACTTTAGCAGTACTCAAAAAACAATCGCGCTAGAGTTCTATACGCCGTCTCGATGAGCTACACTTTCCCACAATTAACCCAATAAAACAAAGTCGAGCTTTCGTCTTCTCAACTGCCAACCTGACGTGTTCATTCCCTTTCATATCGCTTTGCGACGTTACGTATAGGTGTGACTGTGGCAAGGATCACCCTACTAATGCTGTAGTCGAACGTTACAGGATCAGTTTTCCTACTTAATCACATTAACTTCCATTTTGCTACATTTCTCTGACTACAAATTCATAACGTTATTTTTTATTCAGTGATCATGACTGATTGTCATGATCGCCAGTGGACAAGATGGAGCAAGTTTCTGCATAGACGGACATTTTCCCTCATGAATGCGGTGCTGTGTTGGCTCAGTAGATGACAGTTTCAGGCACGGGTTTCCGTCTGAAGTTTATTTTTCTCCTGTAATGCTGTAAAATCTCCGGTGTTTTTCGGTATTCAGGAAGAAAATAAAAGGCAAATGGAAATCCTTGTCCGAAATCGCCATCCACTGAGGCAACAGAGCTTTGGGTTCAAGGGAGACAAGTCTGTCTACGCAGTAGCTAGCCCCATCCACTTCACTAGGGATCGTGGCAGGCAGTTGCGATCGCGAAATGAGAAACAACATTCCTAGACGTTACACCTAACGTTCACCAGCGTGTAAAGCCACATTTGCTGTTGAACAAGTAGCATAGGGGCAGGCACCGATGCCTATAGTTTCAAAGCTCTGTATCGTCGGATGAAGTTTCCGGACATAGCTTCCTATCTTCAGTTTATTTTTCAACATTCCCTCTTCAAACCGTCGAATTTTTTTCGATAGCATTTCTTACCAGACTGTGTACATCCCGAGAGTGCTAAAAGTTTCAAAGGGGATTAATAATAAATAGAGAAATTTTTAATGTTGTGGTTATAATGCTTCACGTGTTTCAAGAGGTCTCCCTTCACTTGAATCCGACGCAGAGCACTTCCATATAGCCACTTGATACTGCCAGAAAAGTTCTTCTTTGGGGTGTTGTTTTCCAGAGAAAAATAAACTGCAAATAGAAAGCCTTGTCCAAAACCGTCATCCAGGGAGGCAACAGAGCATTGCCCTCATGAGAAACGAGGTCTTTCTATGCAGTAACTACCTCCATCCTCTTCACATGTTGGCTTGAATTTTGATTTCGTCGCCAAAGTGTTGATCCTTCATGTCAATTCATGCACTCTGTCATTTTGTGGCAGATTCGTATTGATACTATCAAGTCTCGCCACCTGTGAAGGTTTTCTCAAGAAAAGAACTGCCCGCATTTTGACCTGCAATCGAGAAGCGGCAGGCGACTAGGTTTCATCGTTATTGGTTGGGATTCAAGGTGTGTGAGAAAAACTTTGTACACACTTTCCTCTTCCTCAAAACATTCTTGGACACTGCGATTTGTGGCATAACGATGTTGACACACTGTGGCCACACGTACACTAATTAAAACTGTGTGCTCGCAACTGGCAGGTCGATTGCCTATCTGTTGATTACATTTGTTAGTTCAAGCTGGTACGGAAGTTACTTCGCTGAAGCCGCTTACATGCCACAAGTAAAATCAGTCTCGGAACATTTTGGACAGACAGTCTATCGAGAACGTACCAGATAAAGCCTTTTTCTGTGTACCTTATCCATCAATAATGAAGGGATTATTTATTTAGATAGGTAAACGTTTTGCACAGTTACGAGCATAGTTATTTAATTCTTTACAGTTATTCCGAAGAGGTGAATTTTTTTTGATAGAATAGTTTTTTATAGAACACAGGTTTTATCTTTAAACTGACTGAGTAAATATCAGAGTAAATGAAATAGCTATCCATTACAGTTAGGAAACTAGAAATTTATAAAGATTTAGGGAGGGACGCAACTTAATGTACATAATTAGGTGTATATAGGTGGATGTTCTGGCGGCGGAATTTTCATTTAGGTCAGGTGTTCAAACGAGTGCTCGTTACCCTGGAAGCACCCCTGCGCCTTCTAAACGATCTGTGTACGCTATACAAAGTGGCTGTCGTCACGGAGCTCGTCATGAGTCTGTCTCTGCGCTCGCACCATCCCCGTCTCCCACCCCTTGTGTGCAGGTAGGCGACCTCTTGGTTTTTTATTATCCATTGAAAACTTCTTTCTGTACAGCTCAATTCACCAACGGCTCGAGATAACAGTAGCAGCTTTTGCTTTTCATTGTGATTAATTGTGGGGGTGAGAGTACAGGTGGTAGGAGTGCTAGATGGAGCAAACTGAGTAAATGGCTATTTATAAATGATGTGTGTTACTATCTAAACACTAGGTATATTCTTCTAATGGCCATATATTCTCTATGTAGTTGTAGGTACGTATAGATTGTAATGCCCCTGCGTTAGTTTTTGTAATATATATAGATAAATTTATATTCCCTACGTCTTAAAACTTTTTCCAGTAAAACAGATACAAGAGCAAAAAAATTTTGTGTACAATAATTTATTTTAAAGATTTTTGGGCACAACACACATGATATGCATAGTGCAAGGAATGTTCATTACAAAGCAAGAATATTTAAGTAATTAAAGCGAAATTAATACAAAGAGCTTAAAAACAGTACGTAAAAAGCAAATAAAATGAAAATACAAAATAGAAAATATATTGGTGTTTTTCCAACACATACGGGAGATTATTCGTAGCAACCTGCTAGAATCCCCTCACAGTCAATGTCTATGGACTATAAATTATTTCCTTGACGAACGTTGTTGCTGGGTATCATTGGTCTTTGGCAACATCCTCTACTTTCTCCATTCCCTGTTCTTACGCTCATGGTAAATTCTGTCTGGGAGTGGGATATGCTGTCAGAGAACTTGTGCTATGGAGGATGGATAAGGTTCTTAATCTCCTGAAGAAGTCTCCATGTCCAAATTTTATCTCGCTGCAAATGCTACGGAAGAGGTACTGACGGAAGACCATTACAGGGCCCGCTAAAATTCATTTCTTCAACAGAAGTCAACGTTTTAATGAATACTTCAACTGCATTGTTAGGTGATTGTTTTCCTGGAATTCCTCCGTTGTATTTTGTCTCCTTCTGTTTTTTATCATCTTTAGCTTTTGCTATGCAATCGATGATTTTAGCTGAAATATATTTCTTTGTTTTCATTTTCACTACGACAAACTTTCTGTTGACGTGCTTTTCTGCGCCCATCTTGTTCTGGCGAACTAATACGTGTTTGCGGTGCTCCTTTTCCTTTTCCGAGAGACCAAAATCATAATCACATTCGATGTATGTATGGCCAGCATCAAGGACTTTATGTTCTATTGTGTCAATATGCTGATTTTGCTCAAGATCTATAAGCGGTATTTCAAAACATGATTTATTTAAACAGGCATCAAATTTATAAATACTCTTAAAAGCGTAGAAATTCGGCTACTGCTATACTTTCAACAATACTTACCTGAACCTTCTTTAAAAGTAGCAGCATTTCTCCTTGTGTCCGTTGTTTCACTTGTACTAGTTGTATCTTAAACGCTGACCGGGCACTGGCTTAGACGTAAAAATTTATCGTCAGAGAAAGCAGCACTATACAGGAAATCGTTTGTAGTTATTTTACTCATAAGAGATCCACATTTAAGATTTTCGAATGTGAACTTGGACCTTTTTTTGCGAAATGTCATTGGAAACACTTTAACACTTTTAGTTCAGTCCCCCAATTGTTTGTCAGACATAGGTCAAATGTTTAGGGTTTTCCGTGAATTCCGAAATGACTTGAAAGATCTATACATTCGTCGGTAAGCATGTTACATGATGATACTGTTTAAAAGTGTCACCTGTAGTGATATTATTTTCGAATGATGTCTGTTATTGCTACCAATGAAATGTTATTGGTGAACGATTTTGTGACGCTGGAGAGAGCGCGTCAGTGGCAGTCACTGATAATCAGTACCAAAGGCTGATTTCCTTTATTTGATGGCATTTATAGGGAAAAAAAAGAAGAAAAATCTGCAATCGTGCTTCGGAAAGACTGCGATATATTCACTGAACTGGATACAAGCCTGTCTCGAAAAGAGTGTTCTGCCTCTGATATGACTGGTGATGTTCACTTTGAAATGATTAAGAAAATTCGAGATTTCACCCCTCAAAATAAATCTGTGCCAAGAAGTAAGAACATAAACTTACCACTGATTCGAAGTATTTGAGCAACAGATGTAAGAAACTGATACAAGCACAAGTCAAAGGAGCAATTGATTTCAGCAGAAAACACTAAAAAGGAACAGTGGTACCAAAGCATTGGTTCCACAGAAGAAAGAAGTCGTGAATTTTCTTCTCCGTGGCACGAAAAGTAATGAGGGAATGAGTGTTTTAGAAAATGATGCCACTTCTTTCGGCGATAAATCTCCCCCTGAGCAATTTCGTCGACTCATGTGTGCTGTAGTTCGTTATGAAGGAGCATTCATCCTGCTTTGATCAAAGGAAAAGCAGCAAATGCATACATTAGTTGTGCAGTGACAAAAAATAAGAAGTGTTGTAAATCTCACGAGAAGCAAGAGCAAATAAAACCATCACAAAGGTAACATAGGCAAAACGAACACTGATGAGACAAAGCATTATAACCACTTCCCATCTGTGATTGAAAACCACGTGGTAGCATAGAGGGCATGTGAAACGCTAAAGGAAGAACGAGAGATGTTCAGTAAGTAATTCAACAATTTTTTTTCTGGAGACAGGATGTTTGAAGCTGGCTGATCATTCAGGATTCCAATGTACCGCATTACTCCCCACTCTTTGAGCGACAGAAAGCCATTCTTCAACACAACCTCCTTTCAGTGCAACTGTCTCACGCGACCTTACTGGACGGCCTGTGTGCCTACATGGTACCAGTCTACAAAGACGGAGCTAATGTCTTGCTGCAACACATGGTACCAGTCTGCAACGACGGAGCTAACGTCTTGCTGCAACAATAAGCTTCCCATCATCTATGTGCTGCTTCCCGCGTAGTACATCCGTTGGGCCAAAGAGATGAAAGAGATGGAAGTCGTTAGATGCAAGACCCGGGCTGTAAGGTGGCTGAGGAAGAACAGTCCATTGAAGTTTCATGAGCTCCTCTCGCTTGCGTAGACTTGTGTGAGGCCTTATGTTGTCATGTAGGAAGAGAAGTTCGTTTGCATTTTTGTGGCGATGAACACGCCGAAGACCAACACTGCAGGAGTCTCAACAGTGTGCGGCCAGTAGGCAAGCGGGAGATGGGACACGTTTGTGCTATCTTGCTGCAACGATCACAGTCTCTTCGCCTAGTGACTAAAAGTTCTTTTGTTCACTGCCAGGTCTCAATAGAAATTTTGCGGGTGGCTGAGAAAATCTACCATGTTCTGCTTTTCCGCCAAAATAAATTCAATGGTAACTCTCTGCATCAAGCTCACCGCAGTTACAGACGCAATTTTGAAGTCTACCTGTTGGAACTTCGGGAGGGGGAATAACCCACAACAAATTCCGAATGTTTTCAACCGAAACGGGTCGAGGTGAAGAACGTGTTGCATTATTTATTGTCCGCCTCTCGTAAATGAGTCGAACAGTGTGGGATACAGAAATATTCTAGCGACGAGAGACAAACCGTAAATGGGGAAATCCATAGATAAAACCGACTTTGATAAAGGGCAAACGCTTGTGGACCGGCAACGGTGAACGAGCACCACGGAAACGAAACTGGTGGGCTGTTCTCGTGCTACCATTGTGAGCATTAGTGTAAAGTGGATGAAGTCCGATTAGGTGACAACGTGTTAGACATCCACGCCTTATCACATGAGGCTAGCTCGCTCTGTAAAATTCGTTAGGTGGCGATGTGTGGGAGTTTTGACAACAGAATGTAATGCAGGTGATGTCACAAGTGTGCTGGAGCACATCGTTTAACGCACATTTTTGGATATCAAGTTCCGCAGCAGACGGTCTTTCCATGTCCCCATGTTGATCCAATAGAACGATTCTAGGCGCTTCAGTCCGGAACCACGTGGCTGCTACGATCGCAGATTCGAATCCTGCCTCGGGCCTGGATGTGTATGATGTCCTTAGATTAGTTAGATTTACGTAGTTCTAAGTCTAGGGGACTAATGACCTCAATCGTTAAGTCCCATTGTGCTTAAAGCCATTTGAACCATTTTTGTTTTTGTTTTTTGGTTTATCCAACGAAATTACCAGTCTCTGATTTAGTGGGCATGGAATCAACGAGATTGGACCGGCGACTGCGTGGTCGGATGAATCACGGTTCTTGTTATACCAGGTAATGGTTATTTTTCGACATGCTGTCGTATAGACTAACATTTCTCAAACTTTCATTTTTCGCGACCCATTTTCCATTCCATAATTTGCCTTTCACTTCATACGGTACTTTTTAATATTTTGTCGCTACAGCTATAAAGTTACAAACTTTACCAACTATCAAGACTAAGTAAATTAACTGCTATTTCGCAGCGCCGATCCGCTTCATTGACACAACGAAAATCGATGACCCTCTATTGCCATCTGTGTTACAGGCAGCGAGTGAAAATACTCCCGACGGCCTCTCAATTGTCTAAGAAGGAGTCTTTCATAGAATTCACTGCAAGTGTCCAAGTCTAAAGACTATTTAGAAATAAACCGCTCTTTGAACTTGTGGTAGGGGTGGAATGATAACTCTTCTGTACTGAAAGCGAGCATATTTCGTATACTATTAGACCTATCACTTTCAACGCCCTACCGTTGAGAAACGCGGTTATCTGCAAGAACTAAGAATGGCTGTCTATAATATTTAACCTTACATCGAAAAAATTTGCTCTGCAAGCCACGCCAATAGAATGCAGTAATGATTACAAAATTTTGTTTTAGTACAGTGATTAAGAGTTTATTATTAAATTAATTGTCCAGTACTGATACAGTCTTATTTAGAAGTGCATTATATCAACGTAAATATGAATTTTAGTTTTTTATTACACCAGAATCTGTTTTGCTTTTCTTTCCTGTCAGTAAATTAATCCATATATAAATTTGTTTCCTTATTCTTTTAATAAGTTCGTGCCCTCATTTAGTCTTATCACGGCCCCCCAATGGGGCCCACCCCACTGCTTGAGAACCGCTAATCTTGGCGAATGGCTGCTCCGAACAGTCATCAAGTTGCGAACGCAGGCCGGTGGGGGTAGAATTATGCCATGGATTACATTCACCTGGGATATGGGTCATTTATTAGTAATCGAACGCACTAGGACAGCTGCGAATTACATGACCATTATGGTGGACCTCCTGAATTCCATCTTACTCGATGACTTCCCTGATGGCGATGTCACAAGGGCAGAATCGTGACGCAGTATTTTGTGCAGTATGACAGCGAACTCATGTTCAAATTTTGGCTACCAGTTAGCCTGGCCAAGCCCTGTGGAGTCCATCTGGGAAATAACTGGGTGCCAGCTCCCATGTCAAGTATTAGGAGTCTGTAATTTACGGGCCGGCTGCGGTGGTCTCGCGGTTCTAGGCGCGCAGTCCGGAACCTCGCGACTGCTACGGTCGCAGGTTCGAATCCTGCCTCGGGCATGGATGTGTGTGATGTCCTTAAGTGAGTTAGGTTTAAGTAGTTCTAAGTTCTAGGAGACTGATGACCACAGCTGTTAAGTCCTATACTGGTCAGAGCCATTTGAACCATTTTTTTTTTTTTTTTTTTTGTAATTAAGGGAACTCCATTTCCCTGATGTCACCATTCTCAAAAATAATAGAATAAACTGTGAATGATAGATTAATGATTACTTGAGCAATTGCAACGTTTTAAGTGAATTAGAGTTTGTTTTTCAGAGTGACATATGTATAGAATCAGCCATAGTAGAAAAATCACAGTTTGGCTTTCGGAGTGACAGAAGTACAGAGTCAATCCTGGTCCAATACTCGAAAGTGTTACTCGGTGGAGTTGACAAAGGTTAGTGTCACCGCCACATTTTGACAACTTTCTAAGCCTTTTGATTCTGTTGGCTATAATATTCTACTAAATAATCTAGAAGTATTAGGAACAAGAGCGGTACCTGTTAACTGATTTCGATCATACCTATCAGGTAGGATAGCATGTACGTCAAATGAAACACGTATCAGAAACAAAGTACATTAACGTAAGAGTTCGTCCAGATAGCAGATTAGGACCAATACTATTCCTGATACTCATCAATGACTTTCCCAGTAGCATTAAACATGGAGAAAGAATTCTTTTTGCTAATTAGGGCCGTATTATATCCACTGAGAAAACAAGAAAACTCCCTGTAGTCAAACCAAATGAAACCGTCAAGAAAATTTACAGTATCAGTCAATAGTCAGTAAGGTCACACGGAACATAAAGAAAACAAATGCCACACATACCAGTTTGAAGACAGAAAGTGTTATAGTTACATTGAATGTATACAACAGTACTATACACTGCGTAACAACCACAGAAATTTCTAAGAATGGATACTCATTGTCAGTTGGGGTGGTGTAAACACGCAACAATATTACGAAAAAATCACCTGCATATTATGCCGTTGGCTTCCTCTCATCAGCATGTAAGAGGCAGTGTCTTTTAGTTACACACTATTCATATGTAGTCTCAATTCTTAGTTACGGCATTCTTTTCTGGGTAACAAATGGACAAAATATGAACGCAGTGTTCTAATTTCAGACAAGGGCCATAAGAATAATTAAAAACGGTAATCGAGACACTGGTGTTTATGACTGCATCACGTGAGTACCTGTACCAATCCGCTGTATAGAGCTAAAACAACATTGATGATTACTGCATGAACAGCTCCATCAGTGACCATGGAACAAATTCTAGGTCGAACTTTCTTTTACCATGAAAGAATAAACATAACACTGAAAACAGGAGTTTCTTTCAAGGAGTAAACTGCCAAGGGGGATCACAAGAATTTCTAAAACCACCTTATTAAAGAGGCAGTTAAGCAATATATGTTAAGCAATGCACACCACATATTCAAAGATTACTTTGGTAGCACAGAATAGGGCTTTCTAAGTAATGTAAAACAAATAAATAATACTAACGATAATAAAACATCTATCATTTGACAAACTACTTTCACACAAATTTTTTTGTTCTTTTCACAAATTCAATGCTGACAGAGTTTTTGAGACTAGAAAATGGGATGTTGCGGTGTACAAAACGGTACCGTCGTGTGCTGATCCTATGTGTAGCGTCCAAAATCAATTTGTTTATAGTGTGTGTAGTGTGTGCCACGACTTGGAGGGAGAAATGAATGAGCATTGTAGCATTAGCCTTTTATATTATGAAATAACACTATTAAAAACTAGGGATGAACTAAATGAGATACAACTGCTTTAAACTGAGTGGCCTCGTATTCGGGAAGACGGAAAAGCCAAACTAAATCCGAACATCTTGATTTCGCTGCTGCGTCATTTCCCCAAATTACTTCCGGCAAATTCTCGGTCGCTTCTTGCTATAAAAGTAATGTAAATGTCCAGTATCCTTCCTCCTCCTCCTCCTCCTCCTCCTACTACTACTACTACTACTATTACCCTGCTAACACCGATATCCTCTACCAAATTATTCTAGAAACTTCTCAAGGAGTTGTTATATTCATATAAAGGCAAATCGCTACTGTATTCCAAAGGCTGACCAACCTGCTGTGTGTCAGAAACGACGTTAGAGAAATGAACTACAGAAAGCTCCATCTATGAATTTTTATTTAATACTTTTGTGAATCAGTTTGGCAAAATTTTGGTTTGTTCTTCATATATACCTGGTGGGTTTCAGAAGTGGGTGTGCGAAAACTATAACATACACAGACAATCTACACATAGATTGGAGAGGTATGTCTCATACCTAACAGGCGCATCTCATTTCGATCGCTTTGTTTGCATGTGTGATCAGTGTCTTACCGAATTCCCCTCGAAACGCGAAGCGTTCTACAGAACCTGTGGAACATTAGTAGGTGACTAACGTTCTTCAGCATGCCTCATAGTTTGGAAATGTGGGAATTGTACAATAAAAAGACCACTGAAAACATGACAGCAGCCACCTGTGAGTACTGTGGAATCATATGTATATCACAACACAGTGGCTACTCGTCTGCGGGAAATCCTACAGCAGTGTAGATTCTGTTCACAGTCTATATGTGTTTGGCGCAGGAATCTTTACAGAGTACAGGAAAAATTTTCAGCACCACTTCTGAAACAATAAATGAAACGTCGATGTCTATGTCTGCCATCTCAGCTGATGAGGAATTAATCTCTTAAATGCCACATCGTCAGTTTGCCAGGCACTAGTACAGCAATTTCTGACAGATGTAAAATAAGTTGTCGATAGAACCTTTTATGCCTCACGAGCCTCGTTATCGTTATTACGGTCCCAATACTGGAGGAAAGGTTTTCATTTCACTTGTCCTGGTTATGAACCATCTAACCACCATGTTATGGGTATCATGTTGCTCAACGCTGAATATCAACGTGTTCACGCTGTTGTCACAGAAAAGGTTACACGTTAAAATGCTCTCGTCGGTGGATGGACAGATGTGTCCAGACAGCAGGTGATCAATTCCATTGTCAACACAACAGAACAAATTTTGTTCAAGAGTATTTGTCCTGCTGAGTGCAGAGGAACAGCATAATTAACGATGGAAATACACAAGAAATCGTCAGTACCCCATTTCTCTCTTACACATTCAATTACGTATATTTCCCTACCAATGCTACCAGTACTACTGGTAATCCTACGATTTACTATTTCATTTATGTACTCTACCAAAGCTACCGAACTGTAGTTTTGGTAGAAAACAGCTGTAGGCAAACACCAATATAGTTCGGAGTGAACGCCCATGCGATTCAACGACAGTAGCTCGCTTTGGAAGTCTGCTTTTTGGGTTGTCTCTCTGCAGGCGTGAACAAATTCAATGGGACAATACGGAGTAGATGACTGCATGTTCTGACATGCCTGCTCCCTATGTGTGCGCTCTGCAACTACTCCATGGCATATTTTACAAACTGAACCTTAGAATGATACTGTATCTATTGATACATGTCATTTTCCTTAGTTTCTTGTAACTTTCGTAAAGTGATCTACATTAGATTCAGCTTTAGTTCCATAGACCCAAAAATGAGATGATTCTCGTGGGTGTGGAACAAGCCAGAAAGTATAACATAAAAAAACATAAAACAGCTACTCCAATCATTTTTCAAGATATTGTCAAAATAGGTGAATACATTACAGTAAACTAGACCTGCTAATATTTACAGAATTAATGTACTGTCAGAATGAACCATAGTTAAGCACTTTTAATAAATTTATCATACACAAAATACCTAATATTGACTGTTGTGACCAATGGCTGTCAAAACTAAAATCTGACAGACATTTTTAATTAAGCTGGTTTAACAGTCCGTATTAAGATATTCATCTATAGAGTAGGAGGGGTTTCCTCGAAAAGTCTCTCAAACTTTGTTTAAACTGTGCTTTATCTGAAACCAAGTTTCTTATGAGTGCTGGCAGTTTATTGAAAATGCGTGTTCTTATATATTGGATTCCTTTCTGGACCAAGATAAGTAATTTTAGGTCCTTTTTCTGAGTATTGATTCTATGTATTGAGCTATTGGTTGGAAACAGAGATACGTTACATGTAAGAAATTTCATGTACTTGACTGGTTAATTATTGCAATGTTTTTACCATCTGCAAACAAAACAGATTTAGCATCTAGCTATGTAACAGACGAGAGGTCATTAATGCACAAAAGAAAAAGCAATGGACCCAAGATGGAACCTTAAGGAACACAAAATACAACTAATTCTCAGACACGTGAAAACTGATTACTTACTGCACAGTTATTTCTGAACGACATTCTTCGTTTTATGTTAGTCAGAAAAGACTTAAACTATTTCGCAGCACTGCTGGTGACACCATAATATTCTAATTTTACTTAAGACAATACTGTGAATCACAACTACTTTTGACAGATCACAGAAAATGCCAGTAGCCTGTAATATTTTACCTAATGAATTAAGTACATTCCCACTGTACGTGTTAATAGCTTTCTCTAAATCAACACCCTTACAATATCCAAACCGTGACATGGGGAATATATTATTTGCTACTAGATGCTTCAGAAGACTGTTTGACACAACCTTTTCAAATATTTTTGAGAAAGTTGGCCAAAGTGAAATACGTCGATAGGTTGATGGTATCTCTTTATCCCCCTTTTTGTAAATAGGCTTAACTTCAGCATATTGTATCTGAAGTCGTGGAGGTACTTACGAATGACCCTGCAGCATCACGTAATCGTTCAGTGTTGGAAGATGACTTTTGTGAAAACTCAGGAATATTTTCTTACTTAAACATGTATGTTTACTAAATATTTCCTTAATACTGCTTGGTTATAATTAATCTGAAGATGTTCTGAGTGGTGCAGTGTGAAATGTATACATCGCAGGATGCTGAAACACCCCATGGGTATGTTCACTTACAAGTGAGAGCGCGGAGCGCGCTGAAAAAATAATAGTTCTACTTTCTTCCACCGTGAGAAATATGGCGCTGTAGACAATCACAGTGTGAAATGCTTCCTGTTTTGACATCAGTATGCTATTTACCACTTGATGATGCCTGTTGACTTTTTTGTGAAAAAACTGGTAGTGTAAAGGGCGAAGAAGGTTAATCAGAATGCCAGCAACAGCAGCGCTGCATTGCACGAATATCGCCTATACGAACAGCTGCAAAGGGGTCTGATGTCAATACGTAGACTAAAGAATATGCTAAATACATTCGAAGAATTAGGTGATGCAGCAGGGAGAGGGAGGCAGCATATTCTCATGACACTTATTGATGATGTTGCAATAGGTGTAGGCCACTGTGCAGCAGATGCGTAAAATTCTGCAGTCAGTGCTCGTTTGATGTCAAAGGAATTGTCTCCCACGTTCAACAGTTCAAAAGGTTTTGCTGAGCATTATACATTCGTCTCCCTACAAGATTCAGAATGTACACCAAACGAAGCCCCAAGGTATGCTGCAACGCCGTGTCTTTGCCATTCGTCTCTTGGCATGCATGGAAATGGATTATACGTGGCGGGGGAATATTCTCTGGACGGACGTGGCACACTGTGCGGTGCCATGAACGCACGGAAGTGTCGCATATGGGTTTCTGCTGTGCCACGTATTGTGCAGGGACATCCTATGTACTCAATTTATTTGACTGTGTGGTGTGGTTTCACAAGCTTCTTCACTTTGACGCGTCGCAGACCTGCTCGGTACAGAGTGACACATGCACGCTGATTACAGCTTTGCAAGAACTCAACAGTGCCCACACCACTATCTTCTTGCAAGATGGGGTGACAGGACATATCGCTGTCCGGTGAAATATTTGCTAGCAGAACCCGCCAGTAACAGCCGCATCATCTCTAGGCAATTTCAAGATTGATGGGGAGTATCCGGACATACCACTCTGATTACACCGATAATGCAGCGGGCGATGTCGGCCCTGCCGTATTAGACATGCAGCATGTTGGTCAATGGGGAGACCCTATTTAACATACACTACTGGCCATTAAATTGCTACACCAAGAAGAACTGCAGATGATAAACGGGTATTCATTGGACAAATATATCATACAATAACTGACATGTGATCACATTTTCACGCAATTTGGGTGCATAGATCTTGAGAAATCAGTACCCAGAACAACCACCTCTGGCCGTAATAACGGCCTTCATACGCCTGGCCATTGAATCAAACAGAGTTTGGATGGGGTGTACAGGCCCATGCAGCTACAACACGATACCACAGTTCTTCAAGAGTAGTGACTGGCGTATTGTGACGAGCCAGTTGCTCGGCCACCATTGGCCACACGTTTTCAGTTCGTGAGAGAGCTGGAGAATGTGCAGGCCAGGGCAGCAGCCGAACATTTTCTGTATCCAGATAGGCCCGTACAGGACCTGCAACATGCGGTCGTGCATTATCCTGCTGAAATGTTGGGTTTCTTAGAGATTGAATGAAGGCTAGAGCCAGGGGTGGTAAGGTAGTTCAAATGTAATGTCCACTATACAAAGTGCCGTCAATGCGAACAAGAGGTGACCGAGACGTGTAACCAATGGCACCCCATACCATCACGCCGGGTGATACGCCAGTATGACGATGACGAATACGCTTCCAATGTGCGTTCACCTCGATGTCGCCAAACACGGATGTGACCGTCATGATGCTGTAAACAAAACCCGGATTCATCCGAAAAAATGACGTTTTGCCATTCGTGCAGCCAGGTTCGTCGTTGAGTACACCATCGCAGCCGGTCAAGTCTGTGATGCAGCGTCAAGTGTAACCGCAGCCACGGTCTCCGAGCTGATAGTCCGTGCTGCTGCCAACGTCGTCGAACTTTTCGTGCAGATGGTTGATGTCTTGCAAACGTCCCCATCTGCTGACTCAGGGATCGAGACGTGGCTGCACGATCCGTTACAGCCATGCGGATAAGATGCCTGTCATCTCGACTGCTGGCGATATGAGGCCGTTGGCATCCAGCACGGCGTTCCGCGTTACCCTCCTGAACCCACCGATTCCATATTCTGCTAACAGTCATTGGATCTCGACCAACGCGAGCAGCAATGTCGCCATACGATAATTGCGATAGGCTTTATCAAAGTCGGAAACGTGGTGGTGCGCATTTCTCCTCCTTACACGAGGCATCATAACAACGTTTCACCAGGCAACGCCGATCATCTACTGTTTGTGTATGAGAAACCTGTTGGAAACTTTCCTAACGTCAGCACCTTATAGGTGTCGCCACCGGCGCCAACCATGTGTGAATGCTCTGAAAAGCTAATCATATGCATATCACAGCATCATCTTCCTGTCGGTTAAATTTCGCGTCTGTAGCACGACATTTTCGTTGTGTAGCAATTTTAATGGCCAGTAGTTCCTCCTCTTTTCCTGCTCCCACACCACATTGTTATTGCTTGTAGCGCCATATTTTAACCTGGTGGCAAAACTTGGAACTATTATTTTTATCGGAATACTCCGAGAGTTCACCGCTTAACGAACATAAGTATGCTGTTTCCACGTCCTGCGATGTATGCAACCTCCGCTGCAGCACTTGGAACACAACCACTTTAATTATAAACACCAAATACATCGATGGAAGAAGCCTGTAAATGTCATTTAGCTGTATTGATTTAATATTAATAATTTCTACAAGACTTTAAAGACTCTAAAAAAGTGGTTCAACTACCATTCTGTTTCCGATGTTGTGAAGTCTGCTATTATAATAATTGCTTTTTCCATAAATGTCTTTATTCTCACCCTTTTTACTTTATTTGCATCTGGAGTTACAAACACTAAGTACTGACCTAGCCACCCAGCTTTCGGTGACCGTATCATCTCTACAGACTGGCCCTATTCAGTCCCATTCAATCGATCCCTACACACACATCTCCCGGAACCACGGTTATTGATCGCATAATTCCCAGCTTCCTCCGTCATTACTGCTTCAAAAGATTTTTGCCGACTTAATTAGCGATCTCCGGTGCCTGACTGGTTAATTTCCGCTCCCTCTACCTGGAAGGCCGCGCCAGCGGCGACACTCAACGGCGATAGGCCACCGGCGACAATGAAAGGAAATGGTAGGTGGCGCGAGGTGGTTCCCCGAAGGGGGGGGGGGATGGAGGGGGAAGGGAGGCGGAGCCGAGTGTGGGAGGGAGGAAGCGGAGATTCGGCAGTCGCTCCCTGATAGCGCTCTTATGATTAAGATTCGGCGACACCAAAAGAGTCGCCGCGCTTAGCGCCTCCTAAGTTCTAATATAAGGCGGCGGTCTTTGTGCTCGCTGAGCCCTGCCACTGACGAGAAAAGGAACAAAGGCACAAAGGGCGCCCCCTACAATTCTCGAAGGAAATGCTCGTTGTCCGAAAAATAAGTAAGCGCAGTGTCTCTGAAATGTGTCACGTTTCGCCTGAACATAAGCAAAATGTAATGGTGTTGCAGACAGGTCGTTAAGGAAGTGTCACTCCAGACACAAGCAAACACACTTAGACGAAATACAGTGAAACAACACAAACGTCTGAGCAAAGAACGCAGACACAGGGGTGCAAAAATTGACTCGAAACAAAGTAAGAAAGAACGACGCTTAAAAAAACATAACAAATAAACAAACACCATGTGGATCACTTCTTTTATTACCGACTACCGGGTTCATTCTGCGCTGCAGACCGTCTTCATGTCCTGGGAGAAGAGCCAACGATTACAAAAGTAGGCCATTACAAGCATTACCTTCGGAAGTTGGACAATTAACAAAATATTATGAGAACCGACACACCTGACGCTGCAAAATTCCGTTTGTCAGCTAACGTAAAATACAAAGTTTGTGGGTAAAGTCACGTGACATATCACAGGCCAAAAAAAAATTATTTTCACATGGTGTGTGCGCATTTCATACGCTTGTACATTAAAACAACATCAACCACATTTCTCCATCATAAAATCGAGTAAAATAAGTAGTGAAATCGAGGACCAAAAGACATACTCATGAAACTTGAAAACGGGTGTAAAAAAAAAATCACAGTACAATGTGCATCGTAGATTTTTGTTCTCATCTGTATACTTTAAAAGAAAGTGTAAAATTTAAAAAATGGAAAGAAGGTATCCAATCAGCATTGTTTGAGTCTTTGCTCTGTTAAAATATAGCTTTCAGAACTGTCCCTCATTGTAATGCATAAGACCAAGAGATATATATAATGAGGACCATTACTGTAAGCTAAAAAACGGGAGAGGGAGGAATACAATCACAAAAATAACTACAGGTGTTTACCAAATACTACAGATTACAATGGCGTTCAATGATAATAGTATGAGAAATATAATAGAATGGCCGCTAGAGCACACCACCTACAACAGAAGTTCGAGTGACGAGCCACGCAGTAGTACGTGCATGCATGTTACAGGTTGTAGCTCGCGTCGACTACTTTCCACCTCGAACGGACAAACAGGTATATAAATTCATGTTTATGGAACGGGGAAGTGCACCAGGAACGGCGTACCTGCTTCAGAACGTCGTCATAAAAATTAAAGTAAGCGCTGTGGGAAAATCACTCTGTTCAATAAAGTCTTGCTCGATTCTTTCCTGTTGGCAGTATAAATTCCTATTTCCTCAGTCACGTCTTGGTACCACTCTTTACTTGCCCTACGCAAAATCTGCAAGTTACTGTCAATAATAATGATTTCATGGTTGCGTGTTGATAAACGCGTACCTTGTGCACCTATACTTTGTGCAAGGATATATTAAAAAGCGCGTTTTAAATGCTCGTCCCGTTTCCACACTGTAGTACTTGCGGCAGTCACCATACGTTACATATGAACACCGGAGCGTAAATACTTTTTCTTTGCTTCTGAAATGCTATGACGAAACATGATCGTAGCGAGGATGTTGCAAATGACAACTTTTACGTTAGATATAAGTAGGGCTCTTTTGATTTTATTAAAAGTTGTGCCACGGTAGCCTATTTCATGCTGACAAAATTGCTCTTCTTCCTTAGTTGACGTTAACGTTGTTGACTCTTTAATAATGAACCGGGACACGTAGGTGGGTTCTCCTACCCTTTGTGCTTTATCCCTCGCCCGCCACTGTAAACGCACGCTGCTGTCACGTTGTCATTTCGTCTAAGCAGCGTCATAAAGAAACGAATACTACTGAAAAGGAGTTTACCAATAACATCATTTATATGAGTACAGTTAATTTGTACCGTGAGCTGCCACCTATGCATTTCGCGCAATGGAGTTCTTACTACTACTTCGTTGCAGTGTGGCAGTGTATGAAATCTCGGTGAACTAACGCTGAAGCAAATATGCGTACTGACCGATGGGTTCCGATTTTTGTTGCCGACTCAAGACTGGAGGAAAGTGTAAGGATGGAAGAAACAAGGAAAATAAGTTGGAGGCGATATAGCTCTGAAGACGTTTGTCACAATGGAAGTTGCTGCAGCACCTTAGGGGTACAGATTCTGCTAATTAAAAATAATAAAAAACTACGTTTGGCAGAATACGTGTGAAAGCAAATAGTCAAAATGTTGTAACTTGTCGATGGATTGGAAATGAAATGGTAATGAACGTTTGGCGTCATTAGCCAGGAGGCCCCTTGCGAGGCAGGTCAGGCCGCCTTAGTGCAGGTCTTATTACATTCGACGTCACATTGGGCGACCTGCGCGCCGGATGGGGATGAAATGATGATGAAGACAACACAACACCCAGTCCCGACCCTGCCGGGAATCGAACCAGGGCCCCTTACGGCAGTCCGTCACGTTGACCATTTTTTTCCCCCGCGCTAACCATTTTTTTATTCCACAAAAACAGTAATAAAAATGGCTAACTTACAATGAAATGACATAAATAAGGTGACAGATAATTGCAGTCATAAAACCATTCAGCTATCGGGGCGGACGTCGATGGAATACAACACAGCCACTAACCTTCACAACAGTTACATAGGCGGTAAGTTTGCTTCGCTCAAAGGAAGGAAATGGAACGTAAAATTTTAATAAAAACACAGCTCCCGCATAGAATATTTTCTCAGTTCTTAATTATAGCCCTTCTTCTTTGCTTCACAATTAATTTTTGCCCATTATTAATAATTTATGAGGAGAAAATGAAACTTCTTCCTTCTCTTCTTCTTGTGAGGTAACATCAATTTGGGTCGGCTGCTTCTCATCTGGTCCAATAATCTTTTATTCTCATGTTTTGCAGTCTTCCTTTTTCTTCTGCCCCTAATTATTTAACCCTCGGTCTATCGCTGTCCTGGAAACAGGTCAATTTTTATATTGGTAATTCACCATGTTTTGTAACTATCTGGTTCCTGAATTTATGGAATCCTCCTGAGAAACATTCGTTCCACAACTCTCGTAAGTAGTCCTGTTGTTAGTGGACTCTAACTTCTCGCTGCGTATGAGCTTAAGGGCGGTTCGCTGACTGGTTATGTTTCAGTTTTTCTTTCATTCAAATATTCTTCGTATTGTAGATGTTCAAAGTTGTTTACATGCCACATAAATTTTATTTTTCGTGTTCCAATTGCTTCTTTTTCTGTCAGAACAGTTTGTATTCATTATCACAAGTATTTCAGCCTCTCCGTCTTCTGATTTTCTGTTGTGATCCTTTCAGCAGCTTCCTTGATGTTTTTCATTTACAGTGTCTTCTCAATTGTCTGCACTAACCACTTGTCTCTGCAGTTGTGTGGCTTGTTTGACTGCCTCTTGAAATAGTTTCAACAGTATCACAATATCGTCTGCAAGTGGCAAAAAATCTACCCGTATTCCTTTCTTCTTGCACTCCAATCAGAATCCGCCCACTTGCTTAACTTCAAATCGCCATTCCCTGATAACCTTATCAAGGACATATTTAAAGAGCAAAGCGGAGAGTCCGTTTCTCAGTCTGGCTCCGATTTCTATCTTGAAGGTGTCCGAAAGCTTTACTCTTAACTTGACAGTGTATATAGCATTGCTTAACATACATTTAAGAAGTTTACTGAATTTTCTATCCAGACTCGTCTTCCCTAATATTTGATGCAGTATTTGCCTGTCTACTGAATCGCAAGTTTTCTTGAAGGCTACGAATGTGAGCATGTAACTCTTGCACCTCTGTTCTCGTACGCGATAAGTAGTTTCATATCCAATATTTGTTCTGAAGACGATATGCCCTTTCTGAAACCTGTTTGTAATCATGACTTTGTGGACTTTAGTTGCTTTTCCAATTTGTTCAGCAATGATTCTGAGCATATCTTACAGGTCTCTGGTATTAATGGTATTTCTTCATAATTCCCAGAATCCGACTTATCTCCTTTCCTGTGTATGGCATGTATCACTGCCGAAGTTCAACCATCTGGGAGCTGCTCTTCATCCCAAATTTTCTTTATAATACGTCAGTCCGATGATCATATCCTCGTTAGCATACTCAGATTTCTACAGTGATCCCGTATTCCTCAGAAGCTTTATTATTCTTCAATGCATTTATGTTGCTCCTAACTTCTTCTGCAGTTTGCCGGGCGGAGTGGCCGTGCAGTTCTAGGCGCTGCAGTCTGGAACCGGCGACCGCAGGTTCGAATCCTGCCTCGGGCATGGATGCGTGTGCTGTCCTTGGTTAGTTAGGCTTAATTAGTTCTAAGTCCTAGGCGACTGATGACCTCAGAAGTTAAGTCGCATAGTTCTCAGAGGCATTTGAACCATTTGAACCTTCTGCAGTTTGCAAGTTTGCCAACCGAGCCTCTCATGAACCTGAACTTCAAAAATGTCCTCCACACCTGGACGTATGTGCGACGGATGGCGCCCGTGAACACAGTCACCTATTCAAGGAGCGCGGATCGGATCGCTGATAAACTACGAGGGTAATTTTAAACTTCCTGCCCAATGTGGATGCGCATGTATTAAAATATCAGGGAATAGATTCCTAGGTACTAGGGGGTGAGCCGTAGAAGATAAAAATACTAGGAACAGACAGAAATCGGAATACGTTCAACAGACACACACACACACACACACACACACACACACACACACACACACATACACACACACACACACAAACAAATACACAGTTTTGAAACTACTGGATATAAAAAGATCTACCCTGCACAGTAGTTTTCATGCATAAATAATAGCACCATGTTTTTGAGGAGAAATTTCATTAAATAATCCAAACCTATTATTATTTGACATCACGACTGGAAGAGGTTATGTACAAAATGCCAGTTGGATCAAGTTAAAACTCATGTCAGTTGTGAGCGAAACTTGTGGCGTGACGCTCGGAAATTTACAACGCTTGGCGAGAAATGTTGGAATAGTGTAATGAAAAGTAGCACAGATACGGTAGTCTGCTCGTTTCCGTGAACGCTGCGTAAACAGTGAGGAGAACTCAAGAAGTGGAAGGCCGTCAATTTCAACAGTCTACGGCTCTCATGTTATCGTTAATCTCATTTTGAGAAATAGTAGATGAAAAACATGTGAGGGAACCGCATGTGAGCTAGTGTGTCTCTCACATCTGTGTACAGAATCATAACTGGAAAGTTAAAGATGTGTAACGTTGCTGCCAGCTGGGTTCCACATGATCTAACAGAAGAGGAGATAGCAGGTCGCAGATTAATTGCTTGAACGTTATCCAACAGACAGAGAACAGTTCCGGGAAAGGATTGTTGCACTTGATGAAACCTGGATACCAGATTTTAAGCCATAACTGAAGTCTCAGTCGTTAAAATGGAAACGTTCATGCTCTCTGTGGTGTCACCGCCAGACACCACACTTGCTAGGTGGTAGCCTTTAAATCGGCCGCGGTCCGTTAGTATGCGTCGGACCCACGTGTCGCCACTATCAGTGATTGCAGACCGAGCGCCACCACACGGCAGGTCTAGAGAGACTTCCTAGCACTCGCCCCAGTTGTACAGCCGACTTTGCTACCGATGGTTCACTGACTTCTACGCTCTCATTTGCTGAGACGATAGTTAGCATAGCCTTCAGCTACGTTATTTGCTACGACCTAGCAAAGCGCCATTATCAATTAATATTGATATTGTCAGTCATGTACCGTCAAGAGCGACGTTCATCCTTAATGGATTAAAGTTAAGTATTCAACCAGCTACGTCCGTTGTTTCTAAATTCTAATTACCTTGTCCTGTTCCAGACCTCACGCCACGCTGCGTGAGCTAAATCGCGTGCCTTTCGGCCTCCTCTAGTAATACGGTGTTGGCTGTCCTGCCAACCACAACACTCTCCACGCCCGAAAAATCTCTGTCGGTAACCTTCAAAGGATAAAATAATAAAGATCTTTCCAAATGACATGAATGGAGTTGTAGCCACAAATAGTGCCCCGGTGGACGTCTGTAACAGGCAAATAACATGAGCTAATTCTGCAAAAGATTTTGGGCCCCAAATTTCATCAAACAAGGCCAGACATGCTTGCAGCTGGTTTTCTCATTTTGCACGCCAATGCAACACCGCGTGTTGCCCTATCAGTGAGAAAAACGCTCCACAAATATGGATGGGGAATACTTCCCCACCCACAATACAACCCTGACATGAGCCAACTAGACTGTGACTTGTTTCACAAGTTGAACCAACCACTCCTTGAGAAAAGTCTTGATACAAGTGATGAAGCTTACAGTGAGGTCACCTGAGTAATCAGATAACTCAAGAACTAAGATGTCCACTCCGGAATACAGAAGTCGTCAGAACGTGGGGAAGCTGTCATAAGCAAGAAGGAGATTATATTGAAGGCTTGTAAAAGTATTTTGCGAAGTAAATTATTTTTTCAGCTCTGTCTTACAGTGTGCTGAATTTCTCAAATGATCATTGTGTGAATGAATCTGATATTACAATAATACCAAAGAGGAGCCCCAGTAACCGATTACGATCTCAGGACGAGCACATGCAATCTCTTCTTAAGCTACTGACAGGGTTCTCCGAATACAAAATAATTCAAGGTAGAGTTTAGCTTACACATTTATTGACATAAGATTTACTGAGAAGGAATGAAGAAAAACCAGTAGAATAATGAACGCAATATCAACACAGATATCGAAAGTCACACTTAAACATTGAAATAATTAACAATTATAATATGTGGTTCGCAACACCATTCCTTCGATGGGTGTAAGTTACGGATGCTAATGTGCTACATCTGCCTGGCCTCAATGGAACTATAACGGCACATACTTTTAAGGAGGGCGGTTGTACGATCTGACGGCGTATTTAGATATTTCCCATGTACCGAATCCTCCCTTAAAGATAAGTGAGCCTTGTGATGAGCTGTAAGAGAAACCAAGTGATACTTGTCAAGGAAGACCCCATGACCTAACCGTTTCTAATTGTATCTGTAGTTTTGAGATCCCGCGCCGCCGACACGCCTTACCGTTCGTGTGTTGGTACTGCTGCCGTGTAGAACAAGTTACTGCGCCTGAGGTGTCCTAGCTGCCCATTGTTTAGCGGCAAGTAGTTCCACGTCTCCGTTCTTCGTTCAACTTTGCAGTACCGCAGCAGTGAAGAATCTTTAAGTCCCTGTCATATCAGAGTTGGCACCCAGAACGTTGAGATACCGAAGGATTTCCACTTTAAGAGAGCCTAAGCCGGAATGCTCTTACTTCATGCGTTCCACTCCCGACCTAGCCTAGGTGCTGTGAGTGCCCGTTTAACCCTCGAACAATTGCTTTGCACACGCGAGATGCAACTTCCAATAAGAAAAATCAATGAGAGCCAATCAGATTTGTTCCTACCTAAGGCAGAAAGCACGCGGAAAACCACGCCTCCAGCGACTTGCTGCTATGAAACTTCCTCTGCCACAGAAATTTGCTCAGACAACAAACATATTATTTTTGTTACTTATTTTATCTCCCCAATCCAGCAGAAATGTTATCGTGCGCTGAAAGCCCTGTCACTTGCGTTGCTAGGTCGCGGGACAGATTCAAGCATTAACTGACGCCTATTCCCTCGACCTCCACGACTGAAGCGAAAATTAATGCCCTATCTCAGCCGCCCAGTACTGTTCTCTTTTCCGTCTCTGAGAAGGACTGGACTGCCCGTGCGGCACAGTCCATACGGAACAATGACCCTCTGCTGTCTCCACATTCCTTTGGCCCACACAGCCTCTGAATGCGACTGCGTATTACCCAGGCGAATACCTGGGTGGCTTCGCTCAGCTGGCATCCTGCCGGGCATAGCATTTATTTCCAGTTTGTGGCGCTCATCAGAACCGAAGGACCTAAGCTGTCCCAGAAAACTACCGGTGAGAACACATGCACTGTTAGAATCTCAGATGCAAGAAAAAGTTGTGAGAATAATTTACTGAAGAAACATTATCCCCGAACCTCATAGGCACTCACATACTGATCGATACAAAGCTGAAGCTTACATCGACACAAAATTATGTAAACTCGAATGAGACTAATATCACTGCAGAAATGAATGCGAGGGGGTCGCCAAATAGTTCGTCACTTCACACTGTTCGTGGCTCTGAGTTGGGATTTTGTTCTTTCTGAATATAGCTGCATGCCACATGCGTAGCTTCACATTTTAGGAGCTCTTCAAAAAGCTTGGTCAATATCTGACTGTTTCCCATGTCACTATATACTACTGCCCCTTCTTTGTTCTTAAAAACCAAGGTTTGGGGTGCTCGGGCTTATATCTACACAAATTATTATATGATAGGGACAAGATTGTTTACTACGAAACGGATACATCATATTCAGTTTTTCCTAGTTTAGTTTCTATGACAAACACATAAATGAGCAAATAAATGTATAGGATAACTGCGCACGAGGTTAACAAACATTCGAAAAGATTACTTTGATTATACATTAAGTACTGTTCACTGGACGAAACAAAATGAAATTTATCATCTCTTAATATTTCGCTTAAATTTACGTTCATCGCCTGCGCAAACGCCGGGCGCGGTGGTCTCACGGTTCTAGGCGCGCAGTCCGGAACAGTGCGAGTGCTACGGTCACAGGTTCGAATCCTGCCTCCGCCATGGATGTGTGTAATGTCCTTAGGTTAGTTAGGTTTAAGTAGTTCTAAGTTATAGGGGACTAATAACCACAGCAGTTGAGTCCCATAATGGTTGGAGCCATTTGAACCATTTGAACCTGCGCAAACATCGCCTGCAAGGACCATGTCATATAAAAAAGACGTTAATTAAACATGGAAGACGGTAATGGTACGCTCTTGGCGCTGTACGAGCAGTGTTGCGAAAATATGCGCACTCAATTCGCTTACGTAACGCCCACTCGTGTAAAAGATAAAAGTAATGATGAAATCATTCATGTAAACTTGAGTAAATCACGCAACCCTGTAAAGTCCGTTAACGATTTTCGATTCCCACTCGAACTTTCGCCGTATCACTTGCACTGCAGCGAAGCAATGCTTACCACACAAAGACTCGCAGAGTCCGAAATCAGAGACTGAGACCTGCAGATACCACTACCAGCACCTCAAGGCAGCTTCTGTGCCGGTATAAATCTGAACCCAGACTCCGAGTCTGCAATCATCGGAACCCAGTGATACAATGTCAAATGCACCCTGTGTGTGCCGGTTGAGGTCTGAACCTAGAACTCGTGTCTGTGTCCGTTGGAATCCGATACCAGAGTGTCAAGACAGCGTCTGTGTTGGTCCACATATGAACCCAGAGTCCATATCTTGACCGGCCAGAATCCCATGCTAGAGTAAAACGTGCTGGTCGGAATCTGAAGACAGAGTACCAAAAGAACTTCGGTTTTTCACTCCTGTGGAGAAAACCGTGGCTAGACTTGTATCAGCCATAACACTCGTCACCAGTGGAAACACAGTTTGATGAGTGGAGACCGACTTTTTAAAAATAATTTTGAGAATTACCAAATGGACGTTTACACTCAAGAGGGGAAACCTGGTTTGTAACAGTCTGGAGTGGCGCCAGTCACTCCAGCATATTCATTTATTCATAAAACATTGAAGAGAACCGAAGATTCTCTTCTTAAAAACATGAGGAACGTGCCTGAGGGTGGCAGTCGCCCTCTGTGGCACGTGACGTTCCACCGTCGTGCCCACGGTAGCCGCTGAACCATGCACAGACGCTGTGGATACAAAGAAATGGCGGCGCTCACTTGCGTCTGCTCAGGAACATCTGCTCCCCTGAACACCGAATCACCTCACAAGGCTGACCTACTTGAGATACTCGTCATTTGACAAGCCCCAGGAGGCACGGGTGGCTCATTGAATAACACTGACTCAGTGAGCATCTTCTAAACTGAATGCTGTTGTATACTGAGCATGGCTCTTGTGAGAAAATTATGAAGTTATTCTACTATACTCCTGGAAATAGAAAAAAGAACACATTGACACCAGTGTGTCAGACCAACCATACTTGCTCCGGACACTGCGAGAGGGCTGTACAAGCAATGGTCACACGCACGGCACAGCGGACACATCAGGAACCGCGGTGTTGGTCGTCGAATGGCGCTAGCTGCGCAGCATTTGTGCACCGCCGCCGTCACTGTCAGACAGTTTGCCGTGACATACGGAGCTCCATCGCAGTCTTTAACACAGGTAGCATGCCGCGACAGCGTGGACGTGAACCGTATGTGTAGTTAACGGACTTTGAGCGAGGGCGTATAGTGGGCATGCGGGAGGCCGGGTGGACGTACCGCCGAATTGCTCAACACGTGGGGCATGAGGTCTCCACAGTACATCGATGTTGTCGCCAGTGGTCGGCGGAAGGTGCACGTGCCCGTCGACCTGGAACCGGACCGCAGCGACGCACGGATGCACGCCAAGACCGTAGGATCCTACGCACTGCCGTAGGGGATCGCACCGCCACCTCCCAGCAAATTAGGGACACTGTTGCTCCTGGGGTATCGGCGAGGACCATTCGCAACAGTCTCCATCAAGCTGGGCTGCGGTCCCGCACACCGTTAGGCCGTCTTTCGCTCACGCCCCAACATCGTGCAGCCCGCCTCCAGTGGTGTCGCGACAGGCGTGAATGGAGGGACGAATGGAGACGTGTCGTCTTCAGCGATGAGAGTCGCTTCTGCCTTGGTGCCAATGATGGTCGTTTGCGTGTTTGGCGCCGTGCAGGTGAGCGCCACAATCAGGACTTCATACGACCGAGGCACACAGGGCCAACACCCGGCATCATGGTGTAGGGAGTGATCTCCTACACTGGCCGTACACCTCTGGTGATCGTCGAGGGGACACTGAATAGTGCACGGTACATCCAAACCGTCATCGAACCCATCGTTCTACCATTCCTAGACCGGCAAGGGAACTTGCTGTTCCAACAGGACAATGCACGTCCGCATGTATCCCGTGCCACCCAACGTGCTCTAGAAGGTGTAAGTCAACTACCCTGGCCAGCAAGATCTCCGGATCTGTCCCCCATTGAGCATGTTTGGGACAGGATGAAGCGTCGTCTCACGCGGTCTGCACGTCCAGCACGAACGCTGGTCCAACTGAGGCGCCAGGTGGAAATGGCATGGCAAGCCGTTCCACAGGACTACATCCAGCATCTCTACGATCGTCTCCATGGGAGAATAGCAGCCTGCATTGCTGCGAAAGTTGGATATACACTGTACTAGTGCCGACATTGTGCATGCTCTGTTGCCTGTGTCTATGTGCCTGTGGTTCTGTCAGTGTGATCATGTGATGTATCTGGCCCCAGGAATGTGTCAATAAAGTTTCCCCTTCCTGGGACAATGAATTCACGGTGTTCTTATTTCAATTTCCAGGAGTGTAATTGTACAACTAGTAAGATTCCATGGTTCAAATGACTCTAAGCTCTATGGGACTTAACATCTCAGGTCAGCAGTCCCCTAGACGTAAAACTACTTAAATCTAACTAACCTAAGGACGTCAAACACATCCATGGCCGAGGCAGGATTCGAACCTGCGACCGTAGCAGCAGCGCGGTTCCGGACTGAAGCACCTTGAACCGTTCGGCTACAGCAGCCGGCATAGATTCCATGATTCGAGCATCTAGTGTCGCCTTATAATTCTCATAGCTGCTAGTGACTCTTTTCTCAGATTGAGAAGTGATAAATATGAGAACAGGCACTGCGAAAGTGACAGGCAGTTACTTCCCTAGAGAACCGTAACACGGAACAGTTTTAGGAAAAACGTGAGAGATCTAAATGCCACTGTTCGTAGTCCTAAGTAGAGAACGGAGTGCGGTGTGGTTGGGTTGCGGGTGGTGAAGAACGCCGTTTCCTCTGCTTTGGCTCGCCTGTGTAAAGACGGTAGTAGGCGAAAGTGGCTCTAACTAAACAGCCAGCAACAAGCAGCGAAACGTGCTCCTGAGACGTTCGCAGCACGCATATGATCGATAATGTAATCTCTGACTAGACTATTTGAAGCCTGGTAACTTTATGTAGTAAATAGCATGTCCATTGTACGGGTATACGTATTAAAGATATATTTATCGGTAATTTACGACACATCTTGCTTCAAGTGCTTTAGAGTATCTCATCGAATAAACATGACGTTGTGTTATTTCAGCCGTCCGACAGGATAATTTAGAGCTCTGATCGTGCCATATTTAAAATTAATCTGTTTTCAGCGTTCAAGGTTCTCAACAAAACACAAATACATTGTTAATTTTTTTACCTATTCTTAAACCGACGAAAGGTAGAAGAGGAATAATGTAAAAGAGTAGATAAAATGCTCCAAATTTGTTATGGTAAGAAAAAAAAAAAATCATAGTTACGTAAAAATACCTAGCTGTCAACCGGGATTTGACCTACACATTTTGAAGATGTGAGTATTTGAAACACATTCACTCTCATGGTGTTGAAAACTGCGAAGTAAGTATGTTCTACAAGGCTGGAGGAAGAGAAAGACTGTAGCGTTAAACTACTCTACCCAAATGAGCTGTCGGTGATTGACCAGCAACTCGCTTCACTGCTCCATTCCGCCAGTTCCTCTTTGCTGGAGGTAGTTTCTGTGGTAACGTCCCGAACTTGCGTTGAATTAATCAATGAAATACAAAAAACATGAGTATAATTGTTCTTTTACTGAGAAAAGGTTGGAATCGATCGCTGTGAAATACGAGCGTTGTGTCAGCGACCGAGCTATCCTCCAGACCAAAAATTAATACTTCGTGGTTAAATTATTACAAATTAGTCCAACAGAGCTCTTCATTCTATCTTACGCCTACGTCACGCTATTACCTAAGTTGGCGGTGTATTTTAAGATGAAATACGGAAATACCGATTTTTACTGCTCGCATACTTACTCATTTCGCTGTTGTCGTAGGTAACAGTGACTAACTGAAGGCAAATTAAGTTTAATATGTTTATGCAGCAGATGATTTGCATACATCCAAGTATTAATCAGGAACGCTGAGTCTTTTCAGGAAACTAACACATAACTAAGTTATGGCGAAAGTGTAATGCTTAGTCGTCCTTCTGATATACAATTAACGTTCTAAGAAGCAGCGTTATATGAACTTTGTTTCTCTATAAATAGACGAATAAAAACAGTTTATCGTCCGTTCTCGAATGGTAAAAGGACCTTCGATAAATTCATTCGTCAATGGCTTATCTGTGGCGTGATCGCGAATTTGCCTTACTCCGTTACCAGTTGCTCCTCTACTAAAGCGTTTAACGACGTTCGGTAATGTGATTTGCTTTGCTTACCAAATGAAGATCAATTTACATGCAAACTAGTTTCCTAAATGCTGATTTACGTATCACATTTGAAGTGCAAATTGTTGGCTCCGTATCGCCTGTGGGAAACTGTACCCTTAAGCAACTTAAAAGCGTTTACTAAAACACATCAACACACAACACTGACATATTTCCCGTGGACTGAAAGTATACAGTTGAGTAATAGACACACACAAATGGAGTGAATGTAATGTAAAACATGTTTTAAGACTTAAGTTTCACTTTTCTTTTCTTTATTTATTTAATCGTATGGCTAGGGTCCCCCGTTGAGCAGACCGTTCGCCGGGTGCCGGTCTTTCAATTTGACGCCACTTCGGCAACCTGCAGTCGATGAGGATGATAGGATGGTAATGAGGACAGCACAACACCCAGTCACTGGGCCGAGAAAATTCCCCGACCCAGCCGGGTATCAAACCCGGGCCCAGAGGATTGACAATTCGTCACGCTGAAAGTCTATTCTTTTGTGGTAGAAGCGGACGGACAGAAAAAACTTAAAGATGAATGAATAAATCACAACTAATTACTTGACAATGTGCTGGAATAAAACAGCAACACCTATTAGTAGCTATCGTTGCAGTAGGAATAAGACATATCATTGCAGTACTGATACCTATCATTTATTTAGCCTTTAGCACTGCCAACGCTCTGTTTTCGTGTGCTGAGGTATTGAGATGCGTGCGTTCGTAATAGGCTCTGTGTGATGGTTTTCAGGCGGATAAAATGGTCAAAATTAATAGCACTAACACCGAGGGCAAGAAATGCGATGGGATCTTTTTTGACATCGTATTAATTTAAAATTAGAAATCACGTTATTTTCTGTCTTAAATTTTTTTAAACGCCAAGAAACTATGAAAACCGGAGGTGTACAATATTAGAATGTCCCAATATCAAGATCATATTTGAGATATTGAAAAATGGCACCATGCACTATGGGACTTAACATCTGTGGTCATCAGTCCCCTAGAACGTAGAACTACTTAAACCTAACTAACCTAAGGACATCACACACACCCATGCCCGAGACAGGATTCGAACCTACGACCGTAGCAGTCGCGCGGTTCCGGACTGAGCGCCTAGAACCGCTAGAACACCGCAGCCGGATTGAGATATTCCATCTTCTGTACATTAATGTTGTTATCATTAGTAATTCATATGAATGGAGACCCAGAAAAGAAAGATTCTCACCATAATTGTAAAAAAATTATTTGCATTACTTGATAGAACGATGTACATGGGTAGCGGCTTTCGTTCTGTTGGTGGTCTTAGGGTCTGCATCATAGGAGAGGGCACATCCTGATGCCATACGCTATGGTTCTGACTTCTTCCGACGTGATGCATGGGAATTTAGCTATAAATATCAGCAGTAGTAGCTACATTCTCTGCAGTAATTCTCACAGCTAATTACGTCATTATTCCAAAAGATTCATGGCATCTGTCGTAGGGCTCCAACTTGTGAACTAGGTCTTACTTTATGTTTTTCTTTGTGTTTTTGACTAACCTGTCAGGTGTGGAAGATTTAGAGAATTAATGTCTACCTTGTAATTTGCCGAAATAATGAAAAATTAAGCAAGATGGATTAATTTACACTTTTGTTGTGAAAAAGAGACTTGACACATGGCTGACTAGTTGTAAGTCATTACATCTAAATGATTTTTGGCTGACTGACTTGAATCATAATGAAATAAAACATTCCAAAGTCTTACAGCTCCGTCGTTCTCCTGCACAGTATGGTAACTGAACGCTTTTGAAATATCAGGACCATTTCCATACTCTGATCTTTCAGAGTCATTGCACCGCTGAGTGTGTTGTCCTTGGCGTAAGTTAATTTAAGTTAGATTAATTAGTGTGTATGCTAAGGACCGATGACGTCAGCAGTTTGGTCCTATAGAACCTTACCACAAATTTCCATTTTATCGTTGACCAAAAAAATGTTGGTCCAAGACACTCTGAATGGTTCCCCTCATATGCTCAGACAGAATAATATGTCGAAAACAGTTCAATTTCTTTCTTACCACACCGAACAATATTTCTTCTATTCTGTAAACCCCATGTCGAATTTGCAAACACAAAATCCCATGTCAGTTTCCCTTTGCCACAGGAACAAACTCTTAATGACGTCAGCAGGTGAACTGTAGAGAGGATAGTTTCGGAAGGGAGAGATGATAGTCTTAAACTGGTACTATGAACCACCTCCGAAATATAAACAGAGAAAAGTTAACTAAAATTATACTTTTGTACACGAACAGCTACACTGTCGTTTGGTCTTTCGTTGTACTCAGATGATCCAAAAGCTTATGACCGCCGAAAACATTATGACAACTGCCCAACGCAAGACTGATTGCCGCCAGCCAACGATGCGGGCATATGGTGGGGTGAGGAAAGTTCGAGTGTATGCGTGGAGCATATGCGACGATACGAGCCCAAAACTGGGAAATCCACTGACACTAGCAACTGTAGCAGAGGGCAGAGTGTTGTGGTTCGGCTTTCAGGAACGAGGGAGTCGGAAACTGTGAAGATTTCGGCTGGAGTGGCCGAGCGGTCTTAGGCGCTACAGTCTGGAACCGCACGACCGCTACGGTCGCAGGCTCGAATCCTGCCTCGGGCATAGATGTGTGTGATGTCCTTAGGTTAGTTAGGTTTAAGTAGTTCTAGGTTCTAGGGGACTGATGACCTCAGAAGTTAAGTCCCATAGTGCTCGGAGCCATTTGACCCATTTGAGGCACTTGGCTGTTCGCGACAAGGTGTTCGACTTAACTCGACTCGTCACAGAATTTGGCGGTCGGAGGCTTGCTCGCTCTGTGAAATGGGGTAGGCCCCGATCTGTGGCAGATGTGACGGCAGGGAACGACGATGGTGTAGGGACAAGTGTTTCCGAGCACACCGTCGAGCGCCAATTGTTGAAGATACGAGTTCGTAGAAGACGACCCCTATACACTCCCGTACTTACCTAAAAACATCGTTAGTTGTGACTTGCAGCGGGCACAGGATCATCGACATTGGACCGTGAATCAACTGAAAAGTACCGCCTGGTCTGATAATTCGCATTGTTGTAGCATCAGGTCGATGCTAGTGTTAGGATCCGCCTTAGGCAGGCGAACGATTTCTTGAAACATTCTCCGTGTCACAGATGTAGGCCGGTGGTGATAGCATTGTGCTATGGGGGACATTAATCTGTGCTCCCCTGGATCCTATGGTAGTAATCGAAGACACCATGACAGCCGCAGTCTACGTGAACATTATTGTGTAGCATCCGAAGTCCATCATGCTCGATGTCGTCCTTGATGGTAAAGGCATCTTCCAGCAGGATAACAAGCCAGATACTTTCGACAGTGGTTTAACTTCCATATTTGTGAATTTTAGGTGATAGCCTGGCCATCAAATTCACCTCAACTGAATCCGATGGAACACAACTGAGACATTATCTGGCGCCAGCTCCACACCAACACACAAACGTCTCGTAATTTCATGATATTGCTGACATGCGCTCAGCGATCTGGTGCCACACCCCACTGGAAACATTCCAAGGACTTAACGAATCAATGTCACGCAATCGGAATGTGGCTCAACATGCTACTGGCCACGTTGTAATAATATTATGGCTAATCCGCGAATATTACTTCTTTTCCCCGTTGCCAAAATTGGTCCTTTCACCTCCTTTAATGTCTCACGGTCCTTCCACTTTGGTGATATATGTATATGGATCCCTTTGGAAACATAAGTGGGCCCATACCATGATTGTATCTGTTCCATTCTTCTCCTCCCACCGATGTTTATGATCTCTTATTTTGGTGCTTCTGCATTGCTTTACGTACTTATTCACTCACACGATCTCGCACACGCTGCAATTCCTTCCATTGCCTTCATTTTTACTTCTGTTATACTTTTAATTTCTCTATGTGAGAATCTGTACAAAACATTTCTAAAGTACAGTAGGAATGGCAAGCGTTACCTAAAGTTTCACCAACGTTCTCCTTTTTCTCTCTTTCCTCTTTTTGGTAAAATATTAGAATGTCCCGATTTTATTTTAAAAGGCAATTTTATCCGGAAAAGAATTTGAATAAAATATACCTTTCTGTATGTTTATGTTGCATTAGTGCTTTATTTCTGGTAAGTTCGTTCTACGATGTACACTACTGCCATTAAAAATGCTACACTACGAATATGACGTCCTACAGACGCGAAATTTAACCGACAGGAAGAAGATTCTGTGATATCCAAATGATTAGGTGCTCAGAGAATTCACACATGGTTGGCGCCGGTGGCGATACCTACAACGTTCTGACATGAGGAAAGTTTCCAAACGATTTCTCACACACACACACAGCGGTTGATCGGTGTTGCCTGGTGAAACATTGTTGTGATGCCTCGTGTAACGGAGAGAAATGCGTACCATCACGTTTCCGACTTTGATAAAGGTCAGATTGTAACCTAACGCGAATGCGGTTTATCGTATCGCGACATTGCTACTCGCGTTGGTCGAGATACAATGACTGTTAGCAGAATATGGAATCGGTGGGTTCAGGAGGGTAATATGGAACGCCGTGCTGGATCCCAACGGCTTCGTATCACTAGCAGTCGAGATGACAGGCATCGTATCCGCATGGCGGTAACGGATCGTGCAGCCACGTCTCAATCCCTGAGTCAACAGATGGGGACGTTTGCAAGACAACAACCACTTGCACGAACAGTTCGACGACGTTTTCCGCAGCATGGACTATCAGCTCGGAGACCATGGCTGCCGTTACACTTGACGCTGCATCACAGACAGGAGCGCCTGCGATGGTGTACTTAACAACGAAGCTGGGTGCACGAACGTCATTTTTTCGGATGAATCCAGGTTCTGTTTACAGCATCATGATGTTCGCATCGGTGTGTGGCGACTTCGCCGTGAACGCACATTGGACGTGTGTATTCGTCATCGCCATTCTGGCGTATAACCCGGGGTGATGGTATGGGGTGCCATTAATTACATGTGTCGATCACCTCTTGTTCGCGTTGACGGCACTTTGAACAGTGGACGTTACATTTCAGATGTGTTACGACCCGTGGCTCTACCCTTCATTCGATCCCTGCTAACCCTACATTTCAGCAGGATAATGCAGGTCTTGTACGGGCCTTTCTGGATACAGAAAATGTTCAACTGCCGCCCTGGCCAGCAGATTCTCCAAATATCTCACCAATCTCTGCTTGCCTCAATGCCCAGACGTATCAAGGCCGTTATTACGGCCAGAGGTGGTTTTTCTGGGTACTGCTTTCTCAGGATCTAAGCACCCGAATTGCGTGAAAAGATAATCACATGTCAGTTCTAGTACAATTTATGTGTCCAATGAATACCCGTTTATCATCTGCATTTCTTCTTGGTGTAGCAATTTTAATGGCCAGTAGTATATTTGATCAAAATACGATGGTTTCCCAGAAAGTCAAGCATTACACTTCTTTTCTTCAACAATCAAAAAAATGGTTCAAATGGCTCTGAGCACTATGGGACTTAACTGCTGAGGTCATCAGTCCCCTAGAACTTAGAACTACTTAAACCTAACTAACCTAAGGACATCACAAACATCTATGCCCAAGGCAGGATACGAACCTGCGACCGTTGTCGTCGCGCGGTTCCAGTTTGTAGCGCCTAGAACCGCTCGGTTACTCCGGCCGGCTTCAACAATCCTTTATTGAACATAACAAGTATTACACACACGAAGAAATGGTGTTCATCTAAACATCCTGTTTTATCACTTAATCTCCATCCCGTTCTATAGCCTTCTCCAGCCAGAAACAGGGGCGTGTATGTCCTGTCGGTATTAATCCTTGTCCTGGTGGTGGAACCCGTGCTTCACTGTGTGAATCAACTTCTCATCGTCCTCAAACTGTCTCCCATGAATGACATCTTTTAATGACCCTAACAAGTGGAAGTCCGAGGGGGCTAGGTCAGGAGTGACAGCCGTGGATGGTCACCCCGACCGCTGCAAATCGTGGAGCTCCGTCGAACCACCTTGTGATGACCTCAGCCTCTGTGCCTAACGACTAACTATACTTTTGTCGCTAGCTGTCCATATACTTTCCACAAGCGTTTGTGAATATTCCCCAAAGTTTCTTTCTCTGCAATGAGTAATTCAATGAAGACACTTTGCTTGTAACGTACATCACCCACAGACGCCATCTGGAAACTCTATATGTTGCAAGTTACGGAAACTTGCCGCGCTCACTCAGGAGACTCCAAATAATACGTACGTAATGTATCGCATTCATAGCATTGTTTCCGGCTGAGAAAAAAATATGAATAGGAGTTCATAAATGGCTCTTTTAAATATTCATCTCTGTTCGAAATTAATTTGTTATAAAGTCGTCAGGAACTACAAAAGCCAATATGTGACTGCGTTACATAATTGATGACGTCGTCGTGACTGGACGTCTGTGTGCCGACAGCACATTGGGGGATTAAATTTTTTTAAATCCTTTCGTAGCCGGCGTATGCTTCACATCTCTAGGGTGAATTGTTTAAACTGTACTTGGCTTCATAGACTGCAGCACGTCGCCCCGAAACTATTCGTACTCGTCTAAGCCGCTTAGGTCTTGAATTTTACAAAATAATTTCGCACTGTGTGCCTCTGACGAATAAAAAATTTCTAGTCAAATTCATTATTTTTAATGCCAATGGTTTTTACAGAATGTCAATTAAGCAAAATCTTTCATCTTCCATTTAACCCCTAGGAGCGGTGATTTGAAAAATTCTATCTTAGCAGCACCCCATGTCACACAAATAATATTCCCTCCAAATTCCATGTCACAGTTATATCAGAAGATCAGTTATTCCTTTTATGTATGTAGAAGGTACACATGTAGTAACAAATACACTGTGCAAAACTTAAAGACGAAAATAACTCCCGTGTGATGTGGAACTCTCAAGTAAAATAATCCAGTCAAACACGGACCATACAGAGAAATAACTGATGCAATTTAGTACTACAGATAATTTTATCGCGGATTCATTTTTTATGGTAACTCAGCGAATGTACGTCTTTTGCCATCCTATTAGAAATGTAATAAAATGACTAAATTTAAGTTTTGATAATTTTATTTTTGTGATTTAGGACTAAAAATTATGGTGGTACGTAATATCACCACTTCACCTTTGTAAGGTATTAAAACTGGGGGGGGGGGGGGGGGGGTGAATGGATTTCCCACTTCCCTTTTGTGTGCTGTTATTTGTTGCATTGTACGTAAAACATTAAGTAATAGTATTTTCTGTTTTTATTTTATGTTTTCTTTTACTTTATTAAAAAAAATTGTTACCGGTATTAAAGTTTACTTACCACAATGTGAAAACTATCCTTGAAACTTTATCACACAATAAAGGTATGAGCTGTTAGAAGTCACAATAAGAGCATATTACAGTTGCCTACGAATGTGTTCTGACTACAGTATTGATCCCACGAGAAACAGAAACTGAAAGCTGCACCAGTTTCAATGCACCTGGTACAGAGCACTACCACAAGACGTCAGACATAGATAGAGTCAGTACAACATATTCCCAAAAGCTTTCCGACACTCCTAGTTTGTGGTAAGTATGCTTCCTAATGACAACAAATGACAGATTAATTTTGTGGTAACTATAATTCCCAAGCCCCTTCGAGAAACTACATTGGTGGTAACCATATTTCCAAATAACCATTACAACACCGTTGTTGGGTGGGATATATACCTCCTACAGTCCTCAAGGCTATATATCACAACAAGCAGAAAGTGCAGCTGTGCAGCAGACTGCCACTGGAGGCCAGGAGCGTATAGAATTGGTAACACTTATTCCCTTAAACGGTGTAAAGAAATAGTTTGGTGAGATGTATATCCCCCATGGCCTGGGGAAGGGATAAATCAAAGAAATACCCGACGAGACGAATACAAATTATACTTTTATTCGAAGACAATAATTACTCAGAAGCCACCGTGGTTTATGATGGTCCCCTGAAAGTTACAAAGGGCGGTACATGGCTGTTAATAGGATATGTGATTATGACAGACATCAGTGCATGTTCCGCAACGTGCACCCGTCCTGACCACGGGGCTGCAAAGGAGTTATTGCGTTAGGGCGTTCCATTCCTCTACCAACACCATTAACAACTGCTGGATGGGCGTTAGTGCATGTTGACGTGCTACAATGTCTTCCCACTGCATTCCACACGTGCTCGATGCCATTTAACTCGGGGGACGGGCTGGACGGTTCGTTCGCCGAGTACCTTCTAGTTTCAAGAGCTGCTACAAAGTCTCTTTTCGATGTAGACCTGAAAGGCGCATATGGGACACAAGTGCATTGTCACAAAAAAATAACGTTCATCGGTGGATGTGCCTTGCTCAAAGAACTGGAGGTGTGTACGTCCAAGAAACTTTATGAATCCCCACATCACAAAACTGGGACCACCAAGTCGATCGCGTTCGACAGTGTTTACTGGGTGTATCAGTTTTATTGTGTGGGGAGGCATAAAGGTTCTTGGCCGTAAACACCTCCAAATCTTTCAAATGCTTCAAATGGCTCTGAGCACTATAGACCTTATCATCTGAGGTCATCAGTCCCCTAGAACGTAGTACTACTTAAACCTAACTAACCTAAGGACATCACACAAATCCATGTCCGAGGCAGGATTCGAACCTGGGACCGTGGCGTTCGCTTGGTGACAGAATGAAGCGCCTAGAACCGCTCGGTCACAGAGGCCAGCTCCCAATCTTTGAGCAAGGCACACTCACCGAGCTCCGTTATTGTGACCACTGTGCTTATCCTCATTTGCGTCATTTCAGTCTACATTCGGCACTGACTTCATTGTTATAAATGACAATGTATCACCACATAGAAAAACACGCTTTGACGTACTCTTGCAAGGGAAAGGTGCTCAGCGAATGTACTGGCCTGCCAGTTCACACCTTTTAAATCCCATCGAGTACATATGGGACCCTTTGAGGAGACGTATTGCAAAACGTCCACAAGCACAAACGATCATCCAGCTGCTGTGAAGCTGACTGGTGTAGGAATGGAATATCCTACCGCATGGATTGCGTACCTACCTTACGGTCAGCATGGGAAGACGTTACAGACCAATCATTGTCGTCCATGGTGATCACCCACCCTATTCATAACCACGTCCCGCCCATTGTAATGTCCAGCTGGCCATCATAAATCGCGATGACTTCAGTGTAATTATTGTCTTCGAATAATAGTGTCACTTCTGATTACTTTGGTACGTCAGTTTTGAACGCATGTGTTTACTGATATATGAGATGACGGCAGTCGAGAGATAGCGATATGCCCATATATAGATGACGTTTGTATAGCATCCACAAGGTATAAAAGGGCACTGCATTAGCTGAGCTATCATTTTTACTTAGGTGACTCATGTGAAAATGTTCACGTCATGACTGTCGGCGCATGACTTTGAATGCGGAGTTGTAGTTAGGACTAGACGCATGGGGCATTCCATTTCGCATATTGTTAGGAAATTTAGTATTCCGAGATCCACAATGTCAAGAGTGTTCTGAGAAAACCGGATTTCAGGCATTACCTGTCACTACAGACAAAGCAGCGGCCGCCGGCCTTCACTTAACGGCCTTGAGAAGCGGCGTTTGCGAAGAGTTGTCAGTGCTAACAAACAAGCAACACTGCGTGAAATAACCGTAAAAATCAAAGTGGCACGTACGACGAACCTACGCTTTAGGACAGTGCGACAAAATTTGGCGTTAATGGGCCATGGCAGCAGGTGACCGACGCGAGTGACTTTCACTGACGTCACGATTATCGCCTGAGGTGCTTCTCCTGGGCTCGTGACCATATTGGTTGGACCCTAAACGATTGGAAAACTATGGTCCGGTCAGATGAGTCCAGATTTTAGTGGCTAAGAGCTGATGATAGGGTTCCAGAGTGGCACGAACCGCACGAAGACATGGACGTAATTTGTCAACAAGGCACTGTGCCAGCTATTGGTGGCTCTATAATGGTGCCAGCTGGGTCCACTGGTCCTAATGAATAGATAATTGACTGGAAATGATTATATTCGGCTACTTGGAGACCATTTGCGTCATTCATGGGCTTCATGTTCCCAAACAACAATGGAATGTTTATGAATGGCAATGCCCCACGTCATCAGGCCACAATTTTCCGCGATTAGTTTGTAGACTTAGAGAAAGTTTTTGCCAACGTTGATTGGAATACTCTCTTTCAAATTCTGAAGGTGGCAGGGGTAAAATTCAGGGAGCGAAAGGCTTTTTTGCAATTTGTACAGAAAGCAGATGGCAGTTATAAGAGTCGAGGGGTATGAAAGGCAAGCAGTCGTTGGGAAGGGAGTGAGACAGGGTTGTAGCCTATCCCCAATGTTATTCAATCTGTATATTGAGCAAGCAATAAAGGAAACAAAAGAAAAGTCAGGAGTAGGTATCAAATCCATTGAGAAGAAATAAAAACTTTGACGTTCGGCGATGACATTGTAATTCTGTCAGAGACAGCAAAGGACTTGGAAAAGCAGTTGAACGGAATGGACAGTGTCTTGAAAAGAGGGGAGAAGATGAACATCAACAAAAGCAAAACGAGGATAATGGAATGTAATCGAATTAAGTCGGATGATGCTGAGGGAATTAGATTACGAAATGAAGTACTTAAAGTAGTAAAGGAGTTTTGCTATTTGGGGAGCAAAATAACTGATGATGGTCGAAGTAGAGAGGATATAAAATGTAGACTGGAAATGGCAAGAAAAGCGTTTCTGAAGAAATGAAATTTGTTAACATCAAGTACTGATTTAAATGTCATGAAGTCGTTTCTGAACGTATTTGTATGAAGTGTAGCCATCTGTGGAAGTGAAACGTGGACGATAAACAGTTTAGACAAGAAGAGAATAGAAGCTTTCGAAATGTGGTGCTACAGAAGAATGCTGAAGATTATATGGGTAGATCACATAACTAATGAGGAGGTATTGAATAGAATTGGGGAGGGAGCTTGTGGCTCGACTGGAAGAAGGGATCGGTTGGTAGGACGTGTTCTGAGACATCGAGGGATCACCAATTTAGTTTTGGGGGGCAGCGTGGAGGGTGAAAATCGTTGAGGGAGACCAAGAGATGAATACACTAAGCAGATTCAGAAGGATGTAGGCTGCAGTGGGTACTAGGAGATGAAGAAGCTTACACAGGATAGAGTAGCATGGAGAGCTGCATCAAACCAGTCTCAGGACTGAAGACCACATCAACAACAACAGTTTGAAGAAATTTCAGGACAATTGGAGGGAATGATTTGACCACGCTGATCACCCAAAATGAACCGCATTGAACATTTATGGGACATAACCTAGCGGTTAGTTCCTCCACAAAATCCTACACCAGCAACACTTCCGTAGTTATCGACGTCTATAGAGGCCGCGTGGGTCGCTATTTCTGCAGGGGACTTCCAAGGACTTGTACAGTCCATGCCACGTCGAGTTGCTGCACTACGTCAGCGAAAGGACGAGTGACACGGTATTGAGCTGTGTCTCATGTCTTTCGTCAACTCAGTGTATGTTCGATCGAAGATGCAACTTGTAACTACACCACTTAATTTCGTATTGCAGTATATAAATTCAAAAAATGAAGGTTCCGTACGAACAGAACGTGTTCATCGGCAGTATTAATGAAAGTGGTATCTACAGGGCTGCCTTCGGTTTTACTGAGAACTACCATAATGTCTGAATATAGCTTTATCTTCCAAATGCCCTGTCGCAAGGACCGTATTTACAAATGCCGGTATTCGCCACAAGTCGTTTCGCGGAAAATACGGTTCAAATGGCTCTGAGCACTATGGGACTTAACATCTATGGTCATCAGTCCCCTAGAACATAGAACTACTTAAACCTAACTGACCTAAGGACATTACACAACACCCAACCATCACGAGGCAGAGAAAATCCCTGACCCCGCCGGGAATCGAACCCGGGAACTCGGGCATGGGAAGCTTGAACGCTACCGCACGACCACGAGATGCGGGGGCGGAAAACATGGAATAACGCCTTTATTTTGCGCAAACCAGCCGAGTGAGCTCTCCACATTATTGGTCTTTCAGAACAGTTAAACTACTTTCGCCCCTTCTGCCGTATGTCTTCTTAACGTAGAACACGTTCTGCAGTGACAATTTATCAAGTACATGCGGAAATAAATTAAAACTTGTTGTCTTGTTGGATCATCTAAATTAGGAGTCCCCAAACTGTGTTCCGCGTAACACTGGTGTTAACGCAGTAAGTGAATAAATGACCCACGAGAAACTATCAGTAGCATGACGTTATTTTCGACATTCCTTCTTATTTATTTAAAATTTTATTGTGATTTCTGCGTTATTAGTTATGATTTAAAATTGAAGTAATCACAGAGTAAAACAAGTTTTCCTGATCTCAAAAATTTTTGTTAATATTATTAAAATAAAAATAAACAAATTGTTCAATTAAAGTACCAGAATACTCAATGTTCCGTCGGAGGAAAAGTCTGAGAAGGTTTGGTCTAGATAAGAGTGTCTCAGACGAGTCAATCCACATCATTTGTGATAGATGTGGGCCTTCACCTAACCGTTTGATAGAATTCTTATTTACACATTCATAAAAAAAATTTTAAACTGCGTGATACTGAAATCACAAGTTTGCACCGTTAAATCGTTAAAATATTTTCTGCAGAAAGGTGAACCATTTCGAGTAACTTACCTTGTTTCGTTTCACTATGTTATGGAATAAATCCAGCACATTTAATTAGCAGTATGATATAATACTGAAATAAAGAATTTTTCGGCAAAGATGGTTTCATCACTCTGTTCCTTGTGCGCTATGTTGACTACAAGGGACGAGTTGGAAGTGTGTTTGCGACCATGGGAGCAAGTCATATTTCAGAACATTCTCCGGCAAAGCGTTTGAACCACTCACGTACAGTATTTTCAATAGTTAATTACCTTTTTAAATTTGTTAGGTTCCTCTAGCAAGAGAAGTAATTATACGTTTGTGATACATTTTTAACCTGTCTGTATATAAATACAGTTAACAATTGCAGACTGACGACGTCTTCAATTCCCATTTGTAGATTGGGCCAACACGTATTCCACTACTTATCCTTATTCTATTGAGCGCAGACCAGATTTGCGATGATCTTCAAAACCTGGTTGACTGACATATTTGTGTCCATCGGTCAGTTAATATTACTCCGTAGTCCATCTAACGCTTGGGATCTTAGAGAGGTGGATGAAGGGAGCGACGTCTGCTTTTATGCTGCAATGTAAAGCAAGCGGCAAGGAAATGTCCAAAAAGAAAATTTGCCTCCATTTAAGTAAAAGGAAGCTTTTATAATGAAATGTTTATATTGAGAAAAACCATAATGGAACTATAACGCCAATTTTTTTTAAATATTCACTTAATTAAAGAAGACTATGTATTCTACGTGGATGGTGATAGACACTTGTGCATTTTATTTTATGCGTCGAAAATAAAAGTTTACGTTGGTGCCAGCTTTAAGTTGCCACTTTGTGTGATTACTGGTTGGGAATTTCCTCATGTAGTTATATAGATAGTTCAGGATCTGATGTACGTCCATTCGAGATGATGACAACCCAACGAAATATTTCAACAGGTGCAGTGCAATTACAGCGCGCGGCGTTATTTTCCTCGTTAAGACCAGGTTCTCGTTCAAAATGGTCGAAAATTCGATATTTTTAGTTGAAATTTTTTAAAGGTACGTGTGTCCAGAAGCTTCGGACGGAAAGGCGCTTTGATCCGTGCATTACAAAAGTTTCTACAGCCCAGTGTCACGGCCGCCGAGTAACGCTCTCAGCCGCAGACACCCGGCCCAGGTAGAGAACTTGTCTTGCCGTGAAGCACGTTCACAAAAGATTTATACTGCAGTACACATCCAAACATATTCGCTGAAAAAGCGGCGTGTGCAGGCTGCCGAGCGCAGTACATCCAGCTCAGCCAGATCGGCTTTTCTCGCCAAGAAGAACGAGGGAACTGCTCTCCAGGAACAATTTGAGATAGACAAAGGACTGATATAGGTCCTGGTATTACAGACTAAATGTAAGTATCGACCGGCTGCTGTGTCCGAGCGGTTCTAGGCGTTTCACTCTGGAACCGCGTCACCTGTTACGATCGCAGGTTCGAATCCTGCCTCGGGCATGGCTGTGTCTGATGTCCTTAGGTTAGTTAGGTTTAAGTAGTTCTACGATCCAGGGGACTGATGACCTCAGATGTTAAGTCCCATAGTGCTCAGAGCCTTTTGAAGCATTTGATTTTGTAAGTATGGAAAACAATTTTTTTTTGCTCAAATTTTGGTCCAAATTAGTCAAAACATAATTTTTTCGTGCCATATTGGATTATCCATATTGAATTTTGAAAATCTAATTTCACATTTGTGTTCAGCGACATCAAAAATATATAATAACACGTAACTTTTGCGCTAATTGACCTAATAATACACATTTTGCGACACTGAGTGCAGCATAAAATAAAAACGGTTCAACCTATTGACTTCTACCTGTGACCCCCGAAAAGTAAACACTTCTCTTCGGAGCTTACACCTACAATACGTGGAACTTATTAAATTAACTATTTTTTTGTAAAGCCACAAAAAGTGAAACAGACACCTAAAAATCTAACTCAATGTTCGCGTTAGCACCATATCGTTAAATTTAAGGTTAATTCACTGAGGTCAGGTACAACTTCCCAAAAATTTAAAGTAGTATCGACTGACGTCTTACATTTTTGATTTCGTGAGGGCTACACTGCACGCAATATGCATACTTCAAACTTGCAGACTCCTGATCAAATCATAATTACGGGCACCACTTCGTTTTTTGTTTTGTGTTACAAATCTTAAAAAATGTCAAAGTATGATCAATCATAATCTCCAAACAGAACATTTGTGCTCCCTGCCGCCGTTGGATAAGCAGCTGCAGCAGCAAGTCGTATAACCCTAGCTTACTTATTTGTTAGATAGTTTAATTAATTTCTTTGCTTGTTTTTGGGTACTTGCATTGTTTAATTCATATATTTCGGGCGTATTATAGTATTTGACAGTTGTAGCATCGCGCTTTAGTGTTTACTTGGTAGATTCTTATTTAAATTGCGTGTGAGTTTCGTATAGGAGGAGCAATTTCGAGTTTTAGTTACTGTAATCGTAAATTCAGCAAATTGTAGCGCAGTCGTTAGTCATTTGTACAGGTTAGTTGATACATTCTTTGTGTGTTTCGCTTGAGTTATCTAGGCACGGACTCGTGTTTCAGTAACTGTTGTTCAACATCGATTAGAATGGACAGGGACTGCGATTGCTGTGTTCGGATGAAGGCTGGCTTGGCATCCCTTCGCTCACAGCTGCAATCGGCGCTGACTTCGGTCGCGCAGCTTGAGGTTGTTGCCAATGGGCACCACTGTGGGGAGCCGGACTTGGGTATCACGGGGATGTCAACCTCGTGCCGTCTGTCCCCAGATCGGTCTGCCGCTGTGGTTGCCCCGGTTGCTGCCCGCAGTGGGGCTGAGCCCTCGCCTGTGGTTGATTGGGAGGTCGTTCCAAGGCGTGGCAGGCAGCGAAAGGCGTCCCCGGAGGCTGATCAGAAAGCCTCCCCGGTGCGTCTGACAAACCGGTTTCAGGCACTGTCTCTGGCTGAGCCAGATGCAGCCGCCTGCCCTGTTTCAGAGGATCATTCTCAGCCTTCAAGGTCCGGGCAATCGCAGAGGGTGGGCTTACTGGTAGTTGGGAGCTCCAATGTTAGGCGCGTAATGGGGCCACTTAGGGATATGGCGGCTAAGGAGGGGAAGAAATCCAGTATGCACTCCGTGTGCATTTCGGGAGGAGTCATTCCTGATGTGGAAAGGGTCCTTCCGGATGCCATGAAGAGCACAGGGTGCAGCCAGTTGCAGGTGGTGGCATATGTCGGCACTAATAACGTGTGTCGCTTTGGATCTGAGGAAATTCTCTCTGGATTCCAGCGGCTATCTGATTTGGTGAAGGCTGCCGGTCTTTCTTACGAGATGAAGGCAGAGCTTACCATCTGCAGCATCGTTGACAGAACCGACTGCGGACGTTTGGTGCAGAGCCGGGTGGAGGGTCTGAATCAGAGGCTCAGACGGTTTTGCGACCGTATTGGCTGCAGAGTCCTTGACTTGCGCCATAGGGTGGTGGGGTTTCGGGTTCCGCTGAATAGGTCAGGAGTTCACTACACTCAGCTGGCGGCTACACGGGTAGCGGAGGTTGTGTGGCGTGGACTGGGCGGTTTTTTAGGTTAGAAGGCCTCGGGAAAGTACGGGGTGGGCTGGAATGTCAAAGGGTGCATGGCAATTACAGGACGTGCTTGGATCAAGGAACAGTCGGAATTATAGTTGTAAATTGTTGTAGTTGCGCTGGAAAAGTCCCTGAGCTTCAAGCGCTAATAGAAAGCACAGAATCTGATATCGTTATAGGTACAGAAAGCTGTCTAAAGCCTGAAATATGTTCTGCAGAATTGGTGGTGAAGTGTTTGTGTCTGTCAGTAGTGGTTTATCTTGTAGTGAAGTCGAAGTAGATACTCCGTGCGAATTGGTATGGGTGGAGGTTATACTTAACAGCCGAATTAAGTTAATAATTGGCTCGTTCTACAGGCAGAATTGGTGGTGGAGTGTGTGTGTCTGTCAGTAGTGGTTTATCTTGTAGTGAAGTCGAAGTAGATACTCCGTGCAAATTGGTATGGGTGGAGGTTATACTTAACAGCCGAATTAAGTTAATAATTGGCTCCTTCTACAGGCAGAATTGGTGGTGGAGTGTGTGTGTCTGTCAGTAGTGGTTTATCTTGTAGTGAAGTCGAAGTAGAAACTCCGTGCGAATTGGTATGGGTGGAGTGTTTGTGTCTGTCAGTAGTGGTTTATCTTGTAGTGAAGTCGAAGTAGATACTCCGTGCGAATTGGTATGGGTGGAGTGTTTGTGTCTGTCAGTAGTGGTTTATCTTGTAGTGAAGTCGAAGTAGATACTCCGTGCGAATTGGTATGGGTGGAGGTTATACTTAACAGCCGAATTAAGTTAATAATTGGCTCCTTCTACCGACCCCCAGACTCCGATGATACATTTGCGGAACAGTTCAGAGAAAGTTTGAGTCTCGTAACAAATAAATACCCCACTCATACGCTTATAGTTGGTGGGGACTTCAACCTACCCTCGGTATGTTGGCAAAAATACTTGTTCAAAACCGGTGGTAGGCAGAAAACGTCTTCCGAGATTGTCCTAAATGCTTTCTCCGAAAATTATTTCGAGCAGTTAGTCCACGAACCCACGCGAATTGTAAATGGTTGCGAAAACACACTTGACCTCTTAGCCACAAACAATCCAGAGCTGATAGAGAGCATCATGATTGATACAGGGATTAGTGATCACAAGGTCGTTGTAGCTAGGCTCAATACCATTTCTTCCAAATCCATCAGAAACAAACGCAAAATAATTTTATTTAAAAAAGCGGATAAAGTGTCACTAGAAGCCTTCCTAAAGGACTATTTCCATTCTTTCCGAACTGACTATGCGATTGTAGACGAGATGTGGCTCAAATTCAAAGATATAGTAGCAACAGCAATTGAGATATTCATACTTCATAAATTGGTAAGAGATGGAACGGATCCCCCGTGGTACACAAAAAAGGTCCGAACGCTGTTGCAGAGGCAACGGAAAAAGCATGCGAAGTTCAGAAGCACGCGAAATCCCGAAGATGGGCTAAAATTTACAGACGCGCGAAATTTGGCACGTACTTCGATGCGAGATGCCTTTAATAGGTTCCACAACGAAACATTGTCTCGAAATTTGGTAGAAAATCCGAAGAAATTCTGGTCGTATGTAAAGTACACAAGCGGCAAGACGCAGTCAATACCTTCGCTGCGCAGTGCCGATGTTGCTGTTACCGATGACTGTGCCGCTAAAGCGGAGTTATTGAACGCAGTTTTCCGAAATTCCTTCACCAGAATTTGAAACACGAACATCTGCTAGCATCAGTTTCTTAGAAGTAGATACCTTAGGGGTTGCGAAGCAACTCAAATCGCTTGATACGGGCAAGTCTTCAGGTCCAGATTGTATACCGATTAGGTTCCTTTCAGGTTACGCTGATACTATAGCTCCCTACTTAGCACTCATATACAACCGCTCGCTCACCGATAGATCTGTACCTACAGATTGGAAAATTGCGCAGGTCGCACCAGTAATCAAGAAGGGTAGTAGGAGTAATCCATTTAACTACAGACCTATATCATTGACGTCGGTTTGCAGTAGGGTTTTGGAGCATATACTGTATTCAAACATTATGAATCACCTCGAAGGGAACGATCTATTGACACGTAATCAGCATGGCTTCAGAAAACATCGCTCTTGTGCAACGCAGCTACCTCTTTATTCGCACGAAGTAATGGCCGCTATCGACAGAGGATCTCAAGTTGATTCCGTATTTCTAGATTTCCGGAAAGCTTTTGACACCGTTCCTCACAAGCGACTTCTAATCAAGCTGCAGAGCTATGGGGTATCGTCTCAGTTGTGCGACTGGATTCGTGATTTCCTGTCAGAAAGGTCGCAGTTCGTAGTAACAGACGGCAAATCATCGAGTAAAACTGAAGTGATATCAGGTGTTCCCCAGGGAAGCGTCCTGGGACCTCTGCTGTTCCTGATCTATATAAATGACCTGGGTGACAATCTGAGCAGTTCTCTTAGATTGTTCGCAGATGATGCTGTAATTTACCGTCTAGTAAGGTCATCCGAAGACCAGTATCAGTTGCAAAGCGATTTAGAAAAGATTGCTGTATGGTATGTCAGGTGGCAGTTGACGCAAAATAACGAAAAGTGTGAGATGATCCACATGAGTTCCAAAAGAAATCCGTTGGAATTCGATTACTCGATAAATAGTACAATTCTCAAGGCTGTTAATTCAACTAAGTACCTGGGTGTTAAAATTACGAACAACTTCAGTTGGAAGGACCACATAGATAATATTGTCGGGAAGGCGAGCCAAAGGTTGCATTTCATTGGCAGGACACTTAGAAGATGCAACAAGTCCACTAAAGAGACAGCTTACACTACACTCGTTCGTTCTCTGTTAGAATATTGCTGCGCGGTATGGGATCCTTACCAGGTGGGATTGACGGAGGACATCGAAAGGGTGCAAAAAAGGGCAGCTCGTTTTGTATTATCACGTTATAGGGGAGAGAGTGTGGCAGATATGATACACGAGTTGGGATGGAAGTCATTAAAGCATAGACGTTTTTCCTCGCGGCAAGACCTTTTTACGAAATTTCAGTCACCAACTTTCTCTTCCGAATGCAAAAATATTTTGTTGAGCCCAACCTACATAGGTAGGAATGATCATCAAAATAAAATAAGAGAAATCAGAGCTCGAACAGAAAGGTTTAGGTGTTCGTTTTTCCCGCTCGCTGTTCGGGAGTGGAATAGTAGAGAGACAGTATGATTGTAGTTCGATGAACCCTCTGCCAAGCACTTAAATGTGAATTGCAGAGTAGTCACGTAGATGTAGATGTCTTTTTTCATTGTCCCCAAAAAATCCACACTTGGCCTATTTTTTACTCACTTCAATGAGAACCTGGCCTCAGTGTCGTATTGTAGTTCGTACATCATACGAATCTCACAATCTACCGGTTACTCCCTAGTCGGCTGGTGTAACACATACTGGAACTTACGCTGGTTTACAAATATGAGTACGTGTTTTAGTTCTTTCTGTCTGTTTTCGAGAAAAGATGAGCATTAATTTTCATACTTTTGTAAAACTCTATGGGGTGTTTCATCGATCTTGGACTGTCTGCGTTTATCCATCTATGATAGATAGAGGACATGTATTTCTGTTTAGGTCACCAGTAATTTGAAATATATCAATTCTTATGGTGCGAAGTGAACTTCACTTACTAGCACATTAATTACCTGATCTGTCTACCTGTGTACCGGTATCTGTAATACATCGCATAAGCAAGAAACCTGAGCATTGTCTTCGAAGAAGAAGAAGAGTTAAATAACTTAATGGCTCGAAGAACTATCACCAATTAATACAATTTTATATGTTACAGAGTCTTCGTATATACAAAAAATTATATTCTTCACTGTCTGGAATGTGTATCGATGTGCGTGAATTAGATGAGACAGACGCTCCTGAGAGAATTTACTATTGTTGGGCCTTTTGTGCAGCGCCAGCAAGTCTCCTTCGTAATTCTTAAAATTATTAATTAATCAGTAGAACTGACGGCCGTGCGCTGGACATTGCGAATTTCATTAGACAGATCCAATAAATATGTGATTAAAACATGTTGTACAACATTCTATTGTATTAATTGCTTTTTATTTATTTTGTTTCATGATTGAATATTGCCGAGTGAAAACGAAGGTCAAACACTACATGGCATACGAAAACTAAAGATAATTAAACGTCGTAAGTGTAGCAGCAACATTTAAGAAGATTGTCTAAGGTAGAAAAGATCTCCCAACTCATAGCTCGCGTGACTGCAATTGGTAACTCCTCCATCAAAAGTAATATCGTTACCTTACCCTGCCCAATCACAAAATTTAAGCATTTTTTAAAGCAGTATGAAACGGGGTTAACATTATTTTAATTTCTTGAAATGTACATACAAAAATTGAAAAAGGCAACAATAAGCTGGATAATTGGCGTATATTACAACACGTCCTTATCGGTAAAATTCTCAGAATAAATTTTACGATTAAAATTCAATTTTATTTCATATTCAAAAGTTTAAAAAATAATTACAAAATGGAACCAGTTAGAAAGATTGCACCTACTAATGAAAATAGTGTTGTTGTTGTTGTGGTCTTCAGTCCTGAGACTGGTTTGATAGAGCTCTCCATGCTAATTTTTCCTGTGCAAACTGCTTCATCTCCCGGTACTTACTGTAGCCTACATACTTCTGAATCTGATTTGTGTATTCATCTTTTGGTCTGCCTCTACGATTTTTACCCTCCACACTATCCTCCAGTGCTAAACTTGTGATCCCTTGATGCATCAGAACATGTCCTACTATTCGGTCCCTTCTTCTTGTCAAGTTGTGTCACATACTCCTCTTCTCCCCAATTCTGTTCAATACCTCCTCATTAGTTATGTGATCTACCCATAAAATCTTCAACATTCATCTGTAGCACCACATTTCGAAAGCTTCTATTCTCTTCTTGTCCAAACTATTTATCGTCCATGTTTCATTTACATAAATGGCTACACCCCATACAAATACTTTCAGAAACGACTTCCTGACACTTAAATCAATACTTGATGTTAACAAATTTCATTTCTTTAGAAACGCTTTTCTTGCCATTTTCAGTCTACATTTTATATCCTCTCTACTTCGACCATCATCAGTTATTTTGCTCCCCAAATAGCAAAACTCCTTTACTACTTTAAGTACTTCATTTCCTAATCTAATTCCCGCAGCATCACGCGACTTAATTCGATTACATTCCATTATCCTCGTTTTGCTTTTGTTTATGTTCATCTTATATTCTCCTTTCAAGACACTGTTCATTGCGTTCAACTGCTTTTCCAAGTCCTTTGCTGTCTCTGACAGAATTACAATGTCATCGGCGAACCTCAAAGTTTTTATTTCTTCTCCATGGATTTATATACCTACTCCGAATTTTTCTATTGTTTCCTTTACTGCATGCTCAATATACAGATTGAATAATATCGGGGAGAGTCTAAAACCCTGTCTCACTCCCTTCCCAACCACTCCTTCTCTTTCACTTCCCTCTACTCCTATAACTGGCATCTGGTTTATGTACAAATTGTAAATAACCTTTCGTCCCTTATTTTACCCCTGCCATCTTAAGAATTTGGAAGAGAGTATTCCAGTTAACATTGTCAAAAGCTTTCTCTATAAATGTCAGAAACGTAGGTTTGCCTTTCCTGAATCTGTCTTCTAAGATAAGTCGTAGGGTCAGTATTGCCTCACGTCTTCCAACATTCCTACGGAATCCAAACTGATCTTCACCGAGGTCGGCTTCTACTAGTTTCTCCATTCGTCTGTAAAGAATTCGTGTTAGTATTCTGCAGCCGTGACTTATTAAACTGATAGTTCGTTAATTTTCGCATCTGTCAACACCTGCTTTTTTTTGGGATTGGAATTATAATATTCTTCTAGAAGTCTGAGGGTATTTCGCCTGTCTCATACATCTTGCTCACCAGATTGTAGAGTTTTGTCAGGACTGGCTCTCCCAAGGCCATCAGTAGTTCAAATGGAATGTTGTCTACTCCCTGTGCCTTGTTTCGACTCAGGTATTTCAGTGGTCTGTCAAACTCGTCACTCAGTATCACATCTCCCATTTCATCTTCATCTACATCCTCTTCCATTTCCATAGCATTGTCCTCAAGTACATCGTCTTTGTATAAACCCTCTATATACTAATTCCACCTTTCTGCTTTCCCTTCTTTGCTTAGAACTGGGTTCCCATCTGAGCTCTCGATATTCATACAAGTGTTTCTCTTTTCTCCAAAGGTCTCTTTAATTATCCTGTAGGCAGTATCTATCTTACTTTCAAGCCTCTACATCCTTACATTTGTCCTCTAGCCATTCCTGCTTAGCCATTTTGCACTTCCTGTCGATCTCATTTTTTAGACGACTGTATTCCTTTTTGCCTGTTTCATTTACTGCAATTTTATATTTTCTCCTTTCGTCAATCAAGTTCAATATTTCTTCTGTTACCCAAGGAGTTCTACTAGACCTCGTCTTTGTACCTACTTCATCCTCTTCTGCCTTCACTACTTCATCCCTCAGAGCTGCCCATTCTTCTTCTGCTGTACTTCTTTCCCCGATTCCTGTCAATTGTTCCCTTATGCTCTCCCTGAAACTCTGTACAACCTCTGGATTTTTCAGTTTATCCAGGTCCCATCACTTTATATTCCCACCTTTTTGCAGTTTCTTCAGTTTTAATCTACAGTTCATAACCAATAGATTGTGTTTAGAGTCCACATCTGCCCCTGGAAGTGTTTTACAACTTAAAACCTTCTTCCTAAATCTCTGTCTTACCATTATATAATCTATCTGATACCTTCTAGTAACAGAGAGATAGTGTAGAGATAGAAAATGTCGCCACAATGGGTGCGACGACAAATGACAATGACACCAACAATTACACATTACACAGATTCTATTTATGCTGATGACTATAATGTCTTATTACATGACGCCACCATGCTCACGGTAGGCGAGACTAATTCCAAAATGTAACAGCGAATTATTTTCTCGCATGAAGGCACTGAAAGATGCGTTAGTGCAGAATCAGTAATTTTCAATTTTTCCATGTCACGAGAACTTTTGTCAAATGTCACGCAACAAGGCACTCTACGTACAGAAGACCCTAATGGGTCAACAGCGCATTCAGTTCAGGACATGTATAAGGGCCTCACTGCCCTTATGAAGAATGTATCTGACATTTTTTAACATAATGTTTCAATTCAAGAAACAGAAAACTTGACGAAAAATTTCGTGATTTTAAAAATGAACAAAATCAAACATTTGGTGTTTTTAAGAATGACATATCACAGAGGTTCTATAATTTAAGTTGAAACGTAAGCACTAACCATTGTAATTATTTTACTTGCGAAGTTGCAGATATGGGAAAGAAATTAAAGATGGAATTATTCACTGATTTGTCTCAGGAGATTAACAACCTACATCAAATTGTGTCATCTATAGACGGGACACAAGAGGAACTGGAACCTAAACTAAAGATCGTGAGTGATGTAGAATTCAGATACACGAGGCTCAGTCGGAAATTTGCAAATATTTAGGAAGTATGATATGTACTGTTAGTGAGTTGCAATCTTTATGTAAAGATTGCCCTGATAAAGTGCAGGAGGTACCGGTAAAAATAAGTAATATACCGACTAGGTTCATAAAGAAAGCACAAGGAAAAATCGAGAAGGAGGTAAATAATTTAAAGGACAGAGCTGAAGCAGGAATGCTAGATAAGGGTACGACCTTCGCACAGAAGGTCGTGCAAGAGCGTAAGACCTGTGTCGAAGCAGTTGAAAAGGCAGTAAAGGAAAGGAAAAACGTATTGATTGCTAGGACTTAGCAAGGCTTAAAGGCAGCGGAAGAGAAATTACAGAGCTTTCTAATTAATGTTGAGGATGTCACAAGAGAGACGCCAATAGCAAGTAATCATTTACAGTCTGGCAGGATAGATAGCGGTAATAATTATCAACCACTTGCTGCCAGCCCTTCAGACGGAGAAGAAAGGTATTACAAAATGCAACAGGCATTACCAGTGTCTATACCACTTGGGCAGACATTAGAAGAATATAATTATGTGCATCGGAACAATTTCATAATTGTTGTTCAATTTTAGTTAAACAGAAGATGAATGAAATGTCAAATGAAGGTTCAGTGTTACTACTGCAGGTGTAATATCTTCCAAACTCATTGCTTGATATATTTTATAAATAGCAAATGTCAATTTTGCCATATAACTACATGTTATTTTTACAATAGTGAAACAGATACATACTTATTGTCGACGATGAGTATTACAAGAACTGAACAAAGAGACACTGTGCCCTAACATATACCCTTTGGCATTAATTTTGTTATGCTTCTTTGTTCATTTACGCTTTGTAAAGCTTGTGGAATGTGTTACCTGTGGCTAAGTATGTGAAGTGAAAACATTCATCAGGTTTTCCAGTATACTGTGTGCAGGAACAATGAACCAACGGATACTAATAACGCTACATAACGCAACGAAATCGGTCTGATAATGTGAATAATACTCGCCACACTCAGTGCTTGCATGTCGGCTTATACATCCCGCCACAGCTATATGCCTCCCATACTGCTACAGGCAATCAATAAATACGTACCATCTGATGATGATCGCTAGGTTGTTCGAATCTGGTTTTGGGGTACTAAAAATTTAAGACAAAAATAAAATGCAAGTGGTTGCTGTAATTTCAAGAAACCTTTATTCTGCAATTACTTTAGCAAACACTAATAATTAAGTAGTTTCACGAAGATACAATGAGGTGTGCACAAAGAGTTAACTCAGTTATTCTATGGATTTCAACAGGAGACAAAAGAAAAAAAAGATTCTTTCCATTCCCTGCCACCACACCTTGTAGTTCAGTAGGCGCTTTGCTAGTAGACTTGAGAGAGGCGGGGTAAGTATAGCTATGTCTGCTTGTGTTGGTTAACGTGTGATAAAGATTTCTTCTCTTTCGTTAACGATCTTGCTCCTTAAGTCAGACGAAAATTCAGGAGAGTGGTCAGTCTTATCAAACTGTTTATATGTATATTGTTCCTTCAGCCATGAAACTTATAAAGCGTTTTAACTTTTATTCTGTTAAAGGTAATACTGTTGGATGAACTCAAAGGCTAGGACAGTTACCTGCTCACGAAAGATCTGTGAGAGACCAGAAGCCTTCGAATGTTCAAAAAATGTCAAGTACTGTGAATTTAAAATGTCATAATATGTTGTTATATGCGCCCTAAGGTCAAAAATAAAATCGTAAAGGACCTAGAGATGTATTTCAGTGTTTCTTTATGCACAAGTTTTAAATGTTATAATGACTCTTGATGTGAATATGTATAAATTGTACCGTACCTGACGTGTCGGCTACATGTAGATATAGGTTCATGTACACTTAGGTTAAATCAAATAATGTTGAACTGTAATGCTTGTTTTGAAATGTTACGTGAAATCATGCAAGTACTGGCGAAACAGACGTCAAGAGGAACTATTGAGTTATCAAACACTTGGCACGTGTTGTAAAAAGGTTACCTTTACAAGTGTTATAGTGAGTGAAGGTATGGGTGCTCACAATAAGCCAGACGATTTCGGTTCGCTTGTAGCAGCGAGGGACACTAGACTTTGCTAAAGGGACCACATAAAGTGAAAACGTTTAAGGATTTACATGAAATTTGTTGACATCTCGACGTGATGCTGAATTTACAGGCTGACCTGGGCACTGTAATATCAGACGCACAATGTGGTTCCATTACCGCAGGTCGGAAATTGGCCTTGCGCCGTCGGCAACTCTCAGTCATGCACTCGCCTATACACACTATCCCACGGCCGGCCGCGGTGGCCGAGCGGTTCTAGGCGCTTCAGTCCGGAACCGCGCGACTGCTACGGTCGCAGGTTCGAATCCTGCCTCGGGCGTGGATGTGTGTGTGATGTCCTTAGGTTAGTAGGGTTTAAGTAGTTCTAAGTTCTAGGGGACTGATGACCTCAAATGTTAAGTCCCATAGTGCTCAGAGCCATTTGAAACAACCACTATCCCACGGTGTAGCTCGATGGACATTTCGACGGTATGAAAATCGTCGTTATCTAAAAACTGCGAAAACAAATTGTACCAGCTAGCGAAGTTGCACCAACGGCCTTACGAGATGCGTTACTTCGCAATAATGGATCCGCTGACTAACATTGAACATGCCCTTTGTCCCGGAATGTACGTGTAAAATTGAACTTTCAGAATATGTAAATAAAAACCGTAAAATAAGAGAGCTGGCACGACTAGGCTATACATTAAACTGAGATTGACGTCAATAAAGGTATTTTAAACTCCGGTCAGACCAAAGATAGAATATAAGTTATAACTGAAAATAAATTTTAATATGTTATGATTGTAAGAAGAAAGGGTGTCGCCTCTGGAACCGTTGTCTGGTAATCGTGGACCACGCTAGAATACAGTAGGGGGACAGTTGTATTGGAACGTACGCTAGTTTACCTAATGGATACATGTTTCATTTTTCGGTCTATTTTTATCCATTCATCCGCCTTCGCAGCTTATGGCAACTGTTAAAATGCGGTATGACCACAGCAAACAAGCCTGTGAAGCTAGCAAGAAAAGACGAAGAACATTAATTTTCTTATGTTTGTAAAAATCCTATTAGATGTTTCATCAATCTTGTACTGCCTCTCTTGTCCCATCCATGATAGAGAGAGGACTTGGATCTCTGTTTAGTACAGCAGTAATGTGAAATATATTAATTGGTATGGTAAGAAGTCAACTTCTCTTACTAGTACCTTATTTCACCTGATGTATGTATCTGCGTACCGGTTCCTGTAATACTTCGGAGAAGCAAGAAATTTGAGAAGAGCAAGCTGGACACCGTAACATTTGAGCCCTTGTCTCCAACTAGAAAGAGAGGGCTCAAAGAACTGTCTTCTAATAATACAATTTTGTTATGTTACAGATTTCTTCATGTGTACAAAAACAATATCATAAGCCTGTCTGACTGGAGTGCGCGTCGCTGCTCGTAAATTAGCTGAGATACACGTTACACAGCGAACTTACTATTATAACAACTGTTATGCGGCGCCTGCAAATTTCCATCGTAATTATTATCCGTAAAATAATTAATTAATCAGTAGAAACAGGCCCGCAGCTTGTGGTCGTGCGGTATCGTTCTCGCTTCCCGCGCCCGGGTTCCCGGGTTTGATTCCCGGCGGGATCAGGGATTTTCTCTGCCTCGTGATGGCTGGGTGTTGTGTGTTGTCCTTAGGTTCGTTAGGTTTATGTAGTTCTAAGTTCTAGAGGACTGATGACCATAGATGTTAAGTCCCCTAGTGCTCAGAGCCTTTTGAACCATTTGAAGTAGAAACAGTGTGACATTTCTGAGCTTGGGGCTTATGGTAGATTCCATGTACGTGCTTCCCTTGAAAAAAATTTGAGTGAATATCCACGACTCATTGCAGAAGCAGGGAATGCGTTAACATCAGATATAACTGTGAAAGTATGAAAGAGATTTGAACATCCTTTGAATGTTAATAATACTTCCGGTGAAGGGGACGGAGACCACTTATGAAAGTTAAATGAAAACTTTCATTCTAAACGTATTATAAAAAGTAGCCAAGGTTATGCGTGTACACTCCTGGAAATTTAAATAAGAACACCGTGAATTCATTGTCCCAGGAAGGGGACACTTTATTGACACATTCCTGGGGTCAGATACATCACATGATCACACTGACAGAACCACAGGCACATAGACACAGGCAACAGAGCATGCACAATGTCGGCACTAGTACAGTGTATATCCACCTTTCGCAGCAATGCATGCTGCTATTCTCCCATGGAGACGATAGTAGAGATGCTGGATGTAGTCCTGTGGAACGGCTTGCCATGCCATTTCCACCTGGCGCCTCAGTTGGAGCAGCGTTCGTGCTGGACGTGCAGACCGCGTGAGACGACGCTTCATCCAGTCCCAAACATGCTCAATGGGGGACAGATCCGTAGATCTTGCTCGCCAGGGTAGTTGACTTACACCTTTTAGAGCACGTTGGGTGGCACGGGATACATGTGGACGTGTATTGTCCTGTTGGAACAGCAAGTTCCCTTGCCGGTCTAGGAATGGTAGAACGATGGGTTCGATGACGGTTTGGATGTACCGTGCACTATTCAGTGTCCCCTCGACGATCACCAGAGGTGTACGGCCAGTGTAGGAGATCGCCCCCCACACCATGATGCCGGGTGTTGGCCCTGTGTGCCTCGGTCGTATGCAGTCCTGATTGTGGCGCTCACCTGCACGGCGCCAAACACGCATACGACCATCATTGGCACCAAGGCAGAAGCGACTCTCATCGCTGAAGACGACACGTCTCCATTTGTCCCTCCATTCACGCCTGTGGCGACACCACTGGAGGCGGGCTGCACGATGTTGGGGCGTGAGCGAAAGACGGCCTAACGGTGTGCGGGACCGTAGCCCAGCTTCATGGAGACGGTTGCGAATGGTCCTCGCCGATACCCCAGGAGCAACAGTGTCCCTAATTTGCTGGGAAGTGGCGGTGCGGTCCCCTACGGCACTGCGTAGGATCCTACGGTCTTGGCGTGCATCCGTGCGTCGCTGCGGTCCGGTCCCAGGTCGACGGGCACGTGCACCTTCCGCCGGCCGCTGGCGACAACATCGATGTACTGTGGAGACCTCACGCCCCACGTGTTGAGCAATTTGGCGGTACGTCCACCCGGCCTCCCGCAAGCCCACTATACGCCCTCGCTCAAAGTCCGTCAACTGCACATACGGTTCACGTCCACGCTGTCGCGGCATGCTACCAGTGTTAAAGACTGCGATGGAGCTCCGTATGCCACGGCAAACTGGCTGACACTGACGGCGGCGGTGCACAAATGCTGCGCAGCTGGCGCCATTCGACGGCCAACACCGCGGTTCCTGGTGTGTCCGCTGTGCCGTGCGTGTGATCATTGCTTGTACAGCTCTCTCGCAGTGTCAGGAGCAAGTATGGTGGGTCTGACACACCGGTGTCAATGTGTTCTTTTTTCCATTTCCAGGAGTGTATGTACGTAATACACATACCCTACTAACAACAGATGATCTTATGTTTTAAAAAATAGCTTGACAGTTCAATAAGTAAATTGAATTTCGTCCCAAGTTCTTGTCTTTGTTGATGTAGAAGATAGTGCTGTTATTTCGACTGAATTTTATTGAAATACCCTTTATTTTGTTCATCAATTTGAAGGGAGATTGTGGTTTAACGTGTTGTCGACGTCGACGTCATTGGAGCAAGAAAGGGAAGGGAATCGGCTGAGCTCCTTCAAAGGAACCATTCCTACATTTTCGACCAGTTTCGATTGCCTGTTATAATATTTGTGGGATAGACGTGTAATATGGTAATATGGCAACATTATCCATCTCAAACATATATAATAAATTAGTGTTTCATGCGACAATCTGCAGTGAAGTAGGTATTGATTAAATTTTGAACTCATAGACTGCAGTATAGTGATGTATGGAAGTGAAAAATCGATTATTAACAGTTTATGCAAGAAGAGAATAGCAGATTTTCAAATGTGGTGCTACTGAAAATGCTGAAGATTAGATGGATAGGCCGCGTAACTAATAAGGAGGTACCGAACAGAACTGGGGAGACTATAAATTTGTAGGACAACTAGAAATTTGTAGGGGTCAATTCGACAGGGCATATTCTCAGACATCAGGAGATCCCTAATTTAGTATTTAAGGAAAGTGTTGGGTGTAAAAGTCGTAGAGGGCGACAAAGAGATGAATCCAGTAAGCACATTCAGAAGGATGTAGGTAACAGTAGTCATTCTGAGATGAAAAGGCTTGCACAGGATAGAGTAGCAAGGAGAATTGCATCAAACCAGTCTTCGAAGTGAAGACCACAACAACAACAACAACAGACGTATTACAAACATGCGAGTAGATGAGAAGAATGATGTCATGAACAGGAATGAGTCGAGATTTCATCATGTCGATGAGGACCGGTCTCATCTAGGAAGCTCTACATTGTGATTCACAAGCCGATGTCTTCTATAAATTTACGTTCCTATACAGTGAGTTATTTACTCAACTACTACCAACCGAATTATGCCATCGATGTTTCTAGTACTGAACTAAACCTCATAACTGGAAAGTTCGTCGTGATTAACTAACTAGACCGATTATCTCTAATTGCCTACTTCCCCCAACATCCTATCAAATGTAAGAGTCCCAATATTTGTAGCTTCACTGGCACTGCAATGCCATTCCTGACATAACTTTCACAACAGCCTTCAATTATGGAACAGCAATCTACAAAGCCGAAACAACAATGGATAAGCCACAAAAAAAGTCAGTTTGGTACCTCTCTCTCTCGCAACAATGTTTCGTAATAAGCAGCTGTACATCTCAAGAGTTCTATGTTCTACTTACCTTCCACAGTCACCCAATCATAATCTGAAAATAGGATGCCGTAGAAATTAGCATACACGTCTTCTTTTTGTTTTTAGAAAATGTGAACATGACATAGCTCTGCAGCAAACAGTACGTTGGTAAAGTCTAATTTGTGTGCACACAGAATGTATTTACACACACGGTCTGCATGCTGATTTACAGGATACAATCCTGTTAGAATAGACCCCTAAAACCATGCATTATCTTTTGTGTTAGCCCTTAATACTGCGTGTTTATGTGCTGTTACCTTAGGCAACTGGCGAATACTCGATCTTAATATGGTCACTGCACTGCATGATCTAGCAGTTACATCATTTGAGGTTACACCTTAAGAATAAACAGGGTGAATAACCTAAAACTTCCACCGCATACAATACGGAACTGGAATGTACTATCGATGCACTGTTTTGACAAAATGAATTGGTAGCTAGGAACTTGCAATGTTAGCCAGTTAACAGACCGTAATAATACTTTAAAGTTGCTTTTTATGGGAGCATACACTTTTCTTTAAAATGGAGCAATGCTTATTGACATTAACAGGCTAAAAGTGAGGTGAATTAGAATGTCAGTAGTGTTCGTTGCAGGATTCTAACGCGAGTCGTTTACGTTTTATTCTATTTTGAAAAGTGCCAAAACTGACACGTGTACAACACCTGTGTTCGTACACAATCTAAAAGACAATACAGGTGCATACAGTAGTTACGTGAATATTGACAAGTAACGAGACAATTGATCATCATAAGTTTTACTCAAAATGACAATCATCAAAAGAAATACATGCTTCTAGTCCCGGTATGGAACATCTGAATCACACGGGCAACCATTTCAGCGGAGATGTCCGAACAGACTGCAGTAAAGCGTCGTTGCATAGTTTGTATGTACTTGACAACATATTTCAGCTTTCCCCACGGAAAAAATTCGTGAAGACATTCTGTAGTATTTCGTGTCGTATGGGCTGGATGGCCATAATGTTCGTTCCATTGATTCCTCCTAGTCTGCAGAGGAAAGTTTCCTAGTATCCGTAGAAGATGATATATTAGGAGGCTACGACATTTGTGCTCGTTCCGGCTTTGAAACACGGGCATATGAGCTGATGGTTCACTATCCCCCACCACACGTTACACGCCATAGATGCTGACGTCACACCTGACGAAGCAAATGGCGATTCTCAGCAGACCGGTACTGCATGTTTCAGCCGTGTAGCTCGTCATGATTGGTGAATATGGCACCATCACTAAACAAGGTACGTGATGCATCTGAAGTATCCTGCCTTAATGACCGTGTACAGAACTTAACATGATTCCCATAATCCTTTCCATGCAGTTTTTATAGAGAGAGATGTGATAGGGATGAAACGAATATCGATGGACTATGGTTAAGACACTCGCCTAACTCACGGCACTTCCTCGTGCGACTGAGCAGAGACTAACGTGCGGATCACCCGCAACCACAAGTAAGAACATAAATGTCTCCGTCTTCTGTTACACTGCCTAGGTATCCCACTACCACTCTCGCGTAACCGGTTGACGAGGTTGATATATAATTGCCCAGATAGCTGACGTCTATTGGGATATTTGGCTGCATACGAATACCAGAGTACCTGATTTGAGGTACTGAGTAGATAAGACGGGTTTCCGACGGAAGTGCTTAGATCTGAAGAGGCTCCAGAGTCATCGAAACACCTAATCTAATGTCCAAGTGAGACTGAACATTAAATGAGTATTAATTCAATTACCTAAACAGTTTCTGAGTGTCTCAAGGTGATTATGGCTACTATAATGGAACTGCATTGTTCTACGCTCTCCATAAATCATGAGCACGTCGGTTTTTTCTGCACTGATAAGTCACATAGTCCACTCACTACCTACAGCTTGGACTGTCACGCACTAACTGACTAGCAAGTCGCAGTGGCATCAAGGAACACACAGGTATACTGTACGAAAACATAATAACAACATAACCAGCAACTACGCAGGTTGAATGGCACAAAAAATTTCGTTGTGGGAACTTTTCGGAATGCGATATCTCGTAACGACTCGTTTACCCTATATAACCCCATATATATATATCGAACAACAATAGATATTCAAAAACTGTTTCCCCCAGCATGAACATACGGCAGGGGCTTAGGAAACCAAATACTATGTGAAATTTTAAAACCTAAACAAATATTATTTTCAGCACAAACTTGTGTATTTTAAATGGATACTCCCTATTATTCCGTATGTAATAAATAGTATGAAAAATCACAAAAATTATGGTGTGTGTTGTATCGAAATACGTCAATTACATCCCCAGAAATTGCGATGCGAAGTTGACGCTTGAAATAAATGAAGTGCACAGATAGCGTACGTTCTTAGACACAAGCTTGCACCTCATCCTTCCAGTAATCGTGATGTGATTGTGACGTACTACGTCAGTGGAGTGTCAATGTATGATGTGGTATTGTATGACAACACATCAATGACCCATATTTCATTGATGGAACTCCTAAAGGGGGATAGTTTAGCCCCTTGTTGAGCTCGTCTAGTTGTTCATCAAGTTCATCTAGTTGTTGGTGCGGTATCATTGCTAACTGTATTGTGGGTCTCTATTTTTACCGTGGAACATTGAATGGACAGCGATACGCATTACTTCTTCAACACACACTAGCGCTCCCCATAGAGGATCTAGGATTAGAAACTCGTCTATCAGTGTGTTTCTAACATGATGAATGTCCCGCACACAATGCAAAAGTTATCAGAGACGTTCTAGATGCGACATTTCCATTTCCAAATAGGTGGATGGAACGGGAAGGTACTGTACGATGGCCAGCACGGTTCCCCGACTTGACGCCATTAGACTTCTATCTCTGAGGCGCTGTGTATCAAGAACCCCGAACAACAGTAGAGGATATGCAACATCGTATTACTGCTGCAATATCTGTAGGAACTCTGAAATCTGGGCAACACTCTCTCGTTACCCGTCTGCAGACGTGTATTGATGCAAACGGAAGGCACTTCCAATATATGTTGACGTGACACAGTTTCAGTGGCCATTATGTAGTTGTATTTTCTATGCTGGACGTAATACAGAGCAATACAGTTTCTGTGAGTGACAGGACACTAGTAAATGTGTTTAGCAAAGTGAATTCGAGTGTGTTATCTCTAATTGTAGCTCTAGTTGCCATTTCGCTAGAACAAACATACACTACTGGCCATTAAAATTGCTACACTACGAGATGACGTGCAACAGACACGAAGAAGATGCTGTGACATATTAGCTTTTCAGAGCACTCACACAAGGTTGGCGTCGGTGGCGACACATACAACGTGCTAACATGAAGAAAGTTTCCAGCCGATTTCTCATACATAAACAGCAGTTGACCGTCGTTGCCGGGTGAAACGTTGTTGTGGTGCCTCGTGTAAGGAGGAGAAATGCGTACCATCACATTTCCGACTTTGATGGCTGTAACGGATTGTGCAGCCACTCTCGATCCCTGATTCAACAAATGGGGACGTTTGCAAGACAACAACCATCTGCACGAACGGTTCGACGACGTTTGCAGCAGCATGGACTATCAGCTCGGAGACCATGGCTGAGGTTACGCTTGACGCTGCATCACAGACAGGAGCGCCTGCGATGGTGTACTTAACGACGAAGCTGGGTGCACGAATGGCAAAACGTCATTTTTTCGGATGAATCCAGGTTCTGTTTACACCATCATGATGGTCGCATCCGTGTTTGGTGACATCGCGGTGAACGCACATTGGAAGCGTGTATTCGTCATCGCCGTACTGGCGTTATCAGCTGGCTTGATGGTATGGGGTGCCATTGGCTACACGTCTCGGTCAATTCCTATTCGCATTGATGGCACTCTGAACAGTGGACGTTACGTTTCAAATGTGCTAGATCCATGGCTCTACCCTTCTTTCTATCTCTGCGAAACCCTACATTTCAGAAGGATAATGCACGACCGCATGTTGCAGGTCGTCTACGGGTCTTTCTGGATACAGAAAATGTTCAACTGATGCCCTGGCCAGCACATTCTCCAGATCTCTCACCAATTGGAAACGTCTGGTCAATGGTGGCAGAGCAATTGGCTCGTCTCAATACGCCAGTCATTACTCTTGATGAACTGTAGTATCGTGCTGAAGCTGACGTAAATGCGACAACAGAAACCTACAGCTACAACTATGTTAACTCTATGTAAATACATATTACAGACAAAATGTCTTGAAGAATAGTAATGCTAACAAAGTACCTCACATAACCAAATACATCCACTTCGGGAACATCGCTAGCTACAAAAATAGTGTACTTTGCAAAGTGGACGATGACTGAAATATAGTGGCGCACTGCACCTTTCCAGAGGCAAATGAACCTGCTGGCTTTCCGGGAACAATAATCCTAGCAGGAATGACACGACTGTCTAAGAACACCCATTGAGCCGGCCGCGGTGGTCTCGCGGTTCTAGGCCCGCAGTCCGGAACCGAGCGAATGCTACGGTCGCAGGTTCGAATCCTGCCTCGGGCATGGATGTGTGTGATGTCCTTAGGTTAGTTAGGTTTAAGTAGTTATAAGTTCTAGGGGACTAATGACCACAGCAGTTGAGTCCCATAGTGCTCAGAGCCATTTGAACCATTTGACACTCATTGACTGTGAGGCTGGTCCCGGCGGAGGTTCGATACCTCCCTCTAGCATGGGTGTGTGTGTTTGTCCTTAGGATAATTTAGGTTAAGTAGTGTGTAAGATCAGGGACTGTATGACCTAAGCAGTTACGTCCCATAGGATTTCACACACATTTAAACATTTGAATGACACGGCAACCAAAAGAATATCTATTTTAAAAACATCAGGACCTACTGTAAAGAGGAATAAAAAAGCATTTAGTGTTCTGAGGAAGATCTCAGGTCAGTGTCCATGAGGATTGTAAGGAAGAACCTGACCATCATATATTCGAGAACCAGAGAAGAAAAGGTGAAAAAGCTGTTTCTGAGCGATCTTGAACCCTTGAGACGCAAGTATTTTAGAAGTAGATATCAAATAAATCATTTGACACCAAGAAAATATGGGAACTCAAAAATCTGTTTTGGGGGCTTTTGATAATTCATAATTTTAGTTGTTTTCTGGCCCATTAATGGCTTCAGAATCAAAATTTTGCCTACGACATGGCATAACTCAGAGAAAAATGCCAATGTTTGGCCAAAAATCTGTAAAGTATACGTTGTTTTCTTTCAATATGGAAGCAGTTTATTTCGTTTTAAATTTTTGAACGCTGTGCTGTGCTGTGGGTCTGAAGGCATCAACCACTTAATCTGTAATGTTAACTTAGAAAAGCCTGTACAGTTTGACAAAGAACATTTCAAAGGAAATAAATATGCAGAACGTGTTTCTTAAATATCTCAAATGAAAAAATTGTGATAAAGTGAAACTTTAAAAAGCATGATCTCGAAACATCTACCTTCCATCCCCATTACTCACCCTGTCATAACTCACTCAAGTTGATGAAGAGAACTTTTGAGCATTAAAATTTAAATTACTCATTACCCGAAATTTTCTACAAGAGGTCTCGTTCGCTTCAGGTGTCACAAAACAGCCCTTTGCTGTCTTGACATGCACTGCGGCGCTTTACCCCAAATGTTCAAATGGCCATTTGGGGGCACATGTTCAGTAAACTGGCGTCGGCTCTGTCACATCTGGCTGAATCACAGCTTTCGACTTCCATTTGTATCGTCAGTCAGTTTGTCACGCCACGTGTCAAATTAATTAAATGCTTCAAAAGTAATAAAAGGTCTCTACAGCAGAGAGTGGCACAATTAATTCACATGTAACAAAGTAAGTTAATTAAACAACGAGTAAAACTACCGTCCCGCCCAGCTAAATAAATGGCTGCTACTGACAGTGTAACAAAAACTAGTAATTTAGACAAATCACGGCTACATTGGCCAACAGTTTATGAAACAAAATATAATACAGTTTAATGCTAAAAGAGCACATGCTGGAACCTGTCTTCTCTGAGAGCAACGTGCAAGACCGACCTTTAATCTTTTCTAACTAACGGCCTTTCATCCGCCACTCATACCCGACCGAATGATCACCAGGTAAATTCAATTGTTCAGAAGATATTAAGATACTTCACTTGGCTGTAATTGCCAGCAAACTCACGGCGTTGATCAGACGTAGATGTTGAGAGCGAAACTTCAGCTTTCAGTGCAACGTGGCTTTCACCTCCCATACCACGGCCGTTTGGCCCAGCGACAACCACTACTGTCTCTCTCTCTCTCTCTCTCTCTCTCTCTCTCTCTCTCTCTCTTTCTTTCCCTCTCTCTTATATCTTCCGGACGACGGCAAATCAAAAACAGCCGGTCCGACCGCCTGTCGGTCTCGGGGCGTGAACACCAGTACGTGACCCCGAGCAACGACTTCCTTCTGCCCGTCTTACGCCCCACTCACTCTCCACTGGCGAGACTCAGTTTCGCGCTTGTACACTGCTTAAAAGTTCTCCCGACACCGAAGCGAGCACCGTCTCGTAACGAGGAGAACCAGTAATTCCTTACGACGGTGCAGTCGATCCGGTGATAAATCGATACAAGCGTATCAGTAATTATACTCAATACAGTGTTAAGGCTTTCTCCGTTGCCCGAAAGTGCAGATACTACTGCAATGTCCTCTGCTAATTCTACTCCACTTACGTCAACAGATAGATTGTAAATTCTCACGGTGTTGCAGTAGTACTTCTGGTATTTAAATCGTATACAGAGATACGTGAACAGGCAGAAAACGGCGCTTCCGTCGGCAATGTCTGTATAAGACAACAAATGTCTGGCGCAGTTGTTAGGATGGTTACCACTGCTAGAATGGCAGGTTATCAAGATTTCACAGAGTTTGAACGTGGTGTTATAACCCCCTCCCAGATGATGAACTTCACCCTTCACCGTGACATATACACTTCCTTCCAACTATGATCTTGGTCTTGTCCCCCCCGCCCCCACACCGCAACGCGCCTGGGCCCCTTCTTCCTCTCCCCTCCCTCTCCCAGAGCGGAAATCCTCCCTCCCCCCTTCCTGAGACCATGCACGCCATCCTTGCCTCGTTCCCTCCTTACATGGCCCTCCTCAAGGCGCCCCCCACCCATCTCCCCCCCTCTCTTCCCCTCACTGCCTTCCTCTCTTCTCCCTCCATCTCCTTGCGTTCGGCAGCGCCTCCGTTTTGATCATCGTCAGTGTGTCACGTGAATTTCGTGTTCAGTGTGGTTTCTCCTGTGCGTCGAGAGGTGTGATCTTAATTATGTACCGGTCTTGTACTTAGTGTTACTATCAGCGTTTGTTATGTGTTACGCCATCCAACGATATTTTTATGCTCTGGTCATACTGCGCCTTGTGTTCTTTTAATTGTCCCAGCGTGTGGTTTTATGAGTGCGCTACTTTTTTACAGTTATTATCTCCATTTTACAGTCGCCCCTTTTTTGTCTATTATATTCCATAATGTTCTCCTTTTCTATATATCTATGTTAACCATGTTTTCTGCTTTGTTATTTTCCCATGTCTTCTATTGTTTGTTCTAAGTTTTTCGGCTGAAGAGCAGCGCATGTGCTGCTGCCAGCCCGCCCCGATGTGGAATTGAAACACAATAAAGAGGGAAAAAAATGGTGTTATAATCGGTGCACGAACGGTGTGTCACAGCATCCCCAAGGCTGCGATAAAGTGGAGATTTCCCCTTACGATCATTTCACGAGTGTACAGTGGATATCAGCAATTTGGTAAAACATCAAATCTGCAACATCATTCCGGCCGGAAAAAGATGCTTTAGGAACGGGACCAATGACCGTTGAAGAGAATCGTTCAGCGTGACAAAGTGCAACCCTTCTGCAAATTGCTGCAGATTTCAATGGTGGGCCGCCATCAGTGTTAGCGTGTTCAGCATTCAACAAAACATCATCGTTATTGGCCTTCAGAGCCGAACGTCACCCAGTGTATCCTTGATGACTGCACGACACAAAGCTTTATGTCTTGCCTGGGCCCATCAACACCGACATTGAACTGTTAATGACTGGAAACATGTTGCCTAGTCGGCCGAGTCTCGTTTGAAATTGTATCGAGCGAATGGACGTGTACGGGGCTGGAGGCCACCTCTTGGATTCATGGGCCCTGAATGTCAGCAGGAGACTGTTTAAGCTGGCGGACACTCTGTAATGGCGTGGGGTGTGAGCAGTTTAAGTGATATGTGGACCTATTATAAGTCTAGATACGACTCTGACAGCTGACACATGCGTAAGCATTCCGTCTGATCAGCTGCATCCAATCCTGTCCTTTGTGCATTCCGACGGACTTGAGCAATACCAGCAGGACAATGCGACTCCCACACGTCCAGAATTGCTATACAGTTTCCCCAGTAACACTCTTCTGAGTTTAAACACAACAACTGGCCACCAATCTCGCAGACATGAGCATTATTGATCTGGGATGCTTTGCAACGTGGTGGTTAAAAGAGATATCCACCCCCTTGTATTCTTAGGGATTTATCTACAGCCCTCCTGGATTCGTGAAGTCATTTCCCTCCAGCACTACCTCAGGCTTTCATAGTGTCCCAGCCACGTCGTGTTGCGACACATCTGGGTGCTCACAGGGCCCCTGCACAACACCGGACGGTGTACCAGTTTCTTTGGCTTTTCAGTGTATAAGAATCGAAAATAGTTACTATGATTACTTAGTTGTTTAGTTGTTGAGTCTAGAATCCAGTTCATTCAGTACTCGATCGATTCCCTGTAAGAGACATTGCTTACAGCCGAAACACCCAGAGGTGTTTTGAGTCTCGACATGAGTCACGAATCCATTTTAAAAAATCCGTACTGTATGGTAGTATAGAATCACAGGGGATATTTCCTGTTGCACGCCTTGATGTTTTAACGATCATTTTACCAAGACTAAGTGTAGTGCTTGAATCTTGATTTAGTACTTCCCTGCACTTATGCTGACAGCAATATCATCTATATAAGAGATTCGGTGATACAACACAGCAGCCTGAATGTTCTAGCAAATGCAATAAAATCAACATTATGTCGTGACACAGGAGACTTGTTCAGAAACGGTAGGCGAATTTTACAAAAGAGAAGAGGTCATCCTGGGTGATCCCCGGGTTTGGTATAAGAGACTGAAATTAGGCGGGGTCAGTTATCTTTTCACCGTCATCAATGATATCAGCTTCATCAAGTAATAGACCTCTTTTCATCTACCAATCATGAATATGTGATTTTGAAAACATGGTATATACTGCCTGACAAAAGAAGTGAAGCACCCAGAAAACACGATCGATTGTCAATGTTACATCATACGTGAATACATAATCAGTGGATACGTAAATTATTGGAGTTGCATTTCTCTGTAACAGGTAGAATAGCCTCCAGAGTGCATTCGTATTGTTCATATGTAGTGTTGTTACTTGGACTTGTAAGGTATATGAAGAGTGTGAACAGCGCCACATGAGTGACGACAGAGAAGGACCCACCGATGTCCCATATTCGTAAGAGACAGCGTTGTCTGCCGCTGACAGTGTTTTAAAGTACCCTAATAGTGAGCCTCCGTTTGACCGGCTGGTCGACTCGTCCAAAAAAATGTCTCTGAGCACTATGGGACTCAACTGCTGTGGTCATTAGTCCCCTAGAACTTAGAACTACTTAAACCTAACTAACCTAAGGACATCACACACATCCATGCCCGAGGCAGGATTCGAACCAGCGACCGTAGCAGTCGCACGGTTCCGGACTGCGCGCCTAGAACCGCGAGACCACCGCGGCCGGCGACTCGTCCAATTTCCAGATTAGTGGGTCGTTTGGATGTGACAGTGAACTGACGCTGGACTGGATTGGAATAAGAGGGCACACATGGTCCTGGTCAAGGTTCCAGTCGACACATCTGCCCATCGCAAGGGATGGGCGTTGATCGGACACTGGAGCAATCGGTCTATGGCATTACCGTAGGGTGCGTATGCTGCTGTTAACACAACAACACAAAAGGTTGCGTTTGGAGATATGCTATGATCAGGAAGCATGGACTGCCGATGAATGGTAGTTGACGATGAGCGGTCTGTGAGATGGTGCTATACTCCTATGACCAGCAAGATCCCCTGATCTCTTCCTAATAGAACACGTGTGGGACCAACTCTGTCCCAATGTCAGAGTCCAGGATATCAAGGAGAAGTTAGAAAGAGTATGGGCCGTCTAGTCGAAGGATTATGATATAACGTCTTTGATGCCCTTTCCTTCTATTGTGTTCCCGTAATTTCAAGATTGCGATGTGCCGTTTACTTTCTCCACGCGGATGCCTTCAATACCACAACTGCGTAGATGTAGTGGAAGCCACGCAGTTGGATATTACTTGGATTTTCGTTGTGTCAATAACGCATCCAATAATATGTTACCAAGAAGACTCTGGAAAGGTTCATACACTCCTGGAAATTTAAATAAGAACACCGTGAATTCATTGTCCCAGGAAGGGGAAACATTATTGACACATTCCTGGGGTCAGATACATCACATGATCACACTGACAGAACCACAGGCACATAGACACAGGCAACAGAGCATGCACAATGTCGGCACTAGTACAGTGTATATCCACCTTTCGCAGCAATGCAGGCTGCCATTCTCCCATGGAGACGATCGTAGAGATGCTGGATGTAGTCCTGTGGAACGGCTTGCCATGCCATTTCCACCTGGCGCCTCAGTTGGACCAGCGTTCGTGCTGGACGTGCAGACCGCGTGAGACGACGCTTCATCCAGTCCCAAACATGCTCAATGGGGGACAGATCCGGAGATCTTGCAGGCCAGGGTAGTTGACTTATACCTTATAGAGCACGTTGGGTGGCACGGGATACATGCGGACGTGCATTGTCCTGTTGGAACAGTAAGTTCCCTTGCCGGTCTAGGAATGGTAGAACGATGGGTTCGATGACGGTTTGGAAGTGCCGTGCACTATTCAGTGTCCCCTCGACGATCACCAGAGGTGTACGGCCAGTGTAGGAGATCGCTCCCCACACCATGATGCCGGGTGTTGGCCCTATGTGCCTCGGTCGTATACAGTCCTGATTGTGGCGCTCACCTGCACGGCGCCAAACACGCATACGACCATCATTGGCACCAAGGCAGAAGCGACTCTCATCGCTGAAGACGACACATCTCCATTCGTCCCTCCATTCACGCCTGTCGCGACACCACTGGAGGCGGGCTGCACGATGTTGGGGCGTGAGCGGAAGACGGCCTAACGGTGTGCGGGACCGTAGCCCAGCTTCATGGAGACGGTTGCGAATAGTCCTCGCCGATACCCCAGGAGCAACAGTGTCCCTAATTTGCTGGGAAGTGGCGGTGCGGTCCCCTACGGCACTGCGTAGGATCCTACGGTCTTGGCGTGCATCCGTGCGTCGCTGCGGTCCGGTCCCAGGTCGACGGGCACGTGCACCTTCCGCCGACCACTGGCGACAACATCGATGTACTGTGGAGACCTCACGCCCCACGTGTTGAGCAATTCGGCGGTACGTCCACCCGGTCTCCCGCATGCCCACTATACGCCCTCGCTCAAAGTCCGTCAACTGCACATACGGTTCACGTCCACGCTGTCGCGGCATGCTACCAGTGTTAAAGACTGCTATGGAGCTCCGTATGCCACGGCAAACTGGCTGACACTGACGGCGGCGGTGCACAAATGCTGCGCAGCTGGCGCCATTCGACGGCCAACACCGCGGTTCCTGGTGTGTCCGCTGTGCCGTGCGTGTTATCATTGCTTGTACAGCCCTCTCGCAGTGTCCGGAGCAAGTATGGTGGGTCTGACACACCGGTGTCAATGTGTTCTTTTTTCTATTTCCAGGAGTGTATAACGGTGAAATGAGTTTAATGTTTTGCTCTCCAGGTCAGTGGGATATTTACTCCTATAGGGAAAAAGAGGAAGGTTAGACTTATCGTGTCGTCGACATCGAGGTCATTAGAGATGGAAGACAAGCTAGGATTGTGGCAAGGATGGGGAAGGAAATCGGCCGTGCCCTTTCAAAGGAACCGTTCCGGCATTTTCCTGGCGCCATTTACGGGTATCATGGAAGACCTAAATGTGGATAGTCGGACAGAGGTTTGAATAGTCGTCCTTCCGAATGTTTCAGTTGTCAGAGCTCGTCCCTCCCCTTCTCCCTCCCCAGGATTCTCGAAGCAGAGACTGCAAGCGAGACTTGTAGTGTAGCGCGGCTTTAAACCCTCGGTGAGCAGGGATGCGCCTACGCAGACTACAGAAGAGAGCAAACAGGCAGGCGAAATACATTGTGAGCACTGCCCACGACTAAAACCAGGGAACACCGCCGTCAAGGATTCGGTAAGGAGCGAGTGACAGAAGGGGTTAAGTAAGTAAATTGTTTGTTATTTTACAAAGCTGTTAATACATTTATCGCAATGTGCGACAAGACGGTCAATGCCGTCATGAAAAATGTTTGCAACTGCCTACGGAACCATAATTGTACCCAAGCGTATACCTCGTTCTATTCAAATTGACGGCCACGAACTGCTTTCTTCGGGGCACCAAAACTGTGAAAATCGCGTGGGGGAATATAAGGACTGTATGCAGTAAACGCAAGGAGTTTCCTGCGATTCTTCTGCAGCGAAGCCGAAACAACCTTGGCATCATGTTGCACTACGCTGCAGAAGCATCGCTGAGAAGCCCTTTAATATCATCCATACAGTCCAGGTGTCTCCCCACGCCATGTACAGTCCTTCGGTGCCCTGAAGAAAGACGTTCGTGCCCGTCGATTTGTTTCGGGCGAAGAGGTGAACCCTGGGTACAGTCGTAGTCCATTGGCAACCGCAAACATTTTTCCATCCCGGCATTTACTGTCTTGTCTCGTAGTGGGAAAAATATACTAACAGCAATTGCGATTACTTTTGAAATAATTAACGGTATACTTACTTTTTTCCATCTGTCTCATTTTTGTTTGACTGCCACTTATATCTGCAGTTTGTTGCAAATAGGAATGAAGGATTCCCACTCAGTTACTCTATTGTTGTTACGATGGGAGCTCAAGGCTTATGCACTATTTAAACTAAACAACCCCGTCCCTGGTTAATTTCAGTAGATCCTCTTAGGACACCGTCCAGATATTTAGAACTGGGCACAACAAGCTTTGAATCTGAGTTGTACACTCCTGGAAATGGAAATAAGAACACCGTGAATTCATTGTCCCAGGAAGGGGAAACATTATTGACACATTCCTGGGGTCAGATACATCACATGATCATAGTGACAGAACCACAGGCACATAGACACAGGCAACAGAGCATGCACAATGTCGGCACTAGTACATTGTATATCCACCTTTCGCAGCAATGCAGGCTGCTATTCTCCCATGGAGACGATCGTAGAGATGCTGGATGTAGTCCTGTGGAACGGCTTCCCATGCCATTTCCACCTGGCGCCTCAGCTGGACCAGCGTTCGTGCTGGACGTGCAGACCGCGTGAGACGACGCTTCATCCACTCCCAAACATGCTCAATGGGGGACAGATCCGGAGATCTTGCTGGCCAGGGTAGTTGACTTACACCTTCTAGAGCACGTTGGGTGGCACGGCATACATGCGGACGTGCATTGTCCTGTTGGAACAACAAGTTCCCTTGCCGGTCTAGGAATGGTAGAACGATGGGTTCGATGACGGTTTGGATGTACCGTGCACTATTCAGTGTCCCCTCGACGATCACCAGAGGTGTACGGCCAGTGTAGGAGATCGCTCCCCACACCATGATGCCGGGTGATGGCCCTGTGTACCTCGGTCGTATGCAGTCCTGATTGTGGCGCTCATCTGCATGGCGCCATACACGCATACGACCATCATTGGCACCAAGGCAGAAGCGACTCTCATCGCTGAAGACGACACGTCTGCATTCGTCCCTCCATTCACGCCTGTCGCGACACCACTGGAGGCGGGCTGCACGATGTTGGGGCGTGAGCGGAAGACGGCCTAACGGTGTGCGGGACCGTAGCCCAGCTTCATGGAGACGGTTGCGAATGGTCCTCGCCGATACCCCAGGAGCAACAGTGTCCCTAATTTGCTGGGAAGTGGCGGTGCGGTCCCCTACGGCACTGCGTAGGATCCTACGGTCTTGGCGTGCATCCGTGCGTCGCTGCGGTCCGGTCCCAGGTCGTGCACCTTCCAGGCACGTGCACCTTCCGCCGACCACTGGCGACAACATCGATGTACTGTGGAGACCTCACGCCCCACGTGTTGAGCAATTCGGCGGTACGTCCACCCGGTCTCCCGCATGCCCACTATACGCCCTCGCTCAAAGTCCGTCAACTGCACATACGGTTCACGTCCACGCTGTCGCGGCATGCTACCAGTGTTAAAGGCTGCGATGCAGCTCCGTATGCCACGGCAAACTGGTGCGGCGGTGGTGCACAAATGCTGCGCAGCTAGCGCCATTCGACGGCCAACACCGCGGTTCCTGGTGTGTCCGCTGTGCCGTGCGTGTGATCATTGCTTGTACAGCCCTCTCGCAGTGTCCGGAGCAAGTATGGTGGGTCTGACACACCGGTGTCAATGTGTTCTTTTTTCCATTTCCAGGAGTGTATATTGGACGGCAAGTTGCGATGTAGCACTCCGTAATAAGTGACTTCTCTGTCTCGAGTAAACGAGTGTATCGCTATCGTTCACACCACCAAGCTTCTAAAGTGACATACAGAAAGCAAGCCGCTGTTGCAGGAAACACGATAGACACCTAGTATTCCTTAGATATATAAAGACGTTAGCGTAATCTGTCAAGTAGTGTCCTTCTTAAGTGAAAAGAAAAAAAAGACGGGGAGAGGCCACATAAGAAAGAATTATGCTTTTTTGAGTTTGGGCCAGCAGTTTTCTAACTGGTTTTTTCCTCTCCTGTGACTTAATCTCGGAGAAACACTTACACTCAATGTGATCAACCATTTTTTAGATATATCCCCGTCTTTTTCTTCCTCTATAGGTCTAACCCTCTACAGCACTCTCAAGTAAAGTCGAAGTCATTTATTCGTGTCTCAGTAGATGTCCTATCATACTGTAGCTTCTCCTTGTCAATGTTTATAGATGTTTCCTTCATCACCCTTTCCATGACGCTTCCGTGGGGAAACTTGTCATTTCTTATCAGCCCACCTACCATTCATTATTCTATACCAGACGTGTCAAACCTTTCTGGGATTATTGCCCCTGAGTACAAACACATATTAGCTAGTGTCCCATTCCTCCACGCACCATCATCACCATTAACGCCTAACTAGTCTTTAGAATGAGAAAGACACCTTCATTTTAAAAATGACATAAGGCAAATAAATTACATTTAGTTTATGTATGTGTCTGTTTCAATTGCGAACTAATGCTCCGGTAAGGTAACTGATACTCCTCGTTTCTACCTCACATTTTTACTCGATGATGAAGCAATTTTCAGCGCATTGCAAGTACTACCTACAATTCCTTCTCAGAAAAGAAAGCAAACCATCCACATTGAGGATAGCCACTTGTTGCAAAACATGCACCATCTGCACAGCTTCTCTTCCTAGTTACGCTTGTTTCACACACACACACACACACACTGTACCCACATTTAAGTTACTTTAAGTTCGTACCGTATACATCTCATGAATTTCTTCACGACCGAAACTTGGAGTAGTTGCTGTTCGCGATAAATCAGTTTCTTATGGGTGACGTCGTGCAGCAGGTGCAGTGGTAACTACTCCTCACGATGGACCCTCATAGATTGTGATAGTGCTCTACTTCTTGCTGGTAATACAACCTTCGCTAGATAACGCACTACTTCCTCTGCCCGAAAGTTTGATGTTGCGGGGCGAGCTCTTGTGCCTACGCAAATGTTATCCAGAACGTATCCCATGTGACTACTCGCAGTTTGGTGTTAAGCCATGATTTTGCAATGCGTTCAAAGCCGGCGTCGAAAATCGCGGGGATGTGACTGGAAGGGCAGCATTCCTAACGTTACACAAACAATCTATGCACAATGGGCTATCTTAGATGGTTGAGTTTTAAAGGCACATTAGTTAAAAGTTCCTATCATTAACAGCTAGTAATTTGAAAAATAATTATATATGGCAGTTTACAGTCATTTTGGAGGTTTTTCGATTAGAAATCTCTTACAGTTTATAAATACATTTAAAGGTAGTAGCTGTTACTTGTACCTTTTCCCTTTTCCGGCACCACGTTTAGCGATAGAAGTCTCATCAACATGTGACTGTAATATTAAAAAATATCCTACCGATACAATGATTGTGCATGACATTAGTGTGTTAGCGAGTGCTGTTGAGAGACTAAGGAGAAAAAAAAAACCCTTCAAATTTAAAAAAAAGTGTTAATTCGTTCATTGGTTTCCTATAAATCTGAGACAGCGTAACAATACAAAATTTTATTCAATTTCACAATAGTCGAATAGCTATGGCGTCTTCAGCCTACACTGACCAACTTAGAACTCCGGCAACGTCTTCTGCGGTCATAGAGTTTTAAAGTGTAATGTCACTTGCAGTGTTAGGAACATGCCCCCCTTTAAGTGATATAGTAATCTTGATGATACAAGCCACAATCCATTTACATGACATCACGATGACGAGAAATTAAAAATACTAGCCATGAGAACGAAACAGTCAATAACAGGGCAGTATCTATCCAGCCATTAAAACGAAACAGTCAGTCAGTAAGTAGCCACTGTATTCAAAAGTCTTTGAAGGATCAGACTTTTGTGCCATCTTCAGAAATATCCTATCAACCAATCTTATTTAACAACATCCCTAAATCCTCTAAATGGTGTTACAGCATAGAGTCAAGCGTCGGCGCGTCAGTCGATAACGAGAGAGCAGTGATGGCAGTGAAGAAGACGTCAGCCAATGCACGCTGCCCGACCCCTCTCCAGGACGACAACGCGACAGAAGCGGCCTCTATGCAAAGAGGACGTAAGCGCCACGCCCGATTGGTCGCGTCCCAGTACTGAAGCTCTTCACGACTAGTCACTTCTCTAGTACCATGTAGCATTGTCTATACTGAACAAGCTTCTTTATCTAGTAGGTCGCCCTTTGCTTGCGACGCTTCTGCGTTTTTGTCAGTGTTAAGTATTGTCATTGTTCATTTCGTAATAAAATTCATTAATACGATTTGCTTGTATTGTATGTCCAGCGACCCGAGAAAGCAGTTATCCTAGACACCCCACATTCGACGACTAGGCAGGATTCAACATGTCTCAGAACACACACAAATTTGTGTCATGTGACACAACGTTAATGTCTGTCAGTATACGTTAATGGTGTTGTTGTTGTGGTCTTCAGTCCTGAGACTGGTTTGATGCTACTCTCCATGCTACTCTATCCTGTGCAAGCTGCTTCATCTCCCAATACGAACTACCAGCCTACATCCTTCTGAATCTGTTTAGTGTATTCATCTCTTGGTCTCCCTTTACGATTTTTATCCTCCACGTTGCCCTCCAATACTAAACTGGTGATCCCTTGATGCCTCAGAACATGTCCTACCAACCGATCCCTTCTTGTAGTCACGTTGAGCCACAAACGCCTCTTCCCCCCAATTCTCTTCAGTACCTCTCTGTTAGTTACGTGATCTACCCATCTAATCTTCAGCATTCTTCTGAAGCACCACATTTCGAAAGATTCTATTCTCTTCTTGTCCAAACTGTTTATCGTCCATGTTTCACTTCCATACAAATACTTTCAGAAACGACTTCCTGACACTTAAATCCATACTCGATGTTAACAAATTTCTCTTCTTTAGAAACGCTTCCCTGGCCATTGCCAGTCTACATTTTATATCCTTAATAGTGTAGCTTAATAGATTTGCACATCTAAAATATATGTGAAAACTGTCAACAATATGCACAATGTTCTTGTCACATGTCACATATTATTAGCAAGTCTCACCTGACTATTAAAATATTACTGAAAACTTTATAATTACGCGGAAATGTGTTAAGGGCACGTCTAAAATTGCTCTATAACTGTAAGATTTACATGTAGCTAAAATAACCTGGTAACAGTGGGCTCACAAACTTTAACGACTGCTGACGCTATACTGAATTGTTTTTTTAAATTTTTCACCATAGTGATCTTAGCACAATTTGGCTAGTTCCATCTTCAGTTTTTAAAATTTTCCACCACCTGCATCTCGGATATTTTTGCGTTTTCTGCCACAGCCAGCTTACATTTTTCAAAGTCACTCTAACATCATATTGTAGTTTCGAATTTCCCACCACAATAATCTTTTAATTTTCAGCGACTGCAGCACCGACTAGCGGAGGCACCTTAAACTGTGAACGGAAATGCCTGTAGTCTCTCTACTCACAATGGATGAGTTGCTGGTAGTATTAAATGCCACTTTGTAATCTCAACTACACAGCCTATGGACGCTTACTAACATAACATTGTGTAGTTTTAGATCTAAGCACCAATGGAGCTTTAATCATCTGTGCAGGCGACATTGCGAAGTGACTGCTTTCAGTATCATTATCACGAAGAACATTTACTTTTGATTTTTCAGTTTTAACACTCCGAGAAAATATCTTTAGTAAACACTATCTAGATACTGAATGAGAGAGACTTTAAACAGTGATTGCGGAACGTTTGTCAGATAAGTGTGCCTTAAGTAATCATCCAAAACTGACGAACACAGTTAATAAATGTAAAGGTCGTGTGAATAGGGCCTCCCGTCGGGTAGACTGTTCGCGCGGGTCCAAGTCTTTCGATTTGACGCCACTTCGGCGACTTGCGCCTCGATGGGAATGAAATGATGATTAGGACAACACAAGACCCAGTCCCTGAACGAAGAAAATCTCCGTCCAACCGGGAATTGAACCTGCGCCCTTAGGATCGACATTCTGTCGTTCTGACCACTCAGCTACCAGGGGCGGACACCAACACAATCTGTTCTTATCCAACATCACACAAGTGAACTAAATAATTCACTCTTAGATGTGTTACACTTCTCTAAGGCGCTACACTCATGGACTGTGCGACTGGTCCCGGCGGAGGCTCGAGTCCACCATTGAACATGGGTGTGTGTGTTTGTTCCTAGGATAATTTAGGTTAAGTAGTGTGTAAGCTTAGGGACTGATGACCTTAGCAGTTACGTCCCATAAGATTTCAACACATTTTTGTGTTACACTTCCGTTAGATCATAGATATTCTACAACTCATACCAAGACAATGGCAACACGAAAAAAATATTTTATATTTAGATAAAAATATTTTTCTGTTCCCATATTCACCCGAAAGTGGGCTGAAAACTTGATGCACAAATAAAAACTTAGACGAGGCACAAAGAAACTCTGACTAGCAGTGGTTAATGTAAAACGTTTTATCAGTGATCTGCCTCTTCCCTCTCGATGAAACGAATCTGGTTGTACGCTACTAATATTTTTTTATTAGGATAGCACGACAATTCAGCTCTGAAAGGAAAAAAAATCGGCTTCTGTTTCCTCGAAACAGGGTAATTACGCAGCTACAACGACTCATCCTATAAAAACTTTCAGTAGCTTGTGCACATCGGTAAGGCCGGCTCTGTCTCCCCGTTTCCGTCCATCTGAGTATGTCGGTAGTTTCAGGCGGTGCGCTGGCCCAACCCTGCACGCCAGTCGCAGAGCATCGACCTACGGCCTCAGCTCGTGTCAGACGCCTCTCGGGTAACCGCGGCAGTTTACCGGCGGCTTCTGCTGCCTCACAGCGGCCGAGGGCCTCTTGAGAACTTGAAGCAGAGCCACGGACAGCGGTCGCTGCACTGGTGCTCGCACTGTACGACCCATAACGAAGGCCGAACACGGAGTGCTCAAAATTATGCTCTCTCAGTGCTTGACACACGGTAACCTCCTCTCTGCAGATCGTATTCAGAACAATACTTCGCAAAGATTCACAGTTAAATACTTGTCAACCGGTTTGAAGCTTTGCGTGCATTAATTATTCGTTTGGTCCATAGTTGTAAAATCAAACTTTTAAAACAAAGACAGGTAGTTGAATGAAAATTTTAAGTCGCACTGTCTGAGATGGGAATTGGGGAAAACCTTTGAGATTGTTACTAACTGGTCACGCTGGATTCAGCTGCTTTATATTCAATTACTCGTTACTCGCGGCGCGTTGCCGATTTCCGTAAGAGTTCTGGCACTGTCCCCGTTGACGTATGTCACCGCCTGTAAGCAGCTAAGAATGTCCATTTCATTGTTATTTCATTCTAACGAGCTGTATGGTCACCGATGGTATCTGTTCTTCCGGACATGTCCGAAAGAACAGATACCATCTTAGTATATGTATATAGTTAAGGCTCACTGGCCACTTGATCATCTTATTCTTCTGTGCGAATGCACAAACAGTGCCCGAACTCTTACGGGTATCGGCAACGCGCCGCGAGGAATGAGTAAACTGGGCGGGGGCACTACGAATGTAGTGTGGGACAATACGTTGAAAATGTGGGTTTCGCGGGAGGCGTGCCAGAGAGAAATCCCTGCAGTCGCGCTATCCTCTGTGTCCTCGTTGGCTCAAATGCCGGCACCGTGTTCGGTCAGAGGGTTACGTGCCTTCTGTAATAAAAAACTGAGTTAATCGATCACCGACGAACTTAAACGGTTGTCTTACGACGGCCGCCCAGAACAGATGCAATGAACAAAAGCGAACGAAATGAGATTTTAAAAAAACAAAAAAATATAGGTAGAGCGTCTGCCATGTAAACTGGAGATCCCGGGTTCGAGTCCCGGTTGGGGCATACATTTTTATCTGTCCCCGTTGACGTATGTCAACGCCTGTAAGCAGCTAAGGGTGTGTTTGTTTTAGACTCGTGATCCACATCTATGAAGCACCCACTACACTGCTGGCCATCAAATTTTCACCACGGCGAAGGATATCAAGTAACGGAGTTTCACTAACTTTCCGTAAAATAAAAAAACTCCTATCGTCAAAATCTTGATTTTATTTTCCTGCACGATGCGTTTCGAGCCTTGAGGCTCATTTTCAGGTACTTTGTCATATTCACAAATATTCGTTTTATAGATAATATATCTGCATAATTAATAATATAAAAGCTTTGGATCTTCTTTGAATCAATAACAGCTACGCGTTTGTACAAATTCTTTGACTGATTGTGGATTGCATTTACAAATTTGCTGAATAATAAGAACTATATATACGTACATAAACACACTTATACGTCAGAATGGTTCAAATGGCTCTGAGCACTATGGGACTTAACATCCGTGGTCATCAGTCCCCTAGAACTTAGAACTACTTAAACCTAACTAACCTAAGGACATCACACACATCCATGCCCGAGGCAGGATTCGAACCTGCGACCGTAGCAGTCACGCTGTTCCGGACTGAGCGCCTAGAACCACGAGACCACCGCGGCCGGCACACTTATACGTCCATCATGGTGCTGGTCACCCAGCCGAGAGTCGTCTGGAAGACCGATGTAAAGTCATAGAGCAGCGGTCGTCGTCAAACTTCGTCCTGCGGACCGCATGAGGCCCTGTCAAATATTTGTTCGGCCCGAAATTCTCAGCCATATTTTATAAAGATACGCATCTACCAACTAACAGCACAATTCAAAATCGTGCACTAACGTTTAGAGCTTCGATGTTAACATGTGCTTAATTTTAATTAACTTTGGTAGCTTCGGCCGTGAGTTAAGTGAAACTGGTCGCTTATCTCAAGGGAAGAGGGGTGAGCAGCGTGGCTACAGCGGGGCTAGAAGATGTGCGAGAGGGAATGTTTTATTGTTTGCATTCTAGTCCTGACTACTGCAGGATATGCGCGACTCGTACCGACCATCTACTATGGTATAAATTTCAGAACTTTCAAATAGAAGTACATGGATTCATGAACGTGTTATAGAGAGGGTCATCATCAAATACCGTACGTATTTGTAGCAAGGAAGCCTGTATTTAAGGCCCCCGAGGAATGGCTCCAGTGCGGTTGCATAAAGGTAGGTAGAAAGTGGACAACCTTGTCGTAGAGACCTCTCAGTTGGTACTGGTCCTATCGTCCTTCCATTGACCTCGACGTGTGAGTTGGCTGCGGTCCAAACACGCCGGAGGGTGCCAATGAGAGCCGGGGGAAATCCTATTCGGTCCATCACTTGTAGGAGGTAGTTATGGTGCACTCTGTCAAAGGCGCGATTGGAATCGGTGGAGACGATCGTCGCTCTCAGAAGTCACGCAGAGGCGATCGCTATTAAGTCCCTGCATTCACCAGTGCCCATGTGTATGTTGGCTTCTCCCCCCTTGCGACGTCTGTTGTGAGGCGACAATCATCGGCAAAGTCGTCTTAATACGGCCCGCTATGAGCCTGGCGAAAATCTTGTAGTCGGCGTTCAGAATTGTGAGTGACCGATAGTCGTTAACTGATCGCCCTCCACCTGGCTTGTGTACCGGTTTGAGACGTCCTTCTACAAACGTTGGTGGCACAACACACTCTGGGGACATAAATTCGTGGAACACTATAACCCAGCGAGGCATCATTATGGCACCGAAAGTCCGGTAGTATTCGACGGGCAATCCATCAGGCCCAGGAGACTTATTGGCCGCATCTTTGTACAGAACGTCTTCGCCTTCTTCGAAGGAGACTTACTCCGTTAGTGCATTAACTGTAGCCTCATCGATAGTACCTGTTACCTGCTGTAACACTTCTGTAGCGGCCTCGATGTGTAAGATTCTTTCCTGGTAAAGGTGACGAAAATTATCCCCCACCGCCTTTACTATGGTTGCTGGGTCGTACAGGAGTGACCGTCTTGTGTCCTGAGTTGTGAGATTAAGTGTTGGCGATGTCGGTGGATATCCGCCACAACGTGGTGCGTAGTGAGTTCCTCTGCGGCCGTTAGGTCGTGTGCGGACTACGGCATCTTCGAGAGGGCACTTCGTCAGTGATAGTATATGAGCCTTGATTCTGCATTGGTCACGTTGTCTCTCTGGTGAAGGGGGTAAGGTATCGAGGTCCCTGAGTGCCGCGTGATAAAAATCTAGGGTCTGCCTATGCCAAGCAGCCACATCTTTCCCCAACTGCGAAAGTGTCTTGCGGATCGCCGGTTTGGCACAGAGGAGCCACCACTCCAGAGACGAGGTGTATCGGGAGTGACGGCGTTTACAGTCAGTCCACGTTGTTTCAACTTGCCAACAGCAACCCAGTTCCTGGAGGTAAGTTACATTAAGCTTCCAAAAGACATTGCTGCGCCAGACTTGTTGGGGGCGAAGATATATGGCGCCGATATAAGCACTATGAGCAGGAAAGGCCTGTGGCTATAGTTCGGCGGCCATCACTCCTTGTGTGAGGCCTTTCGATACATATATGCGATGTAGTCGGCTGGCCGAATGACTGGTAAGGTAAGTGTGGTCAAAGCGATTACCGTGGACTTTTTCCCCACCTGTCGCACTAGTGAAGTTCTTGGATCATCGTACCCAGTTCCAGACTGGGCCTGTAGTGTGGTATTAGGTCCTTGAGGTGAAGTACGCAATTAAAGTCGCCGGCGAAGACGCTGTTTTCGTACCGTTCGATGAAAAGGGCGGCTACATTCATGGAGTAGAATCTGGCGCGGCCATGACGTCTGGTGGTACCCCATGCCGCCACGTAAACATTAATGAATCGTGTGTTGAGCGCCGTAAGTGCTATTCCTCGATCAGATAGAAGATACTTGACGTCAGTAACTTGAATACCATCACGTACTAATACTGCCACTTCGGTGTCTGCAGGGCTACTGGGCGTCACACATTTTGCGTAACCATAAAAGTTCGGGAATGCGGTCGTTTCCACTTCTTGCAGTATAGCAAAATCAACTCCAGTGGCTTGTATTGTTTATTTCAAAAGTAGGATACTGACAGGAGAACTCATCATGTTGATATTCATTGTCGCCTTGCTGTGTAGCAAAATCAACTCCAGTGGCTTGTTTTGTTTATTTCAAAAGTAGGATCTTGACAGGAGAGCTTATCATGTTGATATTCTTTGTCGCCAGGCGGTAAGCCTGGCAACGCGTTGGTAGGGTGAGGTTATCCATGTCGATGTTGGAGAAGAGCGAACATCGGAAGTAATGTCACCCCACGCCGAACGCTCTCCTCCTTGTGCTGCTTATGCTGCATGATCCGGTGGCGCCTCAGCTGGCTGTGGATCGGGATCTTCTGTCTCGACGTCCTCGACCCAAGAAGCGGGCGCGGATATCTGTTCCATAGGCTTGGAATGTTTGATAGGAAGGGACCGAACGACTTCGCTGCCTGCACTGGCACCTTCCTGCTGCTCACTGTTTACGTCAAGGGGCTGGTAGCCGAACGCTGCATGTTGCTCCGTCTGTTCTACAAGGTTGAATTCAGTGGAAACGTCCTCAGCCTTGTGGTTGGATTCTTGAGTGGTCAGTTATTCTTCCCCGGCAGAATGGGAACCGCCGTGTTCCGACACGGTCCTGCGACGGTGCTTTCGGCATTTCGATGATCACTGTTTCCGTACGCGGTCTTCATTGTCAGAAGACGGCACTGATTCACGCTTCGCCGGGACAGATGCTTTTGCCGGTACGAAAGGTAAATCAATTGTCATCTTGCTGTCGTCAGTGTGTTTCGTGTGCAGTGGCTCCAGCATCATCGTACTATTTTCCACCACTGGCCAGGCCCGTTGATCATCCAGATTTCTGTCCGTGGGACGTGATTCCCGTACCGGTAAATCGGTCGGTGTATCTGTTTTGTTGAGATCGTGGTGAGCGCCACCTCGTAAGTCACGGGGAGAATAGTCTTCGTCGGTAGGAATTGTGTGACCCTACGCTGGAGGCACTCGAACCTAAGGTGACCTTCCTTGCCGCATCCGGAACACGTTTTCGTCTGTCCGTCATAAATAAATATGGCCCGGCACCCTCCTATCTGTAGGTAGGACGGTAAATGTCGTTGGAGATCAATACGCACTTGGCGTACTCCATTGGGCACTGTATACGTCTTAAACTGAGTCCATTTCCCAGCCACGTGTTCGGGTACCGTGCCATAGGGGCGGAGCGCCGCCACAACTGCCGCAGGGAGTTCAAGTGGTAGTTCGATTATGCGGATAGTTCGGAGTTCCAGTGCGATATGGTCGACCTCGACGTTGCCAACATTTCCGTCTGCGTGGCAGAAGCGGAGTTCTTCTTTCATCTGACGAAGCACCTTGGCGCATGTAGCTTCGTTTATGAGTTTCACACAATCCGGTCTACTGACGATCTAAAGGTGGATGCCGACAGTGTTGGCAGCCGGGATCTTCGCTTCCTCTTTTAAAAAGCCTTCGACTTCCAGCACCTTTGGTCTGGTAAAGTCGTCCCGAAAGGTGAATTTCAAGGTTGATCTTCTGTATTGGTTTGCCATGATCTTGTGTCGCTACGGCGTTATGTAGTGTCGGTCGAAGGAAGTAAACAATGCGCGCGGGCCCGCGCTCAGGCGGAAAGCACACACTGCACGTCTGCTTCGCTCGGCTGCGATAGCCGGACTTTACTAGGCAGGTGTGTTAACCATTGCCCCATGCGGGACACAGTGTTATCACAACTGCGCCGACTATCTCGGCACGACTCACGGCCGATCCACACCCTCACCGAGCGCCACTTATCAGCAGACCTCCATGCTCGGTAGTCTGAGTTACTCGCAAGAGGCTAGACACACTGGTGCACCCGCAATGAAGAAGGCGGATCCACTGAAAAGCTAGGCGAATTAACGATATGAGTGGACATGTCCGAAAGGGCAGACACCACACATTCACATAATTAATTCGAATAGTTGGGCAGTGGATCCGCCTTCTTCAGTGCAGAGGAACAAATGCGCCCAACCTCCTGCGGAAATCTCAGAGTTGTGATCATGGAGGAAATGGACAGGGTTGCGGATAGATGGCGCTCGGTATGAGTGTGAATCAGCCATGAGGCGTGCCGGGACAGTCCGCGCACTGGGATAAAACTGTGCCCCGGTCGGCGCAATAGTTAACGCACGTATCTAGTAATCATATCCCGGGTTTGAATCCGAGTCCCGTACACATTTCCACAAATCGCCGATGATTCCATGTAATGTACCGATATAGCTGACATCAGCAATCCCTTTCCTTTCCTTAGTCCCCACCTTCATCTTCAATTTTCGTACAATACATTACCATGTGTAGTACGGTGTAGGGTAAAAGGTTTCGCTCAAAACAGCTTAGAGTTGTCTCAGACTGGACAAATTGAGTTCTTGTATGGTTTTCAAGGGAATTTTACATCATTCTTCAGGCAATATAATGGCAGTTTCATGTAACGATGATGTAGGTGAATAGTAGCACGCATCCTTTCCCTAAAGTAGACGACACAGGTTTAATAGCAATGAGATCTGGTGACTTTGTGGCCGCGGGAGATGTCTCAATTTATCCACTTGCTCAAAAAACCTGTCAGGACGATGCGAACGGCCTCAACATGATCCATGCCGTCTTGGAACACATCGTCACCATTGGGGAACAAACATTGTACCACCTGATAAAATTGTACTACCTCCGTAGTGGGTTACGCCTCGGGAGTCTGGCCACATAGACTCACAAGGGTGGTGCCCGCCATGACAGTGAGAAGAGTACAGAGAAACATGTTGTTAAGATCTGTGGGGCTTGTAGGACATCTCCAGGGGGGGGGGGGGGGGGGTGTAGCTTTAGTAACAATGGGGCTCTGACGTCTGGACATCAAAGTTAGCATGGTATTGAGCTAAGAAAGGTAATGATATGAAAATAGAAAACATTTCGGGAGTTCGGGCTAGGGACAAGGGTGAGATAAGGAAAAGGGGCGAAGATCTATGGCTGGAATTTTTGGAAATGGACGAAACTGGTAGAAGAACTTCCCGACTCTTACCAAACGTAAAAGAAAAGTTAGGCATGAGGTATTTTGTGCCAACTCGGGGTTTAATTCATTTTCTCACTGGTCACGGGCCCTATCCGATATATCTATGCCGGTTTGGGAAGAGGGCTGCTCCCGAGTGTTACTGTGGCGCATCGGAGGGTACTCCCGACCATGTGGTTTACGTGTGTCCCCTTTTCGATGATGTAGTAGCTACATTACGACTTCAACTACCAAACAACGACACATACGAATTTTAAAACCTTGAATAATCTGGCTAACGAGGTATTACGAAAAGTTCTGACAGCGTACCTGAGGGACATGCGTGATCAATAGCAAATTACTGAAAATGTTCTAGTACCATAATGCTGTACCACCTGCGCGTGGACAGGTCGCCTTGTAAGTTGGAATCCGCCACGTGCAGGGCTAGGGGGAATGGGGTACATTAACTTCACAATAATGACATGCACCGTACTTGACGTAGGTTAGTTAGTAGGATTTAGAAACAGGTACCGAAATAGGGACCTGGAGCGACCAGTAATTTTGGCCTGCCTAGTGTCAGGGGCACGTTCATCGGGATTAGCTCGATGAGCAATGCATTGCAGTAGGTTTATACTGACACACCTGTAACGCTGCTGGCAGTTAAGATTACTTACAAGTAGGTAGTACTATGTATAGGTTAACATAGATCTTAAGTTTGCCTATTAACCTGTACTGACTATACTGTCTGCAATTTACAAGTTAAAATGTAATTAGCTGCAGATAAGAACATTGTATCACTTAGAATCCACTAATTATTAAGATGGTGGGTTATATTTGTGTAATTATAATGTATTTTAAATACAGATTTTTTATTAAAAAAAGAAACGTTGTACCATGCGATGGGCGCGGTCAGCAAAAATGGCCACATTATTCTTGGCGTTAATGCGATCTTGCAGAGTATAAGGAGGCCCATAGAACAAACAACGTGGCTGCCCATATTAACAACGAACATCAATCATGTGTCACTCTTTGGACGTAAACCCAGAGAGCGTTTGGAAACAGTGTGAAACAAGAGCCATCTGACCAAATGAGAGTCATCCATTGCTCTCTAGTCCACAGTTTATGGCTTCGGCACTACGTTTCCTTGTCACGAGCATTTGTGTCGCTCATGAGCCGTTTTGTAATTCTAGCTCTGCCGGCAATTTCCGTCCGACAGAGCTCTCTTCTTGTCGTTTTGGTGCTGTCAGTGTCCGCGAGTCGGACATTCAGTTCCGCAATGACTCTCGCAGCTGTCGCCCTCTTATATTTCGTCACAACCTGCTCCAATGGCCGTCTGTCACGATCACTTAACACTCACTTTCGTCCGCGTTGTGACTTAATGGATGATATTTTATCCGCTTTCCCTGTATGCGTCATAAATCTTCTACGCAGCAACTCCTGAAGCGCCAAGCACTTCGGCCACCTCGATTACGGAAGCACCCATCGCAGGAGCACCAACATTTTGCCCTTCGTTCGACTTCACTTTGCTACGACACAGTGCAGGTACAATTGCACGGAACACGGTTCTGACCGAGTCGTTCGCGAAGTACGTAGGACATGGCACACGTGCCGTTCGTGGTCAAATACAACATCGCAACCTGCAGCCTTGGCAACCATCTACATCTACACTACTGGCCGTTAAAATTGCTGCACCAGGAAGAAATGCAGATGATAAACGGATATTCATTGGACAAATATACACTCCTGGAAATTGAAATAAGAACACCGTGAATTCATTGTCCCAGGAAGGGGAAACTTTATTGACACATTCCTGGGGTCAGATACATCACATCATCACACTGACAGAACCACAGGCACATAGACACAGGCAACAGAGCATGCACAATGTCGGCACTAGTACAGTGTATATCCACCTTTCGCAGCAATGCAGGCTGCTATTCTCCCATGGAGACGATCGTAGAGATGCTGGATGTAGTCCTGTGGAACGGCTTGCCATGCCATTTCCACCTGGCGCCTCAGTTGGACCAGCGTTCATGCTGGACGTGCAGACCGCGTGAGACGACGCTTCATCCAGTCCCAAACATGCTCAATAGGGGACAGATCCGGAGATCTTGCTGGCCAGGGTAGTTGACTTACACCTTCTAGAGCACGTTGGCAGGCACGGGATACATTCGGACGTGCTTTGTCCTGTTGGAACAGCAAGTTCCTTTGCCGGTCTAGGAATGGTAGAACGATGGGTTCGATGACGGTTTGGATGTAACGTGCACTATTCAGTGTCGCCTCGACGATCACCAGAGGTGTACGGCCAGTGTAGGAGATCGCTCCCCACACCATGATGCCGGGTGTTAGCCCTGTGTGCCTCGGTCGTATGCAGTCCTGATTGTGGCTCTCACCTGCACGGCGCCAAACACGCATACGACCATCATTGGCACCAAGGCAGAAGCGACTCTCATCGCTGAAGACGACAAGTCTCCGTTCGTCCCTCCATTCACGCCTGTCGCGACACCACTGGAGGCGGGCTGCACGATGTTGGGGCGTGAGCGGAAGACGGCGTAACGGTGTGCGGGACCGTAGCCCAGCTTCATGGAGACGGTTGCGAATGGTCCTCGCCGATACCCCACGAGTAACAGTGTCCCTAATTTGCTGGGAAGTGGCGGTGCGGTCTCCTACGGCCCACGTGTTGAGCAATTCGGCGATACGTCCACCCGGCCTCCCGCATGCCCTCTATACGCCCTCGCTCAAAGTCCGTCAACTACACATACGGTTCACGTCCACGCTGTCGCGGCATGCTACCAGTGTTAAAGACTGCGATGGAGCTCCGTATGCCACGGCAAACTGGCTGACACTGACGGCGGCGGTGCACAAATGCTGCGCAGCTAGCGCCATTCGACGGCCAACACCGCGGTTCCTGGTGTGTCCGCTGTGCCGTGCGTGTGATCATTGCTTGTACAGCCCTCTCGCAGTGTCCGGAGCAAGTATGGTGGGTCTGACACACCGGTGTCAATGTGTTCTTTTTTCCATTTCCAGGAGTGTATTACACTACAACTGACATGTGATTACATTTTCACGTGATTTGGGTGCATAGATTCTGACAAATCAGTACCCACAACAACCTCTCTGGCCGAAATAACGGATTTGGTACACCTAGACATTGAGTCAAACAGAGCTTGGATGGCGTGTACAAGTACATCTGCCTATGCAGCTTCAACACGATACCACAGTTCATCAAGAGGAGTTGCTCGGCCACCATTGAGCAGACGTATTCAATTCTTGAGAGATTTGCAGAATGTGCTAGCCATGGCAGCAGTCGAACATTATCTGTATCCACAAAGGCACGTACAGGTTCTGCAACATGAGGTCGTGCATGATCCTGCTGAAATGTAGGGTTTCGCGGGGATCGAATGAAGGGTAGAGCCACGGGTCGTAACACATCTGAAATGTAACGTCCACTGTACAAAGTGCCGTCAATGCGAACAAGAGGTGACTGAGACGTGTAACCAATGGCACCCCATACCATCACGCCGGGTGTTACGCCAGTATGGCTATGACGAATACACGTTTCCAATGTGCATTCACCGCGATGTCACCAAACACGGATGCGATCATCATGATGCTGTAAACAGAATCTGGATTCTTCCGAATAAATGCCGTTTTGACATTCGTGCACCCAAGTTCGTCGTTAAGTATACCATCGCAGGCGCTCCTTTTTGTGATGCAGCGTCAAGGGTAACCGCAGCATTGGTCTCCGAGCTGATAGTCCATGCTGCTGCAAACGTCGTCTAAACGTTCGTGGAGATGTTCATGGTCTAGCAAACGTCCCCATCTGTTGACTCAGGGACCGAGACGTGCCTTCACGATCCCTTACAGAAATGCGAATAAGATGCCTGTCATCTCGACTGCTAGTGATACGAGGCAGTTGGGATCCAGCACGGCGTTTCGTATTACCCTCCTGAATCCACCGATTCCATATTCTGCTGTGTAGAAGATTTATAAAGCATACAGGGAAAGCGGAAAAAATATCATCCAGTAACTCACAGCGCGGACGAAAGTGAGTGTTTTGTGATCGTAGCAGGCGGCCATTGAAGAAGGTTGTGACGAAATAGAAGAGGGCGACAGGTACGAGAGTCACCGCGGAACTGAATGTCAGACTCGCGAACACTGACAGCACCGAAACAAAAAGAAGAGAACTCTGTCGGACGGAAATTGCCGGCAGAGCTATAATTACAAAACGGCCCATGAGCGACACAAATGCACGTAACAGTCATTGGATCTCGACCAACGCGAGCAGCAATGTCTCGATACGATAAACAGCAATCGCGATAGGCTACAATCCGGCCATTGTCAAAGTGCGAAATGTGATGGTACGCATTTCTCCTCCTTACACGAGGCATCACAACGACGTTTCGCTAGGTAACGCCGGTCAACTGCTCTTTGTGTATGAGAAATCGATTGGAATTGGAAACGTTCCGCATGTCAGCACGCTGTAGGTGTCGCCACGGGCGGCTACCTTGTGTGAGTGCTCTGAAAAGCTAATCATTTGCATGTCACAGCATCTTCTTCCTCACGGTTAAATTTCGCGTCTGTAGCACGTTATATTCGTGGTGCAGCAATTTTAATGGCCAGTAGTGCATGTTGAAGCCTGCATTTCTAGCGGTGTCTCCATATTTTCGTCCAACTGTAGTCTTGATAGGCCACGAACCTGTGGCTCTCTAATTTGGGCACGGTTTAGAAGGCGTTTCTCCCTCTCACACATGGCTTAACACAATCCTCCCACAGCCGGGTGGGGTGGCCGAGCAGTTCTAGGCGCTACAGTCTGGAACCGCGCGACCCCTACGGTCGCAGGTTTGAACCCTGCCTCTGGCATGGATATGTGTGATGTCCTTAGGTTAGTTAGGTTTAAGAAGTTCTAAGTTCTAGGGGACTGATGACCTCAGAAATTTAGTCCCATAGTGCTCAGAGCCATTTGACCCAATCCTCCCACTAACAAACAACAAACAACAATCAAAAGCAGTTTTTGAATGCGAAACTCGTTGCGTAATCTTTCCTCATATGACGAGTGTAAATGGCGTTCCACATACCTATACTGGGCTGATGCATTGAAAGGCAAATCATCTGTATATCCAAATATGTGGAGCACATCATTTCAATTTGACTTTTATTGCACTTCACAGAGCTGCTTGTTTAATTGACAACCGTGTATGCGGGACGCCGTTGCATCGATTTTGCGAGTTACTTGTTTATTCCACATAGAATAACTATCTGCAGTTGCAATGAGTTGTGCATTCGTATTCTAAATACAAACCATGCATGATACTACCCGAGCGTCGCCGACGAATATTTGATATCACTATACCTACATTCTATCCAATTCAGCTTTAATATGGAATGAAGGAAAGCTGAACGTCTTTAGGCCGGCATGTAGAGCGGTCTATTGTACCTATTTCGTAGAGAGTTCAACCCTCATCTACCATTTATGAAGTTGCACGTCGATTCAAATCTTTTCTAACTGAACTGTCAGTAACGAGAATCAGGTGCACTAGAGAATAGAAGTTTTTCTGAAATTGTTAGTAACTTCTGCAGGTGAGCCAAATAGCCGGTAGAAAGACCCAGTTTCAACTTTTAAGAATTTCTTTATGGTTAATTGTTCTAAAATAATTTTTTATACACGCCCTATTTGAACTCACTATATTCAAGACACTTAATTTCTACTACAAATACAATGTTTCGGTCTCCGGCTGTGTTTTTAGGTGTTTCATTCTACAATTCATAACTAATTTCGAGACACATTCATCTATATGATTCAATTATTGAAGTGTGGTGTATTTTAAGCGCTCTGCAGCGTAGTTTATCGTGACAAGATCGAGAGACGGCTATACTTAAAAATAAATTAAAGGTAACACGCTTTCATGGATATCACTCGTACTCAGCTACACTGTTAGGTGAATATAATTTGTGATGAACCCCAGATACGTTGATCCGTGTGGTGGGACCATGCAGCTCTGAACTCTGTGGAATAAGTACAGGAATTATCAGGTTCGGTTCTCACACAACCAGCAAAGTCTCTGGTTCTGGTCTTCCACTGGCTGACAATCAGAGATCGACGTTCTAATAACGCTGCTGTAGATGACGGGCTTCGTTGGAACACAAATAACGTGGCTAGTATTTCTCATGTCTTTTTGAAGCCTTCAGACGGTACTAAGTACGACCTCAGAACTCACGCAACAGAATAATTTGTTGTGAACTTGGAAATACTCTGGAGGTGACTGCACAGTGTGTACTATGTTCCTACTGGGACGGCATCTTCAGCTTGTAGGCTAATTAACCGTATTTGTCCCTCCAAGTTTTACAAGGCGGGTAAAACGGCCAAAAATATACAGCGCCTCTTTGGAAAACAGTTCTCTACAGAAAAGGCACGTGTGATCTAGTGTTAATCGGAATTACGTGTTGATTTCTGCAACTCGATCAGTATCAGAGACACTGCAAGCTGTTTAACCTCACCTACCTTACCATGCCTGCAATCGCTCTGACACTGTTCTCAAACTGGTAGCAAAAATACAGTCTTTTATATAAATGACAGGTCCGGGAAGAAGTTCCTTGGCCTTTAAATAAGTAGTGAATGATTCTGGTACAAGAAGACTACATTCTTGACGCCCGATGATCTCCACTTAAGTTGTTGTTTATCAGGAACAATTTAAAATCAAAGAAAAATGTGCCTCCCACAACAATTTGCGGGCCGGCTGCGGTGGCCGAGCGGTTCTAGGCGCTTCAGTCCGGAACCGCGCGACTGCTATGGTTGCAGATTCGAATCCTGTCTCGGGCATGGATGAGTGTGATGTCCTTAGGTTAGTCAGGTTTAAGTAGTTCTAAGTTCTAGTGGACTGATGACCTCAGCAGTTAATTCCCATAGTGCTCAGAGCCATTTGAGCGATTACAATTTGCGGAGCCTTCACGGAAGCCACCGATTGAAAGAAATCGTCCACCAAATGTAAATTTGCAAACTAGTAACACCAGTGGTAAACCAGACAGACTAAACTGACACGCAGAACTTTTTAAGAGAAATATCGGGATAGATTCAATCTTTTCAACCCAAAAGATTCTCCACTACTATTAAATTTGAGCACTAGATAGCAAGCAAAAGGCCATCTGCGTTTACCTACCACAACAATGAGTGTGTACACAGTAAGACAGAAAACGTAATATTGCTTACCAATACGAACTTGAGACGTGAAAAAATCGCACGACATAAGCTTCCTTCATCTGATGTAACCACATTAAAATTTGAGGTTACTGTCGCATTTTAAAATATATCTTTTGAGCACCAAAGTCACTTCCTATGCGCATAAAACTACATCCGAATAGGCCTCGTCAGGCCCAATGGGGACCGTTCGACCGCCGTGTCATCCACAGTTGACAGATATCACCGGTTGCGGATATTGAGGGGCATATGGTCATCACACTGCGATTGATGCCGCTACTTCTCAATCAAGTAGCTCCTCAATCGGCCTCACAAGGGATGAGTGCACCCCACTCGCCAACAGCGTGTGGCAGACCCAGACGGCCACCCATCCAACTGCCAGCAAAGCCTGACAGCATTTAACTTTGCCAGTCTGACAGGTACCGGTGTTACCATTTCAGCAAACCCGTTGGCCAAATGTCATATGAACTAACAATAAAGCTCACTGTGGTGCTGAGGCTGACTTGTTGCTTGCTATGTGTAGGGCTGGCCACGACGTGCCAAACTACACACGTGCAACATGTGTGGATTGTATGCGAGCAAAGCCCTGGCTATGCTCGGTCCTTCTCGGGAGTACCCGGAACAGCACGACATTTCATTTGGCATTACGGCGCGGCATATTTCAGTCGGCACAACTATCTGAGTTCGACCGAATCGTGGTCAGCGCTGTTACCTTTCGCTGTTTGTTCATGATATGAAAGAGTTTCACAGGTCCAGTTGCTGTTTCCACACAAAAGGGCTGTCTTGTAATCTATCTCCACAATCCTTTAAAATGTAAGGGAATGACAGAAGAGAGGGATAAGAATTCTCAATTCAGAAAGTGATGGGTACAGGACATTTGCTATGAAACGACTTTACAGTTCCATGTAGAAATAATTTACAGATTTAGTTAGCAATAAAAGAGAAAAAAAATTACAAATGGTTCAAATGGCTCTGAGCACTATGGGACTTAACATCTGAGGTCATCAGTCCCTTAGAACTTAGAACTACTTAAACCTAACTAACCTAAGGACATCACACACATCCATGCCCGAGGCAGCATTCGAACTTGCTACCGAAGCGGTCGCCCGATTCCAGACTGAAGTGCCTGAAACCGCTCGGCCACAACGGCTGGCAAAAAAATTACAACCATCGACAGACGGGATACACTGTTCTGTAGACCAAGAAGCACTTTATGCTAAATTCCCAGGCATGGAGCTCTTGAAGGAACTGGTGATACGAAGAGTAAAATTTGTGAAGTTGCACACATTCCATTTTCAATTGCAACAGTTTTCAATGGAACTGAACGAAGAGTATGGATACTTCATATTTTACTGAAAAGTACGCTGGGTAAGTCAAGGGCTATGCCAGGAACAATTTCGCGAGTTAAAACTTCACTATTGCTGAAATATGAAGGAAAAAATACTGCAGGAATAAAAATTACGACATCGGGAATGGATTGGAGACATTGCATTTTAAGGAAACTGGACTGCACACTGACCACAGTAACACAATGCAAGATAACTTCTTTCTGATTTGATGAGGATGTATTTAAAAGCAAAATCGGGTTGCAGAATAAATTCATTTTGACAAATACTGTCCAATTCCATAAGCTCACATAGCAGTAAAGAAAACACGAGGTTTGAAGAGTTCATTGCATCCTTGAATTATAAGGCTAGTTTGATAAGGATTTAGAGAATACTGTCAATTTTGCATCTTTTTCGAGCTGTTTTCGAGACCGATTGCCGTTACAGTTGAAAAGTCCCCTGTCCATATGTAGATGTAGCTGATTGACCTCCAAGGTAATCCCAGTCTTAATGACAAATCTTTTTACGTTAAAACTGTACAGGACATCTACATTGCTTTCCTAAGGTAGAGCTCCCTATTCTCCTGAATGAGGTTGCAAAAGTGCTACAATATTTCGACCTACATACTAGTATGACAGACTTTTTTTGATTATGAAACAAAATAAGTCACGAATACGTGGCTATCTGAGTGTGCAACTCCGTGAAATTCTCTGTGTCTGTACGTATGCCGACAGCTTCCACCAGATAAAAATTATGTCTTCATCAAGCCAAAAATAATTAATTACTGCTGAAAATTTGTTTAGTCTGCGTTCTGTTTGTTGACCAATTTGAAATAATAAACCAAGTCAAACGCAGTGCAAATGATCTGCATTTGCAGTTTTCCCCTATTCCTCCCCTTAGCACTCAGGCTGTGTAGCTTCGCGGTGGTACAAATGTCCAGCGAGGCTGAGCACTTTTGCCCTTCAGCCTCGGCATGGCTTGCAAGCCAGCATTTTGGCCACCCATGTGCTATATGATGTGACTTCAGAGAACACTCGTCGCTGTCTTCCGTAAACAGAGACACATTGGCGCTATTTGTAATTTTTCAGCAAACTGTGGTATCAGATACATAACTTTTCCGGGTATTCGCATTTAACCTACTTTTCCTAGTCACACCAATACCTCATGCTTATGCTAGTTCAGAACACTTTTTAAAATAATTTTGCTACATCTCTGTACACTATGAAACCAATTTTTATGGAATGGCTGTTTTGTTTAACCACACTTCAGGGCCAGGAACTAAACTTACCTCTTGTTTGTAAGGGGTGTCCTTCCCGTAAAACTACATCTTAATCATGAGTTTCGGTAGAAGTAATAGTACACTAACCTTGAAGAACATTCGAGGCGTCTCTCTTTCATGAATTAATTGGACAGGGAAATACATGTAAGTGCTATGTCTAAAGTTACGTATCAGTGTCATTTGCGCACATTAAGACATACGTGTATTCCATGGCGCAGCAGGCAGTAATTGTACAGTGCAGCTGTACTCTAAAGCTGTGTTCTGAATAATACTGGGTCATATTGTGCTAAATGAACACAGTTCGTTAAAGGATATGCCATTATTGAAAATAGAACTGAGTGGATGCTTTCTGCAGAACCATTTCCGTAATTTGCAGCGTTTTGTACATCGTCCGCTGTAGTGTAGTCGCTGCCTGAAGACATTCGGGGCACCATATCAGTCCTTGTCTCCTGCAACTATCAGCGTTTAAGATTTGTAATTTCTGGAAGCGTATGTGATGTACTTCTGTATGGACGCTGAAATGGACTACGATATCTTATTTGAATCGTTTTGCAATTGGTTTTGATCGTTCGATGTCTTCCCTGGACGATAAACGACAGTATTATCCGTAATCAACCTAAGACGGTTGCTCAAATTGTCGCCTAAATTGTTTATATTTATAGAGCAGCAGGGGGCCTGTAACACTGCCTTCTGGAAAGCCAGAAATCACTTCTGTTTTACTCGATGACTTTTCGTCAGTTTCTACGAACTGCGACCTCTGTGACAGGAAATCGCCAATCCAATCACGTAACTGAGACGATATGCCATAGGCACGTAATCAGGTTACAAGCTGCTTGTCTGGTACGATGTCAAAAGCTATCTGTAAATTTAGAAATACGGAATAAATTTGAAATTCCTTGCCTACAGCACTACATGCTTCGTGTGAGTATAGAGTTAGTTGTGTTTCAGAAGAACGATGTTTTTTTTTAAATTCGTGTCAATGGCAGTTCTCTTCAAGGTAATTCATGATGTTCGAACACAATATAGGTTCAAAAACGCTGTTGCATATCGATGCTAATGATGTGGGCTTCCAAATTAGTGGATTACTCCCGTTGCCCTTCTTGAGTATTGGCGTGATCTGTGCAACTTTCCAGTCTTTGGGTACGGATGTTTCATCGAGCGAGCGATTGTATATGATGGTTAAGTATGGAGCTAATGCATTCGGCATACTCTGAAAGGGGCCTAATTGGTGTGCACTCTAGACTTTCTTTTATTAAATGATTTAAGTTGCTACACTACTCCGAGGATATGTACTTCTGAGTTACTCACATTCGGAGCTGTTCCTGATTTGAATTCCGAAATATTTACTTAGCATTTCGGAATTCCTTTATAAAAGAAGACGGTGTTTAGTAACTCCGCTTTAGCACCGCTGTAATCGATAGCATTTCCATTGCTGTTGCGCAGAGACGGCATTGATTGTGCCTTTCCGCTAGCATACTTCACATACGACCAGAAACTCTTTGAATTTTCTACCAGGTTTCGAAATAATGTTTCGTTGCGGAAACTATCATGAACATTATGCATTGAAGCACACTGAGTTTTGAGATTTCAGAAGAATGTAATATTTCAGTTCGATCACGTTACGAGAAAACATGAGAAGGAAAAGGCCTGAAAGTTGGTGAGACAATTCATGGCGCTTGTATCACGACAATGCACACGCACATTCATCCCTGTTGGTGCGTGACTATTGCACAGAAAAGGAAATCACTGTGCTATCTGATTCTCCGTATCCACCAGACCTGGCACCTGAGGACTTTTTCTATTTAAAAAGCTGAAATCCTATTGAAAGGACGAATATTTGCTACGGTAGACGAGATAAAAGAAATTTCGCGGACGACACTTCATGCGATCCAACAAGAGGCATACCAAAATTGCTTCCGAAAGTGGAAAAAGCGTTGGAAGCGGTGTATCAATTGTTGAGGACAGTATTTGGAATGAGACGATGCACAATATGTAACAAGTAAGCGTAGAAAAATTTTGCTCACAAAGTTCCTGTAATTTTTAGAACAGATCTTCTATGTCGAAATTAAGAAAACATTTAACGACAGTCAGCATCAGGTCCGCAAAGAAACAGAAGATTTGATTCGAATTTCAGTGGGGGTAGGACACAGCTATACCTACACACATCTTTGGCGTTGTGCAGCACTGTCAAGTTTAATACGTTTGTTTATTCTTTGTTGAAGCTGTTCAACGTTCTGTACTACTAACTCGTAAGAGTGAAAGTGTTTGTAGACTTTCTTCCTAAGCCGATTAGCCCCATAACCCTACAATCCGGCGATGTGACACTACTTCAGCCATACAGAATTAACTCCTGCTAGTTCATTATAATATTTTGTTCTTGCCCTTTTCGTCCATGTAATCATTTAAGAATGTTGAATAGATGTGGCCTTCCCCATAATCTCTCCACTCAAACGAAAACGACGACAAATATTGCAGTTGGTTGATTATACCAACTCGTCATGCATCCGAATGAGTCTGAGCAGTGACTTCCTGCGCTGCCCTTGGCAGGGCAGTATCTCTGTCGAGGTCAGGCGCTTTGCGGCATTCTGGTAGGGTAGCGCCCTCTATTTAGGAGGCCGCAGCTCGCGAGGTGACAGGGACTCGGTCGGGTCAGTGAGGGAAACTCGGTCGGTGGCAGTGACAAAGGGAAGACAGCGCACAAAGAATCGCGAGTAATCAGTCGGCGCTTCGTGTACTTGGAGGACGCACGATGTTGACACTCCGGCGCCTGGGTCTGGCGGCGAGCGGAACTGGAGTGTGGAAGCATTTACCGGTGAACACAGGCTATGTGTAAGAGTCGCGTCTATGTCGAATACTGAGGAGAGCGCGGGAGTTTAATCCGGAGTGCAAGTTATGTGCAAGCTCCTGGACTAACTTTAATTGGTGAGCAACTTCGTGGCGGAACTTTTGGATGTGACTGCCCCGTCGCTAGTCATTCCTTAAACCATTTCGACGTGGGTCCGAGATACTTGGTAGTGCAAGTCCATGCAACTGCGCTATGCCCTGGGTCCGTTGCATTTATCTTGAATTACGAGTGTGGGCCGATATTCGGCGATTCCTTTGTATATTATTATTGTGAACATGTTAAGTGGCGAATTTTATGAATCAAACTTTATTCTCTGTATAAAACTTCAGCCGCTAATTGAAATTGTAAACGTAAACTTCTTCCTTGTTGGCAACTATAATAGTAACAATCTTGCGCCGTCAGACGGTGCTTTGGTATTTAAGGTTGTGTGCGGATAGTCTGGGCATTATCACTTTGAGCTATGAGTGGTTTATAAATTTATCAGCTGAAATTTCAGGTCATAGGAGATCGTTTAATGAACTATTGTTTTAATACTAACTGCGGTTGTCACACTATAACGTTTAACATCTATTCCTGCATTTGGCGCTATCCACTGCTTGACTGTTGGTTTTAGTATTTTAGTGAACTGTGTATTAATACTGGATTTTTGTGTTTTAGAAGCCGTTATTGGTGTGCGAAGCCCCTCCTGCCTGTTGTTGTCTCTTGAGCTCTCGTACACGGAATTCAGACGCGCGGCCGATGTGATCGCTAAATGTCGAGAATGTGCTGATTGCTGTGTGGCAGTCGCAATCAGGCTATCATGACATTTTGTCGAATTTTTTCCATAATACATTCATGCTCATAAATTAAGGATAATGCTGATACGTTGTGAAACAACGCTCTGGTGGCCGGTTCTCGGGTTCAAATTACCTAGGAGCATGACCATGCGGTGAATTTGACCTGCGGTTCTCGCACGATGACGCTGGCAGCATTCCACATACCCATAGGTGTGTTGGTTCATGTCAGAGTACGGTGCAGCGAGTAAGTGAGCAGACGTTTTCAGACGTGCTAATTGTGACTATGTGATGAAAATGGCTCAAAGAACACATATTGATGACGTTATGAGGGGTTAGAATACTAGGGCGACTATGGTCTGGTCAAACACAGCAGTTCGTAGCACGGGCCCTCCGTGTGCCACAAAGTGTGATCTCACGTTTATGGTAACGATTCCAGCAGACAGGAAAAGTGCCCAGGCGCTACAGTACTGGACGTCCACAGTGTACAACACCAGTAAAAGACCGATATCTCACCATCATTGCCCGCAGACGGCTACGGAGTACTGCAGGTACCCTTGCTCGGGATCTTACCGCCGCCACTGGAACAATTGTATCCAGACACACATTCTACAGACGACTGAAGAGACGTGGTTTATCCGCCCGGAGAGCTGCAAGGTGCATTCCATTGACCCCTGGTCACAGAAGAGCCCGTAAAGCCTGGTGTCAAGAACACAGTACATGGTGACTGGAACAGTGGTCCCAGGTTATGTTCACGGACGAGTCCAGGTATAGTCTGAACAGCGATTCTCGCCGGGTTTTCATCTGGCGTGAACCAACCCCTTAATGTCCTTGAAAGGGACTTCTATGGAGGTCGTGGTTTGATGGTGTGCGGTGGGATTATGATTGGTGCATGTACACCCCTGCATGTCTTTGGCGGAGGAACTGTAACAGGTCAGGTGTATCAGGACATCTTTTTGCACTAGTATGTCTACCTTTTCAGGGGTGCAGTGAGTCCCACCTACTTTCTGATGGATGATAACGCACAGCCCCACCGAGTTGTCACCGTGGAGGAGTACCTTGAAACAGAAGATATCAGGCGAATTGAGTGGCCTCCCTGTTCTCCAGACCTAAACCCCATCGAGCACATCTGGGATGCTCTCCGTCGACGTATCGCCGCACGTCTTCAAACCCCTATGACACTTCAGGAGCTCCGACAGGCATTGGTGAAAGAATGGGAGGCTGTACCCCAGCAGCTGCTCAACCACCTCATCCACAGTATGCCAACGCGTTGTGCGGCCTGTGTGGGTGTGCAAGGTGATAGTATCCCACACTGATGCCGGGGTACATGCGCAGGAAACATAGGCGTTTTTGTAGCATAAGTGTTTCGCGACGGTTTTCTTCACTTGTCACCAATACCGTGGATTTACAAATCTGTGTCGTGTATGTACCCTATGTCCCTATGCTATTATCGCCAGTTTTGTGTAGTGCCACGTTCTGTGGCAAAACATTCTGCAATTATCCTTTATGAGCAAAAGTGTCGTTAATTCAGGTATTTTTGAAATCTTGGTATTGAGTATTTATGAAACCTAATAGCTTTTACAAACTGTTATGTTTTATATTCACAAGGCCTGATAACTGCCTTAATATCAGGACTAGTGAGCTCAGATCTGCAGTTATGTTGAAGTTATATTTGTGTAAAGTAACTTTTTATTAATCTAGCGTTGGCGCCATAAGGCTCTTTTTCTTTTAAAATTAGCTGAACTATTCTCATTGATTTTATACAATGGAATTATCGGTAGAGTTCACCGCAATTTGCAATGCTAATTAATTATTGTGTTGTTTCCAGTATTCAGTTCTAATTAACGTCGTGAAAATAAATTTTTGTTTCCTCAAATGGGCCGGCAGCTGGTGGCCGAGCGGTTCTAGGCGCTTCAGTCTGGAACCGCGCGACCGCTAAGGTCGCAGGTTTGAATCCTGACTAGGGCATGGATGTGTGTGATGTCCTTAGGTTAGTTAGGTTTAAGTAGTTCTAATTTCTAGGGGACTGATAACCTGAGATGTTTAGTCCCATAGTTCTCAGAGCCATTTCAACCATTTGATTTTCCTCAAATGGGATCAGCATTTCACTCCAGCAGCCCATGTACCGTTCTTACCAATCCTATACCTTACCAGAGTCTACTGCATTTGGCTATGAAGGTAATGTAATTTAAAATTATTATGTATCGCAGTACCACAAGGGGGGGGGGGGGGGGTGGCAGGCAAAATATAAGACATATAAGATCGTCAAAAGAATATTCCAGTTCCGAAAGCTAGATATAAAAGTCCCGCAGACAGATTTTCATTATAAACAGAGCCCAAGCTAGCTTGGTTTGAAACTTGGGAGGAGTGTTCTACATTGCTTTGAGATGTTACATCATCAGGCTTTTGTACTGACCGTGTACCACGTTTCCTAAAATTCACCATGGAGATACGATTTCACTTCGCATTCGCAGGTCGGCGTATACAACACAAAGAAGTGCAATTTGCGGTTGCTGTGTTGCGGATTCTGCCTCACAAGTCTCTGGACGTATTCAGTTTCTGTTAATTGACATCGAACAGAGCACTTTCAGTTTTCTCTTTTTTAATTTATTTGTAATGTCAGCAACGTTGCGGGTGTGTAATTGAAGTTAATTATCGACTATCACGCGCTTCATTAACGGTGAACGAACTTCAGTGAAATGTTACTAATCAAATTACGCAATGATATGAAATTAATTACAATTTGAATGAAATTTTCCACAGAATGATAAAAGCAAAATTGCCACAATTGAAGAAATCATCGTCAGTTCAATTTAAAGCTATCTCGCTGACCTCTGACCCATCTTACTATTGGCGTTGATAACCTTTAGAGTTTTTTTTTCCTTGGAAAGATCAGTACGGTGTGACCCACAGAGGGATTACAGCAAAACATGGAAAACTGGGATATCGGTTTACCGAAAAGTAGTTAGGTATCGTAATTTATGAAAGTTGTGCCCTATAAATGATGTAGTGCAATGAAACTACAGTCTTTGAGTGGCTTCTATAATGGCTTCTGTCTACACTGGTTGTTCAAAAGTATCCGGACACCTGGCTGAAAATCACATACAAGTTCGTGGCGACCTTCATCGGTAATGCTGGAATACAATATGGTGCTGGCCCAGCCTTAGCCTTGATGACGGCTTCCACTCTCGCAGGCATACGTTCAAACAGATGCTGGAAGGTTCCGTGGGGAATGGCAGCCCATTCTTCACGGAGTGCTGCACTGAGGAAAGGGATTGATGTCGGTCGGTGCGCCTGGCACGAAGTCTGCGTTCCAAAACTTCACAAATATGTTCTATAGGATTCAGGTCAGGACTATGTATAGACCAGTCCATTACGGGCGTGTTATTGTCGTGTAACCACTCCGCCACAGGCCGTGCGTTATGAACAGGTGCTGGATCGGGTTGAAAGATGCAGTCGCCATCCCCGAATTGCTCTTTAACAGTGGGACGCAAGGTGCAGGTCTGTGCTGTGACAGTGCCACGCAAAACAACAAGAGGAGAAAGCCCCCTCCACGAAAATTACGACCACACTATAACACCACCGCCTCGGTATTTTACTATTAGCACCACACACGCTGGCAGATGAATTTCACCGGCTATTCGCCATGCCCATACCTTGCCATCGGATCGCCACATTGTTTAATGTGAACCGTCGCTCCACACAACGTTTTTCCACTGTTCAATCGTCCAATGTTTACGCTCCCTACACCAAGCGAGGAGTTGTTTGGCATTCACCGGCGTGAAATCCAAGTTTTCTCACATCCCGTCTAACTGTTGTAGTACTTGCAGTGGATCCTTATGCAGTATGGAATTCTTGTGTTATGGTCTGGATAGATGTCTGACTGCTACACATCACGACCCTCTTCAACTGTCGGCGGTTCCTTACAGTCAACACAAGAGGTCGGCCTATACGCTTTTGTGCTGTACGTGTCCCTTCACGTTTCCACTTCACTGTCATATCGGAAATAATTGATCTAGGGATGGTTCTAAGTGTGGCAGTCTCACGTACAGATGTACGACCCAAGCTGCACCCAATCAGCTGACCGCGTTCGAAGTCCGTGAGTTTCGCGAAGTGTCCCATTCTGCTCTCTCTTGATGTCTAATGACTACTGAGGTCGCCGATATAGAGCTCCTGGCAGAAGGCGGCAGCACACTGCACCTAATAAAAAAATGGCTCTGAGCACTATGGGACTTAATATCTGGGGTCATCAGTCCCCTAGAACTTAGAACTACTTAAACCTGACTAACCTAAGGACATCACACACATCCATGCCCGAGCAGGATTCGAACCTGCGACCGTAGCAGTCGCGCGGTTCCGGACCGAGCGCCTGAACCGCTAGACCACCGCGGCCGGCAATGCACCTAATATGAAAAACGTATGTCTTTGGGGATGTCTGGATACTTTTGATCTCATAGTGTATCACTACACTCTCATTAGTATCACCATCGAGAAAAACTGATCTGCACAACTATTATTGTATGTTTTGAAATTGTGCCACTTAATACTGTAAGGGATCAATAGAAACACACAAATCGAAGCACGAAGTTTATTAGCAAGCTCTGAACACATTTTGATGAAGATTCTTGGTAAACTGGCCACGTCAAATTCGAATTAAGTCACAGGCTCTCGATGACTGCCTCCATCGTGATGTCAGTGGATATGACAGACATATGATGGAGGCAGTCATCGAAAGCTCGGAATTTTATACGACTTTTACGCTGCAAGTTAACAAGAACTTTTTATCCAACGATGCCGTCGCGAAGGACTTCGCACTCAGAACTTATTTGTGAGAACTTGTAATGTAGAATTGTGGTTGTTTGGAAATTCTCTCAAGAACGCCACGCAGTCAGTGAAGATACGTTTTATTGTGCTGCTAACAGAGAAACCTTACGAAGTTAGTCAACCCATGCTTGTCTTCTGTGCCTGTTGGCTCTTGACTCGCGTTCTTCGGCTGAAGTTGGTTTAATGATTTTCCTGACGTTTCGCCTGTACGAGTGGCTGCCGTTGTCAAAGCTTCACACTCCATTGCTGGCGTTGGACTGCTAGCAAGTGGCCACGAAGGCCTTAATAATTTCACTGTAGAAACTAAAACGCTAAATAGTTTTGTGCAGGTTTGCAACCATTTGCGCTTTTATTTATCGTGAAGAAATTGTACTAGTGTATTGAAATCGTATTCGGAATCACTCATCGTGCAATTGTATTTGTCTTGCAAGCTTGTCCAAAAAATAGGTGCTGAGTACGTTAAGACAGCAAATTGTAAAAATTCAGAATCAGTTATATTTCTTCCATTTTGTGACCATGTTTCTATGCAACAGAGCCGAGAGATCTGTCTCGGTAACAACATTTCTTCGTAATAGGCTGTCAGAGCTCGAAAATGAGTCTGTAAAATTTTGTTTAAATATTCTGTTATGCGACATGAGTAAGGAATTAATCAGTGAGAGCTAGTGTCTGTGTTTTTTTGGCAGTGTAATAAAACTTTTGAGTGTTTGCTTAAGTGTGATTGATCTATTTTTGATCGGAAGAGAGACCAAACACAGATTGTAATGGAGCTTTGCAACTTTTCACGCAATGTAAGGACCATAATTTCTCTGTTTGTTTCCGATATTATGTAAATAATCTTCTTCGGCAATTAGATGACGAATAAACGTGATTATACGTGGATGGCTTTACATAAAAAGTTATTAAATGTTCGTAACTATGTGTCTACTTTATGTGCAGAAATTCTTGTTGTTGGTTGTCAGGTTTTCCAGAGTTCACTTTTTCTGTACTCTTTGCGAGTTCTGTATCTGACCAGTTTGAAACTAGTCCAGTGTTACACGTGGGATCAATTCTGTGGGAGGAAGTCGTGGCTTATAGGCGCTTGATTTGGTACGCTATGTCTGGCTTTTAACATTTTCCTCAAATAGCCCCTCAAGATAGTATGCTGTTGATGTGCAGGATGTTAACTAACATGTGGAAGCCTCTGCGGAATCGGTGGAGGGAAAAACGAAGCAATAAAGCTCATATACACCTACAAATGATCAATGTTTTTATTGTCGTAGTTACAGACACATTTTGTTACTAGTTTGCTTCTTTTCTGTACTTTTGTTTTCAAATTTCCAAGTTTTGCCTCCAAAGTGTCCTCTTCTGATACCGAAATAAAACGCTCAAAATGTCTACCATTAACTCTAACACATGCTCCTAAACGCCGCATCATGGGCTGTCTTGCTCTTTTTTTCAAGTGTCTGCTGTATCTGCGGAAATCTTTCTTGAACAAGCTGGCGGAGAATATCAACAATCGCAGTAGGTCTTAAGAACACTAGGCCGTTAAAATGTCCCAAAAAGTAAATTCCAATGGATTTAGAACAGGAGATCGATTAGGTAAAGATGGTGGTGCCCTTACAGGCGGCGAATCAGCCTGCAGGAACCACACGTTCTGACGTAAATGTAGTGTAGCGTCTTCCAGCAAAACACTTAAATATACAATTAAAAATTCATTGTGTGGTGTTCCAGTCAGTGTTCGATAGAAAATGGAAGATCCAGTCAATTCATCTCCAATTATGCCGGACAGTAAATTACTGCTGAACAGTTGTTGATGTTATTTTTCCAAAACAGCAAAGGGATTCTCATTCGCCCATAAACGGATGTTGTGACATTTCTACTCTCCATTCCTGATAACTTTGCTTCATCAACGAGTAGTATTGTAGGCAGAACGAGTTTGTCTTGAGAATACGTCCCCAGTAACCAAGTACTTTTTTATGTTCCTTGCTGCTGCCATGATGCAGTATCTCAGTTGTTCATTGAGGTTAATTCCTTTACATTGTTTTGAAAGTCGCATGGCTTTACGACACTGTGTCAGTCATTTTATATTATGTGCCTTTGATCACTGAGAAACGGAACAGACGATTTTGATACGTTTAATGTATCAAGGTACGAGGGCGCGCTGGAAAGCGATGCCTCCGATACTTTTATGTGAAAACCATTAAAGAATTTTAAATAAACTGAGCATTATCAACATTCTGCATCTTTATTCCTTATGTCTACATATTTATTTCTCAATATTATCACCGTGGAGACGAACACATTCTCCCAACGAGAAACCAGTTTGTTGATACCGCCACTGCATAATGTTTGAATCTGTCAAAGGAGCCCTATACCGCTTCATCACTATCAATCAGAAGTCCTCTGACGAGTATGGATTCTCAAATGGTTCAGATGGCTCTAACCACTATGGACCTTGACATCTGAGATCATCAGACCGCTAGACTTGGAACTAATTAAACGTAACTGAGGACATCACACACATCCATGCCCGAGGCAGGAGTGGAACCTACGGCCGTAGCAGCCGTGTGGTTCTGGACTCAAGAGCCTAAAACCGCTCGGCCACAACGTCCGGAATTCTGGATTCTATGGATGATCATGGACAACAGTGAACCGAGGGCGTTGGATAATTGCAGGTATCGCATCGTTCAAATGTGGTCTGGTGTTTTCATGCTGAAGGAGAGGTTTCTCCACGTGTAGACGAAGTCTTCGAAACTCGATTATAGCACGCTGTTGCTCACTCACCGGCTTGTTACGTTACGCGATGTTACACGCTCCGATTCCGAGACCTCTAGTGGCAGAGGGCTGCAAAAATATTGACAAGAAGAATACAGATGTAGTGTGTTAATCAAGTATGTTTCATTTAAAAGGTTTGAAGAGCTTTGACGTAAAAAATTCGGAGGAATAACTTTCCAGCACGCTCTCATATAATAAAAAAACTGCCTTAAATTTGCGGGAATGAGGTGACTTATGTGTGCAGATGCGGTGCCAACTCCCTCCAGCGATCGTGCGTCTTCCCCACTCCACACATGGAGAGTACGCTCGCTAATACCATATGAGCAGAGCGCGTGTCTCACTACCAGTCATTCCTCGCCATCAGCACAAGGATTGGTAACTACAGAGTATACACGCCCTTAGCCCGCCCGGTTGGCCGTGCGGTCTAACGCACGGCTTTCCGGGCGGGAAGAAGCACCTGGCCGCCGGCAAGAATCCGCCCTGCGGATTTGTGCCAAGGTCCACGGTTAACATACAGTACACGCCCTTGTTTCACGCTGGTGGAAGGCCATAGAACGGGATCGAGATTACTTGGAAAACTAGGGTGTGTAGATAAAACACAATTTTTTCGTGTTTGTGGTTCTCATTATGTTCAATGAAGAAGTATTGAAGAAAAAAATGCGATGCATTGCTATCTGGTCAACCCTCGTAATAAAATTTAAAGAAATTTCGTTGATTTGAAAAAAAAAACAGTTTTTGAGAGAATTATGCCAACATTAGTACCGGCAGTCACAGAAAATTCGATGACGACCGCTTCCCCTTATCCACAGGCCGATCCTCAATCATGGGCCGGTGAGGCCTAGCTGTTCTAGGCGCTACAGTCTGGAACGACGCGACCGCTACGGTCGCGGGTTCGAATCCTGCCTCGGACATGGGTGTGTGTGATGTCCTTAGGTTAGTTAGGTTTAAGTAGTTCTAAGTTGTAGGGGACTGATGACCTTAGAAGTTAAGCCCCATAGTGCTCAGAGCCATTTGAACCATTTTTGACCCTCCGGCCTTGATCACCGCCAGAGCCCTCCCCGCCCCACCCTGTCTGTCGACGTTGCGCCGCCCGGCCGACCACAGATCAGCGCTGGCTTCCAGTACATACGCCCGTTCTACTCGAGACCAGCTGATACATTGCCGCCGTCGGAGCCTCTCCCCAGCTTGGCCAGGGCGCATTACCAAGTCATCCACTTGACAATGATAGAAGAGATCTCTGCCGAAAGATCGTAGGCAGTAAGCCACTTGACGCGGCTTGAAACCCAAGAATGTTTTGTTAATATAAAAACGTGGTTTTGAAACAATCGCAAACCAGACAAAAAGCCTCCATATTTAATTTCTTCACTTTTTTATGAATGAAATATATTTCTTCTTTTTGTCTAAAATGGAAAGCGGTCGTCAAATGTCGAGTGACTAGGGCCTCCCGTCGGGTAGGTAGTTAGGCAGGTGCAAGGCTTTCCATTTGACACCTCTTTGGCGACTTGCGCGTCGATGGGGATTAAATTATGATGATTAAGACAACACAACACCTAGCCCCTGAGCGGAGAAAATCTCCGACCCAGCCGGAAATCGAACCCGGGCTCCTAGGATTGACGTTCTGTCGCGCTGATCACTCAGTTACAGGAAGCGGACATCGTCAAATACTATATTATAAAATGCTTCAATGAACATTCAGTCTACACACGTAAATATAAGTCACTTTTAATAACACAGCTCAGCGACAGCGATCCAGAAAAACCTTGTTCCCAACACGACCTAATCGAGAGAGAAAAAAAGAGTTCAAATGGCTCTGAGCACTATGGGACTTAACATCTGTGGTCATCAGTCCCCTAGAACTTAGAACTACTTACACCTAGCTAGCCTAAGGACATCACACACATCCATGCCCGAGGCAGGATTCGAACCTGCGACCGTGGCAGTCGCGCGGTTCCGGACTGAGCGCCTAGAACCGCGAGACCACCGCGGGCGGCTCGCTAGAGAACAAGAGCGCAAGGCTGAGTTACGGAAAAGAGGGTTTTTCACACTTATACATGTCGTTTTTTAATATTGTGGCAGTGTTGTCTTCGCATAATTTTGATTTCAGTTACTTGTTACACAGTTCGTGCACCGCTGAATTACATACACCTCTTAATCAGTAACATTAAATATTGTTTTATTAAAGCTTACTATTCGCCGTAATTTAGTTATTACTTTTCTTGATATGGAGGTAAATTTGTGAAGTTTGGCGGTGATGCCACCATGTCTGTGCTGGTTTCTGTGGGCCTTTAAGTGCCTCCAGTATCTGGGCGCTTGCTGTGGTGAATTTGTTGCAGCGGCTGTATTTCAATATACTAAACGGTGCAGGTGCAGCACCCGCACAAATGCTCATTTCCGTGGAATACACGAACTCAGCAGCTCTGATACACGATCTGAGTTCATCCTGAGGCGCTTCGTTCCTTCGGTCGAGTCGTCAAAATTAATGCAAAATTGCATTAATTAATGAAAATAATGCAAAATTAATACTATCACATTAACATAAAAGCACGAAGTGTTGAAATTAACGATAGTATGAAAGCGGACGGTACTCACTACAAATGCAATTGACCCGTCCAATCACAGCTTATCGGCAATGTCAAATCAGTCGTGTTTCGTTCGGATTCGTTTCACCTCATCTACAATTTCGAAAAAAATTAGTCGTCATTTCTTTTCATTAGCAGCATTCGGTTGCAACAGACTGCCTCAGTCCTCAGACAATTTTCACTGTACAGTCGCGACTTGACTGTCAGTACCTTCTGGCCATACACCTTCCACCAAGTCTAATGTCTCCATACGTGTCGAAGTTTTTGAATGGGAAACAGATGCTGAAAAAGAAATCAATCAAAATGTTCATCACAGAACAATCCAAAATAGGTTTGTCGATTATGTTCCAGTTTACTAATTAGTCAAGTGTCTACATTATTGTCATTATCTTTGTTAATTATTGTAAATTATTGCACAATAATTTCCACAATATTGTGGATTATTGCATAATATTGTGCACTAAGTACAATTTTTGTCTACTGTGTGATACATATTACCGCGCCGTAGAGAAATGACTGTCCATTAAAAACGTCAAAATATGCACAGGTAAACACATTTGAACTTGTTGACTGTATTACTAAGATTGTAGGGGGGGCATTTATAAAAATGAATCCCCACAGAGGAAATTTTTTTGCGAATGATTTCGGATAATATCGGTGGTAGTTTCGTTTTCATTCGACATACGTCGTAACACCAGCTAAAAAGTCATAAACACACGTTCTCGAACCATCCTAAAATTATTCGGACACCTGGGCAAAATCGCTATCCCCGTACTAAACAGGCCAAACAAAAAGTAACTGAGAGTTGTGTTATAGCCCGATTTATTGTGTGAAGACAACTATCACGGTAAATATCAACTAGAATTGTGCCTGGAATGTTACCGCAGCATTGAAGAAGCTATCGTATGCACCATTGCTGTCTGCATAAGATTTCACGGGACGAATGTCGAGCCGCGCACCTTATCCCATTTCTGTTCTGTCCAGGTTTTCAAGCGAGTTGGCCAACTGTCAAAATGTTGAATGACGAACTATTGCAGGGTGGAGCCAGCCTCTTTGGACGAGCGGTTCTAGGCGCTTCAGTCCGGAACCACGCTGCTGCTGTGGTCGTAGGTTCGAATCCTGCCTCTTGCAAGTATGTGTGTGATGTCCTTAGGTTAGTTAGGTTTAAGTAGTTCTAAGTCTAGGGGACTGATGACGTCAGATGTTAAGTCCCACAGTGTTTAGAGCCATTTTTTGCAGCGTGGACTGCTGCGATGTGTATATGAAGACAGTCAGTGAGGTTTTGAAAGATACTGGCTGTTTGAATGACCAATTATTGAAGTGCGGGCTACTGTGATGTGTGCAAGAAGAGAGTGAGTAAGATTCTGGAAGGTACTGAGAGGGATGTGGAACCATGACAGCTGCAGTGTCATGGTCAGCTGCGCAAGGTTTCTCGTTTGACAGTGCATGTCGCGAACAGCCCGATCATGGTTGTCCTACAGATGGGGCTTAAATCTGGGAACTTTGGTTCAAAAATGGTCCAAAAGGCTCTAAGCACAATGGGAGGTCATCAGTCCCATAGAGCTTAGTACTACTTAAACCTAACTAACCTGAGGACATCAAACACATCCATGCCCGAGGCAGGATTCGAATCTGCGACCGTAGCAGCCTCGTGGTTCTGGACTGAAGCGCCCAGAGCCGATTTGCCACCGTGGTCAGTGGACTTTGGTGGCCAGGGAAGTACAGTAAACTCATCCTGGTGGTCTTCGAATCACGGACGCACTGTGCGGGCTGTGTGACGCTTTGTAATGCCCTGCTGGTAGATGCCATCGTAGCAAGGAGGAGCAAATTGCTAGTAGAGGTAGAGCTGATCCCAAAGTATACATTCCTACATGTGTTGATCCATTGTACTACATGTGTTGACCCATTGTAACTTCCAGAATAACGAGGTCACCCAGGGAATGCCTCGGAAACATTCCCCAGAATATAACGGTGCCTGCTCATGCCAGAATCTTTCAGACGGTTATTATAGGATGTTCTCTTCCAGACATTTCACGCTGTACACCCCAACGGATATCTGTCCGATTGACCATAAGAAACGATTCGTTTGAATAGGTTACCTGTCGCCACTCTGTGGACGTCCTGTTGTGGTACTGGACGCAGATTTCAGCCTTCGTCGCCGATGAAAAGCATTCAACATGGGTAGTTAAACGAGGCACTTGCTATGGAGGTTCATATGCTGAACGGTCGTTGAGGAAACACTGTTGGAAGCTCCGTGGTTCATCATGTCGGTCAGCTGCTAATTAGTCGCCCATAATCACCTCCGCAGCAATCTCTCACCCCTGCCATCTACGGCCGGTGGTGCAAAACAAGCAGCCAGTCGCCAGTTTAAAACGGCGTTATTTCGCAATGCACGGTATACTTTAACTACAGTGAAACGCCAATAGTTTACAAACTTAACCGTTTCGGAGACGAGGTACTGGCAGAAGTAAGGCTGTGAGTACCGGGCGTGAGTTGTGCTTCGGTAGCTCAGTTGGTAGAGCACTTGCCCGCGAAAGATAAAGGTCCCGAGTTCGAGTCTCGGTCGGGCACACAGTTTTAATCTGCCAGGAAGTTTCGTTTCGGACATGTTTTCACGCTTGCACCGAAGGCCAAGGATGATGCCCTGTTTCTATACCACAACGCCTTCACTGTTTCCCGCCTGTTCCCTACTTCCTCTACGTACCACACATTGGCAGTGATGCCAACTGCTGACTGTAATTGAGTACTGTACGTTGAGACCTAATATAGGCGGCGGTCACGTTAGTACTACTAGACAGTGTACTAGGTTCTAAATTTTAAGCATGTCGCCTTGCCATGTGTCCTTTCTGTCTGAGGAGTTTGTTTTGTTTTCATTTAGATTTCCTGTCAGTCACATTTTTTAGACATTTCTATTTTCGTTTGTCAACTCTCGGCTTAAAACGCTGAAGTTTTATTTTTTGTCCTTTCTTAAGTAAAAGTTAATATCTCGTGTGCTATTCAAGGATTTCCACTGAGCCAATTCTATTTCCCTTAATGATGCTCTGCTTCCTTAATTACTTCATCCCTCAGAGTTGCCTATTTGAATTCAGGTATTTTCCTTTCGGCTGTTTCTGTCTATCTTGCGTAATTCTGCCGTCTAATAGATGTTTGATGTGGAACATTTTTATGGTTGAGTAACAGATGTCACATTGTTTTAAGCATCAGTCTCAGATGGCACCACCTGTTTTCATGTATAGTGGCAAGTGACCTTTTGCGTTAAGAATTGATCTACTAAGGTAAGTTGTTAAAGTAAGTCTTCAGTTATTGATGCCTTGTCTTGTTATATATTATTCGTTTGCAATAATCGCTGTAGATAACGCAATACACTGTGCAACTGGTAACTGGCAAATGTATCTGCGTCATCTTGTTATGTCCGTGCTTGCTACGAAAATGGGATCAGAAGTTCCGCCTTGAGCAAGACACCTTTTTTTCTGTTTTGTTTTCACGCTGTTCACAAAACAGGAAAAAGGTGTCTTGCATAAGGCAGAACTTCTCATCCAAGTGTCCTGCATCATTCAACATAAAAAATGTGAAAACCTCTCGTAAAATCTTATGTAAAATACAGAATGTAAAAGTGGTCAGCTTACAGCAAATGTAGTGCAAAGAGATTGTTCTCTTGTCTTCTAATCACAGTACACCAAAGGTTAATTATTTTTAATATTTCACCAAAGTTACCGGGTAACGAAGTGGTTCGAAAGATACTCTACATGTGCTGCTAAGGACCGCTAATTAAATTTATGGCCCGCTTTGTGCAGATTATTTCGTGGAGCCATATATTTACATAAATTGTGAAATGTCTGCAACGGCAACACAGCATTGTGTAATCAACTCCAAATCTTCTTTGCGGAACGTGAAAATTGTTGTTACAACAGAAGTGGATACTTTATTACTGCGGGAAACCTGTGTATGAACACAGCTACTTTATTGTCTACATAACTGACAATCGTTGTCTAGACAAAACAGATTATTCACAACACGTGTGGACAAAATAGCACCACGTGAAGTTTATAACACAATTAAGTACGACAAGTTCAATAAACAATTCAAGATAGCAGAAATCAGTAACAGCAAATTTGAATTGATACTCTGTGTTGACATCGAATTAATCAAACAGTGAATATGTAGCTGTTAGTGGTTTGTTACAAACTAATGACCTTTATTTAAGGTGATTACTGCAGCAGATAAATTCGCCATTTCTTCCAAGCGGTGAGTTTTGTAATCAGTCCACCTGTCGGCTGCTGTCCCGATCGTGACTGACACCGAAGTTCTTTTCTTCTAGCAGAGGTTGTGTAGATGGTTAATTAAAGTTATGAATGAGACAACAGGAGAAACTACGGACTAGACAAAACGTGTCTCTTTTGGCAAAATTATAGTTTTTGTACTTCCAGTTGCACACAAAAGGTTGGTGAGGTAGCCTGATTCACAAGTATGACGATACATGTTAAAAGGGAAGGTCCTGTTTCATCTTGCTGCAGGTCAAGAATAGTACAAAGGAAAAATTCCATCGATACTATGCCTTGAATCAGCTTGGTCCAGCTCATGACATATGCGAGAGTATGATGAGGGAAATCACGGAGAACGTTGATTATTGGTAAGAAAGGTAAAGGAAGCCCTGGCAGGGCAATTCATAATCATTCAGTAATCATCTTAGATAACGCCAAGCCTATGGCATACAGGCAGAATACGACGCTGCGGTCAGAAACGCTTATATAAGACAATAAGTGTCTGGCGCAGTTGTTAAGTCGGATACGTCGGACACCTGATACATCTAGATACTACTCTGACAGATAACACATACGTAAGCAGGCATTCATGTCCATTCTGCATTCAGACGGACCTGGGCAATTCTAGAAGGACAGTGTGACACCCCATACGTCCAGAATTGCTACACAGTGGCTCCAGTGACACTCTTCTGAGTTCAAACGCTTCTGCCGGCGACCAAACTCCCCAAACATGAACATTATTGATCATATTTGGCATCCCTTGCAGCGTGCTGTTCAGAAGAGATCTCCGTATCCTCGTACTCTTACTGGTTTCTGGACAGCCCTGCAGGATCCTGGTGTCAGTTCCCTCAGCGCTACTTCAGGCATTTGTCGAATCCATACCACGTCGTGCTACGCCACTTCTGCTGCTCGCGGGGGGCCTACACGATATTAAGCAGGTATACCAGTCTCTTTGAGTCTTCAGTGTAGAAAGCTTACTATCAGCTCGCGAGTGGTACGAACACTGAGGAATACGGTGTGCTAAGCTTGTTCACCAATACCAGGTTGGCGGTTACTTCGAACTGACGACCACTGGGGCTGTTCACATCCGTTCCACTCAGTCTACTAGTAACCACTGCCTTCTCTTGCGGTCTCTCGTCACTTTTGTTGACCGAGGAGCCCTCAGTTCAGTACGCTTCTGCCGACGAGAAGAGGGGTGTATAGCTAATCTAACCAGCATTCCTGTGTAGTGGTCAGAAACTCCGGCTCAAAGAGTTGTGCTCCTGCTGTGGCGGGAATTTCGCGGAAACGAAGGGCCCTCATGTGTCGCTCCTTGACGAGTAACAGTGCCCCAAATTTGACACTGACGGCTGGCTGGCCTCTGCCGATCTTCGCTATCTTGTTGTCTTGTATAATTAATTGAATTTGGACCCTGAAAATTCTTCCGCTCCCACGAGCCCCGAGTCCGGTGTTTAGGCAAGCCGACTGTGGTCTCAATTCTTCAGGGAAATTGATTTGAGATAGTATAATCAAAGATTAATCACAACGATTTTTGAGATAGTTATTTTTTAAGCTTGAGCAGCATATAAAATGAATGCTAATTTAACGAAGAACCAGAATATGAAGTCAAATTTGTTGATTTAATTTATTTAGTGTAGTATCCCATTGTCATTGAGCTAGACCATGCGACAGTACGAGCTTGTGACAGGCGTTGGCAGTGCTCGAAAGGTCTACACTCTACAACCATAAACTACGAGTTATCCAGAATACAAGTGAAACATAAATCTAAATTCTAACCAGCACAGAAATACAAGTTTTATGGACACAACTCTCAGCAAAGTATTGAACAGTCGTAACTGCAGGAGGAATTGACAAAATTTACTGCGTAATGTTTCGGACTGAGTGAATAAGACACGATTCTATAATCAACTTCCAGCTTACAAAAAACAAACTGTCCCTGAGACTCTATTAGATCTCGCTTCTAAGTACCAAAACAAGTTCGCAGTTTGTCAGTAGTTCAACTCGCGAGGTGACTGCAAAATAATTGTGTGAATACTCGTACCACTTGACGGGAAGGACTGAAAACGTTGCCCTTTAACAACCACTGCACATAACTGCAACGGTGTCACCAAATTTCGAAACTCTAGCCTTCACTTCATAACCTGCTAAAACTCCTCGCCTCGACGTCCCGAAACAAAGTGTGATTTTAAACTGTGTCGCGAACGTGGCCCAACTAACCTTCCACTTTGTTGACTGATGGGACACGTGAGAACGTCACGCTACCGCAGCAGTGCCTCAAATACCGATAAGGGTAACAGTAGTTTTTGTAAAAAGGTTTCAAAGAATAATTTTCAGAATTACATAAAAAGCTGTAGCAAAGTTGACAGTTTCATTGAACTTACAAGTAAGGAACACAATCTGAAGATAGCTGGTTAATATCCTCGTGGACTTCAGGCGGTAACACGAAGACGTGTTGTGCGGACCTGAATGTCACACTGTTGTATTGAAATCCCATTGTAAACGGCCAATATTTCCGCAGCCTCATATGTAGTGAAATATATATACATAAGGAATTCGCCAGATAGTGTTAAAATCACTATCATAGTTTTGAGGGCCGTTCTGAAACATCCTACGGAAATAAAGGAAGACTTAATGTTCCCAGATAGGATTCTCAATGGCAGATCTATTGAAATATACAGTGTAAAAACATATTAAGGTTACGCAGTTCCATCCTCTATAAATGTATCAAAAATGAGATTTATTCTCAAGTTGACAGGCATCTGCATTTTTAAGTGTTACTAGCTAAAACCGTGAGCTCGTTCTTACATGACATCAGTGTTGGTCACATATGATGAAGAAGTTGTAATACTTCATTATAATGCGACTTCAGTGCAATTGTAAAAGTCGTTATTTTATGAAAAGTACCTCTGTAGTAGTTATTGTATTAGCAGGTGATGTGTAGTGACAGTTTGAATTCAAATCTTTTTCAACACTAAATTGGGAGGAAGAATTCAAGTTATTCATTCAATGATACTCTTGCTTGGGATGATGAACCTCTTCCCGCCAGGGTTCCTTCCATCATTGGCCTACTATAATATCAAACGGAGCATCGTTTGGCTTGCATTGTCTCCCAGTCACGCGGCCTGGCCTTCCCAGGCCGCCCCATGGTTGCGAGGCGCCAAGTTGGCGCGGCCGGAGAGTCGCCCACTATTTTTACTGCAGGTATTCTCAGAGCCGCAAATGGACCGTGCGTAATTAATTTTTAAACTTCAACGACGGCAGGGTTTTCCCAGACGGTCACTGACCAAGGCAGTTACAGCTGCCAGCAACAGGATGCTGTTGGCAGATGTTTGCTCCATGAATTTCGTTACGTCAGTGTTGGAATAACGTAATAACATCAGCTCCATTCAGTGAAATAAGAAAAGCGAGGGGGAGATAATCAGGCGTCTTTGTTAGTTCCACTGTGGAGATAATAATACATAAATTGTAGATGTGGAAAGGGATACCTAGATACCTCTCTCTCTCTCTCTCTCTCTCTCTCTCTCTCTCTATCTCTCTCTCCTGTGTGGTTCGTACAGCTGTCGCCACATATTTGTCGTCATCGGTTTCTATCTTCCCATTCGCTTTACACTTCTTCTATTACTCACTTTCTCGTGGCCTTCTGTATCCCATCTTACGAGACAATCTTCGGTCCTCATCTTTTTTCCCGAGGATTTTACATCAATACCTTCTTTGGGCATCTGTCATTCGCATTGTACGTTCACAGAGGGTGAGTTGCCGCCCTTCTATTCTACCTGTGATGCTCACTTCAGTCTGATTCATTTGCCTGATCGTTGTATTTCTTACGTGGTATCGCCGAGGTATTCAACACGGTCTTGTGAGGTATGTAGTTCATTTCTACAACTCTCGGTTTGTTTTCATTTTCTACAATGTGCTATTAGCACTTGAATCCATAGGTCATTATACGGAGTCATCCTGTGATGATGTAACAAAGTTTCAGAGATAATGGGGAAGGGATTGCTATCTGAGGCAAGTGACCCTGCTCTTGTAAGTCCGTATCGAGAGATGCGTGCAAAAATCATTCTGATACTTCTGACAGTTGATCTCTTCTATTGAAAGCTCTCTGCTTTCACGTTCTTGGAGTATGTACTAGGGAGTAAAACAAGAAAAACTGTGTAGAGAACATTGGTTTTAAGACGCATACATTAAGAGCTATGAGCACTTTTTCGTCAGCGATATATGTTTTACTGTAGCAAAGCTGAACAGATGTTCATAGCTCCTAAGGTATGCATTTTAGAGTGGACGTTCATTTGAAATTTTTATATAATTTGGTCCAAAGTATGGAAAGCAATAGAGCTTGCAGTAGAACAGGTCCGCTGTCAGGGGGCTCAGAAAGATTTTCTCTTATGTATTTTATTTATTTATTTATTTAACCTGATCAGATTAGGGCCATCAGGCCCTCTCTTACATCGGACCAGTGTTCCACACATGCAGCATTTCACACATCAGAGTTACATCATGACCATAGTTTAAATGAGAATATTAGCTTACTCTAGTGACAATATGAATAAAGAGTAGTGACTAAGACCTAATAAAGTAAATGCGGCAGTATTTTTACAACAGGTGCTATACATACAGATTATGATAAAAGCAATAATAATAACAGTAAAAAAATATAATGATAAACATGACTAAGAACCAATAAATTAAATGCTGGCAGTATTTTTACAGCAGGTGCTATACATACAGATTATGATAAAAGCAATAATAATAACAGTAAAAAAATCAAATAATAATGACAAACATGAGAAAGATTGGCAATAGTAATGAAGGTTTGTGGAGATGTAAATAATATCTTGGTGTGTAAAGTAGATATTTACTAGTTTATCGTGTTTTGGGGAATGGAGATTTAAGGAGGGGGAAAGAGGGAAGTAATGAGGTTAAGTGCATTCATGTACAGAGGAAGGCATTACTGTTGCTTAAGTAGATATATCATTAACTGTTTTTTGAAGCTGGACGTGTTTGTAAGTTCTCTAACATAACGAGGGAGGTTATTCCAGAGTCGGGTTCCCGCTACTGTAAAGGACTTGGAGAAGGTGACTGAGCGATGCAGTGGAACGGAGAGGATTTTATTATAATGGGAACGTGTGTTTCTGTCATGTTGTTCCGACATGAGCGTTAGGGACGAGGAGAGATATGAGGGACTTTGTCGTTCCCGGACCAGGGTCCCTGAAACTGATGGATTTACACTTCTCCATCACCCTTTTAAGTTCCTAATATCACCACGGAATTAACTGGGGCTCTGCAGTACTCTATAGAGGGTCTTCGTTGCTTTCCATTTTATTTTAGAAGAGAGTAACAGAGCAGTTAGCTTCTGAATTGTCACATATTCGCTTTAAGACAAGAAAAAACGATGCATAACGAAGGAATCATGCAAATGGGACGGAATTTGACAGATGTGGTACACATATACAGACAATTAAATATTTACAGTTTCACAAAAATTGGAGGGTTTACCAAGAGAGAAAGAGCTTCTCTAGTTGAGTAGGTCAATAGCGTATTGGCCCACCTCTTGTTCTTATAAAGCAGTTATTCGTCTTGGCACTGATTGGATGATTGGTCGATGTTGTCCTGAGGGATATCGTGCCAGATTAGGTCCAACTGGTGCGTTAGATCGTCAAAATTCCGAGCTGGTTGGAGGGCCCTGCCCGCATTCCTCCAAACGTTCTCAGTTGGGGAGAGATCCGGCCATATTGTTGGCCAATGTGGGGCTTGGAAAGCGAAAACAGAGGCTGTAGAAACCCTCGCCGTGAGTGGGTGGACTTTAACTTGTTGAAATAGCTAGCCATGAAGGGCAACAAAACGGGGCACAGAATTTCGTCGGCGTTCCGGTGTGCTGTAAGCGGGCCGCCAACGACAACCAAATGGGTCCTGTCATGTAAGGAAATGGCACCCTAGAACATCAGTCCTGGCTGTTGGGCCGCATGACAGGCGACAGTCAGGTTGGTATCCCATCGCTATCTGGGGCATATCCAGAAAAGTCTTCGCTGGTCGGCGGGGTTCATTTCGAAGTGGGTCTCTTCACCAAAGACACTTCTGCTCCAGTCAAGGAGATTGCAGGCCGCAGATGAGTCTGGAGACGACCGGTACATAAGCTCTGTACCATCGTTACTCTCTCCCTCCATGCGGCCCGGCGACCTGAACTGCTTGTCTTGGGTGTCATAGCAGAACCCATTTTGTCGTCATCTGTGGCACTCTTAGGACACAGAAGCATTTCCATGAAATTCTATGCCCCGTTTTGTAGCCCTTCATGGCAAAACATCGTACTGTAGTATCCGAATAGGGCCGCCCTCACACGGGCACGGTTTCTATTGTTTGTCTTAGTGCTTGCTAAACCCTACCTTGGCCAGCAAGGTCGTCAGATCTCTCTCCAATTCACAACGTTTGGAGCATTATGGATAGGGTTATCCTACCATTTTTAACAATCTTTTTAGCAGCGCTCTGCCACCTGCCTTATCGAGATCTATCAACACTAAATGGCTGGTCATATTCCTTTCCAGTATCTTTACCTTTTGTTATCGTAAAGAGAAAATGCTGTCATTACAAGAATTTCAATCTCGAAAGCCACTTTGCTCTTCAGCGTCCATCACCAACCCTTCCACCACACCTTTTAGAACCTTATAACATACCAATAGAGTTTGTAACGCTAATCTACGATAATTTCCACAACCGTTGTTATCACCTTCCTTGTAAACTGGACTTAGATACCGATATCCTTCGATACCGATATCATTAAGAACGAAGTATTAATTTAGTTGGAGAACGATGTGGCAAGACATTAACTATGGAATTGTTGAATGACCCATCTTAGTATTTGGTTCAAGCCATTTGAAAGAACCATCCGTATTGCTAAACCATTGAAGCTGCCACCTAGTCGTCCTTTCTAGTTGTGGATCGACTATCTAAGAACTTCGATATGCAACAAAATTTTCGTGTTCAGAATTTCATGTAATTGCTTAATGAATCTAAAATTTGACGCGCTGTCATTAGCTACCCATTAACACGTTTAACATTACGTTAAAGGTTTAACACGGTATTCAAGTATTAAAGTTAGAAACTGTGGGGAAAGTGTAACTCAGCTCACGCAAATTACCAGGAGTACATTCATACAGTATTTGAGAATGAGAGCAATTAGCGATTTGCAACAAACTTCAGACCTATAAATCGCATTTGAAACATTTTTTCACTGATAATCCCAGCAAAATAGTGAGGGGAAAATAGATTTTTCACTTGTTACAATGTCACTGTTCATGCAATAAGACTTAATCATCAAGCTGGACTTTTTAATTTATTACTTCTTTATTACTGATCGTAATCGCAACGCACTACATGTACCACTAAATGCTCCTGCAAAGTTATATGACTGTGCGATGCACAGTTCAGGAGATACGACATGGTGGATATTGAGATGCATAGTTTTTCTTAAACCTGATCGAAAATTAACCAGACTATATTCATCCAGTGTTTCGCAATGAGAGCGCTTAGCGACTTATATCAATCTCATCTGTATAGTAATCCTACGTTTGTGGCTGTTTTATACACGAACTTCCGACTCATTACTGGATCGGTGTTGCAGTTGTTTACTGGTAGGAAATCTAAAGGTACAACTTCGTCCACATATAAGTTAAATTGTACGAGCAACCGAGCAGTGCATGGCGGAATGAACATCGTATCAATATTACTGCCACTCTATGAAAGGGGTTAGGGATTTTCTCTGCCTCGTGATGACTGGGTGTTGTGTGATGTCCTTCGGTTAGTTAGGTTTAAGTAGTTCTAAGTTCTAGGGGACTGATGACCATAGATGTTAAGTCCCATAGTGCTCAGAGCCATTTTGAACTCTATGAAAACAGAGAAACATGACTGTCTATAAGGTTTGTTGAGCAGCATATTATAGGTTGTGTACTAGCTCCAAGTACATGTTACGTTTAGTTTCCCCCAGACAGCAGGTTATGGCCCGCCGGTGTGGCCGAGCGGTTCTAGGCGCTACAGTCTTGAACCACGCGAGCACTACGGTCGCAGGATCGAATCCTGCCTCGGGCATGGATAAGTGTGATGTCCTTAGGTAAGTTAGGTTTAAGTAGTTCTAAGTTCTAGGGGACTGATGACCTCAGAAGCTAAGTCTCATTGTGTCAGAGTCATTTGAACCAGTCAGCAGGTTAGGGGTTGAAATGCGGATGCGTGGACACAGAACGAGTAGTCTATATCGGTAGGCGTAGTCCACTCACTGCGACAGTGTAGAGAACATCAGGTAATAAATTATTTGGCGTGTTTGCGGGAAGACTGTTTGATGAAGAGAAAAAACAGCAAACACACTGATGTAGGTTAATACTCAGGTACCAGGTATAACAATTAGTGTATTTGTATCCGTAACACCCTGTATTCCTCGGTGCTCTGGCTAATCTCCATTACTTTATCCTCGTAGTCCTCACGTGCGATGTACAACGGACGCTGTCTTCCTCAACTAATGATTCTCTAAGTTACCCACCAGGGTCTCGCGAGAACGACAGAGATTCGTATCTAAGATCCGCAAAAATCTCTTCTACACTTTTGTGTGAACTGAACTGATTTACTATTAATCCAGTAGCGCGTATCGGAATTGATTCAACCACTGCTGTGTTACCTACTTGACGAGGACCTCAAATGTTGGAGAAGTTCTCTAGCCTTCACTTACGTCAAAAGGCGTAGATTTGGAGGCCGACCAAAATCCACTGCAGGCAAAGACTACTTATAAATGACCAGGGCACGCATTCCTTTTACTACGAGCAAGGATACAAATCCAAAGACAAAACTTTAACTTTACAAATCGACAGTCTATCCAATAATCTTATATGGTTGCGCGCCTTCGGGTGCCACAGGAAACTATTAACAGCTCACTAAAAAAACACTTCAGAATCGCTTCTGATCTGGTCTCTTGGAGCTATGAGTCGAGCTAGAGCGAGAGATACACACGCTGAACGTCACTAGAAAGTTTTCAGGGAGAAGACAGTGTCCTTTACCTCCATGGCATTCATTAAGATAGACCTGCTTGGTGACAGTGTCGGTCAACTGCGTCAGTTCAGTTATGGCAGTCCACAACATTCTTCTTTTTGTGCACTTTCCTTGTTAGGCTATTTGTTGCTTTTCATAGTTTCAACCTTCTAGTCGTCCTGCCAGGATCTGTTTTCCCATCTCACTTAAGGCTATTTATCTGTTTTGGCAGCCTCTCTGGATCAATTCTTTGTAGATGGTCATGCAATTTCTTTTTGTTTTCATCAGTTTTTCTTTAACATTTCACATTTTCTACTCCTTTCGAATACCTTCATTTCGTATTTTGTCTGTTTATTACATCTCTTCACTGCTCTAAGTAACCTCATTTCTGCACATTTTATTTGTCTTTTATTCAATATCCGCGGTTCTCTTCCGGATAGTAAGAGAAATGCGACCGTTGTTTCAAAATTGTCTTAAATATTTCACAGGTGCTACCAAATTTATTTAACTTGATCTACATGTTGTTGTTGTTGTCTTGAGTCCTGGGACTGGTTTGATGCAGCTCTCCATGCTACTCTATCCTGTGCAAGCTGCTTCATCTCCCAGTACCTACTGCAACCTACATCCTTTTGAATCTGCTTAGTGTACTCATCTCTCGGTCTCCCTCTACGATTTTTACCCTCCACGCTGCCCTCCAACGCTAAATTTGTGATCCCTTGATGCCTCAAAACATGTCCTACCAACCGATCCCTTCTTCTAGTCATGTTGTGCCAAAAGCTTCTCTTCTCCCCAATCCTATTCAATACCTCCTCATTAGTTACGTGATCTCTCCATCTTATCTTAAGTATTCTTCTGTAGCACCACATTTCGAAAGCTTCTATTCTCTTCTTGTCCAAACTAGTAATCGTCCATGTTTCACTTCCATACATGGCTACACTCCAAACAAATACTTTCAGAAACGACTTCCTGATACATAACTCTATATTCGATGTTAACAAATTTCTCTTCTTCAGAAACGCTTTCCTTGCCATTGCCAGTCTACATTTTATATCCTCTCTACTTCGACCGTCATCAGTTATTTTACTTCCTAAATAGCAAAACTCCTTTACTACTTTAAGTGTCTCATTTCCTAATCTAATTCCCTCAGCATCACCCGATTTAATTTGACTACATTCCATTATCCTCGTTTTGCTTTTGTTGATGTTCATCTTATATCCTCCTTTCAAGACACTGTCCATTCCGTTCAACTGCTCTTCCAAGTCCTTTGCCGTCTCTGACAGAATTACAATGTCATCGGCGAACCTCAAAGTTTTTACTTCTTCTCCATGAATTTTAATAGCTACTCCAAAGTTTTCTTTTGTTTCCTTTACTGCTTGCTCAATATACAGATTGAATAACATCGGGGAGAGGCTACAACCCTGTCTCACTCCTTTCCCAACCACTGCTTCCCTTTCATGCCCCTCGACTTTTATGACTGCCATCTGGTTTCTGTACAAATTGTAAATAGCCTTTCGCTCCCTGTATTTTACCCCTGCCACCTTTAGAATTTGAAAAAGAGTATTCCAGTCAACTTTGTCAAAAGCTTTCTCTAAGTCTACAAATGCTAGAAACGTAGGTTTGCCTTTTCTTAATCTTTCTTCTAAGATAAGTCGTAAGGTCAGTATTGCCTCACGTGTTCCAACATTTCGACGGAATCCAAACTGATCCTCACCGAGGTCGGCTTCTACCAGTTTTTCCATTCGTCTGTAAAGAATTCGCGTTAGTATTTTGCAGCTGTGACTTATTAAACTGATAGTTCGGTAATTTTCACATCTGTCAGCACCTGCTTTCTTTGGGATTGGAATTATTATATTCTTCTTGAAGTCTGAGGGTATTTCGCCTGTCTCATACATCTTGCTCACCAGCTGGAAGAGTTTTGTCATGACTGGCTCTCCCAAGGCCGTCAGTAGTTCTAATGGAATGTTGTCTACTCCGGGGGCCTTGTTTCGACTCAGGCCTTTCAGTGCTCTGTCAAACTCTTCACGCAGTATCGTATCTCCCATTTCGTCTTCATCTACATCCTCTTCCATTTCCATAATATTGTCCTCAAGTACATCACCCTTGTATAAACCTTCTATATACTCCTTCCACCTTTCTGCCTTCCCTTCTTTGCTTAGAACTGGGTTGCCATCTGAGCTCTTGATATTCATACACGTGGTTCTCTTCTCTCCAAAGGTCTCTTTAATTTTCCTGTAGGCAGTATCTATCTTACCCCTAGTGAGATAAGCTTCTACATCCTTACATTTGTCCTCTAGCCATCCCTGTTTAGCCATTTTGCACTTCCTGTCGATCTCATTTTTGAGACGTCTGTATTCCTTTTTGCCTGCTTCATTTACTGCATTTTTATATTTTCTCCTTTCATCAATTAAATTCAATATTTCTTCTGTTACCCAAGGATTTCTAGCAGTCCTCGTCTTTTTACCTACTTTATCCTCTGCTGCCTTCACTACTTCATCCCTCAGAGCTACCCATTCTTCTTCTACTGTATTTCTTTCCCCTCTTCCTGTCAATTGTCCCCTTATGCTCTCCCTGAAACTCTGTACAACCTCTGGTTCTTTCAGTTTATCCAGGTCCCATCTCCTTAATTTCCCACATTTTTGCAGTTTCTTCAGTTTTAATCTACAGGTCATAACCAATAGATTGTGGTCCGAGTCCACATCTGCCCCTGGAAATGTCTTACAACTTAAAACCTGGTTCCTAAATCTCTGTCTTACCATTATATAATCTATTTGATACCTTTTAGTATCTCCAGGGTTCTTCCACGTATACAACCTTCTTTCATGATTCTGAAACCAAGTGTTAGCTATGATTAAGTTGTGCTCTGTGCAAAATTCTACTAGGCGGCTTCCTGTTTCATTTCTTAGCCCCAATCCATATTCACCTACTATGTTTCCTTCTCTCCCTTTTCCTACACTCGAATTCCAGTCACCCATTACTATTAAATTTTCGTCTCCCTTCACTATCTGAACAATTTCTTTTATTTCATCGTACTTTTCTTCAATTTCTTCATCATCTGCAGAGCTAGTTGGCATATAAACTTGTACTACTGTAGTAGGTGTGGGCTTCGTATCTATCTTGGCCACAATAATGCGTTCACTATGCTGTTTGTAGTAGCTTACCCGCATTCCTATTTTCCTATTCATTATTAAACCTACTCCTGCATTACCCCTATTTGATTTTGTGTTTATAACCCTGTAGTCACCTGACCAGAAGTCTTGTTCCTCCTGCCACCGAACTTCACTAATTCCCACTATATCTAACTTTAACCTATCCATTTCCCTTTTTAAATTTTCTAACCTACCTGCCCGATTAAGGGATCTGACATTCCACTCTCCGATCCGTAGAACGCCAGTTTTCTTTCTCCTGATAACGACATCCTCCTGAGTAGTCCCCGCCCGGAGATCCGAATGGGGGACTATTTTACCTCCGGAATATTTTACCCAAGAGGATGCCATCATCATTTAATCATACAGTAAAGCTGCATGTCCTCGGGAAAAATTACGGCTGTAGTTTCCCCTTGCTTTCAGCCGTTCGCAGTACCAGAACAGCAAGGCCGTTTTGGTTAATGTTGCAAGGCCAGATCAGTCAATCATCCAGACTGTTGCCCCTGCAACTACTGAAAAGGCTGCTGCCCCTCTTCAGGAACCACACGTTTGTCTGGCCTCTCAACAGATACCCCTCCATTGTGGTTGCACCTACGGTACGGCCATCTGTTTCGCTGAGGCACGCAAGCCTCCCCACCAACGGCAAGGTCCATGATTCATGGGGGAGGGTTGATCTACATATCTTTTTCTTTCTATACGTTAGCTTACGTCAAAGATAGCTAAGTATTAAACCTGTTCTTTTGCTTTTCATCAACGACTATATTAGCTCTCATTGAATATTTTGCATAAAATGCCATTGAGTTAGATTTACTACAAAATATTTTGATATTTTTGTACAGATTTTATTTAGTTCAAAAATTCCTTCTTGTAAATCATATTGCCCTTAAAAAAGTCAGTGTAAGGCGATCAGTATATATTAGTGATTTAACTTTACGAATTGTTAAGTTACACCTCAATGCTTATCCTAGTAATTTGCGAACTGCAATGTAAATACTAAACAGCATAGAGGAAAACTGCAACCATGGCTCACTCATTTTATTTTTTTAACTAAAGTTCAGTCTTGATCACAACACTTATCTCTCAATAACATAGATGACCGGTTTCGGTTATTTTTACATAACCATCTTCAGACCCATGGCTTCCTTGGAGGATGGTAGGCGGAGCTCTCCTCAATTGCTACGAAGTCAACTGATCAGTTTAGTTAGTTAAAATATAATGATCTATTGACCACTGTATTCCAAAAATGTTTACCGAAAACGCTCATTCATTTACTACCTTATTAATTTTTTTTATTTTCTGTAGTCCACAACCAGGGACAAATGTAGTCCCTCGAACAATAACTACGAGAAATGCAATACGAATCATTCAGTACTAACCATAAGCCCTCAGAATGTCACACCATTTCGAAACGGACCATCTACTCTGAAAGGAATACTACAGGCAAGGCAAAAAATAGGTTCGAATAATGAAAAATGCTAATGTTTACCCTAAAACCTGACATCCACACACCACCTCCATCCCCCTCCCCCCCCCCCCACCCCCTCCCACCACCACCCAAATCGCCAAACCTGCGAATGTTCGACGTTCCCCCTAATGCTTCCAGAGCTTTCCAAAGTTTTCGAGCGGCTATATCTGAAGAGGCTGCAGCAACTCAACCAGGACGAGCAGTTCCAACGCGTTGAATAGTTGGAATTCCAGCGCTAGCAATCTATGACGCACCAGTTGCTTCTGCTTACAGAGAATGCCATGGAAGCTACGGAGCGTCGCAGGTGTTTAAGACACGACATTTCCCGATCCTTTGATACCCTCTGGCACCAGGACCTACTCTACAAACTTCTGATCCTCCGAGTCCTCGTGGTAAATGTGAAGTTGCTCGAAACCTTCCTGTGTCCTTCCATTTCCATACTGGACTGGTGCACTAAACATGTTGGAATATCTCCGCTGGGGTACTACGGCGCTTTCTGCTGGGAACGGTGTTGTGTTTACTCTTCATCAGTGACATGCCACAGGTGAGAAACAGACGTTTGGCGCTAAATGCTGATGATACAGAGCCCCTGAATAAGAGTAGGATCCCCCGCATGCACCAACGTCTTCTACGACGATATCAGGACTAACTCACCAACTGGGCCACCACGGATCACCTGGCACATGAAACAGACAAAACCAAGTGCATCATTATTGCTTGGTGATAAATTCCAGTCGCACATCTATCAGTTGCGACCCATAGCACACCAGTTCTACGGATGAAGGCAATCATGCGGTCTGGTGTCGCACTTGCCACCCGTCTCAAGTTGAGTATATTAGGTGTCAGCCTATGGAACGATTGCACCAATTTTATCCAATTGCCAAACCTCGATCAACACTGCCACCAGACATTGCTCTCACCATTTAGAAGATGCTCTTGCATCGGCTCATTTATTTTGCAGCTTTCTTCTGGACAACGCCACAGAACAGCACGTCGGTCGACTCCCCGTGTCCGATACTGGGCTCTTAACTTTGCGCTGCATCTACCGTAGGACTTCCCAACGGAGATGGTTCACCAGATGGCAAGTGAGCAGGTCCACATAAAGCCACGAGCCTCCTTCTAAGCGACAGAAGAGCCTGTGAGCAGGCACAACTGGGTGACGGGACACAGTCTCCAGCGTAGATTCAGCCACTGGCCATACCTGATGTGCGTTTAAAAAGTTCCAGCCAGTAACAGATAACCCTGGACTCTGTTAGGATCTTTGAAACATCGACACAAACAGAATAACTGAAGAAAAATGGACTGAACAATGTGAAAATTGCATAGCTCAACATTTGAACACTAGCATAGTACAAAATAAAGAGGGTGCGTGCCCACATATGTCTCACCTGTTCCCCGAGCCACAAATCCATTTCCAAGCGATTTCCGCTCTCTGTATGTGGTGGAGAAAAGGCATCTCAAAGAAGATTAACGATCTCTGACCAATTTAGTGAGAACACACTTTGTCTAGACGCCAAATGTGTTCTGGTGGTAACTGCTCTGTCCATGAACCAATATTTTAGGATTGATAAACCTCCGATAGCTGATACGCTACACTTTGGCCAAAGAGCATATTCAATCTCTTTAAAAAAAAAAAATTCCACGTATACGCACGAGGAGGAAAGTAGCAATGAAGGCACATTTATTCATTCTACCTTGTATTCAAATCTTTTTACATGCAGCATGGAGAGAACAGAAGTCATACTGAATCCTTTTCTAAATCAGTGAAATGAACACATCGACACACTTCTCTTCCCTCGAGGTCTACTACCGGCACCACCGAGTAGCGAGGTGCAGAAATGATAACACAGACATGTCAATTACGTGAAAGGGATGTAGTGGAATCCTGTCAACAAAAATGCTCGAACGTCTTAATGGGGGTAGGAAGTCAAACGGGCCTATTTGGAGTAGGACAGGCACCACAGGACATTTTAATTTCTACTATCTATACTTTTACAAATAAATTCATAAAACTTTGTCATCATGACAAGGAAGGTTCCCACCCACAGCAGTGGAATTTCAAAAATAAAACAAAATAAATTTTTGTACATGTAAATTTGAAAAAGCGAAACTTCATATTTACAAAAAAACTCATATTTTATAGTTAATTATCTCAATTTTAACCACAGTTTTCAACAGATTTGGAAAATTCAAGAGTTTCATTGACCTGTAAGTATGTTTTGTATGCTATGAAAAATTCATCGAATAATACATCTTACTTATGAAGAAAAGTGTACCAATAGCAACAAATGCAGCCAATAGTAAGACAAAAATTTTTGAAATTTTACACTTAAAAATTATTTTGTTATGTTTTTGATCTTCCACTGCCATGAGTGCGAATCCGGAATCCTTCCTGGTGATGCCAACAAAGTTTTATGAATTTATGTGCAAAGTATAGACATTGGAAATTAAAATGTCCTTTGGTGCCTCTCCAGCTCCAAGTCGGCCCGTTTCACGTCCAGCCTCCACCCCTTAAATGGGAACCCTTGGAAGAAAGATGACGCACTTCTCGTGAAATCATGTTAGAAAAATTTACAGAATCTGTAATCCAAGAATACTGTGCCATCATTGTGCTGCCAGTTAATATCTCGCGTGGGTATCACGAGAACACGACACGAATGATGAGGGTATGTGCAGAGGCACGTAGGCAGAAAGTTTTCCGTCGCTGAGTACGCGAATGGAATAGGAAAGCAAAACGATAATGTTGGCACAATGTGCCCTCTGTCACGTACTGCAATGTTGCTTGCCGAGTATGTACGTATATATAGAGGGTGAATGATGATTCCTGAATCCTTGTTCACTTGTGATGGAATCTTCTCGGGCTTCCGTCCGGGTAGGTGCGTCGAAAATCTGCGACGTTCATCTTCTGGCGAAGATGATGAGAATGACACTCATAGAAACGTCGCGGATTTTCGACGCAGCTACCCGGACGGAAGCCCGAGAAGATTCCATCAGCAGTATAGGGTGTTACAAAAAGGTGCGGCCAAACTTTCAGGAAACATTCCTCGCACACAAATAAAGAAAAGATATGTGGACATGTGTCCGGAAACGCTTAATTCCCATGTTAGAGCTCAATTTAGTTTCGTCAGTACGCACTCCAACGAGATCAAATTGTAAATTTTCACAATCAACATGTGTGGGCTGACGAGAATCCGCACGCAGTTGCGCAATCACGTCATTAACACAGATTTTCTTGAACGTTTGGGCAGGCATTGTTGGTGATGCCTTGATTGAGCCCCATGTTCTTCCACCAACGCTCAATGCAGCACGTTATCATGAATTCATACGGGATACTCTACCTGTGCTGCTAGAACATGTGCCTTTACAAGTAAGACACAACATGTGGTTCATTAAAGATGGAGCTCCTGCACAATTCAGTCGAAGTGTTCGTACGCTTCTCAACAAGAGATTCGGTGACCGGACCAATTCCATGGACTCCACGTTCTCCTGACCGCAACCCTCTTAACTTTCATTTATGGGGGCGTTTGAAAGCTCTTGTCTACGCAACCCTGGTACCAAATGTATAGACTCTTCGTGCTCGTATTGTGGACGGCTGTGATACAATACGCCATTTTCCAGGGCTGCATCAGCGCATCAGGCATTCCATGCGACGAAGGGTGGATGCATGTATCCTCGCTAACGGAAGACATTTTGAACATTTCCTGTAACAAAGAGTTTGAAGTCACGCTGGTACGTTCTGTTGCTGTGTGTTTCCATTCCATGATTAATGTGATTTGAAGAGAAGTAATAAAATGAGCTCTAACATGGAAAGTAAGCGTTTCCGGACACATGTCCACATAAAATATTTTCTTTCTTTGTGTGAGATGAATGTTTCGTGAAAGTTTGGCCTTACCTTTCTGTAACACCCTGTATACACCGGGAAAGCCTACATTCACATACTCTGTTGACTTGTTTGCATAAAGATTCTATTACTTGAGGAATGAATGTGCAACCGTCGATCGTTAAAGATAGGACGACAATGTAAACCGTTCTCCCTCTAATGCGATATCATCCGTGCACCCCGAGGTGACTGACAGTGCACTTGTGGCTGTGAGGCACGTGATACGTCACGGCAGATGGGCCGTCGCTGTGTCCGCAGGACCGGGTCCTTATCTCCGGCACTCAGGCCACCTCCTGAACAATCACCCAATCCGTCTCCCGTGGCGACGGTATCACACCTGCATCTACTGTGTACCCGATACTTGGTGAATAAGCCGACATTCATAACTGTGGTTTGTTCTATATTTCTACCTGTAGTTAAAAGCAACGGCCGGAGTAGAAAATGTGATTTCGTCAAAGTTACTGTGCCTTACTGTCACCACAGATGATAGAAGCGATTTCTTAGTTTTGCTGTAGCATTAAAATTGCTACACCACGAAGATGACGTGCTGCAGAAGCGAAATTTAGCCGACCGGAAGAATATGCTGTGATATGCAAAAGATTAGCTTTTTTCAGAGAATTCACACAAGGTTGGCGCCGTCGGCGACACCTACAACGTGCTGACATGAGGAAAGTTCCCAACCGATTTCTCATACACAGACAGCTGTTGACCGGCGTTGCCTGGTGAAACGTTGTTGTGATGCCTCGTGTAAGTGGGAGATATGCGTACCATCACGTTTCCGACTTTGATAAAGGTCGGATTGTAGCCTATCGCGATTGCGGTTTATCGTATCGCGACATTGCTGCTCGCGTTGGTCGAGGTCCAATGACAGTTAGCAGAATATGGAATCGGTGGGTGCAGGAGGGCAATACAGAACGCCCAACGGTTTCGTATCACTAGCAGTCGAGATGACAGGCATCTTATCCGCATGGCTGTAACGGATCGTGCAGCCACGTCTCGATTCCTTAGTGAACAGACGGGGACGTTTACAATACAACAACCATCTGCACGAACAGTTCGACGACGTTTGCAGCAGTATGGAGAGTATCAGCTCGGAGACCATGGCTGCGGTTACCCTTGAAGCTGCGCCTTCGATGGTGTACTCAACGACGAACCTGGGTGCACGAATGCCAAAACGTCATTTTTTCGGATGAATCCATGTTCTGTTTACAGCATCATGATAGTCGTATCCGTGTTTGGCGACATCGCGGTGAACGCACATAGGAAGCGTGTATTCGTCATCGCGATACGGGCGTATCACCCGGTGTGATGCTATGTGGTGCCATTGGTTACACGTCTCAGTCACCTCTTGATGGCATTGACGGCACTTTGAACAATGGACGTTACATTTCAGATGTGTTACGACTCATGGCTCTACCCTTCATTTGATCCCTGCAAAACCATACATTTCAGCAGGATAATACACGACCACATGTTGTAGGTCCTGTACGGGCCTTTCTGGATACATAAAATGTTCGATGCTGCCGTGGCCAGCACATTCTCCAGATCTCTCACCAATTGAAAACGTCTGTCAATGGTGGCCGAACAACTGGCTCATGACAATACGCCATTCACTACTCTTGATGAACTGTGGTATCGTGTTGAAGCTCCATGGTCAGCTGTACCTGTGCACGCCATCCAAGCTCTGTTTGACTCAATGCCCAGGCGTATCAAGGCCGTTATTACGGACAGAGGTGGTTGTTCTGGGAGCTGATTTCTCAGGATCTACGCACCCAAACTGCGTGAAAATCATGTCAGGTGTAGTATAGTATATTTGTCTAATGAATACCTGTTTACCATCTGCATTTCTTCTTGGTGTAACAATTTTAATGGCCAGTAGTGTATTTCACATTTTGTCACAGGGATTTGTACACAAAGAAAAGTAAAAAAGTTTTTTTGACATATTACAAGTGCTTTATTGGTGGCCCGCTACTGATTCTGCAGATGTCAAGTCGGTAATCAAGGCCTTCGCACGATCATATCAGTATGTCCTTATCAATCTGTTGACGCGAGCTCGCTGTTGTGGTTGGTTTATTGGTAGGAGGTACAAACACTAAATCCTTCACATAAATGCAACAGAAAAATCGCATGGGATTAACTCCGGAGTGCGTGGAGGCCATGACGTGAATTACTGATTATCAACCTCACCACCTTAGTTTCTTCACTTCCTGTTTCAAAATTCTTGAACAGCGTGACGAAAATGGGGTGAAGCGTCATCCTATTGGTAGACGAAGTCCACATTGTCGGCCTCCAGTTGTGGCATGAGCCGATTTTCCAGCACGTCCAGATAAACGTGCCCTTAACGGTCTTTTACTTTATTTGGCGCCTGTCGCCATCTCACCAAACTGCTCACTGGTGACTCTAGTAGCATAAAACTGAAGTACAGCTGCAAAAAAATATAAAACGTTTTTAGTTTTACTATGTGTGTGCTGAGTATTGTGACAAAATTTAACGTAGCTACACTGAATTCATGAAATTGTTCAATAATTTAATTAACCTAATTCTCTGTTGATTGGCGGCTGTGGACGAGTACTGTGCACACGGATATCTTGGAATCGATTCTCGCAAACCGAGATATTTTACTAACGAAAGAGCCTCGATCAGCAACCGCTCAGCCTGCTAACTTTAAATGAGAATACTAATAAAATGATACCTGTTTCGTCTTTCAGGAAAGATAGATTTTTCTTGAACTAGAAGACTAACTGGTGTAGCCTCTGTGCCAGTTTTTTAATACCTGCCGATGCTTAAAACACTACAATTGTAACAAATTGATACGTATTTTACCGTTGGAGATATTTATATAGAGATTCCCAAATTTGTGGGGCAAGTGGATACGTGCTCAGTAAATGTCTATGTTAAAATATTCGTATCATAAAATGTGAGGCACTCTAACGTTCACAAAAATGCTGTATCAATACACAATGGAAAAGGAAAAAGTTTTAAACGAATTGTAGCTTTTCACCAAATACTAGTTAATGTGTTTTCCTGTCGTAAAAGCCATAGTACTATATTCAGAAAGCATTTTTCATTTTGAATCATACATAAGCTCTTGTTAAATCTTTTAATACATATGGAATACGTGTCTGGCTCTAATCTTGGCCTTGGGTAACCAGAGCTAAGCTTACACTGCCACCCCAGCACATCTCATAGCCTTGAGTACAAAGTAAGATGTATTTAGAGGCAGACAAACTTTGAACCAAACTATGGAGCATTCCTGAAGCTTTTTACTGGTCCTAAGCACGAATTAAAGTATATTTATTAGGAAGTTTCTTGCTTTATATTGCCATGTAAGTTTATCGTGGAGAGTGAAGGCGGTAACAGCTCATAGGCGAAGTTCGTGGATACGGGACACTGGTTTAATCCGGAAGGAAGTTCCACTGTAACATGCTTTGCACGAAAGAGAGAATAATCTCTTTTGTGTCATATCCTTCCTCCCAGACGATCTGGTCTTGGAAACGGTAGACAAGAGTTTCTGAAGACTGTGTGAAGAGAGAGAGGTGGAGGACCGCGAGTAGTGCCATGATGTTTCATATGGTAAGAGTATTAGCTGAGGAGTGCAAGGAGTTCCATATTTAATCTGCGTAGAAGCTTGGAAATGATTTTCCTTGTTCCTGTTGTCACCGAATTATCAATTACATAAACTCACTGAACAAAGAGTTAGCCGCCTTAGTGCGCACGCTCAGATTGATCGTCAAATCTTTACAGATGGCCCAGCAATCGGGTCATGTGTTCAGCCGCTCACGCACTGCCTCTTCGAGAGCATAAGACAGTGCGGTCAGTGAGATACTTACGTTCCATGCAGGCATTCTACGTAAACCTGGGTAAACGCGAGAACGTGACAGAGTGGCAGAGAGGAACAATTGTGTTTGGCCGCGTCCATGGTCATACAGTGTGTTAAGTTGCTGAATTTGTTGGACTAAACGGCGGCCAGTTCAACGTGTGTACAAGAACTGGAATAACACACGTGACCACGAGACGTGACGTCGGAACTGTGTTCGGCCTAAGATCCCTCCCGTGAGGGATCAGAGTCTCTTTACACGGCTTGTGAATAAACGTCGATTTCCAACACTACAGGAATTTCTATAGGCAGTGGATGAAGGTCAGTCCCAACCTGTTAACGAGAGAACATTGGGACGGGAACTTTGTACAGCGAACATTTGGAGTAGGCCATTGCTCACTCACGCACATTCTAAGTGGTCTGCTCCTGTGTTGGCAGCGCTGTGTAGCGCTTTGCATTGGATCTCTGACAGCGCTTTCTTTGTAAGAGACTCTTTGGCTGGTTGGACTCGTTGTTGGAAGTTAGTTGGAAGTACTGGTGGGCAGTTGGAGGTGAACAGCCAGCAGTGATGGATGGTAGATGTGCGAAATTCCCATTAATGGAGGGTAGAGGTCTGAAGGGCTAGCGTAGGCTAACGATCTGTACATGTTCGACTTGAAGATTGAATATTATCGATGATCTTTGTACTGGTTGTCAATGACCATTTATATTCGTGTTTGAACTAGATGTCACATTATTAAGGTAAAAGATACAATATTTGGTTTTCGAAAAAATCTATCCTTCGGCTTGCCTATTAGTAGTTAGTAGTTAGAATCTTTTATTTAGCTGGCAGTATTGACACTCGCTGTATTGCAGTAGTTCGCGTAATGAAGATTTTTGTGAGGTAAGTGATTAATGAAATGCGTAGGTTATTGATAGGATTTCTTTTGAATCAGGGCCATTCTTTTGAATTAATTATTTGAATTCAAGTTATCTGTTTTTGAGCAGTCAGAATGTGTTGCGGTAGGATATTGTGGGTCTCAGTCATTCAGCAATTTAAGTACAGACTCACACATGTAAATAAAGAAGTTTCAAACTAAACACAATAACAAAGTTCATCGGTCTGGAAGCACATGTAAATCGGTACATCCCTGTCCTATTTTATCTCGACTGGCCTGCATAATCATTTGACTTGTTCCCCGTACAACTTCTGTGGGACTTGTTGGAATAGCAGGTAAAACGCTGACACCAGCATCACTAGAATTTGGTGGAAATGCTTGATCAAATCCTCAACCTGGATGCAACGTACCTGCACAACCTTGCGAAGACACTTCTTAATCGTATCAGGAAGTAATCAAATGCAGGGGCGGATTACACGGTATTCAATTATGCTTGTAATGATTTTCTCTATGGGTGACTAATTTTTTGTCCGGCGAGCTCATCTGCATCCTGTGGCTAAGGGTGTCAGGTGATTTCAACAATGATGCTTCTACTTTCGTGCAACAGAATAGGGTTGTCAAGTTTAACAATCCCATCATATGGATAAACATAAGGAGAAAAACATTTCGTTCCGTAAGGGATATGCATCACCTGCCCTCCAACTCAAATCACCGCTGACATTAAAACTTTGTTTATACACGGAAAGTTAGAATTTGAGTAATAAATTTTTTAAGAAAGTCAACATGAACGGTAGAAACTAAACAGTGTTGGTGATAATTTCAGGTAGCAAACGACAGCAGTACCAACGAAAACAATTATCTTGTTGGTGAAAACCCAGTCAAACATGAAATCAGACACTGTCGATGTTTAGGAATTTTCGTAATGAAACTTTCATAGTAGATACAGGAAAATCAAAATACCCCCTACAGCTTTAGATCTGTCAAGAGAACAATTAACGAGAGAACACAAAGTAAGAACATCAGAATAAGGTAGTATAGAGCAATGAAACTATTGTCGCACCAGATTTCATCATCACTCCAGCTAAAATAGGAATCGGGAGAGAAAATGCTCTTCCTACTCTATGTATCATTTTTACTTCATGGCCATAATACTATCCAATTAATAACGGAATGTGTAACCCAAGTCAGATCTAAGCATAAAGAACCAGTTTTCATTAGTAGTCATAGCGTATGAGTTAGTTAAGTATACAGAAATAATGACACGGTGGCAAGTCAAAGATACGAAGGCACCTAGGACAGTTGGGTGGTATCGCAAAACCTGACGATCTTACTGTTAAAGCCCTGATGACATAGTCATGAGACTTTCCAGTTGATATCCATGGAGCTTCACTTGAAGCGTCAAGTAACACTATATAGCTATTACTTTCAACAGTCATTATCTCACATTAACTATGGCACTTGGCTGGTCAGAATGTGATAAGTCTGTTACTCATACTAGTTGAATTTGAATTTTATGGGGTGAATGTGATACGGCACGTGTTCGTAACAGCGGCAGTGACGATTTTTGCTCACAGATGTCATTATGGACTGCCTGACTCCGTTAGAAATACATATTACTCCACATGTCCCAACCAGAAATATCCCTCAAGTACAATGATCCTGTTAGAGATGGATCCTCCAGCCATTACAATATAATATTTTCTGCAAGTACACTGTATGTGCTATATTCCCACATTTCAGTGAGTCCCGTTTGGCGTGCCGATATGGGACCGATATGGGACAATCTTTGATCATCTTTTTCTGTGTGTGTGTGTGAAGTATTCAGGAGTGTTTGCGCAATATACGGCCGCGTCAATCTGGGACTGTCTGGCAGAGAGACCGTATCCGTCATTTCCTCTTCCGACATGTCACTTGCATAGTTCGTTTCACGACAATTCTTATGCAGCATTTGGAGTAGCCTGAGCCCTTCAGCATGCATTTCAGCTATTGTATCCTGCGACCGAGATTATGTGGCGCTCTTATTCGTTTTGCGCGCATTACGACAGTATGAATTATTCTTCTTCTCTGGTTCAGTAACGTACAACACTAACACGTGAGTCGCAGCACCTCAGACACGAAATTCAACATCTGTAATATTTTACGAGGTGCAAACTTAAACACAGCAGCGCTAGGAGGTCATCAATCACCTGAAGCTTCGTGTGATAAGATGGCATCACCTGGACGCTACCTCAAGACATGCCCCTTCGTACGGACCCGGGCTCTGCAGTTACCCTACGTAAAGTGTTTCCAGAAATTTTGTGGGTTTCTCATTTCTACAAATGGAATATTTTGCAGCTGATCCGTCATAAAAATTAAGCAAAAATCGAAGCTAATATCGCTAAACATTCTAGTTTACGCCAGAGCGAACAAGCAGACAATTCGCCACCATTCGCTTATACAAGCTTTTGCACTAGAGTGAACAGAAGAAACACGAGCATAGTCCATGAACACGGCGTTAGAATTGATGAAAGTAGTCAGTATACCACACAGTTAGATCCACGACGCAAATCTCTTTGATGTATTATTTTATGCACTGTTTTCACGATGGATGATGGTTCAAATGGCTCTAAGCGCTGTGGGACTTAACATCTGAGGTCATCAGTTTCCTAGACTTAGAACTACTTGTACTTAACCAAACAAAGGACATCACAGACATCCATGCCCGAGGCAGGATTCGAACCTGCGACCGTAGCAGTAGCGCGGTTCCAAACTGAAACGCCTAGAAGCGCTCGGCCACAGCGGCCGGCTTCACGAGGGAAGATGAGTGGTGTACTAATCAAGAATTTACGTACCTGAATTTGTACGTAGGTGTTAAATAAGTGGATAAAGTGCCCTTAACAATAAATTGCAGCTTAATCTTTGCTTAGCATTAATCCAAAACTTCGGACATATATCGGATGACGCTGGTCAATACAATTAAAGATCAGAACACTACTATAAATACTCTCATCATTACTAACGAGATTCGTTTACGTTTTTTAAATAGCTTCCATGTCTCTGGTAATTTCTGATGGCGCTTTTCATGAATTTATGTGTAAAGAAGATACTGTCAACAATATTCAGTGTGAACTATATGTACAATCTGTCACGTTGCCTACTTCAGAAAATCTGTTATTTATCATCAAAAAATGAGTAGCGATGCATCAGCCGTGTAGTTATAGCTTGCATTAACGTAAGAATTCTTAGGAATTTCGTATATTTTTAATTAGCATAACATATATGTTCACACTTGCGTACTTCTAAGGATAGTTATTCATGAGCGTTTCGTTCTTAATACAAAGTTTGCATTCATTCGCACCCGATGCAAGTATCTCATGTTTGCCACATCTCCAGTTGGAACAACTGAGTGATTCGGCAATTTTCTATCGGTATGATTACATTTTCTTCAACTAATATCAACAAAACCACAAGTAAAAAAGTTAATAGACGAAAGCTTTCTGTATTGCATGGGGTGTGAAATTCCTGACAACGACTGGAACGCAAGAGAACACGGCTGAATGCAGGTCGTTCACACTAGCCCATCGAAAGAATTCTTAGTTCATTCGCCCTGGCATTTTTTAGAATCTGCACTCTGAGTGAGCTTTTTAGTCTGGAATTATATGTGTAATACAAATAAATACTGACTTTTGAGCCGGCCGGATTGGCCCTGCGGTTCTAGGTGCCTCAGTCTGGAACCGCGTGACCGCTACGGTCGCAGGTTCAAATCCTGCCTCGGGCATGGATGTGTGTGATGTCCTTAGGTTAGTTAGGTTTAGGTAGTTCTAAGTTCCAGATGTGAAGTCCCATAGAGCTCAGAGCCATTTGAACCATTTTTTTGACGTTTTGAAACCGGTTTCATCTGGTTCGTTACGATTATTTTTTTAAATCTAGTGCAAAACTCTTCCTTCTTTTCTCTGGGTGGAGATACCCTGACGAATATATTCTTCCACGATTTTATTTCTTCGAAATGGAGAAAAGGAAGATTATGGAAGAGTAGGCTTATGTGTCTCCTGTTGCTTGAGAAGGGTGAAGCAAGAGGTGGACTGGAATCTGGAAACTGATGGGTTCTTGGTGAGTAGACAGTTCACACCAGATAAGAAAATGCCGAGAATGCATATGCACAGGTACTTTATCCGCTGGCTTGGGTTCTGGTATAAAATCAGACCCTCAGCTTGCGGAAGTCATTCGTGTCATAAGTTTTTGAACATATGTTTCTCTGCTTTCGGCTACCTAGTTGTACCTATTTTTCAGTGTAGCCCAGCTACCGACATTCGGCTACTTGTTAAGATCACTATTACATGAAGAAGCAACCTCCACAGTCTTCTATATGTAGGAAGTATAGCCAAATTTTTGAGTATCGAGGAGACTGGATTGCAAGTACAAGCATATTTAGAAAGTATGACCGGAAGTGCCATCATGAGCTCTTGGAGATTTCGAGTGTACACCAAGCCTTGAGGGCCACAACGGTCAGTATTCTGTGGTAGCATAAAGTATCGATATGGCTACCTCCAAAGTGCTGTAAGCGGAAGAGAGGATGACTGGGCCTTGTCATGGTTCTTTGCCGGAGATGAGATGCAGTTGCAAACCAGAAGAACGTTCTGGTAAGGGTACAGTTGCTCATACAATGAAGGATTTCACGACCGGATGTTTCAGCTGCTGAGAATTATACCGGGCTGTATGGCCGTGGTCCTTGGAACTCTTCAATCCCTGACGTTTCATCCAAGGCTACGTTGGACATCTTCGGAGGTGCTCCTGGTTGTGCTCAATCTTGCCGACTGACGAGTCGGACGTCGAAGAGCGGCCTAAATACCGTGGAAAGTGGGCGTCGTCTGGATTTCACGTGATAGCAGAGATAAACCTTATCAAAGATAAAAAAAAATTAACTACCGATCATAGTACGTCAAAGATAAAAACTTCTCATCGATTCTGAAGCGCCACAGTCTATAAATCACAAAGTTCATGGCTTCTTATATTCTGCTAAAATTATCCCCATGTTTATATATTTCGATGGCTTATCTATATAGCCATGGATAATAGTTCGTTATAGTGCATAAAACTTCAGTTACCGAAAAATTCAGTACGTGATTACCTGATTGAAGAGCATGTTCCGCCGCGGTTGATTTGTCTGTTCTCCCTAGTCGGCAAAGACTTCTATGTTCCTTCAACCGTGTATTCACACTCCTCTTTGTAGCTCCAAATGTTGACCTTGCCACAGGTACACGGAATCTTGTATACACCACTTGCAGACAGAGGGGGGACGTTTATCCTCAACGGAACGAAGTGCTTAGCCTATTTCCTTAGTTGGTCTGAAAATCGGTCGAACGTCATGTTTCCTTAGAATCTTGCTGATTTGATCAGTTACTTTTTTGATGAAGGATAGAGAAACTGTGTTCTTCCATCGGTGTGTCCTATCGTTGTCTTTGGGCCTCCGGTTATTCGGTCACAAAACTATTTTCTTACTAGAATACCCATTCTTCACAAAAGCCTGCTTTAGATGTTTTACTTCGGCGTCCAGGTGTTCCGGCGTACAAATCCATTTAGCTCTGTCCACTAGACTTTTAATTACACCTCTTTTCTGTTTTGGATGATGATTGGAATCCTTAAGCAAGTATTTGTCGGTATGTGTAACCTTCCGAAAGACTTTGTTTCAAGCTGCCATCAGTCTGTCTCATGACGAAGACATCGAAAAATGATATTGCATTGTCTTTCTCTATACCCATGGTAAACTGGATTTTTTGTTTTATACTATTTAAATAACAAAATTTTTGCTACGTCTCCAAACGACAAATGTATCATCCATATATCGATACCGTCGACATGGTTTCTTACCCTTTCAGTTACTTCTTTATGACTTCTTCGTTAATTTATTCAGCTTAGCTCCTACATGTAACTGGTAAGAAGTAGTTGCAGACTGCATGAGGGTCAACACAAACAAGTCTTTAATCAATCCATCAAACTCATACAGTCGTTAGAGTGAGTTTCCGTCTTCATCTAATATCTTGGTTGTAGCGGCAGGCGAAGCAAGGGGCAGAGGCACAGGATCAGGAGCCACTGACACCGTGGTACGCCGTCGCGTGGCGCTCACATAAAGACCACTTTACAGCCACTGCTTGTGGCTCAGCTGCGGTGCAGTGCGGGGCAAGGCACTTGTAGTTTGCGGCAGGTCGTGGCGCCCCGGTACCATGGCGATGGCGTTGCCTAGAGACAAAGTCTGTACCAATAGCTGAAGAGAGGGACGAGTAGCTGGCTGACCGTTGACTGCAAGGGCTAACAATAGGCGATGTTCCCTCGATTGCAGCTCATTATCGACAGTGGTGAAGATTCCACGTGGGTACCATATACTGCCCAGCTGACCGAATGCTCAAAGGCTACTCCAGGTGTGGTGCTGTGGCTCCTCGCTGAATTCGTAGAAAGGCTGCGTTTGGGTGTCAGCCCGAACCATTGGGAATAGGACAATGGCTGGGGTCTGTTGTAATCGGTATTAAGTCACCTTTAGTAATTAACTGAAGACTGGGCTGGTGTCTTCAAGCACAAGGATACGACACGAAAATGGTGGCTGTTAACACTGAGCACGTGTGCAGACGACCAGCACCTTGCAGACTCCATTGTGACGTTATTACAATCCTGGTATTTTCTCACTCTCTCAAACAACCGTTACAGCTTCCTCCCTTCACAATTCTCCACGCTACAGAAAAAAAGAGGCCCTGAGATTTTGATGAAACATAGACATTGACTTATTTACTATTATTTGCTCTTCACTTTTCCTCCTCGGCTCACAGTGTCACTTTGACTTTGCACTATGTACACATTCTTTCTGACATCACAGGTACTCGGCTCTAAACGGAGATGTTTGCTAATGGTTCATTTTGATTTCATCAAATAATTTCTCATCGGTAAGCAGCTGTTGGCTTCACTACGTGGAAGGGAACAGGTATCAGGGAGGATTCGTAGCACTTCCATCTGATTTGCTATTGCCTGTTCCTCTGCATATCAGCACCTACAAGTTTTAGGGTAACAGCTTACGACACTCAGTTTCACAAAAAAAAAAAAAAAAAAAAAAAAAAAAAAAAAAAAAAAAAAAAAAAAAAATAATTGCTAGAACGACTAGAGACAGGACGTTCATATTCACAGAACATGTACAGTAGCATGTTCTTCAGAAATGGTTAGCGTTGCACCATGTCGGCCGTCGTGTTCAGGGTCAACATATACATTGTAGCGCAACACTACCTACCGGTAAAATGAGCCTGCGGCTCTCGTTGTCACTATAAAGAGTAGGTATTGGATCAGTGTGACTTGAGCAGACGTGCAGAATTCCTCAGAGACTTCTGAGGGAACAGTAATATCAAATAACTGAGTTTCAAAGCTAGCGCATTATTGGCATGAGAGAATGTGGTGCAGGCATCCGAGAAACTGCTGCCCGTGTGGGACGACGTGTTCTTGCAGTGCAACGGGCGTGTTCAGAATAGATACCATGAGGCCGTAGAACGCGACGTGATGGGTCACTTCGCACCACGCAGACCACACCACGTGGTACACTCTCAGGAGTTACAGGCCGTCGCCGTGTATTACGACATAGGTTACGTGCGCGCCCTTCATATCTCAGCCTACCTTTTACGAATGTGCAAAAACATGCTAGACGGCGATTGTGTATGTCACTGGGGACAGGAATGGCATTAGATAGTGTTTTCGGATGGCTTCTGTTTGTTTGTTTGAGAATGATGGCCGCATTTCAGTTCGTCACAGAGAGGGAGAGAGGCATCACAGTGGCTGCGTTTGCCTAAGACATAAAAAGCCAGCTCAAAGCCGTATGGTGTGGGGTGCTATTGGGTAAAGCCACAAATCACAGTTGGTGCGTGTCCAGCGCAGTGTGACCTACGTAAATGAGATCCTGCGACTCGTAGCCATACCCTTTCTGCACAACACCCCAGACGTCATTTTTCAGCAAGATAATGCATGACCACATGTTGCTGCACGAACACGTGCCTACTTGGTGTCACAAGATGTCAGCCTTTTCCCTGGCCCGCCACATCATCAGACCTGCCGCCAATCGAAAATGTGTGGGATATGGTGAAAGGACGGGTGCAGTGCTATGATCCAATGCTAAACTCTACAGGTGAACTTTGGAACTAGGTGAATACAGCATACATGGCTATACCACAGTGCACCATTCGCACCTCACACTCTACGATTCATCACGCATGGAACATGTTATCATGACACCGAGATAACAAATGCTAATAACTTCTACAGAACATATTAATATACAGGGTGGTCCATTGATCGTGACCGGGCCAACCAGATGGCGCTATGGTTGGCCCGCTAGAAGGCGCTGCCATAGGTCAAACTGATATCAAATGCATTTTTTAAAAATAGGAACCCCCATTTTTATTACATATTCGTGTAGTACGTAAAGATATATGAATGTTCAAGTTGGAGCACTTTTTTCGCTTTGTGATAGATGGCGCTGTAATGGACACAAACATATAGCTCACAATTTTAGACGAACTCTTGGAAACAGGTAGGTTTTTTAAATTAAAATAAAGAACGAAGGTATGTTTGAACATTTTATTTCGGTTGTTCCAATGTGATATATGTACCTTTGTGTACTTATCATTTTTGAGAACGCATGCTGTTACAGCGTGATTACCTGTAAATACCACATTAGTACAATAAATGCTCAAAATGATGTCCATCAACCTCAATGCATTTGGCAATTCGTGTAATGGTATTCCCCTCAACAGCCAGCAGTTCGTTTTCCGTAATGTTCGCACATGCATTGACAATGCGCATGTTGTCAGACGTTGTCGGTGGATCACTATGGCAAATATCCTTCAACTTTCCCCACAGAAGGAAATCCGGGGACGTCAGTTCAGGTGAACGTGTGGGCCATGATATGGTGCTTCGACTACCAACCCACCTGTCATGAAATATGCTACTTAATATCGCTTCAACAGCACGCGGCTATGTGCTGTACATCCATCATGTTGGAAGTACATCGCTATTCTGACATGCAGTGGAACATCTTGTAGTAACATCGGTAGAGCATTACGTAGGAAATCAGCAAACTCTCAACCATTTACATTGCCATCGATAAAATCGGGGACAATTACCCTTCCTCCCAGAATGCTGCACCATACATTAAGGTCGCTGATGTTTCACTTGTCGCAACCATCGTGGATTTTCCGATGCCCAATAGTGCATATTATGCCGGTTTACCGCTGATGATGAAAGACGCTTCGTCGCTAAACAGAACGCGTGTAAAAAATCTGCCATCGTCCCGTAATTTCTCTTGTGCCCAGAGGCAGAAGTACACGACGATAAAAGTCGTCGACATGAAATTCCTGGTGCAATCGATGTTGATGTATCATTCTCAACGCCGACGTTTTTGAGGTTCCCGAACTCGCGCAATTTGTCTGCTATTGATGTGCGGATTAGCTGCGACAGCAACTAAAACACCTACTTGGGCACCATCATTTGTTGCAGGTCGTGGTCGACGTTTCACAAGTGACTGCACACTTTCTGTTTCCTTAAGTAACGTAACTATCCGGCAAACGGTCCGGACACTTGGATGATGTCGTCCAGGATGCCGAGCAGCATACATAGCAGACGCCCGTTGGGCATTTTGATCACAATAGCCATACATCAACACGATATCGACCTTTTCCGCATATGGTGAACGGTCCATTTTAACACAGGTAATGTATCACAAAGCAAATACCGTCCGCACTGGCGGAATGTTACATGATACCACGTATTTATACGTTTGTGGCTATTACAGCGCCATTTATCACAAAGCGAAAAAAGTGGTCCAATTAAAACATTCATATTTCTTTAAGTACTATACGAATATGTAATAAAAAATGGGCGTTCCTATTTAAAAACGGAGTTGATATCCGTTTCACTTAAGGCAGTGCCATCTAGTGGGCCAACCATAGCACCATCTTGTTTCCCCCTTCAAGCTAGATGAGATTCGTTCTTCGTAGTTTTTTCGTTTGATGCTTTGTGAGGTATTTGGCCTGGTCACTGTCATTCGACCACCCTGTATATGTCCTGTGAATTTTAACGTCCTGTCTGTAGCCGTTCAAAGTGTTCTTTTTTTCTGAACATGAATTTACTTACGTTTAACAACGAAAAAGTTCTTCTGTGGGCTATATCCTGCCTTAACTAACCGGCAACAAAACTGCCATAGACAAACAGGATAATAAGTGCACTGCCCTTCATGAACTCTTGTCGAAATATCATGACTGGGTAATCCATTCGAGGTCTCTTGAAATTTTTGTTGAATATTCAATACAATCTCTGTCTTCCTCTACAGTTGTTATCCCCAGAAGCTCCCATTAGAACCATGCAAGTTATTTCCTGATGTCTTAACACATGTGCTATCATCATGTTCCTCTTCCTTGTCAGTGTTTCCCAGTCTTCCACCTGTTCGAATGGTTCAGATGGCTCTGAGCACTATGAAACTTATCATCTGAGGTCATCAGTCCCCTAGAACTTAGAACTACTTAAACGTAACTAACCTAAGGACATCACACACATCCATGCCCAAGACAGGATTAGAACCTGCGAACGTAGTGGTCGCGTGGTTCCAGGATGAAGCCACATGTTCGTTTCTTCATCGATTCTACGGAGAACTTCCTTATACATTACTTTATCAGTCCACTCAATTTTCAGCTTCTTATGTAGCACCACAACACGTATGCTTCAATTCTCTTCTCCTCCGGTTTCCTCGCGGTCCTTGATTCACTTTGCTCCGTACGTACATTCTCAAAAGTGTCTACCTCAAATTGTGGTGTATTTTTAATCTTAGTCGGCCTGTTTTGGCCAGGGATAACCTCGCAGCTTGTGGTAGTCTCTTTTGTATGTCGTCATTTTTTCGTCCATGTTGCTTATTGTGCTTCCAGGGTGGCACTAGTACTCCACTTCGTCCACGTCGTAATCATCAATTTCGATGTTAAGTTTATCGTTATCCTAATTTGTGTTACTTCTCTTATTTTCGTTTTTCTGCGGTTTACTGTCAATCCAAAATCTCATTCCGTTACACTGTATATTCCATTTTATAGATCATGTCATTTTTCTTCACCCTCTGTAAATGTAGCAGCGTTATGAGGGACTCTTATAAATGATATCCTTTCAGCTTGAAATTTAAACCCATTCTTGGACTTTTCTTGTCTTTTCTTTTCTTTTCATCGTTGCTACGTCCACTTTTTTAGTTAAACAGGACGAGGCGAAGAATGCATCCTCATCTTAGACCGTTTCTAATCCGGGCACTTCGTTTTTGGTCTCCCAATCTTGTAGATCCCTATTGATTCCCGTACGCATTGTATATTACACGTCTTTCCATGTTGCTCACTGCTAGATTTCGCAGAATTACGATATTCCACCATGATACATTGCTGCACACTCTTTCTAGGTCAACAAATCCTATCAGGGTGTCTTTATTTTTCTTCAGTCTTACTTCCATTATCAAGCGCCTTTGGCGTCATCACCTTTCATAAAGCCAAAGTCATCATTATGTAACAGATTGTCTATTTGCTTTTCCATTTTCCTGTAAATAGTTCCTGTCACCAGCTTAATTGCATGAGCTGTTAAGCTGAATGAGCAATAGCCCAATGCACCTTTCCGCCCTTGCTATCTTCGGAACTGTGTGTATGATATTTTTCGGAAATATCTAAATAGCTGATGGTATATCACCATCCTCACAGACTGTCCACACCAACTTCCCTATTCGTTTATTTTGAAACGTCCCCTTTGAAAAATTATACACAACTGTGCTTAAACTGACACACAATATTTGTAGCGCAACGCAAACTGACTTTCAATAATCCCTACAAAAGAATGGCCCTGACTAACATTAACCTATACCTTTCACAAATCACTTACCTCACAAAAAAATCTTCGTTACTCGAACTACTGCAATACAGCGAGCACCACTACTGCCAGCTAAATAAAAGATTCTAACTACGGAAGGCACTAACTACTGATAGGTATAGTTAGCAAATGAAAGATTTTAATAGAGAACAAACAATGTATTTACCTTCATAGTCAAAATATATATGATAGTTCATGACATCCAGTCTTACAAATTACAAAACTCCGCCATCTCTCTCCCCACGTCCACCACTGCTGGCGGCTCACCTCCAACTGCGCAACGCTACGCGCTGTTAGCATCCAGCTGCCGCTGCCCAACACTACAATGGCGAGTATTACAACAATGCCAACCAGCCACAGACTGCACACGGCACAGCCAGTGATTTTTAGACAGAGCGCTACGTGGCGGCGGCGTTACCAATACAAACACCTAAACAGCTTACTTACATAGCCCCCATGCTCCCCACAAAAAATTTACAAATTGTTTTGGGCAGTCGCCAATAAAGATTTGAAAAATTTTTTCATAATTACAATGACAAAGAAATGAAATGCACACACTTATCGATACAATGTTGGTCAAAAGCTAAAATTTTCTCAGAGTCCATAAAGACAGTCCTGATCATTTATCAAAGTAAAATTGCAGTGTTTTTCTCAAAGTCTGAGTAGTAAAAGAAAATGCACACGGAAGTAGTGGATTTCCATGCAGTCTTGAAGAAGTAGTGTTGTCCTTTCAACGGAAAGACAGTGCTGACTCTTGACATGCAGACAGGTAATGGGCCACAACAGAGCAAACCCACAGCAGAGTCAGTCGAAGTTTTAAAGAATATTGGTAGGTAGGTCGTCACAGAGTAGACCCATTGTAGTCCTGGTAGAGATTACGGTTTTGGTGGGCCTCCAGAGGTGCAGACCCACTGCAGTCCTTGTAGAAATAATGGTATTGGTGGGTCATCAAAGGTGTAGACGCACTGTAGTCCTTGTAGAGATAGCCAGCAGCCATCTGTTGCGACTGTGCAGGCGCACAATCACCATTGAAGAGTCTTGCGGATAATATAGCAAGTCCATAACCACCACTTGTGCACTCACAAAAATTGTTTTGAAATGTCCTTAGAACCAGCAATGCTGTTATCCAGTCCCTTACTGAAGTATTAACACATGTGCAAACACTATCAGTCCCTACTTCTCACATATTGTCCATATACTATGACCAACAGAAACGTGTGCAGTGAAATGTAATTTAAAAGTTACTTAATTTGATGAACTGGTGTCAATTACAATTTTATAACATAAGAATACAATAACAAAGGTACAAAATATATCATTAAAGAACATAACAATACAGATAACATTTGTAGTAGTACAGGCTTTACAGAAGAATCGAAATAGCAAATACATCAGTGTTACAAAAATTACGACATAAGTACATACATAAAAGATCAGAATAACTTTTGAAACATCAACTTCACACATGAGCATTAAAACAAAACAGAATAAATAATGTGTAAACATCTTTACAGAGTAAATAACATGTTATTAATGCAAATTATATTTGAGGATAACAGTATTCCTCATCATAGTGAATGTAGCTTAGTATTAGAAGAGAAAAAATTCTATGAAACAGCACACAGAGACAGGAAGAAAACAAATACACAAGAGTACACAAACACATAGTGGGATAAAACAAAAGGAATAGACAGGGTTTGTTTTACTGCAGTATTTTGCATAGAGATCTCCCTTAGTTCATCATTATTCCCAAAAAGTCCTATCTAAACCTGCTTTCTGTAATTTTCTCATATAACCTCTCAGTCCATTTCTTCAAATCCATCGCAACTCATTCTCTTATATAGGCTACCCCCTCTTAAGCTAACTTAAATCTACTGAGCTCAGATGCTTAACTAAGGGACGAGGCAATGCAGCAGCACAAAACAATTTACACAAACAGCAATGATAAAAAAATGGAAATTGGCAAAAAAAGGCAGCAATATTACAACTAATATAAGCCAATGCGCAGCAAACAAGAAAAATAAATCATTTATAAAATTGGCTTAACCTAGTAATACAAAGTGACATTCAGTAGCACTATGAATGGTAAACGGCTGCAGCAAATGCTATAACTTATACCTAAACATGACAAAGCTCAATCAGAAAAAATGTTACACTAAAGACAACAACGCAGATAAGGGAAATGTATATTCACATCTTAATGTCTATGCAATTAAAGTGGTGCACCACAAAAACTAATGCTACAACAAATTACCAAATACTTGAAAAGAAAATTATATATACAGTTACTGTTACTAGTCCCTTCTTATTGTTCTTTCCTTTCCAAGTGCTCCTTTTTTTGAAGAATGTGGATCATAAAATTATTATTTAACAGATCTGTTGACAGAAAGTTTTCACGTTAGCAAATGCATTTACTTTTATTTTATAAAACCAATGCTGCAACACAGCTCGAAAACAGATATTAAATGAAATAAGCAACTATGAAAGGCAAAGCATAAAAATATCATTCAATAGTCATGTGACATTTCATAAGTTAGTACAAATTGTCTCAACTCTCGTAGAAAGACGCTTGTCATTATCAGGTGTGCAGATGTAAGAAAGTATCTTTCCAAGTAATTAGCGTGTCGTTTTTGCGATGCTTTCTACAAAGGAATCTCAATAGCGAGGATAATGGCCTCTTTTTTTTTTTTTTTTTTTTTTTTTTTACCTGTGCCTCTGAAAGGCACACACTAATGGCTCTCTTTTGTCAGGTGGTTGTCGCGCAGCTGGGTGCCCACGACGCAGTACGTGCAGGTGGTCACTTAATTGTCTTACCGAAATATCTACGACACCAGTTTCCGCTACAGTGGCAGTCTCATATAAAAAAATTCACAGGTCAAGAATTTGCGTTACAAATATGTAGAAACAAAATCCTTTAAATAGAATAGTGTCAAAAAAATTTTCGACAGCATAGTGATACATTCACGCATATACACACATTTCATAACTCTTAAAGTACGATTCTCGGTTTCCAACATCCTTTTTCACAAACCAGAGTCCCTAACCACTACTCTTTATTCCTTACCTTATTCGTCTACACTTCTTCAATATTTCATCATAACATATACGTAGCATAATCATATAACTCATATAGCATCAGCTTATTGATCATAAACATACCGCAACAGCTAAATACACATCGTCATCATAACATCATAAAACCTCAGCCAAATCTCAAAATCATCGTAGCTTCCTCCAATAATTTAAAAATCTAAAAAAAAATTCTCTGCTCATGTCAAGTGTCATCTGCCTCAAACGTACTTTAAAAATCATGATCCCATACCAAATACATCATTCAAAGCTCTTATAGTATCACAATGGTTCTGAAAAAATATAAACAGTTCACAAAGTACAGACAAAATACAATTTCGTAAGTGTGAAGTTATCCAACTGTGTAATTTCGTAAACATCTGTCACTGACGTAGTATAATAAATGTTTGTTTCTCTCACTTAAATGATCAGATAGCTGTGTAATTTATGTGTTAGAGAAATATGGTACCGATGTGTAAAGTTGTATAAGCAAATACCATATTAGCTAGGGCTCCTTGTGCTTGCCAAACACATGGTACACAAAGTAGACGTGTACCCCCCTGAGGATTAATGTAATTATATCCTCAGGTGTTACAGATTACAGCAATGGAATGCAATGTATCACGGAAAACCTTTGTATCATTGTACTTCAAATATCTTTAAAAATAAATGTTTTAAATACAAAATTGATCACTCAAATACGTGTACTGTAGCGCTAAACTGTGCGTCTTGTTGTAAGATAATCTCTATGGAAGTGTCGTAGTTATCGTCCTCCGAAAGCTAAGTTCTGCAGAAGTCAATGTAATTACCTCATGATAAACAAAAGTGAGGTGCTTTGCGTATAGATATCGTAGTTACTACGCTTATTGCCGTGATGAAGTAAGTACTGTACTGTAACCTATTGATGTGCTACAGAAAAGGCTGTCTCATTGTAGCTATACCACAAAGTTACTACTAAAACATGTTTTCCTTTCCAGAAGAATTCAGAAAAACTGTGCAGATATAAAACAGATACAGTGCAAAAACAACATTGTAAATTGTCACTCATTAGTAGCGTCGTGATAAAATCGTATAGCTGTCACATAAACTAACCACTGAGTCATCTGGTATCTCACAGAAAGTACTTTAAATCCAGAATTTATTTTCAAGTAAACCAAAATGTTGCATTAAAATCTCATTAGCAGTACTGGTAAATGTTCTAAATATGTCAGCCTTATAGTCGTTACGCAATCGTGCAACTAACAAGCAAGAATGTACACCCACAATAACACTGTGACGTCAGTTCACTATAACAATGCATTCGTAATTTCTGTTTAAAAATGTTCCCTAGGTTCTAGACTGGATAGTGAACTTCAAAACATTGTTGCATGTTAACAGTTTCTAAGTCTGACAAAGCATACTAGTAGCGTGAAGTGAAAAATTTTATGGCAAAGAGAAAGTTAAAAAGCAGATTATATTTCAATAAACGGTTTTACATGTGAAATGTGGTGTAAATCTTTACTCTTCCTAGTACGCAGAGTTTCAACTTCAACGCAATTATCATGTGGTATACGTCAGCAAAGAATACTGGAATTTTTCTCAAGGTTAGCGTCTAACTTATTTTTCTCTGAGCCAGCCGGCCCACGCGGCTGCCTGCGGTGTGAGTCATTGTCTGTCTCTTTGTTGGCGCGCGCCGTTATTGGGATTAGGAGACCTAACTTCTAAAAATTCACCTTGTCGAGAGGGCCCAGCTCTGTTTGAATCCCGCCAGTTCTGATCCAATTCAGGTCTGTCGTTACGATCATATCGTCTGTTGTCATGTCGGTAATTTCTGTAATTAATTTCTTGTTGGTCACGTAGTGGAGAATTTCTCCCTGAATCGTAACTGCTCGCTGGACCGTTGCGTCTGAAGTTATTCCGTCTCCCTTGATAATAATTATTTTGGTTCCCGTATTCTCTGTTGCTCTGATTGTGTCTGTGATATTCATTACTACGGAAATGCGATCTTTCACTGTAAATATTACTCTGCCAGTGGTTGTCGTTGTACGAATAGCCATGTCGTAAATCACTTCTGTCATCGCGGAACTGTGACAGGTGTGACCTGTAATTGTTGTGTTCCTGTTTTCGCGTTCCGCGATTGTCAGTGTCAATTTCTAATTCTTGTAAGAGTCCCTGAAAAGCTTCAATGTCGTCTTTGCAACGTCCTGCCAAAATAATATGTCGTAAATGTTCAGGCAATTTCATTAAGCAAATGTGGATGAGTTCTGTGGGGCTGTATGGGTTTGAAAGATACTGATTCTTATGTAACATGTCTTCAAAATATTTGACAAGACTGGAAAATTCAGATTGTTCGAAATGTTTCATCATTATGATGCTATGTTTTACTCGGTCTTGTGTGGCTTGGGACCAATATGCTGAGAGGAAGGCATGGTAAAATTCTCCTTCACCATGAATGAGCGATCGCATTCTTACAGCTGGTTCATTCTCTAAATAGCCACACACAAATTCTAATCTGTGCTCTAGTGACCAGTTGGGAGGAAAACAATGAGAGAATTGATGGAGCCACGCTTGTGGATGAATGTCGTTGCCAGAATTCTTAAATGTTTTTAATTTACGTGTAGTAATGCACAGCTTATAGACAAAAGCATCGTGTCGGCGGGTCGCTTATCGGTCATTGTTACGTCGTTTCGGCGGTTCCATCTCAAAATTCGGTGTACTTTGTCAATTTATTTCATAATCTCCAATGTGCCCTGTGTTGTTATTTTGTGGCAGTTCCGTATTTTTATGTCCCTCTTCCCGTATTGGAGTGCGAGTGTCCTCTGAAATAGGTAATTCTTGTATTACTTGAGCCAACTGATCTTGTACTTCCCACATTTCTCTTTTGTACTGTGTGTTGATTTGATTTTGATTCTGTTTGAATTTCCTAATTTGTTCATACTCTTCAGTGTCAGTGAAGGCTACAGGTTTTGTGTCATTCAGATCATCATCTACCTTCGTAGATAAGTTAGTGAACTGATCTGAAAGTTCGGCTACTTTATCCGACAGTGAAATTATTTCCTCTGTGTGTCTTTCTGAACCAATTTTCAGAGTATCTACTGTGTCCTTTAAGTTCGCTTCAGTTTTTGCAAGTTGCGTAACCGAATCGGTAGATGCAACTGAGTCAATTTTAGCTTGCAAGGTCTCATGATTTTCATGAACAATAGTTTCCAGTTCTTTTATGGCTGCTTCGTGATTCTGTAATGCATTTTCATGCCGCGAAAAAATAGGTTGGAAATGCTCACAAATTTGTGTTTTTACGTCATTACAGACTTTTTGACATTTCGATTCAATGTTATGTAACTCATTAGTTAAATCTTCACGTGTTTGTTCAAGCGTGGTGTCTAACTTTTGAAGCTTTTGTTCCATTGTGTCTAACTTTTGAAGCTTTTGCTGTGTTTGTCTCTGATTTTGTTCCATTGTGTCTAACTTTTGAAGCTTTTGCTGTGTTTGTCTCTGATTTTGTTCCATTGTGTCTAACTTTTGAAGATTTTGTTCCATTGTGTCTAACTTTTGAAGCTTTTGTCTCATTTGTTGCATTAATTGTAATAACAATGCACTGGTGTCTGAAACATGTTCCTTAGTGCTATTCGGCAATGCATTTGAACCGGCAATATTCGCAGTTTGAAAAACAGAAAGTGTGTCTTGACTTATTTGAGAAAACTGTGAGGACGCTAAATCTGAATCTACAGTATTTGCAAGCTTGTGTCCTGTTATTTCGGAATCCTGAGGCGAGCTGTTGCCGACCGATCGATCGATAATCTTCCCTGTTCACTAATTGTTTCACTGCCTACACCATTATTTGCAACTCGCTCCATTTCCCTATGCGCTATTACCAAATTAATACTTTGAACATTAGTGAATTCATTACATGGTGACGTTAACACACTGCTTTCGTCTTCACTGTCATTTCTCAGTTTACGTTTTTCACACGCCATTATTGTCACAATTTTTCATACGACAACACAGAAAAACACAATTTGAAGAACAAAAATAAGAGAACACTTTAAAATAGCACTGAAAATAATATCTAGTTAATTGCAATCGCAGCTGCGAAATACTTGATGCAAATCTACATGCATGCCACAACTGTTGTACTGTACAACAATGAAAGACTACAACTACAAAGGAAATTCTCTCTATGATTACGTGCTAGCAATAAACAAAGGCTACACTAACTACACAAACTACAAGAAAAAAATCAGAAGATTCCAGTGAGGTATCCTTGGCTAAGGGTCGACATATGAAACGTCCCCTTTGAAAAATTATACACAACTGTGCTTAAACTGACACACAATATTTTTAGCGCAACGCAATCTGACTTTCAATAATCCCTACAAAAGAATGGCCCTGACTAACATTAACCTATACCTTTCACAAATCACTTACCTCACATAAAAATCTTCGTTACTCGAACTACTGCAATACAGCGAGCACCACTACTGCCAGCTAAATAAAAGATTCTAACTACGGAAGGCACTAACTACTGATAGGTATAGTTAGCAAATGAAAGATTTTAATAGAGAACAAACAATGTATTTACCTTCATAGTCAAAATATATATGATAGTTCATGACATCCAGTCTTACAAATTACAAAACTCCGCCATCTCTCTCCCCACGTCCACCACTGCTGGCGGCTCACCTCCAACTGCGCAACGCTACGCGCTGTTAGCATCCAGCTGCCGCTGCCCAACACTACAATGGCGAGTATTACAACAATGCCAACCAGCCACAGACTGCACACGGCACAGCCAGTGATTTTTAGACAGAGCGCTACGTGGCGGCGGCGTTACCAATACAAACACCTAAACAGCTTACTTACATAGCCCCCATGCTCCCCACAAAAAATTTACAAATTGTTTTGGGCAGTGGCCAATAAAGATTTGAAAAATTTTTTCATAATTACAATGACAAAGAAATGAAATGCACACACTTATCGATACAATGTTGGTCAAAAGCTAAAATTTTCTCAGAGTCCATAAAGACAGTCCTGATCATTTATCAAAGTAAAATTGCAGTGTTTTTCTCAAAGTCTGAGTAGTAAAAGAAAATGCACACGGAAGTAGTGGATTTCCATGCAGTCTTGAAGAAGTAGTGTTGTCCTTTCAACGGAAAGACAGTGCTGACTCTTGACATGCAGACAGGTAATGGGCCACAACAGAGCAAACCCACAGCAGAGTCAGTCGAAGTTTTAAAGAATATTGGTAGGTAGGTCGTCACAGAGTAGACCCATTGTAGTCCTGGTAGAGATTACGGTTTTGGTGGGCCTCCAGAGGTGCAGACCCACTGCAGTCCTTGTAGAAATAATGGTATTGGTGGGTCATCAAAGGTGTAGACGCACTGTAGTCCTTGTAGAGATAGCCAGCAGCCATCTGTTGCGACTGTGCAGGCGCACAATCACCATTGAAGAGTCTTGCGGATAATATAGCAAGTCCATAACCACCACTTGTGCACTCACAAAAATTGTTTTGAAATGTCCTTAGAACCAGCAATGCTGTTATCCAGTCCCTTACTGAAGTATTAACACATGTGCAAACACTATCAGTCCCTACTTCTCACATATTGTCCATATACTATGACCAACAGAAACGTGTGCAGTGAAATGTAATTTAAAAGTTACTTAATTTGATGAACTGGTGTCAATTACAATTTTATAACATAAGAATACAATAACAAAGGTACAAAATATATCATTAAAGAACATAACAATACAGATAACATTTGTAGTAGTACAGGCTTTACAGAAGAATCGAAATAGCAAATACATCAGTGTTACAAAAATTACGACATAAGTACATACATAAAAGATCAGAATAACTTTTGAAACATCAACTTCACACATGAGCATTAAAACAAAACAGAATAAATAATGTGTAAACATCTTTACAGAGTAAATAACATGTTATTAATGCAAATTATATTTGAGGATAACAGTATTCCTCATCATAGTGAATGTAGCTTAGTATTAGAAGAGAAAAAATTCTATGAAACAGCACACAGAGACAGGAAGAAAACAAATACACAAGAGTACACAAACACATAGTGGGATAAAACAAAAGGAATAGACAGGGTTTGTTTTACTGCAGTATTTTGCATAGAGATCTCCCTTAGTTCATCATTATTCCCAAAAAGTCCTATCTAAACCTGCTTTCTGAAATTTTCTCATATAACCTCTCAGTCCATTTCTTCAAATCCATCGCAACTCATTCTCTTATATAGGCTACCCCCTCTTAAGCTAACTTAAATCTACTGAGCTCAGATGCTTAACTAAGGGACGAGGCAATGCAGCAGCACAAAACAATTTACACAAACAGCAATGATAAAAAAATGGAAATTGGCAAAAAAAGGCAGCAATATTACAACTAATATAAGCCAATGCGCAGCAAACAAGAAAAATAAATCATTTATAAAATTGGCTTAACCTAGTAATACAAAGTGACATTCAGTAGCACTATGAATGGTAAACGGCTGCAGCAAATGCTATAACTTATACCTAAACATGACAAAGCTCAATCAGAAAAAATGTTACACTAAAGACAACAACGCAGATAAGGGAAATGTATATTCACATCTTAATGTCTATGCAATTAAAGTGGTGCACCACAAAAACTAATGCTACAACAAATTACCAAATACTTGAAAAGAAAATTATATATACAGTTACTGTTACTAGTCCCTTCTTATTGTTCTTTCCTTTCCAAGTGCTCCTTTTTTTGAAGAATGTGGATCATAAAATTATTATTTAACAGATCTGTTGACAGAAAGTTTTCACGTTAGCAAATGCATTTACTTTTATTTTATAAAACCAATGCTGCAACACAGCTCGAAAACAGATATTAAATGAAATAAGCAACTATGAAAGGCAAAGCATAAAAATATCATTCAATAGTCATGTGACATTTCATAAGTTAGTACAAATTGTCTCAACTCTCGTAGAAAGACGCTTGTCATTATCAGGTGTGCAGATGTAAGAAAGTATCTTTCCAAGTAATTAGCGTGTCGTTTTTGCGATGCTTTCTACAAAGGAATCTCAATAGCGAGGATAATGGCCTCTTTTTTTTTTTTTTTTTTTTTTTACCTGTGCCTCTGAAAGGCACACACTAATGGCTCTCTTTTGTCAGGTGGTTGTCGCGCAGCTGGGTGCCCACGACGCAGTACGTGCAGGTGGTCACTTAATTGTCTTACCGAAATATCTACGACACCAGTTTCCGCTACAGTGGCAGTCTCATATAAAAAAATTCACAGGTCAAGAATTTGCGTTACAAATATGTAGAAACAAAATCCTTTAAATAGAATAGTGTCAAAAAAAATTTCGACAGCATAGTGATACATTCACGCATATACACACATTTCATAACTCTTAAAGTACGATTCTCGGTTTCCAACATCCTTTTTCACAAACCAGAGTCCCTAACCACTACTCTTTATTCCTTACCTTATTCGTCTACACTTCTTCAATATTTCATCATAACATATACGTAGCATAATCATATAACTCATATAGCATCAGCTTATTGATCATAAACATACCGCAACAGCTAAATACACATCGTCATCATAACATCATAAAACCTCAGCCAAATCTCAAAATCATCGTAGCTTCCTCCAATAATTTAAAAATCTAAAAAAAAATTCTCTGCTCATGTCAAGTGTCATCTGCCTCAAACGTACTTTAAAAATCATGATCCCATACCAAATACATCATTCAAAGCTCTTATAGTATCACAATGGTTCTGAAAAAATATAAACAGTTCACAAAGTACAGACAAAATACAATTTCGTAAGTGTGAAGTTATCCAACTGTGTAATTTCGTAAACATCTGTCACTGACGTAGTATAATAAATGTTTGTTTCTCTCACTTAAATGATCAGATAGCTGTGTAATTTATGTGTTAGAGAAATATGGTACCGATGTGTAAAGTTGTATAAGCAAATACCATATTAGCTAGGGCTCCTTGTGCTTGCCAAACACATGGTACACAAAGTAGACGTGTACCCCCCTGAGGATTAATGTAATTATATCCTCAGGTGTTACAGATTACAGCAATGGAATGCAATGTATCACGGAAAACCTTTGTATCATTGTACTTCAAATATCTTTAAAAATAAATGTTTTAAATACAAAATTGATCACTCAAATACGTGTACTGTAGCGCTAAACTGTGCGTCTTGTTGTAAGATAATCTCTATGGAAGTGTCGTAGTTATCGTCCTCCGAAAGCTAAGTTCTGCAGAAGTCAATGTAATTACCTCATGATAAACAAAAGTGAGGTGCTTTGCGTATAGATATCGTAGTTACTACGCTTATTGCCGTGATGAAGTAAGTACTGTACTGTAACCTATTGATGTGCTACAGAAAAGGCTGTCTCATTGTAGCGATACCACAAAGTTACTACTAAAACATGTTTTCCTTTCCAGAAGAATTCAGAAAAACTGTGCAGATATAAAACAGATACAGTGCAAAAACAACATTGTAAATTGTCACTCATTAGTAGCGTCGTGATAAAATCGTATAGCTGTCACATAAACTAACCACTGAGTCATCTGGTATCTCACAGAAAGTACTTTAAATCCAGAATTTATTTTCAAGTAAACCAAAATGTTGCATTAAAATCTCATTAGCAGTACTGGTAAATGTTCTAAATATGTCAGCCTTATAGTCGTTACGCAATCGTGCAACTAACAAGCAAGAATGTACACCCACAATAACACTGTGACGTCAGTTCACTATAACAATGCATTCGTAATTTCTGTTTAAAAATGTTCCCTAGGTTCTAGACTGGATAGTGAACTTCAAAACATTGTTGCATGTTAACAGTTTCTAAGTCTGACAAAGCATACTAGTAGCGTGAAGTGAAAAATTTTATGGCAAAGAGAAAGTTAAAAAGCAGATTATATTTCAATAAACGGTTTTACATGTGAAATGTGGTGTAAATCTTTACTCTTCCTAGTACGCAGAGTTTCAACTTCAACGCAATTATCATGTGGTATACGTCAGCAAAGAATACTGGAATTTTTCTCAAGGTTAGCGTCTAACTTATTTTTCTCTGAGCCAGCCGGCCCACGCGGCTGCCTGCGGTGTGAGTCATTGTCTGTCTCTTTGTTGGCGCGCGCCGTTATTGGGATTAGGAGACCTAACTTCTAAAAATTCACCTTGTCGAGAGGGCCCAGCTCTGTTTGAATCCCGCCAGTTCTGATCCAATTCAGGTCTGTCGTTACGATCATATCGTCTGTTGTCATGTCGGTAATTTCTGTAATTAATTTCTTGTTGGTCACGTAGTGGAGAATTTCTCCCTGAATCGTAACTGCTCGCTGGACCGTTGCGTCTGAAGTTATTCCGTCTCCCTTGATAATAATTATTTTGGTTCCCGTATTCTCTGTTGCTCTGATTGTGTCTGTGATATTCATTACTACGGAAATGCGATCTTTCACTGTAAATATTACTCTGCCAGTGGTTGTCGTTGTACGAATAGCCATGTCGTAAATCACTTCTGTCATCGCGGAACTGTGACAGGTGTGACCTGTAATTGTTGTGTTCCTGTTTTCGCGTTCCGCGATTGTCAGTGTCAATTTCTAATTCTTGTAAGAGTCCCTGAAAAGCTTCAATGTCGTCTTTGCAACGTCCTGCCAAAATAATATGTCGTAAATGTTCAGGCAATTTCATTAAGCAAATGTGGATGAGTTCTGTGGGGCTGTATGGGTTTGAAAGATACTGATTCTTATGTAACATGTCTTCAAAATATTTGACAAGACTGGAAAATTCAGATTGTTCGAAATGTTTCATCATTATGATGCTATGTTTTACTCGGTCTTGTGTGGCTTGGGACCAATATGCTGAGAGGAAGGCATGGTAAAATTCTCCTTCACCATGAATGAGCGATCGCATTCTTACAGCTGGTTCATTCTCTAAATAGCCACACACAAATTCTAATCTGTGCTCTAGTGACCAGTTGGGAGGAAAACAATGAGAGAATTGATGGAGCCACGCTTGTGGATGAATGTCGTTGCCAGAATTCTTAAATGTTTTTAATTTACGTGTAGTAATGCACAGCTTATAGACAAAAGCATCGTGTCGGCGGGTCGCTTATCGGTCATTGTTACGTCGTTTCGGCGGTTCCATCTCAAAATTCGGTGTACTTTGTCAATTTATTTCATAATCTCCAATGTGCCCTGTGTTGTTATTTTGTGGCAGTTCCGTATTTTTATGTCCCTCTTCCCGTATTGGAGTGCGAGTGTCCTCTGAAATAGGTAATTCTTGTATTACTTGAGCCAACTGATCTTGTACTTCCCACATTTCTCTTTTGTACTGTGTGTTGATTTGATTTTGATTCTGTTTGAATTTCCTAATTTGTTCATACTCTTCAGTGTCAGTGAAGGCTACAGGTTTTGTGTCATTCAGATCATCATCTACCTTCGTAGATAAGTTAGTGAACTGATCTGAAAGTTCGGCTACTTTATCCGACAGTGAAATTATTTCCTCTGTGTGTCTTTCTGAACCAATTTTCAGAGTATCTACTGTGTCCTTTAAGTTCGCTTCAGTTTTTGCAAGTTGCGTAACCGAATCGGTAGATGCAACTGAGTCAATTTTAGCTTGCAAGGTCTCATGATTTTCATGAACAATAGTTTCCAGTTCTTTTATGGCTGCTTCGTGATTCTGTAATGCATTTTCATGCCGCGAAAAAATAGGTTGGAAATGCTCACAAATTTGTGTTTTTACGTCATTACAGACTTTTTGACATTTCGATTCAATGTTATGTAACTCATTAGTTAAATCTTCACGTGTTTGTTCAAGCGTGGTGTCTAACTTTTGAAGCTTTTGTTCCATTGTGTCTAACTTTTGAAGCTTTTGCTGTGTTTGTCTCTGATTTTGTTCCATTGTGTCTAACTTTTGAAGCTTTTGCTGTGTTTGTCTCTGATTTTGTTCCATTGTGTCTAACTTTTGAAGATTTTGTTCCATTGTGTCTAACTTTTGAAGCTTTTGTCTCATTTGTTGCATTAATTGTAATAACAATGCACTGGTGTCTGAAACATGTTCCTTAGTGCTATTCGGCAATGCATTTGAACCGGCAATATTCGCAGTTTGAAAAACAGAAAGTGTGTCTTGACTTATTTGAGAAAACTGTGAGGACGCTAAATCTGAATCTACAGTATTTGCAAGCTTGTGTCCTGTTATTTCGGAATCCTGAGGCGAGCTGTTGCCGACCGATCGATCGATAATCTTCCCTGTTCACTAATTGTTTCACTGCCTACACCATTATTTGCAACTCGCTCCATTTCCCTATGCGCTATTACCAAATTAATACTTTGAACATTAGTGAATTCATTACATGGTGACGTTAACACACTGCTTTCGTCTTCACTGTCATTTCTCAGTTTACGTTTTTCACACGCCATTATTGTCACAATTTTTCATACGACAACACAGAAAAACACAATTTGAAGAACAAAAATAAGAGAACACTTTAAAATAGCACTGAAAATAATATCTAGTTAATTGCAATCGCAGCTGCGAAATACTTGATGCAAATCTACATGCATGCCACAACTGTTGTACTGTACAACAATGAAAGACTACAACTACAAAGGAAATTCTCTCTATGATTACGTGCTAGCAATAAACAAAGGCTACACTAACTACACAAACTACAAGAAAAAAATCAGAAGATTCCAGTGAGGTATCCTTGGCTAAGGGTCGACATATGAAACGTCCCCTTTGAAAAATTATACACAACTGTGCTTAAACTGACACACAATATTTTTAGCGCAACGCAATCTGACTTTCAATAATCCCTACAAAAGAATGGCCCTGACTAACATTAACCTATACCTTTCACAAATCACTTACCTCACATAAAAATCTTCGTTACTCGAACTACTGCAATACAGCGAGCACCACTACTGCCAGCTAAATAAAAGATTCTAACTACGGAAGGCACTAACTACTGATAGGTATAGTTAGCAAATGAAAGATTTTAATAGAGAACAAACAATGTATTTACCTTCATAGTCAAAATATATATGATAGTTCATGACATCCAGTCTTACAAATTACAAAACTCCGCCATCTCTCTCCCCACGTCCACCACTGCTGGCGGCTCACCTCCAACTGCGCAACGCTACGCGCTGTTAGCATCCAGCTGCCGCTGCCCAACACTACAATGGCGAGTATTACAACAATGCCAACCAGCCACAGACTGCACACGGCACAGCCAGTGATTTTTATACAGAGCGCTACGTGGCGGCGGCGTTACCAATAAAAAAACCTAAACAGCTTATTTACAATTTGCCACTTCCACAACGGCATAGAAATTCCGGTGGAATATTGTCTGCTCCTACTGTCTTATTTGATCACAGGTCTTACAAAACTCCTTTAAATTCTGACCAATACTGGATCCTCAATGTCTTCCATATCGACTCCAATTACATTTTCTTCCGTCACGTCTTCAGACAATTCTTCTCCCTCACTGAGGCCTTGTATGAATTCTTCCACCTATTGACTCTCTCCTCTGCATTTAATCCTTCAAATTTAGTGAGGAAGACCAGACCAACTAACGAATATTTTGGGTTTTGATTATTATTTTAGAACATGCACAATGTTATTATTGATGCTGGCAACATAAATTACGCCTGGTCTTCCCCAGGGAAATGTGCTGGCTGTAGTATTATATGACATGTATACCAATGATCAGCCACTCAACACCGGAACCTGTTCCTTCACCTACGTAGATGACACAACTGTAGCTGCTCAGGCAGAGACATTTGAAGAAGAAAATTCCAAGCTAATACCTAGTCTCGAAGAACTTGACACCAACTTCGACTGAAACCACTTCAAACTCAAGCTGGGTAAAAGCCAAATGTGTACATTCTACCTACGCAATAAGGTGACCAGAATAAAGTTGAACGTCACCTGGAAAGGACGCAGTCTAAATCACTGCACTCCCAATATCTAGTTTTGATGTTGGATCGTGTCTTATCGTACAAAATTATTGTATAGATACGAGAGAGAGGGTATACACCGCGAACAACCTTATCCAAAACCTGACCAATATCACATGGTGAGTGTGGCCCAGCGTTCTCAGACCATCCACACTTGCGCTGTGTTTCTCTGCTGGAGAGTATGCCGCCCCAGTCTGGAAGAACAGTGCACATGGTAACCAAGTTGATGTGGCTCTGCACGAGAAAGCCCGCATAATCACAGGGTGCCTAAGACCAACCCTTAACTCATGGGAGGAAGACAGGTGACAGCAGAGAATGAAAAGAAAAACAAGAAACAGAGCCAGGGCATCCATTTTTCGGAGCCCACACCTATCCACTGCAATTGAAATCCAGATGTAGCTTAATCATACCTGCACCAACTCCAAGTTCATCAGAAGAGCACAAACTTGAGATCTGAGCTGGAGGGTTACGGACAGAAGCGGAATCTACAATCAGGCTACCATCTCCAATACTGAAACTCGAAACACCCCCCCCCCCCCCCCCCCCGGCAGTTTGAGAATAAGGGTGACAAGGTGCAAGACTAATTTGCACCGAATAACTTATTTTTCTGGCTGGCTGCCGAACATGGGTCCCATAAATAGTGAAATTCTCTGTAATTCACATTAGATTATAATTTTTATCGTATTATATTTCAGTGTTCTTTGGACTCGGACAAGTAAAAAAATAAATTTTGCTCCACTGTGTTTGAGAGTAGGGCAACGGCCTTGCCGCAGTAGATACACCGGTTCCCGTCTGATCACCGAAGTTAAGCGCTGTCGGGCGTGGCCGGCAATTGGTTGGGTGACCATCGGGGCCACCTTGCGCTGTTGGCGAGTTTCGGGGTGCACTCAGACTCGTGATGCCAGTTGAGGAGCTTCTCGACCGAATAGTAGCGGCTCCGGTCAAACAAAACCATCGTAACGACCGGGAGAGCGGTGTGCTGACCACACGACCCTCCTACCCGCTTCCTCAGCTGAGGATGATACGGCAGTCGGATGGTCTGGATGGGCCACTTGTGGCCTGACGACGTAGTGCTGTGTTTGAGAGTGATCCGATCCTCAAAAAGATTTTACATCCAAACGCTACACTTCCCGATGTGAGTCCCTTATCGTAACTTCTCTAACTTTGTAAGCAGGCCTGTAATCGGAATTTTGAACTACCCTGTATTTTTCGTCCTTTGTTTTTAATCTCTTATTGTATCAGAGAGCATTTTTTTTTTCTACTGTTGTAAGTTCTGAAGATGGCTACAGAGTAGCCGAAACCTGTAATTCTATAGAAAAACTTTCGGGGTCAAGATAATTACATAAAGTTTATGAGCATTCTACGGTTGACGGTAAGAAAAATTTAATCACCCTATGGGTTTATCTTCAAGAAGAGCGTGCAAGTGATGTAGCAGTGTGCCGAGATTTTAGAGGAAGAATGGGGAGCGAAGAGGTGCTGCGCATTTGCGACGGCTGCTGGTTTTATGCACATCGGGAGAGTGGAGGGCCGCGAGGCGGCTGCGGGTGGAGGGGCCGCTTTTACGAGCCCGAGACGCAAGGCGCGACAGACGAGAGCCGGGGGCCGGGCAGCGGCAGCGGCAGCGGGTCATTTCGGAGCTGAACGAGCGGCGACCTCGGGGGCCTGGCCCGGGGTGCGCTCGACAACTTCTGTGAGAGCCCCTCGTCCTGTGAGCTCCTTTCAGTGTCCGTCAAAGGGCCGTCTTTCAGACTGATTCGTGGACACACAAACACAAACGCACGTACACGCGGACGGCGCAAGGGCAGTTTCTGGGGCCTTGAGGAAAAGTTCCGAGCACTAAAAGTGGATGGCCATATGCATGTACGTCAAATGGATGACTGAATTTACTTGCAGACAGGTAGCCAAAATAGTGTGACCAAGAAACTTTTCCTTTGGAACATGTACGTCTGAAGTATGACATTACGTAATTGACAGTAGTCTGAAGCACAGCTGTTAGAATGAGAATGGCATGTGAACGTGTATTTTATCTCGTACCTTTGCAACGGTACTTTCACATTTTCGTCAATACGGTAACAGAAAGTTTAAATTCTACCACTGTAAAGACGGAATAATCGCGATTCGGAATGTCAGAACCGTGTTGTAAGTAGCGACAGGGTCACCACCGCAAAATTACGTGTCACTTACACTGCAAACCATCGACTGTCGGAGAGAGATTTTAACCGTGTTCAACATAATGGTAAAGTATCGAACTATTTTTCTCCGAATCATACAGTTTGTGGAAAAAAGCAGCGAGAATAATTACTTTTGGAAACCTTTTATCCAACAGAGCCTGTTGTAACAATAAACTGTTGTGCGTAATAAAACGGCCGCCAGCCCAAATCGGGCACAGTGTCTACCCAAAAATATGAAGTCAATTTTCGACACTGAATACATCACTACTTTCACTTAGTACGTAATTTAAACACAACCACTTAATTTCCATTTACTACGGTCACTTGGCAGTAGGTACTATTAATCCCACTTTCTGTTACTTATGGAATTTATCACTATACTTCAGAAATTGCTGGCTGGTGTGGCTGAGCGGTTCTAGGCGCTTCAGTCTGGAACCGCGCGACCGCTACGGTCGTTGGTTTGAATCCTGCCTCGGGAATGGATGTGTCTGATGTCCTTAGATTAGTTAGGTTTAAGTAGTTCTATGTTCTAGGGGGCTGATGACCTCAGATGTTAAGTCACATAGTGGTCAGTCATTTTTTTCAGAAATTATTTAAAGAAGACACACGTACGTTTCAACAAGGACACAAAAAAATTAAACTTATAGCCATCATTCATATCACCAAAACTATTGTTTTACACGCCTAACTCTCATTTCTTTAGGACTGTTATTTGTTAAGGTTTTACTAACACCAATATTTGTCTGGCATTCCTTGACATGGAGAAGCAACACGAAGAATTACTGTTAAGATTGTTGCAGTTAAATAATTGTGTTACTTTACTTTCAGAAATGCTATTGAAAACTTATCCTCATGGTCACGCAAAGTGGTGGCCCTTAAACTGATACGTGCAAATTTAGTATTTAATAATGATTTTCAGAATTTACTACCAAAACAGTACTTTTGCCAGTAATTTACTATTATTCAAGCTTCAATAATCATCAGGATACTCAGAATAAATTCGTATAGGTACGTTTAAACATAAAGGTATATTTAACACTTTTATTCAACTGATTGAAGATGGATGGTTCATAATGTGATACATTTCTAAATAAAGCACGTTGCCTGTTACTGATGCCGAAGGTAGCGTGAGGCGTTGCTGCGTAGTGACACTGCGCAGATATGGCTCTTAATGTACATAGCTCTGTCTTCCTCTTGGTGGGGACGATAAAATTGCAAATTTATGGTCTGTTAATTTATTTCCGTACTGCGCCAACCAAGAAGAACACGTCCGAGGCCAAAGTCCCAGTGTTGCAGGTAAAATCGGGGCCTCTAGTGCTTGACCAACGTAATGCGTGTTCACCACTTGCAGGGCAGCTACCGACTGTCCGAGCCACTTGCGCGCCAATTCTCACTCGCGTGCCCCACCACCTTTTCCATTCCACCACAGAACGGAGTTCCGTTCTACCTATGATCCCTACATCTTTTCAATTTACGCTTCTGCTTACAAAAACCATAAGTATGAACCATCTACAATTGCGTGACAGCATATACATACAAAATTGACATAATTAATTACAGTTGTACTTGAAATATTACATAATTACTTAAAAATATGTTTTAATACATTTGTACCACCTACGTCAAAGAGATTATTTTAAGCATTTAAACTACACTTAACAAAAGCTTACTCTCGTTATAGTATTTGCTTGATTTTTAAAAATTATTACAGAATAACAAATTTTAAAATATACAGATTAATGGCAGTGTTATATTTACAATAGCATTAACCCTATGCACTTTGCCCTGTACTGAACTTATCTGATTGCGAGAACGTAAATTTAATTCAGCTGCGAGAATGTAAACCGTCAGTAATTCTAAACCAAACCAAAACTGCATGAATTTACATAACCCAGAAACTGAATCTGATGAAACACTATTGATTCGAAATTGGCCCTGGCAATAAAGCAAAACTTGGTCAATTTGAAAATAATGGTCCCTGTGCTTAATCAATGCTGTGCCTGAAATAATAAAATTTCTTATATATATCTCTGCAGTGGCAGCGCTCTCCGCACTGCTCTCTGTTAGTGTTTTACATTTTATATTTAGGAAACAGCTATTGTGCAAGGCTATTACTTAGCATTCATTTTAATTAAATCGAATATTACCTAGACAATAGCGTCTTGAGAAAAATGGGAACTGAAATTGACTTGGAGTAACAATATGGCACTAACTTTAAAACTTCAGAGTTTTTAAAATTAATAATGCTCACAATTAACACACTCAGTAAACTGATTATATATTACCAATTATCTTTACAAAATCATTGTATGTTACTGCTATACATTGTCTTAATCATCACTTATGAATATGCGCATTAGTAACATAGCATTCTTTACCTTAATTATTTACAACTACTCTTGAGATTCCTTTTACAGTCGTCAAACATCATAGTATCTTGCAAATACGAAGGCCGTTCAATAAAGAATGACCATAATATTTTTATGGTCATAATTTCCAGCACTAAAATTTAGTCTTATGATATTGTGTTAGCTTAATGTGCAACAAACACGCCGTAGTAGTTTCATTGTTGGACTCCTGGTTCCCGCCTGTGAGAGGTAGGCAAGGTAAGACATGTTCAGTTACGCCTACCGCTGCAATGTAGGTAACACGCGAGGAATAAGATGCGGCTTTGAAATTCTGCTTTCGTCTCAACAAATCTTCATCTGAGACCTATACAGTGTTACTGGAGGCCTATGGAGAGTCTGTTCTTCCCTACAGCACAGCTCTAAGGTGATTTAAAATGTTAAAAGAGGGTAGACAATCAATTTCAAAGGAAAGTAGACGCGGTGCTCCAGTTACTACTCTTAAGGAAAAAACATCAACACTGGTGCTGTTATTGTGAGAGAGGATCGACGAATTACCTTAAGATCTCTTTCTGAAATACTTAACATTTCATTGGGTGCTACCCACATGTTGGTGACAGAAAAATTACACATGACACGTGTTTGTGCGCGAGGGGTTCCAAGACTGTTGATTCCCTAGCAAAAGGACATTTGCGGACAGGTCTGCATATAGTTAAAGTTGATGTTAGAGGAAGATCCTAAGTTTCTTTCAAATGTAATCACTGCTGATGAAGTTTGGCTACAACGTTTTGCTCCTAAGAACAAACAGAAAAGCTCAGTGTGAAATCTCCTTCATCACCAAAAAGCAAAAGTGGTAGCTTCTGCTGTGAAAGTTATGTCATTTTTTATCCGTAAGTTGTACCTGCACACACATCAGTAACTGGACAATACTACAGGGATCTCCTGAAAATATTGCAAGTCCATATGAAGCGCAAAAGACCACATTTCCGTGAAGCAGGCTGGATACAGCACCACGATAATGCGTGCCTGCATATTTCCAATGTTGTTGCTGAATGTCTTGGAAAAAATCAACGTGGAGTGCATCCCTCACTCTCCCTGTGGTCAAGATTTAGCCACATGTGACTTTCTATTCCCTAACAAGAAGAAACACCTTCGTGGGAGGCATTATCAATCATCAGAAGCAGTGGTGAACGTTGCGGAGGCTATTTTGAAAGACCTCTATAAAAATGGTTTCCAACACGTATATGAAGATTGGTAGAAACGCTGTAACAATTGCATAGCATTCATGGGAAACTACTTTGAGAAGGACCATCAACATTATGAGGATGAGTAAAGGTATGTTGTCAAAAAAAAAAAAAACTATGATCATTCTTCGTCGAACAGCCCTCGTAAAAAATCGCTACTGCCCATGGCGAGGATGTGTATGGCCAGCACACATGAGATACATCACGTGTTTAAACTTGAGATTCCTCCACACTGCTCTCGATATAAAGTTACTCTAATACATTGCCCATAACACCTAGAATCAGCGATCGCTATTGAGCAGCGACGGTACCAAGCAATCGATACTGCATTTGGCCATCTTTGGTTCAATATTATATTTTCTTACAAAACTTGAATTTATTTACCTTGTGTACATATGCCTTTCACTTTTTTCTTGTGGCAGGATAGAAATTCCACACTACCGCTAACCAGTAGTTCAGTTTTTCACTTCAACATGACTGCTACACTGTACATCCGACTTCACGGGTTCTACAAGTGGACATGCAGCAGCAGACGGTAGATGTCCCACTGTGTTGAACCATCTTCTTATGGTTTTTCCGCAGGTTTACTCCCTTACCGCTGTCCTCCAATACTTCTTTATGACATAATTTTAAAGGCCTTCTGAAACAGCTGTCCGATTATGGTTTGTGATAAGTATTGTTCAGCTGTGAAGACCCGTAGATCCTGTGATTCAGGCTGAAACAACGTGGGACATTCCCTGTGTACGCAAATTGTCAAAGGTTTTCTATCACCCATGCTTAAAGCTATATACTTTATTTCAATGTATAAACACATTATACAAACTAAATAGACATATTCTCTCTCATCATGAAGTACAACACAATAAGTTTTAGATTTTACCGTCCTTAATGTATCCATTCTTTGCCTTCTGAACAGCTGCTCAATCTCTTGGCCTTCTGGAGATAAAGTTTCGCAGTGTTTTGTGCATATTGTAGCCCAACAAGTCTGTAAATTATTCTTTATACTTTCAGCATTATGTGGCGTGAATTTTCTGACCTCCATGTTAAGCTCGTCTCGTAGGAGTACAATGGGAATTATGTCAGGTGACTGACATTGCCAAATCATATTCTTCACTTCCCCACATTTCCCTTTCGTTTTCACACGCCAGTGTGCAATTGGAAGCATGTCTGCGATCATTGTCCATTTCCAAAACAAACGTTGGTCAGAGGCCTGTGATATCCATCCGTCTTAAATGTTCCATTAATTATCACTAGACCACGAACTTCATCATCCACAAAACATTCTCACACTATGAGCGACACTCCACCATGGTTCACCGCTGCGGTGGACGCTGACTCGTCATAGTTCTCCGCGAAGTCGATGAACAAATATTCGACGATGGGTTCCAAATATATCCATCTTAGGTTTACACGCCTATAACATCTTGTAACACTGCTGCATGCATCAGTTCTTATTGTGCTCTGCCAATTGCCGTCTTTCACCTTATCTTGTTGGCGTAATACGGGATTTTTAGTCGCTTTGCCCCCTACATAGATACCCCACAAGGGTACAGTGCGTGGCGGGGGGTACTCTGTGCCACTATTAGTTATTTCCTTTCCCATTCCACTGGCAAACAGAGCGAGGGAAAAACGTCTGTCTATATTCCTCCGTATGAGCTGCTACTTCTGGAATCATCTTCGTGCCCTTAAGCGCAATGTATGTTGGTGGCAGTAGAATAGTTCGGCAGTCAGCTTCAAATGCTAAATCCCTAAATTTTCTAAACAGTGTTTCTCGAACAGAACGTCGTCTTCCATCCAAACATTCCTGCTTGAGTTCTCAAAGCATCTCCGCAACACCTACGTGTTGTTCGAAGGCTGAGCGGTTCTAGGCGCTACAGTCAGGAACCGCGCTACCGCTGCGGTCGCAGGTTCGAATTCTGTCTCGGGCATGGATGTGTGTGATGTTCTTAGGTTAGTTAGGATTAAGTAGTTCTAAGTTCTAGGGGCGGATAACCTAAGGACATCACACACATCCATGCCCGAGGCAGGATTCGAACCTGCGACCGTAGCAGTCACGCGGTTCCGGACTGAGCGCCTTAACCGCGAGACTACCGCGGCCGGCCCTTTGAAAGGGCACGGCCGACTTCTTTCCCCGTCCTTCCCTAATCAGATGAGACCGATGACCTCGCAGTTTGGTCTCTTCCCCCAAAAAACCCAACCAACCAACCATCATGCTCGTACTATTTCATATAACTTTGCAACGTTAGCCCCTCCCCCAGATATTTAAATGATTTGATTGTGTCAAGCAGGACACAAGTAACACCGCAACCGAAAGTTACGGGTGTGTTGTTCCAACTCATCCGCATTAATTTATATTTTTCCACATTTAGAGTTAGCTGCCTTTCATCACACCAACTAGAAATTTTGTCCAAGTCGTCTCGTATCGTCTTACAGTCACGCACTTTCACTCCTTACCATATATCGCAGCATCATGAGCAAATAGCAACAGATTCTGGCCAACCTTTCCGCCAAACCATTTATGTACACAGAGAATAGCAGCGGACCTATCACACTTCCCTGGGGCACTCCTGACGATACCCTCGTGTCTGATGAACATTCGCCGTCAAAGACCACATATTGGGTTCTATTACACAAAAAGTCTTCGAGGTATGCACAAGCATGTGATCTTACTCTTTATGCTCGTACCTTCGCAAACAACCTGCAATAGGTCACCGTGGCAAAGGCTTTCCGGAAATCTAGAAATATGGAATCTGCCTGTTGACCTCCATTCATAGTTCGCAGTATATCATGTGAGAAGAGTGCAAGCTGAGTTCCCACGAGCGATGCTTTCTAATACCATGCTGATTCGTGGACATAAGCTTCTCAGTCTCACGAATTGTCACCTAGAAGAAGGTGTAATTAGATGAATGACGAACACTAACTTCACTTAACGTAGGTTTATACAGCACTTGCGCATTCAAGAGCGCGGAGCGAACTGGCTCCGGCGAGAACACATACAGTATATATATAGCTACAGAACATTCCAATACAATGATTCTTGACATTTGTGGATACTTCTAGAATGTACTCTTACCGAATATAGAAATTAAAATTGTACATTCCAGGGAAGTTTTGAGCTTAGGAACCTGCATGCAACAGTTTAGTATCATAACCACTACATCACTGAGATACACAGCTTCGTCTGCGACAGTATGTTCAAGGATTTTGCAACAAACAAAAAGAGGAACATTGGTCGGTAATTGTGCGGGTCCGTTACCCTTCTTACATACTGGAGTCACTTTTGCTTTTTTGCACTCACTTGGGACTTTTTGGTAGGCGATAGATTCGCTATAAACAGAAGGTAGGTAAGAGGTCAATGCCGTACAGTACTCTTTGTAGAACAGGATTGGTATTCCATCGGGACCTGGTGATTTATTTCCTTTCAAATTTTTCCAGTTGTTTCTCTACGCCAGATATGCTTATCGCTATGTCGTCCATACAGGAGCTTGTTTGACTGTCAATTAGGGTTATGTTTGTGTGATTTTCTTGTTTTAACGATTTCTTGAAAGTGAAATTTAAAACTTCGGCGTTCGTTTTCCTACCTTCAATTGGCACACCAGGCTAGTCAAGAAGGGCTTGAATGGAAGTTTTAGAGACACTTTGCGGTTATACATAGGAGCAGAACTGTCCCGGGTTCTCAGACAGATCTTTTGCTTAGGCGCAATGGCAGTTGTATGCATCGCGAATGCATCTTACTGGAACTAAGAGACGTCACTTCACTTTGTAAATGACATCATGATCGCTAATACCCATTTCTATACCTACATCAAAAGTGTTTTGGACAATTGTCTGTCTGTATCCCCCCCCTCCGCAATAAATCCTTAGACATCACAGTCTACATTCGATAGGCTTAAGTTGCATCCTACTATTACTGCAAGATCTAGGTATTTTGGCGCTACTGACAGTAGACTTCCTTTGAATGACTCTGGAACTGTCACAGCGGAGTCGGGTGGCCGGTAAAAACATCCAAAATTAACTGGTTTCACCTACACCTGTTGTACGCTATCAGATGATTTCACTGTCACACTCAACTTCGACCTTAATAGAACAATACTATTGTTAATTGCAGTAAACACTCCCCCACGTACGGTCCTCTATTTTGTCTTTCCGATATACGTTCCACGACTCGCTAAATATCTCAGCGCTTTCCACTTCCTCATTCACGAAGACGGCGTTGCTCTCTTGAAACTGAGAATGACGCTATCCCCACTCTACTTACTCGCTCTAGAATTTCAAGTACTGTACTACGAGTCCTCTGGTGTTTATGTCCGCAGCTCGTGGTCTAATGGCTAGCGTTGCTGCCTCTGGATCACCGTGTCCCGGGTCCGATTACCGGGCGGGTTGGGGATTTTCTCCGTCCGGGGCCTGGGCGTTCGTGTTGTCCTCATCATTTCACCACCACCACCACCACCACCACCACCACCACCACCACCACCACCATCATCATCATCATCATCATCATCATCATCATCATCATCATCATCATCATCATCATCATCATCATCATTTGTGACAGTGGGTAGATTGGATTGAGAAAAAATTGAACTGTGTAAAAATTGGGACTCTGTACGGACGCTGATGACTGCGCAGTTGAGCGCCCCACAAACGAAACATCATCACCAACATCATTACCATCATCACCACCATCATCATCACCATCACCATCATCACCACCATCACCATCACCATGATCATCATCTGATGTTTCTTCTGTACACATCTGAACTGACCTTCCCTATATGATGATGCTCGGGGTCTTCCGTATAGCTAAAGACTTAATTTGACACCAGTTTGCTCGAACTTCTGCAATGTATACATTGCGCTACGTCAACTTCTGTTGCTATTGCCCTAATAGAATAGCCTTTCTGATGCGGAGCCTCAATTAGAGCAGTTTCTTGAATGCCAGTAACCAGCTTCCGTTCAATTTGGAGGTAATGTGGTATGAGCCTTCTATATGGACTCAATGTATTATAAACTAATGCGCCCTGATTGCTAGACAGACAAATGAAGGAATGAGGCCTCTTCGAACGGCACTGTCTTGTGTAAGACACGTTAGTGTTGTTGTTGATACTTATCATCGTCACTCTACGCGAAAAACCAATCAATACAGAGGGACTTAGTCTTTACATGTTTGTACTTAATTTACTATCGTAACGGGGTATGACAATATTCAAAACGAAATCGATGTCTTAACCACAAGACTTTGGTTGTTAAACGTGATTGAAAACATTTGACCAAATGTGTCGGTATCCACCATACTGACTGACCAGACATCGTCGTTGTACAAAAACTTGTCCATTGTTGGAGACGAAAACAAATTCATTCTTAATGGCCTTAAAGGTCAGTGATTGCTAAAGGCTTCTGAACTTCGTTGAAAGTCTGGCACAGGAAATTTAGTTTTGTCAGCGTACCAACTGGCAGAAGGCTCAATTGAAAGTGCAGTATCCCTTGGAAACTAAATCAACGTTATAAAGACAGATGGAGTTTTGATTATTGTCTCGTTTTTCTTGTGCCTTAGTCCCGCATTGGCGAAGGTCTGCATAGTTAGGAACGTATCTGGGATGGTTAACTTACGGGGTCACCGGATGCCCTTGCTGTCTGACAGATTGGCCGCATATAAGAACGAAACTCTGGGGGTTCAAGTATAGCGCGGGCGGCGATGTTGAGAACAGAATGGGTACATGAGAGTTAAGTATCGAGTGGAGGGAATTTCAGAATGAAAATGTTAAATATATTTTAAGTTTACGTAAATGGAATTTTTAGACTTTTATTTTAATTTTCACCGATTAAGGAACAGCTGCTCATCACTGGACTGTACTTGCTTTGTGTCGCATGCAGCCCGCTGGCTGGGGGGGGGGGGGGGTTGTACATCCATGGTATATAAGCAGCTCCGTAGCTGCCTTGTGGAATCATACGCTTCAAGTCTTTTCTGAACAGTGTCTCGCCGTCGGGCAGCAAGTCAGAGCTGAGCTTCTCGATGGAGTGTGTTGTGCCGTCAGTTGCAACAGGTAACGCGCACATCGGATGGATGTGTGCGGACATAGATCCAGTGATAGCGAGCAACTAAGATCGCCATTGTACAGAACTGTCGGAAACTGAACTCTTGCGCGAAATGAAAATAATGGAATGGGTCTTCCGTTTTGGTCTAGTATGGTTTGTTTGCTGCCCGTATATTAAATTCACGCGGCGATTTGTGTAATGAAACCTACCACTTTGAGGAGAACTAAACTTTACTTTGAATCATTTGAATAATTCATCTCAGAAAGGAGTTTATAGGTGGTGGAGATTTTAGAAATTATAAAGTATAAATTTAGGTGAATTATGGCCAAGCTGGGCATCTGGAACCACAGATTTTTTCCCATATACACCGAAGCGCCAAATAATGTGGTGTAGAGATGCGTATACAAAAACAGAGATATGTAAACAGGAAGAATACAGCACTGCGGTCGGCAGTGTCTGGAGCAGTTACTACATCGGTTACCGTTGCTAAAATGGCAGGTTATCAAGATTTAATTGAATTTGAACGTGATGTTATAGTCGGAGCGCGAGCGATGGGACACAGCATCTCCGAGATAGCTATGAAGTGGGGATTTTCCCGTACGACCATTTCACAAGTGTACGGTGAATATCAGGAATCCGGTAAAACATCAAATCACCGACATCGCTGCGACCGAGGAAAGGTTCTTGAAGAACGGGACCAACGACGACTGAAGAGAATCGTTTAACGTGACAGAAATGCAAGCCTTCCACAAATTTCTGCAGATTTCAGTTCTGGTCCATCAACAAGTGTCAGCGTGCGAATCATTTTACACCTACATCTACATCCATACTCCGCAAGCCACCTGACGGTGTGTGGCGGAGGGTACCCTGAGTACCTCTATCGGTTCTCCCTTCTATTCCAGTCTCGTATTGTTCGTGGAAAGAAGGATTGTCGGTATGCTTCTGTGTGGGCTCTAATCTCTCTGATTTTATCCTCATGGTCTCTTCGCGAGATATACGTAGGAGGGAGCAATATACTGCTTGTCTCTTCGGTGAAGGTATGCTCTCTAAGCTTTAACAAAAGCCCGTACCGAGCTACTGAGCGTCTCTCCTGCAGAGTCTTCCACTGGAGTTTATCTATCATCTCCGTAACGCTTTCGCGATTACTAAATGATCCTGTAACGATGCGTGCTGCTCTCCGCTGGATCTTCTCTATCTCTTCTATCAACCCTATCTGGTACGGATCGCACACTGCTGAGCAGTATTGAATCAGTGGGCGAACAAGCGTACTGTAGCCTACTGTAACATTCAACGTAACGTCATCGATATGGGCTTCTAGATACGCGTGAGACAGGTGATACGTACCTAAGCATCCTGTCTAATTACCTGCATCCATACATATACATTATGCATTCCAACGGAATTGGGCAATTCCAGCCGGGAAATGTGACGCCCAAACGTCCACAATTTTTATAGAGTGACTCCAGCAAGATTCTTTGTGTTTAAACGCTTCTGCTGGCCACCGAACTCCCCAGATATGAACGTTATTGAGTATTTCTGGGATGCCTTGCAGTGTGATGTTAAGAGGTCTCCAGCCCCTCGTTCTCTTACGGATTTATGGGCAGCCCTCCAGGATTCACGGTGTCCAGCACTACTTCAGACATTAATCGACTCCACGCCACGTTGTGTTGCGGCACTTCTGAGTGCTCGACGGGCCCCACACGATATTAGGCAGGTGTACCAGTCTCTTTGGCTCTTCAGTGTATATGATTACTAGAAATTCCCTTCTCCCCCCCTCTCTCTTTCTACATCTTCTCCTCTTCACCCCTCTCTTCGTCCATTTCCTCCTCCCTCATATCTCTTCAACTCCTCCTCCTCTCTCGAATCCTTATCTTTTTCTTTGTCCGTTTGCTCCCTTCCCTCTCTGTCCACTTCCTATTACCGCCCCCCTCTCTCACTTGACCCTTGTTTATTGTTAGTACCAACGAAATCTTGATTGCGAACTGAAGGTGCCTAAATGAATGCTTAACTGGTTGGGATCATTCCTATACAAGATATGAGGGACTTCTCCTGGTGCTTGATCTGTAAGGATAGTAGGTTGAATGATAATATTTCGGTAGTTTTAATCTGCTAAGAGGAAGGATTAAAAAGTTTTGGACAAGTCACATTCTATGGTACAAGGGAGTAATAAAAAGTACTGCCTCCGAATTTTGAATGTGGAAAGTTTTAAAGATATTTAAATAAAACCAACTTTATCAACATCCTACATCTTTGTCCTTCATGTCAACAAATTTATTTCTCGACGTAACCATCCTGGGAACTGACACATTTCCCCCCCCCCCCCCCCCCCAACGAGAAATAAGTTTCTTGATACTGTCACTGTCGATTATTTGATTTCGTTGACGGAGCCACACCATCAGCTCTATTTCCAGTACTCCAAGTCCTCGAAGGTGTTCTTTATATTTTGGACTCTATGGAGAATAATCGATGACAAAGAACCCAATGATTGTCACAGATGTCATTTGTGGTCTCGCATTCTCATACAGAAGGAGTAGGATCTCCTTGCGTGGACCAACTCTTCGATTTCGAATTCGACTCTTCGAATTCGAAACTCGATTACAGGACGCTGTTTCTCGCGCACCTATATTGTTACGTTACACGCCACCATGTTACACGCAACAATTTCGAGCCGTATATTTTGTTTAAAAAGCGTTGAGCGGTATTACATGAAAATTCTTAGGCTTCGCTTTTCAGCACACTCTCGTAATATTCTAATCATAAGCCTGTAAACCGTAAATACAACTTTCCCGTTGTCTGTGACAGTACCCCATACCATCACGCCGGATGATACGCCAGTATGGCGATGACGAATACACGCTTCCGATGTGCGTTCACCTCGATGTTGCTGACGAGTATGATAAATTTAATTTTTTTGGTACTTGTTCTAGAGTGCAATATATGCTTTATTTACGCGTTTATACAAAGTAAATGTTGAGCAAACTTGTTTGAAGTAATTGGGTTTCACTTCATCAGAATCTGATGTACGATATTGGTTAATTTAGCAACTATAGCGAGCGTCACGAAAACAGGCTTATAAAAGTCATCTCACAGTCTTACAGCATTGCCAGTTCGTTAGTTTCAGATGTTGGTAAAAATTCAAAAAGAAACATTTAATATCTCTATATTTAGTCTAGAATATGAGGGAGTATTTTCCAAAAGTAAATTCTTGCCAGTTGTAACGGAAAAAATTGTAAGTTGTAATACATTTTCATGAAAAATAATCTTATATTTCACCTGTAAACAGAAGATGAATGCATGGACATTCTCAGAGTTGATCGATGCATTCCATACGTATTCCATCGAGAAAACATAAAAGGATTACGAGATAAAAAATAAAGTAGCGTAAGATAAGTGAAACACTTTAGCATTGTGTAACGAATGTGTCGTCGCTGATGAATCTGCGTTCTGTTATACTTCTTAGAAACTTCCAGGGAGGGAGATGTTAAGGAAAAATGAAATTAAGCTTGGTAACGTCAAAGACATCATTACTGTATAGTGTCATATATAAAGGCAGATTTATTTGCGAGAGGCTCCGTGCCCGGCAGCGCGCCTGTACATTTCTTAATTCCCAAAATTTTGTTATTTCCAGCTGTTTCAGGCCCTCCATCACTGCATCCATCACCGAAGACGATAATGTAATCTGTACTAAAGTAACTATAAGTACTGGAACGAAGTCCGACGTCCTTTTGAAGTCAAACACAACACGATTACATTATTTTGTTCGTATGGTTTTGTGAAACCAAAGTTTTATCTAAGGGTTCTACAGGTCTTCCTTCCCCTGTACCCAATAAGTGCACTGCACGCTAAAAATTCACTTACTGCTGTAGTTCCTCTGCATTCCGTTAAATATTTTCAAGTGTCATTTAACTTTCTGAGTTGAAAATCAAGTTAGCAAAGAATACTTAGAATGGAGGTGGATACTTTCCCCTTCTGTAATAAGTAAGTACCGTTCAGTGAACTAACTTTTTGTTAAAATTGTCGAGTTCCATAAATTTCTGTTCTCGTTTAGGACCTTTCTTGGAAAATCAAAAGACGTTATCATATCTGGAGATTCTGCCGATGTTACAACACTGTTAATACTGCATACAATCGAATCCGAAATACCAAAAGTTGTTGCTACAACTTCATGAATTAGCGAAAAATTTGTGTTACTCCTAGTTTCTTTACTGTTGACCAGATCAGTAGAAAAACTTCAACCCGTTGGACACAATAATTTTAGTTTGTTTTCTAATATCTTGTTGCTCTTGAAGCACTTCGAATGATGTAGCACTGTGCCCTTCCTCCAGCATTACACTCACTACAGAACACATGCCAATGCATCTAAATATGGAAGGCTGCAACCACAAGTGAACATATGATACCCCGCCGCAGTGCTGAGCTTTACAACTGGAGCTAGTCCCGTCATTGCTACAGTGTGTTTATGACAACATAGATGTCGAACAGACAAATTACAGCATTTCGCGGCTGGAGGCGTCACGTAGCGGGTGTGATCTTGAGTTGCCTGTTATAAAGACGGCCATTGTAGCACTTGTAAACGGCTAGTAGTTTATCTATAGATGGATGTTAAACTAACGGGAACATTTCGTTAAAATAATAATAGTGATTATTCGAAGCAAGTTAAGTATCTTGATTAGACCATCGCAGTACTTTCCAAATCTCTGTCATAGCAACATTTCTAAACAAAATAGCTACCCACTGTCTTGCAAAACCTAGATGCATTATTTAGTTATAGAACCCGCTTTGTGTTCAAGAAATATTTAAATAGCCGCGTACCAATTTGATGTGATTGGCTGTTACGCAGATTTTCCTGGAAACTCTTCTAATTGTTATAAAAAAGGAATCAGGTATCTGGTTTCCGATAGTTGTGATGGTTTTCCATCAATACACAAAATTTCGATATAGTGCATATAGTGGGCCTTGCGTATGTGCTACTATTATGGTACGGAAGGTGCCGTAAGTATTTCCCTATTCAGATAGTGTCATGAACAGATCTTCATCAGTATCTGGACAAGACTGATGTTCAGGAAGCTGATGAATAGTTTTTGTTTCAGATCCGTACTGTACGCATACATTTTACCTCAGACTGGATCTTTAGACTAGTGCTTAACTTGCTACCGTAGAGATCTGGAAATCGTATTCATTACGTATATAATTTCATTGGTGAATTATATGCTGGAAGTCAGATTCTTTCTGCTGTTATTTTAAGGCTTTCAGTACATGAAAGATAAGTTTTTTTCCTGAAATTAATTTCACATACCCCGAATTCCTTTCGTGCTACCAACACTAACAAGAAAGTAAGATGTACCACAACTGAGACGATAGGGTACATGTATTTGGTCGTTCATTTAAGGCAATGCTGACTCATTGGGAAGGTTACTCGGTCTCCATATATCTTGAGACTAGCTCGGGGCAACATATAGGCTTGATTTAATCAATATCGTAACATGTAAAAACAAGATATCGTGATTTGAATCTCTATTACGTCATCTACTCAGCCTTGTAGTTCGGAAGTTTAGTCATCAGGGTATAGTACACCAATGAGCCAATGGATGGCTCTTCTAGTTTTTTAGTGTACCAAACAACTATAGATGGCGCTGTTAGTTTTCTAACTCAGTGAAAGATGTATTTTCGAAAGTTTACGTCAGGGACAAAATAAAGTGTTGCAATCTTATCTTTACGAATACAAACTAACATCGAATTTACTTGGCTAGGATACATAGATTTACTCATTTCGCTTTGGGTGTTAAAAACATCATGCTTTGCTTTGCTTCTTTGGACGGGATTTATAATCATTGGTAGGATAAACTAATATAGTAAGTTTTCTTTCTGACCTGGGTGCATACTCATTATATTTTGACTCCGACCGATTTACGAATATAAAGTGCTCGAGTGTTACTGAACATACAGACACGGGTAAAGAACTGAGGACCATGCAGACCCAAGAATCCAGTGAAGGTCGGAAGGTGAGACTCACTGCACCTCGAGAGCATCAGGTTTTTCACTCTCTCTTTGGAAACTCCTTCCAAAAGCTAGACCTGAGGTAATTCTGGCCGAGGGGGTCATGCATTATTTCGTTTCTCAGAACCTTTCACTGAGAGAGACTTTAAGTTACTTTCCTTGAATATAACAACGTAAAAGTAGAAATCTTGATGGGATGTAGCAAAGGCGAGTGAGTTCTTACAACCATAATCCTGTTTATTTTTAACCATTTACCATTTCGCTTTAATCGTGCACATGTCCTAGTGAGCTTATGTTATGCCACGACCATAAGTAAAACACAAGTTCAGACATCGAATGATGCAGGCGTGAACCTCAGCGTCAGTTGCTTTCCGCATAGCCAGCTCTATGTGGCTCTCTTCCGTCTTAGTGAAGAAAACAAGCTCATCGGTAATATCGCCAACTGCACTACTAACGTCGTATACAAAGAAGCTTTACAAGTCAAAAATGGATTCCACTTTTAGGAAGTCTCTTTTTCTCCTTTTATTGCTATTTCATACAACTTGGCCTATATAGGCGATGGCTGGGCTCCAGAAGTACGTACTCCCCTCTTCACCCAAGTGTATGTATATGTAGGGATGGAGGGATGTGTTCGTGAAGATGCGGCAGCACACCAGGGCTGGCGAGCAGAGGTGATACAATGGGGTTACTGGAATCTAGTTTGCGGTGGTATATGAGATGCCAAGGTGTTCGATGTGGGTGAACAGACGAGAGAATTCGACGAGATGGTAGAGGGTCCATGGGCTGAAAGCCATACGGAGTGCTAGGCGTCCGAGTATTTAGAGGGACTAACCGAAACTTGGTGGGGCAAATATCTATGACAAAATTTGCTTTGCAGAGGATGGATCATCTCAGGGTATCGTAAATGTGGAGAATAGTGGAGGGGTGTTTGCCCCAAGTTCGGCCTCTTAGTAGTTTTAGTCTACTGTGGTTTCCTGTTGGATGGCTAATAGGTGAAATTTGGAAATTTGTGGTAAGGTCTTATGCGACCAAACTGCGGAGGTCGTCGGTCTTAAACTAACTTAGGCTAAGGACAACACACACAACCATGCCATGCTGGCCAAGGGTTAGTGGAAGACATAGTGTGTTACTTAACTGAATGTGACGGTCGTATATTGTGTTACTTTACTGGATAGGACTGTCGTATATCGTAAGGCAGAAATAAAGGACGCGGAAGGTCCAAGTGGTAGCACCATATTAATTATTGCCTGTTTTTTGGAGGGTTTGATTTTGAGAAGCGATTGGTCACATCGGGAGGTATACTGACTGAGGTGCATTTAGAGGATTCGATGGGGTTTGTAGACTTATGAAGTCTCGCGCACAGATGCAAATAAGTAACCGTGTAACAATATGCATAATACTACACAAGAGCAAATGAAGTAGCCCGCCACACCAAACACGAGATTCGAACGTGTGATCAATTCACGACGCAGCAACGTTCCTCAGGCTGCATGGTCTGTGTGTTCCCGTGGGCTGGAGGACGATTGGCCGGGAAGAGCCGCCGTGTAAACAAGCCAATCGCGGGCGGTAGCTGAGCCGTGGATCAACCTGGCTTACGGGAGCCGTAGCGCCCATGCGTGAGCGCTGCTTGCTGACTCCAGTGAGAAAGGAGCACACACCTGGTGCCCCCAGGATGTTCACTAACGATGAGGGACAACACTGTCTATATCTACGTCCACAGCACGGAGGTGTCTAGTCCAGGACAAATTTTTTCGTCCCATTCGAGGATCAACTTGGCTGGCTTCGTTGTTACAGATAGTTGTTCTCAGGTGAGTCACGACGGAATAATTAGATTTTGTATTGGAACTCAGGGATCTCACTACCATCTCCGAAATAATTATTATAAATAACGACCTATCCCAGCTTCACACTGGTAGCAGTAAGTACCTGCGGCTGGCGCGATTTGTCTGGCGTAGTCGCAGTCTATACTACAGAACGAAAAGTCATAGTGTAACGTTGTTACCGACATTCTTGAGAAGTTCTTGACCGATTTCCCTCAGCCGGCCGCACTAGCCGAGCAGTTCTAGGCGCTACAGTCTGGAATCGCGCCACCGCTACGGTCGCAGGTTCTAATCGTGCCTCGGGCATGGATGTGTGTGATGTCCTTAGGTTAGTTAGGTTTAAGTAGTTCTAAGTTCTAGGGGACTGATGACCTCAGATGTTACGTCCCATAGTGCTCAGAGCCATTTGAACCATTTGAACCGACTTACCTCATATTTTACACGATATTCAAATGAAAGTTCTTGTGGACATAGGGTACACATTTTTAAATATATATATTTGTAACTATATGTTTATAGCTATACGTGCCCGAAAGTTCTTGGCAGATTTGCTCAAGATTTATACACGATACTGTACTAAATGTAAGGATAGACATGTATAATTATAGGGGTACTATATAAATGAGAACGGTTTTTTGTTAAAATCTCGGAAATTTCTTGACCTATTTCCTTCAGATTTTTGCGTTATAGTCTAAATAAACATTTGGACGCACATACACTGTGCCCTTTCTAATATATGATTCATACAAGTGCAATGATGGAAAAAAATTTAGTACGTACTTTTAGGATCTTCAGATTTGGTTGTTGCAACAGCTGATATGGAGTACATGAGATGATTATTTTCACAGATCAATAGCACAAGCGGTTCTGAGGTGCCACATTTAGTCCCATGCTGAGACATCCATTTTAATACGTGATGTATCGTCCTCGAGCAGACATATAGGCGATGACTCTGGCATCCAGAAGATCGTACTTGCCAGAGACAATGCTGGCATATGATGATGGGATATGTGTTGCCTCGCCTGCTTCATCTGTTCACATAGTTCTGTATGAGTTGTTGGCTGATGAGCCTCAGGAGTCACTTCTAGTCCCATTGTATCCCATACGTGCTCATCTGGAAATTGTGCTGGCCATGGAAGGTGCTTCACGACTTGCAAAGCACGTTGAGTTTCATGCGCAGTGTGTGGCAGAGCAGTATCCTGTTGGAATCATACATCACCTTCCTATTGCCAGAACGTCAAAGGAATGGGTCTAACAACATTCTGCACGTACCGAGCGCTGGTTAGCGTCACTTCGAGAAACACTGAAGTTCAACGACAGTTGCTGCTTATCGCTCTCCATACCTTGAGGACTGGGGAGCAGCCAATGTTTCATGGAAGAATGCACTTTACGGGGCACGGGCACCAAGTCTACGACCATTACTTGCGGCAGGCAAATCTGCTTTCATCGCTGAAGAATACGGTGCGTCCTTGCATCTTCCAAGTGATGTCCTGATGGCAACAGTCGAGCAGCGCACGTCGATGCTATGACGTGAGTGGAAGGTTTGAGTGCCTGTAACACCACTGCTAACAACAGGTTCGGTACAGTTCGAGTTGGCACGTCTGGGCCCGCAAGTCCTCTGTGTGCTGTGGTAGCTGTACGATCTGCCACTGCTGCCCTTACCATACAACGTGTACAGGTTTTCCTTTAAAATCGACTCTGAGGAAAAATGCTTGTGCTATGAAAAAGTGTGATTTAGTTTTCTTTCTCGAAGTCAAGGGTAACTGCGATATCAGACTACGTAAGTCATGAGATAAATTGTTTCTCCTATATACACTTTTCTCTGTACCAACAATTCCAAACTATACTTCTGTACTTAATGGTTTCCATTTATTTATCATAGTTGATTTTAACAGAAAACAGAAAGCTGTATTTATTACTTATTCGCTTATTATTAGAATATTACTGAGGAAATTGATTCTTCCGAAACTTAGTAATCATTAAATAACCCTGAGAAATACCCTCACAGAAGCTGCTATCACAAAGATCAAGCGGCTGTAGAGTTCTCTCTCAACCCCATACTCGAATGATTTCAACTGTTTTACCCATTAATTTTAAGCGACCTCAGTTCCCAGTGAGGGTTTCTTTTAAAACACCAATAAACAAGGCTTAAAGTGAGAGAGAGTGGAAGAGTAGGTAGACAGAGAGGGGGCAGGAAATGAACAAACACACACACACACACACACACACACACACACACACACACACACACACACAAAGAAAGAGAGAGAGAGAGAGAGAGAGAGAGAGAGAGAGAGAGAGAGAGAGAGATGGGGTGAAGGAGATGGACAAGAGAGAGAGGAAAGACGAGAACGACAGCGAGAGAGGTGGACAGAGAAAGGGGCAAGGAGGAAGAAATGGACAAAGAGATGGAGGAGGAATAGGTGGACAGAGAAAGGAGGAAGATGGAGATTGGTATTTCCAGCCCAGTCTCACATATATTTACCAGTTCCGAATCATTGTCGGGTTCGCAAATAGACTATACACACAAAACGTCGTTGTGAATCGGGCTGTCCGTTACTGAAAACCGTATCAAAAGCCCTACAGTAGTTCCTGAGACTGGCTTCCAGATGCAGACAGAAAAATAAGGAGGCTTACTTTAATTTATAATTTCTACGGATTATCAGTGTTTCGAAAATGTTGCATTGCCTTTCACTTCAACAGAATATTTAATATAACAAAAAATGGCTCTGAGCACTATGGGACTTAACTGCTGAGGTCATCAGTCCCCTAGAAGTTAGAACTACTTACACCTAACTAACCTAAGGATATCACACACATCCATGCCCGAGGCAGGATTAGAACGTGCGACCGTAGCGGTTGCGCGGTTCCAGACTGTAGCGCATAGAACCGCTCGGCCACTCCGGCCGGCATATTTAATATCCGTCAGGATGAGGAATACACATTGAATGAGGATTATCAGTTCTGGTTTATTTAACAATTGATTTTATAATATTTCACTAAGGTAGCGGTATGTCTGTTCAACAAGCCTATTGCAAGCAAAATTTTTCCAAACTCTTTTTATCACTCATAAGCAGTGTACCTGCTTCGATACATAATGCATGTCATTATACGAAGTCATGGTAAATACTATTGCCAGTGAATTTTTTATGTGAAAGTTTTTGCTCTATTTTAAACGAAACAAACTTTATTAACGTCATGCATATTAATTCTTCATATCTACATATTTTGCCCTCTGCCGCTAGAGGCCTCCGAACTGTAGCATGCAACAATGCGGTGTGGAGCGTAACTACCGTATGTAGGCGGGTGAGAAACAGTGTGCTCTACACGAGTTTCAAAATCGAAGAGTTCGACCACACTTGGAGAACCCACTTCTTCAGCATGACAATGCCACGTCACAAGCGGTTGCTGTGACGCCTGCAGCAGTTCGTTGCCTTTGGGTCCCTGTTATCGATCGTCCTCCATACAGTCCCGACTTGGCCCAATCCGATTGTCATGTATTTCCAAAATCTGCTTCCAGGACCTCAGATTGATGGTGATAAAGCGGTGTAAATAGAGATGATATTGTGGCTCCGTTAACAAAGTCGAACTTTTTACGGTAACAGTGTCAAGAAACTTGGCATTCATCGGCAGAAACGTGTTCGTCACCAGAAGCACTATGTTGAGAAATAAATACATAGACATAAAAAATAAACATGTACAATGTTAATAACATACAAGTATTTGAAAAGCTTTAGGGGGTTTTCACTAAAACATTCTGCAGCATCTCTTCTGAGTACGCTCCCATGGTTTTATACTCGATAGTACTAAACTCGTATCACACAAAATTCTCGGCAGAATCGGCAAGGAGGGAAACATATGGAAAATTTCAACTAGTAAAAGGAAGAAGATGAGAGAACATGTCAGGAAATCTGTGTCCCAGGAGAAGCAATAAAAGGCAATAATTCAAGGAGAAGACACAAACTGCAACCATATACAACAAACGATTGGAGTAAATAGTACTCTGCGATGAAGAGATTACCACAGGAGAAAAATTCGTGGCTGTTCGCGTCAAAGAGGTTTGGAGAGTGAAAACTGGCCCACCCTAGACAGAAAAAAAGATGTCAGTAGCAATGTGACACTAATGGAATCTCTTCTACTTCCGAGCTACCTCATGATGTTCACACTCTCAAAGTCGCAACACAGTACATGGTGCACGTTGCTCATTATTGTTTCCCCCATTCTATTTTACACTCTTCAATGAAGTAGGTGTAAGTTGCTGTCTGTATGTGTCTGGTTTTGCGTTATACTTCTGGTAGAGACAATGAAAATAATATATAGTACACCACAAAAGTTAGATCAATAACATTACGAAGCAACCTTTACCAGGTTTGATGTACTACATTTCTGAGACGGTCAGATAAGGATTTTACTAAAATCCTTGTTTCAGCTAAAATGACCTGTTATACGTTTAGAAATATATGTGCTATTTTACCTTCTTTCAGTCTTATATCATCCCAGATATTCGAATTACTATTTAAAACGTGGTATGCCCTTGCATCTTACACAGAGTCTCATCAGCAGTTACTCTACGAATGAATTCAGTTCTCTCAATAAATTCAAGTCCATTCATCCATCTCATAAACAATTACCTTTATGCGCTCATACCCTAACATATCGCTTTCCAACATTATGTTTATAAACTATGTTGGTAAAGGGACCGCCGCATTTTACGGTGTAAACAATTCCCAGTAAGGAATATTGACCGTAGACTTATCGGACGTCGTGTTACAACAAAAAATTTCAAGCAAACGTAGTAGGAGTACCGTACCTTATAGTGTCTCTTTACAAATGAAATAATTCAACAAATCAATAATAATAATAATAATAATAATAATAATAATAATAATAATAATAATAAAATCAATAATCAAGGCTGACGAAGGCGTGGTCAAGAAGAACTATCAACAGAGCACGTCCGTAAGAAGTAAATAATAAATTAAAGAAAATGGCTTCAGAAAAGCACACACACACACACACACACAAACAAACAAACAAACAAACACACAAACACACAAACACACAAACACACACACACACACCACCGCCACCACCGCCACCACCACACGACACACATGTTGACTACGTTATTATGAAACATAATACTGCAAATGTTGAAAATAGCCGGCCGGTGTGACCGAGCGGTGCTAGGCGCTTCAGTCTGGAACCGCACGACCGCTACGGTCGCAGGTTCGAATCCTGCTTCCTTAGGTTAGTTAGGTTTAAGTAGTTCTAAGTCTAGAGGACTGATGACCTCAGATATTAAGTCCCATAGTGCTCAGAGCCATTTCAACCATTTTTTTGGTTGTTGAAAATAATACACCATCGACCATACTGAGCATCTAACACAACACTACGAACTGACTGTCATATCTTCTCAGTTCGTAATGCATCAATGAAGTTGAATGATGCTAATTAGAATTACTGCTTAGCATTTCGTCATACAATTGTTTTATCATTATACGAAGAAATTCACAAAAACACTGAAATCACATGCATTTACTTCAGAATTATAATTCTTTAAGAAATATCGAGTCTTACACACAAAATTTGATGCACTTGCTAGGCGTATGCGGTGTGAAGTGGCTATAATAATTCTAGTGGCAATCAGGCATATCTCTCTCTGTCTCTCTCTCTCTGTCTCCCTCTCTCTCTCTCTCTCTCTCTCTCTCTCTCTCTCTCTCTCTCTCTCTCTCTCTCTCAGTGCTTCTAGGGTACTTTTGTGGCATTAAATGACTTAGTCCTTCCGTTTAACACACTGTCACTTTCTCTTAAGACTACCCCTGTATCTTACTTTGAGCACCACGATAGCACAACAGTGCCGTTGAGGGGTACTGCTCCCTACTGACTGTCTATTCTTCACGATGCTCAGAATCAAATAGTCTTTGCTCCACCTAGTGCAGTTCTGCCTCAAATGCTGACAAACGGTTAGAGATAAAATTGTCTTCCATTCTGCACTTCCTATTACATGCAAATTATTTACATACTTAACAAAGTAATTGAAGATGTAGAACTGGAAAATAATAAAATCAACATAATTTTGTGCAGGCAGCAATCAAACTGAGACAGCATCACAAGCCACTAACAGGTTACCATGTGTTACTTTTGCAAGTCACTATCTTAATTTGGCCACTCTTTCCTGTGGCTCAGTCTGATTAAACAGAAAAGAAAGGAGGGAAAGCATACGTTTCTAATATACATGCAAATTGGATGTATGTCCTGATCTCCTTTTTATTCAGTCTCTGTCGTCCTACCCCTCCCCCTTTCCTTGTCTGCCTCATTCTTCTTTCCCCTCTCTCCGCCCATCACTTTCTCCCTCTTTTTCCATTTCGTCCTTCCCCTCTCCTTCCATACCTCCTCTCTTTCCCTATCTCTCAGTGCATCACCTCCTCCTTCGTTTTCCTCTCCATTTTCTCCGCCCATTTCTCTCTCTCTCTCTCTCTCTCTCTCTCTCTCTCTCTCTCTCTCTCTCTCTCTCTCTCTCTCTCTCTCTCTCTCTGTCTCTCTCTCTCTCACCCCCCCCCCCCTCCAATCTCCTACACCACCACTCTCCCCACCTCCTCTTGTCCTTTTTTTATAAACCAATAAGCTACAAATACAACTTTTCTGTTTGCTAACAACGTTTCGCTTTACACACGCACATATAAAACCTGTATTGTAATATATAAAGAGAAAACAAAGTTACCAAAAAAATTTCAAAATATAGAATGTATGTTCCTGATTTCCTTCAAATTTTTATGCGTTTCACCCCGTATATATAATAGATAATGTGAAAACACTGTTAGCGAAAATCTCAAACTATATCTTCTCGATTCCCTTAAAATTTTTACAGGTTACAGCAGTAAACTTTTGTGTGTACAAATTTGAAGGAAATCGGAAAGGTACATTTGGATATTTTTGCTAACAGTGCTTTCCCGTTATACATTACATCTACAGGGTGAATCACCTCAGACTTACACTGCAAATTTTGCGGAAATAGAAAAAGTTTTTGATGAGTGGTTTTCACAGAACGTCAGAAGTTCGTATTGTTAGGCAATATACAAAGTGTTATAATACTACTTAATTTTAGTTTTTGTCCAAGCATACACTTCTTTAAAAGTAACAATGCCTATCGACATTATCACAGTAAAAGTACGGTATATTAGAATATCAGTTTCGTTTGTGCAGTATTTTAGTGCGAGTCGTTTACAAGAGATCGTATTCTGAAAAGTTTCCACACCAACACGTGTCGCTGAATGTACCAAAAAAAAATTTACCATTGTGCGACACATAGTTCAGGAGATACGACATCATACACTGAGAGTCGTTAAAAATACTAAAGAAAGCGTAAAAGTTTAATATATTGTTGCGGCCACATGTAGTAAGCGTTGCTTTACGCAGTGGAGAATGGCAAAACAGAGGCAGCCGGCGAACGCGGCATTGCGACGTAAGTGCGGCACAGATAGCCTTGCTGACAGTTGCAGTCTACCAACCTTCTGAGGCAAGGACGCACGAAGACCGAACGCCGAGTAAAGCCTGGAGAGTGATGAGTAAGGGGAGCTGAGGCCAGCATGCTAAGTTACGCTGCAATATACCTCGGGAGTAATAACAAAAAGCTACCTCCGAGGGTACAAAACGTCCTGCTGCCGGATATAAATAGTGGAGCACAGGCAGAAACGGACAGGCGCCAATAGGAAGCAGTTCGGATTTGAGGACGGACGTGGTCCGTGTCCGAATGTTCAATCTTAGTAGGTGACGATTCCGGAAGTCTGTTCCATCTCGCAAGTTTTATCCGTTCGCCGCCAGATCTAAACTTCAGCTCTGGGGGTCGTCCCTATTTCGGTCGGCATCAAGGCTGACCAACTAGAGCGAGAACGTCCAACAGTATCTGCCGCAGCGAGGTATTGGTCACAGGCGCTGCCGGGGACTGACGCCCGGAGTTCACGGCAACCCGGCCCCACGGCGCGTGGTCCATCCGTGACTGGACCCCGCTGACATCGCGACTGACGGCTTCCCAGCCGCCGGTGCAGCAGGCGTCGGCACCTGAACTCTCGGCGACGTGGCTGCCGAGCGCCAACGAGTTCATCTCAACCACAGGGCATCCTGACTTCAGCGGAGCACTGGTGGCCTGAGGCTCCGAGTGCGATCGGCGGCACGCATTACGTGCATTGTCGGAGACTCTACACAGCAGCAGCAAGGCGGGGGATCCGCAGGGCTGGGCAGCGACGACGAGGGAGAAATTGTAAAGAAAGTTCAATAAATAATTGTAAAACTCCACGCCGTCTCAGCCTTTGGCGCAGCCACGGTGGCTGCTGCTAACAAGTACTGCAGAAGTCTTAACAAGTGACCAACGGCCGTAACAATATTTATTCTGTACTCCTAAGTCACTCGTACAGTCGAGTCAGCTTAAGGATTCCCTGATACCTGGTAGCTATTTTGACAATTTGCAAACGAATGTAGATGAAAATAATAGCCGTCTGAAGGGCTATGAAGAGGCGTTGCCATAGAAAAGTTCATAAAAATTTTGGATACTGTACTTTACATTTGCACATTATGTTTATTGCTTTGTACGACTGTTTCATAATTTCAAAGGTGATTTCAAGAATGCGCGAAAATGAGATTCTGTCGATGTTACAACACAGACACAGTTAATTTTTTTTGTTTTGTTTTTGTTTTTAATCGAAAACTGGCAAAATGAAAAGCCAGGTTAGTGCCGGTATTGTGAGCTAGTCATATAATAACAATGTAGGAAAACATTGCTGCTCACCGTACCGACCTTAAAGAAGACTCGTTAAATTGCAGACAGGAAGAATTAAAATGTACTTACACGAAGCTTTCGGCCACAGCCTTCGTCAGCAAAAGAGAAACATAGATCATTCAACACACAAGAAAGTACACCTCACGCAGTCATGTTCGCCAACTCCGGCAGTCGGTCCAGAGTAATAATTTGAGAAAGATAAAACTAAACTAATCTTCGCCTGAAAGGTCCAAGAAGGCCCAACGGTGCCGATCGGTCGCGATGTCATCCTCGGGCTACTACGTAGCACAGGTTCTCCTCATCCCATAATTGGTGGCGAAGACGATCATGACGACCGTAGCAAGGCTTTTGTGGAAAGGACAATTGTTTCGAGTGCCGGTGTAGACAGCAGTGTTGCATCCAAGCAATGGAGGAATGGGACTAACCGACATCAAGTCTAAAGCGATGGCATTGTATGTCAATCGAACATGGAGCATAATGTGTAACGACCCGACGTGCATTACAGCAAAACTATACGACATTGTCAAGCCAGAAAGTGTTGAGCCGCCGATTAATACACAAAAAATAAGTTTTAAACTAAAACATTTTAGGGAGTTTTATCTTGAACTAAGCTATCTCGGTAAAAAGCTTTTAAACTCCAAAAACGTTACAGTAAAGGTGATTTTAGCTGAAAAACGGAAACATAAAAGGAAAAATAACATAGAAACTAAATATGCTGGAATAGCATGGAACGTGATCTGGAAAAACATCAGTAGTGGTGTCCTTTCGTCTGACGTGAGAACAACGTGGTACAAGGTATTCTATAACATCATTTGTACTAATGAGCGTCTCTTTTCTCAGTTTAAGTGAGACTAGCCTCTGCAACAAAAGCAACCTCGTTGACAGTGTGCCTCATCGGTACATATGCGGAGATCGGAGTATCAACTCGAAGTGTACCAGGGAGAAAATTGCTCAAATGAAAAGATCTTCATCAAAAGATATACCGAGTAACATTTTCTTCAAACCAGAAGACAGTTTACTACCCTCAAGCCAAAAATAACGCTGTGATTTGGTTAAAAAATGGTTCTGAGCACTATGGGACTTAACATCTATCATCATCAGTCCCGTAGAACTTAGAACTACTTAAACCTAACTAACCTAAGGACATCACACAACACCCAGTCATCACGAGGCAGAGAAAATCCCTGACTCCACCGAAAATCGAACCCGGGAACCTGGGCTCGGGAAACGAGTGATTTGTTTAATGGGCAAATATACGAGTTACTCATCGGCACACATGTGGAGATCGGATTTGGGCAAATATAGAAGTTACATTTTAACAATATTGGGAGCGTTGAACATATCGAATACAAGATATATATGGAAAATGAATTCGAAAAAACAGGTAAGTATCAAAATCACCAGAGGTATGGTAACTTCCTCTGAATTGTCTTCTACAGAATGGGTATAAGAACACGTGGCTTCCTCGTGGAGAGGGGATGGGTTGGGTCACGTTTCCGACCCTAACCTCACCTGCAAGTCACACAAAAAAGTGAATCAGTAGTATAACAGATACAGGAACGAGATGGCAAGCATCTCCTGTCTGTTATAAAGGGAGACCTTGAACTCCATAGGGATGCTTTTAGAAGGCTGAAACTGACAAAAAATAACAAGGTAGTGAAGGACTTTGCGATGTCACTGTTCGGGACTGCTCTTCTGTCTACGTAATTTACCCTGGAAGGAACACATTTCAAGGATTTACTGAATGATTAGCTAGGGTCTGGGAAATGATGTTGAGGAACGTCATGTTGTTAAAGCAGTTGAGGGTGACGGTGAAGATGGTAAATGTGTGCTACTGCTAAACACTGAATATCATTCCTCGTTATATGAATGCTGTAATTTATGACTGCAAATATCTGTCACCTTATTTATGTCAGTTCATTGCAAGCTAGCCAGTGTTGTTACTGTAGTTGGGGAATAAAAAGAAAAAAAACACAGGCATCACTGGATTCGGATATCTACATCTACATCCATACTCCGCAAGCCACCTGACGATGTTTGGCGGAAGGTACCCTGAGTACCTCTATCGGTTCTCCCTTCTATTCCAGTCTCGTATTGTTCGTGGAAAGAAGGATTGTCGGTATGCTTCTGTGTGGGCTCTATTCTCTCTGATTTTATCCTCATGGTCTCTTCGCGAGATATACGTAGGAGGGAGCAATATACTGCTTGTCTCTTCGGTGAAGTTATGCTCTCTAAACTTTAACAAAAGCCCGTACCGAGCTACTGAGCGTCTCTCGTGCAGAGTCTTCCACTGGAGTTTATCTATCATCTCCGTAACGCTTTCGCGATTACTAAATGATCCTGTAACAAAGCGCGCTGCTCTCCGTTGTATCTTCTCTATCTCTTCTATCAACCCTATCTGGTACGGATCCCACATTGTTGAGCAGTATTCAAGCAGTGGGCGAACAAGCGTACTGTAACCTACTTCCTTTGTTGTCGAATTGGATTTCCTTAGGATTCTTCCAATGAAAATCAGTCTGGCATCTGCTTTACCGACGATCAACTTAATATAATTATTCCATTTTCAATCACTCCTAATGCGTACTCCCAGATAATTTATGGAATTAACTGCTTCCAGTTGCTGGCCTGATATTTTGTAGCTAAATGATAAGGGATCTACCTTTCTATGTATTCGCAGCACATTACACTTGTCTACATTGAGATTCAATTGCCATTCCCTGCACCATGCGTCAATTCGCTGCAGATCCTCCTGCATTTCAGTACAATTTTTCATTGTTGCAACCTCTCGATACACCACAGCATCATTTGCAAAAAGCCTCAGTGAACTTTCGATGTCATCCACCAGGTCATTTATGTATATTGCGAATAGCATCGGTCCTATGACACTCCCCTGCGGCACACCTGAAATCACTCTTACTTAGGAAGACTTCTCTCCATTGAGAATGACATGCTGCATTCTGTTATCTAGGAACTCCTCAATCCAATCACACAATTGGTCTGATAGTCCATATGCTCTTACTTTGTTCATTAAACGACTGTGGGGAACTGTGTCAAATGCCTTGCGGAAGTCAAGAAACGCGGCATCTACCTGTGAACCCGTGTCTATGGCCCTCTGAGTCTCGTGGACGAATAGCGCTAGCTGGGTTTCACACGACCGTCTTTTTCGAAACTCATGCTGATTCCTACAGAGTAGATTTCTAGTCTCCAGGAAAGTCATTATACGTTCCAAAATTCTACAACTGATCGACGTTAGAGATATAGGTCTATAGTTCTGCACATCTGTTCGGCGTCCCTTCTTGAAAACGGGGATGACCTGTGCCCTTTTCCAATCCTTTGGAACGCTTCGCTCTTCTAGTGACCTACGGTACACCGCTGCAAGAAGGGGGGGCAAGTTCCTTCGCGTTCTCTGTGTGAAATCGAACTGGTATCCCATCAGGTCCAGCGGCCTTTCCTCTTTTGAGCGATTTTAATTGTTTCTCTATCCCTCTGTCGTCTATTTCGATATCTACCATTTTGTCATCTGCGCGACAATGTAGAGAAGGAACTACAGTTCAGTCTTCCTCTGTGAAACAGCTTTGGAAGAAGACATTTAGTATTTCGGCCTTTAGTCTGTCATACTCTGTTTCAGTACCATTTTGGTCACAGAGTGTTTGGACATTTTGTTTTGATCCACCTACCGCTTTGACATAAGACCAAAATTTCTTACGATTTTCTGCCAAGTCAGTACATAGAACTTTACTTTCGAATTCATTGAACGCCTCTCGCATAGCCCTCCTCACACTACATTGCGCTTCGCGTAATTTTTGTTTGTCTGCAAGGCTTTGGCTATGTTTATGTTTGCTGTGAAGTTCCTTTTGCTTCCGGAGCAGTTTTCTAACTCGGTTCTTGTATCACGGTGGCTCTTTTCCATCTCTTACGATCTTGCTTGGCACATACTCATCTCACGCGCTTTGTACGATGTTTTTGAACTTTGTCCACTGATCCTCAACACTATCTGTGCTCGAGACAAAACTTTTGTGTTGAGCCATTAAATACTCTGAAATCTGCATTTTGTCACTTTTGCTAAACAGAAAAATACTCCTGCCTTTTTTAATATTTCTATTTACGGCAGAAATCATCGATGCAGTAACCGCTGTATGATCGCTGATTCCCTGTTCTGCATTAACTGATTCAAATAGTTCGGGTCTGTTTGTCACCAGAAAGTCTAATATGTTCTCGCCACGAGTCGGTTCTCTGTTTAACTGTTCAAGGTAGTTTTCAGATAAAGCACTTAAAAAATTTCACTGGATTCTTTTTTCCTGCCATCCGTTATGAACGTTTGAGTCTCCCAGTCTATATCCGGCAAATTAAAATCTCCACCCAGAACTATAACATGGTGGGGAAATCTACTCGAAATATTTTCCAAATTACACTTCAGGTGCTAAGCCACAACAGCTGCTGAGCCCGGGGGCCTATAGAGACATCCAATTACCATTTCTGAGCCTGCTTTAACCGTGACCCTCACCCAAATCATTTCACAATTCGGATCTCCGTGAATTTCCTCCGATACTATTTCACTTCTTATCGCTATAAACACGCCTCCCCCTTCACTGTCCAGCCTGTCTCTGCGGTATACATTCCAATCTGAGATTAGGATTTCATTACTGTTTACGTCTGGTTTCAGCCACATTCTCACCTCTCGGATATGTCCGAAGGAACAGACACCATATCTCTATATGTATACCTGAAACGATCCTCCTGTCCATTCACATATCAAAGTACTCCTGAGCTAATAAGTTTGGCATATTTCAGGTGAATAGTTTCTTACCAACTTAAAGTGACTATCTTTTCTATTTATTTTGTTGTTCACTTCATTTAGCAGTTGGCATAGGATTATTAATTTGAAATTTTACTATACACAGAAAGGTGTCCAGTGGAAACATGTAGCAGTTTTAATTTTTCTCTTCAACTGTATGTGAGATGGACAAAGAAATATTTATTCCAATGCTTCATATAACATAATGGTGGTTTTTCAAATTTATAACATTTTAATTACGCAGAAGAATACCCCAGTATTGAAACTACTCGTAGATCGGTCGATACTGTTTCCCTTACGATCACCGTACATGATCCAGGGCAAAATTTCTATCCGATCTCTTGGGAGAGTACATGGTACCTTTAACTTTATTTCTTGGCTAGTCAGGTACTATTCGTACAATAAAGATATTGACGAAAGTTCTTGAAAAATGGAAGAGTACCGAAAATGTGCTGCAAATGGCATTGATAGAACTTATCTGTCAAACTGAGTGGAGTGCTAAGATATCTCAGTCTATTGTACCTTGTTTTACTACTTGGTATTCGAAATAATTGGTGCCTCTAGAATTTAGAGGGAAACGATCGTCAAGATTTGGAAATTGGGTTTTTCCTGCAGGCTGCACCTGCTGTGAAAGGTTCCCCAGAAACTCTCACGAAAGCTGGGCAGCGGGTTTTAAGATGTTCCGGGAAGGTTACGTTACCTGCCCAATGAGTCGTGGGAGCTCAAACACGATAAAATACAGCCTGGCTAACAAGCTTGCAACGGGAGGTGATTTTCCTGCCACAGAGAAAATTTACATTACGGAGTAATTTAAAGCCATATTGACTGTTAATCGACCATGACTGTTGCATAAATATGGAAAGCTTTTTCAGAAGCCACAACCAGTCATAAATTTTTCTTGGCTGACTTGTATTATTTAATAAAGCAACACATTTCGAAGTAGAAACTTCACCTTCCGGCTAAAATCGCCATATAAAAAAATATTTAACAAGCGTATATATAAATATTGAAGGCGGTAGGATTCCTGCTGGGTTTCAAAGGGGATTAACTATCAAAGTAACTGCTAATACGACCTAAATTAAGTAAACAATGCCGTCTCATATACAAGGTTTCGATTCATGAATGAAATTAGTACCGTGATCTGACTGCAAGGAGTGTGTAGAAAATTACTCAGGCAGTGAAAACTTACTTTTATAGCACAACAATTTACAGTGGGCGTAGCAGAAGGAAATATGAATTTAAGTGAGCATGAAAAATTGTACCAAATATCATGCATAAAAGTGTTTCAGAAATGTGGCTTATGACCATTTGCGGTGCAACGAGAATGTGAACGCATTCTATTGTAACGGGACACAAAAACATAAGACATCGAATTAACGCTCGTTCTGTAGATCAAAGCGCTGCTTCCCTGCCAACTGCGTCTGAACCAAAACTAACCTGCTGAAACCATGCAAACAAGTGTGAAGTAAAAGCACTTAGGAAAACAAATGCCGGACCAAGAAGCAGTTGTGAGGCATAAACACAATTGGGCAAGCATTTTCCTATATCTGAAAGATTATGTCTATTCAGTTTTCGCGCTAATAGCGTCACTATGAGGATTCCTATCAGGTTTCCCTTAAATACAGTGTGTAACGGGCATGATCGTTAGTTATGTTCGAGATTAGACGTGGTGGGTTAATGTTAGGCAAGAATGTCTTTAATATGGCAAAGATATCATTATTATCATCATCTCACTGAGTGAACGACGTCGTGTAATAGGGTTACAAGAAGCTGTATGTTCCTTGTGCGATACTGCAGAAACACTTTGCAGGAATGAAGCTTCTGTCAGCGGTGGTCAAGAGAATGCAGCACCACAAGAAAACAAGACTCCTGACGGCCACGTGTATCAGTATTTCACATTTGTAGTGGCTTACGTCGTGCTTACGTCAGCCTGTGATCTTTCAGTGTTAATCACTGAAACATGTTACCTATGCAAATGTATACCCAAAATTCCGTTACTCAAATTAAGTTTTGGTGTGCAGTTTTTTTCTGTCACTGTGTTTGTAATCATATCTACCGTTCTTGTTGTAAATGTCAATAAGAAAAGCAAATGATTTTACAAATTTCAGATGGAAAATATACATTTCTTATCAAGTTATTGTAGTCCAACTGCTGAACGCCAGTCAGCTTAATTCGTCTATGCAGAAAAATGTGTGCAAGAAAATTATTTTTAAGACTATTTTTGAATTTAAATTCATATGATTGACTTCAGAAAAAGAATTAAATCACAATTTCACACATATCATTGCAGTCCAGAAAGTACGTGGTATATAAGGTTGCAGGCGAAAGAAGATCGTACGAATATGATCCATGCAATCCGTGAAGCATTCACCATGGTTCACTGATAGGGAATGTGATTACACTATCTCTGCTACCATTCAGATGAAATGATAATAAGTACATTCTGTATTGAGCCTCGATTCATACTTTCTCCCCCCCCCCCCCAAAAAAAAGAAAGGAAACTCGATGTTTACATTGTGAAGCTTGTCCAACACATGGAAGTTACAGCAATTAAACAACGCGCATAAACAAAAAAGTTAGGCATGAATCACATGCACGTTGTGAATTATTAACAACATCGTAATTCACGAGTGCCTTTCCTGCAAACTGCCAAGCTGTACCTCGCCAGCACGCCATCCAGAAACTAGCATTTTGCGGCATCCGACAGTACACACATCAATTCTCAGCACTGCGGAGGACAAGAGTGTCCTAGGATTCCCAGCGAGGTGGGAAGCGACCTAATTGGTTTGCTCAACCGAAATTCAATAGTGACTTTCTACATACCTAAGAGACCATCGCAAAGTTATCTAAGATGCTGGCAAGTTACGTTAGATACAGAACTGCATCCTTGCAGTGAGCCTACGGTAACTAATACGCGACATATAAAAATAAAAAATCGAAAACTGGTAGTTACAATTTAACATCAAAGTCTGAAATGTTCATTATAGCCTTCGTTTGTGCTAGGACCATCCTCGGGAGAAATAAGAAAAAAAGATTGCCTTACATGAGAGAATATTTAAGTCGCTTGTTGATCTGCAATTCACTTTTTCGCTATGTTCTTATGGTGTGTTCAGTTACATCCATTGAAATGGCTACTTAGATCTCATTAATCACTGTTTATAAACTTGCAAAGGAGACAACTATACGTTATTGATGAATCTGTGGTATTGGTCGCGAAATGTATTACATGTATTACAGTAAGAGAGACTGTGATGTTAATAACGACAATATTACAATTACTTTAAGGAATTACAAAGATTGTACTTTAAGGCCATAGATTCATATATGTTCGTAATTGTAAGGCGTTTCCTATTTTAATCGTGTTCAGGTGAAACAGGTGAAGCAACATGTCTTGTTAAAATTAGGATCTCATTTTTCCACTTTTCTCCTTAATTTGATTTTGGTGCCCTCTTATCAGTGATGTTTCTGGATACCTGTAAGGACAGTTTGTCTGTCAGTATAACCTTCTCAAAAATTTCAATATTTTGCTGCCGTTTACGTTATCAACTTTTTTTTGGTACTGTATTAGAGTTCCATCAGAAATGGGGTCTCATCAGTGAGGATCACGATTCAGATCTGCGTCTTACCATTGTAATTTCAGGTTCCCGTGGTTTGACTAAATCACAAAAGACAGACACCAAGATGTTTCCGTTCAAAAGGATATAGCCGCTTACAGTGTCTTTCTTTCTCCGTTCTCAGTTAGATTTCGGTCAGTAAAGGCCTCTTCGTCTATGGAACGTCAAATCTATGACTTCCTTCTTTTTTACCTTATCTTATATGTATCGTATTTCTCCTACCTCTGAAAACTGTGTGTATAATTCTGTATTTTTTGTAGATTTTCTAAGTAATTTTTCATACAGTTTCACAGATAGAGAAACGGAATGGTTGCCACATTTTTGTCTAAGATAAAATGTACAAAATTTGTGACTAGACTCAAAATCTGTCGGTTGGTATAGAGATGTTATCTCGGTTGGTGTGTCACCAGCAGAACTAGAAGAAACTGCAGGAATGCCCCAAGGAGGGGTATTGGAACTGTTGCTCTTCTTGTTGAATATTAACGAGCTGGCAGCCAATACTAAAAGAACCTCCGGCGTTTTACAGATCATGCATATATATATATAATGAAATACTATTCAACTAAAAAACGGCACAGATGTCCAGTCAGGTCTTTGTAATAATACGAAATGCTGTTAAATCTGGCTTGTTGCTTTAAGTGTACAGTAATGAAAATTCTTTATTTCACGTCAAGCACACCTCAATATCAAACTGTGCAATTCACAAAAAGCAGACTACAACATCAATGAATCAGAAATTGAATGGGTCAACTCATACTAACGCCTGGATGTATAGTCTTAGGTGGATCTGTACTGGAATGGTCACATGGGCTGATTCGTGACCAAAGGAGTTAGACTTCATTCTACAAAGGTGACTGCTAACACATCACTTCTGGGTTCGATCTTAGAATATGCATCAAGTGTGTAGAACTCTTACCATATATGACTGACTGGACATATTGAACGTATTAAATGAACGACAGCACGAAAGCCAGGAGGTTTGCTTAATCCAATGGAGGGCGTCGGGGAAACGGTACAGAAAGTGGAGTGGTAGACCCCAGAAGACTGACGCCAAATATCCCTCGAATGTGTGCTTGCAAAGTTTCTGCAACTGTTATCAAGTGAATAGTCAAGTTACGTTGTTCAACCTCTTTCGTATGCATCCGTAGAGACAGCAAAGACAATTTGAGGCAAATTACAGAGTACACGACTGCATTTTAGCAGTAATTCTTCCAGCTAGCCATGTGCGGTTTGATCGAAGGAAAGGAAGATTAGGTTTTGACATCCCGTTGACATAGAGGTCATTACAGACGTAGCAGCAGCTCGGAATGTTGCAAGGATGAGGACAGAAATCGGCCCTATCCTTGCAAAGGAACCATCCTTGCGTTTGTCTGGGACGATTTAAGGACTTTACGGTAAAACTAAATATGGATGGGTGGAGGCGGATTTCAACTGTCGTCCTCCCGAATTCGAATCCAGTGTGCTAACCACAGCACCACCTCGATCGATACAACTGAAACAGGAAGAAACTCTAAAATGTTGTCTAGTATTGACTATTTCCCGCCATGTACTTCACAGTGTTTTGCAGAGCATTTATGTACATAAAGGCAGAAATCCAAAGGAAATTTAATGCTGAGTTGTCAACTGTCACTTGCACTGAATTCCGCATTGAACCACTCACACCGGAGGTTCGAGTTTTCCCTCGGGAATCGGTGTGTGTGTGTGTGTGTGTGTGTGTGTGTGTGTGTGTGTGTGTGTGTGTGTGTGTGTGTGTGTGTCTGTGTTGTTCTTACCTTAAGTTAGTTTAAGTAGTGTGTAAGTCTAGGGACCGATGACCTCAGCAGTTTGGTGACTTAGAAATACACATACAATTTAACATCCACTTTGAATTCCACTTAATACAGTCTTACCGTCAGACGAACGCAGTCAAGTAACATTAACGTGACCACCTGTCGCCGGCCGCTATGGCCGAGCGGTTCTAGGCGCTTCAGTCTGGAACCGCGCACCGCTACGGTCGCCGGCTCGAATCCTGCCTCGGGTTTGTATGTGTGTAATGTCCTTAGGTTAGTTAGGTTTCAGTAATTCTGAGTTCTAGGTGACTGATAACCTCAGATGTTAAGTGCCATAGCGCTCAGAGCCATATGAACCACCTGTCAAACGCCTGAATAACCACCTTTTGTAAAGCAGACTGCCGCGAGATGTGCAGAAAGAGGGCCAAGGAGATTCTGAAAGGTAGCGACAGGCATATGGAGCCATGTCGACTCTAGTGCTTTAGCTAGCTGCGTTGTTTTCCGGGTAAGGGCCCATGACGCAAACGGTCCGGTCGAGGTGGTCCCACAGATTCTCGATCGGCTCTAAGTCCGGGGACTTTGATGGCCAGTACACTACGAACTTAGTGGCATGTTGCATTGTCGTGCTGATAAATGCCACCATGCCGAGGAAAAACAGATCCCATGTAGGGATGGACATCGTCTCTAGATGTAGTCCCATACTTGTGATAACCCATTGTGTCTTCCAGAAAGACGAGATCACGCAGTGAATGTCACGAAAACATTTTCCATCTCATAACGCTCCCTCCTGCGACCTTGACGCTTCCGAGGGCTGTTGCAGGGTGTTTGCTTTCAGAGGCTTCATTCAATGCGCGCCAAAGGCCATCTGTCCGATGGAGCATTAAGCGTGAATCATCTGGAAAGACCACCTGTCACCATTCTGGGTCATCCATTTGCGGTAACGAGGTACAAATTGCAGCCTTGTTCTCCAGACGCATGAACCAGGAATCTGCAGCAACTTCCGCTGAACGGTCGTTGAAGAAATACTGTTGGCAGCCCCATGTTTCACATAGGTGGTCAGTTTCTGAGAGATGCACGCCTATTCGCCCAATCACATCTCCGCAGCCGTCGTTCACCTCTATCATATATGGTTCGTTGTGTATCACACTTGCCTCGGCGCCTATTTTGGATAGCGCCATTTTGATATTCACGGTTTATTTGAATCACAGCTATATGTGAACAGTTTATCAACTTAGTAGGTTTGACTTCCAGCCTTGGCCAGAAAGCCAACAACTATGTCCTTCTGGGCGTCAGAGTAATTGCTCCGTTTCGGCATTACGACATCGCCTGCATTGTTTCCAACGTTCTCTCTTCACGTTTCATGGTGCCACATGGCTATGGTCACAATTATGTCACTTGACAGTGTATATTGCTTGAATGATACTAATAAGCTGCAAATTTACACCGCGAAAGCGGGCTAGGCGTGAAATTTTGGCGTGACGACGTCCAAAGGTTTGGGGCCAAACTGCTGAGGTCATCGATCCTACTTAATCTAACTTAAACTAACTTAGGCTATGGACAACACACACACACATGCCCGAGGGAGGACTCGAACCTCCGACTGGGGGAGCCGCACGGACTGTGACAAGGCCCTCTAGACTACGCGGCTACCGTGCGGCACCGTCCATTCATTAACGCCTCTAATATTTTGAGGAGTATATGTGCAATGCAAGTTGTGGCATACATCAAGACCATCACAAAAAAGTTTTACACAGAGCGTTCTCCAGACTCAGATTCTAAATGGTTTACAAGTATTTACATTAACGTAGTATGTTAGTTTTATAGGAATCTCAGGAATAGTACTGATTCTTCCACCTTCGCTGCTAGTCCATGGAAGCAACCGAATGAAGTGAGCGCTGCAGAAATTTAGGTCAAGCGCGCTGAGGCGTTCGATTATTCGTCTATTTCAACATCTGACCATTAACCTACATGTGTACTCTGTCTGCCGTGATCCAGTCAGATGTAACCAGAAATTAGGTCACCACAGATGATATAAGGGCTTTCGTAATGGCTGTCTCGTAACACTGGTGGATTAAGTCCAGAGCAGCTTACCTGTCAGTGCTGCAACATACACGTTCGGGGATCTAGTGGAAGCGATAACATTTCATAGATGAAGGAGGCCGTTTCCTGCCCATCAGAAACAATTGAAAATTCTAGTAACGTAATATCCGTCCAACTCAAACCCAAATTATTAATAGAGTTTTTCTGTTTATCACAGGGAAGCGCACAAACTAATGCTGTTTGCATTCCATTAGTAGGGCCATCTTTGGGAAAGCTTAGTTCCGCCGTGAAATATTCAAGCAAATACAGACATCTCTGAACGAACCAAGTACGAAATTCACAACTATAAAAGGATCGACAAAATAAGCTTTTCAACGTCATTGCTAACGAATAATAGTTCTCCGTTTTCGTATTGTAATAATCTAGAAGCAGTTAATTTTCTTTTTCTTTTCTGCTGTAAAGGAATCTCTCGATCGTCATTTTAAACTTCCCACTTCTTTGCATTTGTGTCTGTAGTGCCTGTACCTTCTGCCAGTCTAGGCCTTATGGCTTGTTCCAGCCACACCATTTCTTCCTCGGCATTCCCGCACTCTTCTTCCAATAGGATTGTACTCCGTTGCTTGTCGAGGGATTCTCTGAGGTGACACGCGCAATATATGCTCTCTTTCCAATCCTGCTTTCGTTGGATTACTTTTTCAGTCAGTGGCTGTACCGCCAGTTCTTTCCTTATTTCTTCATTTATTATTCTGTCTTCTCATTTTCAGCCTCTCATTGATATAAGAAACTTTATTTCTGATGTTTCAAGTTGTCCTAGATCTTGATGTCCAACTTTCTGCTCCAGAAAGTACTGTGAGTAGTGCCATGACTTTATAAATTTGATTTCAGTTTCCCTTCTAGTATTAACCCTTTAATGTTCTTCTTATCGTGCCACATTTGTATTGATAGGTGTTCACTTTCTTATTAACGTCTTTCTTTTCTAAATGACCACTGTTTTTGTTTTTTGTATCTGTAGATTATAATTTAGGCTTATACTGTTTAATCTATATACTGTTATCTGTAATTTGTCTTCTGTATTTTGATCATCGGGAAAAAGCATCATTATACTTGGAAATTTCCCCGGCCTAGTTTTTCTACCTTCGGGCATTCTCTCCATCATCCGTTCCCCGACTAAGTCACCGATTTCGATGTTGAACAGCGTTGGTGACATACTAGTTGCTTGCCTTACTTCCTGGTGTGTCTCCATCTCTGATGTCAGTTCTTTGCCAGTATCAGTTCTTATTTTGGAGTTTTTGTTCAAACATTGACATACTTTTATCAGGTGTGTGGGGAAACCTCTTTCCTCCAATACTGCCTAGAGCTTTTTTCTGTGGATGTAGTCAAATTGCTTCTCAAAGTCGGTAAGTGTTGGCTGCGACCCCAAATTGAAATCTCGTGAAGCGAGTAAAAAAATTCGTACAAGCATAGGTTACAGACTTATCACATAGCTCTCAGCTTGGAGGACCAGCCTTGCCTTAAGGGTTTGCTGTCCTAGAAAGGCTTCACTACGCCTGCGGAATCTTCGTACTCATGCAGAAAGATTAACCAACAAAATATGTTAAACTCTTCCCGCGTATTTAGCTTCATTATGTCCTTGATGCTGCACGAATTTTTGGCAAAGAGACTTGTTGTCATCTTCTGGTCGCGCTAAGGTGTTACCTGTGTTATTGGATGATCCAGTAGCGCATCCCTTACAATATCTTGTGGAAGTCATTGAATGCCTATAGAACTACACAACGTATCACTAATCAGGATGATAGATAGTTTTTCAACCTCTTTTCAAAGTTATTTACTCTTTACTTGGACGACATAATGAAATAACTGGAAGCAACATCAACAGATGGTGTTCAGATGCAGCAGCATAAACCTATTAAAATATTATTCTTATAAGCTGAGCAAGATATTACCGCTATCCTCTGAAGTAAACGTACAGTCAGGAGGCCTCGTAATACATAACATAGTCAAATAAAACAGCTATTCCATCACAGATACAAAAATCTTTGTAATGATCTTCAAGGAAAACAAATCACAAGTTCAAAAATGTGCTTAGATGACACCTGTTTTGAAGAAATTTCTACCTTTAATTCCTTTACTTCTTCAGCGGCTTTATTACATTTGAATGTAACCGAGGCAGCTAGTTTCTAACGAATGTGCAGCACAATAAAAACACTGGAAAAAGCCTCTCGCGCGTACATCCGGATAAAATTCTGGCAGATAAGACTGCAGTTCCAATTCTTAGATATAGCACTGGAGAATGAATCGGGAAGTATAACTACACAAGCTGAGCTAAAACCACACAACCAAAGTTTCTGTCAAATGTCAAAACCGAGTGAGGTGGCGCAGTGGTTAGACAATGGACTCGCATTCGGGAGGACGACGGTTCAATCCCGCGCCCGGCCATCCTGATTTAGGTTTTCCGTGATTTCCCTAAATCACTCCAGGCAAATGCCGGGATGGTTCCTATGAAAGGGCACGGCCGACTTCCATCCCCATACTTCCCTAATCCGATGAGACCGATGACCTCGCTGTCTGGTCTCCTTCCTCAGAAACAACCCAACCCCCCCCCCCCCCCCCCAACAACCCCCAACAAATGTCAAAGTTCGTAACATCTGGATCATCCACATGAAGAAGACGTAAGACAAGAATTGAACATATTCTCAGTAGCAATTGAAAAAGGGGAACACGAGCAAAAACAGCTCAGTCTTGTTTTTCTGATGAGGAACGAGTGACTACCAAAATAACCTGTTGAATACCGAACGATGTATGAAGTGCAAGGATGAGACTGATGCACACGAGCAGGCTTGTACGCCTAAACAGCAAAGAAAATGACAACTGCCAGTATTTTAAGTCCACCATGTAAATGCCTGAATGATATCTTCTCAAGATTTTGTAACAGTTTCATCACTACTAATGAGGTGATCTATCAAATACCGATGACATTGTTTTTGTTACTGAACGTTCCGGAAAGTATAAATGAGCTAATGTTGGTATATCATTTACGGAATAGTCTGCTGCATCTGCTTCCATGTCTACTGATAGCCAGTTATTTAGTTACTTAGTTGCAAGTTTCATAAACCAGTTGAACGGTTGAATTATGGAAACGATTTGGAACGAGGCAGTTTGTAAGATAGGTATATATATTTAGCGTTAACGTTAATGAACGCATTATTTATCTCCTCCTGCTCATGGAAATTCGCTTAAAACATACTTCATTTCAATTTTTTTATAGTTTTAGTTTCTATTACAGGCCATAAGTTGTAAAATAAGAATTCGTCTGAGGAATGTAAAATGATTTTAGGTTAGATTTAGAACTTGCTTTTCTACCTGTTAGACACATTGTTTTATTGGGCAAATGATCAAGAATGTTTGATGCTGCATATCTGAGCCACTGCTAGCTTAAATAATGGGTAATAAAGGTATCTTTTTCTCTGGTGTTGTAGATACGCACGTCACTATTCTTCTCTAATTGCGATGGATAAAGTATGATGAATCTCACTAGCGAATTTTGATAGTGCACTTAAAATTCCTGCGCTTTGATAACGTGCCTACATGACGACTATAAGTGAACATCTCTTCTTACTTCACCTTTTGTGCAATCAATAGTTTCTTTCTAACTTATGAGTTACTCCAGAAAGCTATTACATAAGACGCTGATTCGTTTGTTTCCAAGACTGGGAATTATACGAAGAACAACAGCAGCTGCAAGTAGTTGTTTGAGAAGATTAGAAATATGCGTCTTCCAGTTCAAGTTTGCTTCAATATATACAAGCAAAACTTTGAAGCACTCTACCCTACTTGCTGACTTCTCTTAATGTCCTACAGCAATTGTTGGTATGACTCTACTTGTTGAGCAGAACTGAATATAATGTGTTACTTCAAAATTAAGGAAAAGTCCATGTTTAGGGCACCACTTAATAATTCTTTGAAAACATCATTAACAATCTCTTTTGTTGCTTTCTATCTAATTGGATTTATTATATTAGTCGTATCGTTTTCAGAAGGTCCCCATTCCGAATGTTGAATATTAACTAAAAGGTTATTCACATATACGAGGAATAGGAATTGACCCAGAATAGAATCCTATGAGAGTCCCTTTGTGATTTCTCCCCAGCCACTGAAATTTTCTACTTTTACAACATTATTTGAATTTTTTCTCGTAACATTAGCAGTTGTTTGTTACGTATGATTCAAACTATTGGTGTATAAAACCATCAATTACACGCAACGTACGGTTTTCTTCGAATGTAACATGCGCGGCACAATCAAACGCCTTGAAAAGATCACAAGAAATATCCATTGCCAATATTTTATTATTTAAGGCTTGTAATGTTCAGCGGGTGACTGTATAGGTAGCCTTCGCAGTTGAGCAACCCTTCTGGACTTCAAACTGTGATCTGCTAAGGACTCTGTAATTAAATGTTAGATTGCTCTGGTCCATATAACCTTTTCAAAGAATTCGGAAAAAATGCTTCAGTTAGGAAACTAATCGATAATTATTCAAGTACTTCTTGTCACCTTTCTTTTGAAGAGGTTTAACAACTGCATATTTTAATCTTTCTAGAAACATTCCCTGTGCTAGTGACGCATTATATGTATCGCTCAGGAAATACTTATTAAGTCAGGGTAAATGTTCAGAATTCTGTTTGAAATTTAACAACAATATATGTGCTTATGTTTTTTAGAATGTTCATAATTCTTTAAATTTCAGTGAATGGTGCTGGAGCTGCTTCCAGTTCCTTGAGGTTTTCTGGAATTACATTTTTAATATATTCTGTCGTTTCCTCATGTGAACCATTTTAAACGATTTTTAGAAAGTGATTTTTTTTTCAAGCTGCCTTATTACTACTAGAGTCTGCCATCTTATTACTTATGCAGGCCAGAGTGCTCCACAGGGAACTCTTAGCCAGTACCCATGGCCTCCATCGCGCAGAAAAACAGTGCTACACAGTTGAGGCCACGGGCAATGTTGCCCGTGCAGCACCACAGAGGCGAGGCTGCGTGGACTTCTTTTGTCTGCCCTTTTGTGTTATATTTTACTGCCTTACAGCAAAAACACGTTTTAAAGAATACAGGTATTTGGAAGTAGGAAATTATGAAGTTATGGTATAACTTAAGAACAGAATAAAATATGACAGGAAATAATAGATGCAGATATTCCTTCAATAGCACCACCTGGGGAAGGGGACTTGGTATTGAACTTAAAGTCCATCGTCCACATGTGGTGCTATCCATTTTAGTAACTATCCACATGAACATCCCTCTTCGAGAAAACCCGATTGGGTCAGTCCATGTGGATCTAATCTACGTTGTTGTTGTTTGTTAGACTGCTGTGTGAGTTGACGATTGCTACGTTGTACAACAACTACAGCTCGGTTATTTAGTAAACAAATTGTGCATTGCTTTGGAACAATATCCTTCCTCAATATAATCTAATTAATTTATATACTGTTCCTACATAACTGTAGCAGGAGTAACCAGCCACCACTAACCTATTATTAATCTAGTAAAAATATTTTTGTAGAATGGCATAGTGGACTCATAATTTTATATAATTGCGTAATATGCATTATCTCACTTGTTGTGTATTTACTCGTGCACTGTTCGCGTTTGCTTGCTTATTCAATATAAAATGTATATTAAATTCAAAATATAACATTTACAGTGATGCATTCATTTACGTAGCTACTTAACAATGTTGGGCACAGGTTTAATGGGGATTCTAGAAGAATATCTATGCACGGACTATTCTAATTATTCCTAATTCCATTTAGATTCATTCATAATAAGATATAAATCGCTATCTTAGATTAATTTTAACGCAGGTAGTTGTGCATGTTTTACATGTTTTGTGTTATGTGTATATTGTGTGTCTATGTTATGTTAGTGTTGTCACTGTCACTCGTAGCATGGTCAGTACAGGAGGTACAAAGGCTATCTATGTCGGCCTGTCTTCGCCTTCTGCGCCTCTTATATTGGTGAGTCTGTTTGTATGAGCTATGTTCTGTTAGGAGATGTTGTTGGCGATTGTGTTCAGCTGTGTCCATGTATCTGGGTTCCTCAGTGCATCATATATTGTTCATTTCGTTATGTATTCTATGTCACAGCGTAAGTGTCTGTATCCAGAGCATTTCAATGGGAATTGTTCTGGGAAACCGATTTCCTCGCATGTGAAACGTTTGATTTCTTGAAGCAGCGTGGACTGCAAGTGCGTAGGATAAGGGCCATATCCAGTCATAAACGTGATTGTTATAAGTACTCTAAGCCAGTTAATTACCATTGACAACTTTGTAATTTGATACCGCACAGTGGATGGTAACGACATACGACGTCACTGTGTGTTGCAGACGGAGCAGCTGACGGTGCTGTGGATCCTTTTCGCTCTGATCGTGCTCGGCAATTCGGCCGTGCTCATAGCGCTCTACCTCAACAAGAACCGGAAATCCCGCATGAACTTCTTTATCATGCAACTGGCTTTAGCAGGTAAGTTTCACAAGAGAACATTGTATTTATCACATCGAATCCTTAACTGACTAGGTGCGGTCTCGCAGACCGCGCGAGAATTTTCGCACTCGCTCTCCAAAGTAAATTCTGACAGAGTTCTTCAGAACTCCACCTACGCTCCATAAATCGCCTAATCTATTATGTTTTTTTAGGTTGCATTATCGCCTTCTATATCTTTTACTGGCACGTGTTGGGGTCTCCTATATCGCACCTCGTGAATTACGTACCGATTTTCTTAGTATAGCACAAAATGTGTTCACAGGAATGTCTCTCTTTTAACTCTACTAGGTGTGAGAAAGTGGTTAGTTGATAAAGAGAGGAAGCTGTCAGTGACGCAGATCAAAAAACAGACGAAAAAGACGACGAGTTTGCAGTGGACAGTAATTAGAATTTTGCTGACGAACAAGTGTATCATTCAGGGGAAGAAATTCAGGACATTGGTGCTCGACACTTCCATGTTCCTCCAATAAAATACATAAAGTGTTAGTTAATCAAATTTTTTCTGAGTGGTGCTAAAGGGAAATGTTGATCCGAGCAGTGAATGTCAGCTTTGCAGATTTTCTTTTTGTCCTATCGAGTGCAATTTTTATGTGCAAGCTCAAATTCTTGAACTTTGCTTTATGTTAACATTTACATGCTGTAGAGATTCTACAATTTTCAGAGTACAAAATTTAATTATCTAACAGTTTGTCAGTTTATTTATGTGTGCTATTTAAAAAAAAACGTAATTTTTGTGTGATGAAAAGTGAAATACTGGAAATGTTACTTAGTGCAATCAAATCAACAACGATGATTTAAACAACACTCATTTATTTGTAAAAATTACTGTTATACAACGTAAATGGATATTTTCAAGTGTTTTATCCCCTAAAAATCAGTTTAAACATAGGAGTCTCAGATACCTCACCTCACAGTATATGTTACAGAAAAGTCATCACGTGAGTTACGAGTTAATCTGCTTAAAGCGTCAGCATAGATTATTTCTGTTGCGGCCTCTCTCTGCTATATTTACACACGTCTCACATGAATTTTCTTTTCTTGCTTCTCTCTTCCCACGGATTTTATCGGCTGCAGCCTTTCAGCATATTTCTTCCCTCACTCATGTTTTGTCTCTGTCCCACTATGCTCTTCTGTCCACTATGCCTTACTCCATCCCCAATGCCTTTCGTGTAATAATACAATTTGGCTAATATCTTTCTTCTTTGTCTCCACTTCTGCGATTTTCTTACTAACAACTAAATTGTTGAACAGTTTTTCATCCAACAGATTGTCATTCTACCGTTGCAGCTTCTTTCAGCTAGAACTTTGCTGGAAGGCATCAATGGCCAAGGGTAATGTCTTTTGACTAGTAATGAAAGGCATTATAGACAAGCTACCGTAATCAAGATGTTCTACTGCTACAAGACAGAAGACTACTGGCATCAAAATCACCCTCGCTCTGCCAACAGCCTGGTAAAACAGGGCGGAGGAGCAGACAGAGAATAGGGAAACCTCTTGCTGTAGGGCTGGCATACTGCCGTTAAATGGTTGAAGAACCAGCAAAGATTAACTGCATCAGGATGTAGAAGGTAATGGGAACCAATGTGTTAAAGATACATAATGTATAACCACATGACATGTGCACTATAGCTGGAAAAAGTGTTATGATCACCTCTCAATTGTCCTTAGATTTTGTACTAGTTCCCCAATCGGATACCTGAGAGATCACTGCCAAGAGAGAGGTAACTATGAAAAAAATGTTGGAATAATCAAAGAAAGAACAATATTCTAAGTGCTGAGCGTGGTATATCACAAGTTTTAATGTACTAGGTAAGCTAGGAAATCTGAAAAGGAAACTGCAAAGACTCAGCCTAGAAACAGTTGGGATCAGTACAGGATTTGGAGAGGGGAACTGAGTTCGCAATTGGAAATAGCCAGCATGTAGCCATATATACGCAATAATGTGAAATTTGAGTATAAAATGACTCGTTCTACATCATTACGGTAAATAGCGAACATTATTCGTGAACAAGAAACTAACTGTGAACAGTTTAATAATAGGTTGTTCTCTTCCCAACCGAGAGGAGCCTACGCAAACAGCAGTAGTGGGGTATATATGCAGAGATCACAAATAGATGGTGAAGCATTAGGAAAAGTATACAACGATGTTCAACGGGAAATTAAGTATCTACCGTAGACGATAATCTATTAATTATGGCAGATTGGAACACAGTTGTAGCGGAAGGAACAGAAGATAGATGCGGGAGACTATGGGCCTGATAGTAGGAACAGGGGAAAAAAAATAACTGAGTTCTACAATAAATATCAGCTAGTAATAGCCAATACATTGGTAAAAAATCACAAGAAGATGAGGTATACCAGAAAAATCTCCAGAGACACGAGAAGATTCAAGATGGACTACTTCACGGTCAGGCAGAGGTTTCAATATCACATATAGACCACCTTGAGGCAGGTACTGACACGGATCCCATTTCATTAATGATGAGTAGTCTGAGGTTTAAGAGACCTCAAGAATCATTGCGCAGAGAAGTAGAATAACCAAGTATTGTGGAGTGGTGAGTTGTGTTTGACGTTCTCTACGGCTGCAGATTCTGAAACAATAAATTCCGCAGTAGGCAGTTGCGTTGAAGAGGAAAGGACACCTTAAAGAAGGGAAATTACAGAAGGGGCAGAAAGAAACGTAGGAACTTTTAAGATAATTGCGAATAGGCCTTGTATTTTCTTTGTCTTTGGTACTTACCCTGTACCTGCACCTGATCGGGATGGTTAATGCCAGATGTGGTATTGATAATGTTAAAGGGTTGCCAGATGCTCTTCTGACGCCACTCCTTTGCCCTGTGGGAAATAAGTTTTGTACCCCAGCTCTCTGTTACCCATGTATCATGTTTGACCATGTGAAAGTGTGCAAACATCTCCTAAATGATTGCTCGTCGTGTAATTGGTACGGGACGTGGGTACTCGTCTGGTATTCACGTATCTGAATGATCGAAACGGCCTAAAAACAGTACACCAGGCAGTTTCCACCTGCCCGAATAACAGAAGTGATGTGCTTGAAAAGAAGCTTTGGATGAGAAAATAAATACTGCAACTGATCAGATAAAGAAGGAAGTACAAAACCATTCACTGAAATATAGGAATACAGGAAAAAAGTGACGAAATCGAAAAAGAAATGGTAGTCCGTAGGAGTGATTCAGCAAGTAGAAAAGTCAAAACAGCCGTCCCTGAAATTAAGAATATGGCCGTCAACATTAAAAGTAAAACAGAAATTCCACTGTTAAACGCAAGGAACGTTTTACGTCGTCAAATATGAGGAGACTAAGAATCCTATGTCTCAGTTCGATAGACAGACAATTCAAACAAATCGTATTAGCGAGTTTTACTACTAAATGAAAAGAGACAATACTTAACTTTGAGAATTATAGATGTCTCGCAAGCAAAGGGTGATACGGAAAATTAGCAATTTTCTTCAGTAAAGGCAATCCTAAGTCACTGCTATACAATTGCCTAATCTTTAAGGTACTATGGAAGTGGGTCGCGGCCAGCCGGGCGCAACACGTATGTCCTCTTCGCATATGGTCTACTGCTGTCGCGTTGTTGTCCTGGAGAGGGGTCGGTCATCGCGTAATTGGCTGACGTCTTCTCACAGCCACCTCTTCTCTATCGTTCCCGACTGGCGCGCCGGCGCTTCACTTTAAGCCGTAACAAAGTGGATAAATGGAAAGAGTACACCAAAGGCCCCTAAGAGGTGCCATTATAGAAGAGACAGGAGTCAGTGTGAAAGACATAGGGAATCCTATATGAGTCAGAGTTTAAGAGAGCCTCGAATAACTTGCTATCAAATAAGGCAGAAAAGATGGACAAAATTTCTTTGCAATTTCTAAAATCACTGAGGGAAGTGTAAAAGAAACAGTAATTGAACTTTCGTGCGTAGAATTTGTGAAATTGGAGAAATGCCATTAGACTTCCTTAAACATGTCATCCACTCTATCCCGAAGGCAGCAAGTGCAGATATGTGGAAGAACTATCGCGCAAGCAGGTTAACAGCTTATGCCTCATAGATCCAACTTAGTGACAAGAATAATATACAAAAGAATCGAAAAGAAACTGATGATCTGTTAAACGACTATCATGGTGGTTTTCGCAAAGTGGCACTGCTCATACTGCGCTTTTTTCAATAAGAAAGGCTTAAGAGAAATTGAGATACGTTTGTGAGAAAGGCGTTCGAAAGTCTAAAATGATGTAAACTGTTCATAGTTCTGAGAAGAACGCTATAGGGAGAGACAGGTTATATTCCCTATGTACAAGAACCAAGAGAGCACGATAAGAATGGAAAACCAAGAACGAAATGCAGGGGATTTAATGGGTGTAAAACGACTTGAGGTGCAACCTGAGTAGAAGAAGGTTTTGGTTGGTAGGACACCTTCTGATGCATCAGGAGATCACCAATTTAATACTGGAGTTTAAGCGTTGAGAGGGGTGGGCTAAAAATCGTAGAGATGAATACTGTAAGCAGAATGAGAAGGATGTAAATGGCAGTAGTTACTCAGAGATGAAGAGGATTCCAGAGGTAAGAGTAGCGTGGAGAGTTGTATCAAACCAATCTTGAGACTGAACACCACCACAACAACAAAGATATAGCTGTACTCTTCCTCTGCTACTGTTCAATTTATATATCGAAGAAGCAAGGTAAATATAAGAGAAAGGTTCTGGAGTGAGGTTAAAGTTCAGGGTAAAAGTGTGTCAATGATGAGTCCTCACCGAAGGCGAAGAAGAATTACAGGATCTGATGGATGGAATTAACAGTGTAACAAGTAAGGAACATGAGCTAAGAGTAAACCGAATAAAGACGAATGTATTGAAATTAACGATAAACTTTACATCAAAATAGGTGACCATAAAGTAGATGAAGTAAAGGAATTGCGATACCTTGTAAGTAAAATAATACGTTAAAAAGTTGAAATGTCTCTGAGCACTCTGGGACTTAACATCTGAGGTCATAAGTCCCCTAGAACTTAGAACTACTTAAACCTAACTACTTAAACCTAACCAACCTAAGGACATCACACACATCCATGCCCCAGGCAGAATTCGAACCTGCGACCATAGCAGTCGCACGGTTCCGGACTGAAACGCCTAGAACCAAAATACAGGGTGCCCAGAAAAGGACTCCCTGATTTCAAAATTAAATATCTCGAAAACAAAATCGATAGAGCAATGCAGCAAACGGTATGTTTATTGTGAAAGCTGTAAGAAGTTTATACAGCAGTTTGAAATAATAGTTACAAAAGCTGCTAACAGATGGCGCAGTAATCGCCATACGTAATGCCTAGTATAAATAGTGATCCGAAGCCCAGAGCGATCAGTTCCACTATTGAAACGTGAAAGGAGGTTAGCGTACCGAAGGAAGAGATTAAAACCATGTACCCCATTGAACAACAAGTTTTCCTGGTGCTAGAGTACCACAGGTTAGAATAGAGTCCTACGGCAACAAGGTGAAGTTTTCATGCACGATTTGATGTTCCAAAAGGAACCGATGCGAAAACCATTCGTACGCTCTTCGCAAAATTTAAACGAACAGGCAGCGTAACTGATGATCTAGTGGGGCATGTTGGCCGCAAGCAAACCGCAGTTACGCCTGAAAATATCGCCACAGTTTCTGGAATTATTCAGCGAAATCCAATGTCATCCGTCCGTAGAATTGCATCTGAGACTTGTTTTAAGCGTTCCAGCACGCAGAAAATACTGAGAAAGAGCCTACACAAGTTTCCATTCAAAATTCAAACGCATCATGCCATACCCGTACGAGCTGTGCAACAAAGGGTTGCCTTTGCTTATCAGATGCTGACAATGATTGATAGTGAAGGATTTGATGTTGGCTGCATTTGGTTTACAGATGAAGCACACTTCCACCTGAATGGATACGTGAATAAGCAGAACTGGCGATTTTGGGGTTCCGAAAAGCCATATTGGTGTGAAGCGAAACCCCTGTATTCTCCTAAAGTTACTGTGTGGGCTGAAGTGTGCAGCAGAGGCATTATTGGCCCATTTTTCATTCGAGAAACGGTCACTGGTGCACCTTACGTTGTAATTTTGGAACAATTTGTTGCCACAGAGCAAGCGTTAGAGGATCGACCAGGTACTGAATGGTTTATGCAAGATGGAGCCCGACCACATCGGACCGAACAAGTCTTTCGCTTTCTTGAGGAATACTTCGGAAATCGAGTCATTGCTTTGGAATATCCCAAATTTACTGGTGCAGGCATGGATTGGCCTCCATATTCGCCGGATTTGACTCCCTGTGACTTTTTTTTGTGGGGCACTGTGAAAGACATGGTCTACCCGAAGCATTCCGCCACGCTGGACGAGCTTGAATCAGCGATCTCTGTGGCGTGTGCATCCATTTCGGCTGAGACACTACGAAATGTGATGGCGAATTTCATTCTTTGTTTACGCCACCTCTGTAGAGCCAATGGTGAACATTTTGAAAACATTGTGATGTGATTGTTTGCAAAGATTGTTTTCATACGACTATTTTTATGTATGCCGATATGAGCTGTACAGCGTACAGCACCATCTGTTAGCAGCTTTTGTAACTATTATTTCAAACTGCTGTATAAACTTCTTACAGCTTTCACAATAAACATACCGTTTGCTGCATTGCTCTATCGATCTTTGTTTTCGAGATATTTAATTTTGAAATCAGGGAGTCCTTTTCTGGACACCCTGTAACAAGTGATGAGCATAGCAAAGAGGACTTGAAACACAGACCAGAGTAGGTAAAAAGGGTATTCTAAACCCAGAGAATCTGCTAGTATGAGAAACAAATTTCTGAGAATGTACGACTGGAGTACTACACGGTATGGCAGTGATTCATCGGCTGTGGGAAAATCGGGAAAGGAGAGACTCGAAGAACTTGCGATGCGGTGCTACGAAATGGTGTTGAAATTTAGGTGAAATAATAGATAAGGAAAAGGAGTTGCTCCGCAGATTCGACGAAGACATTTCACTGTGGGAAACGCTGACGAGACGAAGGGACACGTTGCTGGGATATGTGTAAATAAATTAGCGAATAACTTTCTTGCTACGAGGGTAATCCCAAAAGTAAGGTCTCCTATTTTTTTATAAGTACATAGACCTGTTTATTTCTACAATGGTTTACATCAGTTCACAGCTTGAAGATGTAGCTATTTTTCGACAATCACAATTTCTGTCGATGCATTTTTGTAGACACTGTGGCCCGTGTCATACCAGCTCGCCGCCATGCTGTCCAGAAAGTTAAGAACCTCTTCTTTCACCTCGTCGTCGGAGCTGAATCGCTGAGACCTCAAGTAACGCTGACAGGTACTCTGAGACTCTGAAGAAACTCAAACGGGCAATTCAGAATCGGAGAGGAGGAATGTTGAGCAAGGCCGTACACATTCTCGATGACAACGCTCGCCAACACCTCGCTCGGCAAACTGTTGACCTCGTGCAACAGTTTCAGCGTAACATAACCACCCATCCACCCTATAGTCCTGACTTGGCCCCGACTGATTATCACCCGTTCTCTAGGTTAAACGAACATTTGGCCGGAAAGCGATTCAGTTCCTACGACGAGGTGAAAGAAGAGGTTCATAACTTTCTGAACAGCATGGCGGCGAGCTGGTATGACATGGGCATATAAAAACTGCCACAGCGTCTACAAAATTGCATCGACAAAAGTGGTGATTACGTCAAAAAATAGCTAAATGTTCAAGCTGTAAACTGATGTAAACCACTGTAGAAATAAAGAGGTCTATTTACTTATTAAAAAAAATAGGAGACCTTTCTTTTGGGATTACCCTCGTACTAGATGAAGCTGTAGTGGATGAAATCTGTAGAGAAAGATAGAAACTGGAACACATCCAACAAAGAACTGAGGTCGTATGGTGGACGTGCTACTCTGAGATGAAGAGATTAACGCAAGAGAGGATTTCGTGCAGGCCCCATCAGACTAGTGCGAATACTGCTGACATACATACAGGATGATTTTTTCACCGTGTACGAACTTTAGGCATTCATCTACGAGAGCATACAGAACAAAAAAAATAAAAAAATAAAATAAAATAAAAAGTAAAAAAACAGGTGTAATGAACGTACGTACGGAAAAGCATGGTTTGCATGATAGAGACAACTTATTCGATCATACTTCATTGTTACAGAGACTGCAGTCTAATACGAACTGTACCATGCAGCCATAGTCACAACATGTACTGAAAAGGGTATCCATGTGCCTCAACGCATGCGTGTACGTGCCAGGCTGCAATCGAACAGTGTCAAAGACAACGTGAATACGATGCTCCAGAGTCTCCACATCTGGAATGGGCTCTGCATACACGATACGTTTGAGATGTCCCCATGACCAGATATCGCACGAGGTTAGATTCAGTGAACGAGCATGCTATGCAGCTGGACCCCCTCGACCGGTCAACCGACCAGGGAAGACACGAGTGAGATGCGTCCGAAGTGGTCTGGTGCACCGTCATGTAGCAGCCACATAATCCTTCGAATTATCAGTGACACATATTCCAGCAGGGGATTCAATGTCACCCGCAAGAAACGCTGACAGTTCCGACCTGTTAGGCAACGTGAAAGATAGACTGGTTCCAAAATACAGTCGCTAATTATCCCGGCCCACACATTCCAGCTGCGCAGATGTTGATGATTCATTGTCACCATACCATTGGAGTTCTGCATACAATCCCACAGATGACTGTTACGAAAGTCGAAGATAACACGTAAAGGTGGCCTCATCTGTGAATAGTATAGATGACACAAATCTCTGAATAGTGGTTGCCTGATGAAGAAACCAGTCACAAAACTGCTCTGTCGCTAGTAAGCCGTGCACAGGCTGTAAATCTTAAGGGCAACAACAATTGTCATGGAGAATATACCACACGGTCGTTTGATTAAGTTGTGTGTAAGCCTAGTGACCGATGACCTCAGCAGTTTGGTCCCACAGGAACTTACCACACATTTCCAAATTTTCCTACCAATCTGGTGTCCGAACATTTCGGGTAGGTCCTTCATGAGGTCCTGATTCCTGAAACGACCCTGCTTCAGAGAAACGGCGAAACACTATTGCAAACAGTAAATGCTGTGGTTATTGTCGGATAGTATAGGTCCCCCGATACGAAGGTACAACCTTGCTGTCCGCCGCTTGTTGCCATTTGATTTTCCGTAAGCAAATATCATGTCGGCAAGCTCTCGATTCGAATACGGAACCATTGTGTTCAACACTGTATCACATCCACTACAAGATGAGTCAGAAAGCGAACTGAATCGGACTCGACATTACCAATCGCTATTGCAGGAGAGGGCGCTATGGCACGATGTAGCAGGAAACAATCCATACTTTAACTGCATCGTACAACGCGTATTAGACCGCAGTCTCGGTAACAGATTATGATTCAATAAATGATCTTTAGCATGGAACCCATGCATTTCCGGACGTTAAGTTCATTAGACTCTTTTCGTTCCCTACCTTTTCATCGATCAGTCCCTAGAGTTTGTACACGGCGGAACAAGTCACCCTATATAAACGTTTTCACAATTTATGTCACATACTTCTAGAGGTTGTAGAGGGGACTTAGTAGATCAAGTTTTAAACAGAAATTCATGTCCGGAAACGTCATCCAACGACGCCACAAAGCCGTTAAATGTATGCATATGCAGGGTGTATAAGTGATGATGTGCAAACTTTCTATGATGATGGAGAAGGATCAAGATATATCAATTTGAGGTAAGAGTCCCTGTACTGGAAACGAATGAGTCGAAAGTTAAGAGGAAAACCAATCTGATACCCCTGACAGTGGAATAAACAGTTTGATACCATTGTTGCTAAGATTATAGGGTAGGCATCTTTCATAGGTGGTAGTACGTACCAAAACAAGAAAAAATGTCTAGTAATCATGGGCTCTCGAACGTAAACCTTAAGAATTGTGACCACTTGTTCAATAGAGGAGATATGTTTCACAGTAGCGTAAACGAACAAGTCTTCACAGCTCCTCAGATACACCTCTTAGAGCTAAAGTTTAGTGGACATATTTTCCTTGTTTTGGTCCATACATCATCAGGGCATTACACTATACATATGTAAATTCAGAGGCTCCCGATCCTATAACTTTGACTCTCTGTAGACGTTTCCGGACCGTTTCGGTAATAACAAATGTACTACCCTCCGACAGAGGATTCAGAAGCTTATATCATTGATAGATATTCCTTTTTTTGATAAAAACCGATAGAAAATCATATAGCAACTCCCTTCGTAGAATGAAGCAGAGCAACCTCACATTTACTTCATGTGTGCACAGGAAACGTGTTTCCAGCGTGGCATCCTTTTTCTTTTTGGCTACCGTGTTCGCGTAATATTCGGTACAGAACTCTACATCGCGTTGCATCGTCTTCTTTCATCTTTAAGTACGCAATAACACAAGAAAATTACTTACCACTGAGTTTTGTTTCGGTTTTATCAGAAAAAAGAAGTATCTATCGCCGGCCGTGGTGGCCGAGCAGTTCTAGACGCTTCAGTGTGGAACTGCGCGGCTGCTACGATCACAGGTTCGAATCCTGCCTCGGGCATGGATGTGTGTGATGTTCTAGGGGACTGATGACCTCAGATGTTAAGTCCCATAGTTCTCAGAGCCATTTTGAAATATGTATCAATGATATAAGCGTCTGGTCTTCAGTTGGAGGATAGTACTACTCTTAAAGAAAGAGAGAAAGAATGAAATCAATGAACTAAGTAAGACATTCGACAGTTTCAACATAACGTATGCTCATATTGTTTGCAAGTTCAAAATGGTTCAAATGGCTGTGAGCACTGTGAGACTTAACATCTCAGGTCCCCTAGAACTTAGAACTACTTAAACCTAACTAACCTAAGGACATCACACACATCCATGCCCGAGGCAGGATTCGAACCTGCGACCGTAGCGATCGCGCGGTTCCAGGCTGTAGCGCCTAGAACCGCTCGGCCATTCCTGCTGGCGGGGCGAAAGGAATACTTTTGGTAATCATTCCTGTTTCCAGGTGGCATAAATATCAACTACCTGCATCATTATACCATTGTCATCTACGTAAATCTCAGGGCGTAGTGAAATTTAGTGGGGACTTTTATCCTGCACATAAACATAGTTATTTCTATCTTGGCGTTTAGCTGAACAGTTTTTAGCATTTTGTACGAAGTTCGCATTGTAATGACATTAAGACGTCCATGCCTCACCACCGTCGTGTGTCACAGGTTAGAGAGAAAAAAAATACACAAAAAACAGTGCAATAATTTATTTGTATGAACAATGAAAGGAATTTTATGTCCAGAGTATATATGACTTCATGTCACCAGAAACCATCTTCAACACGTATTCATAAGATTATCGATTGCTTATGCAAGGGAGGATGCAAGTACAGTATTAAGTTAAACCTGTGGACGAAGTAAATTGTGTCATCTAAGCACTGGAATTACTTGTCTACGGACCGATGAGCAGCGAGCCATTCGTCCCCAATACAATTTGTATACAAATTGAGGCTCTGTCCCTTCCTAACTCTATCGCAACACCAGTAAGTACAATGTTCACTGTGATTTCATTCGACGTGTATGCATGTTGGTATTTCAGGAAACAAATGACACGAGATTAATGCTGTTGGTTGGTTTAATGTCTCCTAATTTACATGATCCATTAAGTTCACAAACACACACACGCAATCCGTAATGGCTCGTGAGGTTTACTTTGTCAACAAATCGACACTCCCTAACACTGGTAATGCACGATGGCTGGTGGCAGATATACGCATAGCTTTAAGCCAGAAGTCGCTCTGAGGCCTCAAAAGCCTCATGACTGGTCTCCCGTACTAAATTCGCTGCTTCATCTCTCTTTCTCTCTCTCTCTCTCTCCGTGTGTGTGTGTGTGTGTGTGTGTGTGTGTGTGTGTGTGTAATGGCACTAATAAAGTGAAAATTCACTCTTGATTATTCATGTGGAAATAATGTCACTTCTCTTGTTAAGATAAGCATAGCTACAAATGTGATTTTATCGCCGAGTTTCACCAGTAATATTCAACTCCTGTCTAGATTTAACGTACATACAGCTTTGCCCCGCAGTTAAATGCTTTGTAAATTGTTCTCATTCTGAAATATCGAAAATGAAATAAATTTTCTGTGAGAATGCACAAACCAATTAATAACGGTTCTCTGAGCCTATCGAGGGGAGGAAAACCTACAGATTAATATCAACTGCGTTCTTCACATAAGATCTGGAAACACTGCGCACAGCAATACTCTGCTGTTATTTATGCGTAAATCATTTGTCTGCTGCCGTGAGTCTGTGTATTAATGTTAACGGAAGAATGTCCTCTACCACCATATATGTTGCGAAATAACCTAACAAAGATTTTTTAATCTGTATTATTATTTCTCTTTCTGAAGAGGAAGCACCAGGATCTTGGTTCCATGGTGTGTACAGAACTATTCCGTCATCGCATAACCTTTACTGCCAAAAGACAGTTTGTTTCGACACGTCATTCACCGCCTAACGAGGAAAGTATATCACGTAAAGCACTTGCAGAGGGAGCTGGAAACGAAATTAAACTACACGGGTTGAGAGGATATGTGATGTTAGTACATCAATTACAAAAATCGAGTAAAATTTTCTAAGAATTTTGCATTATGAACTCCTTTAGCAGTATGACGTTCCATCACCATCTGTCTTGAATGAGCGGTTACTGTGTTCAGAAGAGCATCATTTTTAGGATAGGGAGAACGGACATAAACCAAGTTTTACGAGTGGCTACGACTGAAACAAACCTTCAGTTTGAGAAAGAAACAGATGAACATAATCCTGGCACATTGCATGAATACGAACAGCTGTTAGATAAAAAATTTCGTCAATGAGCAGAAATTAGGTTTCCACCCAATATTATCTCAGTCTATGCGAAATATCTTCCTTGAATCAAAATATTCGAGGACTGAGAAGTAAAATTGATGAACTATTTATCTGCTTAAATGAAGCAGAGTCAGCAAACCCGTCTGACAAGTCCTCCTTGTGAACAACACATGACCGCCGGTATAGATATGATAAGTGTTACAGGATTGACGTTGGCATCTCACTTTTGTAGACCAGGGATGCAGATGGGAGGAATTGCCACATTCATTAGGAATTTTCAGAAATTTGAGAACACAGACATTCATAATTTTTGCCCAGAGTTTCATATGGAATCATGTGTGACAGAACTAAAATTTAATAATAAATCTATTTTTATGTAAGTCTTTAGAGAACTCCTAAGAGTAATTTTAATTTGTTCACAAACCACGTTGAAGCACTACTTGTATATTTAACAGCAAAAAAAGGAAAGAAATAGCGGATGTATGTAGATTTTTTTAAATTTCTTACAGTAAGGAGCTATTTCTCAGTAACGCAATAATTCAATTTAATTCCTGCAATAAACTTCCAAACTAGAGTAGCAAATCGTTGATAAAAAGCAGTTAATAATATTTCATCAGAAAGGTTGAATGAACAAACTAAACTAATAGGCAATGGCTTCTGACACCATGACTAAAACTTAAGTTTAGTAAAAGTTAATACTGAATAGTACGTTTATAACTACTAAATTCCAATTCAAGAATGTAGCCAGTAATCCAAATATTGATTATTTTAGGACACAGTGTACAGTGCTCGTGGCATGAATGTAAAATAGAATAGTTTTATCCATTAAGTCTGTACCACACACTCATACTAACACAGTTTAAACGAAATCTATAAAGGATCACGGATTACATAAGGAATAAGGGTATCTCATAGCAGAAAAAGGATACTACACCTCTCAGTCAGAAACAGCTCAGATGCTGGTGCTGTAGCTCATTACAACACATAATGCAGTACATTACAGCTAGTAATATGAACATCAAAACAAATGCATTATAAGAAAAAGTTAATCACATCAGATAAAAATATTAAAACACTGTGGGATGTAGTAAAGGGACGCCTAGTAGAACAAGATATGAATAATTGCAGATAGCATTAAAGGTGATGGATTCATTGGTAGCAGATTCGTGCAGTAATACCAAATCCTTCAGCAAGAATTTCGTGGCTATTACTGAAAAAATGGAGTTGTCAGATTCAGTAGATGGTGACATACAATATCTCAAGCCATTCATTACGGATAACCTTAGTACATTAAATATGATACTCAGTACACTAATAAAAGTAATGTCCAACATGAAATTTTTAAAAGCAAAAAACCGTAGTGGTTATGATAAAATATACAAAAGTATAATTAAAGTCTTCTTGTGATCAGATTTTGGAACGTATTAAGTTATCTGTGTAGCCATTTGTTCATCAGTGGAACATTTCCTGAATGGCTGAAATATGCCGAACTTCAACCTTTGTTTAAGATAACAGATTAAGAAATACCGTCCAATTACCGTTCAGTTCCACTTTAGTAAATATTGACCAAAATTTTATAAAGGAAGATAAACAGTCGGCTTCTTAACCACCTGACAACAAATAAAGTATTGTCATATTCACTGCTTGGATTTATAAAGGGATCTGATATTGAGAAAGCTATCCATACATACAGCGACAATGTAGTTAACTCATTAGACAGTTATTTACAGGCTACCGGTATATTTTCTGATCTGTCAAAGGCATTTGCCAGAGTATTACTATGTAACGGGACATGCTGCAAATGATTTAAATCCTATATCTCTTATAGGAAAAAGTGTCATTAGAAAACAGATAAGTATTAAGCTATCAGGCATCATACAGGTGTGAAGTAATTACAAGTGGCTTTCCTCAATGTTTCATTTTAAGGCACTTGCTTTTATTTGTTAATATGAATGAGCTTTCACCTGTAACATTTCCAGATGCCAAGTTTGGTTTATTTTAGGATGATACAAACATTTCATTAAGTAGCATATCAGGAATAATGTTAGAAGAAATGGCTACTGAAATGTTTCTGGACATTTGTAAATAGTCTTAGCCAATTCCTTGTCAGTCAAGTTTAAAAAAAAAAACAATTACTTGTAGTTTAGAATGTGTAATACGTTTCCCGCCAGTATGTGCTAAAATGCGGTGACAAACATACAGAAGAACTTGACAGTAATAAATCCTGGGATTTACAGCTTGATAATAAATTGAAATGGAAGGAGCACAATATAGAACTGCCGAAGCAGCTAAACAGATCTCTAGTTCGCAATATGAATAATGTCAGGTAGAGCTGGTATAATAATAAAATGGTAGACTATATTTACTTACATTCGATAATATCAGATTAGTTTATTTTTTGTGCTAACTCCTCAAGGCAAGATAATGGTTGTGGGGCCAAAAAAATGGGCATTCAGAATTGTTTATGGTATGAACTCAAGAACATCCGGCGGAGATCAGTTTATGGAACTAGAAATAATTGCCACTACTTCCTAATATACAGTCTAAGACAGAGAAAAGGCGCATCAAAAATCATCACGAAGGAATTATTCAAATGGGATGGTAATCAGTAGGCAATAGTTCTGAAAAAAAATCTATGATTTATTCAAGACAAAAGCTTTACAAACTAAGCAAGCCAATATCGCGCAGTTTCACCTTGGCTCTTGTGCAAGCACTTCTTCGGCTTGGCATTGGTTGGCACAGTTGTTGGATGTCCTGAGGGTATTGTGGCAAATTCTGTCGAAATTGCGCATTAGACAGTCGAAATCCCGAACTGGAGGGAGACCTTGCCAAAATACTCCAAATGGCGACCTTGATGGTTAAGGTACTGTTTGGCAAGGAAACGATAAGCAGTAGATACTCTCGCCATATGGAGGTGAGCACTATTTTACTGAAAGACAAACCCAGTATGACTTGTAATGAAGGGCAACAAAACAGAGCGTACAATATCGTCGACACACCACTGTGAGTTAAGTACTGGTATGCCACCACTATCTGTGGCGTCTTCAAACCCGTATTCGTAGGTCATCAGGGCTCAATTCTAAGCAGCATTCGTCACTCAAGACAATAATACTCCAATCTATGAGATTTCTGGCAGAAGACGTGTCTGGAGACGTACTGGAGAGTGGTGGGATACCAACCTGATTGTCGCCATCCATACTGCTCGACAACCAGGAGTGATAGTCTGGAGTCCCATTTCCTTTCATAGCAGGACCCTTTAGTTATCATCCGCGACAGCCTTACAGCATAATATTACGTTCACGGTATTCTACAACCCATTTTGTTTTCCTCGGTAAGCCATCTTGCGGTTAAATTTCAGTAAGGCAATGTCCGCCAGTACACGGCGAGGGTTTCCACTGCTTGTCTTCGTGCGTCTCAAAGCCTTCTGTAGCCATTAGGATTGCTGGATCTCTACCACGTTAAGAACGCCTGGAGCATTTTGGGCAGGACCGGCCAACCAGCTTAGGATTTTGATGATCTCGCGCGGCAGCTGTATAGAATTTGGCACGAAATCCCACAGGAGGCTATCCAACAATTCCATCGATCAATACCAAGCCAGATGTGGACCAACGGAGTGTTGATTGTTTTCTATTTCTGAAGCTTTTTCTCCTCGGTAAATCATCCAGTTTTTCTGAAACTGTAATCATTTGTTTATCCGTAAATAAGCATCACATCTGAGGATGTCCACCGCATTTGGATAATTCCTTTGTGATACGTCGTATTTGTTTTGAACTTATTGGGTATTTATTCCACGATGAAATTTGTCTTTACAACATACCTGTTTTTAAAACCAACATCTGAGTTCAAGGAATGAATGCCAAAAATGTGAATAACCTCCTCAGAGTTTTTATGTCACATACTTTGGTCCAGGAAAGTGTCCATTATTCAGGAACACACATTTTCAATAACTTGTCAGCAGGCATAAAAGGTTTCACCTGCAAATAAAGTTCAGTTTAAGAGAAGCCTAAAGGATTAATAGGTGGCCAACTCGTTCAACTAAATTAATGACATTCTAAGAAGACCCAACTGATTTCTACATGTTACTAATAATATGAAGTAATGCGAGTTATAGTTCATCCTATCTTCTGTAGAGATTCATCAGAGTACGACAGTCATTTGAATAAGTGTTGCAAAATGAATTTCCTGTTTGATGATGAATGGTTACAATAGCGTAAGAACAAGCATATACATTTTAGTATGTTGATAATTCACATGTTTTGTGTTAAGTCATTTATTAACTTATCAATGAGAATATTTTAAAGATATTTTTGAAGCAGTCCACTCTCATGAGAAACATTTCCTTGGTATTTGTGGAAGGTATCAGGATATTTGTTTTACTCTGTAAATATTTATTATGTGTTCTTGTTTTCCTTATATTTTTTACATCCTGGCGGATCTCTTCACTATAGACCTAGTCGATAGACACGTATGTCTAATCTAATTTAGTATAGTCTGATCTGCAAGGGAAGCTGATCTACCTTCTCCTGAGACATTTTCGCCCAAAAGTGTTGTGATTGGTCCTTCATAGCCTGAATACCGGCACGGGGACACAGCTAATGTTCAAGCTGATCACACACATTGAAAGAAGCCTGTTATTAACGAATATGTGAATATCCTGACTGTGTGATTTAAATAGAGGATGCCTACTATTACCGAGTATGAGAGGAAGTACTGGGTGTCCTGTTGCTATAACATTCTACTAATGAGTCAATGCAAGGGTGGCCAGATACTTGAGCATCATTGACTAATACTAAATGAAGGAATATATTCTATGGCCCACAGATTTATTTGAAGCTATCCGTTATTTTGAAAAAAAGTGTTCACCACTTAAATGTCATGCAAGTATAAGTATGCCTGATGATCCTCGTTGGTTTATATTCAAATGACATGGGACCAATTAACAACCGAAACGATATCAAGAAGAATTAGATTATCACACATTTACTTTTCAAAGATGTACGCGTATGGGAAAAGCTAAACATGGCGAACATCTTCGTCCAAAATTACTAGAAATAAACGAAGTGCTAAACTGTCTCGGTTACAAGTAATGCACTTATGGGGCGTCTGTAAGCCAATCGGAAGTACAGTGTAAAAGAGGTGTTTCCCCCAGAGATAGCGACTGAGTACTCCTTAAATGATGTGATAGAAGCAACTGCATTATACTTGGTTACACATACAACAGAACTAATTTGTACACCAGGCGGGTTAACTAGCAAGTCAATGGCAACACAAGTTCCACTGTAAAAAATGCTAAATTATGGAAATTTGAAGTTTCAAATCATGGCTATTGCTGTGAAACGGCTCTACATTTCCTAACATTACCTCATATGATTGTAAAACTATTACATCAATAAAATGTAAAAAATGGCTCAGAGCACTATGGGACTTAACATCTGAGGTCATCATCTCCTAGAACTTAGAACTACCTAAACCTAACCAACCTAAGGACATCACACACATCCATGCCCGAGGCTGGATTCGAACCAGCGACCGTAGTGGTCACGCGGTTCCAGACTGAAGCGCCTAGAACCACTCGGCTACTACGGCCGGCAATAAGACGTAGCTTCCTCCTACCTGTTAAGAGGGGTTCCACATTGTCTGTCTAGATTATATTAAAAGGAGCTAATTACGAATGTGACTTCAAGTTTCTGCTCTGTTCGTAGTGAAATTACTACTGGAAACTAATGTTAAAGCAGATTCTTATCACAGCAGGTGGATTACTCGATCAAACTGCAGATAGTGAGACCCACGCAAAAACCTTCCCATGTTCCTTTTAATAATCTATACGTCTTTGTCCTTTTGTCGTATTACTTGGATTCAGAAGGAAGTGCGGAGTACAAACGCAGATCATCATTTATCAAACAAACGGACCTGGAGAAAATGACGGTACACTTCATTCTGAGACGCAGGTTATTGTTGCAGTTATTTAGGAAGTGTCAACAGCGTATTGACTGCTAAGAAAATCAAGAAGTTATGAGAGGAATCTGACATATCTGTTTGAACATGCGCGACTGGGGATAGATGTGGAGATCTCGGTGCTTACGGGAGTACCTCAACATCATGCAGACAACTCATAAAACAATACGTCACATGTGGAGCAGCATTGTCCAGTTGAAATTTGCCCCACGATACTGTCGCATGAGAAGAAACGCACCCTTCGCCAGACTCCCGCGAAATTCACTGCCGCCTTTAGACTTTCGTCACTCATTGCCAACATAAACTGAAAGTCATCCTATTAGCTCCCCATACCACGACACTAGGAGGAATACAATGTACCTCTGCAAAACAATGGAGCAGTGTGGGCACTCGCCTGATCGCAGCCTCTCTAGCTGACGATTTATCGCTGAACTCAATACGAACCCACTCATAAGCAGTACAATCATACCAGTCACAGCACCACTCCATACACAGCCGCCTGTGTTACGGTGAAAGTGGCAGCCGACGCTTAAGATGGCAACTCCCTAGGTCGACTACTGACAACCTTTAACTAATGGTGTGGGATGACACAGAATGTCGCAGGGAGTCTGTTATCTAGTCTCGGTGACCCTCACATGTGGCAGTCTGACATGGTGGTGAACCTTAACGATGATTGTGACTGCCCTCAAGTTTCCATATAGTCCATTAACAATCAGTTGTCACATACGATTGCCTTACGAGTCTGGATACTGTATCTTCATGGCAGACTAAAACTGTATGCTGAACTGAGTCTCGAACTCGGGACCTTTGCCTTCCGCTGGCAAGAGTTCTACCGAATGAGGTACCCAAGCACGACTCACGACCCGTTCTCACAGCTTCAATTCTGCCAGTACTTCGTTTGGAAGGTAGGGGACAAGGTACTGGCAGAATTGAAGCTGTGAGGGCGGATCGTGAGTCGTGCTTGGGTAGCTCATTCGGTAGAGCTCTTGCCTGCGGAAGGCAAAGGTCCCGAGTTCGAGTCTCGGTTCAGCACACAGTTTTAGTCTGCTAGGATGTTTTATATTTTCATATCTATGCGCACTCCACTACAGAGTGAAAATCTTATTCTGAAATCTAGATACTGCCCTATTCAGCCAGCCGCCCACTACGAGGCCCCTTTCAAACTCTGTCAGGGTCTCGTTTTCACATCCCCCGAAGATATGTAAGTGTACGAAGTTACATTGACAATTTAGCATCTCATGAAAGTAGCTCAGGAATGCCGACACTGCCCAAACGAGAAAGATATTTTAATTCATCGAACGACAGAAGATCTTGCAGAACATCAGTCATCAATACGGAATGGCTACAGTCCCACTCCTGCTAAAATAAGTAATTATTCTAGAAACTACGAAACGGTGAGCTGTCATACCGGAGAATCATACTGGAGAATCCGATTTTAACGGCCGTCTTCCAATAACGCAGAAACATCAGTGATGGGTACTTATGCAATAAAAAGGTCCTGTTATGCCTAACATCTTGTCTTAAGACATATAACCAACTCGACCTCATATTTTAAGGATAAAAAAAGAATTCTCCCAAGATATTATTTTCAGCAGTCGATGCCGCAGGGAAATTTGCTCCGTTATTCTGGCAGCAGGAACTTATGGCTTTGTAAACTTTGGCGCCCAACAATTATTTGTTACGTTCCGACCCAATGAAGCTGCCCAATGCGCGAGCACGAAGTATTCTACAGAGGAGCAAGTAAGAGGTTCATGAAGTACTGTTTTGACGCTTGTAACACATTTTGCACATTGTGTCAAAGTACGCGGTCTCTATCCTACAGCTTGTTTCAGATATCTCTTTACAATGAACATTTTGGTGTTGTTAAACACAAATTCAGTGTGGAAGAATAAAATGAGTAAATGTCTCAGTGAAGAAGTAGCGTAGCGTTATTTAATTATTAACGTCGCTGTTGATCGTTAATTTCATTAGATTTGAAAGCAGGCACTGTAAAAGTGAAGTACATTTGTATGAGATGCGCTATTCTTACTGCGACTGGTATTTTTGTAAATCGAAAATCATTAACTTCATTTCATATCTGTTCTCAGTTAGTTAGGTTTATTAACTTTTATTAGGTGGTGCATTAGAATATCAATAAGAGAATAGTGTTGAAATAGTATTGAACGTAAATGTGCGTGAGACTGACATCAAGTTTTAATATACTTAAATTACTTATTAGGCCTATTCAGAAAGAAAGATCCGATCCGTCGCAAAATGGAAACATCTGTGAAAATCAAAAATGTTTTATTTGCAACAGTTAGCTACGTCTTCCAGCTACTTCTCTACATAGTCGCCTCTCCGATTTAGCCATTTGTCGTAGCGTTGTACCTACTTTCCAATATCCTTGTCATAGAAGGCAGCCGCCTGTGTTTGCTGCCAGTTCTCTACGCTGGTCTTCAGCTCGTTGTCTGTGTCACAACATTGTCTTCATAGCCAGCGGTTCATGTGAGCAGAGATGAAACTCAGGGAAAGTCAATTACGGGCTCCATTGTGGGTGACCAAACACTTCCCATCGAAAACGCTGCTGGAGCATCTTCATTGCCTCTACAGAGTGCGGCCGAGAATTGTCACGCAGAAGGAAATAAATGACAGCTTTGTTATGTGGGCAGCATGACATCAGGCGAGATCTCACATCAGGCCCTCATATATGGCGTCAAACACTATTGTTCTAAGCATTTTTACGTGTGCACTGTTTGCTCAGAACTGAAAAGAGTGAAGTGACGCAATCGACGTGCGTATTAGAGGCACTACCCAACGCATCTGTGCAAGGCTTCATAATGTTTTCACTGTGGTTTCCATTTCCCACCCCATCGGATCTTACTTCCCGAATAGCCCTTGTACTGTTTCTCTCTTAAAATAACTTGTGTTCTTAAACAACAATTCAAAACACACTGGGCAGAGATGACAACCTCTCCTCTCCCTATACCCTCTCTTTCCATGCCTTCGACACACTGCGATTAGGAGGGCTCTTGTTGTCTCTTCAGTGTTCAGTACTTCTCGCTCGGACACCAGGCGCGCAATGAGTGACTAATGATGGGTGCGCGACAGAGTTAAAGTTTAAAAGCTGTACTTCCGGATCATAACAGCCTATTATCAGAATAATATCTCACTTTCTTGAGCGCGATCGTTTGTGAGACCAATATCTAGCAAGTGTACTGTTTTATATCCTTAGTATATGAGGTCGAGATTCTGACATTTCCTTGTCAGACCATGTACACAATACGTGCCACTCTGCTCTGCTAATACTAAAGTTGAGTGAGATTCTGTATTACTGTTTCATATCACGTCGACGATTAATTTTATTACAGGGAATTTTTCTAGGTTAATAAGATGTTTATTATTTAACATTATATCAGGTAAAAGAATACCTTAATGTTGGAAGACTGTATTTACATTTCTTTTTGTATACAGAATACACGATCGCCTTTTATTCCGTGTATTCCGCTTGTTAGCTAGGGTTTGCACCATTTGACTGTCATTCACAAATGACTGGAACAAAACGTACCAGTTTGGTAGGAAGCATTTCGTTTTCATGTGATTCCTAGAAACATTTGTAAAATGTTTTATGTGGTATTATCAGAGAGTAATTTCTTGTAGTGCTGGTCCATAGCCTCTATAAATCATTTAAGTTAATTCACTTACTGTCTTTCGTCGTCACTGTTTTTATTGTACTATTGCAGTTTCGGGTTATGTGCCATTACCAAGTAAAAGTTTCAGTGTCATAACAGATTAAAAATGACAGCATTGTTTTAAGGTTGTGTCACCGTTGACTGTAATTCAGTCAGCCGATATTATCACTGAAACGAGTGACAAGATTTGTAAATTTGTGTTATTTACGTGCAGGGTGAAGTTATTCCAGTTCTTTATGTACACGTTTTACATTTCTCTCTCTTCTCAACGTTGACTGACTTACACCGAAACTGCAATAGCGCAATTAACGCAATTACTGCCATTCAGATGGAAATGGCGTCATTTAAAGAACTACCATAAATGATATCCCTTCAAAACACAGTAGGCATGACTGTTGTTATAACTAGTACAGATACTGGAATTGTATTTAAGACAATGAGCTGAGGGTATCAGAAAGTATTATTCAGAAAGCAGTAGTAGTGACATAGATAATACACTGTTTTAAAAAATTTAAAGGCGAGATAGATGAAATGACACAACATATTAATTACTCGGTAGAAATGAATGAAAGTGCTGCAGAATTCTGCAAGACATCTTTCAGTCGTACACAGAATGTTGGACGACATATGAGGTCAACGTGACTATACAGCCAAATGGGACGGGCTCCGCAAGAAGGGCCGTTGAAGGAACGGAATAAGGCAGCATTAGTCAATCAGCGAGCAGTTACGGTGAATTGTGGTGGAGTTTTCCATTATACCACCACCCGGATCCTCCCTCTGGATGACTACACTCAGGGAAGGATCATCGCAAACTGGAAGAAGGACAAAGCATGACGTGTGTAGTCCAGCGGTTTGGTATTGCTGAGCACGTGCACAGGGAGGGTTCTAAACCACGAACACTGTTGACCAAAAGTGAGGAGGTGGTCTACCACGCTCAACTACAACAGCAGATGGCTGCTACGTTGTGCAATAGTAAGAACGAGCCCACATCAATCAGCAAGTGCAATTGCAACCACACCTAACAGGATTTCAAGGCACGCAATCTCACGCTCCACAATGTCACGGCGACTGTATGCAGTTGGTCTCTTTGCCCGACGACCAGTAAGTTGTATCACGTTGACACTCGCGCAGCGGCTGGACCGTTTACGATGGTATCAAGAGCATAGATATTTGATCAGTTAGGACTGTGATCGCATGCTGTTCTCAGATGAGACCAGATTGATTATGAGTAGTGCTTCGGGACGTACCCGTATATCGCGAGAGATGAGAACACGTGATGGACCCAGGAACACTCTCAAGCATGATCGTTCTGTTGGTCCAGTAGTTTGGTGTGGGGAGGCATAACGTTATACGTACATACTGAGATCCCGATCTCTGAACACGGTACACTTACTGGTCGTAGTTATTATGACACTGAATCCATGGACAGATGATAATGCGCGATCGCATTGAACAGTGCGGGTGGATGTCTTCATGGAACGAGAGGTTATTCGGTGAATGGACTTGCCTGACCGTTCCCCTGCCGTAAATCCCACACGGGACATGGGGGATACGTTGGGGAGACATACTGCACGATTACGAGGTGCACCAACGACCAGCCAGCAGGTATCAGCTGAACTGGTGGGGGAATGGGATGCCCTGCCGCAGGAACTCCTTCCCTTGTGGCCAGTATGGGTGTTAGTGGTAGAGCATGCTTTTTCCGTGGTTTTCACACGCCATAATAAGAATCATGTCCCGCTTTTTGAAATGTCCATGGGACCATTATGCATCGCGGTGACTTCACTGCAATTCCTGGCTTTCAATAAAAGTTTTATTTCTGTCCGTTCATTGTGTATTTCTTTGAATTACCTTCTGTACTATACTGTAGCAGTTATTTCTATGCAAGGTCCAAGTTTTATAGAGCTATGCTACTTCGATGTGACGCATCATGCAAAACCTCCTTCGTCTATACGTGTTGCACGCCAGTGTATGTCGTGGCCATAAATCGTGACTATAGACAGTGAGAATATTTGACTTTACGAACACACCGAGAAGGAAGAATTTTGCAAGCAGCACATTGCAAGAAGTATGTAAGATAATATATGAGCACAGTAAATAAGCATAAACATTCTCCAATGTGAAGTTAATCCACTATAAAATGTTTGGATTAATTAAGATAAGGCTAAAATATTTTATTTCGAAATCAGATAACAATATACAAAGCAGTGCAATATGTTTCGTACCAACAGCTTATCTGTTGGGGAAATGTGTCTGATTTCCGAAATTCTCCTGTGATATTGGGTTCAATGCCATAAAGATCTATAGATAAATTTTTATTCATTTTACGGTTTTTAATTGCGTGTTTTTTTCTTCATTTCGTAGTGATTCCTAAAGAGGCGTTTTCATGTTAGTAGTGGATGTCCCAAATTTGATTGTTAAATTACATACCGTACGTTTATCAAAGCTTTGAAGGTAAACCGTTTCAAGAGGACGTTTGATTACCAATATAAAATGTCTGTTACAGTCACTACGAGATGCGAAATTCAGTACTGGATGTTACGTGCTGCTGCACTCCGTTAATTGTCCTGAGTAACGGAAGCAACTTACAGCAGCACACAGCTATAGGTTCAATGGCCGCTGGCTAGTTGAAAACTGTTTTATACTTAGAAAGTTGCGGAATACAACGCTGTTTACTCAGGAGGCACATCCGTATAAGACGCAGTTAGCAAGGAACGATTATCTCGTGTATCTTGTTATTTAAACCACTGTCGTTTAGTTTAGAAATTGTAGGTAAGGTCTGTCTCAATGACTTCATAATCTGTGCCGTGCTTAATCCACCGATATGCTCCATCAGAAGCCCTTCATGCCTATTTTCAAACTGACGGGAAAATGTAACGAAAAGAAAAGAAAAAGCGCTGATTTACACTGCGAGAGAAGCAAGCCAATAATAACACAATAGAAACTACACACAGATCAGTTAAATACTGCTGCAGTTAGATTTTTTGGCACATGCGCATGTGTACACTTGTGTGTGTGTGATTGGGGGAGGGGGGGGGGGAAAGTGGATGTGTGGGTAGTTTGATGTGTTGATGTGGGTGGGTGGCTAACAATTGGAAACAGTTGGTACATTTTTTAATACTGAATTACCGCTGGCAGATTACGTTTAAGTGTATTCTTCACTAATTATTTTCTGAACCTGATTCTGATAATGAATTAACGTTATTGTAGTATGTACAAAATAGTTTACTTTTTCACTTTTGAGTAACATGCCAGTATGGAGCCCATCATGTACAGAACAGTAATTGGTTAAGTGTCCACCTATCTATGTACATGATTTCCTGTAAAGAAAAAAAAAATCCTGTACTACACTTTACTGAAGTCATGTAACTTTCTATAAACTATGGTCACAACGAATATGGTGATTCGTTTTACTAGATTGTTTATGTACAGGACTACCAATTAAAGATTAATTAACTGGATTATATGTAAGAGTAAAGGTACGCTAAAGTCCTTGCATATTCCGTAGTTCATACACAGTAGATGTACAAAACATGCACTAAAATATCAGTCGTAAATGACTATAAAATGTAATACAACGATTCAGAATTTACCTTGCCATTTTAGTTACTTACAATGAAAGTATGTTTCATAATCAAGAAATTTCCGCAACAAACCATTCCTTCCGCAATAAGAATCAGCAGAACTACCCACAACGCTAGGTAATTATGTGCATTAAACGGGGAGAAAATATTGTCATGTACGAAGGTAGACTCTTTAGGTAACACATTTTTCGAGATCAAATTGCTGAATTACAGCCCACATATAAGAACCGCTTCTTTTCAAATGGTTGAAATGGCTCTGAGCACTACGGGATTTAACATCTGTGGTCATCAGTCCCCTAGAACTTAGAACTACTTAAACCTAACTAACCTAAGGACACCACACATATCCATACCCGAGGCACGATTCGAACCTGCGACCGTAGCAGTCCCGCGGAACTGTTTTTGTGACCTCCCAAGTATTACAAATATTAATTGTTACCAAAAGAAAGAGTCACAACATATGCGAAACGTGTTGTCGATTTACAATTTTAAGTTCAGAACGGTACGAGTGTAGGGTGCCGTAATCTGCAAATATTCTATGTTACTTTTATATTTCAGAGGGGACGCATTTCTTGAAATGTTTTATATTATAACGTGTTTTCGATGGACCACAATGCTAGTGTTGTTGAAATCATACAAATGCTGTTACAATTTTTCTTAAGCAAGACTTAACGTTATATTCCCACGATCAACCAACATTCAAACGCGATTTTTGAGTGAGCGACCCACAGAACAAACATTCTTTATACATATATTGTAGATGGAGTTAAACTTTTGCGTATCCAAGCGTGCAGAGTAATTCACGGCAATTTGACATTTGTAACATGCTGTCATTACTGTGCTGCAATTTTAATGCCCAGCAGTGAGTCTATTTGCTGGCACATGAAGGAAAAGCCATACACAGGGTCGTGTGGCTGGAATGCCTAACTGTAATGTGTGTGATTCTGCCACGGTAAGTACATAGCTGAGTCCGTCTCTGAAGGTACGTGTCCCGCCGGCAGCATGTGTAGACAGAGATGATCGGGAATGAGCTTTAAAGTCTCCAGCCGGTCATGTGACGTCATCTCTGCACTCGCTGTCTCCGTGTGCCGGAAGACTCGACTTGTGTGCTTCTCCCCTGCAGCCCCGTGATCACCTGAGTATGTTGTCGGGTGCGAGTGAACTCGCTCAGAAACGAGAGTGGGTACACGAGTCTGCAAATATAACCTCGCAATCGTGGCATTCCCGCCTCGTACGCAACCTTTTTGAATGAAAATCCCACGATTAATTACTTTTCATTTATTTCATGCCATTTCATAGTCATTTCAATGTGCAAGTTGATATGTCCACAAAATTTCCGACCTTCTTAAATCACCAGAGCAACCACTGAGAAACACGTCTTCTATGCCAATATAATGACTAATCGATTACTAGTGGTCATTATTGTCTTTATGCATACATTTCTATAGCTAAAATTTTTTCGAAGACTACTGTAAATTCATTTTAATATTTCATATATATTCAGAGAATGTCTAACAAACTTTGGAAATTTGTGGTAAGGTGTTATGGGACCAAAATGCTGAGATCATCGGTCCCTAAGCCTACACACTACTTAAGCTAACTAACCTACGCTACAGCCAACACACACACCCATGCCCGAGGAAGGACTCTGACCTCCAACGGGGAAAGCCGCACGAACTGTGACCAGGCGCCTTAGCCCGCGAGGCTACCGCGCGTGGCCCAATATCTATCAATTACAATGATATATATACGCACTTTTAAGGCTTTGTCGAGTCTATAACGACGCCACCAGAAAGCATGACATGTGGATAAATTATTAAAATAAGTTACAGAAATGTTTGATAAGCTCCACAACTCATTGTTAGCTCATAAATGTAAGTTGCCATGGCCATGTCAGTACAGAAATAGTGCGCCTTTTTACGCAGGAATATGACGCTGACGTTGCTCTGAGGCCAGTTTTCGTCTGATGCAGTACATACATTTTTTCGTGGTGGAGGCGTAGTAAATAAGAATAGAACTATTATGTTTGCCTTGGTCGAAAAGTGTATCTTTTCGTCTGAAGTAACCACACTTCATCAAATGGATCACATTTTCCATTATGTACCTTGCATCAATTAATCGTTTTTTCAAAGTCCACAGTCTCACAAAACACACCTTCGTTGAAGCCCATTTGATCTTGACATTCGGTCAGTTCAGCTACGAGTGCTACTGTGCAGCAGAAAATCATGTACTCATATTGTGTACTAACAATAAGTCACGACTAGCCTAACACTCCTGCATGTTACAGTGAGACAGACAAGAGTCTATGAATGTGTAACGAGCACAGTATTAAATATCTCTGACTCGTCACGCTTGTAGAGCTACACCGGGAACGAAGGAAGTCTGTTAGCAACGATGTAACAGCGGCGCCTTGATTTGCGAAGTATGCAACCCGAGACATAGGATCTGTACTACGCCGTTTATGATCTCTAGTAGATTTGTCAGAGTACGGTCTCCCCCCCCCCCACCCCCCACCCCCCCCAATCACTTAGGTCTAGTGGCTGGCACGTGATTCCTCTTGCCATTTCAGCAGTTGGTTAAGGGAGAAAGAGATTCTGTAAGGGCTGACCATTGAGAACTTGGGGCAGACCTACCTCTGTACTTTCGACGCACACTGGCTGTGCAGCAGTTATCATCGATATAAATCGATATAATGTTTCCTTAAAAAACAAACAGAGAACATTATTTTGGGCTGTAACGATATTTCTACTCATATATTTAGGCAATATAATAAATGCAGCTGTCAAGTTACCTACAGTTTTGATAATTAGTAACTCCTAAAGGTATTGAGCTACGATACCTTTCAGCATTGCGCATTATAGATCACAATGGTGAGATTCAGGTTATATACTCATATTGTAGTGCAATATAGCAACTGGCTTGTAATTAGCGTTTTACACTACTGTCCATTAAAACTGCTACAGCAAGAAGAAATGCAGATGATAAACAGATATTCATTCGACAAATACATTATACAAGAACTGACATGTGATTACATTTTCACTCAATTTGGGTGCATAGATCCTGAGAAATCGTTGCCCAGAACAACCACCTCTGGCCGTAATAACAGCCTTGATACGCCTGGACATTGAGCCAAACAGACCTTGGATGGCGTGTACAGGTACATCTGCTCATGCAGCTTCAACACGATACCACAGTTAATCAAGAGTAGTGACTGGCTTACAGTTGCTCGGGTTACCATTGACCACACGTTTTCAATTGGCGTGAGTTCTGGAGAATGTGTTGGCCAGGCAGCAGTCGAACATGTAACGTCCACTGTTCAAAGTGCCGTCAGTGCGAACAAGAGGTGACTGAGACGTGTAACCAATGGCACCCCATACCATTACGATGGGTGATACGCCAGTATGGCAATGACGAATACACGCTTCCAATGTGCGTTCACCGCCATGTCGCCAAACGTGGATGTGACCATCATGATGATGTAAACACAACGTGGATTCATCCGAAAAATGACGTTTTGCTATTCGTGCACCCAGATTCGTCGTTGAGCACACCATCACAGGCGCTCCTGTCTGTGATGCAGCGTAAATTGTAAGCGCAGCCATGGTCTTTGAGCTGATGGTCAATACTGCTGCAAACGTCGTCGAACTGTTCGCGCAGATGGTTATTGTCTTGCAAACATCCCCATCTGTTGACTCCTTGATCGCGACGTGGCTGCACGATCCGTTACAACCATGCGGATAAGATGCCTGTCATCTGGGCTGCTAGTGATACGGGGCCGTTGGGATCCAGCACGGCGATCCGTGTTACCCTCCTGAACCAACGGGTCCATATTCTGCTAACAGTCTTGGATCTCGACCAATGCGAGCAGCAATGTCGTGATACGAAGAACCGCAGTCGCGATAGGCTACAATCCGACCTTTATCAAACTCGGAAACGTGATGATACGCATTTCTCCTCCTTACACGAGGCATGACAACGTTTCACCAGGCAACGCCGGTCAACTGCTGATTGTGTATGAGAAATCGGTTGGAAACTTTTTCCTCGTGTCAGCACATTGTAGGTGTCGCCACCGACGCCAGCCTTGTGTGAATGCTCTGAAAAGCTAATCATTTGCGGTTCACAGCATCTTCTTCCTGTCGGTTAAATTTCGCGTCTGTAGCAAGTCATCTTCGTGGTGTATCAATTTTAATGACCATTAGTGTAATTGAACAGCTAAATACTCAGCCATATATAATTAAGTAAGACAGATCTGCATAACGAAACCACTCATGTAGTAGCAGCAAGTATTTCAGTCACCACTGAATTTGCACTTTCCTTCGTTCCTGTATTTTTCTTAGACTGTACATGAATTTTAGTAATTAAGTGTACGAAAAAAGCTGTTGCTCAGTTCGGCTCTTGCTAAGTAACTAATTAAGAATTAAATTAACAGTTGTAGACAGCATGAAATGATTCAGAAAATTTATAGCAACTGTGAGCCAAGATAAAACAAAATTATGATGGACGAAATCAATGGGGACAACATTTCTGTGACAATGGTGTACCGTCAGTGCATGAAAACATAATCTAGAGAAACTGTCGCGAAGTCAGGAGGAAAACATGCTTATTCATGTCTTATAGGTTATTTGCTACTCTATGCTAAGTTTTGTTTGGATCACCAATCAGAAAGCAGTTGGGGAGACTCATGCAGGCGATGCTAGAGGCAAAGCCCGTGTCGGTTTTGGCAGATATATACCTACATCAGTTTCTATATTTGTAAAATTTAATGTTTTGCATGACGTAAAATATTTATGTTTGGCGTCTCACAACACCTAAAATTGTTTATTTCGATGTTTGGAAGTTTAATGCAAACCATGAGAGATTTTTGTGGGTCTGTCTCATGTTTTTGCTGGTAGAGCTGACTTCTCCTTTAGTTAAGGTTTAGCTTCGCATTTCTATCTATTAAAAATAAATTGAAAACATTATTTGCTCATAATTTTAAGTAGTTCAGTAATTACACTCCTTACGCAATTATTGGCCCACAGTATTCCATTCAAGGCAACTCTACCGCTAGGAGCGGTTATATTTTCTGCTACAGGTAACATAAAAATGGCGTAGAGAAAATTTGCCTCTGTATTTTCTGCAAGAAACTGGAAACAGTGCCTTAGCTAAGTGGTACAGAACTCTGTTAATTTACGAAGAAGCTTGCAAGATTCTTTTTTTTTTTTTTTTGGACCGCTGGATGATAGCACAAACGAAACATTTATTCCCGTTTTCTTTTTATTCACTCGCCTTCTTTTTCAAAATTACAGCACTGGTGCCGGGCAATATAATTAGGCTGCAGGCCAGCTTTGAGTCTCACTGCAACAACAAAGCGGTGAGCAGCTTCGCTGAGTTTATAAACGACAGCCAAGTCAGGCCAGAGTTGCTACAAAGGGACGCGTGATTAATTACTCCTAGAGAAGGTCGACCAGAGTTCCGTGTCTAGCCGGCGAGCTGACCTACTTCATGCGCGTGTTTTACTGACCTCCAACTCGCGAAGTAGTTCTTAGATATAATCGCTACATCACTCTCCCCTTATGCTTTCCTTAAACTCTTAGTAATGGGTTTGTTTTTTACATCTGTCGCTGATAACGGGGGGTGCCTCTCAACGGGGATTCGGACAATACATCCTAAATTCCTTAAGACAATAAAGTAAGATACCTGACAAGTTGAGACTGTACAAAGCTATGTATTTTCCCTCAAGGACAACAGTCAGAACTCTTACAGCTACATAGAGAGATGTTTGAAAACATATATCAAAGTGGTAACCACATGTATTGATTATGTAAAGTGCCCATTGCAATAAATTAATTCGATATGTGTAACCCAAGACATAAATGCAATGAATATCTTTTTCATCATTTAATACCCAATTAAAAATAATAATTGAGACACATGACGCTCCTGACTTTTGTGTTTCTGTTTCCATATGACAATGATTAGAGTCTTCTTCTGTACTTATATTTTGAATAATAAGCACTGTATTTAGATACATTTGAGCGTCTATTTTATCGTAGTTACAGTAGCTCCCTACAATAATGATATGTCTTGATGGTTTCTCGTTTCTTCAGTTTTAATTACGTGGGAAGCGATTGGTTTGGTGACATGTCGATTTGCGAGCCATCAGGGCGCCACTGTGTGCTAATTTACACTCTATAAGTAATCGAACTTGGCAGTCTAAATTTCTTGTCACGAAGTCCGATCAATGTTTTCAGTATAATGTATATCATTCGGTCGCCTCATACTTTTCGATCCGACGTCACCACACTTATCTGCTCCCCAACAACAAATCTGAAAACTACGAAATCAAGTAACGAAGAAAATCTGCTTTGCGAGGAGAAGGAAAATTTATTAAAATTACATTTATCGTAGCATATCTTTCATTGCTCTGCTATTTCCATTATACCTGTGATATATTCCACTTTGAGCAATTAGTATTTGGAAGAACACAAAATTTGCATTTCAAGTCAATAACCTTTCTTCTCTTTTTTAATTGTATGGGTTACATTACACCAGTTATTCAATATTCTACTTGGTACCTGACAATAGTCAAACGAATTGTGAAACTTAATTATTCTGTCAATCACCTTGTTTTTACCACTCCTGTATGTCAATGTGTCCCATTTACAAACATACTGTAAGAAAGTGGTATTCTGCAAAACTTTGTGAAGCAGTTAGACAATGGGCAAAAAATTTCTAAATTCAGATTTTTTAATATCTGTTTTTCTTCCCTTCCCTTATGGTTTCTGTAGGTCCACGGATAGCCCCTTTGTGGGCTTCATATTCTTCTTCTTCTGCCAGTATATCTTGATCCTTTCTCATCTCAACTCCCAGTCTTTTCCCGAGACCTCTTGTCTGCTCCACTGGCTGCTCTCCATCATTTACCTGTATTCGTCTCTCTCGTTGATCACAGGCATATTGATAGATGCGTACTTGCTTCTCCAATTTTCTTTCCCTTCCTCCTTGGTTTCAAATTGAGACCAATCCTTCCTGAGTTTAACAGCCTACGTAGTCCCCATCTTTACTCTTCTTCTCCCAGTTGTTTCCAACAATCTCTTCGATATTCAATCCATAATCATTCTAATCGCACATTACTGCTCATGTTGCTCCAGTACAATTATTTCCTTGATCTTTCACATCTCTTTCAATGTCCAGTGTTCTGCTTGACATCTGTCTGTCTTAGTGTAGCGGGTGTTCTGCACAATATCTTCTTAGTGTTATCGCCTCAGCTGCATGTAACACTGCAGTCTACACTGATGCTCTATATTGACCTTTTGGTCTGTAAATATATTATTTTTATTGTAAATATCTCAGATCATACAGAAGAATGGCTGTTTCTTCTTCATCCTTTCTATTACTTCCTCATTGCTCCAGTATCTGTCTATTATACACTGAGGAGCCAAAAAAACTGGTACACTGGTGTAACGCGTAGCACCCACACGATCACGCAGAAATGCCGCAGTACGATTTGGCAAGGACTATACTAATGTTTGAAGCAATGCTGGAAGGAACTGACACCATGAATCCTGCAGGGCTGCCCATAAATTCGTAAGAACACGAGGGACTGGAGATCTCTTCCGAGCAGCACGTTGCACGGCAACCAAGATATGCGCAATAATGTTCATGTCTGGTGAGTTTGTTCGCCAGCGGAAGTGTTTAAAGTCACTCTGTAGCAATTCTGGACGTATGGGCTGGCGCATTGTCCCGCTGGAATCGCCCAAGTCTGTCGGAATGTACAATGAACACGAATGCATGCAGGTGATCAGACAGGATACCTACGTACGTGTCATCTGTCAGAATCTTATCTACATGTTTCAGAGGTCCCATATCATTCCAAATACACACGCTCTACAGATCCTTCATCAGCTTGAACGGTCCCCTGCTGACATGCAGAGTCCATGGATTCATGAGGTAGTCTTTATACCAGTGCAGGTCCATCTGCTCGATACAATTAGGAAACGAGATTTGTTCTATCAGGCAATATGTTTCCAGTCATCAACAGTCAACGTCAGTTTTGTCAGGCGTAGGCGAGGGGTAGAGCGTTGTGTCGTGCAGTCACCAAGGATACACGTGTGGGCCTTCGGCTCCGAAAGCCCACATCGATTATGTTTCGTTGAATGGTTCGCACGCTCACACTTGTCGATGGAACAGCATTAAATCCTACAACAATTTGTGGATGGATTGCACTTGTGTCACGTTGAACGATTCTCTTTAGTTTTCGTTGATCCTGTCTTTGCAGGATCTTCTTCCGGCCGAAGCTATGTAGGAGATTTGTTGTTTTACCGGGTTCCTGATATCCACTGTATACCAGTGAAACGGTCGTGCAGGGAAATCCCTACTTTCGTGGCTACCTCGGAGATGCCGTGTTCCATCACTTTGTAACACGCCCGGGAGTACAAATGACGGTGGGGGACCGTTAAACTGGTACTGTTTCTGCTTTTCTTGACCGTGCGCCCTGTCCACACCACGTAACTGATAATTCCGCGGCCGTCGTACTGTTCTGCTCCACACTGCTGTTGGCTTGCCTGAAATTATCTATCGAAATATGTAAGCAAGTCAGGGGAGCCACTCAACGTTAAAACACAACACTGCTCGACGTCTGGTATAAACAAGTATATTCTGAGACGATTAAAGGAAAATCGCCGGTTGCACTGTTTACATTGCAATTCAGAAGTGTTATCCCGATTAATGGATGATTAACAGTCCACAAAAAATCATTTCGACGAACGTACGCGTAACCGACACGACGCGGGTGATTGTTGATGATGCGGGAGCCGAATGATCGAACGAAAGTTCTTACGGTCATCACTCATACAGATACCTGGTAATTGCCCTCCTTGTCACTAGTAATGATTTAACACTGTTCGTAAGGTTGATATTTCATTTCTCAGTTCTCACTTGTACGAGCGTGCGCGTAACCGTCTCGGCGAGGCTGATTGTTAATAATGCGGAAACCCGATGATCGAACACACGTCCTCATGCTCGCTAGAATACAATGGTACTTGACTGCACTCTTTTATAGTAACTCATTTTTTACTTATTCACATTGATTCATTCTAGGAGACCGAATACGGCGCGGATGATCTATGCTGTGCGACACGCAACGAGAGGATACATAAATACGTTATCTACGGCACTGCCCATTTTTTGATTACTTCTTGACACACATTCCTCTGAATCACTTCTATATTTCATCACTTTACTCTAACAGCACTTTAAGCAACACTTCAACCTGAATACTAAAAAAGCCTCTCACATGCAGAGCTACCCACAACACAACATACCAATTCCATGTCCCGCGCTCGACTCCCTGCAGACGCGGCTGCCCGCAAAGATAGTCCACAACTAAGCCAGCGATATGACAATACGCTTACAGCTTGTGCGGTGATTATAACTCCACGTTCAAACTAACTTAAATCTTGATATCCTGGAATTCAGGAGTAACCGATCCGACAAGGCAGACGTCTTTAATCTTATACGGGCGTTGCCGATCCCAACGCTGTCTTCTGCTTGTTCATATATCTGAATACGTATGCTGATACCGGTTCCTTTGGTGCTTCAATGTGTGTGGATTTCAAAGTCGTTCTTGTGAAATCCATATTGTTATCAACGTTAGCTCTTCTGGCTAATAAGTATGAACAGGCAACTTTTCATTAATCTTAGAGCTTTGATACTATTCTCTCATTTTACGTCATCCACGCTATCTGCTTGTCTCTGAGAAAGCAGTTTTTATGAAATGAATGCATTACATTTGATAACCCGTACATATCCTAACACAGATTGCTTAAAAGTTGAATAAATATACAGGGTGTCCCTCCTAAAGGCCGTCACCCGCATTTTCTCTGGCGTTTCGGAATACATATAAAATTTAGTTTTTTTCCATGTATAGCTGGACTCAGCCCAAAAAAATACTGCACCTTTTATCTTTCATGTGACACCCAGCGACAACGGAAACCGTCGATTTGTTTGCCGTTGCATACAAAATTATATTTAAGGTGGAGTTTTACGTGAACATTCGATAGAGCGGCCCCAAATTAGTCCTCTGCGATAATCGTTTCATCGATACGTGCAGACATGATCAGCAAATCACGGAGAGTCAGCAGTAATCCAGTCACTACTCGAGTGCGTTTTATTTTCATGTTTCATTCCTGGTCAGACATGTCTATAAACCGAATATTGCACTATTCTAATTTGGGCCGCTCTGTTGAATGAGTACATAAAATACGGAATTGAAAATAATTTCCGTTATAACAGCAAACCAACCGACTCTTCCCGTCGGCGCAGGGTGTCGCATGTGAGACGTATTGGGCGGTATTCGTTTATGCTGAGTCCAGCTACTCATAACAAAAAATAAACCGTATATATCCTCCGAAACACCAGGGATAAAGGGCCTGACGACTCTTAGAACAAACACTCGATTGATACACGAGGCTGATCCCGGCGGAGGTTCGAGTCCTCCCTCGGGCATGCGTGGTTGTCTCTGTCCTTAGGGTAATTTAGGTTACGTAGTGTGTAACCTTAGAGACTGATGACCTTAGCAGTCAAGTTCCATAAGATTTCACACACATTTGGACATTTGATACACGGACTGGGTTAGGAGAAGTAAATTTCTTCTCCATATGTGCCTTCCTCGATTCTGTTTTAATACCTCTTACCTTATAAATAGTGCAGTAGCTACTTATAACCCAATACGTACGGTTTCCAACCATAATCAGCAGACAGATACAACAATGAAAGTGTTATCAGCGGCTACACTGTCTCTTCCGTTCATTCAGTCTTTGAGTATTCTCATATGAAGAAGTGAGACGGACTATAACTTGAGACTGTCCCTGATGGACAGCATGGAACTTGTTGTTATTGTGGTCTTCAGTCCTGAGACTGGTTTGGTGCAGCTCTCCATGCTACTCTATCGTGTGCAAGCTTCTTCATCTCCCAGTACCTACTCCAACCTACATCCTTCTGAATCTGTTTAGTGTATTCATCTCCTGGTCTCCCTCCACGATTTTTACCCTACACGCTGCCCTACAAAGCTAAATTGGTGACCCCCTTGATGCATCAGAATGTGCCCTACCAACCGATCCCTTCTTCTAGTCACATTGTGCCATAAAGTTCTCTTTTCTCCAATTCTATTCAATACCCCCTCATTGGTTACGTGATCTACCCGTCCAATCTTCAGCATTCTTCTGTAACACCACATTTCTTAAGCTTCTATTCTCTTCTTGTCTAAATAATTTGTCGTCCATGTTTCACTTCCATACATGGCTACACTCCATACAATTCTTTAAAAACGAATTCCTGGCACTTAAATCTATGCTCCATGTTAACAAATTTCTCTTCTTCAAAAACGCTTCCCTGGCCATTGAGAGTCTATATTTTATATCCTCTCTACTTCGAACATTATCAGTTATTTTTCTCCCCAAATCACTCATCTACTACTTTAAGTGTCTCATTTCCTAATCTAAGTCCCTCAGCATCAACCGATTTAATTCGACTACATTCCATTATCCTTGTTTTGCTTTTGTTGGTGTTCATCTTATATCCTCCTTTCAAGACACTGTCAATTCCGTTCAGCTGCTCTTCCAGATCCTTTGCTGTCTCTGACAGAATTACAATGTCATCGGCGAAACTCAAAGTTTTTATTTCTTCTCCATGCATTTTAGTTCCTACTCCGAATTTTTAATTTGTTACCTTTACTGCTTGCTCAATATACAGATTGAATAACATCTTGGATAGGCTACAACCCTGTCTCACTCCCTTCCCAACCAGTGCTTCTCTCTCATGCCCCTCGACTCTTATAGCTGCCATCTGGTTTCTGAACAAATTGTAAATAGCCTTCCGCTCCTTGTATTTTACCCCTGCCACCTTCAGAATTTGAAAGAGAGTATTCCAGTCAACATCGTCAAAACCATTCTCCTAAGATATCACCCCCAAAACTAGATCCCATATGAAAATTTTGGCCATAATTCTGATAGTACGCACTTACGACCCTCCGAATATGCAGCTTTTAAATTTCGCACCCACCAGTGTTGTCGCTCGCTTCTCGCCCCTGCAATCATTTAACATTCGAGCGCGAAGTACTCTACGATGGATTGCGTAAGAGTTTTCTGAAATACTGCTGTTAAAGTGGTAACATCTTTATTCATTATGATAATGTGCACAATTCCTAACCTGTAGCGTTTGTCGGAGATATCTTTACTTTGAACGTGTTTGTGTTGCGATTCAAAAATGCATTGTAAATTAATGAAACGATTGAGTGTGTCATTATATAAGAGGCGGAGCGCTATTTCATTATTAACATCACTACTATGGAGGGCAGCGTGGAGGGTAAAAATTATGGAGGGAGACCAAGGAATACACTAAGCAGATTCAGAAGGATGTAGGCTGCAGTAGGTACTGGGAGATGAAGCTCGCAGAGGATAGAGTAGCATGGAGAGCTGCATCAAACCAGTCTCAGGACTGAAGACCACAACAACAACAAAAACATTATGCGTTATTTTCTTTGGATTTTGAAGACGAGTATATTAAAGTGAAATAAATACGCAGGAGATGCGCTGTTCTTCAGTGTGATCTGCATCAGTAAACTTCCAATGGAAAACATTTAACTTCATTTCTTAATAATTCTTCAGTTGTTCAGGTTTACTTATTTTGCTTTTGATGCGCATATATATAGATGTAGAATATCAATACCAGAAAATTATTAACTAATACTGAATCGTCGTATTACGCACTGTGCTCACACTGTTTACCTATTTCTCTTGTCGAACAACATGTGTTCTTGAACCAACTTTCATAACACATTGGGCATATGTGTGCACATCCTCCCCGATCCTCTTTCCTGGCCTTCACCATCCCGCGAGCAGGAGGGCTGTGGTCGTCATTCCGCTGTACAGTACTTCACGTTCGGGCATTAGGCGACTGCAGTGGGGGCATGAGTGACATATAACTAGTGCGCTTGAAATTTGAAAACAGTGCATTCAGACAGTCATGACTGGAACACGCTCCTTCAAATTTTGAAGGTGGCAGGGGTAAAATACAGGGAGCGAAAGGCTATTTACAATTTGTACAGAAACCAGATGGCAGTTATAAGAGTCGAGGGACATGAAAGGGAAGCAGTGGTTGGGAAGGGAGTGAGACTGGGTTGTAGTCTCTCCCCGATGTTATTCAATCTGTATATTGAGCAAGCAGTGAAGGAAACAAAATAAAAATTCGGAATAGGTATTAAAATCCATAGAGAAGAAATAAAAACTTTGAGGTTCGCTGATGACATTGTAATTCTGTCAGAGACAGCAAAGGACTTGGAAGAGCAGTTGAAGGAAATGGATAGTGTCTTGAAAGGAAAGTATAAAATGAACATCAACAAAAGCAAAACGAGGATAATGGAATGTAGTCGTATTAAGTCGGGTGGTTACGAAATGAGACACTTAAAGTAGTAAAGGAATTTTGCTATTTGGGGAGCAATATAACTGATGATGGTCGAAGTAGAGAGGATATAACATATAGACTGGCAATGGCAAGGAAAGCGTTTCTGAAGAAGAGAAATTTGTTAACATCGAATATAGATTTAAGTGTCAGGAAGCAATTTCTGAATGTATTTGTAAGGAGTGTAGCAATGTATGGAAGTGAAACATGGACGATAACTAGTTTGGACAAGAAGAGAATAGAAGCTTTTGAAATGTGGTGCTACAGAAGAATGCTGAAGATTAGTTGGGTAGATCACGTAACTAATGAGGAAGTATTGAATAGGATTGGGGAGAAGAGGCGTTTGTGGCACAAGTTGACTGGAAGAAGGGATCGGTTGGTAGGACATGTGTTGAGGCATCAAGGGATCACCAATTTAGTATTGGAGGGCAGCATGGATGGTAAAAATCGTAGAGGGAGACCAAGAGATGAATACACTAAGCAGATTCAGAAGGATGTAGGTTGCAGTGGATACTGGGAGATGAAGAAAACTTGCACAGAATAGAGTAGCATGGAGAGCTGCATCAAACCAGTCTCAGGACTTGTAAAGGAACTGAAAATATTGTGATTGAATCGCAGAGGTGCTGAAAAATTGTTCCAGTGACACACCAGAGAAATATCTGGTAAACTTTTTATCTTTGAGAGACATAGGAACAATTTCGCCCTTCGTTTTTTTCTTTCTTGTATGAACGACTACTTTTTGTTCTGATGGGCTGGTGGGATGTCGTACTGTCTAATTACTAGTGTGTGTGTGTGTGTGTGGTAAATGAATGAGTTAAAAGACGCAAGATGTGTTTTATATTATTTTCATCGCACAACAAGCCTTATTCCCATGCCTATGGAGTATTTATGTTAAGCAAAGAAGGCGAGTTTTGGATGGAACCGAAGATCTTCAAAACGGCGCTGCTCAACAATAGAGGCCACGGGGAATGATAGAACGTACGTGCCTCTACTCTGAATGTACGTTCGCAATCTCCGAGTGTGTTACGACGAAATTATTTCACAATGAAAATTTCTCATCAGACCGCAACCACTCGCACGCGAATGTACGTACCCTCTGAATGTATCTAGTCAGTCACGCGCGTTGTTCAAAAGCTTTACTTTTAATATTCAGTGGATTACATTTCCGAAATTAATTTTTGTTTATGCTGCAAATCGTACTTCACGCGAAGTATTTATTACGTAAGTTTCAGGCTCAATTTAATAAAAAAAAAAAAGATTCCGAATAATAGAAATAAAGAATAACAATCAAACAAATCAAACCTAAATAAACAGAAAGATGGAACGTTACAGACTGAAGACCACAACAACAACAACTGTGTACATTTAGAATTATGGCCCAGATTCTCGTACGGGATTGACAGCTGTGGCTGATATCTTGCACGTATACTTTTTACTCCTTAAAATATGAGGTCGAGTTTGTGATGTTTCCTTGCAGCTGCATCAAGCTGGGTTGCCACATCTATCTGATTTGACAGCTTGGTATAACAACACGAACACATCAGTCGAGCTCAAATGGTTCAAATGACTCTGAGCACTATGGGACTTAATGTCTGAGGTCATCGGTCCCCTAGAACTTATAAATACTTAAACCTGACTAACCTAAGGACATAACACACATCCATGCCCGAGGTAGGATTCGAACCTATGACCCTAGCGGCTGCGCGGTTCCAGACTGAAGCGTCACCCCAGCCGGCAATCGAGTTCATGCTCTAAGCAAATAAGTATGATGTCGTAAATATTGAAACCAAGTTTTTAAGAGCGAAACGACTTTAAATTGAACTGTCTTAGAATTACGAGCTACCAGAATAATTTATAATATTTCCATTCTGTTCACGTACTATAGTTCGATTTGGAAATGGAAAGTCGATACCAATATTTCTGTAACAAATATAGGAACAAAGAAAGACTATACGTCATTTAGTGACGACATTTTCATTACTCATTTTGGTGGGAACAGAATTGTGATATCCGAAGCGATTCAGAATTATCTAGAGAGATCAGCTTACAAGGGGTCGAGTTTCCCTTAACTGACTTGATTCATATTTACAGGGTTTGTAGGGCTGAATGGGATTTCAACATAGCCTATTTAAAAAAGACGATGTAACAAGGATTTTCGTGAAAATCGGGATCGTAACTTTTGGGTGTGCTTACATACTTCTTATGGCCGCTAGAGCTAAAAAAAAAAAAAAAAAAAAATGCCAAGCGATAAGCACAGCGTGCGATGTCTGTGGGTCAAAACTCGCTGTTGGTATTTTTTTAGAATGCATACAAATGCAGACAGGCTTGTGTAACGTCTTCGAATTCCGGCAAACTAACAACATCAATATACAAAAATTTTCGAACCGATACCTTCAAGCGACACGTGGCAGTAGAACAATTTTCCTTTGCTCCTCGATTCATGAGGACGATAAATGAACCAAGGTTTGTACGACAAAAGTTTTCAAGATGTGCTAACGTGCAGTATTAAAGCAGTTCCATCAAAATGTACTCTGGTGGTGCACCCTTGCGACGTTTATTCTTCCAGGCAGGTTAAGGAAATTATAAACAACTATAAAAGTGCGCTTTCACCAACGAACAAAATAGTTTCTAGAAAATGCTGGGCAAGTATTCAATCAGTCTTCGTCCATTAGCTGTCTGCGACCAGAATTCGCTAATATGTTTCTATATGTGTGCTAACCCATGAAATTCTATCGTGTCAAAGAAACGATTATTAGTGATATCAGATTTTTCGCAACAGACACACTGAAAAATGTATGAACATGCAGCAGTATGGCTTTTATTACATACGCTGTAGGTCTCAATAATTATGATTTTCCCTGTTTGTAATGTCATTATCATCCTGCTCCATAGATTAGGCATTATGCTAATGTCAAATGCAGATAAAATAATATAAATAAAATGACCGTCCTGACTTCTTCTAAACTCTCATGTTTCCTGTTTTCATTTACAACCTCCTCACGATTATTTTTCTTTGTAGATGAATATCATAGAATAGTAAATGAGTAACGATATGTTCATAATTTGTACAATCGCAATAAACCTGTTGTTAGAATTAAACGGAAATGAATAAAATTAATTTGGAAGTTAAGAAGAATATCGGCAGTGAGATTCGATCCATTGGCTTTACGGTTATGAAACTAAGCGTTTACTCTCTCGGCTGAGGGCTGCTTGCGTGCTACAGTGCGATTCATGAACGATGGAGGTTGGTGCAAGTCGAGAAATGAGCAGGGATTACATTGATGTCGATTCCAAGCGACAGCTACGGCAGGCGCTTATACGTGCTTTACGCTTGATGTAAGCGTGTATCTTGCAAATTATAACTCACTTGTTTGTGTAGAATTTGTGGCTTACCACCACCATCAGCTACGACAATCCGCAATAAATGGAACAAAAAATCACTAAACAACTGGCTTCTATCACGTTTAATGCTCGCATCAGGCACAACATCGACCGCAGAGCGCCTATTATGCTACAGAACGCTCATTGGCTGTTGGAAAATACGTGACGTACATGCACAGAACGACCTAAAATCTCGACCGCCATCATTTGCGACTGTACAAATTATATGAGCCCACCTACAATTTTCAAACTCGAATTTCTCGGAAACTGTTGGTAGGCTGCACCTTCCAGTTTACATATGTTGAAGTCCCAGTCATGGCTACACACCCTGTCAATATGAATCAAATCTGTGATGGGAAGTTTGTATGGTTCCTTTCTTAGCTGATTGCCCTTGTATAGTATAGTGTGTTTCTTTCAGTTCGTCCTATTTCAGGCTTGTTTTGCTATTCTTTTCACTTCATCTAGAAATGGGCCGAATGATATATCGCGAAATAATGTTAAAATTTTTGCGATACCGATACTTTCCTGGAAATTTCCATACAGAAATACTGATAATTTCTGTATTCTTAATCAATATCTTAGCAGTTCAGTGATGAAATTTGTCCCTCTAGGAAAAATATTCAAATTTCTGTACTGCAGCGAAGCATTGTTTGCAAAGGATTTTGTTCTTTATGTGCAAATATTTACATTAACCTTACGGCGTACTACCAATTTAAAATGTTATTTTGTTGTATACTTACTTTTCTCTAATAGACTACCATATCTCAGCAGGTTATGTTGGTAAAAGAAAAGGAAACCTACTGAAAGGAACATTCATCATAGAAGCAAAAACAAGTTCTGACGTTCTCAAGGCAACCTGTGAATAAAAAAAAGCAAAATTCTGTAACTCATCCGCTCGGTCTCAGATACAGCCGCTCACACGAAGATAAATTGTGTTCATCGAAGAATGGTGTCGGCGAATCAATGCACCGGCAGTAATTCATCAAAAGCGCCTCTCTCGCGGGCGAATCGCAATCTCAGCTGCCATTCACACGGACCCACGCGCCGAAAATCGGCCCTCAAATTGAATTCCTCACTGTATCCGCGCAGAGTTCGCACATAACTCGATTAGTGGAGAAATTAGTAAAGGATCCGGAAGGCTGATTCAGGGTGCTGCGTTTTCTGCTCGGTACGTGGCAGGGGTAGACGGAGGTCAGGACTCGCTACGGCGGGGAAACAGGTTCGCTGCCAAGAGCGGGCGTAATTAATTTTGCTTGCACGCTGCACAAAGTAAACGCTTGTACCGGACAAATATTTCATCTTGAAAATTATTTGTTTCTGTGAGCTGTTCAGCACCACGTCGCTTCATCCGTGTTTAATTACGAGGCCTAATCTGCCAAATTATGGTCTGTTGAACGTATGGATTTATTCTTACGAGAAAACTCTGGCGGCGATTAAATCGCCTGTTGTAAGAGGATTATTCCGGGCTACTACTTGCTACATCCAGCGTTTGTGCGTTGTTCTCTCATCTCCTTTCTCGTCTCTTTCTTTCCTGCTGCCCTTGTCTTTCACTTTCGATGAAAAATACTAACAAGGAAGTTTTGTATACGAGAGGGAAAACTGTAAATGGGGTTGGGTGGGTACTTTCGATCTTAAGACGCAGTTGTAAATAAACAATAAGTGATAAATTTTTGTAGAACTATTATGTTCATTAACGACAACATCCACATGCATACTGCAAGAAAATTATAATCGTGGCAAGTAAGTAAATAGCGCGTCAAGCGCCAAACATAGAGGATATGAGTCATTGGTGAAATTCCGTTGTAAATGCCGAGGTCAATGACATATATTCTGACACAAGCACCAGAAGAACAGGAAACAGTGTTTAAAGCCGTATGAAGACGGCATTCGTGTCTAAGACCAACATCGATGTTCAAACAAGGAATCATTCACTAACTCTCTGTTAGTGTCTTGGCATGCACTTGTGTGAATTACTGACAGTTAAAGTAGCTCTGTGGTTTGTTTGTAACAATAGAGCATTTTTGAAATAATTACTACATGTAAATGATACACTACCTGTATATTGCCAAATAGAAGGGAAAAGTGCACCAAAACGGAGGAAGAGGGATGAAGGTAGCGCTAAAAGTGAAAGGAAGGAAGTAGGCAGCGAAGGAAAGGCATATACTCGAAAAGACAATAGTTTGGTTCCAGCTAAAGAGGTTCCAAAGCACCAAGTACATCTTGACTATCAATTTAACATTTATTGTGAAGCTTGAAATCAGCGTAAGTACTGATACAGTATTCTAATGCGTATCATTGAAAGGAATTTCTTATCGGCAAAAATCATCCTTCTGGTAATGAGGTTAAAGTTGACTAGTTGCAGATAATCATTTACTTACCTACAAACGAGGGTTTCTTTATAGGCCTACAACACAAGTTTTTGGTAAAACTTGTATGTATTGCGATCGTGATTTTGCTCATATTGAGAAACGAAAGAGGCTAACTGTGTGCCATGTTCACTGAATCTATGCGCACGACACAAGTCACACTGACTGTTAAGCAGGAAAAGAAAATACGGATCCGACCTTTGTGCATATATCAAAAGCTCAGTGGATCAGACTGACTGCGGAATGACTAGGGGTACTGCAAGTTCGCTCAACTTTCAACCGAATTGAAGAGTTCAAGGAACATTACCTACTGAAGAGAAACGTGTAGCTTTCTGATGTCCAACAGGTGCAGTTGGAAGCACCTCACTGTGAGCCTCGGTTACCTGAACAAAAGAGAAGGCATTTACCTAAAATGATTACATTTGTAAAAGAGGAGACTAAGTTATTTTACGAGAATCTTGTAAAATGAGAGAAAATGGGTATGATGGCATTTGTGTCGTTATTTATGTTAGAACCACTGCATACGGAACGTTTAATTTTCTTCTAATTTTATATCATTCTGTCCTTAAGCCGACTGACATAGAATAAAAATGAGTAATTTCATTCAATAACGATCAGTGAATGAAATAATGGAAATAATTTGGAAATAAATTTTGCCGAAAGAAATCGGTTGCCAGCTCAACTGATGAGCGACACTACTGTTAAGCACGTGAATAATTGTGTCAAAAATAAAGTTTACCTGTTTGTAACGCAGCAGGTGGAACGGGAACTTTTACTAAGTGCTGTGTCAGGCTCAGTAGTCATATAAAACAGTGTCATAACAATCTAACTACACTTAAACATTAATGGTTAACTCTCAATAAGTATTTTAATAGTTGTTTTGCTCATAATTTGTCCGCCAGGTGCATTGCTGACAATACAGATAATTATCTATCGGGATTTTGAATAATAGGCTGTCATTCTGTCTTTAAAATTATGTACTTAGCACAGTTCAATCAACTGATAATGAAATATATTGCCAATAATTGATTAACTATGTTTTGAATGAAAATAATTCATTAATTGGGGGATTGTCAGGTGGAATAAGCTTTATAGTTTCATGAAATATCCTTGAACTAACTTCAGCTGAATATGCATTGAAATAAATCTTAATAATCAAATTTATTACTTCAGTCTATTATTAAGTTACTACGGTTGGCGTAAGCTTATTAAGTGCAACAATTAACTACGATAACCAGTCTGAAATTTACTCTTCACCGTCTATGAAAATAATTTGATAATTAACACATATTCTCTTGATAATGGCGTGACACACTCGGTTCGATAATGTAAGGATCAGAAGGAACCTACTTGGTGTTATTGTCGGGTGGAATGTAACTGCAACACTTCGATTATAAAGTGCTTGTTATTAATTGTTCAACTTCAGCGGAAAAGCACAGTCACTGACAAGCCTTCTCGAGCCTTCTACAATTTTATCCTACGAAAATTACGTAGATCTTACTTCCCTCGTTGTCAGTGGATCGACGGAAGTCCACGGCAGCGACACACTGTGGCAGCGGGTTTTTACTGTTGCGACTTGTGCCCACAGTGCGCTTCACATTTAAGTCCTAGTTTCTTCAGCACTATGCCCATTAATCCATAATAACTTGCCCGGCCATGCTTCCAGATATGCCGCCCTTTAGACCATTACTTTCCCGTCTTACTTAGATCCACACACTAGCCGTTAGATGTAACACAGCTAGGACTAGCAGCACTCCACTGTACGTCTTACTCTGAGCACGGAGTAAACAATGTCTTACTCCGAGCACGGAGTAAACAATCTCTCTGACAAAACAATCTCTCTGATCTCAACGTTAACTAAATATGCCCTGACTTGCCAGTGTTAAATATTAGATAATTTAAACATAGTATTTACAATACATATTTACACTAGACAATACTTCGTATACAACAGTCTCATGTGTTAAGTAAGCAAAAAATTTCATAGCAAGGACTGCGTTGTGGCGTCACAGGTTCTCTGTGGCAGACAGCCATGTGGATCTCTCAGTTACAGCAGTGGACAGTTGTAGGTACACTGAACACTATGTTTGTAATAGTCTCTCGTAATACCCATCGTGTGAAAAGAGAATAATCAGATGTGGACTCATTGTAGTTGTAGTGACTAGCCTTAATATGCTTTTGACATTTAGTATTTTGCAGTCAAATAAAAACGAGACAGGATGGAAAAAAAAGAAAACTTCATATTACTTCAAAACTGTTACTCCACAACTGTTAATACATCTATCCCATTGTCAGAGAAGACTGGTTACTGTTGCCTACGGAATTATTAATGCACACAATCACGCACCTAGCCATCAGAAGCAAATCGTTGTCCACCATGGTCTTCATACAAGGTTTTCAAAATAAGGAATTCACGTGGTGTGGGATTGAACCCTTATGATGCCAAGGTTCTTTCGAGAATACTGCAGAAGCTACACTGGGAAACCCTTACACGTCCTCCATACGTTCCTGTCACTCTTCAAGAAATTTTGAAGACCTGAAGGAAGACACTCCTGACGGTCGATTTGCTTCGGGCGGAAAGGTGCACCCTGGGTACAATAAACCGCAAACATTTTGTCACGAAGGCACTGACCATCTTGTCTCACAATGGGATACATGTGTTAACAGTTAACGCTATTGCTTTTGAAATAATAAACTTTCTATTTACTTTTTTCCGTCTGTGTCGTTTTCATTTGACTACCCCTTATATTATTTGTCATATAATTTTATTGTCACGTGAGTGCAGCATTTACGTACTAAAAAAGCGGTTGAAAGCTCCAGGCGCTGTCTTGCGGTCCATGTATATAAATATTTTAGAAATGAGCATAAGTAATGAAATAAAAAATAAAATTATTAGGATTTTAATCTTGATTAATGAGACACAAAAGGTACTGGCACTCGGACTTGATGAGAGTGCTATTTTATAGCACAATTAGAATTTATTTTTATCCTACTTACAGGCTGTTGTCTTGCGCAACAGTGCTCTTTCTTTGTATCACTTTCTGTTCTTGCATGGAAAGTAGTGTACAGATTTCTTTGCATTTTTTGTGCTTACACCTATATGTATACCTTACAGCGCATGATAGAGTGTACCTTCTACAACTACTACTCATTTCCTCTCCTGTTCCCAATAGCATCCCATTTAAAAAAACGAAGTCGACCGTCATATCTCTGAAGCGACATCACCTGGCAAAAAAAAAAAAGAACAATGAAATATTATGACCCCCGTTGTGCCATGCAACATATGTCCGACAAACTTTTCTGCTACTATCATACTTTCGGAGTACTTTCGGAGTTATTCTTAGTGACAATAGTTAGTTAGTGGCATATCTGAGAACCTAAATCCTATGCTCGGAACTTCGTCAAAAATCTTCAGTGGGGCAACTAGTTGTATGGTGGGCAGAGTACACTCCTGGAAATTGAAATAAGAACACCGTGAATTCATTGTCCCAGGAACGGGAAACTTTATTGACACATTCCTGGGGTCAGATACATCACATGATCACACTGACAGAACCACATGCACATAGACACAGGCAACAGAGCATCCACAATGTCGGCACTAGTACAGTGTATATCCACCTTTCGCAGCAATGCAGGCTGCTATTCTCCCATCGAGACGATCGTAGAGATGCTGGATGTAGTCCTGTGGAACGGCTTGCCATGCCATTTCCACCTGGCGCCTCAGTTGGACCAGCGTTCGTGCAGGACGTGCAGACCGCGTGAGACGACGCTTCATCCAGTCCCAAACATGCTCAATGGGGGACAGATCCGGAGATCTTGCTGGCCAGGGTAGTTGACTTACACCTTTTAGAGCATGTTGGGTGGCACGGGATACATGCGGACGTGCATTGTCCTGTTGGAACAGCAAGTTCCCTTGCCGGTCTAGGAATGGTAGAACGATGAGTTCGATGACGGTTTGGATGTAACGTGCACTATTCAGCGTCCCCTCGACGATCACCAGAGGTGTACGGCCAGTGTAGGAGATCGCTCCCCACACCATGATGCCGGGTGTTGGCCCTGTGTGCCTCGGTCGTATGCAGTCCTGATTGTGGCGCTCACCTGCACGGCGCCAAACACGCATACGACCATCATTGGCACCAAGGCAGAAGTGACTCTCATCGCTGAAGACGACACGTCTCCATTCGTCCCTCCATTCACGCCTGTCGCGACACCACTGGAGGCGGGCTGCACTATGTTGGGACGTGAGCGGAAGACGGCCTAACGGTGTGCGGGACCGTAGCCCAGCTTCATGGAGACGGTTGCGAATGGTCCTCGCCGATACCCCAGGAGCAACAGTGTCCCTAATTTGCTGGGAAGTACGGTGCGGTCCCCTACGGCACTGCGTAGGATCCTACGGTCTTGGCGTGCATCCGTGCGTCGCTGCGGTCCGGTCCCAGGTCGACGGGAACGTGCACCTTCCGCCGACCACTGGCGACAACATCGGTGTACTGTGGAGACCTCACGACCCACGTGTTGAGCAATTCGGCGGTACGTCCACCCGGCCTCCCGCATGCCCACTATACGCCCTAGCTCAAAGTCCGTCAACTGCACATACGGTTCACGTCCACGCTGTCGCGGCATGCTACCAGTGTTAAAGACTGCGATGGAGCTCCGTAAGCCACGGCAAACTGGCTGACACTGACGGCGGCGGTGCACAAATGCTGCGCAGCTACCGCCATTCGACGGCCAACACCGCGGTTCCTGGTGTGTCCGCTGTGCCGTGCGTGTGATCATTGCTTGTACAGCCCTCCCGCAGTGTCCGGAGCTAGTATGGTGGGTCTGACACACCGGTGTCAATGTGTTCTTTTTTCCATTTCCGGGAGTGTATAAATGCGTGCTGCCTTACACTGGCCGTGTCGACATGTATACTAGGAATACTGCACCTCTTCACTAAATGTTAACGTTTATGCGAAATAGGATTTACATGCTGTATATGTTTCGGAATCTGACAGCAATTATTATTGTCCTCCGTCTTTAAGGGAACTTATTTAAAACTCCTGACACATAAAGGCCACTATCATTTACAAGTCGTTTTATTCTTCTGTAGAAGAGTTCTACATTCATGCCGCAATATTCAATTCTTTGTTACCTTGAGATGTGATGGCGCTGTGATATATCGCGTGGATCCTTTCTTGCTGTACAGTTTTAGGGCAAATAAACTACTGAGCAAGTGATACCTAGTCCCGTTCTTTTTGGATTTGCAATTATTATTTCCATTCATGTATTACGACACTCGCAGTTATTTTACATTCTTACTACCTATTATACCCGCTTTAGCCACAGAATTGCATATCGTCAAAATTAAACTTGTTGCAGTACTTTTTTATTCAATATTCGTCTCTATCTTCCCCATTAGTATTTGTTTCAACGAGCTTAATTACTTCACTATCTCCTCTAATAATTTGGGACCGCTCCTCTGGTCTGCATTCTGTCTCCGTCTCTGCTCTGTCTGCTTCTAATCGTCTCAAGTGTCAGTGAAGTCCTGCGCCTATGTCTGTCTTGCTCGGCGTCGCTTGCCGGAGGTATATATCATCGACTAACGCTCTGGGATATCGTTACAGCGGCATTTGGGGCGTGTAAAGACAACAGTGATGAATCTAAATGGAATTTTTATATTTTATGAAGTTGCCAAGACCGTTAATAGTTGTAGTTCATTACTGATAACATGATGTAATATCTTTAAAAAAATTGTTTTTGTTTACTCTTAGGTAGCAACGATGTGATTATTCTGAGATGGCTGCTAAGCAGAAGTCAATAAAGAAGTCTTAAGCAGGCAAAGTGGCGTGTGTTCTTGGTGATTTAAAATTAGACTAAATATCGTCAAGCAACATCTTTTAGGAACTGCAGCAAATATTACGTTACGGCAGTTATAGGCGCTTTCCATACATTGCTTCGAATGTCTATATGTAAGTTAACTATGAAGCATCTTTCTTTCACAGATTTCTCTTTCCTTCTAATCAGACTGCTACAAACTCTTGGGTTCGAGCTCAGGGTTACATTATGAGTTATCTTACATGTACAAAGTTCAATTGTTTTTTCTTACTATCCGGCCGTAATATTGCGATGTAATCAAGAAGTCTACCAAAGTGTAAGGACGAGTGATTCAGTCACACCTGACTGAATCAGTGAGACAGCCTCATCTGAAAACTCATTTAGAGTCAAGCAAAATTTACAAAAGTCTTAGCTTCAACAGAGCTGCAGAAGTCGCCATGAGTGAGGAGCACATATTGTTAAGGAACGCTGATGCCTCGTCACCGTGTCGTGACGTTTTTGCTGCAGTTCAGTGCCTGCGCCGCGTGAAGGTGGTGGGAAAAGCAGGTGCAGCTCAGCAGACGTCCTCTGGTGACTCCGATCGGCTCCTAACTCATGGCTCCCAACTCATGGATCTCTATGATCAGTCCATTATGAGTTCATGTGGGGTCTGCCGATGGTGGTCCAGAACGCCATTTGTCGTGCAGAGGATGCCTCGTTATTCATCATGGATGGATCAACGAAGCAGGTGTTGAAGATCCGGCCAGAAAGCTGTACAGACTCGCCTCGGCTAGTCGATGCGAAGTTCGCGGCTTGTAGATCATCTGTGATGACCCAGTGGAGGAGGAGAGCTACCCGTTCACCAGTCCTGTGGTCTGCGATGACCGAGCATGCTGCAGCAGCAGACCATGCCCGTGGTGTGCATCAGTTTAGGCTGCCCCAGTGTTGAAGCCAACAACCAGGCCGTAAGAAACTTCCTGGCAGATTAAAACTGTGTGCCCGACCCAGACTCGAACTCGGGACCTTTGCCTTTCGCTGGCAAGTGCTCTACCATCTGAGCTACCGAAGCACGACTCACGCCCGGTACTCACAGCTTTACATCTGCCAGTATCCGTCTCCTACCTTCCAAACTTTACAGAAGCTCTCCTGCGAACCTTGCAGAACTAGCACACAGTTTTAATCTGCCAGGAAGTTTCATATCAGCGCACACTCCGCTGCAGAGTGAAAATCTCATTCTGGAAACATCCCCCATGCTGTGGCTAAGCCATGTCTCCGCAATATCCTTTCTTTCAGGAGTGCTAGTTCTGCAAGGTTCGCAGGAGAGCTTCTGTAAAGTTTGGAAAGTAGGAGACGGATACTGGCAGAAGTAAAGCTGTGAGTACCGGGAATGAGTCGTGCTTCGGTAGCTCAGATGGTAGAGCACTTGCACGCGAAAGGCAAAGGTCCCTAGTTCGAGTCTGGGTCGGGCACACAGTTTTAATCTGCCAGGAAGTTTCATATCAGCGCACACTCCACTGCAGAGTGAAAATCTCATTCTGGAAACAGGCCGCAGTTTACACACTATAAGACGCACTTTCTCTTCGAAAACTGCCTCCAAAAATCCAGGTGCTCCTTATACTCGAATTTAATACAAGGATGTCAGTGTTTGATGTAAAATTCCCGAAAGTTTTAAAAATTGCCATATATGCGATGCCGCGGGAAACCTACCTCCATTTGGCAGCTTTTTATTCAACTACCAGCATCAGTGCACCAGTGCGACGAGCACGAGTTGCGAGACTAACAAGCTTGCTAAGACTGCCTCCATCTCACCCCGCCGTCACAAACCCAGAAAACTGTGTAGCCTATGGTGCATTATTGCAGTCTACGGTGCCAGTGAATTTGAATTGAAAGTGGTTTGTGTTATCGGTAACAGTAGAATATTTTTTATAGGTATTTTCGTAAAGGAAAATATCAAAAGTGTTTTTTGATGCACGCTATAAATTGAAAATAATAGCATACTCGTATGCAGAAGAACATGGGAACAGAACAGCTGAGCGACATTTCGGTCCTCCACCAACAGAAAAGACCATTCATGATTGGGGGGGGACTAGTAAAAAAGCACTGATAAAAATGATTATTTTGTTTTTGAAAATGGTACTCTTCCAGCTCTATTTAAGATTTCATACTTATTTGGCTACTAGTTTCGACGTTGAGTAAACGTCATCGTCAGGCCCGTTCACTTTGATGATATCAATTGTGTGTGGCTGAGAACTAGAAGTCCGCGGTGAGATCGGTACGTGCTGTACATGGATGGCGTGCATTAACTCAGTAGTGAGTAACTGAGCTACTGCCCGCCATCCATGTGAAGCACGTACCGATCTCACCGCGGACTTCTAGTACTAAGCCACACACAATTGATATCATCAAAGTGTACGGGCTTGAGGATGACGTTCACGCAACTTCGAAATTAGGTAGATAGCTCTGAGCACTATGGGACTTAACATCTGAGGTCATCAGTCCCCCAGAACATAGAAGTACTTAAACCTAACTAACCTAAGGACATCAATCACACCCAGGCCCGAGGCAGGATTCGAACCTGCGACCGTAGCAGCAGAGCGGTTCCGGACTAAAGAGTAATTAGTTAGATATAGATATTCAGCGATACAGGCCCTGCAGCCTACGCGTATCTTCCACAAACTGCCTCCATTCCTTCCTGTTTTGAGCCCGGTTCCTCCAGCTGTCTTCAATTCCGAGGGCTGCTAGGTCCTTCGCCGGGTCGTCCATCCAGCGCTGCCTTGGTCGTCCAATGACACGTTTGGTGTTCGGTTTCCCCGCTAGTACTATCTTCGCCTGTCTTCCATCTGGCATACGGGCTACACGGTCCAATCATTGTATTCTTTTGCTCTTTATCTTCCGTAGGATAGTTGGTTGTCTCATCAGAAGGTAGATTTCCTCGTGATTCCTCCTCCTCCATTCTCTGTTATCTAAAACTGGTCCCCATATCTTTCTCATTACTCATCTTTCAAATATTAATAGTTTTTTTCCTTTCTCGCTTAGTCATGCTCCATGTTTCTTATCCGTACATTACTGCTGCGCATATCACTGTGTTGTAGATTTTCAGCTTAGTGTTCATTGAGATCGATTTGGAGCCAGACGTCTCTCTGAGGGAATGCATGTATTTCATTCCCACTGCTATTCATTCCTTGATGTAAATTTTTATGCTGTTGTACGTGATAAACCAAGATCCCAAGTATTTCAACTGGTCTACGCTCTTGAACCTCATGCCATCTATCTCAAGAAATTCTTCCTCCCCTTGTCTCCTTCCTAATTGCATGATCTCTGTTTTTTCTCGATTCACTTTGAGCCCTACCTTCTGTGGATAATTGTCCATTTACTGGTACATTTCTTTCAACTTGTGCTTTGGTTTACTTAGTCGTATCACGTCATCTGCATATGCGAGATACTTGCAGTTACCGTTCATCTCTACTCCAGCCCACTCCTGTTGCCTACACGTCCAAACTAGTAGCCAAATAAATATGAAATCTTAAATACAGCTGGAGGAGTTTAATTTTCAATAAAGAGAATTATACTATCTGACGTCCCACCATCATCCAATTTAAGCATGGATTTACGAAGATGATAAAAATGAGGAAGACAAAATGTGGCGACCGTAGCGGTGGCGCGGTTCCAGAATGAATCGCCTAGAACCGCTCGGCCACCCCGGCCGGCCAACAGACTTCAGGGGTGGAGGTGATTGGTGCTACAGGTTTATGAAGAGACATGGACTTAGCATGCGAACAAAAAGAAAAAATGTTAGAAAATGCCACAATGAAGTATCAAGAGAAAATAATATATTTCCATCGCTTTATTACATGTAAAGAGGACAGCGATGACGACGAATAGGAGGTAAAAGAAGAAAGTTTAGGTGACAAATTTCAAGGATTTTAAAGGACAGTTTGGTTTTATAAACTAAGATCTTTTAGTTTTATTTGCAATCAAAAAATAAAATTGTTAAATTTGTTATTTTTTAAGGAATGACAAAACTTAAGGTGGATCTTATAGTCCGTAAACTATAGTAGCAAGAAGGCTGTCACTGAACAGTTACTCATGGTTTCGGGGAAACTTAACGTGTTATTCTCTCTGGTTCTTCGGGACGGGCGGAATGGCAGGACGACAGAATGCGTCTTGTGCTCCTATAGTTGCGTTACTTATAAGAGCTGAGCCCCCGCCTCTGAGCACGTGATTGTATTTGTCTCCATCTGCCGCATCTATCCGTGATCCCTGCCTCGCTGTGATAATTTTAATAATGATTATAGGCCGTCGAGCTCGGCTTTCCTGTTGACTTATGACGCTGTAGCGGTGCTCGCCCGCAGAGTTACTTGGTGTCACCTCACAATGCCTTCCCAGGTAGCACAGATATGATTACATGTCTGCGTGTCTCGCAGTGTCTGTTGCACTCATGATATGACATGTTAAGATATCTATTGGTACATGAGTTCAGCTCAGCCTACTTCATTTTGAGCTCACCTGTTGGAACTTTCAGAAAAATTTCAAGCCTGCACAGTAAAATAAGGTTTCGTCACCTTACGTACAACCTCCATTAAAACAGTATCAAAACAAGTGTTCTTTATCTTTAAACATAATATATACAAGCACATGAAACTTTAGTGACTTTTTTACGGTGAAGAAAAATCTTCTTAAACGATTTAAAGCTTATCTACACCTCCGTGTCACATTCTATCAGGTAACGATACTAGGGAAACTAAGTAACCCATCTATCAATCGGTGTTGTTCACAGCACTCGTTTATTAACAATAAAATTGTAAAAATACAATATTTGGATCTGTCCGGCTTCATAGACGTTCCCTTTAAATATGGCTTGTCATAAAACCGTTAACATTTTTTTGTCCATTTTTAAACTACTTTTGTTTGCTGGTTTACTGTTATTTGGATTGTCCATCCTGATTGTAGTCACACCTGCCAGACATCCCTTTTCTACACCTTCTGCGCCTTATGAACGTCAGCCTTCTTCTGCTCATAAGGGCATGCAGTTTACTTCTGCCACCATTCCATGTAAACAAAAATAAAACAAAGATTAGCAACACTAGCACAGTTTACATGTTGCCTAATCATTAAAACCTACAAATTCAAAGTTCTACGTAAACATATCCATTAATTCTAATAATTATCATATATACATATATACATATATACATATTACATATTAATAAAAATGATAGCACTCTGCCGGCAGGAGTGGCCGAGCAGTTCTAGGCGCTTCAGTCTGGATCCGCGCGTGCGTATATTTGAATCATTTTTGTATTAATACCGATGTCATTTTGTCTGTGTCCTTGAATTCATTACAATACATCATCTTCCGGTTTCGAACAGTTTGCAATCAGTCCTGTGTGTGGACATTTAGTCTTCCTCATTTTTATAATCTTCGTACATCCACGTTTACATTGGATGATGGTGGGACATCAGCTGGTATATTTCTTTTTATTGAAAATTTAAAAAAGTGAAGCCATTTGAACCATTTTTGATATCACTCTTGAGTTAGTAGTTCCCTTTTCCCACATGAATGCACCTACTTATCTAGTGGGTAGGTACGATGGCGATGACCGCTTGTCTTCAAGCAATATACACTCCTGGAAATGGAAAAAAGAACACATTGACACCGGTGTGTCAGACCCACCATACTTGCTCCGGACACTGCGAGAGGGCTGTACAACCAATGATCACACGCACGGCACAGCGGACACACCAGGAACCGCGGTGTTGGCCGTCGAATGGCGCTAGCTGCGCAGCATTTGTGCACCGCCGCCGTCAGTGTCAGCCAGTTTGCCGTGGCATACGGAGCTCCATCGCAGTCTTTAACACTGGTAGCATGCCGCGACAGCGTGGACGTGAAACGTATGTGCAGTTGACGAACTTTGAGCGAGGGCGTATAGTGGGCATGCGGGAGGCCTGGTGGACGTACCGCCGAATTGCTCAACACGTGGGGCGTGAGGTCTCCACAGTACATCGATGTTGTCGCCAGTGGTCGGCGGAAGGTGCACGTGCCCGTCGATCTGGGACCGGACCGCAGCGACGCACGGATGCACGCCAAGACCGTAGGATCCTACGCAGTGCCTTAGGGGACCGCACCGCCACTTCCCAGCAAATTAGGGACACTGTTGCTCCTGGGGTATCGGCGAGGACCATTCGCAACCGTCTCCATGAAGCTGGGCTACGGTCCCGCACACCGTTAGGCCGTCTTCCGCTCACGCCCCAACATCGTGCAGCCCCCCTCCAGTGGTGTCGCGACAGGCGTGAATGGAGGGACGAGTGGAGACGTGTCGTCTTCAGCGATGAGAGTCGCTTCTGCCTTGGTGCCAATGATGGTCGTATGCGTATTTGGCGCCGTGCAGGTGAGCGCCACAATCAGGACTGCATACGACCGAGGCACACAGGGCCAACACCCGGCATCATGGTGTGGGGAGCGATCTCCTACACTGGCCGTACACCTCTGGTGATCGTCGAGGGGACATTGAATAGTGCATGGTACATCCAAACCGTCATCGAACCCATCGTTCTACCTTTCCTAGACCGGCAAGGGAACTTGCTGTTCCAACAGGACAATGCACGTCCGCATGTATCCCGTGCCAACCAACGTGCTCTAGAAGGTGTAAGTCAGCTACCCTGGCCAGCAAGATCTCAGGATCTGTCCCCCATTGAGCATGTTTGGGACTGGATGAAGCGTCGTCTCACGCGGTCTGCACGTCCAGCACGAACGCTGGTCCAACTGAGGCGGCAGGTGGAAATGGCATGGCAAGCCGTTCCACAGGACTACATCCAGCATCTCTACGATCGTCTCCATGGGAGAATAGCAGCCTGCATTGCTGCGAAAAGTGGATATACACTGTACTAGTGCCGACATTGTGCATGCTCTGTTGCCTGTGTCTATGTGCCTGTGGTTCTGTCAGTGTGATCATGTGATGTATCTGACCCCAGGAATGTGTCAATAAAGTTTCCCCTTCCTGGGACAATGAATTCACGGTGTTCTTATATCAATTTCCAGGAGTGTATTATGCTCACCCAAATTGCATCCACAGACAAATACATCATGTATGTATGAAGTTTTGCTGATTCTGACATCTTCCTACTTGATCCTCTGCTTCTACTACTACTTCATCCCTCAAAGCTACCCATTCTTCTTCTACTGTATTTATTTGCCCCATTCCTGTCAAATGTGGACCCTTATTCTCTCCCTGAAACTCTGTACAATCTCTGGTTCTTTCAGTTTATCCAGGTCCCATCTCCTTAAATTCTCACCTTTTTGTAGTTTCTTCAGTTTTAATCTACAGTTCATAACCAATAGATTGTGGTCAGAGTCCACATTTGCCCCTGGAATTGTCTTACAATTTAGAACCTGGTTCCTAAATCTCTGTCTTACCATTATATAATCTATCTGAAACCTGCCAGTGTCTGCAGGCTTCTTCCATGTATACAGGCTCCCTATGTGATAAATGGTTCATATACAGGCTCTTACAAAACGATATCGACAAACTTCGAGGAGTTGTAGATGGTGTTGTGAGGAACATATTGACTATTAGGACCAATGTCTCGAAATGAGATTCAAAGTGATAGAGCGTCGAAGTCATAGGCACCAGCCTGCCGCTAGGCCACCCTTTCGGCAGCAAGCAAGACTGTACGCTTACACACTGTAGGCAGAACCTCCCGCAGTGCTGTTTTCTATTCAGTGATCGCAGCTGATTGCTGCGGTGGCCAATGAAGAGGAAGGCTTTAGATGCTTCGTAAACGGGCCTGGTCTCCTCTGAAAGCGATGCCCTGTTGCTTCAGTGGATGACGGGTTCGGACACGGTTTTCCGTCCACAGGTGTCCTCCTGTGATCCGCCAATATCTCCAATGTTTCTGGGCACACAAATAATTGTGGCAATCGGCGGCGATCACTGAATAACAAACAACATTGTGAGACGAATGGTAAGTATGGGCCCCAAAGCAAACTTGTGACGTCACACTAGTTGCCTTGCTTGACAAACATCGCGAATGCTTAGCTGCCTTTGGAGCTAGGAGAAAAGTCAGTATGACAATGAAAAGGTACTCAATACAGTCGTTAGCTTTTTCTTGTGTCATAGAGAACGTGGGTCTATTTAAACACACAGTTACGACCTATTAAAAGGCCTCGAACAGAAACTCAGTCCCTTCTGGAGACAATTGCTGCAACCTGTAAGACTTGTTTTGTCATGTGCTGTGTCAGACGACATAGAGCAACTATATCTTGGTGGCCCCATGGAGCATGAGTGATACCGGGGGGAGAGCTGTCGCGGAGTTCAGCATAAATGTCTGCATTCTGAAAATGAAATGTTAACCGCGAGTACTCACCTCCAGTCACTATAAGGCAGCACAGTTACTGCTTCCAGTTCTCCATCATCTTTACTGTGAGACTCACTTTCGCTGTCACTATCTAAGACACCTAAACGAATTTTTGTTTTACCTATTTCACCGTGGAAAGACATTTCTTGCTGCATGTATTCTCACTCAATTTTTACGTGCTTAACGGAAGGCAATATTCTTTACTCACTGAATTAAATTTCTCACTGCAAAACGTTTTGTAGCTGTTACATTCAGGAACTCTCCAAGCAGCTACCCACTTTTCACAATAGACCAAAATTATCCATTTAATTTGATTCCAAGTGGTAAGGGGGAAGACATAAAGCAATATGCCGAGTTTTTTCTTAAGGAATTAACATTGAGTATAGTTTTAAAATGAGAATCATCTTTTTTGTCAAGTACTCTTAATAGTTTTGTTGGTTCATGTGATTGCGATAATCTCCTGTTGCTTGATTTTACTTCCACATGACAAGTGCGTTAGGAATAAAGCCATTTTTACCGCCTGCATGGTTTACTGTTTCGTGTTGTCCCTGTGACAGTGATGTGAGGAGACCGTGAGTTGCCGCCGCGGTGGTCTCGCGGTTCTAGGCGCGCAGTCCGGAACCGTGCAACTGCTACGGTCGCAGGTTCGAATCCTGCCTTGGGCATGGATGTGTGTGATGTCCTTAGGTTAGTTAGGTTTAAGTAGTTCTACGTTCTAGGGGACTGATGACCACAGCAGTTGAGTCCCAAAGTGCTCAGAGCCATTTGAACCATTTTTGATACCGTGAGTTGTATTATCACTTCCGGATATTCCAGTCACGGGTGACGATAAAATGAAAGTTTCAACAACGTAAACAATGTTTCTGTTCCCTCCCAAAATTTTTATATTGCTTCTGATACGCAGAACATTTTTCTCATATATCACTTCTCTCTAACCACACGAACCTGCTTAATTTCTTTTTTGCAACAGAATCCTGACTTCTTTAAAGACTACCTTACCCTTGTGTTGCTATCTTGAAGTTATATAGCTTCTTTCAACTTCACTTTAATTCCTTCCGCTGTAAGCACTCGATTTTGGGTCAGATACAAGCTACAAACATACAACCTAAAGACGGCCTCATCGAAAATATGTCCATAATAGTTTTGCATTTACGTTTATATCTTGAGATACAAACTTCCTTCGTCTGCCACACACTGATTGTCTGCTTTTCCCTGAGAAGAATCATCTTCCTAAAACATTACCACGTTTTTTAGAGTTTGTACAATTTCCTGAGACTAACTATTCATTTCTTTTTTTTTGCCTTTCAATTTTGAAGTACTAATAGGCGTCATAATTTCAATCTGAAGTCGCTCTGCACTAGAAATACAAACGTGGAAAAGCAAAAAGGACGATCGAACTTGTGCTCTACTGACAATGGACACATGTGGCAAACTAAAGGCAGCTGAGCGGTACCTCCTTGTGCATGCCTGGTGACTATCCGCCATTTACACTGTAACAGTCGCGAATCTTTCAGATACCTGGCGAGGAGTATACAAAGTCACATTTGCTGCCGAAAGGATGGCCTAGCAGCAGCTCCCGGCGACGATAACGTCGACGCTCTGTAGCGTCGTCGGATGATCTTTTCAGACATGGGCCCGTACCATCAATGTGTTCCTCACAGCACCCTCTACAAACCATCGATGTATGTTGGTAACGTTTTGTAACCATCTGTACACTGAGAACATTGTTCGTGTCAAGCTTCCTTCGGGCACATTTCTGTTTCTGTGAAATATATGCCATCCAATATAATGTGTTGGATACCATTAATCAAATATTCCTCGGTACTTGAAGACTTCGAACAATGTCGAACACCTCTCAGAAGTCTAGGAAGACAACATCGACTCTACGCTCGTGTGTGTATTGTTTGCAAGAAATACTGTACGACTAGAAAAAGCTGTGCTTTAGGTGAATGGCGTTTTTCTGAATTCATGTTGTTTCTTTCTGAGAAACTTGCTTTCCCCCAGCAACGTCAAATGTTTGAGTGTAGAATACGCTCTAGGATTCAGCAATAGACCTACGCCAGCGTGTCTTAATAATGAGAGTCAGTAAAATTTGAGTTCATGACATGTCCTCTATGAATCGCACTTCGCGCTGTAAATTGTGTGCATGCCTGGTGGCCATCCGCCATTTACACTGTAACGGTCGCGATGCTTTCAAATACCTGTGTCTGTTGTTCCGGACATTTTCTAAAGGAGAGACACCACAAATGCAATGAAGGTGAGGACGACCGATTGATCGCTTCAATGCAGACGCACACCACTCTCGAATTCTAGCGGGAATCGTCGAAAGGCCTCCAGTAATAAGGATAATCGCTAGTAGCACTGCGTCAGTATTGTGTAGATAAGTGCTAGAGAAGTACGTGGAGTTACGATGACCACTGTGTCCGGGTGGCGCAGTAATCAATATATCTGTGTAATAAACAGGAGACCCAGGTTCGAATCCCAGCCCAGCACAAATTTTCAACTTTTCCCACTTATTTAAATCAATGCCCTCCAGCACCGAATGTCGTTAATTGCTCTGTGTCTTAAACTGTGTGGCCAGCACGAATAGTCCGCAGCTCGTGGTCGTGCGGTAGCGTTCTCGCTTCCCGCGCCCGAGTTCCCGGGTTCGATTCCCGGCGGGGTCAGAGATTTTCTCTGCCTCTTGATGACTTGGTGTTGTGTGGTGACTTTAGGTTGCTTTGGTTTAAGTAGTTCTAAGTTCTAGGGGACTGATGACCATAGATGGTAAGTCTCACAGTGGACAGAGCCATTTGAACCAAGCTAGCACGAATATGGACTGTACTGGATTACCTTACAAACTGCTAACAAGGGAACAAGTAAGTAGACGATTACAGAAAGCTGTTTGCAAAAAACTGACTACTTATGCCATGCCTACATAATAACTGTGTTTCCTGTTGAAGTATGTAAGAAGAACGTATCGTCGGAAGCATCAAGTTCATTGTTATTTCGATTAGATAATGCAAATACACGATTCTGGATTTAGCAGTTGTAGGGTATATTTTTATTTCACAGCAGTGTTAACGTACCTCTTGTGTGTATAACGCACTCCGCACGGTAATGTTTAAACTGGGCCTCTCCGCTTGCGCAAATATAGGCGGTGAAAGACATCTAAAATATAAACCGTAGCGATCAGGTAACCGTGAAATGAGCGCAGCTTTGCCAAGGTCTTTCTCGAATTGCTCATGTTCCGCGCCAGTGTTTTTGATTAAAGAAGCAACGTTTTAAGAGCGCTCTGAGTTTCGTTTCCCTTCTGGAACGTTTTTCGAAGTACTTAACTTATCATGCTCTGCATCCCATTAATGATCTCTTTGTCTGTTCAGTCTTCTAAGTGCATATTTTGTTTAAAAAATCCTGAAATTCAGGAGAAATACCTTGATGCGAATGATACAGTGGCATCCCCTCTGCTTAAAGCATGACATTACTTTCAACTTGTTAGGCTGGTAAAAGACAATGTCGAATATTGTAATCTGTAAAAGGTAGTATTTACACAAACGAGTATCTGCTATCGATTACTTAGTTAGTTGCTTATTCTACAGATGAAATCCAGGATAAGTGTTACGCTGCGGAACATGTCAGCAGAACAAATATTAAATACTTACCTACAACTAAATAACAAATACAGGGTGTTCGGAAAGGAATATACATATTTCGAATGCATATATTTATTAAACTTTAAGAATACGAATATGAAACATTACCCAGCTACTTACGAAACTCTCAAGTTCAGATTACAGATGTTCGATATGTCCCCCATCATCGACACGAAGAATATCACATCGATACTCAAATTCCTCGGGGAAGATCAGTTTGCATTCCGTAGAAATGTTGGAACACGTGAGGCAATACTGACCCTACGACTTAGAAGCTAGATTAAGGAAGGGCAAACCTACGTTTCTAGCATTTGTAGACTTAGAGAAAGCTTTTGACAATGTTGACTGGAATACTCTCTTTCAAGTTCTGTAGGTGGCCGGGGAAAATACAGGAAGAGAAAGGTTATTTACAATTTGTACAGAAACCAGTTGGCAGTCATAAGAGTCGAAGGACATGAAAGGGAATCAGTGGTTGGGAAGGGAGTGAGACAGGGTAGTAGTCTCTCCCCGATGTTATTCCATCTGTATATTGAGCAAGCAGTGAAGGAAACAAAAGAAAAATTCGGAGTACGTATTAAAATGCACGGAGAAAAATAAAAACTTTGAGGTTCGCCGACGACATCGTAATGCTGCCAGAGACAGCAAAGGACTTGGCAGAACAGTTGAACGGAATGGATAGTGTCTTGAAAGGAGAATATAAGATGAACATCAACAAAAGCAAAACGAGGATAATGGAATGTAGTCGAATTAAGCAGGGTGATGCTGAGGGAATTAGATTAGGAAATGAGACACTTAAAGTAGTACAGGAGTTTTGCTATTTGGGGACAAAATAACTGATGATGGTCGAAGTAGAGAGGATATAAAATGGAGACTGGCAATGGCAAGGAAAGCGTTTCTGAAGAAGAGAAATTTGTTAACATCGAGTATAGATTTACGTGTCAGGAAGTCATTTCTGAAAGTATTTGTATGGAGTGAAGCCATGTATGGAAGTGAAATGTGGACGATAAATAGTTTGGACAAGAAGAGAATAGAAGCTTTCAAAATGTGGTGTTACAGAAGAATGCTGAAGATTAGATGGGTAGATCACATAACTAATGAGTAAGTATTGAATAGGATTGTGGAGAAGAGAAGTTTGTGGCACAAATTGACCAGAAGAAGGGATCGGTTGGTAGGACATGTTCTGAGGCATCAAGGATCACCAATATAGTATTGGAGGGCAGCGTGGAGGGTAAAAATCATAGAGGGAGACCAAGAGATGAATACACTAAGAAGATTCAGAAGGATGTAGGTTGCAGTAGTTACTGGAAGATGAAGACGCTTGCACAGGATAGAGTAGCATGGAGAGTTGCATCAAACCAGTCTCAGGACTGAAGACCACAACAACAATAACAACAACAACAACAACAACAACATCTCAAATTCCTCCCATACTCGGGCAAACATGTCATTCGTCACTGATGTTACGGTAATGCGGTTCCGTTTCTTGAACACCTCCAGGTTCTGCGTGAGTTGTGATATATAATTGTTGTCTTTAAGAAATCCAACAGTAACCAGTTTTGTCACATAGTGAGATACTGCTAACCGTTTAACGTGTTTCCATCGAGGAAGAACGTGCCATAAAAAAATGGTCGGGATATCGCACAAAACACAAAGTGTCGGCTTCTTCCGCGACAGCCTTAGAAAACTTGTTCATCGTGATTATGTGGAAAAATGAACATTCACATTCTGAAGATTATTTCTGCGTTTGATTAATTAAAATATTCCCATCCAAAACCAATTAACGAAGGTGGGGGCATTAATTTTCATACAACCCTCGCAAATGGGAAGATTTTTCTTGCAGAACTTTTTGCGTGAATATATTTTCCACTGATTTTATCACTTTTTAGTATAACATATAGTGTTTGATTTTTTACATTAATAAGCCAAAATTACATTCTTCGCACCTATTATACAAAAATACGGGGATCACATCAAAGGAAAGCTTAAAACTCCCACACTCTGCGAAAGTATCAATATTCCAAAGGGTTTACAATTTTTCTTAACAAAGGAGCTCTTAATAGTTCTCGTTACATTAATAATGTAGATTATTATTTCATAAATGAATGCAGAAATAAACATAGTAAATAGTACATGATTGCGTAATTATCAATAGAAATTATAAGTGTTCAAATAATTCGTAATTTAAAATGTTTCTTAAAAATAATTGACTGTAGATTCAAACTAGTTTTTATCGATTATAACATTGAAACTAATATATTTTATGAAGTCACACCTTTTCATAAATTTTAACTTTGGGTGAATCTTGTACATGTTCAATGGCTGCCTGTGGGTTACGTAGGCCCCAAATTCGAACACTGTGTTTGTTTACCTGCTCACTAAAGTGGAAAGTCACTTCACCATTGAACAAGATGCGTTGTGCGAAAGTGGTATCATTCTCAATAGCATGAATAATCTCGTTTAAAGATACCACACTTTTGCGTTTGTCATCAGAACGCAGAGCTTGTAACAGCTGTAGCTTGTACGGCTTCATAACCAACCGATTACGCAAAACAACCCAAATTGTTGTTGTAGATTGGCACAACGAGTTGATGTTGAAGGACTATGTTGCAAAGTAGTTTGAATTGGTGCAACATTTTCTTCAGGAGCACGAGGGTGGCCAGGATTCCTTCCATTACTTACACATCTTGTATATAGAAACTGTCGATACCATCTGCGAATGTTCCACCCATACCTGAGATCAATTTGGTACCTCGACTTGAAACGTCTTCGTACTGCAATAACGTAATTGCACTCCCCAAATTCGAGAACATAAAATGATTTATGTTGCAGAGTAGCCATTTTAAACATATAATTGTTACCAAGTGTAACAAAGACGACTGACATCTAGCGGCTATTAACATAAACTAGACTATGCATTCGTTTCTCCAACAGCCGAGCTGAGGCGCAGCGATTGATAGTGTGGACGAAATAATACTTTGTAATATATATATATATATATATATATATATATATATATATATATATATTCTTTTTTAAACACACTGTATTACAAAAAGTATTTATATTGATGTAGGCTGGCCATTTAAAGTTTTTTTAGTGACTAATTATCTGCACTCAAGAATTTCTTTAGGTAGAGAAGGAGCTGTTCAGGAGAAAGATTTTTAATCTAAATTTGAAAACACTTCTGTATTTGCCAGACATTTTTTTTCCATAGGTAGACCGTCAAATAATTTTATGGCTGCAGATAACCTCTTTGTCTGTGCCAAAGTTAAATTCATTAAACGGTAATGCTCATCATTTTTCCTTCTAGTATTGGACTTGTCAATACGTCTTCTACTTACAGCTTTACAAGGGGAGACCACAACGTAGGGTCACAGATTTACTTCAGATTTTATACACCTTTAGCAGGCTGTTAAAACAACATAATTTGCGTGTAGTAAGGTTCACCATTCTAATAATTCCGAGAAAATCGCAAAAGAAATTTCCCGCGCCTCTTATGTAACTGATTGTAATCTTCCCCTTCCTTCCTTCTGCCATATGTTTTCCACATTAAACAGTGCCAAGTACAGGTAATTAGTAAGCAAAGTCTTTATGGAGATTTGAGAAGAGGGAAGATTATAATAAGCATTCAAAGTTACTTAGCTTGTCGTGTTGAGACGGCTCCAGTTCTTAATCTATGGGGGTCAGATTCCTGAAGCTGAAAATCTAACATCAGGTTCTCACGGCTGGTTCGAATTAAATACGAGGTTTGACTGAAAAGTAATGCCTACACCCTCGTAACTCTTCAACAGTTGGCAGCAGGTACTGGTTTGTTCCGTAGCCTCTTCTCTACAGTTCCAGTTGGCGTGAAGCCTTAGCATTGAACGGCTGTGTTGTTCCAGTGTAAAACATGAAACCCTGCGCATACTGTCGGTCAATGCGATCTAAGCAACCCGCAGTCACTGAATTCTTAACAGCAGAAGGTGTCAGCCCAAAGGAGATTCATCAGAGAATGAAAGCAGTTCATGGTGAATGTTGATTGTGTTTATGTAAGTACTGTGCGTCGTTGGGCGTGTGGGTTTAAAGATGTTGAGGCGGGAACAACTGACCTACGTAACAAACAAATAATTGGACGTCCTGTGAGAGCAATCACCGAGTTACACAAACAAAATATTGACAGATTGATTCAGGCCGATCGTCGTATCACTCAGGGAGAAATTGCAAGCACAATCGGCATTTGACAAGAACGTGTGAGTCACACTATTGCATGACGATGACAAGTCACACATTTCATGTGCCACCACAGCAAAACTTCAGAAACTGAATCTCACCTCTGTGCGGCATCCTCGATACAAAAAAAAAAAATGGTTCAATTGGCTCTGAGCACTATGGGACTGAACATCTGAGGTCATCAGTCCCCTAGACTTAGAACTATTTAAACCTAACCAACCTAAGGACATCACACACATCCATTCCCGAGACAGGATTCGAACCTGTGCCGTAATAGTCGCCCGTTTCCGGACTTTAGCGCCTAGAACCGCTGACCACCGCGGCCGGCCATCCTCCATGCAGTTCAGATTTAGCACCGTCTGACTTCCGTCTGTTCCCGATAATGAAAGACGATCTGCAGGGACATCATTATGCTTCTGATGAAGACGTTGAGAGAACTGTGAGATTTTGGTTGCAGAAACAAAGTGTCAGCTTCTTCCGCTACAGCTTCAGAAAACTTGTTCATCGTGATTATGTGGAAAAATGAATATTCACATTCTAAGGATTATTTCTGTGTTTGATTTATTAAAATATTCCCATCCAAACCCATTTAGCGAAGGTGGAGACATTACTTTTCATACAACCCTCGCAAATGGGAAGATGTTTCTTGCAGAACGTTTTACGTGAATATATTTGCCATTCATTTTATCACATTTCGTATATCATACAGTATTTTGATTTTTGACATTAACAAGCCAAAATGACATTGTTCGCACCTTTTATATAAAAATAAGTCAGATGACATCAATGAAAAGCTTACGACTCCCACACTCTGCGGAAGTATCAATATTCCAAAGGGTTTACAATTTTTCTTAACAAAGGAGTTTTTACTAGTTCTCATTATATTAATAATTTAGATATTTATTTCATAAATGAACCCAGAAATAAACATAGTTGACAGTACATGGTTGCGTAATTAATAATAGAAATTTTAAGTGTGCAAATAATTCGTAATTTAAAATGTTTTAAAAAAAATAATTGACTGTAGATTCAAACTAGTTGCTATCGATTATAACATTGGAACTAATATATTTTATGAAGTCATACCTTTACATAAATTTTAGCTTGACTTATAACATACTGTGTATAAAATTATATGAAACTTTTCAGAAAAGCAGCTGAGATAATACTGACCAGTCCAAAATTCGAAAAAAAACTACTGATATATGCAACTACTATTCAGGAAAAGTAATGCAAGGGGAGGACGTCCCGTTACATGATGTATCTATGCGTAGGTGCCAAATGGCGGTAAACTGATTAGCGCTCGAGCTTCGAAAGACGAACGTGTGTGAGGCGGCCGTTCAGCTCCCGCTCAGACATTCATTTGTGTAGTACAGGTGAAGAGTCTGTGACAATCAACAAATTTGCACCTACTTTATTCGTTTTTGCGTCATTGGCAACTTCTCACCGCTACGCAGGTTAACTGCCAAATAGGGCCTGCCTCTGTGTCTGCAGCACGAAAGTCAAGGTGTAATGTAGTTCCGGGTACGTAACCAGATCGCATGTATAAGGGACTTAGCAAATCACGACAGGCATACATTTTTAGAAAAACGTTATGCCTTTCTTCGTTTACTTGTCGATAGCTACATATATATTTGTTCTAGTAATTAAATTTAATTGAAAATAGTAAGTGACCAAATAATATGAAATTCACTAAAATTTCATGCGAACACTGGTGTTTTTTTTAATAATATTACTCCCTAAAAGCCATATAAAATAAGTAATATGACCAGTGATGAAAAAAATGCAGATTAAAAATTAGGTTTGCGAGGGAGTCGAAGTGTCTCCTCATACATGTTCGTCTTACGAAGTACGAACGCTAACTTTTCGTTTTTTATCTCATTTTGTTCGTTGCATTTGTTCAGCTCCGTCGTCTCATGGCACCCGTCGAAATCCATCGTTTATCCACGGACTCAGTTTTCTTTTTATTACAGAGGGTACCTAACCCTCTGACCGAAAGGGCTGACCTACCGTGCCGGTTATCACTTGACCGCCCTGAACTCTAACATCCGGCACGTGCGCACAGATACACAATACACGAGTCAAACTTCTCTGGCGATTTCCTCTGGATGGACAGAGTAGTGCACCTTCTACTTGCACTTTATATTGTTTCAATGGCCTAGTAAAGGTGCACAAAGTACATCGTCTGAAGTACATCAGTGATCCCAACGTCATGGCCTGCCCTTGTTAGAGGGCTTGCTGATAACAAATTTCATAAGTGAATAAATATGCTTTGAACCTGTTGTTAATATTCCAAGATGAACAAAGAAATATCGGCAAGGTACATGTTTGCGAACATCACATTAATTCTAATTACTTTATTTTGACCCTTGAAAATTTTTTACCTAAGTGAGGAGTTACCTAAGAATATTTTCCCACAAAATATCAATTGATGACAATATACTCGTTATGTTAACTTTCTGACTTGTATATCTACGAAGTTGGCAGTTATGGTAAAATATTCGATCCTATACGTTTTAGCACGTCTATATTTTTACGATCTATGTTTCTGTCAACATGCGCACCTCAGAACTAGCAATTTTTTACTTTTTATTACTCCGCGTTGGTACACTGGGTTCACAAGAGGGGAGAGGGGTCTATTCGAAAGTGTAGCACTGGGTGAAATGCGTTGTTGCACAGTAGCCCTCTTGTGTTAAACCATTGAGTAACTTACACAAAAATATCATTTAATACTTTGTGTGTTGATACCTATTTGCTCGGCTTCGCTATAATGCTTGTATCATCCGCAGGCAGGGTTAATTCTGTCTCCTGATTGAAATAAAATGGCAGACAATTAACATTAAGAAAGAACAGTAGTTTCTCCATGATCGAAGCCTGTGGGATTCCCGTTGCAATTTCTCCCCCTGCATATGATCGGCGTTGACCTTTTATTACAGCCTAATGCAACTTTCAGCATTGTGTTTCTTGAATAAATGTTAAACCAGACATTTACTGAACTATATACTCCATAAAAAACTTATCTTTTCTAGTAGAGTATTATCATTCACATAATAAAATGCCTTCGGTACGTCACAGAAGATCCCAGCTGGTGATGTTTTATGATTAAAATATTTAATTACGTGTTCTGAAATGTGTAAAGAGGCGACAATAGAATTACTTTTTATAAATCCAACCTTTATTGCCTAAATATTTCACAGTAATTGAATGTGACAACCGAGGAGTAGATTATATTCGCAAAAATTTTAGAAAATTTTGTAAGGAGTGACACTGGGCGGTAGTTATTGACATCTGTGGAGTCATCCATTTTGCTAACAAAGGCTCATTTCAATTTTTCTGGGAAATGAATCTCAGCTGGTGATGCATTATATAAGTCATTCAGAACATTAGGTGTTATACGGCCACAACTTCGCAGTATCTAATTGGAGATGTTATCCACACCTGCCTGCAAGAATATGCAGCTAACTATAACTACTTACATAAATATTATCTACATAAATATTATGTAATATTACATAAATATTATGTATTCCCGACGGACGACATCAATTTCTTTCAAACTACTAACATCTTGTGAACAAATTAACAAGTAATTTACTCTTTCTTTACCCTCCAACCTCTCATGAAGCAAGAAGGTTACACTGGTCTATTATTACTAGATGAATCTCCTTTAATATTGTCTGTCTGCATTCTGAAACTGTACCTGATGTCAGTGCCTCATTCGACACCAACATCCAAAGAGATTCGTCTTTTTATGCTAGTGGTCCCCCTTATGCTGGTCGGTAACAGGTCTGCTAACTTGTCATCACCACTTCTATTCAGATTTAGGGCATGTTAAATGTATCCCCACGTTCCTATAGCTACTACTGGAACAGTATCAATTTCAGATTTTGCATTTCTCTGAAGGAGACCTCTGACCACCACATTTATTCCCCTTACAGCAGGGTTAACGCAGGGATGGTCACGATGCCACACTTTTGCGCAGTAGCTGCTCCTATTTTGTCCAGGTCGCCCCTCAGTACTGTATTTTTCGTTTTTACCCATGCATGATCACCAGACATAAACCCTATCGAACATGCCTGTGAGAGATTGAAGAGAGATGTTTGTGGACGACATGACACGCCAACTGTTCGGAGACATCTACGCCGAATCGCCTTTGAGGTTTGGGACAATCTGGACCAACAGTACCGTGATGAACTTGTGGATCGTATGACCCAACGAATAGAGGCATGCATGAATGCAAGAGGACGTGCTGCCGAGTATTAGAGCTACCGGTGTGTAAAGCAATCTGGACCACCACCTCTTAAGGTCTCGCTATATGGTAATACAACGTGCAATGTGTGTGATTTTCATAAGCAATGGGAAGGGCAGAAATGATGTTTGAGTCAGGCAGCAGTAGCCGACCAAGGCAGATGCAGCAACAGATAAGTAAAGCGCTTTTGTGACATTTACGAGTTCCTAACCAGGAGCGAATTTTATTATATCATCTGTCTGCTTTCATACTTTACTTTCTTGAGTTTCTGAGTGTAAATTTAAAATCTAATAGCCACAGTTCTCGCGTTCTCGTTTGTGTCAGAAAGTAAACCGATTTTTTGACATATTACAAGTTCCTTATCAGGGGCAAATTATTTAGTTTCACCTGAGTGCTCCGGCAGTTATGTTTTTGAATATCTGCGTATTACTAGACATAGTTCGGCGTTTTTCGTCAGGGTCTACAGTAGAGTTGCGCTGCACGTGCCGATAGTCCGTTTATCTGCGTAGTTTATTTTCCCCCGGTGTTTAGTATGGACAGGGACTGCGATTGTTGTGTGCGGATGCAAGCCGAGTTGATGACATTTCGCTCTCAGCTTCAGGTTATGATGGCTTCGGTTACACAGCTTGAGGCTGCGGTGGATGAGCACCACTGTTGTGGGTCAGCAGTGGGGATCCAATGGACGTCTGGCGCGTCAGTCCTCCGATCGGTCCTCACCGATGGAAAACCCAGTTACTGCTCACACAGAGCCCCTCACCTGTTGTCGAGTGGGGGGTCGCCCTGGGGTGAAGCAGGAGGCGAAAGAAATTCCCATTCTGCCGTACGTAAGGCCTGCCCGGTATGTCTGCGAAACAGGTTCCAGGTTCTGTCTGTGGCTGACACTCTCGCTGAGCCAAATGCTGTCACCTGTCCTGTTTTAGAGGAAACCACTCAGCCTGCCAGATCCGGGTAATCGCAGAGGGAGGGACTATTGGTAGTTGGAAGCGTTATGAGGCGGCTTAGGGACTTAGCTGACAACAAGAGTAAGAAAACTAATTTGAAATGTGTGTGAATACCGGGTGGAATCATTCCAGATGTGGAAAGCGTCCTCCGGATCCCATGAAGAACACAGGGTGCAGCCAACTGCAGGTGGTTGCTCACGTCGGTACCAATGATGTGTGTCACTTTGGATCTGAAGAGATTCTCCCTGGTTTCGAGCGGCTAACAGAAGTGGTAAATGCTCGCTAGTCTTGCTTGCAAGATGAAAGCAGAGCTGACCATTTGCAGCATCGTCGACAGGACCGATAGCGGATCTCTGGTACAGGGCCGAGTGGAGGGTCTGCATCAGAGGCACAGGCGGTTCTGCGACCGTGTGGGCTGCAGACTCCTCGACTTGCGCCAAAGGGTGGTTGGGTTTCGGGTCCCGCTGAATAGGTCAGGTGTCCACTATATGCAGGAGGCGGCTACACGGTTAGCAGGGGCTGTGTGGCGTGGACTGGGCGGTTTTTTAGGTTAGAGGGTCTCGGGAAAGCACAAGAACGGCTTCAGTCACAAAGGGAACAGGATGAACACAGGAAGAACATAGATACAGGAACCAACGGTATAACAGTTGTATATTACCGTAGCTGTGTTGGGGAAGTACCAGAGCTCCAAGCGTTAATGGAAAGCAATGATGTTCAAACCGTTATAGGTTCTGAAAGCTGGCTACAGGCGGATATAAGCTCAGCCTAAATTTTTGCGAAGAACCTAACGGTGTTCCGAAAGGATAGGTTAAACACGGTTGGCGGTGGCGTGTTTTTTGCCGTTAGAAGTAGTTTAACTTGTCGCGAAATTGATGTAGATACTACCTGTGAGTTAGCATGGGCAGGGGTCATTGTTAGCAACCGAAATAAAATAATAATAGGATCCTTTTAACGACTTCCCAATACAGATGATACAGTTGCTGAAAGGTTCAAAGAAAACTTGAGTTTCATTTCAAACACGTCCCTGACTCATACGATAGTAGTTAGTGGTGACTTTAATTTACCCTCGATATGTTGGCGGAAATACATATTTAATGCCGGAGGTACGCATAATATATCATCCGAAATTGTGCTAAACGCATGCTCTGAAGATTATTTCGAGCAGTTAATTCATAAGCCAACGCGAATAGTACACGATTGTGAAAACACACTTGACCTCTTAGCAACAAAAATTCCTGAGTTAATAACGAGCATCAAAACCGACTCAGGAATTAATGAACACAGGGTTGCCGTTGCGAGATTGAATACTGTAATCCCCAAATCCTCGAAAAATAAGCGAAAAATATACCTATTCCAAAAAACAGATAAAAATTCCCTTGATGCCTTCCTGAGAGACAATATCCACTCATTCCAAATTAATAATATAAGTGTAGCCCAGATTTGGCTTAAATTCAGAGAAATAGTATCGACAGCAATTGAGAGATTCATACCAAATAAATTAACAAACGACGGAGCTGATCCTCCTTGGTACAGAAAGCGGATTAGACACTGTTGCAGAAACAACGAAACAAACATTCCAAATTTAAACAGACTCAAAATCCTCAAGACTGGCGATCTTTTACAGAACCTCGAAATTTATCGCGGACTTCAATTCGAGATGCCTGTAACAGTTTCCACAACGAAACGTTGTCTCGAAACCTGGCAGAAAATCCAAAGAGATTCTGGTCGTATGTGAAGTATGTCAGCGGCAAGAAACAACCAATGCCTTCTCTGGCTTTCCCCCAAGGTAGTGTTATATGCCCTTTGCTGTTCCGTATCTATATAAACGATTTGGGAGACAATCCGAGCAGCCGTCTTCGGTTGTTTGCAGATGACGCTGTCGTTTACGACCAATAAAGTCACCAGAAGGTCAAAACAAACTGCAAAACGATTTAGGAATCATACGAAAAGTGACAGTTGACCCTCAATAACGAAAAGTGTGAGGTCATCCACATGAGTACTAAAAGGGAGTGGTTAAACTTCGGTTACACGATAAATCAGACCAAACTAAAAGCCGTAAATTCAACTAAATACCTAGGTATTACAATTTCGAACAACTTAAATTGGAAGGAACACACAAAATATGTTATAGGGAAGGCTAATCGAAGTCAGCGTTTCATTGGCAGGACACTTCGAAAATGTAACAGACCTACCAAGGAGACTGCCTACACTGCGCTTTTCCGCATTCGTTAAGAATACTGCTGCGCAGTGTAGGATCCTTACCAGATAGGACTGACAGAGTACATCGAAAAAGTTCAAAAAAAGGCTGCACGTTTTGTATTATCGCTAAATAAGGGAGAGAGTGTCACAGAAATGATTCAGGATTTGAGCTAGACATCGTTAAAAGAAAGGCGTTTATCGTTGCGACGGAATCTTCTCACGAAATTCTAATCACCAACTTTCTCCTCTGAATGCGAAAATATTTTGTTGACACCGATCTTTACAGGGAGGAAAGATTACCACGATTATATAAGGGAAATCAGAGATCGTACGGAAAGATATGGTGTTCATTCTTTCCCCTCGCTATACGAGATTGGAATAATAGAGAATTGTGAAGGTGGTTCGATGAATCCTCTAGCAGGCACTTAAATGTGATTTGCAGAGTATCCCTGTAGACGTAGATGTAGATGTTTATGTTGATCTCTATTCCAATTTTCTGTACACGTTCCGGAACTTTCGGAACTGAGGTGATGCAAAACTCTTTTTGATGTGTGTGCTTAGCAGTGACACATCGTCTGCCCTCGGCAGCTGAGTCGCTGAGCCGGCACGGTAGCTCAGCGTGTTCGGTCAGAGAGCCGGTTAGCCTCTGTAATAAAAAAAAAATGAGTGGAAAAATCAACCACCGAACTTGAACAGGATGTCTGGCGACGTCCGCAACGATCAAACACAACGATCAATAACGAAAAAAAAAAAGTCGTCAGAGCGACAGAATGTCAATTCTGAGGGCTCGGGTTTCATTCCCGGCTGGGTCGGCGATTTTTTCTGCACAGGGACTGGGTGTTGTGTTAACCTAATCATCACTTCATCCCCATCGTCGCGCAAGTCGCCGAAGTGGCGTCAAATCGAAAGACTTGCACCAGGCGAATGGTCTACCTGACGGGAGGCCGTAGTCACGCGACATTTACGTTTTTTATTGACACATTGTATGAAAGTTAGCTTCGTCCTTCAGTTTTAAACACCACTTTTTATTCGAGCAAGACCATTACGCTGCCACCAAACACTTTCACCTGTAAGGAACATGAGAATAAGATCAGAGAGTTTAGGGGCGCATACGGAGGCAATACACAGCTTTTTTTTCCTCCTTTAGTACGGGACTGCAATAGGAACGATAATCGATAACATTATCACGATGTTCCCTCGCCATGAGGAGAGCATTTTCTTGTGAACTCTTTATGTAGATATTCGACGGTCACCCATAAAGTGGTCCCACTTTTTTTACCTTTAGCTTTTGTTTATTCCATGGAATAGAAATTACATTCATGAAACAATCATGTTTTTTTTTTCTACCCCCTATTTTTCCGCGTGAAGTCTGCCTGCTGCGAGAAACAAGGACCTGCGTGCCCTGTCGGCACCAGTCCTAGTTGAGGTCACAAAATGAATTACCTCCTTGTTCTGAAGAAGTCTTTCACGGAGTCAGAGCTAAATTGCTCAGGGCTGTAGTGTGAACTGGATTACACTGCCCGTTTCGTGGTATGTCCAGACGTCCGAGCTTTATCGTGTTGAATCTGAACTTCTCCTGAGTTGTTACGGCTCCGAAATCACTCGAAATATTTCTTTAGTGTGCTCCGTGTGTTCACGTGTGCCTCCTATTTAGTGGTACTGTCACTTGGTATCACGTCAATGAGAATCAGACTTAATGTTCCTGAAACACAGTCATCATCATCTTATAGGTGGAATCAGCTTCTTGGAGTGCTATCTTCTGTGGAGAGTCATAATGATACCAGTGCATCGACAGTCTTTTTTTTTTTTTTTCGGGATTAAATTTCAAACTGGTGACCTTATATTTCATCACTTGTCATAGTCCAGGATAAGCTGGTCTCCCCCTGAATTCCAGTAGATTGGAAAATCTCTCATGTGGGGTTAGGGTTCCATCGTAAGGCAGCGTGGAACCCACCTTGCTGACACTTTAGATTATCCAAGAGAGCTGCTAATTGCATCCACACTTCCTTTGCCCATTGACAGTGGCAGCGCCATGTCAACAAGTAATGCTTCGAATCTCGCGAATGAGAACATGCTGCAACGTATCAGGTGTGAGAGACGTGGACGATCTCCTCCTTCGCTGCATATCATGGAGCTGTGCTGAACCGCCTTCTGATGGACTCACCCTCTGTGTCCAGTGATCAACTGTACTCTTCTCGACTACAGATACTCTACAGGCTGCACACAAATATTTGTGAACGTTCCAAACTTCCTTTCCCCACAGTGAGACACTCAGTAACAATGCGCTGCTTGTAACGCACAGTTGTTGCTGCAGCTGTGCCATATGTCGGAGGAAACGGCAATTTTGCGCACACGTTCGCGAAACGTGAAAGAATTCCTACGTAATCCTTCGCATTTGCAGGTTGTCGGCTGAGAAAATGATTTGTGTGGCACTACTTTCTGGGCGACCCTCGTATATTTTCTCCGTCATAAGTTGCAAGAATACATGGTGAAAGTATAAGCCCATTCTCTCTTTTTCTGTAACCTCACTATGTGTGAGAGGATAAGCTCTATCCTACGTTCCTTCTCTTTAACTCTTCACTACATCCGTGAGGTAATTTATTACCCCACAGGTCGCTCTTCTGTTAACAATTCAGTTCCAATTGCAATGTTGCCTCCCGGCTTGTATGTGATCTTAGTACCTGTTGTGCATTTGTATCATGCAGGAGCGTGCTAGCCTCCGACAATTACTTCCGTAGGTATGTACCAGTTGGTGTCGAAATCTATCCCATGATCTTATAGTTGTTACTTTTCTCATGTGCCACCAACAATTGTTTCAGACAGAATGGAGCGCCATTTGAGCGATGATCAAATTTCGGAGTATTTTTAGCCACTGGTGATTTTCATTAATCGGATACGCCAGATTCTTCTGAATATGTGACCGAAATAAGTAACGATGAAACAGAAATATCGGATAATGAAACTGACATTGAAATGGAGGGCGATAAAGAGGCGGAAGAGGAGAATCTTCGAAAAGAAAATCAAAAATAATATGACAGCCTATTTTGTATCGAAAAAATCATTATAAGGAAGAACAGCTAGATGCTGTATCGAGATTTCATAAAACAGTTTAGCATGGCATTGTTCAAAGCAAATATGAAACCCCAGAAACAGAAAATTGCAGAAATTTTTCTAGGCTCTTCCAGACTGCATGAGACAAATTTCTTTACCAAAATATTGAAAATTATAGCACTGTCTACGAATCTAATGTACAAGCCCAAGGGGGACCGATTCAGCCAAAAACGTCAAAAGTGTCACGATGCTACATATGTTGACGCCTTAAAGGTACTATAACAGCCAAAACATGTTCTAAATGCCAAAAATGCGTGTGAAAAATTGATTTCCTTGTCAGGAAGTTATGTCCTTACTGTGCCCAACGAACGTAAGTGCTTAGGTGATTCGTTCATGTATTTATATAGTTTTTTTCTTTATAGTTTAGGTAACTGATTATGATTTGACCACTAAACGTGTTTCTGAACATTGCTGAAGTTGATTTTGCTTGTTTTCTAATTCCATCAATTGTGTTTAAGAGGCCAGTGTTATTGTAAGAGGCTTAATTGTTGGTAAGATCGTGTTTCTTTTCTTAAATAAACGTTGATTTTTCATACATAGAAGCCATTTTATCGATCCTTTAACCACGGTTTAGAGAGACTTGGAAGTATATGAGTTCCTGGCGTGATTTTGTTTCTGGGCTCGAAAACGCTCCAACAAGTTACTAACGTCAGTGTAATTGCGAATGTAGTTAAGGGTGAATAAAAGAATGTGAAGATGGGTAATGTAAAGATATTCTATGACAGCGGCCAAGGAGGAAATAGCTAAAGTTAAAATACCTGTGAATCGTGTCCAAGCAATGTATTTGACATGTGTGTGCTTCGTTCCACCCCTACATTATTCCGGATATTAGAGTTTTCTGTTGCGACGTATGAGGTAATAATAATGCAAGCTGCCTTCGAGTAGGGTCGAAAATTGATGCAGTTTACAACTGTGCGTAGAACTACGCTCTCGGTGTCAGACAAAATATATCTTTGCTGCCGCAAGTTTAGGGGATGGGGGAGTAAGTGCGGAGGATAATGAGAGGCGACAACACCAAGCAGGGGGGCGGCTTCTCGACTCAAATGTCGCTGCGTGTACAGAAAGCTCGTTTAGGCCTGTTAGCAAACTTGGATGGTATTTTAGGGAGAGGATCTGTTTTCACGTTCAAGAACCATCAGCAAGGACAAATGTGAAGCTGTCTACGTAGGCAGTGTTAATGTTTCGCAGCATGCACTCACCAAGAGGCCGGCAACTGCAGTAACCAGATTTTTCATCTGGTGATGAATGAAAACGAGACTTCGGCTGCTGTCACTGGTAACAGCGGGGTACTAGATTCTCCCGAAACAGGAATTTTACAACTTTTCCATAGCTAATAGCTCCAGCGATACCATATCGAGCAGCCGCAAATTGACGGTTTAGTTAGCAGATGGCCACAGAGAGGGACTTTTATCCACTTGGGAAGCACGTTCGACCCCTCTACTACTCCCCCACCCCCCCAACCACGTCTTTTGCTGTGCCATCCTCCGCAATGTATCATGTATTTACTTTCTTCGTTTGGTTTCGTTTTATGAGTAATTTTCGTTATTCTTATGCAATGTTGTCAACTGTGGTAAAAGGCCTTGCCACCGTGACAACACCGATTCTCATCAGATCATCGACGTTAAGCGCTGTCGGGTTGGTGGCTACCACTTGTATGGGTGACCGTATGGGTCAGCCGAGCGCTGTTGGAAAATTGGGTGCGCTCAGGTCTTGTCAGGCCAATTGAGGAGCCGCTTGATCGAAAAGTAGCAGATCTAGCCACCAAAGCTGACAATGGCCGGGAGACCCGAGTGTTCACCTCATATGGCTTATCATAACCGGATCCAATGGCGCCTATCGACTGAGGATGGCACGGCGGTCGGTCGATACCGTTGAGCCTTCCGAGACACGTTAGGATGCAATTTTAGGAGTAATCTTGTTAGCTCCCTAAACCTGATACACGGGTATACTATTATCGTTTACACTATTTGAAATTACCGCCACTGTTTCTCGGCACTATATGTCATCCCCCACACATTTCCTTTCAGTAACTTAACAAGATTTCATCTTCCTATATTTGACGTATTTAAGGGTTCAGGCACATTCTACATCTACATTTATACTCCGCAAGCCGCCCAACGGTGCGTGGCGGAGGACACTTTATGAGCTTCTGTCATTACCTCCCTGTCCGCCCCCCCTAGCTGAATGGTCAGCGCGACGCAATGTCAATCCTAACGGCCCGCGTTCCATTCCCGGCTGGGTCGGAGATTTTCTCCGCTCAGGTACTGGGTATTGTGTTGTCATAATCACCATCATTTCAATCCCATCGTCGCTCAAGTCGCCGAAGTGGCGTCAAATCGAAAGACTTGCACCCGGCGAACGCTCTAACCGACGGGAGGCCCTAGTCACACGACATTATTATTACCTCCCTTTCCTGTTCCAGTCGCGTATGGTTCGCGGGAAGAACAACTGCCGCAAAGCCTCCTCTGGAGGTACAAGTAGGGGGAAGCAATACATTCGATACTTCATCCAGAAACGCACCCTCTTGAAACCTGGACAGCAAGCTACACCGCGAAGCAGAGCGCCTCTCTTGCAGAGTCTGCCACTTGAGTTTGCTAATCATCTTCGTAACGCTATCACGCTTACCAAATAACACTGTGACGAAATCCGACGTTCTTCTTTGGATCTTCTCTATCTCCTCTGTCAACCCGACCTAGTACGGATCCCACACTGATGAGCAATACCCAAGTGTAGGTTGAACGAGTGTCTTGTAAGCCACCTCCTTTGTTAATGGACTACATTTTCTAAGGACTATCCCAATGAATGTCAACCTGGCACCCACCTTACCAACGACTAACTTTATGTGGTCATTCCACTTTAAATCGTTACGTACGCATACTCCCAGATATACAGAAGTAACTGCTACCAGTAATTGTTCCACTATCATATAATCATACAATAAAGGATCCAATTAATGTGACCACCTGTCAAAAGTCTCAATAAGGACTTTCTGCGTCACAGGCATGCGGACTGCGTAGGACATACGCTATAGCGTTTGCTGAATGGACACTGAGGAGACACTGTTGCAGGCCCTGTCGTTTTTCTGGGTGGTCAGTTGCTCTACAGTTGCATGTCTGTTCGCCCGTACACATCTACACAGCCGTCATTCATGCCTGCCATCTATGGACCATGGTGCACCACTTTGGGCCTCTGTCCCGCATCACATGGGGTCGGCTGTGTTCCTATTTATTTGGCAGTGTCAGTGGCAGAGGGTGGCTCGATACCCTACCTGCTGACACCCCATACCCTCCAGGGCGGCATTAGTGTACCCCAGCTCTCTACGTCTAGTGTAAGCCATGGAATAGTGCGAATGTTTTCAAATATCTGCGAATCGTGTAACTGAAGAGGAACGTGGGGAGCAGCCCAGTATTCACCTAGTGGGATGTGGAAAACCGCCTAAAAGCCACATCCAGGCTGGCCAGCATACCAGCACTTGTCGTTAATCCTCCGAGCGGATTCGATCTGGGGTCGGCGTGCCTACGAGAGTCCAAGAAGAAGCGCATTAGCGCTCTCGGCTACCCTGGCGGGTGAGTACTTCTTCATCTATACATATTAAATATTGAAGGGTTTGTCGCGTTTCTTATGTAGGTATGTGGAGGTTATTTCAGGAAGTACGGTGGGGATTTTGATAATTATTTACGCTACACCAAACAATTCGTCTCGCTCTAGATACTTAAAGCTACTTGGTGAGTGGTGAGGGGGTGGGTCATTAGTTATTTTGAAGGGCGTCGACCGAAATTACAACTCTGACTACTTGGCAGAGCCTGTTTGCTCAATCTGCTTCTGCTACAGCCAGCGAAATAACAATGCCATAACGTTAAATTGACCACAGTATGTTGTTTGTTGTTGTTGTCTTCAGTCCTGAGACTGGTTTGATGCAGCTCTCCATGCTACTCTATCCTGTGCAAGCCGCTTCATCTCCCAGTACCTACTGCAACCTACATCCTTCTGAACCTGCTTAGTGTATTCATCTCTTGGTCTCCTTCTACGATTTTTACCGTCCACGCTGCACTCCAATGCTAAATTTGTAATCCCTTGATGCCTCAAAACATGTCCTGCCAACCGATCGCTTCTTCTAATCAAGTTGTGCCACAAACTTCTCTTCTCCCCAATCCTATTCAATACCTCCTCATTAGTTACGTGATCTAGCCATCTAATCTTCAGCATTCTTCTGTAGCACCACATTTCGAAAGCTTCTATTCTCTTCTTGTCCAAACTAGTTATCATCCATGTTTCACTTCCATACATGGCTACACTCCAAATAAATACTTTCAGAAACGACTTCCTGATACATAAATCTATATTCGATGTTAACAAATTTCTCTTCTTCAGAAACGCTTTCCTTGCTATTGCCAGTCTACATTTTATATCCTCTCTACTCCGAACATCATCAGTTATTTTACTTCCTAAATAGCAAAACTCCTTTACTACTTTAAGTGTCTCATTTCCTAATCTAATTCCCTCAGCATCGCCCGATTTAATTTGACTACATTCCATTATCCTCGTTTTGTTTTTGTTGATGTACATCTTACACCCTCTTTTCAAGACACTGTCCATTCCGTTCAACTGCTCTTCCAAGTCCTTTGCTGTCTCTGACAGAATTACAATGTCATCGGCGAACCTCAAAGTTTTTACTTCTTCTAAATGAATTTTAATACCTACTCCAAATTTTGATTTTGCTTCATTTACTGCTTGCTCAATATACAGATTGAATAACATCGGGGAGAGGCTACAACCCTGTCTCACTCCTTTCCCAACCACTGCTTCCCTTTCATGCCCCTCGACTCTAATAACTGCTATCTGGTTTCTGTACAAATTGTAAATAGCCTCTCGCTCCCTGTATTTTACCCCTGCCACCTTCAGAATTTGAAAGAGAGTATTCCAGTCAACATTGTCAAAAGCTTTCGCTAAGTCTACCAATGCTAGAAACGTAGGTTTGCCTTTTCTTAATCTTTATTCTAAGATACGTCGTAAGGTCAGTATTGCCTCACGTGTTCCAACATTTCTACGGAATCCAAACTGATCTTCCCCGACGTCCGCATCTACCAGTTTTTCCATTCGTCTGTAAAGAATTCGCGTTAGTATTTTGCAGCTGTGACTTATTAAACTGATAGTTCGGTAATTTTCGCCTCTGTCAGCAGCTGCGTTCTTTGGGATTGGAATTATTATATTCTTCTTGAAGTCTGAGGGTATTTCACCTGTCTCATACATCTTGCTCACCAGCTGGTAGAGTTTTGTCATGCCTGGCTCTCCCAAGGCCGTCAGTAGTTCTAATGGAATATTGTCTACTCCGGGGGCCTTGTTTCGACTCAGGTCTTTCAGTGCTCTGTCAAACTCTTTACGCAGTATCTTACCTCCCATTTCGTCTTCGTCTACATCCTCTTCCATTTCCATAATATTGTCCTCAAGCACATCGCCCCTGTATAAACCTTCTATATACGCCTTCCACCTTTCTGCCTTCCCTTCCTTGCTTAGAACTGCGTTTCCATCTGAGCTCTTGATGTTCATACACGTGGTTCTCTTCTCTCCAAAGGTCTCTTTAATTTTCCTGTAGGCAGTATCTATGTTACCCCTAGTGAGATAAGCTTCTACATCCTTCCATTTGTCCTCTAGCCATCCCTGCTTAGCCATTTTGCACTTCCTGTCGATTTCATTTTTTAGACGTTTGTATTCCTTTTTGCCTGCTTCATTTACTGCATTTTTATATTTTCTACTTTCATCAATTAAATTCAATATTTCTTCTGTTACCCAAGTATTTCTAGCAGCCCTCTTCTTTTTACCTACTTTAGCCTCTGCTGCCTTCACTACTTCATCCCTCAGTGCTACCCATTCTTCTTCTACCATGTTCCTTCCCCCCATTGCTGTCAATTGTTCCCTTATGCTCTCCTTGAAACTCTGTACAACCTCTGGTTTTTTCAGCTTATCCAGATCCCATGTCCGTAAGTTCCCACCTTTTTGCAGTTTCTTCAGTTTTAACCTACAGGTCATAACCAATAGATTGTGGTCAGAGTCCACATCTGCCCCTGGAAATGTCCTACAATTTAAAACCTGATTCCTAAATCTCTGTCTTACCATTATATAATCTATCTGATACCTTTTAGTATTTCCAGGATTCTTCCATGTATACAACCTTCTTTCTTGATTCTTAAACCAAGTGTTAGCTATGATTAAGTTGTGCTCTGTGCAAAATTCTACCAGACGGCTGCCTCTTTCATTTCTTAGCCTTAATCCATAATCACCTACTATGTTTCCTTCTCTCCGTTTTCCAACTGACGAATTTCAGTCACCCATGACTATTAAATTTTCGTCTCCCTTCACTACCTGAATAATTTCTTTTATCTCATCATACATTTCATCAATTTCTTCATCATCTGCAGAGCTAGTTGGCATATAAACTTTTACTACTGTAGTAGGCATGGGCTTTGTGTCTATCTTGGCCACAATAATGCGTTCACTATGCTGTTTGTAGTAGCTTACCCGCACTCCTATTTTTTTTATTCATTATTAAACCTACTCCTGCATTACCCCTATTTGATTTTGTATTTATAACCCTGTATTCACCTGACCAAAAGTCTTGTTCCTCCTGCCACCGAACTTCACTAATTCCCACTATATCTAACTTCAACCTATCCATTTCCCTTTTTAAATTTTCTAACCTACCTGCCCGATTACGGGATCTGACGTTTCACGCTCCGATCCGTAGAACGCCAGTTTTCTTTCTCCTGATAACGACGACCTCCTGAGTAGTCCCCGCCCGGAGATCCGAATGGGGGACTATTTTACCTCCGGAATATTTTACCCACGAGGACGCCATCATCATTTAATCATACAGTAAAGCTGCATGCCCTCGGGAAAAATTACGGCTGTAGTTTCCCCTTGCTTTCAGCTGTTCGCAGTACCAGCACAGCAAGGCCGTTTTGGTTAGTGTTACAGGGCCAGATCAGTCAATCATTCAGACTGTTTCACCTGTAACTACTGAAAAGGCTGCTGCCCCTCTTCAGGAACCACATGTTTGTGTGGCCTCTCAACAGATACCCCTCCGTTGTGATTGCACCTACGGTACGGCTATCTGTATCGCTGAGGCACGCAAGCCTCCCCACCAACGGCAAGGTCCATGGTTCATGGAGGGGGGGGGGGGGGGGTAGTCCACCAATTTGTGGTTATCCTATGTAACAAAGAAAGCTGCAGGACTCGTTTAGGGTTCAGTTGGTTCAGTTGGCTCTGAGCACTATGGGACTCAACTGCTGAGGTCATTAGTCCCCTAGAACTTAGAACTACTTAAACCTAACTAACCTAAGAACATCACACACATCCATGCCCGAGGCAGGATTCGAACCTGCGACCGTAGCAGTCGCACGGTTCCGGACTGCGCGCCTAGAACCGCGAGACCACCGCGGCCGGCCACTCGTTTAGGGGCTCGTAATGTCAATAACATCTACTTTTAACAAAAATTTTATTTATTATAAAGTTCGACAACCCGAATCAAAAAGTTATTTCTCTTCAGCAGCCTTTTTTAGTTTTTCCTTGCGTGAAACAAGGATTAATTACAACAACTCTGCTCTTAGCAGAATCTGGTTATTGTCTTATATTGAAGACGTATTCAAGCAACGGTGGCAATGAAAGATACGATTAATATGTTTTTCGCACACCACATGTACACCCACCACGTGATCCACACCGATTCAGAGCGTAGTGCGCGCTGGGCCAATGTAAGTGGAGCAATGCGAGGACACCGATGAACTGACAATGGAGCAGCGGGTATTTGTAGCGGAGAGTTACGTGACAACAAAGTCGTCGAAACGGTGTGGTCAGTTGTTTGCCGAGAAGCTTAATTGCGTCAATGTGGCAGAAAAGAGTGCCATGCAACGTTCGGTCCGAAAAAGTCATCAGACAGGATCTGTTCTGAACAAGTCAAAAAAAAAAAAAAAAACATTCCGACAAGTGCCCGCACACAAGAAAACGTGGTTGTAGTCCATCAGAAAACGCTGCTGCGTCCTACTAAATCAACCGGTCACCTGTCGCAAGAGAAGTGCATATCACGTCGACCATGCGATCGAATATTCCACCTGGACCTGCACATGCTTCGCCAACAAGTGTCTATTGTTCATCCGTTAAAACCAACAGACACTCCTCAGCGCCTCCAGTTTTATAACAATGGCTGGTTTTCACATGGATCTGTTCTTCGTGTCTGGTGAAGCCTGGTTTCAACTCAGTGGCTATGTAAACTCACAGATTCACAGGTTCTGGGCAGCGGAAAACCCGTGTCACTTCCACGAAACACCATTGCATCATCAAAAGGTTGGGGTTTGGTGTGCAGTGTCTCCACGGTGCATTGTTGGTCCCATCTTTTATCATCAGACGCTGACCAGCGTGTTACATTGCGAACAGTTTGAAACTATTTATGACAGCATCAACGGAGGAGGGAAAGGTCTACAGTTGCTCCCAACATGATGGAGCAAATGTCCATACAGCCGACCGAACCTTGGGGCACATTTACACAATCTTCGCACCCGACAGAGTTGTTCGCAGAGACCAGTCTTGTTGCGACCCCAACTCGCCACCCAGGTCACCTGATCAGCCAGTGTGCGATTACTTTGTGTGGGGATCCTTAAGTACTAGGTGCATCGTAACAATCCTTATAGTCTTCAAGAACTGTAGCATAACATTTCTGATGAGATTGCAGTAATTCCAGCGGTTCATCTTCAATCTGCCTTCAACAACTTGCTGACCAGGCCCCAAAAGTGCCAAGAGATGAATGGTGGTCACTTTTAATATCGGCTAGAGTCAGGTCAGTATTGTATTTCCTTTCCTCTGCTGTGTTTCTTCGTATCCTCGAACTCTGTACTCCAGATCTTATTTGCCCCACGAAGTACAATATGTAGAAGATTAAAGGGGTAACGAAAGAGTGAAAGAACAAGATCGAAGTGCTCGGATTAAAAAGGGTGTAAGACAAACAAGCAGTCTTTCGCCCCTACTATTCAATCTATACATCGGTGAATCAGTGAAGAAAATAAAGTTTCAAGAGTGCCATTAAAATTCGGGGTGAGACGATTTCGATGATAAGATTCGCTGATGACGTCGCTACCCTCAGTAAATGGGAAGAATAAGTACATGATCTGTATATTGCAATGAACAATATAATGAACGCAGAATATGGATTGATCGTAAACCTAGAAAAGACAGAAGAGAAGAAAGGAGCATGTGGAAATCACAGACGGGACAGAATGACAAGAGATGTGTTAAGACATCACGGAATGACTTCCATGATGCTAGTGAGGGCTGTAGAGGGAAAAAATTGTAGATAAGGACGGAGATTGGAAGATATACACAAACTAATTCAGGACGTAGGCAGGTGAAGAGTTTGGCAAAAGTAGGCATTCATGTAGCGCAGCATCAAACCAGTCATTGGAAGCGATTTAAGCTAAGGAACAATTTATAACATTAAGTAAAGAAATACGAGAAGAGTGATGTCTACAAAATTTATTGTAACACGTGCAACGCGTAATACGTAGACCAAGCTAGTAGGTCCTTTAACGTTAGGTACAAAGAACAAAGAGACGCTTTCCATTTCAACAGTTTCGCAAAGACAGCCATAGGCATGCAAATTTACGGCGCTGGTGACTCCATATTGGCATTTGATGAACATTTCGCAATTTTGCATGTACAAGATAAAGGTAAGAAACTGATCTACTTGATCAATTAGAGATTACAACGCATAGCGTCGTAAATTCTAATACGTCAAATGAATAGCTTACAGTTGATACAAATAACTTTTCCAGAAACTTTGCAGAGCGTTTTCCACATCTGTAGTTATGTAGCGTATTTACAGCACACCATTATATTTCTGTTCATGACGGAATTTGAATCTCCGGGCTGTCCGGCTTGTTTATACATCACCCTTTTTTTCGGTATCTCTCTGATTTCATGTTTACATTCATGGAGAGCTCACCGGCGCCGCCCTGCGTTTGTCTGCACGATGTGGCATTCAGGAAGACACACAGGTTGTGCACGCGTAGGCGTCTACTTGTAACGCAGCAAGTACCTATAGTCAACATACATCATTCCATTTTGATGTAGTTCATGAGTTGACGGTGATATTGACGTACATGTTAAAAAGATACGGCTGAAAGGGACGGTTATTTTGCGATTTTTATTGCCGTTTTTTATGTTTTATACTAGTCTTCCTTAGAGGTTTCTTTTACGATAGTTCTGAAGATGAAGGTCTAACCTTCGAAATGAATAAATTTTCCTTTGTTTTACACTGTAAATAGATGTTTGAGCCTAAAAGCTCATACAGAAGAGACTATTCTGTCAATGTAAGAGGCGATTGCCGTAGGTAACTAACTAGAAATGTTACCGCACCTTTCCTAAGACGCGCTAGAAAATTTAATTAAGGGCCCTTATTCACTGTATGCCTTTCCACTGAGTTATCAAGATCTCTCGTCGCTGAATATTTAGTAGTCCTTAAATCGGCACATTAACACGCTAGAGTTAGAAAACAGGGGCCTAATTTCAAATGGGAAATGAATTTGCGATGCCTTCTTGTCGTGTAAATAATGTAGTACATAACCTGTAATTGAGAAGAGAATTAATGAGTCGAATTTATGAAGTTTGTTTAACACGACTCTTAAACTACCGACTTCTTTTCAAATGGTCACTCTCATACCAGTCCCAGGCAAGCCTGAAAAAGTGATTCGACAGCCTCTTAAGAAACAGCAGAATCTTTGTCCCTTTTGTTTTATTCTTGTAATTTCCCATTCAGTTAACTAAGTAATGACCTCTCTAAGAAGACGTTGCAGTTCTTTGCGTGAGGGTGTTTCTATTGATAATGTCCAATACTGTATAACTGGCCTTTTCCTTCTTTACACAGCAACTAAAGAGACGATTCGATATATGAACCCATGCCTGCGTGCTATTACTTATGCCGAGTATACATATCAGTTGCAGATATTGTCTGTAAGTCATGTAACAAAACTTGTGGATATTAATCTAACTGTTCCTGCGTGTGCTGGATCAGAACTGGTGATTCTAATGAGCTGATTTAACAGCTGTAAAACTGGAGACACCCATGTTGTCCTACTCTAACATGTCATCGATCGTTTTCAAGTCTTCTTCGGCATGAAGAAGACAAGCACGTATTAAACCAGACTGGGGTGTCACAAGCTACACCACACTTGGCAGCGTCCATCATAGGTCATAAGGTCACACTGAATTTAACCCCGTCATGTGACTATATTGACGACGGCCGTTGTGATCGAGCAGTTCTAGGCGCTTCAGTCTGGAACCGCGCGATCGCTAAGCTCGCAGGTTCGAATCTTGCCTCGGACATGGCTGTGTGTGATGTCCTTATGTTAGTTATGTTTAAGTAGTTCTGAGTCTAGGGGACTGATGACATCAGATCCCAAGACCCGTAGCTCAGAGCCACTTGAACCATTCTGACTATATTGTAGGCTACACAACTTTTATTAGTGTACTCCACCGTTATGTCATAAGAGTAGGCGCTGCGAGTACGTTCAAAAACTCAAGTAAATGAGACATCGAATTACGACCATATATAATGCACAGTAGGCTTGTATATACAGCCCCTTAAATAGTTGCGTTTTCTGAAATTGTGGTGATATTTTTTAGACATCGCATAATAATAATTTCCCGATTAATATGTTGAAGAGAGCCACGAATATCTGGTGTGAAAAGTGAGCACTCTCTCACAGTTTTATGACTGGAAAGAATAGATACTAATTGAACTCATATAGCCTTCACAGTCGATTGTTAGTGCTCCTACAGAAACTGACGATATTTCCCACGCATCCACAATGATCTCCCACAATGTAATGTGCACGCAGAACACAAGCAACGAATTTCACCGTGATTATCGAGTTTTTAAAATGACGTATTGATTAGACACTTTAATCCCTGTGAGTGATTCATGTGAAGGTTGGTAATAGTGTATCGTACACATTGAATCCACTTATGTTCTTTCTAGCTACAGAGGAACTGTAACGCAAATTCCGAGTGCAGCGAAACAGTAGGATGAAAATTCGTGCCCGCTGATCGCTTATAGTTGCAGTCGTTATGCGGGCTTCTCTCGAAACTTTTCCTCGTTTAAAGTCTTTAAAATACGTATCGTCGAAATAACGAGGAACTTAACCGGATGAACTCAACGTAAGGGAACAGGTGCATCACAAAACTGTACCAGAATCTCATCTCTCGAGTTAGCAGCTTTTTTGGCGGGTGATATAGGAGAGTTACAGACGTACAGCTCCTTATTGCTAGACTTCGTGGTACTTTCCTGTGTTAAGCCGAAAAACTCTTCGAGGTCTATCACTGAGTGAAGACGTGTGACGCATGGGTGGAGATCCACCTACCAGATATGAACGTTAAGCTCTGTGGCCCTCTATCAAAGCAGGTAGATAACCAACAGCTAACCTTCCGGACGCCTGTAGTACGGTACATAGGCTACTTAGATGTAACGAAAGTTGATTTGACTGATGCACGTTCCAAGTGTTTTCGTGAAATAGAGGTCCACAGTTTGACAAACACGTTGAGTAACACACGAGAACGTCATCATCGAGCGATGGCGTCAGCACAAACGTTGGTAATGATAATCATTGTGATACCGTGTATTGATGGCGAGATACAATCGTGGTATAATAGGGAGTCGCTATGAAATGAACATGTTACTGTTTCAATCACACGCGTATCGTAAAATAGTGTATGAGGGATAGTCAATAAAGACTGGAACAATGGTCATACAACAATTTGTTGTATAATATCATTCATACATACCTTTGTCTCCCTCAAAATACTTCTCCTCCCTGAGCAACGCATTTGTGCCGCTCCCTTGGCCGTTCCTGGAAGACATGCAAGAAGTCATTCCTTTTCATTCTCTTGGGGGTCTCCTCCAAATCTTTCACTGTGAGACGGATGGGGTACCGCAGAGATGCGTTTTTGTGCCAAGAACCCGACACTAACATCATCAAAACTTAAAAGCATGTCCAGCTTCAAAAAACAGTTAATGACATATCTACTTAAGCAACAGTAATGACTTCCTCTGTACATGGATGCACTTCACCTCATTACTTCCCTCTTTCCCCCTCCTTAAATCTCCATTCCCCAAAACACGCTAAACTAGTAAACATCTACTTTACACACATCTGCACAAACCTTCATTACTATTGCCAATCCTTCTCATGTTTGTCATTATTACTAGATTTTTTTAGTGTTATTATTATTGCTTATTATTGCTTTTATCATAATCTGTATGTATAGCACCTGTTGTAAAAATACTGCCCGCATTTAATTTATTAGGTCTTAGTCATGTTTATCATTACATTTTTTTACTGTTATTATTATTGCTTTTATCATAATCTGTATGTATAGCACCTGTTGTAAAAATACTGCCGCATTTACTTTATTAGGTCTTAGTCAGTACTCTTTATTCATATTGTCACTAGAGTAAGCTAATATTCTCATTTAAACTATGGTCATGATGTAACTCTGATGTGTGAAATGCTGCATGTGTGGATCACTGGTCCGATGTAAGAGAGGGCCTGATGGCCCTAATCTGATCAGGTTAAATAAATAAATAAAATCAACACCTGGCCTGGCATTTTCTTAATGAAGTTTCCATTGTTCATTGAGGTTCCTTAGTTTTAGGAGAATGTGATCCTTCAACAGTCTCTTAAGGACACTCTTATAGTACCAACGCCAGCCTGTATTTGCTACAGAATAATGAGTTGCGGTATCCGCCGTGTACACACCTTACATACTTGCAATTTTTTTAACTGTTTGTGTGCTCCCAGATAATACACCAACGTGGGATGCCAGCTATCTCACACTGAGACGTGAGTCATCATAAATAATGGCGTCTGCAGTGTTGCTTTTTATTTCCGTTATGGCAGTAACAGGTGTGACTGCCACTCCATGCAATTCAGCATTTTCCCGGTCATTTTTGAAAGAAATATGCCATCACAAATATGCTGACACAATATCGCACTGCTCCCATAAGCTCTGTTCAGATCGCCGTAGGGGTTCGGTGCCATTTCTCTTCAACAGAACACAATACTTTAATGTATAAAGATATTCACGAAAATCAGTCATGACACCGTTCAGAGCCAATTACGAAACCCGTTTACTCTCACAGACAAAGTTCTGGCTGTGAAATTTGCAGTGACCAGCTATTCAAGAGCCAAAGGCCTTGCCGCAGTTGTAACATCGGTTCCAGTCAGATCACCGAAGTCAAGCAATGTTGGGCTTGGCCGACACTTGTCTAGGTGACTATCCTCCGAGCGATTTTTGGAAGCGGTGTGTACTCAGCCCTCTTGAGGCATACCTTCGAGCTGCCTGATTGAGAGGTAGCGTCTCCGCTCACAAGAGCTAACAGTAGGCAGCAGAAGCCGTGTGTGGACCAAATGTCTCTCCGTTCTGGGTGCAGTGACGCATGTGGACTGAGGTTCACACGGCGGTCGGTCGGTTTCTTTGGGCCTTCAAGCCCTGTTCGAATGGAGCTTAGTTTTAATTTAGCGATTAGCGTATGTCGTTCAACGGTGCGAGTACAGCTGTTGTATGCAGGCACTTAACAGAAAGAAAAATGTCATTGTTAGTCTTTACTGAATGTCTCTTGTATGTTATTCAAAGCCACCGGTGTGGCCGATGGGTTCTAGGCGCTTCAGCCCGGAACCGTGCGACAGCTACGGTCGCAGGTTCGACTCCTGCCTCGGCCATGGCTGTGTGTGATGTCCTTAGGTTAGTTAGGTTTAAGTAGTTGTAAGTTCTAGGGTACTGATGACTTCAGGTGTTAAGTCCCATAGTGTTCAGAGCCATTTGAACCATTTGTTATTCAAAACAGGATTACCACATGTGAGTTTATTGAAATATGTACGTGAATATATAATTTCATCAAGGCTTCTTATTATAAAACGATTATACATCGCCAATAATGTACCAAATTATTACTGTTACTGTTATTATTTGTTTTGGAAGAACCATAATTCGTTGTTTTTGTTATTATTTCTTTTCGAAGAACCATGTTTCCGCTTAATCACCTACACTGGACAGATGCACTTTAGACACGCCACTCTCACTTCATGATAGAGAGTTGCCATTCTATGCAAAGAAGGTCAGCTTTTTGAATTAGAAGAAGTAATAACATCGTTCCTCTAGCCAACATTGTCACATAGTTTTATCATAGTTTGTTCTTTTATATTCTAAGGCTACTGCTACTTACAAAATCTTTAAATAAGTGTAGTTCCGTCATTTTTAACTGTGCTCGTTTGTCACAAGTAGCACCATTCTTTACCATTCAGCACTGCCCGTAGCTTACTGACATTTGTCGTACAGTTTTTCGGTACCTGCACAGTTGGCGACTGCTTTATGTTCCTGTGATTCACCTCTTAAAACACTCCACCATTTGTACTTGATACCCTACCAATTCCTTCTATTGTTAGTCTAGAGAGGTACAACTCTTTATAATTCCTAAATCTCCATATATAACAAGAAGGCTGTAGGATCTCTTATCGTGTTGTCGTCCCTATCTGCATCACTTGTCTCTCAATGCCAAGATTGTCACTTTAAAACTTACACTATGTGATCAAAAGTATCCGGACACCAACATAAATATACGTTTTTCATATTAGGTGAATTATGCTGCCAACTACTGCCAGGTACTCCATATCAGTGACCTCAGTAATCATTAGACGTCGTGAGACAACAAAATGGGGCGCTCCGCGGAACTCACGGTCTTCGAACGTGGTCAGGTGATTGGGTGCCACATAAGTCATAGGCCTGTACGCGAGATTTCCACACTCCTAAACATCGCTAGGGCCACTGTTTCCGATGGGATAGTGAAGTGGAGACTTGGAGGGGCACGTACATCACAAAAGCGTACAGGCCGACTTCGTCTGTTCACTGACAGACATCGCCGACATATGAGGAGAGTCGAAAGGTGTAATAGGCAGACATCTATCCAGACCATCAAACAGGGTTTCCAAACTGCATCCGGATCCACTGCAAGTACTATGACAGTTAGGTAGGAGGTGAGAAGACATGGATTTCACGGTCGAGCGGATGCCCATAAGTCACACATCACGCCGGTAAATGCCTAACGACGCCTAGCTTGGTTTAAGCATCGTAAATGTTGTACGATTGAACAGTGGAAAAACGTTGTGTGGAGTGACTAATCACGGTACACAGTATGGCTATCCGACGGCAGTGTGTGGTTGTAGTGAATGCCCGGTTAACGTCATCTGCCAGCGTGTGTAGTGCCAACAGTAAAATTCGTAGGCGGTCGTGTTACGGTGCGGTCGTGGTTTTTATGGAGGGTATTGCACCCCTTGTTATTTTGCGTGGCACTGTCATAGCACAGGCCTACATTGATGTATTGAGCACTTTCTTGCTTCCCACTGTGAAAGAGCAATTCGGGGATGGCGATTGCTCCTTTCAACACGATTGAGCACCTGTTCATAATGCACGGCCTGTGGTGGAGTGGTTACACGACAATAACATCCCTGTAGTGGACTGGCCTGCACAGAGTCCTCACCTCAATCCTACAGAACACCTAGGCACTGTTTTGGATCACAGACTTCGTGCGAGACCTCACCGACCAACATCGATACCTCTCCAGTGCAGCACTTCGTGAAGAGTGGGCTGCCGTTCCCAAGAAACCTTCCAGCACCTGGTTGAACGTATGCCTGCGAGAGTGGAAGTTTTCAAGGCCAATACCATATTGAATTTCAGCATTACTGATGGAGGGCGCCACGAATTTGTAAGTAATTTTCAGGCAGGTGTCCGGATACTTTTCCTCACATAGTGTATGTCTCTTGGTGAAAGCTACTGAAGATATTAACTTCCTACGTTATAATGGCCTTCCTTTTTTATATTCTCTCACATCTGTTCAAAACATCCCTTGCTAGGTCAGATACTACAAACACTGCTACATCGATTTATATTTTCGGCTAAGCAACATATGAATCAATGGCAGTTGATTCTTACACCGAATCTCAGCTCCAAATTGTGATATCGACAGTACACATCTTTCCATTCCATCTAAATGGCTGTGATATAGAGAGTGGCCAGAAAGTGTGGAATGCCTGTAAGGGTGTTGCAAGGTGAGTTATGCTAAGAAATTACTGTTAGCGAACAAATTCGGCACATTACGCTGTTTCCAAGTTAACTAGCACTGAACTGAGCCCATCAGGCCGTTGTGTCTGCAAATTCAAGTAGACGGCCAGAGAAAATTAGCGTCAGTTGCTCTCATAGCATACTATAATAACACTCAGCACCACTCTGCTTTTGTCTCGTGTTCGATCCTTACGACCGTCCCATGTCTAGTTTTTGTTGCTCACTCAATTATTCGGTTGTAGGAAACCAAATGAATAACACATTTGGTGACACCGTCTCTCAAGGGCCACTTGAATTTGCTTTTTAGACTGTTTCTCACCACCTTGTATTTTTGGAACATCCTACTCAGCCTTCTTCATTTATGATATATTTACATTACGTTGTCGCCTTCGAATTACGTAGCTCAATCCTCGGTAGTCTATCGGGGACTGGGTGGGTCTGTGGTCCTCCTCCTCCTCCTCACCCTCATCATCATCATACGTGACAGTGGCTAGATTGGACTGTTTAAAAAATGGACGGTGTAAAAATCAGGTCTTTGTACGGGCTCTGATGACCGCGCAGTTGGGCGCCCCACAAATCAAACGTAATCGGAAACATAAATGGGTAGACAGTATTATTTGCTAGTGTCTTCTTGAATCGTTTACTTCTAAAGTTGGCTTTCACAGAGCATCTTTTTTGTGCACGCATTTTGAATTGCTCGATGAACTTCTGGATCGACTGATTTCGGTATCCATCTGGACACCTATGGAAAAGAGTTATAGACCTCTGAAATCTGTAACAAAATGTAAAGATGGACATTATTCGAGCGGAATATTCTAAATACACGTGATTATTCTGTTTGAATCCAGATGAGTAGTTATTAACTTCTCAGTAAACGACGTAAAGTCTCTTTTCATAAGATGTTCATATGTGTGTGAATTCCTAAGCGACGGAACTGCTGAGGTCATAGGTCTCTAGGCTTACATACTACTTAAACTAACTTATGCTAAGCACAACACGCACACCCATACCCGAGGGAGGACTCGAACCTCCGTCAGGAGGAGCTGCACAATCCGCGACATGGTGCATCTAACCACGCGGCTACTCCGCGGGGCTCTTTTCATGTTTTTATTGTTGTTGTTGTTGTTGTTGTTGTCGTCAGTCCTGAGACTGGTTTGATGCAGCTCTCCATGCTACTCTATCCTCTGCGAGCTTCATCTCCCAGTATCTACTGCAACCTACATCCTTCTGAATCTGCTTAGTGTATTCATCTCTTGGTCTCCCTCTACGATTTTTACCCTCCACGCTGCCCTCCAATGCTAACCAAATGCTCTTTTCATAGTTCAATTAATTAGATAGATACCGGCATCAACTTTGCTTTTTCATATTACTACTACTAGAATCGTAATATTAAAAGATAGTCGCCCTCCCGTCAGAGCTTGCGTCCCACAGAGCTCAATGCTGGAGTGAGTTACAGGGTGTTTCAGAAATTACCGGTGTATTTGAAACGGCAATAAAAACTAAACGAGCAGCGATAGAAATACACCCTTTGTTGCAATATGCTTGGGACAACAGTACATTTTCAGGCGGACAAACTTTCGAAATTACAGTAGTTACAATTTTCAACAACAGATGGCGCTGCGGTCTGGGAAACTCTATAGTACGATATTTTCCAGCGCCTGCGACTTAGTACCGGCGTGTTCCGCCAGCCAGCGCTAGAGTCGTTCCCGCCAAACATTCAATCAGCCGCGAACTACGCACTCGCACGAGCCTTTTTCCGGCGCGGATGGGCACATTATGATATCGCCATCCACCAGTCAGGGATCGCCAACGTCCGTCAATCATCGCTCCGGAATCAGTGGAGGAAGACTGGAGCCAACGTGTTAAATAGCCGGAAGAAACCGGCGTCTTTCGGCCCACCGCGGACTGCCGTCCGGAAGATACTTCGACGCAGCCGGAACATCCAGGTGCCACGTCTTCGCTACGCCGGCCAACGACCACGGGCTCTGCGTCCGTCTACTTCCTCAGCATCCTCCGGAAAGCGTTGAGAGAAAACCCGATAAAGGAACGTAAATTCAGTTCAGTAGGAGAAGAAGCCTTTTGTTTTCAAAGAAAGTTTATCTTTTCGTGAAATTAAGCGGTGGCCTCGCTCTACCTAACAAAAACATTTTGCTCGCACATGGGTGTTAATCTGTGGATATAACAACTACTGTACTCCAATTAACGTGATTACAGCCTGTAGACGTATCCAGAGACGGTCCAGGCAACAGTGGGATACCATCCTGACTCCCGCCGTACATACAGTTCGACAACCACGAATGATGGTCTGTGTTGGCATTTCTTTTCGTGGCAGGACAACAGTGATTGTCATCCTTGGCAACCTTGCAGCCCAGCAGTAAATCGAAGACGATATTCTACACACCGTTTCGTTATCCTTGGTGGTAACCAATCCTGGGCTTAAATTTAGCTAAATAATTCCCGTACGCACGCAATGAGTGTTTCTGCTGCTTTTCTTCGTGCTTGCCGAACCCTACCTTGGCCAGCAAATTCGCCGTATCTTTCCCCAATTGAGAACGTTTCAAGCATTAAGCACAGGGCCCTCCAACGAGCTCTGGACTGACGATCTCACGGAATTTGACAACTACATCACATCTACAGATCACTGTCCTATTCCGATAATTCCTTCTTGATGCGCCTTTTTTCTGCTTAATAGTGTTTTTTGACGATGACTTCCTTTATAGAAGTGTGGTCATGACCAACATTGCCGTACTTGAAAATGATTAGTGGCGGAAATCATAATTGTACAACAGAAAAAATGTTCCTGCGTTCTGGAAGCATCTGGTCTAGAACATATGACACAATCTGAACCCAATATGGCGGTGCACCATCTTGTTGGTAAACGACTCTGGCCTGGCGGAGAACCAGTTGTGGTCACGCAAACGGCTCCAATACATCAAAGTAATAGTTCGAAGAAACTGTTTTTGTCTGAGAAAAAAACTGTCCCTCAGTGCGATCAACCATCAAGGAACACCACACTGCCATCTAACTCTTCCGTCAGAGTATGCGTATTGGTTGTGCCCCAGATCCGAAAATTGTGTTTGTTTACGTTATTATACACGTTGCATGTTGCTTCGTCAGAAAATGCTAGGATGTTTAAAAAATTCCCATCATCTTCTAAATGGTGAAGAACGTCCAGAGATAATTGCATACGTCGTGGCTTGTCTGGTTTCAACGCGTGCAGCTGTAGCAGTCGGTATAGGTACATCTGTAAACGTTCCCGATGGACTCGGTGCACGGTCGACCTACGTGTGTGCAGCTCCTGTGACATGCTCAGAAAACATTCCTGAGCAGAAACATTGAAAACCCAACCATATCCATTCTACGTCGCTTCACTCGTTCCAGTATAATGCTTCACATCAACGCTTCCTACCTCCATGAAATTCGTATAGTACCAGCATATAGACGTCCACGTTGTTCGGTGCTCGGTTTTACGTGTTTGGGCGTTCCTTTGAACCTGCGTGTCCAATTGACCATGCCACACATTGAACCACTTTTAAAAAAATTATCACTGCGTTTCACTCACGACAACACGGAACACACACAATGAAAACTTTGTGAGTTTGTCACATAAGCCAAACGTGGTGTGGATAACTTTATTAGTTTGGGTGCTATAATACATTGAAGTTATAGCGTACCTTTTGAAAAATCATGTGTAACTTCGCCAGCGGATTACGATGCACTATATCAGAACGTGCATGGAATGCTGTCCCTTGGTTGTCAAGTGACATCAGAGAATAATAGGTTCCATCCTCAAGGAATTCACGTTACCAGTGAAACTGCAATACGTGACCAAAACTATTCGGACACCTGGCTGAAAATGACTTACAATTCGTGGCGCCCTCCATCGGAGCTGCTGGAATTCAGTGTTGTGTTTGCTCACCCTTAGCCTTGATGACAGCTTCCGCTATTGCTGGCTTACGTTCAGTTAAGTGCTGGGAGGTTTCTTGGAGACTGGCCGCCCATTCTTCACGTTTCTTGGGGAATGGCCGCCCATTCTTCACGAAGTGCTGCACTGAGGAGAGACATCAATGTCGGTCGGTGTGCCTGGCACGAAGTTGGCGCTCCAAAACGTACCAAGGGTGTTCTGTAGGATTCAGGTGAGGTGTCTGTGCAGGTCAGTGCATTACAGGGATGTTATTGACGTGTAACCACTCCACCACAGGCCGTGCGTTATTTACAGGTGCTCTATCGTGTTGAAATATGGAGTCGCCATCCCCGAATTACTCTTCAACAGTGGGAAGCAAGATGGTGTTTAAAAAATCAATGTAGGCCTGTGCTGTGATAGTGCCACGCAAAACAACGAAGAGTGCAAACCCATCCATGAAAAATACGACCACACCATAACACCACCACTTCAGGATTTTACTGTTGGCACTACACACGCTGGCAGATGACGTTCACTGGGCATTCGCCATACCACATCCTGCCATCGGATGGCCATATTGTGTACCGTGATTCGTCACTACACGCAACGTTTTTCCACTGTACAATTGCCCAATGTTTACGCTCCTTACACCAAGCGAGGCATCGTTTGACATTTACCGCAGTGACGTGTGGCTTATGCACAGCCACTCGACCATGAAATCCCAGTTTTCTCATCTCCCCCCCCAACTGACATAGTACTTGTTGTGGATTCCGATGCAGTTTGGAATTCCTGTGTGATGGTCTGGTTAGACGTCTGCCTATTACACATTACCACCCTCTTCAATGGTCGGTGGTCTCTGTCAGTCAACAGACGAGGTCGGCTTTTGTGCTGTACGTGTTCCTTCACGTTTCCACTTCACTATCACGTCGGAGACTATGGACCTAGGGATGTTTAGGGGTGTGCAAATATCGCGTACAGACGTATAACACAAGGGACAGCCTATCACCTGACCACGTTAGAAGTTCGTAAGTTCATCATTCTGCTGTCTCACGATTTCTGATGACCACTGGGGTCGCTGATATGGAATACCTGGTAGTAGGTGGCAGCACAATGCACTTAATATGTAAAATGTATGTTTTTGGGGGTGTCCGGATACTTTTGATCACATAGTGTACCTTCACAAATCGTGAAAAGCTAGATGCAAGAAATGCTCATAGAGATTAGTGTGCCGAGATGTATGGAGGTGTGAAAGCAACGTAAAAGTCAACGCACTTCATTGTTGGCGGAAACAAGATAGCACATTCGTATGAATTTCACCAAGTCTGGTCCTCGCAATAGCATTACCTCCATGCACTTGTGAAGCTCCTTGGTCTAGAGGTTTGCACGTACGGAGGCGCAAAAAGTGTTTTGGTCACCAGTGTGCTTGCTGTCTTTGTCACGTCAGCTGCGCCAGTCCTTACCTACCGTACCAACGCAACGCTGAGTTAAGCGCCACATTCGGGCACTGTTTGTGCATCTGACTCTAACTAGATAAATTTTCATCTAGCAAAAACATCGACTTGGTTTCTAAACGTAATACTTGTCGCCTTTGCTTTTTGTCAACTACATTGAACATTACAATGGATAAGAGCGTACACGGGTAACTTCACTATAGCTATGGTCACAATGAGTATCATTAATCTCCACGTGATATCAATTAGTTTCTAATCAACAGAGAGCAAGTGCACGACTTTCGATTTTAGAATGACTTGCTTAATCAAAAAACGTTTCTTCGTGTAATGTTGCTCAATCACGACACTCATTCATTAGCATAGGCATTAGCAAACAATTGAAAAAGCTGTAAACAGATGATGAACATTGGAAAGTAGCAATATGAAATAATCATATGGGATAAAAACGTGGGCTACAACGGTTGGTTTAAATATTTGACTTAAATTTAATTAAAATAAACATATATATATATATATATATATATATATATATATATATATATATGTGTGTGTGTGTGTGTGTGTGTGAGTGTGTGTGTGTGTGCGTGTGTGTGTGTGTGTGTGTGCAGGTCTCGCATCGATTGTTATTTTAAGACAATATTGAATCAAGAAGCCAAAGAAATACTGATTCATAGTGCAAGGAGGGCATTCGAAGACAGTAGCAAGTGTACACCAATTGCATTAACCCGAGTAAAAAGATCACTGGACCATGCAGCCAAAATCTCAGAGTTCAACAGCTGTATATAAGTCTTCAAACAGCAAAGGAGTGCAGTTGAAAATATTCAGTCAGTGGTAACCAGGTTGTGACTTAAGGCTCAACAGCATTCAGAGTTGCAAATTTTTTTGTTTTGAGCAGACAGACAATCACATATATCTTAGTCACAAGCTCAAGCGGCTCTGTGACCACACAATACCGTCAAAAATCTTACTAAACTAACAGCATACTGACACACGACCACGAGGTCTCCACTCTTTGCTTATTTAAAACCTTGGTCACGTGACCACTACGTTAGCACAGTGCTTTTTAACATGACCACCATTCGCGAGAATAGACATAAGAGTTGTGCAATTTAAATACACTGAAAAAAGAATATAAAAGAAAGAAAACGACGCACCACGAAGGAATTATCCGAATGGGACATAAATCGGTAGATATAATGTCTGTATAGACAAACAAATGAATACAGTATCAGGAAAATTGGATGATTTATTCAAAAGCAAGAACTGCACAAAACAGGCAAGTCAGTATCGCGTCAGTCCCTCTCTGGCCCTTATGCATTCAGTTACTCAGCTTGGCATTGCTTGGTAGAGTTGTTGGGTATCCTGAGGGAGATCGCACCTCATTCCGTCCAGTTGGTGCGTTAGATCATTCAGTCTAGTTGGGGTGTTAGGTCGTCAAAATTTTGTTGGAGGGCCGCCCCATAATGCTCCAAACGTTCTCAATTGGGGAGAGATGCGGTAAACCTGCTGGCCAAGGTAGGATCTGTTAAGCAGGAAGACAGGCAGTAGAAACCCTCACCGTGTGCACTCAAGTATTATCCTGCCATGAGGCCCAAGAAACCTGGCCTTGTATGCTGTGAGGGTGCCGTGGATTACAACCAAAGGGGTCCAGATTTGAAAAGAAATAAGATCCCAAATTATCACTCCTGGTTGTCGGGCTACATGGTTGGGCAACACTCAGGTTGGCATGCCGATGCTGTCCAGGGCGTCTCCAGTATACTGGTGACCGTATGTCTATCGCTAACATGATTTGCGTGGCAACAGTGTGCTTAATTCAAACAGCTACCGCCTAAACAGCTTGATTACGTGTAACAGGTGATTTATTATTGCTACTTCACTTCATAATTGGAGGATCTTTAACGTCCTTAAGTGGGAACTGGAAGAAATATGCTATGTGATAGAAAAGTTCTAATTTGAGCTGGAATATTTGGAAGTATTTGACGGAATAACAAGTGAAATGAAAAACTGATCTTGCATGCATTAAACCATTTCACAAGACTTTTAGTTTCCCCAGGAACCACGATAAATCAAAGAAATGATAGCCTGGGAATGTGGAGCTTTGGTGACGCATATAGCATAGATATTGATACAGCGGATCTTCCGATTTGTAGGGGAAAGCGTTGACGAAGATCATTGAAAGAGCTTCCCGTTATAATAATCTGAAGTTTTTTTAAAAGTCTGGTTTAAGAGACGCTTATCTAAACAATGAAATGCTGTTGAGGATTTTTTTGAAAATTCTTGTGACTGTTTTATGTTTCAGTAACATAGAGATTATAAGAAAAACTACGTAAAACCGCGAATGGTTTAAAGTAGGCAGTTAAATTTCTATGCCGTACCATGCATATCATGGAAAAATTTAGGCACCTTTTTTTTAAACTTTATGAAGGAAAATGCTTTCCTACGGACTGTGAGATGATACTATGAATATTTTTGGGAATATTTCCTATATAAAATGGCCATTGTATAACTAAACAAAAAATTTACGCTATCTGCAGGTGATTTTTTTATCCACAAAACATTATAAAATTTTTTATTACTTGATGTTATTGAACAGTCTGGTAAACGGATCAGCACACAAAGCGACATTGGATTTTGAGTGAATTATTATTGTTATTTCTTTTATTTTTTGTTTTTGTATACTACACAAACATTCTGAGTTCGTCAGCAACACAATGGTGTTCCCTTTGTTTGAGGTGAATACAGATGAATGCCAATGTCGATTCCTTGATGAGAACCTGACAATAATTGTCTTCCTAACTTTAAACTAAATATTAGCTGCTCACTATTTCCTGCGGCTGCTGTGTTTATTATAAAGTAGTTCACAATGTCAGCATAAACTTCAAAAATAAAAAATCATCCGCCACCACTTTAGATAATTTCTTCCAAATTATTTGAGCTTTTTACAGTCATCACTTTCGCCACTAATTCAACATACAAAAGAGTATCTGAGCGTCAGTAGTTAGGTAAATGTGCGATTTATGGATAACCATATTGGTAAGTAACCCAGCTCCTTTATTTTTATTATTACAGGTGTGCCAGGACTGAATAAAAAATGCTATCGCTCTTGCGATGCGTACAGGTTTCGTTGTTGAACAGTATTCTTAATTATATTTTCATTGAAGATGTCTAGCAAATAATCGTATGGACTGTTCGTTTCAGAGCATGATTTGTTTGGCAATGCTAGGCATTTTCTGGCAGAATCCACAAACACTGAGGTAGTGTTCCATCCCAGTCAGTTACAAGGCTCTTACCATTGTCACTTAGAGCCGAAAGTTTTATCGGATCTGGGGGAGAATCTGCAGAGACGGAAACATTATCTACTACTGTGGATGCTTGTTATTGAAAAGTAGCAGGAGAATGTGGGTGGATGTTAGGTGTATTATGTTCCTCATCTGTTGAAACATCGACTGATTCATCCCACGAAGTGACAGGATATACACTAGCACGCATTCCTCTCTGGTAAAGTAATTATCTAATGAGAATGTCTAAACTAAGTGAATGTTCCTAATAACACCTCAATGAACAGGATTATACTCTCTGGTAAAGTAATTATGTAATGAGAATGTCTAAACTAAGTGAATGTTCCTAATAACACCTGAATGAACAGGATTATTGTCTACGCTAATAGTTTGAAAAGCTGTCAGATGTGTGGTCAACATGTACCATGGGACCATTATTCCCACATATATAGAGTGACAATTATTGAAATACACTCCTGGAAATGGAAAAAAAGAACACATTGACACCGGTGTGTCAGACCCACCATACTTGCTCCGGACACTGGGAGAGGGCTGTACAAGCAATGATCACACGCACGGCACAGCGGACACACCAGGAACCGCGGTGTTGGCCGTCGAATGGCGCTAGCTGCGCAGCATTTGTGCACCGCCGCCGTCAGTGTCAGCCAGTTTGCCGTGGCATACGGAGCTCCATCGCAGTCTTTAACACTGGTAGCATGCCGCGACAGCGTGGACGTGAACCGTATGTGCAGTTGACGGACTTTGAGCGAGGGCGTATAGTGGGCATGCGGGAGGCCGGGTGGACGTACCGCCGAATTGCTCAACACGTGGGGCGTGAGGTCTCCATAGTACATCGATGTTGTCGCCAGTGGTCGGCGGAAGGTGCACGTGCCCGTCGACCTGGGACCGGACCGCAGCGACGCACAGATGCACGCCAAGACCGTAGGATCCTACGCAGTGCCGTAGGGGACCGCACCGCCACTTCCCAGAAAATTAGGGACACTGTTGCTCCTGGGGTATCGGCGAGGACCATTCGCAACCGTCTCCATGAAGCTGGGCTACAGTCCCGCACACCGTTAGGCCGTCTTCCGCTCACGCCCCAACATCGTGCAGCCCCCCTCCAGTGGCGTCGCGACAGGCGTGAATGGAGGGACGAATGGAGACGTGTCGTCTTCAGCGATGAGAGTCGCTTCTGCCTTGGTGCCAATGATGGTCGTATGCGTGTTTGGCGCCGTGCAGGTGAGCGCCACAATCAGGACTGCATACGACCGAGGCACACAGGGCCAACACCCGGCATCATGGTGTGGGGAGCGATCTCCTACACTGGCCGTACACCTCTGGTGATCGTCGAGGGGACACTGAATAGTGCACGGTATATCCAAACCGTCATCGAACCCATCGTTCTACCATTCCTAGACCGGCAAGGGAACTTGCTGTTCCAACAGGACAATGCACGTCCGCATGTATCCCGTGCCACCCAACGTGCTCTACAAGGTGTAAGTCAACTACCCTGGCCAGCAAGATCTCCGGATCTGTCCCCCATTGAGCATGTTCGGGACTGGATGAAGCGTCGTCTCACGCGGTCTGCACGTCCAGCACGAACGCTGGTCCAACTGAGGCGGCAGGTGGAAATGGCATGGCAAGCCCTTCCACAGGACTACATCCAGCATCTCTACGATCGTCTCCATGGGAGAATAGCAGCCTGCATTGCTGCGAAAGGTGGATATACACTGCACTAGTGCCGACATTGTGCATGCTCTGTTGCCTGTGTCTATGTGCCTGTGGTTCTGTCAGTGTGATCATGTGATGTATCTGACCCCAGGAATGTGTCAATAAAGTTTCCCCTTCCTGGGACAATGAATTCACGGTGTTCTTATTTCAATTTCCAGGAGTGTATATGGAAAACGCGTAAATTAGTGACTAACTACGGCGTGCACACTCTTTATAACCATGTATACGTCGCTACAGATATTCGGATTTAGGTCACGACATATTCAATATGCCTGCCATCATTGGCGATAATGTGGCACAGACCAACAGCGAAATTTTGTATGACCATCTGCAATGTCGGAAAACTGGTGGTGTCGATGACTTCCTGAATGGCGTTTTCATCTCACCAATCGTTTTGTGGTTACTGCTGTACACCTTGTCTTTAATATAGCCTCACAAAGTGGAGTCGCATTTGTTCCCAACCGGAGAACATGGCGGTCAATCGAGGCCCGTGCCATTGGTCTCTGGGTTCCCCAGAGCCAGAATGTGGTTCCCTAAGTGCTCCTCCAGGAAGTCACTCTCCTGCTTCTATTGCGACGGGCTCCGTCTTGCATGGACCACATCCTGTCGAAATCAGGATCACTTTGTATTATGGGGTTGATATCATCTCCCAAAACCATCACGTGCTGTTTGGTAGTTACCATGCCATCAAGGAATATCTCACCGATTATTCCGTGATTGGACACTGCACACCACACAGTCACCCGTTGAGAGTGAAAATACTTCTCGATCGCGAAATACGAATTCTCAGTCCCCCAAAAGCGCCAATTTTTCTGATTGACGAACCCATCCAAATGAAAGTGGGCTTCGTCGCTAAACCAAACCATATTCACATCGAATTACTTTCAGTCAATTCTGTGGACAATAATGTTGGCGAAACACAGCCGCTGTTCCATGGTCCTGGGGCCTAATGTCTGATAAGCTTAAAATTTGTATGGGAAGAGATGCAGGTCTTCAACATCGATTTGTCGCGGTGTCTCCTGGTTGACTCTCATCTATTGTGCAGCTCGTCTGACCGATTTCCTAGGGCTCGTTTTAAGCACAGAGTATGTTCTCTTGTAGTTTTCAGGCGTTTTCACCTTTTTTGGATGGCCGACATTACCAACACTGTCACCAAGAACACTATCCGTTCTCTCAAACTTGTACATCCAATACTTGATTCTTAGCAAACCAGTTGTCTTCAGCTTGAACTCGATCGCGAACTTCCTTTGAGCCACTATTTGCTTGTTAATGTCGCTTAATAGGCCTTCACTAGCGCCATACGCTCAGGCACTCTGTTCCATGACATTTTTAAGTTCAAAGGGCCGACAAAAACTACGTGCGCACGCATGCGCGTATTTTCCCATCATTCCTAGCGGCGTGCAGTTTTCACATCCTAAGTCAACCGTTCCGAAGTTACGACGATTTTACTTCATATAATTCACTGGTTGCCATCCTGTACACAAATTTTTTTTGAGGTATTAGAATGCAATGAAACTTTTCTATTTTGTAATAACATAAAAAATCTATAAAATTAAAAATAAATACGAAATGTTGTAGTCTGCTTAGTGGTGCAGTTATGACGGTGGAGAAAACAGCAGATAGTAAAAAATGTGACACATTTGCAGAAAGAAAACAAACAATCAACACACTGATGTATGCACTTATTAAGGTGCCACATATAAATATGTCTGCACTTATAACCGTTACAACCCGTATAAAGCACCAACAGCTGCTGCCAGTGTGACTACTGGGAGCGGAATTTACAGGTGTTTCTCATTCTAAGGTAGACATGACACCACCAGATAGATGTGGGAATGTCGAGTCCCTTAATCCCTGGAGGATATTAAAAGTGTGTGGTTTGTGGGGACGTATTTTCTCCTCCACCTCCCCCCTCCTCCCATTGCCCATGAAAGGCATAAAACGGTATCGTAAAACCTGAATGACCTAATCAATAAGATTGCTTCCCTCAAGACAAGAAAATGCAAAGTATAATAAAAAATCATGTTTCCTGGAAATGTATAGCACCTAAATTATTCATTATAGCCCTTTTCTTTTAATTCTGATGGCTCTGAGCATTATGGGACTTAACATCTGAGGTCATCAGTCCCTCAGAACTACTTAAACCTAACTAACCTAAGGACATCACACACATCCATGCCCGAGGCAGGATTCGAACCTGAGACCTTAGCGGCCGTGCGGTTCCAGACTGAAGCGCCTAGAACCGCTCGGCCACATCGGCCGGCTATTTAATTCTGATCAATTGTTCGTGCACTATCAGCAATTTGAGGAACAAATAAAAATGTACTTTAATATACGTCATATGAAACCCAGTATGTAGTAGCTGCCGTAACAAATAAGGTAACTTTTTTCTGTATGCAGTATTTTTTATCCAGATAGTTCATGTAAGCAACTATTTTCAGTAATGCTTGATACTCATAAAACCATAAAATTCGCTAAGTCTGCCGAGAGAAAACAATAGAAAGGTGGTTGTACTGTAAGGTGACGACGGGGGCAAAGCATCGACTTGTGGCAGTTCTGCACTAGGGACGGGAAAAGTCGACCAGTTAAAACCGATATCGGTACTTTAGTTCTGTATAACCGGTATTTTGTGGTATTTGTTTGGTCTCGTTTATACGAGGGTAAACCCAACGGTAAGGTCTCCTATTCTATTATAAGTACAGATACCTCTTTATCTCTACAATGGTTTACATCAGTTTACAGCTTGAACCTTTAGCTATTTTTCGACTTAATCACCATTTCTGTCGATGCAATTTTGTGGACGCTGTGGCAGTTTTTGTTTGCCCATGTCATACCAGCTCGACGCCATGCTGTTCAGAAAGTTATGAACCTCTTCTTTCATCTCGTCATCGGAGCTGAATCACTGGGACCACAATTAACGCTGACATGTTCCGTGAGACTCTAAAAAAACTCAAACGGGCAACTCAGAACCGGAGAAGAGGAATGTTGAGCAAGGGCGTACACATTCTCCATGACAACGCTCGTCCACACATCGCTCGGCAACAGTTTCAGTGGAGCATAATCACCCACCCACCCTATAATCCGGACTTGGCTCCCAGTGACTATCACCTGTTCCCTAGGTTAAAAGAACATTTGGCCGGAAAGCGATTCAGTTCCGACGACGAGGTGAAAGAAGCATGGCGGCGAGCTGGTATGACATGGGCATACAAAAACTGCCACAGCGTCTACAGTAATGCATCGACAGAAATGGTGATTTTGTTGAATGATAGCTAAATGTTCAATCTGTAAACTGATTTAAACCATTGTAGAAATAAACAGGTGTATGTACTTATAAAAAACTAGGAGACGTGACTTTTGGGATTACCCTCGTAACAGGTGCTTTTTCGTTTTCTACTAACAAGCAAATAAAAAGACCAAATATCCATTATCCATTGCAGAAATGCTAAAGGTTTTCGTTTTATACAATGCTTTTCTGAAAAAGGATTACTTTTATTAGTAAAATTTGCATTATAACAGAGATTTTGCATTTTAACAGAAAGCGTTAAAAGCGATCAGTGCTATCTTAACGACAAAGCCGACGGAAACGAGCACCAAACAAATGTGATAAGAATTGGTGCAGGATCGCTGAGGCAATGATGTCCCTGTTGCCTTGTGTCGTGGCTTGAGGTACGCACCTAATTGCAGTGTGCAACATTTGCAACCAACTGGTCTACACGATAGTTTCTCACTCTTGTCGCCAGATATTATTTGTATTGCACAACGGCACGACCCCTAGTCAGGAAACATTTTTACGAAGTGACGTAGCATTGAAGTACAATATTTCCTTTGCTCTAAAAGATTAAAGATTCGTCTGCCATTTCTGTGAAGTAATGAAAGAAGAAGGAAATTAGGGTAACGGTAATAAATTAAATACTTAACGACAAATCAATCGCAGGGTAGAATAAAGAGTGGAGGTCGGTGATCTGCTGCCTGTGTCTACATAATCTGCCTTTATCTATTTGTAGTCCTTGAAAATGGAAAAATTACCACGAAAAACCAGAGACCCTCAGCTGAAAAGCACCTTTTCTCACATTCAGTAGTTCTCACCCTGTAGCATGAAGCCCAAGAAGTGGTGCATCTCCGATTAAAACATAATTTTTGAGAAGATTTTCAAAACCTAGAATCAGCAAGGGAATACTGGTGATTTCTTACAGTACTCGACCGCTTTTGACCTTTCGAGACAATCAGCGACCGGTAGAAGGACTAAAGTTCTTACTTATTTGCCTATTAAATTTATTATTTTGATTCAACGCGTCTTGAAATTGGCAGATACAAAAAAAATCTTTGCTCCATTTCTACATTTATTACACAAAATAATAGAAATAACAAACTAAAAGTGGTTATTCCAGAAACCAGTTACTTTGAGCGGTTGAACAGTGAGGGTAAAGTGGCGGGGGAAAAAGCGATATAACCGAAAACAGATCGTTTTAGTGACAACCGCCATCCCTGCTCTGCAATGAAGCGTACAATGTGGCCGTCCTCTATGAGTTTCGTATGTCGCTTGGAAATCGTGGTATCGCGACCAACACGAACAGCAGTATCGGGGAGTGATGAACTGCATTCTATAAAGGCCAAGCTCCTCCCGCTGCCGGATCACACGCGAGACGGAAGATGGTTCCCTTTCTAACGCGAGGCGCAACTGTATCTTCTAATGAACGACATACTTTGAAATGCGAGAAACCAGTTCAGTAAAGTTACCTTATGTAGGACATAAAGTTTGAGTTGGTCTACATATTTTTTCGGTTTCTTTTTTTTTTTACATATTTTGTTCGGTTGCTCAGAAATGCGAATATTTTGCATATTCAAGTATGTCGTACATTCCATGCCATGTTGACGTTTGTACGTTTTTTTTTGTATCTGCGTTCATACTGTTGCAGTTTTAATGGCTAGATGTTTACACAGCACTGCATCGACAGTTGATTAAACAATGCTTACACAAGTTCAGAAGATACAGTAGTGTGGTTAAGGTATGTTATTTTGTTTCGCCTGTCTCGTGTCACAATCCACACCATCAGCCGTAAATGCAAACGGAGGTAGTCTCCCATAATACTATCCGAAATCCACTTAATTTTTGTGATGAATTTAATGTTACCTGCATATGAATTATTTTGTAGTGCAACGGAGGGATGCAACTCGTAGTTGCAGGAAAATAAAGCAGTTATTTCTCCTCAGAACAGAGGAGTGTCCAGATTAGGCGTACGGAGATATTAATTTTTCTTTCCATTTTTGTGGATCTCTGTCGTAGCGAAGAACACAGAAACTACACTAATGGCCAGTAAAATTGCTACACCAAGAAGATGACGTGATACAGACGCTAAATTTAACTGACAGGAAGAAGTTGGTGTGATTATGATTAGCTTTTTAGAGCATTCACACAAGGTTGGCGCCTGTGGCGACACTTACAACGTGCTGACATGAGGAAAGATTCCAACCGATTTTTCATACACAAACAGCAGTTGACCGGCGTTGCCAGGTTAAACGTTGTTGTAATGCCTCGTGTAAAGAGGCAAAATGCGTACCATCACGTTTCCACTTTGATAAAGGTCGGATTGTAGCCTATCACGATTGCGGTTTATCGTATCGCGACATTGCTGCTCACGTTGGTCGAGATCCAATGACTGTTAGCAGAATATGGGATCGGTGGTTTCATGAGGGTAATACGGAAAGCAGCGCTGGATCCCAACGGCCCCGAATCACTAGCAGTCGAGATGACAGGCATCTTATCCGGTCAGGTCTTGCTCGCATTGACGGCGCTTTGAACAGTGGACGCTACATTTCAGGTGTGTTACGATCCATGGCTCTATCCTTCTTTCGATCCCTGCGAAACCCTGCATTTCATCAGGATAACGCACGACCGCATGTTGCAGATCCTGTAAGAGGCTTACTGGATACAGAAAATGTTCGACTACTGCCCTGGCCAGCACAGTCTCAAGATCTCTCATCAATTGAAAACGTCTGGGCAATGGTGGCCGAGCAACTGGCTCGTCACAGTATGCTAGTCAGTACTCTTGATGAGCTGACTGATGACCTCAGCAGTTAAGTCCCATAGTGCTCAGAGCCATTTGAACCATTTGATGTGCTGTGGTATCGTGTTGAAGCTGCATGGGCAGCTGTACCTGTACACACCATCCAAGCTCTGTTTGACTCAATGCCCAGGCGTATCAAGGCCGTTATTATGGCCAGAGCTGGTTGTTCTGGGTACTGATTTCTCAGCATCTATGCACCCAAATTGCGTGAAAATGCAAGCTCATATCACTTTTAGTATAATATATTTCTACAATGAATACCCGTTTATCGTCTGCATTTCTTCTTGGTGTAGCAATTTTAATGGCCAGTAGTGTATTTCTTTCACCAGCAATCCTTCTGTGACTTCTTTACGTCACCTGTCACCTCCAGCGTACTGTAGGATTTAGCGTCAGATGTTGCTGGCAGTAACTGCTACGGTAATACGTGTTCCAGCGGCAGTGACATGCAGTTCTGTTGCATACTGTAATAGCTGCCACTGTGATCGTCGGTTTTAATTGGAACACTATTCAGTTGTGGCGTCACAAAATCAAACCGTAATACACCGTCACAGGCCGCCCATCGCTTCGTCCTTTGAACAGATTGGTCTCGTGTCAAGGGCAGCTAGCAGCGTGTATTGTGCACGCCTAATGTGACCGCGGCATTTCGCTTTAAACGGTCCGCTGGGTATTGCAGGGTGGCTTGGCGCACGCGAGGGAACAATGCGAGCGAGGGTACGGCCTGACGCCACAAAAGGCTGGCCGCCGGTTCTGCCGCCGACAGCGCGGACCGAGCTGGGACACGGTCAGCACAATTAGCGCTTTGCCGTTGATTAGCTGCGGACTGCAAAATCGCCGATCAATTTTCTATTTGACTATCGCGTTTGTTCCATGCCCTTGTTTACTCATAAACACCATCATCATCACCCTTTCAGGGATTAGGCCCTTCGTCTGTTCCTGCCTCAATCAATTACTGCGTCAGTCTTCCTTGAGTCTCTTCAGCCAATAGGTCTATATTAGAGGGCAATTTTCTGAATGCCTGTAAGGTTCATTCTTTCTGTGTGCTATTCCCACTTGCTTCTATTAGGTGCATCCGTAAGTTCGTAGAGTTCTTGTTTTGTACGAGGGTGAGTCAAATGAGAACCTTAAATTTATAATAACACATCGAAATTTAGCGCCGTTATCCTGTAAGTTGGTAAGCGTGCTACAAACAGTGTGCAGAATGGCCTGTAGGTGGCAGCATATTGCAGATGCACACATACCGTCACAGTATCAGTATAAAGATGGCCGCCCCACTTGCACTAGGGAACAACAGCCTACTGTTACTCGGTTTTTGCGTAGTAAAGGTGTAAAACCTATTGAAAATCATCGACGAATGGAGGGTCAGTACGGTGATGCATGTTTGTCACAGCAATAAGTCTGCGAATGGAGTAGGAAGTTCGCAAATGGTGTGACTTCAGTGGAAGATGCTCCTTGCCCAGGTCAGGCACAACGAGTTGTGACTCCACATAACATTGCAGCAGTTGAAGCCACAGTGAAGGAAAACCTCCGAGTGACATTGAATGGCCGCGCGGGATGGAGATTATATTGAAAAGTGATACAGCTTTGTACCTCTTCTGCACAATAAATAATATTTAAAAAATATGTAAGGTTTTCATTTGACCCATCATCTTATGTTCGTATTCCAGTTGCTAAGGATGTATTACTCATGGGGAGCTCACTGTTGCTATTTGAGTTTACATATAGTCATTTTCTCATTTGGAGACAGTGAACTGAGCTACCGATGCCATAAATTGAATTGGGATCCGGAGAAATCGAAACATTTCCTGACAAATTCTTCTGCTTGAGTTCAATAGGGGGTTGACAGCAGCGGAGGCAGTCAGAAATATTTCTACCATGTATGGGACACAGCACGGAAACAAAATGGTTTTCTCGCCTTAAGGGAGACCGTTTTATCATTAGGGACTCTATGCTTTTCGGAAGACCTCGGCGTTTTGATGAATCCCACCATGTATTACACTCCTGTGCCAACCTCTTCATCTCAGAGTAGCACGTGCAACCTACGTCCTCAGCTATTTGCTGGATGTGTTCCAATCTCTGCCTTCCTCTACAGTTTTTGCTCTGTACAACAGCCTCTAGTACCATGGAAGTCATTCCCTGATGTCCTATCACTCTGTCCCTTGTCGTTGTCAGTTTTTTTCACACATTCCTTTTCTCTCCGATTCTCCGTAGAACCTGCTCATTCCTTACCTTGTCAGAAAAACCTAATTTTCAACATTCGTCTATAGCACCACATCTCAAATGCTTCAATTCTCTGTTGTTCCGGTTTTCCCACAGTCCATGTTTCACTACGATAGTGCTGTGCTCAAAACGTACATCCTCGGGCATTTCTTCCTAACATAAGGCCTATGTTTGATACTAGTACAGTTATCTTGACCGGTAAAGCCCTTTTGGCCAGTGCTAGACTGCTTTTGATGTCCTCCTTGCTCCATTTGTTATTGGCTATTTTATTTCCGAGGTTGCAGAATTCCTTAACTTCTTCTACTTCGTGACCATCAGCCCTGATGTTAAGTTTCTCACTGTTCTCATTTCTGCCACTTCTCATTACTTTCGTCTTTCTTCGATCAACTCTCAGTCCATATTCTATACTCATTAGACTGTAGCAATATCATCAGCGAATAGAATCATTCACATCCTTTCCCCTTCATTTTAATTCCACTTCTGAACCTTTCTTTTTTTCCATAATTGCTTTTTCTATGTACTGATTGAACAGCAGGGGCTGAATACTATATCTTTGCCTTACACCCTTTTTAATCCGAGCATTTTGTTCTTAGTCGTCCACCCTTGTTATTCCCTATTGGCTCTTGTTCATATTGTATATTGTCAGTTCTGGCTATAGCTTTCCCCTATTTTTCTCAGAATTTCGAACATCTTGCACCATTTTACACTGTCGAACGCTTTTTTCCAGATCGACAAATCTTATGAAAGCCGCCTGATTTTTCTTCGGTCTTGCTTCCATTATTAACTGCAAAGTCAAAATTTCCCCTGATGCTTTACCTTTCCTAAAGCCAAACTGATCGTCATATACCCACCCTCAATTTTCCTATGGCAGCGAAATTTGGTAGATTCGCTTGTGCGTTACAGCGGAACTGATTGAAGCTGAAAAACCAATAGTTTCATGTGTGGCCCCAATCTGCAAATCTGGCGCTGTAAATCGCTTATGTGGCGATATGACAGCCGTGATTTCATTTGACGAGCCATACCGTGAGTGAAAAATATGGCTATTGAGGAGAGAGACCTTGTGCTGTTAATGAAACTGTTTTATGTGAAAAAATTTTGGTAATTTGTGGTAAGGTCTTATGGGACCAAAGTGCGGAGGTCATCGGTCCCTAAGCTCACGCACTTCTTAATCTAACTTAAACTAGCTTACTCATGCCACAGGGAGGACTCGAACCTCCGATTGGAGGAGTTGCGCGGACCGTGACAAAGCGGCTACCACGCGCGGCTGTTTTATGTGAACGACAGAAATTACAGTGCTGCATTGAGAGAGTACTGCCGAATGAAATGTATTAGGAGAGGCTCGATTTCATTAAATGGTTTAAAGAAGATGATGATGATGAAATTCGAAAACACGTGTGAGCTTGGTGTGACACTGGAAGAGGAAGGCGTCCTATCTGGGTGGGAGTTATTGTCAAGGTTGCTGTGTCTACAAGTGGACGTGGAGCACATACACTACGTGGTGATAGTTACAGGTGGGCCGTTCGAAACCGAGCAGTTCCAAAGGAAGAGTTCACTAAACTGGACCACAGGACCCAGGAATGACTTCTAAGCAACGGTCGTTCCCTGTTAACTTTGGTGGCTGTCGGTCTCGTTCCCGGGATCGGTCGTTCACCGCTCACTTGTGGCCACTGTAGTTCTTCCATTTCTCATTCCGCCTTGGTCCCGCTCGACCGGTCTCGTTGCGTTTTGTGTACTAGTTTGCTGCAGTCGAACTTTTTTTATAATTATATAATAATTAAGTTTTTTCATGAGGTGGAGCCCCTCAACGCCCACGCCGGCATGATGGCCAACATAAAAGGTCTACTGCCACCTCTCCATAAGTGTTAGTTTTCACTAAAGTGAGGTGTCGCAGGGTGTGGGTACTGCGATGTCTGCGTACGTCTGGTTAAGGTTAATCATTAATATGCGCTCATCTGGAGATAGACTGGGTCGAAAGTCGAATGAAGGGTAGCGGTTTGAAGGGCAGAGGCAAGAGCCAAGGGAAAAACCCTCTGCAATAATTAGGTCGGGTAGTAAGAGCAGTAGCGGATGTCTTGCTGCCTGCGACAGGTCATACAAGGGTAGGCTTTGTTAGTAATGGGATCACGCATGTCGATACCTTTGACTTTGTGCGGTGCTGGTACTCGGCGGCTGCCGCAGGGCGCCGGTGTTGATCTCTCGGTCAGCGTCAGCAAACCTGTAACAGTTAGGTTCATCATCGTTTTGTGCCCGATGGGTCATATATCAGATGCACAGTGTAGGGTGATTTTGTCCGTCAGTGGTCGAGTACGTCGGTTTTCCTGCTGTAGCTGCTGTAGCCTATTGGTCGGCTTTAATAGCAGCTGGTACATCCAGTCAACGTTGCTGATACGTAGGGGCTTTCCGACGTTTGTCGCTTGTTGGTGTATGTTAGCTTGCCATAAGTGGTCAAGCCCTAGTTAGTAGTGCCTTCGGCCGCTTATGCTTCCACCTGTGGTTGTGAACATAGTTTCCCAGAGGAAAGATGAAAGGATTGTTCGAGTGCCACGAGCTCCTGTATAGTCGTGTTGCGTGTTTTCTAAATACTTCCTTGAGGGTTTCAAGGCGGTATTCATTGTGAAGATCCTCAGTGCGTGTGTCGCGTGGAGCGTTGCTAATGATTCGTAGCACTTTTTTCTGTATGGTCTGCAGGCGGCGCAGGCGTGTAGGAGCTGAGTACATCGTAATTATGTTGTATGTAACACATACATATGTTTCATGTGATAAAAAGAAAAAACATACTTATTTCTTTCTTGTTTCGATTAACTCTATAACACATATTTATCACAAAATAAGTCGATTTCTCCTGTTTGACCATTTATACCACCAAGCATCGGACGACGTGCGACCACATTTTTATTTGAAACAACACACCAGGAAACAGCAGTCTCCCCGGAAGCACAAGAAACGCCGTAGTATACCCTCTGACGGCGCCCTCGTTCAGACAGCCTCACGAGACGACGCCTGGATGTCTGACGGAGACCTCCCATATATCATACAGTCACATGGTGCCGCTCTTCCAGGCTTCCCTCCTGTGACATATCATCTCTCAATCCAGAACACGCAGTGGTTAGACACTGGATTCGCATTCGGAAGGACGACGGTTCAAACCCGCGTCCGGCCATCCTGATTTAGGTTTTCCGTGATTTACCTAAATCACTCCTGGCAAATGCCGGGATGGTTCCTCTGAAAGGGCACGGCCGACTTCCTTCCCCATCCTTTCTACATGAAGACTATGGAACCCAACACCAGCTTTTGCCGCAGCAGCCACTGCACCCGTTCTGAGAGTACACGACCGTCACATGTTTTCGAATTCAGCATCCCGGGCCGATGATACTGAAGAAGGAGCGGATCAGACTGCCAGCGTATCCGAGTGGGTGTACGCCACAGAGACGTCTGAGCTGGCGCCCTGCAATTAATCATAGCCACTGCGGCACACCCTGCGCAAACGTCATACCTTCCAAATGTGGGCGCAGTCCCTGGAGCAAAACTGATGTGATAATACAGCAGGGGAAACCCATATAGTGAGGAACTGTCCGAAAATATGAGTGGTCAATACAATCAAAGGCCTGGATAGTCCACCGAATATAAAGCACCAGGGATACGTTGGTAACGAGCAAATGTTATCATGTGTCGGTAGCTGCAAAGGGCAGTATGGATATTGATTTCACCTCCTACGGAAGTTCTTTACCTGAGTGATGCTTCCATCAGGCGTTCTGCATAAACTGCAAGTGACCATACATAGCAATATCATGTCGCCAAAGTAAATATATCCACCATCCAAGCCCCACACAAACTGACCATGTTCCAAGACACCATCAGCTCTGTAGATGATGATATTGCACTCCTACTGGAAGCGTTCGTTGCTGACTTCTAAGTGCCTACTGGGTACACCGCCCATGTTTCTCATGCCTCTGAAATCGGTAGTTACCCCCTGCAGAGGACGTCGTATCCTTCGCCACAGCACGGAGTGTCGCCCTGAACCTATTTAGCGTATGTATCATTAATAACAGTGCACGTCTGCCTCTAACCACCGTTATAACCGACATACATTCTTTGTCGATGAGGTCACACTGCTCTTCACAGGCCCACAAATTGATTTGGCGCTCAGTGGAGACTACAACTCGACACAAGGGTCCGCTGACAGTCTCTCATGGCCTTCGCCTTGTGCAGGTCTCTCGGTGGTCATCGATCACCTACAACTCATTGACACCTGTACAAAGCTCTATGGAACCCGACAGGAAACACGTTTTACACCGCTCACTTCATAGATCGCATCTACCTCACTGCCCCCTTGCTGATGGCACCTGTCATGCTTAAGTCTGGCCCATAGCGTTTTCCAACAAAGAATCATACACCTGCCATTTCACTCTCTCCCGACAGCGCGTGCGGCATAGTTATGGTATGTGGAAATTCAATGCCGCCCACCTGACTTCCCCAGATTGTCGCCATATCGTCGAGGATAAATGGGCACCATCCTAGCGTCATTGCGATCCCTATGATTCCTTCCTATCTTGGTAGCTCTCCTGTGCAACGCTGACCCTATGTAAGACATTGATATGTTAAGGAAGCCAAAGCACGGTGAGCTAATACCTTGCACTTCTATTACACCATTCTCTGTAACTGTGAGATGATGCCTTTCTCACCAGCCCGGCAGATTATGGTACATCGAACGAAGCGCAGATCTCCTTGATCATGCGCCATCATCTGGAAGAAAATGTAGTCCGACCTCGAACCCCTAATCGTATACCTCAAGAACATCTGCTGATGTATCAGTTCCTCCAGGAAAGACATCGACAAAACATTGCACTTACCCAAGTCCTCGCTGATTCGGAAGGCCATCGGCGTGGACCCCAACTAATCATCGGTCATGCTCTCCACAACCATTTCACCAGATTGCAAGCAACTGTACCATGTTCCAAAAAACTGATCACACAGTTTGCACGACATACTACAAGCGCTCTCCCCGTAGGTAGTGCATGAACTCCAGGAAGACATGACCAGTGATGAAGTACCCGATGCTATCAAGACAGCATCTGATAACAGATCACCCAGACCCCATGGTATTTCCATCTAATTTTATAGAAGTCTTTACCCTTTGTTGGCTTCCACGCAGACGACAATGACAAAAGAGCTGATGTCGCTCGTTAATGCCAAAACTATGGCATCAGTATTCCCATTTACAAACTGCAGGCTATCGAGGATCCATGATTATCGACAAGATACGAAAATATTTATATGGCTGCTAGCATCGTGGCTCAAGAAGGTCACATGTTACATCATACCCTGTGACCAGACTTCAGTAGGAGGCGAAATCAATATCGGTACTGCCCTTTGCAGCTACCGACACATGATAACATTTGCTCGTTACCAACGTCCCCCTGGTGCTTTAAATTCGGTGGATTTTATCCAGGCCATTGATTGTATTGACCACTCATACTTTCGGACAGTTCCTCATTATATGGGTTTCCCCTGCTGTATTATCACATAAGTTTTGCTCCAGGGACCGCGCCAACATTTGGAAGGTATGACGTTTGGGCAGTGACAGTTTCTGTTGCATGGCCTATGAAGACGACCTAGTGCTTAATCTGCGAAGTGAGGATGAAGTTTTTAGCAATGTGAATGGTGACTTACGTTGGATCGTCGGGCAGCTCTCTGAATGTGTCCAAATCTAAGGTCTTGCTCACTGGTGAGGGTCAGCTGTAGAAAAGCGTCGTCCCCCTTTGTGTCGCCACCTTCGTTCGACGTCTTGGCGTTGAATTCATAGCCGATCTCCGTCGCACAGCGGCTATCAACCTTAGGTGTTTGCTACAGAAAATCTGAACAAGCCTTGCAGATCATCAGCTATGAGCGCTTGACATTATCCAATGTGGGCAATATGTAAACATCTATCGTGCCTCCTGTATTCCACACGTGGCTCAGCTACTACCAGTTACAAAACTCCTGGCCCGAGATATGTTGACTGCATTGGGCTCCTTCGTCAGCTCAGGGGCGTCATTCAAAGTGAAATACCACCCTTTAGCACTCCCACGGGACCGTGGTGGTGTGGGACTAACACACGTGCCGACCAGAGTCACGTTGCTGTACGTCAATTCCCGACTAAAACTGTGGCATCGTTGCCTGCAGAGCCACAGTGAATTCCTATTCCTAGACTTTGTGCCAGTCTCTTTGTCTACTGCAGTATTGGTATTGACAATTCCAACCACCTTTTATCATATCCGACGATTTTTTGTGGACTTCAGTTAAGTTTACCTGTCTTTACCACTTATACGTTTGTACCAGATGAAAACAATTTACAAAGTGTTGCAACAGTGCCGCCTGCCCAACCCCATCGAAATTAAGTATCCCCAGTGTTTGTGGCGGTGCACATGAAAAGCAATCCACGCACGCTTTCTCGAATCAGACGTCCAACCAGCATGTTATATCGCAGTGAAAAGCAATTAAGTTAACCGACATCGACTGTATCGCATCCATCTAGCCAATTCGCCCTTCTGCACCCACTGTGTAGTGGACGATACAGACGACCACTGGTTCCACTGTGGTCCAGCATCCAGTGCCTTGACGCTTGCGCGGGGTATTTTCGCGTTTCTTACTCGCCAAACAACTGCTCAGATCGACAGCCACACACTTTTATTCCGGGAGGGCTCTTTTTACCCCGCCACCAAAGCTCACTCTGTGAACTGTGGTCACACGATCCGTAATCTTTTAGTCCTGGCAATAATTCTGTGTTAGAGTTTTGGAATTAGCTCAACGAACGAGACTGTATCCTAACACGTAAGCAACACTTTCCCAGTTTTTAAGAGAGCACTTTCAATGATCCGCCTCGTAGATGGAACGTTAAAGCCATGGTAATCTGAAAACTGATCTGAACCTATCCGAACCCAACCGAACAGAACCTATAACGTAATCTAAGCCCACTCAATGAGAAGACACATTTGGACAGGCTGACCGGCGCAGGACCTTCTATTCAAAGCGCTGATATAAAAAATATACGTTTAATTTTCGCGCCTCCCCTGCCGTGTTCTTCCCTTTTATCCTTTCACGCCCCCTCACAGCTCTAGGTTAGTCGTATTGTCAATATTATTAGATAGGATCAATGCCAAAAGTGGTGTTTTTTTTCGTAAAACGGTATATCCAGTTTTGAATCCCAATAAAAATGGATGGAGGGGGGCGGGGAGGAACATATTTTTGATTAATAATAAAACAGCCCTCGATCCCGGGTTCGAAACTCGCTACCGCCTAAATTTAAAACAGAAATAATCAGCATAGACGTCCGAACACTTCCTGGGTAAGAAGTCACCCTTATTCTGAAAATGGACTTGCCAGAGAGGGCGGACGAGCAGACACAGATTCGGCTCCTAGATAAGCCTTGACATTCCTCGCGCGTGTCCGGAATCCGCTCTGTACGAGTATGTAATAGTCAATCTGGAATATATTTTGTCCATACTCGATGCCCATGTGTACTGTCTCCTATTGTGACCTACAAAAGCTATCTTTCCAACTGCGAACGAATTTTCCTTACAGAAGTTGATAATTCTTGTACCTATCCCGCTTCTCTTACCCAAACCAAATGTTTCAACCACTTCTCCGTCTTTCCCTTCGCCGAACACAGCATTCCAATCACCCATCACTATGATGCACGTCTTTTTCTTCTCTCCTGCACCAGTGATTCAATTCTGCTGCAACACTCTTCATTCTCATCTTTACTGCGTTTGCTGCTTAGCATTTAAATCTATATTAGAACTACTTCACCCTTGTGAGCTTTCAATTTAAGCGTCATCAGTACGATACTTATACATTCTGCTTTCATTTTACTCTTCATTTTATTCCCTGCTATGATACATAGTCTATCTCTCTGGTTTTATTCCTGATCTAGTAGAATTTTTTGTAGTCGTCACTTTACAGCTCGCCGCTGCTTTGCCATCTCACCTTGGTCATTCCAAGATTACCTAGATTGTTGAGCTCCGTCTCCTTTTTCTCCATTTTCAAGTTTACCAGATTGTAACAAAATACAAATATTTTATGTGCCAATGTTCAGTTCTTCCTCATCTTTTTGCTGTCTTAACACTTTCGATTAACTTCGATGTACTCCCCTTCCGGAGATACGATTGAGCTGAAGTCTTACTTCCTAATTGTTTTCTATGAAGAGGGCACGTCAGGTGCGCCTTGGGGGCAGTAACGTGGTAGCTTCCTGTTGCTTGCCACATATGATTTCAGCTGCCCACTCCGGGCAGACTCTGTTTGCAGTTGCCCACTCTGAATCAGACAATGCCGGGTGCCTGTTGGTCCGCAGAAGATATTTGATTTCCCTTCAATCACCAATAAATAAGTCGATTGCAAACTGCGATTTTCGACTCGATGATGCCACTGCGATTGGAAGAAAAGAAATCTTCGTACTAGCCTTGGAAGTGCTTTCTTCTTCTGTCTGGTTGTTCTAAGTAATGTCGTATGGCATCAGTGGCTGGTAGACCCCAAAAGGCAGGTCCACCGACCTAATTTTGAAAGGTTTCCCCTCTCTCCCGCTCACACAGGCACCTATCCTGCGCGAAATTAGAGAACTATGTTAGTAAGTGTACGTGTTAAGTGTAGATGACTAATTCTCTCTCTCTCTCTCTCTCTCTCTCTCTCTCTCTCTCTCGCGTGTGTGTGTGCGTGTGTGTGTTTAAAGCGCAGCGTCGTGTTCTAAATGATGCGAGAAACGGAGTGGGCGAAACCTGAACCGGCACACAATCTCTTGCAGACCACCAAGGGTGACGCTAAGTTTAACGTCCCCATCCGACAGACAGATCACCATCATCAGTGTCGCATGCCATCGATTCACGAGACACTGCGGACAGGTTTGTAATTTATTCTACGACATTGGCGCAAAGACTGGTGGTCGCGGACTTTACGCCACCACCCCTCCTGTACTATGTGCCGTAAAGGCAAAGGGGCAAATTGTCAACAGTATGCAGCGCACACGGTTGGTCATCCATTTAAGTACTGACCACGCCCCACGGTGTTTAACTTCGATTGTCTGATGGGAACCAGTGTATCCACTTCGGTAGAGTTTTGATTTTGGTTGTACTGACAGGTTGTTAAATGAAATATTTATTTTTGTATGTAAAAAGATAAAGTTATGAGGGAGTTGGAACCATCAGAAGAGCGCCATGAGGAAATCACAGCACTGACAAGTTGATCTCAGCCTGCGGAGACATCAAATGGTTAGCGACTTTGCAACACTTCAGTGACTACAGACGACGTTTGCCGCTGATACGTGACGCAGCCTACAGGAGTACTGCATCCAGTTATTACAGCTGGTAGGTTACCGAAACGTTCCAGGTGGTTCGGTGCCGCACACTCACCACGGTAAGTAACAGTTATCAGTGCGGAGATGGTTCAAATGGCTCAGAGCACTATGGGACTTAACATCTGTGGTCATCAGTCCCCTAGAACTTAGAACTACTTAAACCTAATTAACCTAAGGACATCACACACATCCATGCCCGAGGCAGGATTCGAACCTGCGACCGTAGCAGTCACCCGGTTCCAGACTGAGAACCTAAAACCGCTAGACCACCGCGGCCGGCTTCAGTGCGGAGAAGGAATATTTAACGGTGCTCAAACCACCCTGCCACCGCACCATAACGCAGACGCTTCTGCTACAGTCGGGGCCCTGCTGTCCAATCCTCTGGAACACAGGGATCAGTCTGCGCTCTGCTGCCATCCCGTGAGTACCACGCGAGAGTCCAGCGTCTCTGCCCCCCACGGGGCACCAACAGAAGACCGCCACGCTCCCAGCCATAAAGTGTGCCACGGTCCGACGCTCTGTAACTGCCTTCACCAGCCAGAATCACTGCGACTAGGAAACACGGGAACCTGGCGACGCAGCTCCAGCCACCCAGCAGTGGACTGCGTAATCAGCAGCCTCTGGGCAGAAGCTGTTATATAGTCCTCGCCGCCCACTATTAACTGTAATCAAGCCAAAATAAGGAAGTCATTGTAACCGTCACTAGACCTTCATCAGCTATCCAAATATACTCCCTTACCAGAGAATCCTAGTCCATACTGAGCTATCATACACACCACGCTACACGTAATTAACTGACTTCATTGCACTGAATTATTTTACCATCAGTACAAAATATGTCCGATCCGAACGATTAACATAACTTCGCAGTTTATTGCATAAAACAACAATGAATATTAGCGTGATATCTTGCACAACAACGCCGCAATGAAAACTGAATGAAGGAGAAATTTAGAACAATAATCAAACAAATTTTTAGCGTCGGTACTGATTATTGCTGTTGAAGCCAAGGCTGCTTCCCAAGGCTTCACTACTTCAGGAAATACAGCGGAAGAAGGAGAAGAAACTGTTGTTATTAGACAATACATGCGAATGAGTTATGAAGTCATAACACCTAATTTCCATGTGACACATGTTCCTTAATTTACGTTGTCAGTATCATTTCTTATACCCTTTTTGTTAATGAAATTTCATTCTGGCAATGTATAGTCACATTTCTTTCACTTGTGGTAATTTTTTGCTCGGTACTCCACTGAGAAATTAATTGCTTTAAACGTCTGTATTTTCGAATGATTGGTCATACTCACCTAATCTGTTAATACAATGTCCAGTCACATTAATGTGACCACCACTTAACAACTTCAATCGTCACCTTTTGCTGTGCCTACTGATGCAAGCCACGCAGGAAGTGGGTCAGTGAGGTTCTGGAAGGTACCGATTCCAGTGCCAGATTTATCGGTTGAGAATCCATGGACAGTACAGCTCAATATATGTGGTCCCACGGATTCTCGCTTGGGCTTAAGTCGAGGAACTTTGATAGCTGGGGTACAACAATAAACTGCTCCTGGTTCTCTTCCAACTGCACACGTACTCTTCTAGCTTTGTGGCACGCTGCATTGTCCACTGTGCCGAGGAAAACAAAAAGCATGTAAGAGTGGACATGGTCCCCAAGGACAGATGCATACTTTTTTTGACCCACTGCGCCTTCGGTTATGACGACATCACCCAATGAATGCCACGGAAAAATTCATCAGACAATAACTCTCCCTCCTCCGTCTTGGCCCCTTCTGAAGATTGTTTCAGGGTCTGCTTTCTCTGCTATAGAGCATAAAATGCGATTAATCTGTGAAGACCACAACCAGTTACAGTATTGGCGTGCAAATACCATCCTTCGTCGCCAATGAACAGCAGTCAGCGTTGGTGCACCAACCAGGAGCCAGTTTGGTTAACGGTCATTGAGAAGATGCTGTTGGTAGCCACATGATTCATGTGGGCTGTCAGTTATTCAACAGGTGGACTTCTATTCGCCCTTACACATCGCCACAGCCGTCGTTCACAGCTGTCAGTTATCGCCTGTGGTGTACCACAGCAGCCTTTGCGCCGGTTTTGGATAGTGCCATTTTATCCTGCATGGTGTACTTTCACCACAGTGACACAGGACTAATTTATAGATTTAGCCGTTTCGGAAATTCTTTCACTGTTGTCCAAAAATGCAATGATCATTCCGTTTGGACGTGACATTAAGCACTCTGTTTCCGCATTAGCACCACGACTGGACTGTTATTCACGTCACCCAGTTACGCTTTATATACTCTCCTCTGCTAGCGCCACCACTGGCCGTGTGTGACTGGTTAGTGCACGCTTACATTGAACATAGGCGGTGGTTACATTAATGTGACTGAGCTGTGTACTATCGTTGGAAGATTCGCTAATTGTAGCTTACAAGATATGTGGGGTATACGTTGCGCGATGGATACGACCGTCCACTTCTGCTGTAGCCTCGGCTGGTGGAGTGGCGAATCTGAATTGTCGGCAGATAACGTACTATCATCGTACTGTCCAGCGCAGAATGGCCGTGAAAGCATTTTATCAAGAGTATGTTTCGGCTAACACTCCACGGAAGGTGATGCTCGGATGGGGACTTGTACTTTGCACCGAGTATAGGGTGTAATGTGAGTACCTCGATTCGAGAAACCCACTGCAGACGATACCAACTGTCGTTGTGATGACACGATCAGAATCGTCTATCACGGATCGTAACAGATGATGGATGAGTAACGTTGTAGCAGAAACCTTCTGACTAGATTAATGAAGCCCGCCACTAATTTCTCTCCTGTGTCAATCTATTCCTCTCAGAATAGCACTTGCACCATCCTTTCCAAGTCAATTGTTATGACTTATTTATCAGTTCGTGCTTTATCGTCCACCAATTGATTGCCAGTTGGAAGGCAATACGAATGGAAACGACTAAGGATTTCTATGAAAGTTTAAACGAAGGCCCACGATGTCTGTTAAGCTTCATTACAGTAAATGAGTTCTAGAACTAACAGTACGTTCAGAAGTAAGGGAGGCAACCATCACAGCTACAGTGGCTGCCAGAATCGCACTTCTTTGGACAATCAAAGAAAAACTAGAAATTTTCATTCAAGGTACTTTGCACTGTAAAAGGTTGTTAAATGGTAAACTTGCAAGTAACAATGCAAAATTGAGCAAAATTTTCTCCATTGTAGAATGCTTCTTTTAATAACATAAAGAATTAACCAAAGAATGTGTCTTAATGTTACTGAACAGTCAAGGTAGACGAAATGATAACACAATTTAATAGCGCCGCGACCTAAATATGCATATATAAACACATTGTAGTTGTATTGTCTGTACTATCTTAGCAACTGAAATACGTTTGTCAGCAAAAATGATAGTAAAACTATTAATGAAATGATTTTATCGTACAGTTCAAATAAGGTATACTCTAAACTACTCGAATGATTCTGTACAGTGTTAGCCGGCCGATATGGCCGAGCGGTTCTAGGCGCTTCAGTCCGGAACCGCGCTGCTGCTACGGTAGCAGGTTCGAATCCTGCCTCGGGCATGGATGTATGTGATGTCCTAAGGTTAGTTAGGTTTAAGTAGTTCTAAGTCTAGGAGACTGATGACCTCAGATGTTAAGTCCCATAGTGCTTACAGCCAGCTGAACCACTTTGTACAGTGTTCAATGTCGGTACATTCTCTAACTGGTACACCCAGCAAACTACCCTCATCACGCTTCAGATTAATGTACGCTTCACTGTAACACATGCGTTTCGTGATGGCAGCATGCCTCGAAAAACGCAAATTTGCACTGCTTTAGTCACTTTCAACTAATAATTTCATAAATTTACATACAAAGTTATGTTAAATAATTATTTCAACTTGTAGTAAATGAAGCATCCGCTAGAAGCATTTTGTAAGCTATAGAGACTTCAAATTTTGAACCCGTAAAGTACATGAGACGCCCTGCTAAACCCGCAGGACAGAACAGGTAGTTTAAGTTATGGAAAGGGGCCAAAATAAGCGGCTTTCAGTTACACTCGACCATACAGCCTTTCATCTGATCAAACATTACAAGAGCCAAGAATTTAAAAAAAAAAAGAAAAAAGAAAAACACACCTTTAGTTTGGAACTTAATTAGCGGTTGAATACACCGTACAATCTCATGCCTTAAGGGCAAGACCACTTTAATTTAAAAACGGCTGAAAGCCAATAAGTTAAAGCTCAACCAAAATCAGAAATTTGAAAGTCAAAGTCTTATCTTAAAACAGTTCCTTCATTAGGCTGAAGGCCCAAGGAATCTAACACTTTATGAGTAAACAACTTTAATTCCGAATCGCCTGAAGGCCCAACACTTAAGTCTCAATAACATTAATTTTAAAAATGTCAAAGGCTTTATGTAAAACAATTCTTAAATTCGTTTGAAGGCCCAAACCATCTGACGCCTTAAGGGCAAAACAACTTTGATCTAAAAACCGGATAGAAGCCATACAAGCACAAACAACAAGAACAAACAAGAAAAGGCAGTACACCCAAGGGTGCTCAGAAGTTCCGAGGGTCGGCCTGGAATTAAAACACTAACGTTCGCTTAGGTGACACAGGCACTCGGGCCAGCCACTGTCGATCCGACGAGAACCCAACCGACAGACAGTCAACGGAACAACCCACAACATACCGTCCGCTTCACCCGGCCAGCACACAACAGAGAGTTCAATGGAACAACGTAGAAGGTATTGACGCCCACAACCAATTACACATTGAGCCGTAAAACTACACATCGTGCTGGACAGCGACAACACGATGAGGAAAATACACTGCCTGAATTTACGTCAGCGGCCAGGGCAGGGAACCGGAACGTTAACGGCCACAAGGTAGACGGTTCTTTTGGTGCACTTCAATTCAATTAACTAAGTATAGTTAAACTCCACCATAGGGTGGCAAAATTTGCCAACTTGAAACACACATTGTTGTTCGTGGGAATACCCAAACGGCCGACAAAGAAATCCAAACGACACAATGTGAACAGTCATAACCTGCTGGTAGGTTAAGTCTAAACTCAACTTTATGTCCAGGATCGGTGAGCCACGAACCTCGTAGCAATGGGAACAGCACCACACAATCCGACACCGTATAGAGACCGCTAGCGGGAACGGACAAACTACGTGCCGCGGAGATTTCCTCGCTGCTCCATGCCAACCGACCAACGGCCCACACACAGCCCAGCCGGAAATTATAAGCGCCAGGCAAAGATAGTCCAAGGTGCGAATATCGATACACACCGCTGCTGCCACCTGCGGAAAGAGAGGATATCAGCATAAACGCGATAACCTAGGGAGACTAAACACAGAATAGCAACCAGGGTTTAATCCAACGCATTGCATGAGCTAGCCATGCCTCAGTACAGCTGAGGATGTAGACATTTTAAATGATCACATATGGTCACTGCAAAATACATTCCATACAGAGTGCGAGAGGCTTCATGAACATTATCTTAAGTATACTGAAACTACATTCAATGAAAAACAATATTGTGTTCCTTTTGTTTGGTGATATCGGACATCGAACTATGAGGATACATCTTGGAGACATCTTTTGCTGATTGCTGGACATGAAGTTTACATGCAGGTGGAGATAAGGAGCTTATGAGCTTTTCTGAACAAATCCACCAGCCATATTGCGAATTATAGTAATGATGCAGCCAAGTGGACTTACAATCTGCTACTAGAGGTTAATCTGAGAAGTAGTCTCCATGGTAACACAGAAAGGTCACGCCTTGAGGAACATCGTCTTTTTCCCGGTTATCTGTAGTGGCGGCATGTTCTGTGCGACCTTCGTATGTTACTCTGGCCGAGGAAACTGCATTACGTCCGGCCGCCCTCGACGTGGGTGTTATTTTATTTACTCCTCTGCTACACTCAAGATTTGATTCCCACCTCCACAAACAGCCTCGCCTTTGCCTCTTCCACAGTTACGAAAGTCTGGTGCTAGAGGTTATCTGTGAGTGAAGTGTTGGCCATTTAAACTGCAGCAGCATGAAGGCGGCGTCCAATAAACATTCAGTTTGCATTAAGTTTACTGTATGCTTGGCTATTCGAATGATTAGCATTTCAGCACAGCCGCTCAAAATAGCTGTGAAAAAATTGTGTTCTACCTCCTGTACGAAGGAGAAACGTCCACCAACATGTGTCAAAATTCGTAACCTATCGAACATTCTGTTTTCGTCCGCGATATTCCTGTTCGCATTGGTCAGTGTTTCATGCCTGTCAGGTGACTATAGATTCTGTGCGTTCATGAGGATCAGCTTCAATGCCATCGACGATGTTAGTGGCCCCAAGTGCCTAGCGCCCGAGAGGACAAATGTTTTTAGCTTGACGGAGCAGGAGCACCCAGTATGACAGTAAAATGACATGAAATGGGGGTCACTTGCCATGAACAATCTCCCAGGCACACAAATAACAATAAACACTTTACTACACAAAGTAATTACAGACCATGGCTGCAAGTGAGCACTGATTGAAATCACTAGGATAGTTGAAAATTTTTGCCATTCCAGGATTCGAATCTCGATCTCCTGCACACTAGGTAGATGCTCTAACCACTTAGCCATCCAGACACAGTGGTCATTGCAACTGCACGGACTACCCTGGACCCCAGGACGCTCTCCGTCAAACCCAAACTTTCATTTTATCCACACACTACAAACGTAGTGCCCCTTGTCCATTACTCTCACTGCTCGTTGCTTTTCGCTGATTCCCGCAAAATTTGAGCCTGGTCTGCATGAAGTGCACTGAAGAGATCATTGGCCATCTCACATATTTCGTAAACCTCATCAAATACTGACGAACCGATTCCACAGACCGAACGTGAGGAGAGGGGCTAGTGTAATTGTTTAATGCAAAACATACAAAAATGCACGGAAGTATGTTTTTAACAGAAACCTACGTTTTTTTAAATGGAACCACGTTAGTTTTGTTAGCACATGTGAACATATAAACGAATACGTAACCAGTGCCGTTTGTTGCATTGTAAAATGTTAATTACATCCGGAGATATAGTAACCTAAAGTTGACGCTTGAAACCTCCGACGTTCAGTTGCGTGTTGTAACAAATACGGGACACGGAGGACGCATAAATTGACCAGCTCGTTCTCCTGATCTTACACCTCTGGACTTCTTTCTGTGGAGTACGTTAAAGGAGAATGTGTACCGTGATGTGCCTACAACCCCAGAGGATATGAAACAACGTATTGTGGCAGCCTGAAGCGACATTACACCAGATGTACTGCGGCGTGTACGACATTCATTACGCCACAGACTGCATTTGTGTGGAGCAAATGATGGCCACTACATTGAACATCTATTGGCCTGACATGTCGGGAGACACTCTATTCCACTCTATTACAATTGAAAACGGAAACCACGTGTGTACGTGTACCTCACCCCTCATGTTAATGTACATGTGCGTCAGTGAAAAAGACCAGTAAAAAGGTGTTAACATGTGCACGTAATGTGCTGTTCCAGTCTCTTCTGTACCTAAGGTCCATCACCGTTCCCTTTGGATCCCTACGTAATTCGGTGCTCTCCGATACACACGATCGAACAGCGGAGGAGTGGTACTCAAGCGTCAACTTTAAGTTACAATATCTCCGGATGTAAGTAACATTTTACAATGCAACAAACGGCACTGATTACGTATTTGTTTATATGTTCAGAAGTGCTAACAAAACTAACGGGGTTCCACTTAAAAAAACGTAGGTTTGTGTTAAAAAACATACTTCCGTGCATTTTTTTATGGTTTGTATTAACCAATTACACTAGCCCCTCTCCTCACGTTCGGTCTGTGGAATCGATTCGTCAGTATTTGATGTGACTTACGAAATATATCCAGCGGTAATGTTAGGTGACTCACTATATGTCTGTGTGAATATATGTGTGTGCGCGCTCGTGTGTGTGGGGAGGGGGGGGGGGGCGGCTGTGAGTGGGCATTGTTTGAAATCAATAGGGAAAGCTGAAAATTTGTACCAGACCGGGATTTGAACATGGGTTTCCTGCCTACTAGGCACATGCTCTGACCATTTTTGTTTTCCTTTTCCTTTTCTTCAATTTCTTTTTACTTGGCGGGTGCGTTACACTATTTTGGAGGGTGGGGGAAACATCTTGGCACCCAAAGGGAGGGATGGGGCAAAGTGGGCAGGAATCGCAACCCTCCAGGACCTAGGAAAGCGTAGGAAAGGTGGAGTAGAGGTTCTGTGAACATCAAAGATTTATTTAGTTTTGTAATACCACCGAGAACAGCAGGAAACTGGCGTCGCCAGGAGGAGGGCGCAGCAAGACGTCAGACAAATTGAGACTATCGACGTATAGTTTTTCCGAGAAGAACATTCCAATGGCCACAGAATATATCGGTTCTAAGTGTGGAAGAGGCGGGGATTAACTCTTCATGACAGGAACATTTCAGCTCTGGGGTGATTTAAGGAAGACGCTGCAAAGGGAATTAGAAACAAATGGTCAGCATTTTGGATTTCGGACACCTGCACAAAGGGGTTCATTAAGGAACTGCCAAAAATCAAGAATATTTTTCTCACCAAAAGCAAATAAGTAATGAGCTTCATGTCCACAAATCCACGTGACAGAGTTCGTCTTCGCTTGCGAGAAGTATTCCAAGTCCGGAAAGAGGAGCAATTGAGGAGGTATCTGATGAGTCGTGCGGCTAATTAGTGCCAGCATCTGTCGCACCAATAACCAGCCACCTCTTGCCGATTTACGCACCAGGCGATTCTCGTCTGTGTCAAAAATATTACAAGTGACACACAACGGGGTGTCTGCGAAGTGAACCCCATGGAGGCGTGACCGTCATACTTGCTTCCCAATGAAAGTATGGTACTATGCGGGCTGCACGTCCTTGTCAATGAAAGGAGCGCACACCGATCGCCAAATGGCCAGCCAGTCGACGTGAGGATGCTTCCTCTCAACCACATTCGGTGAACTGTGCTGCCGAAGGAAGCCATACATTGCATTTGTGGATGTCAAGGGCGCTGGCATTGTCACAGTATAGACGTACCTCAGGCCGAGGAAAAAGTGGCGGGAGTAAAAGAAGCTGGGCAGGGAGTCCGAAAGCAGCATAGGCGCTGAGAGAGAGTGTGGTGCAAGGGCCTCCAGCAATAAACTGGTAAGGCACGTAGAACAACGTTGCAACAACGCCATATAAGAGCCAATAAAAAGGGCTATCGCTTTGTCAGCACATGAGACAGAACTAAACGGCGTCTGCACGGCGGGAGGGTGAAGGTCTCATTTCTGGAATTGACCAGCAAGCCGTGGCGAAGTAATAACCCAATGCCGCTAGCATGCGAGGGGCTATGGATGGAGGAATCGGAAGTGTCTGTGTCACGTGGAGGATACGTGATGCCAAATATACATTAACATATTTTGTCCGCTACAGAAAATCAAGTTCTCGTAGTCGGTGTACTAAGAGCCCGGCTCGTAGCTGAAGTAGGTGCCGGCAATTGAAGCCAATCATGCGCCGCAGATCACTTGCGAAATCGAGTCCTAACCATCGGATAGTATCAGCTACAGTCACAGGAGCAGCACTGCCCGTAGGGATTTGATTCGGGGACGTTAAGGCAGCTACCAGAAGCTTCGCCGTAGGTGGTAACCCGTTCCAGTGACTCCCTGACCTCAGAGCCGCTACGAAGAACTGGGACGAGGTTCTCCGCTTAAGCAGTGCAGCTGAACACATGGACACCGAGAGACATCCCAAAGAGGCGTTGACGGAGGCCGCCGAGCAGCGGTTCCATACAACAGTGCAAAGAGCATTCATCTTTAACGCACTGGTCGAAATGGGTAGTATCAGGGTTATCCCATTTTGCGGAGAACACCTTCCCGATCGAATGCTTGGCTGAAATGAAGAGCTGCGAAAGTCCAGGCATACGACGAACGTGAGCAAGAACATTTATGTACCGATAGGGAAAATTTAAAAAGGGAAATGGATAGGTTAAAGTTAGATATAGTGGGAATTAGTGATGTTCGGTGGCAGGAGGAACTAGACTTTTGGTCAGGTGAATACAGGGCTATAAATACAAAGTAAAATAGGGGTAATGCAGGAGTAGGTTTAATAATGAATAAAAAATATGAGTGCGGGTAAGATACTACAAACAGCATAGTGAACGCATTATTGTGGCCAAGATAGACACAAAGCCCATGCCTACTACAGTAGTACAAGTTTATATGCCAACTAGCTCTGCAGATGATGAAGAAATTGATGAAATGTATGATGAGATAAAATAAATTGTTCAGGTATTTAAGATAGACGAAAATTTAATAGTCATGGGTGACCGGAATTCGTCAGTAGGAAAAGGAGAGAAGGAAACATAGTAGGTGATTACGGATTGGGGCTAAGAAATGAAAGAGGAAGCCGTCTGGTAGAATTTTGCACAGAGCATAACTTAATCATAACTAACACCTGGTTCAAGAATCATAAAAGAAGGTTGTATACATGGAAGAGTCCTGGAGCTTAAAAGGTATGAGATAGATTATATAATGGTAAGGTAGAGATTTAGGAATCAGGTTTTAAATTGTAGGACATTTCCAGGGGCAGATGTGGACTCTGACCACAATCTATTGGTTATGACCTGTAGGTTAAAACTGAAGAAACTACAAAAAGGTGGGAATTTAAGGACATGGGATCTGGATAAGCTAAAAGAACCAGAGGTTGTACAGAGTTTCAAGGAGAGCATAAGGGAACAATTGACAGGAATGGGGGAAAGAAATGCAGTAGATGAAGAATGGGTAGCTCTGAGGGATGAAGTCGTGAAGGCAACAGAGGATAAAGTAGGTAAAAAGACGAGGACTGCTAGAAATCCTTGGTTAACAGAAGAAATATTGAATTTAATTGATGAAAGGAGAAAATATAAAAATGCAGTAAATGAAGCAGGCAAAAAGGAATACAAACGTCTCAAAAATGAGATCGACAGGAAGTGCAAAATTGCTAAGCAGGGATGGCTAGAGGACAAATGTAAGGATGTAGAAGCTTATCTCACTAGGGGTAAGATAGATACTGCCTACAGGAAAATTAAAGATACCTTTGGAGAGAAGAGAACCACGTGTATGAATATCAAGAGCTCAGATGGCAACCCAGTTCTAAGCAAAGAAGGGAAGGCAGAAAGGTGGAAGAAGTATATAGAAGGTTTATACAAGGGCGATGTACTTGAGGACAATATTATGGAAATGGAAGAGGATTTAGATGAAGACGAAATGGGGGATAAGATACTGCGTGAAGAGTTTGACAGAGCACTGAAAGACCTGAGTCGAAACAAGACCCCCAGAGTAGACAACATTCCATTAGAACTACTGACGGCCTTGGGAGAGCCAGTCATGACAAAACTCTACCAGCTGGTGAGCAAGATGTATGAGACAGGAGAAATACCCTCAGACTTCAAGAAGAATATAATAATTCCAATCCCAAAGAAAGCAGGTTCTGACAGATGTGAAAATTACCGAACTATCAGTTTAATAATTCACAGCTGCAAAATACTAACGGTAATTCTTTACAGACGAATGGAAAAACTGGTAGATGCGGACCTCGGGGAGGATCAGTTTGGATTCCGTAGAAATGTTGGAACACGTGAGGCAATACTGACCTTACGACTTATCTTAGAAGAAAGATTAAGGATAGGCAAAGCTACGTTTCTAGCATTTGTAGACTTAGAGAAAGCTTTTGACAATGTTGACTGGAATACTCTTTTTCAAATTCTGAAGGTGGCAGGGGTAAAATACAGGGAGCGAAAGGCTATTTACAATTTGTACAGAAACCAGATGGCAGTCATAAGAGTCTAGGGGAATGAAAGGGAAGCAGTGGTGGGGAAAGGAGTGAGGCAGGGTTGTAGTCTCTCCCCGATGTTATTCAATCTGTATATTGAGCAAGCAGTAAAGGAAACAAAAGAAAAATTCGGAGTAGGTATTGAAATTCATGGAGAAGAAGTAAAAACTTTGAGGTTCGCCGATGACATCGTAATTCTGTCGGAGACGGCAAAGGACTTGGAAGAACAGTTGAATGGAATGGACAGTGTCTTGAAAGGAGGATATAAGATAGACATCAACAAAAGCAAAACGGGGATAATGGAATGTAGTCAAATCAAATCTAGTGATGCTGAGGGAATTAGATTAGGAAATGAGACACTTAAAGTAGTAAAGGAGTTTTGCTATTTAGGAAGTAAAATAACTGATGATGATCGAAGTAGAGAGGATATAAAATGTAGACTGGCAATGGCAAGGAAAGCGTTTCTGAAGAAGAGAAATTTGTTAACATCGAATATAGATTTATGTATCAGGAAGTCGTTTCTGAAAGTATTTGTTTGGAGTGTAGCCATGTATGGAAGTGAAACATGGACGATAACTAGTTTGGACAAGAAGAGAATAGAAGCTTTCGAAATGTGGTGCTACAGAAGAACGCTGAAGATAAGGTGACTAGATGACGTAACTAATGAGGAGGTATTGAATAGGATTGGGGAGAAGAGAAGTTTGTGGCACAACTTGACTAGAAGAAGGGATCGGTTGGTAAGACACGTTTTGAGGCATCAAGGGATCACAAATTTAGCAAAGGAGGGCAGTGTGGAGGGTATAAATCGTAGAGGGAGACCTAGAGATGAATAGACTAAGCAGATTCAGGAGGATGTAGGTTGCAGTAGGTACTGGGAGATGAAGAAGCTTCAGGATAGAGTAGCATGGAGAGCTGCATCAAACCAGTCTCAGATCTGAAGACCACAACAACAACAAGGGGGACATAAAGCAGTGCGGATGTTATTGGCATCTCCCGAAGAAGTTTGGTCGGAGGATACCATGTATCGAGCTATCCGCTTAAGCCGCGCAGCCAAGAGCCGGGTAAAGATCTTCGTGTCGCTGTTGAGCAAAGTAATAGCATATGAGTAAGGTACCCTGAGGTTGTGGATGGGAATGAGGAGAGCATCGAGGAAACAGTCTGGAATCGGCACGAAAGGTGACATAAGGTCCTGACAAATTTCCGTCCACACTGGCGCCAGAAGGGTACAGAATGTCCGCTAAAACTCCAGTGGGAGAGAGTCAGATCAAATTTTCTGCTGTCACTACCATTAGTATTTGCTCAGTGTTGTAGAGGAGTACCATGCCATGAATAGTAGTAGGGTAGACTTCGATTTGAGATGCCATCAGTGCACTAAAATTAATGATTTAATTTCTCTGGGAACCAACAAAGTCCATTCATACAAGTAGATGCGGGCTGCTGAAGGACTTTTTATTTGGTTGTTTCAGTCGATTTACAATGCTGTCAATAACCAATCCTAGTTTGACAAAAGAGAAAGTCAGCTTGAAACATTCAGTCACTCCAATTCAAGAAAAATGTTTACAATGTAATCTGCTTTAAACTTCACTCGTTCCTCAAGTATTCCTGCATGATCCTTTCAGTTTGTTAATTAGGTTCATTCTATTGATGGTGTTCTATTTATAAAATCATGTATTCATTCATAGTTAAATACAAAGACATAATCAGTCATTACTGATGTATAATACCATGAGCACCTCTTGCTCGTAATCAGTCAAGCCCGTGCTCCCTAGGACTCCATGCATTCGTATAATATAAACAATGAATATAAAAATTCAATTGATTGGAAGTAACAGCCAACCAGTTGCGAAATAAAGGTTTATTAAACCTTGACCACGGTTTCGATAGTTTTAAAACTGTAGGACTCGGAAAGTATTCTACAGAGAATCAAGTTATCGACATCCAATGTGATTCTACGTAGAATATCTTCTGTCGAAACCGTGCTCAAGATTTAATAAGCTTATATTTTGCAACAGGTTGGCTGTTTTTCCAATCTAATGAAGCTCCTGCATGACGAAGCGAAGCCAAGTTTAAAATCTCAGAATATAAAAATTTAAAAAATAGGTCAATGACAGCAAAATTTCACTATATAGAACAAAAAAGTGCTATGACAGCGGCCTGTAATAAAAACATGGTTACTTAAATGGTGGACTGCCTCTGTAGGATGTGACTGAACATTAGCTTTTCTTATGAGGACATCTGTTTACTGTAGTCACCAAGAGATGTTTCAATCTGCAAACAAAAACCTAAATTGATTTGTCGTGTCTGTATATGTGATACCTGTTGTGTCGCTGTTATTATCAGACAAATGGTTAAAGCATTTAAACGTATACATTTTATATCATGTAACAAGTGTTCTGTACTGAACAAATGAAGTACTATATAATTACTGCGTTTTTTCAAGTGGACAGCTTCTGTAAGCGTGACAAAAAGGTGTGTGGTACACAAAAAATCAGTACGTAATAACATGCACTGAAATAAACAGAAACAATATAATAAAATTTACTGTGTTTTTTGAGACGATAGCGTATGTATTTGTCACAAACATGTGATACAGTAATACACAATAAGTAAAAAACATTAAAAAAAATATTACATACTGCCGACGAAATTTGTCTCTTGTACATAGAATTACGAACAGATACACAAAACAATGATACACTAGAGCAGTAATGGTATATACAAGAAAGCCTAGCTTGATTTGAGAGAGTATCATTGTTTCGGTTCGGTGTACGAAACAATAAAGTTTGTGGACACTAGCACACGAATGTTCTCGAAACACAAGCTGACGTTTTATTCTTGGGGAGGTGGGTGTTTGTCGGTTCCATGCGTAGTGGTATGTAGGGTACTTATCGCGTCCTTTTACGCAGCTGGTTTGCTTCTCTTTTGGGAGATCTAGCGTAGAAAAGTTCCCTCGTTGTAGTTTATTGGTTCAAATGGCTCTGAGCACTATGGGACTTAACATCTATGGTCATCAGTCCCCTAGAACTTAGAAGAACTTAAACCTAACTAACCTAAGGACATCACACACATCCATGCCCGAGGCAGGATTCGAACCTGCTACCGTAGCAGTCGCGCGGCTCCGGACTGAGCGCCTAAACCGCTAGACCACCTCGCCCGGCTGTAGTTTATTGATGTTTCAAGGTGACTAATATCGACGTACTGCCAAAACTAAAGCTTTTCCTCCTTGACATCTTCTCTCTTCTTCTTCATCCTGCTTCCTTTGGAGAGAGAGTAATAGTTCGGTCGTATCGTTTCTGCAGTTTGCGCCAGAGCAAAAATATATTTCGCATGTAAAGCGATGTTTCTGAACTGAGGTAACACCAGTTAGAAAGATCAGGTCGCTCGTCGAGCAAAAAGGATAGAGGTTTTGTGGAGAGACAGTACTGTGTGTGAAGTGGTCTTTCATCATTGGTGGTTTCTTGACGAGTGGCCATCGACAGCGCTTATGCACGAGTGATTGCAAGAAAGTTTCTCGTGAAAACAAAAATTAAGAGTACTGCTTGTATGTCAGTCTGCCCAATGCAATTGCCTTCAGAGGGGGAACACTGTGGTACTAATTATACACTGCATACCTCGCCGATGTAAACAGAGTTGTAAATAAATGTCCGGCCTATGTGGTTTGAGAGCAACTGCGTGACAGACTTTGCGTTTCCGTTGACGCTTGCCGTGTATATCCATTCACTGAGATTGCAGGCAGAGCACCTGCTGATTGTCTTAGCAACAAGCCGCGCAGTTGTGGTGGGATTCTGTCCCACAGATCAGGGACTTTGTTGTCTGGCAAACGTGTTTCCACAGACTGGATGGCGGAGCTCGCACCTCCCTCTGCTCTGTAGTGAAAGCAACAGAGGAAACGAGCCAATTGCAGCTGCACCGCCTCGTTCCGTCCTTTTTCTAGCCTCCTCTCAGGCTTGGCTGCGCCCATCCGAGAACAGGACACAGAAGAGGTAGTCAATACGCCGCCAGCAGAGACAGAGATGACTGCGCCAGGACTGCTAAAGATGGCCGCAAAATCGTTGCGTTACAAGACGTACGCGCATCACAATACCCCGTACCCTTTTACGGACTCCACTGTTCCTAAACCACCTCTACCCCATAAGCCTTATGATTTCGGCTGGGCAGTTGCCAATCTGACCGCCGTCGTTCCTAAGACGGACTTGGACCTTATAAACCGCTTCCCTATTTTTACCGACTATGACCGGCAGCGCATAATCGCTGCTATTCCGAGAGTTAAGCAGAAGAAGAAAAACAACCATTCCTCTTCCTCGCGCCGTTAGTTTCCTAGTACCCACTGTATTTTATCCAGTCGAGCTCAGACAAGTTTTAGCTAACCCTTTTAATCCCAGTCAATTTTATCTTATATTCGTGGAGTAAATGTCAATTGACAACAGACTCCAATATTGTAGACCACCTCAGGGGAGGTTGTCCATAGCAGAGAGAGAGGCTTGGCTTGCTGACAGCTGAGTGCTCGGAAACCCTGTGACTGCCACGCGCTGCCACCCGCTTTCATCCTGCGCTCCCTTTCTGTGACCGTCGTTCCTGCTCTCGTCTCTACACAGTTCTCAAAGGTTACAAATTACCAATTTATCCTAATCTTATATTAAATACGTGTCATACATAACAAGGAATTATTTTATGTGGTGTGCATCAAGTCCACTCTTCACTCTTACTTAAACTGTCAAATCAGTTTTTACGTTAGCTAAATATTTAATTGAAAAAAAAACTCTATTTAATGTTTACAAACTTTTGATCAAAATAAATGCTTTATAAATATTATTTGGATCTTAACTTACCTTTAATATTTCTACGTGTCATTATTGATAAAATAGGAAAATCTCTTCTTAACTCATTATCTGACACCCCAATTTTCTTTCGCACACACAATCTTCTTACCTTAAGTTATTTTTCCTTAATCGTTAGTTATTACATATAATCTCATTTTCCATCCGTGTAGTCTTTTGTTTCCCAGACAGGCGGCTAATTACGCAGAATCTCATACCCTACTGGCCATTAAAATTGCTACACCAAGAAGAAATGTAGATGATAAACGGTATTCATTCGACAAATATATTATACTAGAACTGACATGTGATGACATTTTCACACGATTTGGGTGCATAGATCCTGAGAAAACAGTACCCATAACTACCACCTCTGGCCGTAATAACGGCATTGATACGCCTGGGTATTGGGTCAAACAGAGCTTGGATGGCGTGTACAGGTACAGCTGCCCATTAAGCTTCAACACGGTACAACAGTTCATCAAGAGTAGTGACTGGCGTATTGTGACGAGCCAGTTGTTCGGTCACCATTGACCAGACGTTTTAAGTTGGTGAGAGATCTGGAGAATGTGCTGGCCAGGGCAGCAGTCGATCATTTTGTGTATCCAGAAAGGCCCGTAGAGGACCTGCAACATGCGGTCGTGCATTATGCTGCTGAAATGTAGGGTTTCACAGGGATCGAATGGAGGGTAGAGCCACGGGTCGTAACACATCTGAAATGTAACGTCCAGTGTTAAAAGTGCCGTCAATGCGAACAGGAGGTGACCGAGACGTGTAACCAATGGCACCCCCATACCATCACAAAAAATGGCTCTGAGCACAATGTAACTTCTAAGGTCATCAGTCGCCTAGAACTCAGAACTAATGAAACCTAACTAACCTAAGGACATCATAGACATACTATCACACCGGGTGATACGCCAGTACGGCGATGACGAATAAACACTTCCAATGTGCGTTCACCGCGATGTCGCCAAACACGGATGCGACCATCACGATGCTGTAAACATAACCTGGATTCATCTGAAAAAATGACGTTTTGCCATTCGCGCACCCAGGTTCGTCGTTGAGTACACCATCGCAGGCGCTCCTATCTGTGATGCAGCGTCTAGGGTAACCGAAGCCATGGTTTCTGAGCTGATAGTCCACGCTGCTGCAAACGTCGTCGAACTGTTTGTGCACATGGTTGTTGTCTTGCAAACGTCCCCATCTGTAGACACAGGGATCGAAACGTGGCTGCACGATCCGTTACAGCCATACGGATAAGATGTCTGTCATCTCGACTGCTAGTGATACGAAGGCATTGGGATCCAGCACGACGTTCCGTATTTCCCTCTTGAACCCACCGATTCCATATTCTTCTAACAGTCATTGGATCTCGACCAACGCGAGCAGCAATGTCGCGATACGATAAACCGCAATCGTGATAGGCTACAATCCGATCTTTATCAAAGTCGGAAACGTGATGGTACGCATTTATCCTCCTTACACGAGGCATCACAACAACGCCAGTCAACTGCTGTTTGTGTGTGATAAATTGGAAAATTTCCTCATGTCAGCACGATGTAGGTGTCGCCACCGGCGCGAACCTTGTGTGAATGCTCTAAAAAGCTGATCATTTGCATATCATAGCATCTTCTTAAATTTCGCGTCTGTAGCACGTCCTCTTCGTAGTGTAGAAATTTTAATGGCCAATAGTGTATTTAATGCGACTGTCACCTGCTAATGTTGGTAATAATAAAAGGTGAGAAGAATAACATAAACTCTCATCGTATCACACTCAGCACTGACGAAGAGGCCATTCTCTCCCTCTCCTATATTCTTCCTTTTTCTTTATGTATTTATCATTTTTTCTTTCTGAAATGTCTTGCTTAGTTATTATACAACGGATGCCAAAGCGTCTTTGCGTAATCGTTATAGAAGGTTGATCCCTTCCATTCAAATAATACTTAATGTGTAACATACACCTTTCTGTGAACGTACTTAAAGCACACAACTGTTATGACATACAAAGGAAAGAAAATTTTACTCATGTGGAGCAACAAAATCTATGAAATTGTATTCATTTAGGATTGATTAGGCTATTCACTCTTTGCTTACACATAGTCATGTGTGTTAATATTGCTAATTGCCAATACATTCCAACATCTTACATTTCTCAGAAAATCTCGATCTTATTAGTCCACAAATTGTTCTGTGCACGCCGGATAAGGCTCTGCCTCTTGCTTGCTTCTATTAGCACTCGAAGTAGCTAACCTTGACTCTTTAATACTACAAAAACACGGTCATTATATTTATACACTCTCCTCATCAAGTCAATACGTATTCGTTATTGCCCAGCTCATGTATTTACGAGGTGCATTCAAGTTCTAAGGCCTCCGATTTTTTTTCCAATTAACTACTCACCCGAAATCAATGAAACTGGCGTTACTATTCGACGCAGTCGCCCTGCAGACGTACATATTTTTCACAACGCTGACGCCATGATTCCATAGCATCGGCGAAGGCTTCTTTAGGAATCTGTTTTGACCATTGGAAAATCGCTGAGGCAATAGCAGCGCGGCTGGTGAATGTGCGGCCATGGAAAGTGTCTTTCATTGTTGGAAAAAGCCAAAAGTCACTAGGAGCCATGTCAGGTGAGTAGGGAGCATGAGGAATCACTTCAAAGTTGTTATCACGAAGAAACTGTAGCGTAATGTTAGCTCGATGTGCGTTGTCTTGGTGAAACAGCACACGCGCAGCCCTTCCCGGATGTTTTTGTTGCAGTGCAGGAAGGAATTTGTTCTTCAAAACATTTTCGTAGCATACACCTGTTACCGTAGTGCCCTTTGGAGCGAAATGGGTAAGTATTAGGCCCTCGCTGTCCCAGAATATGGACACACCATCATTTTTTCAGCACTGGCGGTTACCTGGAATTTTTTTGGTGGCGGTGAATCTGTGTGCTTCCATTGAGCTGACTGGCGCTTTGTTTCTGGATTAAAAAATGGCATCCACGTCTCATCCATTGTCACAACCGACGAAATGAAGTCCCATCCATGCTGTCGTTGCGCGCCAACATTGCTTGGCAACATGCCACACAGGCACCGATGTGGTCGTCCGTCAGCATTCGTGGCACCCACTGGGTGACAGTTTTCGCATTTTCAGGTCGTCGTGCAGAATTGTGAGCACAGAACCCACAGGAATGCCAACTCTGGAGGTGATCTGTTCAACAGCCATTCGGCGATCCCCCAAAACCATTCTCTCCACTTTATCGATCATGTCGTCAGACCGGCTTATGACGCCCGAGGTTGTTTCGGTTTGTTGTCACACGATGTTCTGCCTTCATTAAACTGTCGCACCCACGAACTCACTTTCGACAAATCCATAACTCCATCACCACATGTCTCCTTCAACTGTCGATGAACTTCAATTGGTTTCACACCACGCAAATTCAGAAAACGAATGATTGCACGCCGTTCAAGTAAGGAAAACGTCGCCATTTTAAGTATTTAAAACAGTTCTCATTCTCGCCGCTCGCGGTAAAACTGCATCTGCCGTACAGTGCTGCCATCTCTGGGACGTATTGACAATGAACGCGGCCTCATTTTAAAACAATGCGCATGTTTCTATCTCTTTCCAGCCCGGATAAAAAAAATTGGAGGCCTTAGAACTTGAATGCACCTCGTACTTTTGATTACCTAACTTCCATCTTAAAAAATAATTTCTAGAAGTCCTTTCTATCCCAGTAAGCCAAAGATTTCCTTACAATAACGATGTCGCTTCACCTTACACGCTCACAAACCAAAAATAAATTTAAAAAGTCCGCAACAACGTTATACCTGTGCTCCCATAAACAATTTTATCTGCGACAAGTTCTCAACAAAACTACCAGGCTACACTCTCTTCACATATGAGTCCTGACGCGAACTTTCGCATTGACCTGAGTCACCTAAGACTCAGTTTATCTGATGGCCCAGACTGTCACTTGGTACGGACATAAAAATATGCCTCTAAGTACACCGCAACTCATCCTACCAACTACAGACAGCATGGACAATAAAAGAGCTCCAGCTATCCTTCACAATATTATATACGAGAATTTATACACGTTGTTACAATATTTTACTCAAATGGATCGTTACTCTGTATTCTTCACTCATTTGTGTGGATCCTTACCCATAGTTTGCTCAGGTGAGTTCGACGATGGGTGGCGGACTGAGATGTACAGGGTGGTCAGAAACAGTCTATAAAGCCTGTAATGGTGTTGCTGGGGAATTTGCGCTGGGAAACAATTGTTACGAAAAAAATTTGATATTTTGAGCGGTTTCCGATTTATTTAACAATGAAGTTAGGCAATCAGGTCGTTATAAGTGCATATTCAAGCAGTCTGCCTCATGTGGTGTTGCCATGAGTCTTCATCGTTTCTTTCCTCAAACCGAAGAAACTTAGCTGCTGCTCACCTAATTTATCACTTATGAAAAAGGTCCATTTTAAGTGGTAATGAGCATTTCAGCAGGAGGTAAGTCACATATACACAGATGTCTGTGCGTTACTGCATTTTAGCACATAGAGGTGCTACACTGTGTAATTAGTATGCAGTGAGGGTGTACTGTTTAAAAAATGAACTCCAATAACAACTCCACAGCGTAACTACCATGCAGCAAGAGCGCACTTTGATTAAAAGACTGCCACACATAGAAGTGGGGTAGACCCGCCATCTTGTTTATCGCTGTTTCGAAACGAGTCTGTAATAATTATAAATGATTTTAGGCAATCTGCAGGTATGCTGACGATGTCTTTCTATGGCCTGCAGCATACTTGTAATATAATACCGCTAAACACATGTCGCAATGTGTCCTAAAAGTCTTCCTAAATGTTTAAATTAATATACCATGAACCTGCATTATTTTTTTTATTTTACGCCATTTTACAATGGGCTATGTCTATTGTGTGGCTACGGGAGAGGGGGGGGGGGGGTGAATCCTGGGATCATTTCACTGGATCGTAAATTATCCCAATTAAGACAATGATGAGGTTAATGGTCATAAATTATCCCAATTGGGTCATAAATAAAGCAGTAATCACAAGGGTAATAAAGTATGCGAAATGGGTTATAAATTATAGCAATAAAGATAAACCTCCTCATCTGGCCCTCAACCAAAAGAGTAACAGCAATCCTAATGGGATGATAAATTATGGACAACCGATCACAAATGATCCTAATTGGGTAATAAATATCACCAACAAGACACATAAATTATCTTAACTCTATAATGAATATCAGAAATAAGGCTACAAATTATCCTAATCTAGTGATACTTATTAGCAATAAGTGCAAGGGTCATAAATGTTGTCAACTGGATATTAAATATCGGAAATAAGGATACGGATAATAAACTATCCTAACTAAGCCAGCGATAAGGGAACGGGTGTGTAGGAGAGGGGCAGGACCATAAATCATGATAAGAGGGGAGAAATGGATGACAGATCATGTACTATTTGTGTCAGGTATCTCATAGCTCCAATATGATCCCTGTCTGTGGCATAGTTGATACAACCATATGTCACTATCCTTCAGGGTCTGTTTCCACGAATAGACAATCACACAGCGGAAGCTAGCGTCCAGGAGAAGTTTAGACTTCCGGGTGTCGGCATTGTATTGTACTGGGAAAGTGTATGCGGCATTAGCATGCGAAGTGGTTTGAGAAGCCGGCTGGTAACATATGGCAACCGACTGCTGGATCAGAACAGCACCAATATGCATGCAGAGACTGCCGATTCTCCTTCGTCCTTACGTGTAGCGAAAGATGTGTCACGTGGCTGGAGCTGCCATTACGTGTTTACCAGATGTAGTTTCTCTACCAGAGTTTGCAGTTTGCGATATTATTCTTCACCGTGCAACGCTCTATCGAAGTGGCTTTCTGTAATTGAAGCAGTTTACAATTTTCTGTTCTGAAGATACGACCCGGTGGCCTGAAGGCACAAAAATGTTATCATAATGTGTGTTGTCAATCTTGTACACAATTCATCGTCCGCTAAGTAACGAAGTTAAATGAGCAACTTCTATATACGGCTTCACTAAACTGGTGGATGCACATTTGGTTTCGGCGACTATGTTGAAGTGGATGCAATATGGCTTGCTTCAAATGGCTCTGAGCATTATGGGACTTAACTTCTGAGGTCATCAGTCCCCTAGAACTTAGAACTACTTAAAACTAACTAACCTAAGGACATCACACACATCCATGAGCGGGGCAGCATTCGAACCTGCGACGGTAGCGGTCGCGCGGTTCCAGACTGAAGCGCCTAGAACAGCTCGGCCACTCCGGCCGGCTTGGGGCAATAGCCCTGTCCATTTTCTATACATTCATTTGTCACTGCCTATAACAATATGACATGCCTCTGGGATAGATGATTAAGACTTCTCCGATTAGTATTTTATAATGTGCTTTAATTCTCTTGGTGTTTGTTGAAATGGTATTACACGCATGTGGTTCAATTGGAGCTGCATTAAAATGTTGCATTACAACTATAGGACACGTAAGATTTTTAGTCCTGAATTAAGGAACTGTTCGCCCACTGCTAGTAGATATTCAATTTTTACGATCTGTCAAGATTATTTTAAGTCGCATATTTCACAACAAATATGTATAAACCACGTGAAAAATTATACAAAGTAATACAGAACTTCTGAGTCGCTGGCCCAGCTGTAGTTCTTCCCAGTCTCATTGGCAGAGTTCTTCTGGTCATCTTGCGTGCTGTATATGTTGGCCGTCCGCGGTGGTCGAGTGGTTCTAGGCGGTACAGTCTGGAACCGCGCGACCGCTACGGTCGCAGTTTCGATTCCTGCCTCGGGCATGGATGTGTGTGATGTCCTTAGGTTAGTTAGGTTTAAGTAGTTCTAAGTTGTAGGGCACTGATGACCTCAGATGTTAAGTCCCGTAGTGCTCAGAGCCATTTTTGTATATGTTGCGATGAGAGTTGTAGACAGAGCTCAGTCAACACTATCTCATCCCTACTGCTCGGTGGCTTCTACGACTTCAACAGTATTCAGAGGTTAGGGCGGTGCAGGACTGAGTGCTCTTCTCTTCGCTACGTTGTAGCTGTTTCATTGCCTTATCTGTTGTTGCTCGCAACGCCATCAACGTGGTTGGCGGGACTGCTCGGGCTTGGGTGTGTGTGTTGTTCTCAGCATAAGTTGGTTTAAGTTGGTTTAAGCAGTGTGTAAGTCTCGAGAGCGATGAACACAGCAGTTTTGTCCCTTAGGAATTCACATACATTTTAATATTTGAACAGATTCTGGTGGTAACGGTGCATTTCGCTGTAGAAGGCTGCCAGATACGAAATTTGCCCAATCCACTCTCCTGCTAGTTATTCTGTCTTTCTTTAGTTTGCTTTGCAGCTGGTTGGTGTGACATGCAGTATTGATCCGTCTTTGCTGCCATCTCATGTGAGGAAGTAGAACAAACTTCATTTACATTACGGACATCCGTAGCTGGCAGAAAAGTAAGATTTTTTTTTCCTCAGTGTTTTCATTATGGATGACGAACTGCCACCGTAATTTAAATTTTTTATGTATTTAGATACAAATATCTCAAAGATTTTTTTTATTTTTAACGCGATTTATTTTCTCTGCCGTTAAGTTGTTTCAACCCATTGCAGATGGAGGTGCTAGCGGAATATTTTCTCGACCATGTTCAGTGAGACGCTATAGTAATACTGCTGGCAGAGATGATTGAAATTTAGTTAAATTTCGAACAAAGAAACTGCTGTTTAGCAGCGGTGATGTACATGAATGATTTCAGGAAATCAGCCTACCAGCTGCAGGTACAGTATGATGATTTGTTAAAACCCTTGACTATGGTTTCAACAATCCTTAAATGGATTTTTTTAGAAATACATTGACCTATTGAGGAAATTTCTTTACATCACATTTAAACTATTTCTTTCTGAATAAATACAGTCTGGGTTGCGAAATTATTTAATGTCAAAACACGATTCAGCATTTTGGAGAATCATCAGACTTTGCAAAAGTAGGAGAATATGAAACGCATCCATCATATTGACATATAAAATGGAAAATGGATCCAGCAGTAACTCAATTTCATATCCAACTACTGTTGCATCCATTTTTATACAGATATATAAAATGCAAAATTAACTAGATAAGTAGTCCAGTTCCAGTTACTGTTCCATATATTTTTCATTTTATATTTCTATATGACAGGTGGATTTCACATTCAGCTACTTTTACACAATCTGAAGATGCCCCAAAAGCTTTCTGAAATGGGGGGGCACCCACATGTTAAATGTATCAGGCTGCAAAATTTATCCCAGTTTATCCTGTACTGAAGCAAGATCGAGCACATGTGAGTTAGTACATGTCGGACTCCAGGGGACTTATTATTGTGAACAACTTTATTTTGTACCTTACTTTCAGCGTGGATGAATATTTTTGTATTAGGTGGTCTGAAAATATTTTTATGTCTGTACCGGGGTAAGTCAATTATTATCCGCAAAGTAGTTATAAAATTTTATTGTAATCAAATAGGAAGCTTACAAGAACAACATGTTTCGACATAGTCTCCTTGCGTTTCAACACACTTGGTCCATCTTTGTAAAAACTTCCTGATGCCCTCTTAAAAGACGGTTCCTGTTTGAGCTGCGAGCCAGGAATGAACCGCTTCTTTCACTGCTTCGTCTAAGGCAAATCGACGGCCCCTTAATGCCTGTTTGAATGTACCAAACAAGGGATAGTCAGAAGGGGAACATCTGGACCATATGGAGTATGATCCAGTACTGCAGATTTGAGTTTCTGGAGCGTTTCAGCAGTGTGGGCAGCAGTATGAGGACGGGCATTGTCGCGCAACAACACAACACCTTTTGACAGCAATCCTCGGCGTTGGCTTCGAATTGCAGGCTTTAACCTGTCAGTAAGTATCTCACTATAACGTACACTGTTTATTGCTGTGCCGATTTCCCCATAATGTTCCAGTACTGGACCCTGTGCGTCCCAAAAACCGTAATCATCAGTTTTCCTGCGGGCGATTGGGTCTTGACCTTTTTCTTGCACGGCGAATTTGGATCTTTCCATTCCACACTCTGCCGTTTACTCTCCGTCTCGTAATGATGAATTCATGTTTCGTCACCAGTAATGATCCTGTCTAAGAGGTTGACCCCTTCGTTACCATAGCGATCCAAACGTTTTTTGCAGATGTCCAAGCGCGTTTATTTATGCAACTGCGTAAATTGTATTGAGACCCATTTTGCACAAACTTTATAAAAACCAAATCTGTTGTGGATGATTTCGTAGGCAGAATCGTGACTAATTTTTAGACGATGTGCCACTTCGTCAATAGTTAATCGTCTGTCTGAGAGAATCATTTCACGTGAAACCTCAATGGTTCCTTCATTTGTTGCGGTAAACGATCGTCCGGCTCCTTCATCGTGCGTAACACTTATGCGACCATTTCGGATATTTTCAACCCATTCGTAGACACTCCGTTGTGGCAAGACATTGTTCCCGAACTATATCGAAAATTTTCTATGATTTTCGGCTCCTGATACGCCTTCCGGCCACAAAAATCGGATCACTGAACGTTGCTCTTCTTTGGTGCAAATAGACAGCGGATCAGCCATGATTAACAGCACTACAGCGATAACGAATCTAACCCAGCACTTCGAAAATTGTAAAGATATAACAACAAATAAAAAAAGCGTGCGTCATCAACGGAAAATGACAGTACTACCAAAAAGAAACAAAAATATAGCTAAATTGCGGATTGTAATTCACTTAACCTCGTATTACGCTTTGCCAAGTAATGTAATACTGGCAAATTTTGAATTTTTCTCTTTTAACTTGCAGTTGGTGGTGGTGGTGGTGCCTGCTTCAGTTTACTTTGGATTTGTTCGACTAGGACGATTATGGGGGTGCTTCAACGCACAAGTTTCCGAAGTGATGTCAAATAAAAAGACTTGCACTAGGCACGCAAACCAACTCCAAATGAGGTTTCCTTGCCAATAACTCCGCTCGATCATTTCATTTGATTATTTTCGGCTATAGAATTTAGGATGTTTATTTCAGTGCCTATATCTGCTTCCCCATGGGAATGTGTATTCATAACTGAAGTGACCAAAGCATTTAATGTTGGTTTGGGTGGCGTGATGTGTTGTTATGATGCTTGCTATAAATTTCAAAGGTGTGTTTGTTGTGGCGATTGAAAATAATCATATCAACGAAATTAATTCTTTTAATTGTCTGATGTTCATCTGTGAATCCGGTGTTTAGATGCATTTTACTCATATCATTTTCTAGGTGATACTTATTCTTTTGGATCGTCAAAAGTTAATGTTCTATTATTTACATGTTTTTTAAAATACGGAATCTTTTTCTGTATATTGTAGATGAGTTAAGAACATACTATGAATAAATATTTCAATAAGCAGCGCTTAAAGGCTGTTCCCATGACTCGAAAACTAGTTAACAGTATAGAAAATAAATCGCATCAAAAATCCAAAGGAAGGGGTTGGTTGCTTAAAAATCAAACGCAGACAGTAATATTCCTTCTTCCCAAATATGCTCAGTATGGCTGACATGAAGGTCCCCTCCTCTGGACGCTGTAGAAGTGAACGCTACTGGTTGCACAGCTTGAAGTGGTCGAGGCATGAACTCAGTCTCGGTTGATTTTGATGGCGGGTCAACTTTGCTGGCGGTTAGGTCCAAATTTTGGTTTCGGGGCTTCTGTGTCCATTTTCCAGACAAATTACCCTGTTGACGATGAGGATCAATAGGGCTCCATTCTGCTTATGAAACCGGTACAAGAACCTCTCCTGTCGCTGACAGTGGCTCGATAAATGTGGAAGACTGTTGGTTGATCTGTCGCTGTTCAGTTCCCATGTGTGTAGCGGTGGTATCCATAACCAAACCTTGACCAGAGCCACAGGTTCAAACAGGGGCCTGTTGTTGGAATGAATGTCGGGCACCTCGTAATGGTTGTTGGCAGTCTGCGTGCAGTGGATGAAGCATTGTCGGTGGTATGTTTGTGATGGCTACTGGAGGTTGATTCTCAATGTGACAACAAATCTATGGAGAGGAGTGAAAGGCCTTCTCCAAGCCCAACGGTAACCGCGATAAGACTTCCACATAGTCAATATGGGCTTTGGTCCAAAATGAAATTTTATGTTGGTAGTTCCTGAAGGAGAGGTCCAACTGTGTAAATCGTTCGACAGTGTTGCGAGATATGGTGGAGCATAGAAGAGGTTGCATAAGGGTTTTATGATTATTAACTGGTTCAAATAACGTACCAAACAGGCTATGTGTGAGATTTTGGTTTTCGACGCATAAGCGATTGTGGGATAACGCCGCCCATAATCCATGGTGGGACTAGTTCGTTGCAAGAATGGGAGGAAAGATCTGGAATTAAATGACTTAGGCAAGGTGGTAGAATCATGCAGCATTCTTAGGATAGCAAAAGCATGTTCACATTCCATAGGCCAAACAAAAGGGGAGGTGAGCCGATTTTTGCTATATTTGGTACAAAATATCCAAAATAATTTAATCAAATTATTTGTTTTCCACACATTCATTATTTATTTTGTTTTACTGAAATCTAATGTTAGGCGTTTCGCGAATGTCCTGCACATCACCATCCGTGTTTTGTTGCATAGATACGAAAGCGAAAGTTCATGAAATAATATAAAATTAACTGGTTGATAATATACAAGTAATGTCTAAAGTACTAACGGGGCAATCGCTTTCGTCTTAGAAAGTGGCGCCCATTGGTGTTAACTGTTTTTGTTTTTGTTGTGATTGCGCTGCGTCAGGTTCAATACGAAATTGCTAAGTTTCTCAGTATTATCCAAGCTGGACTCACGAAGATATTTTCGTTTCAGGTGACATGGTTCAGTTATTACTTCACATTCTGCATTTCAGAATGTTTACTTACGATTTATGCTTTCCATCCTCCGTTTCTCAGGCATTGTTGATGAAATCCATACAGTATATTGCAAAACGGCGTCATAGCATTATAAGCTGTAAGCTCAAAACATAGCTCGAGGAACTTGATAAATCTCACTCCAGAACTTGGCTTGTAAGTGCGTATAAACAATCACAATATTACTCCACTATGGAGAACGCTTGTCTTGTGTCTATAAGCAAACACTCTAGAGCGTATGAATCTCTGTCTGTATGTGTGTTGCACGAGTGTCTGTTGGTGTGTACATTTGAAAATGTGATTCAGAGAGGAGAAGGAATTATGGAAGTGGTCCCACGCTTCATTTCTCATGCTGTGATTGATTAATAGTGTACTTATGGGTGTACAGCCGAGTTTTTTTATCGGAGTATTTTTTATTAATCACTCCAAACATACAACGTCTTATAAGTTAAAAATGTAATTCCATAGGGAATAATACATAAATCCACACTTACATCGTAATTAATAGTTAAAATAGAATAATACTATCAGGTCTCATACACACACACACACACACACACACACACACACACACACACACGCACACGCACACGCACACGCATACGCACGTGCTAAATAGGAATGTGGAAATAGATTAATAATTAGATTAATAATTGCTTGAATAATTGAAAAAAATTGATTGGAAAGATTGCTTGCTCAATCCTGGGTGAACTTTAGCTGATACCAATATCAACAGACATTGTATATCATTAAATTCAAAGTCAATAAACATAATTTGCATTACATACTGCTGCTTCCAGTAGCGTGCGGTACCAAATAACCACCGCATCCATCGAAATTGTCGATCTGTCTATAAGTTATTAAACACACTATGCACAACATTTTTAGTATAAGTAAACCAAGTTCAAAAGGTGCCTAACAAGTCTGAGTCATTAGCCTCACCCTCACATTGTGTTTAGTCTTGGGTGTAACAATATCGATGCAGGAACGTTTCTCTAGATACGGCATTAATTATTCTTGTCTGCACCGAACCTCTTGATGCTGGATCTCAGCGGTGAGTGAAATGATGAACGGATAGGAGTTGAACTTATAACCATGAGATCCAATATTCCTTTTCTAATAAAATAGTGCAATACTTTTAATTAACGGTTAAAATACACATTTTTAACATAGATGGTACTACAGATCTAAGCATACGTCCCTATGCTATAACTTCCCGAAAGAAAAGGGTGAAGATACATGGATTAATAAACTGAAGAGCGTATTTCTTACTTTTTTTAATTCAGATATTTAACGATATATCAAAACAGAATTCTTGCCACAAAACAACTCGTTAATTTACTTTTAGCGATGTCTTGGTTTTTAGCTCATTCAGTTTACATGTAGCTCATATATAAGAAAAGAAAAGAAGAGAAAAGAAAAGAAGAGAAAAGAAAAGAAAAGAAGAGAAAAGAAAAGAAAAGAAGAGAAAAGAAAAGAAGAGAAAAGAAAAGAAGAGAAAAGAAGAGAAAAGAAAAGAAGAGAAAAGAAAAGAAGAGAAAAGAAAATAAGAGAAAAAGAAAAATTCCGCTAGCACTTGATAAATGGCTAAATTTTTCATAAACAAGAGGAATAACACATGAGAAGGAAGTGCCTGATGGATGTGAACCAGTTCCTTATGTACCCTGGCAGAATTCATTCAGAGTATGGGGCAGCCGAAGAAGATCTCATTAATGTCCTGGAGCTCACCACAGTCGCAATATGGTGATGGTGGAGTATGAAGGTGTTTGTTGTGTTGGCAGAAGAGTTAACACCGTGTTACTAGAGGAGGCCGAAATGCAGGCGTTTTAGCTACCGCAGGCGGGCGTGAGGCGAGAAGAACCATACTGATGTGAAGTCTGGAACATGCCAAGGAATTAGAATTGAGAAAACGGACGTAATTGGTTTGATACTTAACTTTAATCCATTAATGATGAACGTCGCTCTTCACGGTACATGATTCACAATATTATCAGTTCAGAATACATTCTTGAAGAATATGGCACCTTGCTAGGTCGTAGCAAATGACGTAGCTGAAGGCTACGCTAAACTGTCGTCTCTGAAAATTAGAGCGTATGTAGTCGGTGAACCATCGCTAGAAAAGTCGGCTGTACAACTGGGGCGACTGCTAGGGAGTCTCTCTATACTAGACTTGCCCTGTGGCTGCGCTCGGTCTGCAATCACTGATAGTGGCGACACGTGGGTCCGACGTATACTAACGGACCGCGGCCGATTTAAAGGCTACCACCTAGCAAGTGTGGTGTCTGGCGGTGACATCACATTCCTCCCCCGAAAATCGGCGGACGGTTGTGGTATACTGCCTCCGCCCGCCGTGGCGAGGACCCCATGTTCACGTATGCGGCGAGGTGGGGAGCCTAACAACAGGCGAGGCTGTGCCACCCGCAACCTACCATTCGGACCGCGGGGACCTAGGAAATGCCTGAAAACCTGCTGCAGGGTGCACGTCAACATGCAGTGTATGCGCCCGTAGAGTGACAGGAGCGGCCGAAGGGTCGACCTCTATCGGACCGGGGCACCCGACGGGCTAAGGCGTCATATGGTCCGGAGAGGGCGAGAGTTCCATGTCGGAGGACAACTGGTCACGGGGAGCGATTGGCGGTGCGTGACCCAGGGAGGCGCCCGGCGGCTGCAGCGACGCGTCCACTGCGGGCGTCGCCGGCGGGAGAACAGGCGGCAAAATGGTAGGCAGCGTCGGTAATACCTGGGGCTGAGGCAAGCTCAGATGGGTCCCCGGGGCGCAGACCGGACGGCACCGTCGATGAAAGCAGACGGTGAGCCAGATACATACGCGGCCGAGGCAGCGAAGAATGCGCCCTTCGAGCCAACGCCGTGAACCTCGATTGGGGAGGTAGTAGACAACGTCGCCTGGGGCAAAATCAGGTGTCTGCCGCTACCCAGGAACTTGATGCGGCAGATGTAGCGAAGACATCAAGGTTCGATGATGGCGACCGTGGAGCAACTCAGCCGGCAGGCGACCATCTCGTGGCCGAGAGCGACACGAGGACAAAAAGAGCAATAACGCGTTCTCCCGAGTATGGACTCTTTTAACTTCAACATCTGTGACTTGAAAATTCTGACCAATCGTTCAGCGGCACTGTTTGACTGTGGTGAAAACGGCACGGACGTCAGATGTTGAATACCTTTGACCTTGCACCCAAAGACTGAAATTCAGCGAACATGAATTGTGGGCCATTGTCGGAAACAATAGTCTGTGAAAGACCTTCAATGCAAAAGATAGCAGATTACGATTGGATGGTGGCAGAGGATGTCGCGGAAGACATCCGGACATTAAAAGGAAAATTAATGAATGAATCTATTAAAACCAACCATCAGGCATTCCAGAATGGACCAGCAAAATTGATGTGTAAACGTTGCCAAGGGAAAGTGGCTTTTGGCCATGCAAAGAATTTCCGCGGTGGTGCTGATTGTCGTTCGGCATACACCATGCAAGAAGATCACATATTCGTAATCGCGGCATCGATTCCGAACCAAGTACAGTGCTGACGAGCAAGTTGTTTCGTTCTCACTATACCCCAATGTCCTTGGTGTTGATGCTGTAAGACAGAGGACTGTAACGAACGTGGTACCACGACCCTGGACTGATCATTATCAGAACGCAACAGCAAAACAACACGTCGAACCAAAAGTCTCTCCTTGTGAGCAAAAATCGGCGAACCAACGGGTCCCCGATCCGTGACATTGACAAGGGCCATTGCGTAGCAACAAAACGCAGAATGGTAGCAAGCACAGGGTCGATAGTTGTGGCTGTAGCTACACGACGAAAATCAATCGGAAAAGATTCGACCACGACATCGGTTTCCGAATCAATGAACATGCAAGCAGCAAGTTCGGAGGAATCGAATGCCTTCTCCTCAGAAACAACCAAACGGGACAACGCATCGGCGTTTCCGTTCTTAGCAGTGGATCGATACAAGATTTCGTAGCGGTACTGCGAGAAGAAAATAGACCATCGAATGAATTTCTGCGCTGTACGTGGTGGTACAGGCTTGTTCGGATGAAAAGGCAATGTCAAAGGTTTGTGGTCTGTGATTATGGTAAAGTGACGACCATAAAAGAAGTCATGAACCATTTTAACACCAAATACGAGAGCCAATGCTTCTTTCTCGATCTGTGAATAATTTCTTTGCTCAGACGAGAGCAATTTGGACGCAAAGGCAATAGGGCGATCTTGCGTGCCGTCTTCGTGCGCAAGGACAGCACCGATCACGAAATCCGATGCATCCATCATCAACAATGGGGTTTCCGGGGATCGAATGGCCTAAGGTAAGTATTCGAAAGCAACGCCGATTTTAGCCGGCGAAAGGCGCGTTCGCATTTCGAAATCCAGACTAACGGAACACCTTTACGGCGTAAGCGATGAAGCGGAGCTGAAATGGAAGAGGCATGCGGCATATATCTGTGATAATAGTTGATTTTCCCCAACAGACTCTGTAGCTGCTTCAAATTCTGCGGCGAATGCAAGTCTTGTATGGCAGGAAGGTGCGTGGGACTGGGATGAATGCCTTGGGCACTGAGTACTAGGCCCAGCTATGGCAAGTCACATGCAAAAAACTCACATTTCTCCTTCCGTAAGTGAAGACCATTTTGTCGCAAGACCTGAAATAATGTTCTGAGATTGGCTAAATGATCTTCTTCCGTCTTTCTGGAGATCACAATATCGTCCAGATAGTTTGCTGCAGTGTGGACCGACGCAAGAAGTTTGTAGATATTGCTGAAACAATGAAGGGGCGGATGCACACCCGCATGGCAGTCGTTAGAATTGATATAAACCAAAATGCGTGTTAACCACGAAAACGCGCTGGGATTCTTCGTCCACCGATATTTGCAAGTACGCATCTGCTAGGTCCAACTTCGAAAAATATTTTCCCGGGCACAGTTTGTCAAAAAGATCTTCCGGGAGGGGTCAAGGAAAAGTTGCAGTCACTAGTTGTGGATTCACTGTTGCCTTGAAGTCCACACAAAGTCTCAATTTTCCCAAAGGTTTTGGCAAAATTACTAAGGGTGATCCCAGACAGAAGCCTGCAACCGTTCAATTACACCTTGTGATTCCAATAGTGTAATGTTTTTGCGACCTCATCACGCAATGCGTGGGGAACATTGCGCGCTCTGAAAAATTTCGGTTGCGCGTTTACTTTCAGTTCTAAATGAGCTTTATAGTTCTTAGCGCAACCGAGGTTCGGTGCAAAAATATCTGCAAATTCTTTACATAGACGAGAAACATTGTCTGAAGGCACAATCGGGTTCACACTGAGAGGACCTGATTTACTATAGATAAGTTAAACAACGGAAATAAATCGAGATCAAACAGGTTCACTGCAGAAGAAGAAGGAAGGACGTAAAATGACACAAGTATTGTCTATCCTTTGTATGTTGCAAGAAGGCTGCTCTGTCCTACACACAGGAATCTCCTGACCTGAATAGCTAGTTAACATTTGCGGCACTCAACGGAGGTGTGCCCAGCAGTTTGTAAGTGTCTTGATTGTTCAGTGAAACTGTAGCTCTGGTATCGAGCTGTTATAGTATCACTTTCCCGTTAATTTCCAAGTCCACAAAAAGTTTATTGTCGTACTGACGAAAAGAGCGACTGTCTCGTGAAACGTGAACTGACATTGGTACAAAATCACTTGCGACTTAACGGGAGTTCCGGTGATGTCGACGCACACCTTTTATGGGACGAACACAGTCATTGTTAGAGAGAGTGGAACTGTGTGGAGTGGAATGAACTACATGAATTTCCATGGGCGGAGATTCGCGAGCCCGAGTATCCTTGGTTCGATTCCGATTCTGGCGCGAAGCAAAGGGCCTGGAATGGTTTTGAGTTTCCTATTTGAGCTTTTTATGGCAAACACTCTGAACATGTCCTTTCTTATTATAGTAAAAGCAAATAGCTTTGCGTGACCGACAATTCTCACGCGAATGGTTAGTACTACACCGCGGGCATGATTTAAGCACTGCATTTGCTTGCCGGCGAGGCAGATGTGGCTGCGAGCCTGGCGGCAGTGGCGCGGCCGGGCGCGAGGGCTGTTTACTGCTCCGTGCAGCTCGCCCGGCGGGCCGGTTAACCTGACGCACGGCTGGCGAAGTTTCAAACGATTCCTGAGCAAAGTCAAGCGTGTCCTGCCAATCCAATATGTCCATCACTTGTTTGAAGGGAGGGATTGACTAGTTTCAAAATTTGTTCCCTTATACGAACATCAGAAACGTTCTGTGTAATTGCATCACGTACCATTGTATCTGAATATGGGAGGCCACATTGGCACTCAAAAGCACAACCCCTAGTAAGGCCTTACCAGGTTGCAACCCACTCCCGATTAGTCTGACCTGCCGAACGTTTTGTACGTATGAAGGTATACCGTTTCGCAACTACATTGGCTGTTTGTTTGAAATATGCATCTAATGCAGACAAAACTTCTTCGTAGTACAGAGTTGCTACGTCGCTTGGGGGGAATACGAGTAATTCGACTATCACACAGTAGGTTTGCACACCGACGGACGACAATAGAAAAGGCTGCCGCTCGTTACCTTGAATTCTGTAGCCAGCTATATGAAATCCAAATTGGCGTCCAGCTTTCCAGTGCAGCATCAAAAGGTCGGTAGGTCGGTGAAACTGCTTGTTGTGGCTGCGTTAGCGGTGGAGCGGCGGCTGCCGCATCGTTTTGCATTGCACCTTGACCCTGGACGAGCTGTCCAAGGGCATCCAGTAATGCCTTCGTCTGTTGATTCTGTAAGCGATAAAATTTGGACAGTACATCTGGAACATTACAAGGAATGAGAATTCAGAAAGCTCTTCACGGTACATGATTCACAATATTATCAGTTCAGAATACATTCTTGAAGAATGTGGCGCCCTGCTAGGTCATAGCAAATGACGTAGCTGAAGGCTATGCTAAACTGTCGTTTCTGAAAATGAGAGTGTATGTAGATAGTGAACCATCGCAAGCAGAGTCGGCTGTACAACTGGGGCGAGTACTAGGGAGTCTCTCTAGACTAGACTTGCCGTGTGGTTGCGCTCGGTCTGCAGTCACTGATAGTGGCGACCCGTGGGTCCGACGTAAGCTAACGGACCGCGGCCAATTTAAAGGTTACCATCTTGCAAGTGTGGTGTCTGGCGGCGACACCACAGTATTGTCTGTGGTCGAATTTCAATCTGGCAATGTTCCGCACAAACTCTCTCTCATTACCCACACCAGTACAGTTACAGTCAAGCGCCCACTGTTCAACATAGTATTGGGCCTACGGTAGATGCCGGTGGATTTGTTTCCAACAGGTGTCTTTGTGCAGATCTTAGATCTCCTACACCTTGTTCCATTGGTTTTTCGCCATGTCCCTAACTACCTAACAACTGTATGGAGGTCATCCCCTGAGATGCGTTGTTCTTGCGTGCCAATCAACGTTGTATCCTTAGCAAAATAGTCAGCTTTCTCATTCCACATAATTCCTGCATGGCCGTTTATGCACACAAATAGTACCTCCGTACCGGCACTGTGCATTTCTAATATAGCTGCAGCTATTTGGTATGGTAAATACCAACTCCCTTTGTTCTTGCCAATTGACGACAGTATTTGTCCCGCTGCAAGTTGTTGTTATGGTCATCCCATGTCTCGGTGCCCGTTCGTTTAATGGCTAGGAGTTCAGCAGTGTAAGTTGACACCTATTTTGGTAGGGGTAATACGTGTGTTGCACAGAAAGTAATGCACCACAAACTACAATAACTCCCAACTGCTTCAAAAAGCCTTACAATATAATAATTGGAAGCAGGGAGCAGTGGGGAAAAACAGTTCGACACCGTGTGGAGGACATTGTTTGGTTCACCGATAGGTCTAAATCAGGCCAAGGCTTTGCGGCAGGGATGCACGGGGTTTAGCCAAGACTGGAGGGCATCATCTCTCTAGGAAAACTGGCCTTAGTATTCCAAGCTGAAATTACTGCAATCAGGATATGTCTTTAGGAGAATATGCGTATGTGCTACAATGACTGCGGCATCTACATCTATTCAGCCATCCAGGCAGCCCTGAAATCACTGGCAGCTCCTGCAACAAGATCTAAGATTGTTGCAGAATTCCAAAGCGCTCTGGTGGAGCTAGGGGAAAGCAATGGGGCACACCTAGTGTGGGTCCCTGGCCACTCAGTGATCTGTGACGATGAAAAATCCGACAGATTGGTCAGGATGTGGGCAACGACTCCTCTATTGGACCGGAAACTGTCCTGACAATCACCAAGGCTATGATCGAATTAGAACTACGAAACTGGCTCAGGAAACAGCACGTAGAATATTGGACCAAAGTCCATAAACAAAATCATGGTAAGGTAATGATGCTCAAGCCATGTTTTAAAAGAAGCTCTGTAATCCTTGTATTGAAGAGGAAAGAGATCAAACTCATGACAGAACTAATGACCGGCCATGGGAATTTCGAAATACCTACACACTATGTGTATAACGGTAGAAGACCCTAGATGTAGTATCTGCGAATGCATGGAACTGGAGAGCAGAAGATACAGAATCTTCGGGACAACTTGACCTGAAGAGTCTTAGTATTTAGACCCGTCGGTATACACAAAAGTGGCACTTAGACATTGTTTGAGAAGGCAGGATTCCACATGAATGCGTATGTTCAGTACCTGGTTGACATGTTGGTATTTCTGCTCTAAGAAGGGTAGCCATTGCGTTCTGTGAACTGGGATCCAGTAACGGCCGGTGTAGCATCGCACTGCAATGTCGCACATCCGCCAGGCATAGTGGGTGTTCCAGAATATTAACGAAAAGCCGCTCTAGTTGCATTATAAGTTCACACTACTGGTTTTGGTCTTTATATTAGACCATTATCACGTGAATCGGAAACTACCAAAGGTTAATATGTGATACAATGGGTTGTTGTTGTTGTTGTCTTCAGTCCTGGGACTGGTTTGATGCAGCTCTCCATGCTACTCTATCCTGTGCAAGCTGCTTCATCTCCCAGTACCTACTGCAACCTACATCCTTTTGAATCTGCTTAGTGTACTCATCTCTCGGTCTCCCTCTACGATTTTTACCCTCCACGCTGCCCTCGAACGCTAAATTTGTGATCCCTTGATGCCTCAAAACATGTCCTACCAACCGATCCCTTCTTCTAGTCAAGTTGTGCCACAAACTTCTCTTCTCCCCAATCCTATTCAATACCTCCTCATTAGTTACGTCATCTAGCCACCTTATCTTCAGTATTCTTCTGTAGCACCACATTTCGAAAGCTTCTATTCTCTTCTTGTCCAAACTAGTAATCGTCCATGTTTCACTTCCATACATGGCTACACTCCAAACAAATACTTTCAGAAACGACTTCCTGATACATAAATCTATATTCGATGTTAACAAATTTCTCTTCTTCAGAAACGCTTTCCTTGCCATTGCCAGTCTACATTTTATATCCTCTCTACTTCGACCGTCATCAGTTATTTTACTTCCTAAATAGCAAAACTCCTTTACTACTTTAAGTGTCTCATTTCCTAATCTAATTCCCTCAGCATCACCCGATTTAATTTGACTACATTCCATTATCCTCGTTTTGCTTTTGTTGATGTTCATCTTATATCCTCCTTTCAAGACACTGTCCATTCCGTTCAACTGCTCTTCCAAGTCCTTTGCCGTCTCTGACAGAATTACAATGTCATCGGCGAACCTCAAAGTTTTTACTTCGTCTCCATGAATTTTAATACCTACTCCAAATTTTTCTTTTGTTTCCTTTACTGCTTGCTCAATATACAGATTGAATAACATCGGGGAGAGGCTACAAGCCTGTCTCACTCCTTTCCCAACCACTGCTTCCCTTTCATGCCCCTCGACTTTTATGACTGCCATCTGGTTTCTGTACAAATTGTAAATAGCCTTTCGCTCCCTGTATTTTACCCCTGCCACCTTTAGAATTTGAAAAAGAGTATTCCAGTCAACTTTGTCAAAAGCTTTCTCTAAGTCTACAAATGCTAGAAACGTAGGTTTGCCTTTTCTTAATCTTTCTTCTAAGATAAGTCGTAAGGTCAGTATTGCCTCACGTGTTCCAACATTTCGACGGAATCCAAACTGATCCTCCCCGAGGTCCGCATCTACCAGTTGTTCCATTCGTCTGTAAAGAATTCGGTTAGTATTTTGCAGCTGTGACTTATTAAACTGATAGTTCGATAATTTTCACATCTGTCAGCACCTGCTTTCTTTGGGATTGGAATTATTATATTCTTCTTGAAGTCTGAGGGTATTTCGCCTGTCTCATACATCTTGCTCACCAGCTGGAAGAGTTTTGTCATGACTGGCTCTCCCAAGGCCGTCAGTAGTTCTAATGGAATGTTGTCTACTCCGGGGGCCTTGTTTCGACTCAGGTCTTTCAGTGCTCTGTCAAACTCTTCACGCAGTATCGTATCTCCCATTTCGTCTTCATCTACATCCTCTTCCATTTCCATAATATTGTCCTCAAGTACATCACCCTTGTATAAACCTTCTATATACTCCTTCCACCTTTCTACCTTCCCTTCTTTGCTTAGAACTGGGTTGCCATCTGAGCTCTTGATATACATACACGTGGTTCTCTTCTCTCCAAAGGTCTCTTTAATTTTCCTGTAGGCAGTATCTATCTTACCCCTAGTGAGATAAGCTTCTACATCCTTACATTTGTCCTCTAGCCATCCCTGTTTAGCCATTTTGCACTTCCTGTCGATCTCATTTTTGAGACGTCTGTATTCCTTTTTGCCTGCTTCATTTACTGCATTTTTATATTTTCTCCTTTCATCAATTAAATTCAATATTTCTTCTGTTACCCAAGGATTTCTAGCAGCCCTCGTCTTTTTACCTACTTTATCCTCTGCTGCCTTCACTACTTCATCCCTCAGAGCTACCCATTCTTCTTCTACTGTATTTCTTTCCCCTATTCCTGTCAATTGTCCCCTTATGCTCTCCCTGAAACTCTGTACAACCTCTGGTTCTTTCAGTTTATCCAGGTCCCATCTCCTTAATTTCCCACATTTTTGCAGTTTCTTCAGTTTTAATCTACAGGTCATAACCAATAGATTGTGGTCCGAGTCCACATCTGCCCCTGGAAATGTCAACAATGGGTATATAGAACATAAAGATGCGTTCAGGTTAGGAAATTATGACAAATCAGCTGTTGCAAACCATATATATGAAACAGGCCATCCCCTTAATAGCATAGAAGACAACGTTGAAATATTGCATGTAGAAAAGAAAGGGAGGAAACTTGATTTACTAGAGGAATTCGGGATAGCTATCCATGAAAAGAAACAAAGCAATATTCTAAATGCACAAGATAATTTTAAAGAAATTATATTTTTTGGCGGGTTTTTAGAACTATTTTCGGGTAGGTATGCGACTTCAAACTTGCAGCATGTCACTGACGGAGTTGCGAGAGGCTAACGATGGCAGACCAATGCAATAAGGGAATCAGGCGCCCAATATCATAGCGTTACCGTCAAGCACACGGCTGTAATCACGCCATAACGCCTAGGCACGTCAGTCCACAACAGCTCCCGAGCCGGCACAGTGCGACAGCATATTTGGCCTAGCTATGGGACGGCCATCGACTTGTGTCAACAACTTCAGTGTAAGACGAGGACCCACAGTCCAATATACTTTTAATTCTGTTTTACTCTATGGACTTCCCAACTACTTGTGATGGTATTTTGTCTTTTTAGTCCGTTTAATTTCATGACATAGACATAACAACCTGATGATGAGAGCATTGTCTCTTGGAACGCGTTGTTAAAACATATGTACAAGAATCGCGGTTGAATGCTAACAGTGATAACCATTATAACGACAGCTGCTACCTCGACTCCATAATGGATTATATTTAAAAGGGTATATAGATAGTTTCGATTTTTTTATAATACGAAATAAGACACAATGTCTACATGACATACAGTGCAAGTACAGAAACAGCATACAGTTACATTATGCTATAGAGAAGCAACGTCAAATGATGAAAGTAGTAGAAGTAAAACGGATTTTAAAAAGTGTCACCTCTAATGATGTCATGAGAAAAATAGGTGCGTCGTAGTTATAAAAACGTACAGTCGGAAAAACTGGGCTTGAAAGATTATATTTCGACTTCTTTCAGCATTATAATTCCGTGTTTTTCAAATAAAATCTAATAGTAATTATTTGAGATTAATAAATGTGTAAAACAATTGCAATGAACGAGGTTTTGTAGTCGAGCATAAAGGTGCAAATTCTAACACGTAAACTTTGTACCTCCTGGAACTATTGAAGCTCTATAATGTTATGTATCCATGGAAATAGCTACAGCTACGAACTTGCGGAAAATCTTTAAAAGATGTTTTCAATAACTGGGCGGCCGATATCCATGAAATTGGTGCTGCTTAATGTGCATCGCTCGTTAAGGGCCTTTTCTTTGAGTTTCTCCAGGTAAGCGTAGACTCTTCTCTCTTCATAAATGTCCAAAAAACAGCCCTTCTCATTGTACGAATGGTTACAAGCTTAGTTCAGACACGGTTTACCTTGCGACTCCCTTCTATAAGGTGAGCTGGCAATGTGGAATTGTTATCTATGATTTTTTTTTAATTCTGTGGTGTTCTTGCACCGCGTTTTGAAATTTCTTTCGGTTTACTCGAAGTACCTCACCTTACAACCAAAGCAGTGAATTTTGAATGTACTACTGTTTTGCTATACATCAAGTGTAATGTTAATAACTTGTATTAAAAGGCGTAGAGATGATTGTTGAGTTACGTATATGCGATTTGTATCTTGTATTTTTAAAGAGGTTACTTAATCTTAATGGGATCCGTCCACTGAAAGGATAACATTTAAAGTTAAACCATGTTAACAGTTTTAAAGTATTGGACTATACATTTTTTAATAATTACGGCACGCCCGTTATCCTCCTGACGTCATTGGGCAAGAAACGTTTTTAAATCAACTTCTACTGTTTTTATCGTTTGACATTGATTCTCTGCAGCATAACATAAGGTGTATATTATTTCCGCACTTCTACTGTACATTTTATAAGCATTGTCTCTCACATGGTGTTATTAAAAAACAAAACTAAAGAAACAACAAATATCTCTATATATTGATCATATTATGGCAGCTTCAGATCCACTTGATAATGGCCTAATACAGGGTGGTCGATTGATCGTGACCGGGCCAAATATCTCACGAAATAAGCGTCAAACGAAAAAACTACTACGAACGAAACTCGTCTAGCTTGAAAGGGGAAACCAGATGGCGATATGGTTGGCCCGCTAGATGGCGCTGCCATAGATGAAACGGATATCAACTCCGTTTCTTTAAAAATAGGAACTCCATTTTTATTACAAATGTGTGTAGTACGTAAAGAAATATCAATGTTTTCGTTGAACCGCTTTCTTCACTTTGTAATACATGGCGCAGTAATAGTCTCAAACATATGGCTCACAAGTTTATACGAACAGTTGGTAACAGGTAGGTTTTTTAAATTAAAATACACAACGTAGGTACGTTTGAACCTTTTATTTCGGTTGTTCCAATGTGATACATGTACTTTTGTGAACTTATCATTTCTGAGAACGCACCCTGCAAATACCTCATTAATGCAATAAATGCTCAAAATGATGTTCGTCAACCTCGAGGCATTTGGCAATAAGTGTAACGACACTCCTGTTAACAGTGAGTAGTCCGCCTTCCGAAATGTTCACACATGCTTCGACAATGCGCTGACGCATGATGTCAGGCGTTGTCGGTGGATCACGATAGCAAATATCCTTAAGATTTCCCCACAGAAAGAAATCTGAGGACGTAAGATCCTGTGAACGTGAGGGCTTCGACGAACAATCCACCTGTCATGAAATATGCTATTCAATACCGCTTCAACCGCGTGCGAGCTATGTGTCAGACATCCATAATGTTGGAAGTACATCGCCATTCTGTCATGCAGTGAAACATCTTGTAGTAACATCGGTTGAACATTACGGAGGAAATCAGCATACATTGCACCATTTAGATTGCCATCGATAAAATGAGGGCAAATTATCCTTCCTCCCCTAATGCCGCACCGTACTTGTCACAGCCATCGTGGATTTTCCGTTGCCCAGTAATGCATATTATGCCGGTTTACGTTACCGCAGTTGGTGAATGACGCTTCGTCGCTAAATAGTACGCGTGCAAAAAATCTGTCATCGTCCCGTAATCTCTCTTGTGCCCAGTGGCAGAACTGTACACGACGTTCAAAGTCGTCGCCATGCAATTCATGGTGCATATAAATAATGTACGGGCGCAATCGGTGTTGATGTAGCATTCTCAGCACCGACGTTTTTGAGATTCCTGCTACTAATGTGTCGATTAGCCGCAATAGTTGCTAAACACCTACTTGGGCATCATCATTAGTTACAGGTTGTGGTTTACATTTCACAGTTAGCTGAACACTTCCTGTTTCCTTAAATAACATAACTACCCGGCGTGCGGTCCGGACACTTGGATGATGCCTTCCAGAATACCGAGTAGCATACATATCAAATGGCTCCGACCACTATGGGACTTAACATCTATGGTCATCAGTCCCCTAGAACTTATAACTATTTAAATCTAACTAACCTAAGGACATCACACAACTCCCAGTCATCGCGAGGCAGACAAAATCCCTGACCCCGCCGGGAATCGAACCCAGGAATCCGGGCGCGGGAAGCGAGAACGCTACCGCACAACCATGAGCTGCGGACGCAGCATACATAGTACACCCCCGTCGGGCATTTTGATCACAATAGCCATACAGCAACACGATATCGACCTTTTCCGCAATTGGTAAACGCTCCATTTTAACACGGGTGACGGCCGCGGTGATGTAGCGGTTCTAGGCGCGCAGTCCGGAAGCAGGGGACTGCTACGGTCGCAGGTTCGAATCCTGTCTCGGGCATGGATATGTGTGATCTCCTTAGGTTAGTTAGGTTTTAGTAGTTCTAAGTTCTAGGGGACTGATAACCGAAGAAGTTAAGTCCCATAGTGCTCAGAGCCTTTTTTTTTTTTAACACGGGTGATGTATCACGAAGCAAATACCGTCCGCACTGGCGGAAAGTTACTTTGTGATGCCACGTTTGTGACTATTACAGCACCATCTATCACAAAGCGAAAAAAATTGGTCCAACAAAACATTCATATTTCTTTACGTACTACTCGAATATACAATAAAAAAATGTGAGTTCCTATTTAAAAAAACGCAGTTTATACCCATTTGACCAATGGCAGCGCCATCTAGCGGGCCAACCATAGCGCCATCTGGTTTCCTCTTTCAAGCTAGACGAGTTTCGTTCTTTGTAGTTTTTTTCGTTTGATGCTTATTTCGTGAGATATTTGGCCCGATCACTATCAATGGACCACCCTTTATACATGATTAAGCCGGTCGTATGAACTCAAAAGCACTAAACAGCAACTGGAGCAGCTTTTCATAAACTTGGAGAAACGAACAATGTTCCAAAAAAAATTTTCTACTGAGGTGTCGTCTAGGTATTGATAAGGGAGCTTCCATTGTTTCAACTAACAATGCATTCGTCGGGGCGGATCAAAGGCCTCATATGCATAGTTTCAGGGCTTTGTACTAACACCTGTCAAGTGTCTGCTGCAGCCACCCGCAGGTTACGCCATATAGCATGCATGCGTAATCTGAGAGAGGGCGCAGCAGGCGCGATGCAAATGTAGAGCTATTGAAGGATCCATACCGCATGTGCTTCCGAAGTTTATTCAGAGCGTTTGCACAATTAGCTTTGACATTGGCTTTATGGTGGAGCTATCAATGTTTACTGTCTGTGTGAAGGCCTAGTTACTGTATTTGATGACGCCCTTTAAAGGTAATCTAGAACACATCTAGTGATATGGCTTCAATCAAAAAAGTGGTTCAAATGGCTCTGTGCACTATGAAACTTAACGTCTGTGGTCATCAGTCCCCTAGAGCTTATAACTACTTAAACCTAACTAACCTAAGGACATCACACACATCCATGCCCGAGGCAGGATTCGAACCTGCGACCGTGGCTTCAATGGTTTTGTATGTGCGTCATGATTACATGCTGACTGCCGACTTACTGGATGAAATGGTAAATATTTTCTCGTGTAACAATTGTCCGAAGTGATGTATTATTTCGCTAACGTTATCTTTCACAGCCTTCAAGGAAGCATCAGTAGGATAAAAACACAATCGTCCATACATTGGATATGCTGATTCTATCTTAGAAGAGACATCGGAGGTCACTGGTATAAATACTGAACCACAAGGGGAAAGGAATTGGTCGTTCTGACATTCCCGTGGTGGTCGTCTTCGGTACGAAAGTGCCCTGACCCGAAAGCACCATTTACCTCCAACAGAGTCGAAACTTCGTGGTATCTGCAATTTCTCAGTAAGAATAAGTAACAAGAATTTTAAGTCAGTACAAAAGTCGTTAATTTATATTCAAGGAATAGCAGAACTTTGTGTCCATTATGATATACGATAAATATCTGTTGTGATTTGTCCACGCCGAAAACTTGGTTGAACTATGGTACTAGTTCAAAACGCTTTCCCATAGCAAACACCTCTTAATCAAACGTTTCAAAAATTTATCTACACGGGATAACAATGATATGGTTCTACATGAGCAGGCTCACGAAGCGTCTTATCCTCTCTTTTAAATGGGCATATTATGTATCGTTTTCACACCTGCGATCTTAATGCTATCCTTCCACGCAATGTATACAATACAAGTGGAGAGATAGCGTCATAAGCAGATTTACGAAAGTCTTTATTAGCAAGTCCCTCCTTGATGGACCTTCTGTATTTCTTGGATGTTCACTCAATTTCAGCTTGGATATAAACGACACATTCTCACATGGAAATGGATGGTTCAAAGTCACCATAGTGAGAGGAGGCAGTGGGGTTTCCACTGTTTTGGACTTGAAAGTTTTAATGATAGAGATGTAATTGCCTATCGTACTTACCATATGTTTGAACTTGCTAATAAAGACTTTGGTAAATCTGATTATGACTCTACCTCTCCACTTGTATTATCTACACGTAACAGACGAAAACTCAACTCCAGCGAGGACGCGCATACCTAGAACACCCAGTATGCGCGTCCGGGATAACTTTCTCGCTGGCCACTGTGAAAACGCTAAGTCCACGCACAGTAGATAAGCAAGTCCGCTCACGCGCTTCGCTCACTCTGTGTCTAGCTGCTGCACAGGCAACTGCATTGAACGCCGCCAACATGCCTTACAGGAGATGTCGACGTCGTCGTCGCACAACACATGTTTGTACCGTGAGGTCGGGAGCCTGATGATGGGATAGCAGATATTATCTAGTTTGCGTGCAGAACTTTTGGATGATTTGGTGCCTGTTTCTAGCTCAGTTAGTCTGAAATATTGCGTAAGCTGATAATCATCGTTATCGACTGGGCCAGTTTCAGTTATGGTCTCTAGCGTTGGAGGGGCTATCCCGAACAAAATTTTCTCTATCAGAAGGCGTTTTATCTGTGTAGGGAGGTTCACATCCACAGCATCAAGTAACCACCAAATTTGTTTCCAGATGGTCGTTGTTAGGGTTCCTTGATGCAAATTATGATACTATTCTTATATATTTTCTTTCAGTTTTCTTTCCACTCGTGCCTGCAGAATGAAGTTTTCCCCCTTTTTGTCTACTTGCCGGGCTTCATTTCTTCGCAGCTTGGGATTCCTCATCCCATCATGGGGTATGTTTCCCGTCCTTTGCATGGCGTGCGTGATGCATGGTGTAGGTGTTTCCTTTGAAGTTTTAATAACCCGTACCAATCCTTTGTAGTCTTCCTCTGCATCTCCAGATTCAGTGTGTGACGAGAATTCTTTCTCTGCCACCTCATGGTATTTTTCCCAGTTGTCTTTTTATATTTTCTATATTATGGACTATGACGTCTACAGTATTTTCTTTCATCCACATTTGTATATTTGTCTAAAAGTTGTCAGGATCCTCATCGTGTTGGAGAACCTCCCCTATTTCAGGTGGCGACTCATCTTCGCCTGATCTCAATGTTCTAGTGACAGAACCGATATTCAAGATTACCATGTTATTGCATTGCCCACCATATCAAGCGCGAATATGGCCACCTGGCCCGTTCTAACTCTTCCTCATGTTGCACTGTGGGAACTGAAATCTCCCATCATAACTACTGAGTAGGTGATACATATCAAACTTCGGAAGACACGGGTACTGCCAGGAGTTCGTGGATCTCGGTATACTACCACAACAAATGTTTCGATGTGTCTTATTCGAGATTTATTAGCAAGTACCATTTCCAGTATCTAGGCCTATAGTTACTCTGTTAAAGTGGCCATCAGTTTTTATTAGTATAGCGATTCCCACAAACCCGTCTTCTCTGTCTTCATGTACCTTGTTGTATCCTGGAACATAGACGTTCCCTTTGTTTGTAGCCATGTTTCTGCCAGTCTCATAATATAAACATTATATGCCTTGTACAGTATGTACAAGAACCAAGAGGGAACAATAAGACCTCAAGGCAAGAACGAGGTCCTCAGATTAAAAAAGGGTGTAAGACAGTCTATCACCCCTAGGTTAAATACATATAAGGAAGAAAGCAATGACGGAAATAAACGAAAGGTTCAACAGTACGATCAAATTTAAAGGTGATAGGATATCAATGAAAACATTGGCTGATGACATTACTATCCTCATTGAAAGTGAATAAAGAATACAGGATATGTTGAATGGAATGAACACTCTTGTGAGTACAAAATATGATTAAGAGCAACACGAAGAAAGACGAAAGTAATGAGAAGTATCAGAAATGAGAACAGCAAGAAACTAAAAGTCAAGAGACAAACTTAAGGTATTCTGATGCCTAGACTGCAAAAAAACCAATGTGCACGGAGCGAGCAGGACATCAAAAGCAGACTAGCGCTGACAAAGACGGTATTGCTGACCAAGAAAAGTCTACTAGTAAAAAATTTGAGGGAGAAATTTCTGAGAATGTATGTTTGGACCACAGAATTGTAGTGAAACATGGATTGTGAGTAAACCACAACGGAAGAGAACAGAAGAATTTGAGATATGATGCTACAGAAGGAAATTAAAAATCAGGTGGACAGCTAAGGTAAGAAATGAAGTTTTCTGCAGAATACATGGGGAAGGTAGTGACAACAAGAACAGATAGAAGGATAGGAGATCTGTTAAGATATCACGGAAGAATCTCTATGGTGCTAAAGGGAGCTGTAGAGGGTAAAATCAGTTGAGAAAGACAGAGATTTGAGTACACACTGCAAATATTTGAATACAACCAGCAAATAATCGATGACGTGGGTTATAACAAGTGGTACTCTTGATGAAAAGGCCAGTCAGAATATTCATGACTAAAAAAAAATTATGAAAGCTCCAGGGTATCGGACGAACTTTCCTATTTAGAATGGAACGATCGGATGTTCTGATATGTAACTCAATCCGAAGGATTAGGTCCCATTATTTTGTAGGAGAGAGGAGAGGTGTTTACGGGATGTGCCTCCAGCATTCTAAGAATATGATGTTTCAAGTTCTTTGGGACTGCATGTGCCTCTGCCGTACTAATGATGGACGCACACATGTCGCATAGATTGTCGAAGGATGGCGCCGGTCGGAATGGGTTCTCTAATATCTGGGATGCAGAGAGAGGTACATCGTAGGACGAACCTCTAGGCATTCGGACCGTTGGTTGTGACCGCGTTCAGTGTTGTTGAGCCGGACGAACGGCGTGGTGGCTGCGTTGAGGGTGCAGATGTTGGAGCACGTACGTGGGCCGACGGCATTGTATGTGCAACTGGAATGAAATTACATACACTCCAGTGGCGGTCGCTTGTGAAACTACATGTACATCTACGTATATACTCCGGACGCCACCGGATGGTGTGTTGGCGTAGGTACCCTTAACTACTACTAGTCACTTCCTTTCCTGTGTCGCGTATATGGATGATCTCGTAATTCTGGTAGAAGGTGACACACGTAATTCGATTGAGGAACGCTCTCGGCTGGCTATTGCCCTGTTGATCAGGTTGGTGTCAGAAGCCCAAATTATCTATTGCGCGACAGAAATCACTATAATGCTTTTGAGAAGCCAGTTAAACAGGGACCCAGTAGTCAGAATTAATGGGCAAATAGTATCGCGTCAGATTCAAAATTGTTCAAGTGGCTCTGAGCAGTATGGGACTTAACATCTGAGGTCATCAGTCCGCTAGAACTACTTAAACCTAGCTAACCTAAGGACGTCACACACATCCATGCCGAGGCAGAATTCGAACCTGCGACCGTAGCGGCTGCGCGGTTCCAGACTGAAGCGCCTAGAACCGCTCGGTCACACTGGCCGGCTATCCCGTCAGAGATATGGCCGTTACTTAGGGGTATATCTAGATGAGACATGGAGTTTCATACCGCATATCGAGCAAATGACATCTACTCGTAAGTCCTTAGCATTGTTCAACAAATTAATTGGGCAAAAGAAGATTTCATCTACCTTCAAAGGCAATCCATATGTATCACAACAGTATATTGGCTCCAGTAGCAGGGCATGCATTTAGTGCGTGGGTCCACAGATTAGACCTGGTGCGGCCTGCCGCTGCTGTCAGGAGAATACAGAGGAATATATTGTGTAGATATATTGGTGCAGTTAACACCAGTCCCACAGATGATCTGTTGATAACCATGGGGCTATGCCCACTAGACTTGATAACAAGGCAGCAGGCAACATACCCTAAGTATCTACATCGAATAGGAACTGTGGTGCGCAAGAGGGATCGCCTGAATATACAGTGTTTGACTGTCCAATATATGAACAAGCTGTTTCAGTTGAGAGGCAGCTTGTACCAAGGAGTAATATTGAGGGAATTTTGTGGAATAGAGACAGTTTCGAAAAATTGGTAAACAAAATCTCAAAGGAGGCTCAGCGAGCCTATCTTGTCAGAGTATAACTAGCACACGAATATGACACACAGTGCGACTCTGCTAATCAGAGTCGGCAGTGTTACCAATAGCGGCAAACGTGGACAGGACAGAGCGAATCCGCCCTGGGATGAGACGACCATTGGTCGGAGCACCTGCACATAGTTCGCTATACTTCGCTGACATGGATTAGAAGAGAGGCTGGAATGTCTCGCTGGTTGGCCTTCCATTGCTGGAGGCAGTGTTCGAGAGGTCAGGAGTGATAATGGTGGAGGTTGCTTCTTGGTAATCCGTTAGCGTGTGCGCGCTCAAGGTCTAATACACAAAAATTTAAATATGTAAGTATTATAAAAGTAGTGGTTTTCCTAATAGCAGCGGCCCACCTCCCCGTGGCTAGGGACGGGCGACTTTGTGCGAAAGATTCCAGAGAGGCTAAGAGGCCGATTATTTGTTTCTTATTACTATTTAGTTTATTTGCACTGCAGTGTGCTCAAATTAATGAACCATTTTGTAAAACAGTAGCAACGTTTAGTGTTAATACACCCACTCAAAAGTGTTAGGAAGTGGGTTATTGTATGTATCAATAAATCTGGAAAAAAACTGTACTACTAATAGTCACTTCCTTTCCTGTTTCACTCGCAAATAGATCGACCTTATCCGCTATGTATGCTGGCAGCAGTAGAATCGTTTGCCAGTTAGCTTCCTATACCGGTTCTCTAACTTTTCTCCTTAGTGTCTCTCGAAAAGAAAGTCGCCCTCCCTCCAGGGATTGCCATTTAAATTGCCGAAGCATCTCAGTAACACTTAAGTGTTGCTCGTACCTGCCGGTTATATAGCAGACCAACTCTGAATTGCTTCGATGTCTTCTTTCAATCCGACCTGGTACGCATCCCAAACACTCCAACAATACTCAAGAATAAGTGGCACCAGCGTCCTATATGCAGTCTCCTTTACAGGAAAATACTCTTTCTTAAAATTCTCCTTAGAGATGTCGACCATTGGCCTTCCCTAAGACAGTTCTCAGATGACCTTTCCATTTCATATCACTTTGCAACGCTACGCCCAGGTTTTTAAACGACTTGACTATATCAAACAGGACACTAGTAATACTGTACACGAACATTACAGGTTTATTCTTCCTACTCATTTGCATTAACTTGAATGACTCCGATAAACCATTCTTCAGTGGCAGAAAGTCGGAAGAAAAGAGTGTCGGACGGGAAGCAGCAGGTCTTGTTTAGGAGCTAGCGTTTTCCAGTTTTAATGCCTGTTCCGTGGCGCAACGTCGACATCCATATTTTGTACAACTTTAAAACTTCCTCTTTTCTATTAAAATTGTTATGGTGTTTGTGAATTTCTATTGCTTCTCTATACATGTGCGCATGATAATGGGATGTTCGTGCTAGATCACTTGTCTCATTAAATTTAAATTCCATTTTGTTCCTTTCAGCTCGAAATTATTGTGCCCACGACGCGATTAAATTTCTTGACAGTTTTCAATTCTTTTTATTACCACAGCATGCGTACGCACTTTTATCGAAAACACTGCTAGGGCACCTCGTTTCTTCCGTATTGTACTCAATTGTTCCATCGTAAGCTCACTGTCTCTATCTACAAGTTTTCCTCCACTGTTATCTTCTAGCTCATAATTTCGGTGGTTGACATAACTAAGATTAATGGAGTTTGATGTAATGTTACCTACCCTTGATAGCCATCGTCCTGAGTAGGTTCGCTTGTTTCACACGAATTCCTTAGTGTATCGGAACGCAGTTTTATCTGCACAGGCGGAGCATATTCTTCTACTCCGCTCGTGCCGAAATAACATAAGCTCAATCACTTACAGTCAGCCGGAGCACACTGTTTCCCCCTCGATGTTATAGAGGCGGATGTTAGGCATGGACGTGACAACATGACTACCACTGAATTATCAGCGAAACAATGCAAATTTATTAATATTACACGGAACAAGATCAACTGTTAGTCTTGTTTACGTTACTACGCGACGAAAATGCACAGCAGAGTTGCTGTTTACATTGTAGTATAATATTTCGACGATTGGCGCAATCGTCTGTTTCAAGTCCTACGTGCTAGTTGTGTCGTTAGTACTGGATGTTTTAGAGATCAATCATCGAGTACAGGTAACAGCAAAATCTGCGAAATCTGAAGAAAATGGTTGAGACAATCGGAAAAATATTGCGCAAGAATTAAAACAACAGCTGGGGATCATGGAAGTTTGACAAAAGAGTGTAGAGTTCGCGAATAAAGACATGCCTCTCCGCTCCACAGACATCTGGGAACGCAAAGCTCCTAGCGTGAGGGGGTTATGAAGACCTAGTCTTAGCATGCACGATCTCACCGCCAGTGTCTGAAGACTGAGCTCTTACAGACACGCTAAATTAGCTACGCACTGACGCAGGCTGTACTTTATAGCGTAAGAAGCTAAACAGCGCGTGTACAGGGGCATAACGTACACTAAATTAGCTACGCAATGACGCAGGCTCTATTTTATATCGTAATAAGCTAAACAGCACGTCTACAGAAGGGTAACGTGTTGCTGTCGATTTTCCTCACAGACAAAGATGCAGACAGAGAGTAACCATAAAGTAACTGAAAAATGTTGTAGAGTCTCACATTTGGTAAAACATTTTAGTAGTGTCACGTAATGTATTGTCTGTACCAGACAAACGGTGTGTTTCGAAACTAATGCCGTAATCTTAAAGGAACACAATTAATGCTACGTTCTTCTGAGAATTCGCAGCTGGCACGTTTCGTTCACCATCACTCCCCTTTTCTTAGACGATCTTTTCCAAATACGGTAATTTGCGAATGAACCAATGAGTAGTTCTATAATATTTTATAATTTCCATGCACTTACTAAGTGACATATTTCCTTATAATTTCTTGTTCAAGTTATGGAACGTTTTGATGCAGGTTCCGCGACTGCAGTATTGGTATGAAAACTTTCAAACGCCGAAGTTGCACTTATAATTTTCTTTTAAATGCCGAGTGTGGTTTTGCAATGATTAAATGTTTGCAAGAAGAGAAGACAGAATTATATTAGTGACTGGAGCAAGTTTAAAAATCGGGACAATCAGTGATTACTGATCCGCTACTAATAGCATGATTGAAATATCAGCATTTCAATCCTAGTATTTGCGTTGAATAGCAGTGTTTCTTTAAAGGAATCGGACTCTGAAAAACAAAATTCAGAATCACCGTGAGTTATTTATATTGATCGTGCAATATGCATTTAAGACTGCAGCAGCGACGGCCGATCAACAGCATCACCGTATTATTAACACCAATGTCGTTTTCGCTCCCCGATCACAAAGCTGTGAAATATATTAAAAAACGAAATATTAGTAGTATTAATAAAGTAAATTAAGCTTTGAATTACATGTAATGAATGTAATTTCTACACAGAATAATGATTTCACGTCTACTATCCATGCAGAACAACAGACGGCAGAAAGTAGGTGGTGCAACATCAACAGCTGCCCGTTGTTTTAAAACAAAACCATAGCGGAAATATTTCACAGAGGTTATCATTTCTACTCCATTTCAGCTACCGGAAAGCTATGGCTTTTCATTTGTAATGTTCGATTACAGTTTCGCCCCACAGGGCCATTTTGTAGTAGCTATACAGTACGAGAGTACGCATCCTGTCTCTCTGTTTCTCCCTCGACCGTGAAAATCGCACGTCTGAAGAACTTTTAGAGGTTAGCTGTTTTGCTAAATATAAAACGAGCCACATTTTAATAGCCGAACGAGATTCCAGCCGCCATTCTCGCGAAAGTACCCAGCGGCGTAGCTTATGCAATATATGTCTCACGTTTGACTGTAAGTTTGTTTTGCCTCAGAGTAGAGAATCAGTTTCGTCTCTTTAAGGTCCTGAATCCCTTTTAATCAACAAAACTAGTAACTCGTGATTCCGTGCAGTATAGTCATACCAACAGGTAACTCGTTATGGTGGTAATGGGTGTACGTATATGTATAATTCGGCTGTAATACAAACAGTTATGGCCCAGTCGATGAGAAACGTGTTACATGCTATGTTTCATTCAAGTTAGTTGATGCTGCGCGATAAATCTAAATTTGGTAGCTGTATCCCTAATATGAGATTCTCACTAATGGCAACTTCATCAGGATGAGACCATGTGAACAATGGTAAATGCCAAAAACATGTATCTCTGGATTACTAATGTGTGCAATTTTCTTGTCAGGATAACGATATTATGGGCGATTTGTATAATTCCGATGGTCATTTAGATAACTACGATTCAGATAAAGATCCTGAAAGTAGATGTGCTTCAAAAATTGTTATATGTATGTGTGACTGTTCCTGAAAAATTATATGATGTACAACACATTATATTCATCCAGTGATTCATAATGAGAGCATTCAGCTTCTTTCAAAAAACTGTAGCCGTAATTTCAAACCACTCGTAAATTTTTTCTCGCTTAAATGGTTAAAGTCAAATATGTGGCACATTAACCCATTTGTAATTAGAAGTCTGAAGAAGATGTATACATGGGGGTTCGAGTATTTAGCGAATCGCGGGATTACTTTGTAGTGATTGGTCCGTAAGCAGTCTATTAACGACTCTCACATGTTGTTTTGCCTTTTCACGTGCTCCAGTGTCGGAATTTAGAATAGCATAAAGTATCTCCAATGTACAGTTTCTCTATAAGACGATGGAAATCTATCTTCACGTATCGCAATACATACAGCAGTACGGCCAGGTGAACTAAATGTTATTATAACGCCTGTATTTAACCCAGCTCTCATTGCTTTATTTGATCACACTTAGCAGCAGTGCAACGAAGTCTTGCACAATTTCTTCCGAATTTGCTGATTCCCACTGCCATAATGTCGTGGTAGGATAAAGCACTTTTGTAGAAATTAGGCGTGTTTTGTCTCTCAGCTGTGATTAGATACTTAGAAATATTATTGCTTTTCGTAAGGTATTGAGATTTCTAGAACGTTTCCACCTGAATAAGGGGTTTTACACTGCGAAGCCATGCCCTTTAAAGCTTTCTGAATGTAGAACGGACACTCCTTCTAAAACGCGTCTTGTTCTACTCTCACAACTATAAACACATTATCATGCAAATTTTCTTTACTGTTGCTATCCTTTTAGAATTTTAATTTAATTTGCTCTGTAGATTACTCACTTTAAATTAGTAACAGTTCTGCTGTACAATATTCCAAAGGATTCGCTAGACTAGTATTAATGTGATTGTAATATTAATGTGAGAACTTAAATTCCTTCTCAAATAGAGTCCTCAGTCACTCCATATCCAGTTCAATGACAAATGACTGAAACGCACCGTACGTTTGCCCTGCTGTCTTGAGCGGACACGAAATTAAGTGAACATATTAAAGAACGTAGAGGGAGAGAGAGAGAGCTTGATATAATTCAATAAATCTCGAGTAAGCCATCGATCTTACTCACTGCCACACAGAAACTGCTGCACAAACGTGCACCAGCTTTACTATGCATCTTTTGCAGAATGAGTTAATCGGTTAGCATAATATTTCTGGACGCCAGCTCCAGTTCAACATTCAGTCCTTTCTTAGCATACTGTAACATAGCTACAGTAGGACAGATGAAACTTCCTAGCAGATTCAGGTTTCATTCTGGAGTAATATGTTAGATATTTGGACGGATATACAAAAGGCCCCTGGACCGGTCCAAACAAAAACGTTTCTGCTCCATGATCCTAGTTCAAGTATTAACCGACACCAAGCTCCCGCCGCCCCCCCCCCCCCCCTCCACCAAACAGCGATGCCTTCTAAAACATATTTGTTACAGCGATTTTTCGCTTCAACGATTACTATTATTTGTTTGTTTCATTGTTCTCAGCTTGCCTCTTTCCTTCGTATCTGCGAGCACCCTGTGAGGGAATGTCTTGCATAATGTTAACGTTCCTTGGGAGGATTATCTTCCTCCTCCTTTGTTTTATCTCTGGAACGCTGCTGGAGAGGGAACGCTTGTCATCCAGTAGCCTAGCGGCTGCAATCGGACTCCCGGGACTGGACTAGAGCTGGTATCGCAGTAGTCTACACAGCAGTTTAATCGTCAAGAGCTGTGCTGAGAAGTCCTCGGAAAGCCGAGCCGCGTGGAGGGGCCTGCGTGGCGCTAAGTTAATTGGAGCTTAGCACTGAGCCGCCGGCTTGTTCCCTGCAGATTGTGGAAAGACAAACCCTTGCTGTTAGCTCTTGTTCAGCTGGCAGTCCACTGCGTGTCCTAACGCTTCACACGCCAAAGAGAGCTGCTCTCCGCTGCTGTCTGCTCAAACACCACAACCAGTAAATACAGGGTGTATCAACAAGACTCATCCGATCTGAAAAAAAAAAAAAAACTATTAAGGGTGGTCCACTGATAGTGACCGGGCCAAATATCTCACGAAATAAGCATCAAACGAAAAAATTACAAAGAGCGAAATTCGTCTAGCCTGAAGGGGGAAACCCGAAGGCGCTATGGTTGGCCCGCTAGATGGCGCGCCGTAGGTCAAACGGATATCGACTGCGTTTTTTATAGAATAGGAACCACCATTTATTATTTCATATTCGTGTAGTACGTTAAAAAATATGAATGTTTTAGTTGCACCACTTTTTTCACTATGTGACAGATGGCGCTGCAATTGTCACAAACGTATAAGTACGTGGTATCACGTAACATTCCGTCAGTGCGGACGGTATTTCCTTCGTGATACATTACCCGTGTTAAAACGGACCGTTTACCAATTGCGACAAAGGTCGATATTGTGTTGATGTATGGCTATTGTGATCAATATATCCAAAGGGCGTATGCTATGTATACTGCTCCGTATCCTGGACGATGTCATCCAAGTGTCCGGACCGTTCGCCGGATAGTTACGTTATTTAAGAAAACAGGAAGTGTTCAGCCACATGTGAAACGTCAACCACGACCTGCAACAAATGATGATGCCCAAGTAGGGGTTTTATCTGCTGTCGCTGCTAATCCGCACATTAGTAGCAGGCAAATTGCGCGGGAATCGGTAATGTCAAAAACGTCGGTGTTGAGAATGCTACATCAACATCGATTGCACGCGTACCATATTTCTATGCACCAGGAATTGCATGGCGACGACTTTGAACGTCGTGTACAGTTCTGCCACTGGGCACAAGAGAAATTACGGGACGATGACAGATTTTTTGCACGCGTTCTATTTAGCGACGAAGCGTCATTCACCAACTGCGGTAACGTAAACCGGCATAATATGCACTATTGGGCAACGGAAAATCCACGATGGCTGCGACAAGTGGAACATCAGGGACCTTGGCGGGTTAATGTATGGTGCGGCATTATGGGAGGAAGGATAATTGGCCCCCATTTTATCGATGGCAATCTAAATGGTGCAATGTATGCTGATTTCCTCCGTAAAGTTCTACCGATGTCATTACAAGATGTCTCACGGCTTGACAGGATGGCGATGTACTCCCAACATGATGGATGTGTGGAACATAGCTCGCGTACGGTTGAAGCGGTATAGAGTAGCATATTTCTTCACACGTGGATTGGTCGCCGAAGCACCATACCATGGCCCCGACGTTCATTGGATCTGACGTCCCCGGATTTCTTTCTGTGGGGAAATTTGAATGGTATTTGCTATCGTGACAACGCCTGACAACATGCGTCAGCGTTTTGTCAATGCATGTGCGAACATTACGGAAGGCGAACTACTCGCTGTTGAGATCAATGTCGTTACACGTATTACCAAATACATTGAGGTTAATGGACACAATTTTGAGCATTTATTGCATTAATGTGGCATTTACAGGTAATCACGCTGTAACAGCATGCGTGGTCAGAAATGATAAGTTCACAAAGATACATGTATCACATTGGAACAACCGAAATAAAATGTTCAAATGCACTTACGTTCTGTATTTTAATTTAAAAAACCTACCTGTTACCAACTGTTCGTCTAAAATTGTGAACCTTATGTTTGTGACTATTACAGCGCCGACTATCCCAAAGCGAAAAAATTGGTCTAACTAAAACATTCATATTTCTTTACGTACTACACGAATATGAAATAAAAAATTGGGTTCCTATTTTTAAAAAAACCCAGTTGACAACCGATTGACCTATGGCAGCGTCATCTAGCAGGCCAACCATAGCGCCATCTGGTTTCCCCCTTCAAGCTAGACAAGTTTCGTTCTTTTTAGTTTTTTGGTTTGATGCTTATTTCGTGAGATATTTGGCCCGGTCACGATCATTGGACCACCCTCTGTTACGTTATTTCAGGTACTTGTGTGAACAACGTATTGTTTGAAAGAGCAGAATCTCGAGTTTTCTATGGATCCCGCTAGGTAGCAGCAGTGTGTGCCCACTTCCGTTCTAGTAAAAAAGATGCCGGCACAATAGAAACTGTTTTGTGTTCTACTTTTTACGCGGTTCGGGTCAGTAATAACTGTGCAGCATGACGTTTGTACTATGTATAGTGTGGATCCTACTACAGCGCAGACCATTAGACGATGACATGGACAGTTGCGAGAAACAAGTGATTTGTGCAAAAGCAAATCGCCGGGCCGTCCCCAAGTGTCTGATACAGACGGTGAACGCATGCGCCATAGTTTCACAAGAAGCCCACAGAAATCCGTTCGCCCTGCAACTCGTCAGCTAAACATGACTTCGATGTGTGTCTGGCGTGTGTTGCGTCGACGTTTACACATGAAACCATACAAAATTTAGCTACTGTAAGCTCTTCGTGAAGGCGTCAACAACAACGTGTGGAGTTCTGTAATTTAGGTCTTGGCAAGATCAAGGATGGCAGTTTTTTCTATACTTATTGTTTAGTGACGAGACAACATTCCATTTCAATGGAAAGGTAACCGTCGTAATTGTGAGAATACGGGGTACGGAACCACGACATGAAGTTGTACAACATGAGGAGGCTTCCCAAAATTTAATGTGTGTTGTGCAGTTTCACGGGAAAAGATGTATGGTCCACTTTTCTTTTCCGAGAACACTGTTTCACTAAGCAAATATCTCGATATGCTTGAAATCTTCCTTTTCCTACAGTTGAAGACTGATTCGAACGGCTTCGTTTACCAACAGCTTGTAGCCACGCTGGCATATAGAAGTGCAGGAATTTTTAAATCAAAGGATTACTGAACTATGGATCGGTCACCCTGGAAATGATTTATCCTTACGTACTGGCCTCCAAAGTCACCAGACATGACTGTAAGTGAATATTTCTTGTGGGGGTTTATAAAAGACTCAGTTTATGTGCCCCCGTTGCCAAGAATGAACTGAGACATCGCACAACAGCAGCTGTGGAAGAAATAACTGAAGAAAGGCTCGCTGCAGTGTGAGAACAATTTGAGTACCAAGTTGACATATGAACTCCATCTCACGGGGAACACCTATGAAAAGGTATAAAAAATTTTTTGTGTTTCCCGGCCATCAACAAACGAAATTTATTGTAAATATTTATTAGTTTCAGAAATATAGACGTGCTAAATCGGATGATTCTTTTCGACACATCCTGTACTTCGTTCAACATGAAATTTGTTGTTAAAGAATACGAAGATAGTTGTTACTCTTTCATTGGTAGCCATGGTGATGAGCGGCACCTTTATTGTTCCACGCTGAATCGTTCATATTAGGTTTGGGCATAGTATACGTAGGCTTTTTGTTTACATGTTAGTATTCCTATTGCTATCAGTTTATTTACCGATAGTAATTTTTTATTTGTAGTTGCTATTTTAGATTACATCTTGTCATTTTGTCATCTGGAGATAGTGAATGGAGCTGTGTACGCTAGAAAATACAGAGTCATATGAAGAAATCGGAACATCCCGACATATTCTTCTGTTTGAGTTCAATAGAGGAGCCAATTCACCGCAGGCAGTCACAAACATTTGCGCTGTGTATGGGGATAATGCCACTGGACAGACCACACCAAGAAAATGATCTCAAAGAATGAGTGGGTAGCCTTATGAGCATCTCTGCTTGTTCGTCGTTACTTGGCTCGTGAACAACCCTGACCATTCGTATTCTGTATCGTTATTGTTGACGAGAAATGGTGTCTTTATGTTTACATAAGGAAAAGAATGGAATGGTCGAGTCCAAACAAAGCAGCAACTACTTGTCCAAAGATCCGCGCACATCCAGCAAGGAAAACGTTATGCATCTTGTGGAAGAGTGAAGATGAGGTGTACTACAAGTTACTTCCCCGATGAATGGCCGTTACCGCTGACATTTATTGGCGACAATTGAGAGGTTTTGCAGACGCAGTCTACGAACAACGACCACAAAGATAGAGTGAAGTGATGCTACTCCTCGACAACGCCCGCCCACATCCTGCTAGACTGACAAAGAACATTATACAGGAGTTGGGTTGAAAAGTAATTCCACACCCATCTTAGTCACCTGATGTCGCGCCCTCAGATTTTCACGTTTTCCACTTTCTATCGAACATCCTACTAGGAATTTCCTTTCCGGATGAAAATTCGCGCCGGCCTATGTGTCCGAGCGGTTCTAGGCGCTTCAGTCTGGAACCGCCCAGCCGTTACCGTCGCAGGTTCGAATCCTACCTCGGGCATGGATGTGTGTGATGTCCTTAGGTTAGTTAGGTCTAAGTAATTCTAAGTTGTAGGGGACCTCAGATATTAAGTCTCATAGTGCTCAGAGCCGTTTGGACCATTTGAGAATGCCCTCCGAACATGGGTCGACGACTGCATTGCCTCAAAACTACGTGATTTACACAGTCACAGAATCGAAAAGTTACCCTATCGTTGGCAGACTGTTGGAAATACTGAAGGAGAATATACTGTTGATGGCTACAGTCTCTATTGCGTGTACGTGTTGTGTTTACTAAACTATGGAAAAACGCCACCAACTTATGCACCAACCTAATACGTGACTTAAATTTTTGTGTCACATATGGCCCTACCCATTTTATTGCATATACATCTAGAACTACATGACTACTATGCATTTCATACTTAAGTGCTTGACAGGGTTCATCGAACCGCCTTCTGACTGTTTCTCTACCGTACCACTCTAGAATAGCGTGTGGCGAAAGTTGACACTTAAATCTTTCCATACGAGTCTGATTTCTCATATTTCTTGCAATGATCATTTATCCCTATGTAGTTTGGCGTAAATAAAGTATATTCCCATTCGGAGGAGAAGGTCGGTGGTTGAAAACGTCGCAAAGAAAATTGTCTTTGTTTTAATGGTTGCTACTCAACTCCCTCATCATATTCTGACACTCTCACCTCTATTTCTCGATAATACAAAACTAGCTCTGTTTCTTTGGAGTTTTTCGATACCTTCGGTCAATCCCATCCCACAAGGATGCCATCTGGCACAGCATTACTCCAGCAGATGACAGACAATTGCAGTATAAGCCCTCTGTTTAATAGAACTGTTGTACCTTCTAAGTGTTCTGTCTGTCAAACGCAATCTTTGATTTGTCCTCCAACATTATCCATGTGTTCGTTCAAATTTAAGCTGTTCCTAAGACAGCCTCTAGATTTGTGTGAATTCTCGTGTAAGAGAAATTTAATGGATTTCTTTTAGAAATCATGTGGGTCGCCTTACACTTTTCCTCAACTACAGTCAACGGTCACTTCTCGCACCATACGGCTATCTTTCGATACCATTTTTAAGTTGGTATTGATCGTCTGACGGCTAAACTAGACCGTAAATGACAGCATTATCTGCAGAGCAGTCTAAATGCTGTTCAGATTGTGTTGTAAATCGCTTATGTGGACCTGACCGTGCTAATATTTAATTGTAGTTTTCACTTAAGGACAACGTTTATTCAGCCCTATAGCCAAACATGAAGAGATCGAGGGAGCCAGTCAGATATAAACGATGCCTTACAATCTGGAATGTACTTTTACTAAATTTAAATGACTGCTCGCTAGTGCGAAATAAGGCTAGGGTCTTAATCGTAACCACTATGTAGCTAACATTATCGTAGGTTACTGTAACCAAAGGATCACATAATGCTAACTCTGACGTACGTAATGTACGTTAACAACAGTGGAACTGGGTAACAAGAAAAAAGCGTCGGAGGAACAAAATATTCTTTCATCAGTTTGGATGAAGTACATAATTTTGTAATTGCAACATGGAATATCCTACTCACAATAACATATTGTTATCAGCCCACGAACCTTTTTGTGCAAAACACACTGAGCAACAGTGATATGCACTCAGTAGTCATAATAATATGTTCCGACGAAGAACAGCGGTTCGGTGTGGCCGAGCGGTTCCAGGCTCTTCAGTCTGGAACCGCGTGACCACTACAGTCGCAGGTTCGAATCCTGCCTCGGGCATGGATGTGTGTGATGTCCTTAGTTTAGTTTGGTTTAAGTATTTCTAACTTCTGGGGGACTGATGACCTCAGGTGTTAAGTCCCATAGTGCTCAGAGCTATTTGAACTATTTGACGAAGAACAATCAACGCAGATAGAACACTGTTTCATGTGAGATCAGGAATCCAGAACAAACATATATTTACTGTGTTGCCGTAAATGAACGTATTAGTTTCGTAGTCATCTTCAATTTAAATTCGAAACTATATTCACCTGCAGCAAAGCAATTATCATTGTAACCAAAATTGTCCCAATATTGTATTACTATGGAAGATATTCATTCATGCTTTAACACATGACCTACCACGCTGCCCCTTCTTCTCGACAGTGTTTTCTATTTGTTTCTTTCCTCATCGGTTGTATGGAGAACATACTCATTTCTTATGTTATTTGTCCGAATATTTTCAATACCTTTCTATAGCACCACATCTCAAATGCTTCGATTCTCCTTTCTTCCGGTTTTGCCACAGTCCGTTACTCACTTACATAAAATTTTGTGCTCCAAACAGGCATTCTCATAAATTTCTTCCTCAAATAAAGGCTGTGTGATTGGACTGAAGAGTTTCTATGCAACAGTACACAGCATGTCATTCTCTATGGACAAAAGTCTTCAGACGTAAAAGTGACTTTGTGTACAATCCAATAGAGTTTTATGGGTCCATTAGTTATCACTGTATATATAAATGACATAGTAGACAACATTAGAAGTTGTATGAGGTTTTTCGTAGATGCTGTTGTTGTATACAGAGAAGTCGCAACGCTAGAAAATTGTAGCGATATGCAGGAAACCCGTACAGGATCAACGATTGGTGCAGGAGTGACAATTGACACGCAACACAAATGTAACGTATTGTACATAAGTAGACAGAAAGACACATTACTGCACGATTACAGAGTTTGCACGATTACACAGTTGCAGAACAATCACTGGAAGCAGTTACTATCATGAAATACCTAGGAGTATTGGCAGAGTGCGCTTTCAAGTGGATCAAGCACATCAAACTAATTGCAGCAGAGGCAAATGCCAGAGATTGTAAGACTCTTCAGGAAATGTGTCCATCAACAAGGCAGTTGGCTTAGAAAACCCTCATTCGACCAATAGTTGAATGTTGCTCGTCAGTATGGGACCTGTACCAGGTGGAACAGGTATACAGAGAAGTTTTTTTTAAGACCAATCTTTTGGCAGGAGGTCTTTGGGACGGCGGCCGTTTACTATTGTGAGAAAACAAAGCGCCTATGATTTTATTTATTTTGTTGCAGCCAGTTTCGGTGCTTCAATGCGCCATCTTCAGGCTATAGTACCAACCCCTTGCGCATCAACTACAGCCTGCAGATGGTCCATTCTAGCGCTGAAACTGGTTGCAACAAAATAGATAAAATCATAAGGTCGGCTGTAGGCGTTTTATTTTCTCACAAAAATAGAGCACATGCAAAGAAGAGCAGCACGTGTCGTTGTAGGTTCATTTAATACATGCCAAAGTGTCAAAGAGGTAATCAGATAACTCCAGTGGCAGATTGTGAAAATGAGGCGTCCTGCATCACGCTGCGATTTACTGTTAAAGTTCATAGAGAATACCTTCCTAGGTGAGTCAAACAATTGATTGCTTACTTCTAGGTATATCTCAAGAAAACACCATGTAGATAAAATTACGGATATTCGAGCTCAAGCGGAGGTTTACCAATAATTGTTTTGCCATCGAACAATTCGCGACTGGAATAGGACAGAGGGGGTGGGGGGTGGGTGGGTGGATGGAGAGCCAGTGGTGCATAGAGTACCCTCCGCCACACAGCGAAAGGTGGTTTTGGAGTATAGATGTGGATGTAATAGAAAAATTTCAGTGTCTGGTGTGTCATCCGAGGATTTCTGCTGTACCTTTTACACATTTTCATCCTCTGCTGCCTTCACTACTTCATCTCTCACAGGAGTCTTTGCGTCTTGTAGTGTATTCGTTCCTCTCAGTCAAACATTGCCTAATAATCCCTTTGGAAGTATCGATAACATTTGCCAACTCGTTAATTTGTTAACTTTTGCTATCCCTTTAGCTGTAGTAGGCAGCTAATATTCTATAAATTACCATCAGCTTGCATCTGTCCCTGGAAATCACAGTTCAAAATCTGGTTTCAAAAACTCTACTTTGTCGTTATACAGGGTGGTCCATTGATAGAGACCGGGCCAAATATCTCACGAAATAAGCATCAAACGAAAAAACTACAAAGAACGAAACTCATCTAGCTTGAATGGGGAAAACTGATGGCGCTATGGTTGGCTCGCTACATGGCGCTGCCATAGGTCAAACCGATATCAACTGCGTTTTTGTTATCTTTAAATAGGAACCCCCATTTATTATTAGATACTCGTGCAGTACTTAAAGAAATATGAATGTTTTAGTTGGACATCTTTTTTCGCTTTGTGATAGATGGCGCTATAATAGTCACAAACATATGGCGGTTGATATCCGTTTAACCTATGGCAGCGCCGTCTAGCGGGCCAACCATAGCGCCATCTGGTTCCCCCCTTCAAGCTAGACAGTTTCGTTCTTCGTAGTTTTTTTGTTTGACGCTTATTTCGTTAGATATTTGGCCCGGTCATGATCAAAGGACTACCCTGTAGAAGCCATCCAAAACCTTGCAGTGTTTCTATATCAACTGCATGTCTGATATCTTCTTCTTTCATGGTTCGTAAACATAGTGCTAACGATGATTTAATTACATTCTGTGCAAAATTCTATCAGACTCCTCTTGTTTCATTCCTTCCCAGCGTCTCTGTTCTCCGACATTTTCCTCTTCCTTTTCCTGCTGCCTTATTCCAGTCTTGTAGCACACTTTAGATTGTAGTCTCCCTTAAGAAACGGAATAATTTCTTTTATAATATCATTTATTCTTTCAATCTCTTTCTTATCTGTGGAGTTGGTAAACATGTACCAGGTGTACCGGTATGAAATGAGCGTTTTTAGTGAAAATGAAACACTAATTTTGAATTGAAAAGTAAAACATTTTATTCAAAGTACTAACCATTGCTTTCTATACATATTGACCACCTTTCTGGCAATTTGTGGACACCACGCCAACAGAAATGTTCTTCTTTTAAAGCAAACCAATCAGACATCCAATTTGCGACTTTTTCGTAGGAATCGAAGTGCTCCTCAGCCAATGCGTGTTCCATTGATGAAAACAAATGGTCGTCGGAAGAGGCCAAGTCTGATGAATACGGCGGGTGGGATAGCAGCTCCGAGCCAAGAGTTTTGATTGTATCCTGAACAAGTTTTTCCTTGTGTGCAGATGCATTGTCGTGTAAAAAAATTACTTTGCCATGTCTTCTGGCCCATTCTGGTCTTTTTCGATCAATGCATAGTTCAGATTGTTCATTGTTGTCTGTAGCGATTAGTATTGACAGTTTCATCGGGTTTTAGAACCTCATGATACACCACATCTTTCTGATCCCAACAAACACAGAGAATTGTCTTCTTGCCGAATCGACCTCGTTTTGCAGTCGATGTTGATGGTTGTCCCTGATTAACCCATGTTTTTTCCCGTTTAGGATTCTTGAAATAAATCCATTTTTCATCGCCAGTAACAATTCGTTGCAAGATTGATTTTGTTTCATGTCTTTGAAGCAAAATTTGACAAATGGTTTTTCGGTTTTCCATCTGTCTTTCTTCAATTCATGAGGCAACCGTTTTCCACACTTTGGGGTCTTACCCATATCTTTCGAACGCTCAGAAATTGTTTGTTGTGCAACATTTAGCATTGCTGCCACTTGCTTCTGAATCAAAGTATCATCTTCATCCAATATTGCTTGCAATTCGGCGTCTTCGTACTTTTTTGGTGGTCTTCCACGTTCTTCAATTCTTACATCAAAATCATTAGTTCTGAACCATTGAAACCATCTTTTACATGTTGCTTCTGATAGAGCATGATCACCATATGCCTCGACAAGCATTCGTTGCGATTCTGCAGCACTATTTTTCAAATGAAAACAAAAAGTTAATGCTTTCCGCAAATCATCAATTTCTCGTACAAAATTCGAAGTTATTGATACGATGAAAACATATGATGTTGTTTGTTCCATGACTTTATGTATACTAAATATCTTTGAGAGATGTCATACCAACAAAAAAAATTAAGTCTTGTTCACAACAAATGTTCCCTATCGACACATTTGTATCTTAACGCTCATTTCATACCGTTACAGCTGGTAAACTAGTGCCACGGTGTTGGGTGTAGCCTTTACGTCGATCTTGGTTAATATAATATTAATGGAAATTTAATGGTAGGACTGGAACTAACACTTGAAGAGTGGTTAAAGTACGTGATCTCGATGAAGCCAATTCTCGGTATCAACTGTCATACATTATAAATAAAGGCCTACTGTATAAAAGGTAATGTTCCCTTTTTAGTGAACTATATGTAAGTAGTGCAAATTTCAATACTAAGAGCTGTTATGACAGTTGGTTGGTTGGTTGATTTGGGAAGAGGGGGAGGGGGGCGGGACCAAATTGCAAGGTCATCGGTCCCATCCGGCTAGGGAAGAATGGGGAATCAAGTAGATCCGTGTTCTGTCAAAGAAACCACCCTGGCATTTGCCCGAAGCGATTTAGGGAAATCACGGGAAACCTAAATCAGGATGGCCGGACGCTGGTTTCAACTGTCGCCCTCTCGAATGCGCGTCCAGTGTGCTAATCACTGCTCCATCTGGCTCGGAACTGTGAGAGTATTTGCGTTTATTTGTTCTGGAGCGATCAGTTTTTTAAATGTTGTCGACTACGTAGTTAGATAGGGAGCAACATGAGTAATTAAATATGTGAAAGAATATATCATAAAGGGGAAATAAATGTTACGTTTTCACCCTACATTTTCTTCGTTTCCTATAGGTTCATGGCACACTTAATTAAATGCACTCCACATTTCAGTGGGTCCCCAATCTTACCTCAGTGGCGACCCGTCATTTGCTGTCACTAGACTCTGGCGCTTCCAGATGGGAAAGCCAATTCCGCGTATCGCCGCGTCTCCACGGAAAACGCTTAACGCTGCCGCTGCCTCTCTCCAGCGGGAGCCGGCGCCGGCTTCTGCGCGAATTGCGGTTCTGGCGCGAGGCGAACTGCCGGCGCACAATTAGGTGAGCGCGCACCAGACCGGGACGGAAGGCCGGCGCGCGGCTCCGTGTCAGGTGGGGCGGCCGCGCCGTCCGACGGCCCGCGGCGGTAATTAACCGCCAAGTCGGGCTGCAACTCTGGCCGTGCCGAATTTGGGATGACACCAGACGCCGCTCCAACTAGTACCCTCGCAGACGGAAAATTACAAGGGCGAGGACGCAATTTTAAGAATTAGCGTTTCCTAACTTTATTGCTCCATACCTTTCTTTCAACTGTCTTTGCTCGGCGTACTGGAAACAAAAGGGCTACGGAAAACCCTTGATCAGCTAGCTGCCTGTCTGTTGTAATTTACAATATTTCGTGCATTACTATTGGTAATACTAAATGGATGAAACGATCAGTCAGTCGCCCACTGTCTAATGGCTTCCAGAAGCAGCAAAAATTTTGCATTCCGTATTTTATGTAATTTTACAAAATTAAAAATGGAGTTACAATCTACTTGTTGTGTACATAGTTCCGCGTAGTCAGCGCGTACACAACTTTCCCACTAGGGCGCGCCCCGCTAAGCACAACAGCGCAGGCGCGGCACTCGTCCGTCTCCGCGCGACGAGATGGCGCTGCCATAGAGACGGACCAAAATACGCTTCCGTCGATCCGCTATTAATATGTAACGCAGCCAGTGACATTACTACTAACATAGAACCTTTTCTCCTCGCAGATCACACTCGCGCAGTGATACACGAATGCGTGAGGTATTATAACGAGTGTACAGACCTCCGATAAGTCAGTCCGCATTTGTCTCCACGAGTCTCTACCAGTCTGCATTAGTCTGTAACAGTCTATAGTCAAGTTTCAGTCTGCGTCTAATAAGATTACCATATTCCTGTACATAGCCATGAAGATAAATGTATACACACTTTTGTCAAGTATCAGAGATATATGTGAGAATTAGATTAATGTACCAATACCAAAGGAACTTCAGATTGACAACTGTAAATAGCATCCAGAACCAAGTTAAGTAATTTTTATGCTTGTTATTATTTTAATAAATGTGTGTGAAAATTAATCAAGTTCTGTTTAAAATGGGTCACTGTATATCTGGTACTCTAAGTGTGCAAGTGCTATTTTTATCATCTGACCTAATGGCAGAAAATAAACACGCCACGACAAGACCACGAAACATATTGCTGACACTCACCTACTTCATTATAGCGACAAGTCAAATAACCTGATGGCGTGTGTACTGAAGGTCTTACAGTACACACACCACACTACTCATTAAGAGTTATAATATTGTATGAAAGTTTCAATTCAATAAGTGAAATATTAAGGTGTGAAACTTGAGACAGCCTAAGCCACAGTGTTAAAATTAGCAGCAGTATATTCATCCGATATTTGAGGATGTGAGCAGTTAACGTCTTCCAAGATATTTTACACTTTATTTCAAACATTTTTGAAGCTTTTTCTCGATGACGCCCCCACACAAAATAATTAAAGGGGAAACGTTTCTGACTTACAACATATTCGCTGCTCATGCAGTAAAATTTCTGCATCAGCTATGAGATTCCACTTTATTACTTCTTTACTACTATCTCAGTTCACAACAAATCTCGGAGACATTATTTGCATGTGTTGTAAGGAGGCTGTTTAGGATTTTTATGTTGGTAACGCCACATAGCGCTCTGTATGAAAATCACTGACTGCCCTATGTGCAGTCAGTAGCTGGTTGCCATTTTTGGAATATTCGCTATCGTAGTGTTGGGTAGTTGGATGTGAACAGTATGTAGGGTTGGGCAGTTGGAGGTGAACCGCCAGCAGCGCTGCATGTGGCGAGAGAGATGCCAGAGTTTCGAGAGCGGACGATCTGGACGTGTGTCCGCCAGAAAAAGGAGATTTATAAAGATGGATGTCATGAATCGATATATATATATGTGTGTGTGTGTGTGTGTGTGTGTGATGACTTTTGAACACTAGTAAGCAAAATACATTGTTTGTTCTCTATCAAAATCTTTCATTTGCTTACTATGCCTATCAGTAGTTAGTGCCTTCAGTAGTTAGTATCTCTTGTTTAGCGGGCAGTAACGGCGCTCGCGGTATTGCAGTAGTTCGAGTAACGAAGATTTTTTTGAGCTAAGTGATTCATGGAAGGTATACGTTATTGCTAGTCAAGGCCATTCTTTTCTAGCGATTTTTGAAAGTCATACTGCATTGCGTTAAAAATATTGTGTGTCAGTTTAGTGATGATCAGAATAAGTAAAGAGATAACCGTTGGAGTACGTTGAGTTTTGCTCAGCTGTTTGAAAATCAAATAACGTAGAAGTTTACCAGCACAGTCATTCATAATTTTTCTAAGGGAAGTTACAATTTCACTGAACATATTTACAAAATTATATCATTATGTGACACATAGTTTAAGAGGTAAAGCGTCATAAACATTGAGATGCGTGAAAAACTATCTTCAGCTTAAGATGGAGCGCAAATCACCCAGTCTATACATGAAAATGCGATTCCCCAGAAAATCGGGAATTGCGTAATAGGGTGTCGAAGGTCGTCACTGGTTAGTACCGAAAACTGACATGTAGAGCCGGGCTCCACGACTGAGCCGCTTACGGGATAACTGTGAAGTTTTAAACATTGTTCTAATTACTACAAATGTATTTGAAATGTAAGTGGGTGGATTAGGCCTTCGTCTCATTGGGTTCAGATCCAGCACGTTAACAGGAAAAACAATACTGTCCCAGCGTGTTACATGCTCCAAATTTCTGTACACATGTACTTGTTAAAAGTGGTGCTACAAATACCGTTCTGACGTTTCTATGCAATACTGTATTTGCTTCTGCAGTTAGCCACTGATTCTTTCAAACATCCGAAATCATCTCATACATCTTGACAAAACCGTTCAGTTTAAATACTCTAGAAAAATAGAAGTTCATTTCAGCTGCAAGTTTGCGTGTGGACAAAATTTTTTTATTATATAGAGAACGTTGACTTTAACAATATGTTGGTTTTCGCTATGTAGTCAGGACACAGTTTACTTTGTTCAGTTTTGCTTTCAATGCAAGAAATCGCGCGTACCTCAAAACATTAGAAATCTGAGAGTAATCGTGCAATTTCTGAAGGTATATCTGGTATAATAATTCGTTGAATATTACGTAATTCGTAGTTACAATTATTTATGAAACGAAATATCTGATTGATCGCAAGAATACAGCAGTTTCTTGGAATGAAATAGACCTAGGGCAGTGTATTTTAGAACGTTCAGACAGTACTATCACTGAAAGTCAGAGACACTGGTTTCGTCTAAATTATATCGCATATTTAGTTTATCTTTAAACAAATGATCGATCGTTTATTGTATTAACCACAAGAAATTAGCCATACTATATCCGCACTCTTTACACAGAGACCCATTGGAAACGTAACGTTCTTTCACCGAATAAATGCAGCATTTTATCCACGTGTTCCTTAGAATTACCTTGATAAACATTCCAACTATACCTCCGACAACCTGTAACTTTTTCCACATGATTAATTGATTCGTAGTTTACTCTAGTATCATGTTATAACACATGTGAGACTGGTTCTGACCTATCGTCCTACCCAGCTGCAAAAGGATGCTCTGTGAGTGTTTTAGGAATTTGGTGTTGAACCAACGGACTGAAAGGTAGGAACATACCATGTGACTCGTGCAGAATTCAGAAGAGTTCACCAGTATGGACAGTGATATAGTCAGACAATGATCTCAAGATCGGTTCAGCTACACTTCCTGTAATGGAAACGTTATCACTAACAGAAATTTGTGTACGAGTTCAGCGTAAGTATATTATTTTAGCAAAAAAAAGATAATCTTAGATATTCGTTATCAAGGTTTATTTCTACTCTAAGTATGACTTCATGACATAGCAATGATATCAAAATCCGTATAGAATGGTAAAATATTGATACTTGGTCTCACAACTGTGAAGGAAAATCCCTAACTATTATAAGTTTCTTTAATGGTAAGATGATTGATGATATGTCTGTGGGTCGATATAAATACAAACAAATTAAATATAGTTGGGGCCAGAGATATCAATTACGCTAAAATGCACAATGAAAATACTCAAAATCGAATAGAGATAGGTACAGAGCAATCAAAAATAAGTACACAATTAAAACAATTCATAACTGTACAGCGGCTGATCAATCCTATCCGTTAGATCGGAAATCTCGCGTATCTGCTTCAATTAAGCCCAACATTTGTGAATATGTTTAACTATAGGTCATGGTTGAATGTACGAACATTAGGGGAGACGGAGACGACCGCAATTCTGAGTGTCAGTTGAACATCACTTGCTAGCGCAGCGCGAGCGCGAGTGATTACTTTGTGTCAGCGGCAGCCAGCAGTGGCGGCTGTCGGCGCGAACTGTGAACTGGAGAATATATTCTAAATCTCTCTCGACTGTTAAACACCAGTCTGATACATTTCTTACGTCTTTGGTGAAGGCGAGACTCCTGTTTATTCCCTAGCTAAGTTAATTGACATGGTACATGCTATTTGACTGGAAAAGCGTGAATGTCGTTGCCCTCTAATCGTTCGCATGTGTTACCTGTCAGTGCTCGGTTCGATTCTCCGTACTAGGAGACTTTGCAGTTTAACTCCTTACGAGTTCAGACGAGTCTGTGAACAAGTCTTCACAAAATGACACTCGCAATCGTCTCAGCACGGAGAGAGTGGCCTTGCCCAAACACTCAACGATTTTCTGAAAGAGAAGAAGCCAATTCTTCTCTCTGCAATTAGCCTATATCGAAGCTGGTGGCCACGTGTTTTTTTTCTGGCCAATCAGGGCATTCGAAGTTTAACTTCTGCTACATAATACTGAGATAAATATCTTTTTCTTTCATGCGAGTTTTAATGCGGGTGGGTACAGTGAGTCACCATTATCCTGAGTTGTATTCTCCAAACGTTTTTCTGCAATCTCCGCCCTGTTCTTGTAGACAGGCTTTCCGAAGCGTCGTCGTTAAAAGCAGGGACAAGGGCTCCCTTTGCTAGCGGCCTAAACAGTGGCTGCAACGTCTCATTGTGTCCGCTAGGTAACCTATGGCGATGGTTCCAGCTACGCGGGATAGTGTGCCTTCATAAAGCTCTCCCTTCCCTCAGAACTGCGTCTTGTAGCTCAGCTCAGAGAATTTACTAGATGCAATAACTAGTTTGAGTGATAAGGGTTTATACTCACTAAATGTCGATTTGTTTATACACTTTTCTTTGCCTATCAATAAAATCTGTACATTTTCACATAACTATTTTGCGTGACATATCGAGTTAACCGGAATTGTTTCAGGAATTTATGTTTCTCACGCATCGTACCGTTAAGTAGTCCACCAAGTGATATTACTTGTCTCTCTCCACTCAGCATCATCCATTTCTCTGTTTCTCTAATTTTGCATACATTGGGCATGGTACTTATACAGCAGGAAGTGAACATGTATGGTTATTTAGAGAGAAGTTTACGTATGTGATGGAACGTAATTAACCGAAGGAAATCTCGTTACACCCCTACGTCTACGTACTAATTTTAGTCAGTCTCTTACATGATGTGATGTGCATCGCCTTTAATAAACAAACTTGTATTACTGTCAAAAGGCTATAGCTAAAGCTCTTTTCACATATCTGGTGCGCACTCGGTACTAACCGGCCGTGGTGTGACCCTCTGCGAATGGCGTCATTGAGGTGTGTATGGTTGTGTGGGGACAGCACACCACTCTCCCAGCATTTGTCAGCTTCTGGGACCTTGGAGCTGCTAACGACTTCCCACTCTAGTAGTTCCTCAGTTCGAAACACGAGACTGAGTGAACACCATTCCAGTCTATACATTAATGAAAAATCTCTGGCAGTACTGGGAAAACATCTCGGTCCTTCTTTACAGTAGTCAGACACGCTGACCACTGACCATTAACATTAGTGTCCTGCCAAGCAAATTTTTCATTTACAATAATGGACAAAATAACCAGCGCAAGCATTCAGATTCCACACTTGCCTACAACCCGCTCTCTACCAAATGTCTCTTGAAATAAAACCATTCTCGCTAAAATCTTCTGTTGAACCAACACAAATTGTCACTGTTGTAAGGTTATAAGTTTTACAGACTGCTTTTAACTTTTTCCGTGTAACACAGCACAAGCTCAAGATACTTATTGTACTCTTTGTATTCAAATTCTGGTCGCTACCAGCAACAGAAACAGTCCCCTCCACTTGGAGCTCAACGTCTGTTAATACACATAGCTGTATACCGTTTGATGGTACAATATCTCTTACACAGACCGTTTGGTACTAGCACAGACTTTTGGCAACCATTTGTCTTTCACTTTGTACACATTTTTCCTGCTGCCTATTAATTGCATTCTTAAGGAACATACTTTGCTGTATTCCCTTCTTTTTTTCTTGAACAGTTTCACATTTTTTCATGTTAACAGCGTTTGTAAGAGTAAACTGAATGCTCGTCCCACACCTAGGTGGCGCCTAGTTTTTCAAAGCGCCAGCAACCCAAGTGTCGTCTCGCAGTCAACAGAAAAGGATTTTGAACTGCAGCCCTTGACGCTCTTTGTCTGCACGCATAGTTAACGGTGACAAAATAAAAAAATTATATTCAGCAACACTGCAACAGGCTTGTATGACCAGTTAGAAAGTACTAACAGCACGTTCAGAGGTGAAACGCAGAACAAGTTGAGATCAGGACCAGATTGAAGGACACGAGTTGTGTGTTGCCAAAAACCATTGAGTTTCATTTTCCCTTTCAGACTGGTTTAGTGACAGCTACGATCTTCAATAAGCTGACTTTCACCACTGTGCCTCTACTGTCACACACGGAGGTGACAAAAGTCATGTGATACCCCCTAATATTGTATTTTGTCCGGCTAGTGCAGCAACTGGACGTCGTACGGATTCAACGAGTCGCTGAAAGTCCCCTGCACTTACTTTAATTTACTCTTTCGAGTCCGAAAACCAGATCACAATCTTTCAGCTCAGTATAGCATCACGTCCATGGCTTCTTTCTTGTCCAGCCTCAAAGGGCACTAGGCAGGCGAGCAGATTTTACAAATCCTGCACAGCGCCACAGTCACACGTATCATCAGTGGTTTCAAGGGTCCACCTAATCATATTTGTCTTCACTGGGGCCAACCTTGTCGTCATTCGGTTCAATGTCTTCCATGTCTTACAGTTTGTGCTGAATCCGTCGGGCGTTTCCTGTGCAGGTGAGCAATCAGCTGATGGTTCTTCTATTACCAGGGCTAAGAACATTTTACGTGATTTCAAACGCCCGGGTTTACACTCACTGCCAAAAATGGGATGCCGATCGTCAATAGTTCGTCTAAGCCTCTCTGTGAATTCATGTGATGATCTCCGAGAGTTGGGATCCGCAAACCCAGCAGCTCTATTTAGTTTTGGTAGGGAAGTAGGTTTATGCATGCCGTTGTTAATCGGCATGTTTCATTACGATTTATGTCGACTGTCTTTGCATGGGTTGATCTGGACCATACTCGGCAGGCACATTCGACTGCAGAGAAGCATAAGGCTTTTGAAGTGGTTCTTAATATGGAAGGTTTAGCACCCCATTTCCTGTTAGGTAGTTGCCGAAGAATATTATTTCTGGAAGTTACCTTTAGTAGCGTCTCTTCGCAATGGTACCGGTATGTCAGAGATCTATCGCGCAGCACGCCCAGGTAAGTAGGTTTGTCGGTGTGCTCCAGTATGGTATTATTCCAAGAGACGTTAAGTTTACGGATAGCTTGCATTGATCGAAGGTGGAAGGCGCTCACTTCTGCTTAGTACGGGTTTTGCTTAAGAAAGTTGCTTGTATTATACTATGACATTTCTCTAAGTGCTTTCTCCAGCTTCTGTTCTGCATCCTCAAAGGTCCTCCCCTGTGCTGTAATTGCCAGGTCATCCGCATACAGAAAATGTTTAGTATGCTTAGGTATCGGTTGGTCGTTGGTGTACAGATTAAATACGGAGGACAGCAAAACGCTTCTTTGAGCCAGACCATACTTAAGATATTCATGAGCAGCTAGTTCTACACATATTTCAACTTTAAATGACATGACTAACTGTTTTGTTCTGTATATCGATTCAAACCCAACATCTGTAGCCAATGACTACCAATAAAATCTTTTGTGCCTTAGTTAGAGTAATGCAGCACTGACCACCATTGATGGAATTGTTTGATGGTATGAGCTAGTCTGAACTTGAAATTACATAAAAAAATCCAATTTAGCAGCTATTGCAACGAAAGATGTTGAAAATTGTTTCATTCACAAACAACAAAGAGTGTTTGTGAAAATATGCGATAAAAGTTTTATGCTATAGGGGTTTTGAAACCAGATCCTAAACACCTTGGTAACTAAGCAAAATAAAACGTCAGATAGCGAATTTTTTCACTAGTGACATGTTATAATGAGACGAAAACTGTTTGTCGTACCAGGATCCGAAGTCTGCATACATCCCTGTTGTCGTTTAGCTACGAGTATCGTAGAGGCAAGTTCTGTGCCTGACTGGGAGTCGAAACGGGCACCTATTGTAATTCTCTATAACGCATTAAGAGACATTAAAAATCAATTTTCCCCAGTAGTGAAATCAGAGTCACTGCTTGGGGACTACGTGTTGCAATTAGTTAACAAAACGAGTTCAATGCAGTCCTCCTTGAATTCTTCTGTCTGTGTCACAAGGCTAGACTGGTACTAAAGCGATTTGAACAAGAACATGGTGAACTCACGTTGATGTTTTGGACAATAAATTTTCGTCACTTTAATCCAATGGAACACTCTTGGCAAGCTAATAGCGTCCAAAAACCACCGACTTGTAATTTTAGGGAATTGCGTTGCCTGTACGTAGAAGCCTGGTGTCACATTCCTCGGGAAAGAGTTTTAAGGCTAGCAATTTTTTGTTGATAAATGAGTATGCAAAACTTGATACAAAGCCTTACAGAAGTCTGGATATCTCGTATTAGTCTGGCCTCCACTGAGACAAAGTTGTAATCACACGAATGAACAGAGCAAATTAGGTTTCACGTGAACAGTACTTGAGTAATCTGTTGATTGGTATGAAGGAATGGCTAGGACCACTGACGAACCTGTACCTTTGACATGGGATTTTCCAAAATTGCCACTTGAACAGGTAAAGTGGATTTGGTCCATAACTTCGTTCATGCTATAAAAAGGCTTTTATGCTAATCCCAATAAAATCAGTCAGCTACAAATTAAATTTCCCCCAAACATGCTAGAATTCATATCACACGCAAGTAAAGCTGCAAGTAAACTCTAATTAATCAATGTATATTTAAATAGTACACATATAATGTAGGTATTAAGGTACGCATTTAAGACAAAAATAACAAAGGTAAATCTGTAGATAACTGTACATTATTAAATTATGTAATGGATTGAACCCCATGAATCATGTACCTTGCCATGGTGGGGTGGCTAGTCTGCCTCAGTCATACAGACAGCAGTACCGTAGCTGTAACCACATATCCGCAAGAACAGGTATCATCTTCCTATAGTTAAGGCTAACCGGCCATTGACCTCCTTCTGTGATGGATGCACACGCATTGCCCGAACTCTTACGGGACTTGGTAAATTTGGCTGCATCAAGTAATGCGTCTAATGGGCAGGAGCACTACGAATGTACTGTGTGGATATTAAGAGGGGAATGTGGGTCGCACGGGGAGCGCGCAAGGGATAAATCCCTGCAGTCGCAGTGTCCTCTGCGCCCTCGGTGGCTCAGATGGATAAAGTCCGGCTTTCGCCGCCGTGCAGTGCGGACGTGTTGTTGTTTCCGCCTGCGGATCGCGCGCGCTCGCTGTTGTTTACATTTCAGCGGCCGTCACTTACGTGTCGCTTACGTGCACTAGAACCATGGCCAACAGTTTTCGAAAATCAACATTACGATTCAACTTCTGCAACGACTACGCACAACCAAAGGCCTGAGAAGTGGAACGCTTCCTCTGCGACGTTGCTAAGACCCCAGCTTCCGAAATCTTGGGCATCCATTTGTCCATATTAAGCAGTATGGTGTACGTCAAAGTCGTCAATGACGCGGTATGTGAAAGAATACTTCGTGACACCAACCATGGATTACGCTTTTGCCACGCCGACGCCGATGTCGGAGGGGTCACTGTCGACCATGCCGGCTTAGGAATGCGCACCATACGAGTTTTCGAACTCCCGTTCGAGCTACCGGCGGAAGACGTTATCGCGGCTTTCCGCCCCTATGGCACTGTACATGGCCACACTGCCGAACGCTGGGCGCAATTCCAAACGTACTCCGTTCTTAACGGTGTACGGCAGATCACCATCGACCTTCATCGCCACGCGCCACCTTACCTGCAAATTAGCGGGTGCCGCGCGGTTGTCATATACGACGGCCAACCCAAGACCTGTTCCGGGTGCGGCAAAGAAGGCCACCTCAGATCTGAGTGTCTTCAGCGACGAATCACCCGGAGGGACGAACCCGCAAACAACGTTCACCTAAGAGGCGCAAGAGGAGGCGCCGTACGGTCTCGGAACGAGACGGATCACCTCCCCCTGATGCTCCAGAGGCCGTCCGACGCGACGAGGCCTCGGAGAACCTACACGACGATACGAATGACGACAACATGACGCCGACTGTGGCTTTACCGATGCCTACTCTACTGGCTCGCCCAGGTGCTCATGAAACAGTGGACTCCACCGTTGCGACTGCCTGCCGCTGAGACGTCCACCGTCTCTACGACTGAAGTGGAACGTACGACCATCAAAACGACAGCACCATAAATGGTGTGGAGGGGGGACGTCAATGAGGACCCGTACCGCACGCTGGGGACAGAGTTACCGCAGACGGAAGCATCGTTACGCAGCTGATAGCGCCGTCAGGTGGCGTACGGCACGACTCGCCGTTGCCTTCATCCTCCGCCGGTGGAGTTCCCCTCCACGGCGGCGTACGGCTCCAAACCTACCGAATAGCGATGATCAACACTACCACCATTAGCTCACCCATGAAACTTCAACTGCTGCGAGAGATGATATGGGCGCCGGACGTCGATATAGCACTACTACAGGAAGTGCACTTGGAAATGTGCAAGATGTATGAGGCAGGCGAAATATCCTCAGACTTCAAGAAGAATGTAGTAATGCCAACTGCAAAGAAAGCAGGAGCAAACAAGAGTAAACTAACAGCTTAATGAGTAATGGTTGCATAATACTAACAATGAATGTTTACTGAAGAATAGAAAACAAACTAGTAGAAGCCGACTTCGGGGAAGAGAAGTTTGTATTTCGGGGATAGGTAGAAACATACGAGGCAATACATCTCTTGGAAGATAGGTGAAGAAAGAGCATACCTCTGTTTATAGCATTTGTAAACTTACAGAAAGTTCTTGACAATATTGACTGGAAAAAATTTTTGAAAGTCTGAAGGCAGCAGGTTTAAAATAGAGGGAGTGAAATGCTAGTTGCAAATTTTACACAAACCAGACGGCAATATAAGAATCTAAGGAAATAAAATGGAATCCGTAATGGAGAATGAGTGAGACAGGGTTGTAGCTTTTCCCTGGCGTTGATCAATTTGTATAATGAGGAAGATATAAAGGACACCAAAGACAAAACTGGAGGAGGGAGAATAAATAAAACATTTGACATTTCCGATGAAGTAATTTTATTAGACACAGCAAAGGAGTTGGAAGAGCAATTGAATGGAAGCTATAAGATGATCCTAACAGAAACAAAACAAGTGTACTGGAATGTAGTCCAATTAAATCAGGTAACGCTGCGGGAATTAGATTAAAGAACGAAAGCATAAAAGTAGTACATGGGTTTTGCTGTTGTACAGCAAAATAATGAACAATGGTCGAGGCAGTGAGAGTATGAAATGTAGATTGCTAAAGTGAAGAAAGGTATTTCTGAACAAGGGAAATTATTAACATTGAATATAGATATAAGTGTCAGGGAGTTTTTTTTCTGAAGGTAATTTTTTGGAGTCTAGGTTTGTATGGGACTGAGACGTGGACGATGAGCAGTTCAGACAAGAAGAGAATCTACATCTATATCTACATGGATACTCTGCAAATCACATTCAAGTGCCTGGCAGAGAATTCATCGAACCACCTTCCAAATTATCTATTATTCCCAACTCGTATAGCGCGCTTAAAGAACGAACACCTATATCTTTTTGTACGAGCTCTCATTTCCCTTATTTTATCGTGGTGATCGTTCCGCTCTATGTAGTTCGGTGTCAACAAAATATTTTCGCATTCAGAGGAGAAAGCTGGTGATTGGAATTTCGTGAGAAGTTTCCGTCGCAACGATAAACGCCTTTCTTTTAATGATGTCCAGCCCAAATCCTGTATCATTTCTGTGACACTCTCTCTCATGTTTCGCGATAATACAAAACGTGCTGCCTTTCTTTGAACTTTTTCGATGTACTCCGTCAGTCCTACCTGGTAAGGATCCCACAACGCGCAGAAATATTCTAAAAGTGTAGGCAGTCTCCTTAGTAGGTCTGTTAAACTTTCTAAGTGTCCAGCCAATAAAACACAGTCTTTGGTTAGCATCCCCCAAAACATTTGCTATGTGTTCTTTCCAATTTAAGTTGTTCGTAATTGTAATACCTAGGTAGTTAGATGAATTTATGGCTTTTTAGATTCGAGCGATTTATCGTGTAATCGAAGTTTAACGAGTTCCTTTTCGCACTCATCTGGATGACCCCACACTTTTCGTTATTTGGGGTCAACTGCCACATTTCGCACCATTCAGATATTTCTTCTAAATCGTTTTGCAGTTTGTTTTGATCTTATGATAACTATATTAGTCGATAAACGAAAGCGTCGTTTGCAAACAACCGAAGACGGTTGCTCAGATTGTCTCCCAAATCGTTTATATAGACAAGGAACAGCAAAGGGCCTGTAACACTACCTTGGGGAACGCCAGAAATCACTTCTGTTGTACTCGATGACTTTCCGTCAATTACTACGAACTGTGAGCACTCTGACAGGAAATCAAAAAACCAGTCACATAACTGAGACGATATTCCATAAGGAAGCATTTTTACTACTAGTCGCTTGTGTGGTACAGTGTCAAAAACCTTCCGGAAATTCAGATATACGGAATCGATTTGAAATCCCTTGTCAGTATCACTCAGCAAAAAAATGGCTCTGAGCAGTATGGGACTTAACTTCTGAGGTCATCAGTTCCTTAGAACTTAGAACTACTTAAACCTTACTAACCTAAGGATATCACACACATCCATGCCCGAGGCAGGATTCGAACCTGCGACCGTAACTTCATGTGAATAAAGAACTAGTTGTGTTTCACAGGAACGATGTTTTCTAAACCCATGCTGACTATGTGTCAATAGACCGCTAATTCATAACGTTCGAACACAATATATGTTCTAAAATCCTGCTGCATATCAACGTTAATGATATGGGCCTGTAATTTAGTGGATTACTCCTACTACTTTTTCTGAATATTGGTGTGACCTGTGCTACTTCCCAGTCTTTGGGCACGGATCTTTCGTTGAGCGAACGGTTGTATATGATTGTTAAGTATGGAGCTAATGAATCAGCGTACTCCGAAAGGAACCTAATTGGTATGCAGAATGAAAGCTTTCGAAATGTGGTGCTACAGAGAATACTGAAAGTAAGTGTAAAAAACGAATTTTTGCAACAAATTTATTAGAAAAAGTTAGATTGGTAGGATACATTCTGAGACATCAAAGGATCACTAATTTAGTCCTTGTAGAGGCAGACGAAGCGTTCACCGAGCGAGGTGGCGCAGTGGTAAGACACTGGACTCGCATTCGGGAGGACGACGGCTCAATCCGGCCATCCTGATTTAGGTTTTCCGTGATTTCCCTAAATCACTCCAGGCAAATGCCGGGATGATTCCTCTGAAAGGGCACGGCCGACGTCTTTCCCCATCCTTCCCTAATCCGATGAGACTGATGACCACGCTGTCTGGTCTCCTTCCCCAAAAAACAACAACAACAGACCAAGCGTTGAATACAGTAAGCAGACTAAGAAGGATGTAGATTGCAGCAGTTTTTCGGGTATGAGGAGGCTTACATTGGATACAGTAGCGTGAAGAGCTGGAGAAAACCAGTATATGTACTGAGGATCACACCAACAACATTTAGTTACATTATATAATTCAATGTTATTGTATTATTCTTTGTTTGTATTTAAGTTAGAGATCCTTTAGCTCTTAGCTGTAATTTAACATCATAATTAATGTGTTTTAATAAATAACAATAATAACTTTTGTTTGAAGAGTGTACTTACACGTAATACTGCTAACTAATTTCTAATTTCTTCGCAATTTTGTTGTAGTACCAGATCTATTAAAAGGGAAAAACTGTTCATCGCACTGATCAATAGCTCCTACTGGAATGGAAAATTTTTGTTCTAAGGATTTACAGTGACTGTACCATATTCTATACGTACTCAGAAATATAATGTCTGCATTTTCACCCAAAAATACTTGTGCTATGGGAACTCCTTTTGTCCTGGAGTCATTGCTGGTTTTCTCGGGCAGAAGTATCTGAATTTCTTTGATTGTTTCTTCACGTGGTTTAAAACGAACACCAACATTTGCAATATGTTCAATAAAAATTTTAAACATGGCTGTTACTCAACAACCGTATACTAGTTTCAAAATAAGATTACACACCCAACCGGTTGCAAATAACTGTTAGGTACATTGACCTAGATTTCGACACCTAATAAGGGTGTCTTCATCACAATGAAATGTGGCAAAGGCAACGAGTCAAAGGCAATGTACAAAGGCTGGAATGTTTTATTTCACTTTTGACTTGAGCATAGCTCTCTAAATTCTGACTTTTGCTTTTTAGCAATGTAATTTTACGATTTATCAACATTTCATTCTGATGAAGACACCCTTGGAGAGTGTCGAAACCTAATTCAATGTACCTAACAGTTATTTGCAACCGGTTACTGTTTAATCCTATGTTGAGTTCAGTAAATGTGTAAAATACACTCATGCTCAGAAAAAATCAGAACACTTTGAACGGCCTGAGATAGAACGTTCATACTCACAGGACATATAAAATAGTATTTTCTAAAGAAATGTCTGCCGGCCGGTGTGGCCGGGCGGTTCTAGGCGCTATAGACTGGAACCGCGTGACCACTACCGTCGCAGGTTCGAATCCTGCCTCTGGCGTAGATGTGTATGATGTCCTTAGGTTAGTTTTGTTTGAGTAATTCTATGTTCTGGGGAACTGATGACCTCAGATGTTGAGTCCCATAGTGCTCAGAGCCATTTGAACCATTTTGGAGAAATGTTTAGCAATTGAACTGTGTCGGCGTGTCGCTGGTTCGGGGTCCACATCCATATCGCGGGGCAACACCACCCACAGGTAAAATGTGCCTGCGGCTCTAGTTGTCACTATGTACCGATGGTAATAGATCAGTGTGACCGAGCGAAGAGGCGCAGTGGTTAACAAGCTGGACTCGCATTCGGGAGGACGACACTTCTAAGCCGCGTCCGGCCATCCTGATTGAGGCTTTCCTTGAATTCCCCAAATCGCTTCAGGCAAATGCCAGCATGGTTCCTTTGAAAGGAGGCAGCCGGTTTCCTTCCCCATCCTTCATTCATCCGATGACCTCGCTGTTTTGTTCACTCCTCGAAATCAACCAACCAAACTAATGGAGCAGTGTGACTTCAGCACACGTGCAGGATGCCCCGCAGACGTATACGCAAACGGTACCTTCAAGTCAGTCAGTTTGAAAGAGGGCGCATTATTGGCGTGAGAGAATGTGGTGCAGCCATCTGGGAAATCGCTGTTCGTATGGGACTAAGTGTTTTAGCAGTGCCAATGGGTGTCTCCCGGAAGGTAGTAGAACACGACGAGATGGATCAGGTCGTACCACCCAGACCACTCCCGAGAAGATCGACAGCTCATCTGGATGGCATTTCAGGACTAATCTGCATCCTCCTCGGCTCTGGCGCAACAGTGGAACGGTCGAACACATCATGCACTATCAGGGGTGGCAGTACGTTGCCGTCGCCTACCTTTGACGAATTTTTAGAAAAATGCTAGACGTCAGTTGTTTATGGAACGACGTCAGTGAGGGCAGGAATGGTATCAAATAATGTTTCCGGACGAATCCAGGTCTCGTTGTTCGAGAACGATGGCCGAATTTTGGTTCACCGCAGGCAGGGGAGGTGGCATTACAGTGACTGCATTCACACAAGACGGTTCCAATTCAAGGCCTTATGGTATGGGATGCTATTGGGTACAACAAAAAATCACAGTGGTTGACGCCCAGGGTACTGTGACTAGTGTATCTTTCATGAATGGCATCCTGCGACCTGTAGCAATACCCTTTCTGCAGGACACCCTATACGCCATTTTTCAGCAAGATAATGGACGAACATACGTTGCTGCACGAACACACGTCTTCTTGCTGTCACTGGATCTCAACCTTCTGCCTTGCCCCGCATGCTCACCAGACTTGACGCCAGCTGAAAATATGTGGGATATGGTGATACGACGGGTGCTGCGCTGTGACCCAGTGCCAACAACCATAGATGAACTTTGGAACCAGGTAAATGAAGCATTGATGGCTATATCACAGGACGACATTCCTGTCTCTTACGCTTCGATGCCACCACGCATGGAACAAGTTATTAGGGCTCATGTGCCTACTAGCAAACAGGATACATGCTGAACCGAGGTGACAAAAATGCTAATAATTTCAGCAGAACATATTAATTTACAAGTCGTGTGAATATGAACGTCCTGTATTTAGTCGTTCAGGGTGTTCTGTATTCCTTCTGAACGTGAGTGTACGTTCCAGTAGTAAGATAATTCGGAAATTTCCCTTGGAATGTTACAGCGGTGGGGTGTGCCTTCCAGTCATTCTCGAAACAACAGTCACTTGAATTCGCTTGTTTTGTCTGATCGAAAAGGACTGACAACTGACTTTTATTCCAGAATTTTCTAAAGTAGTTTTTATTGCTTTCACCTAGCTGCATGTGTCGGTCAAGTCTACAATTACCTTTTTCCATTTCTTTATTTAAATTCCCTGTATGTGAAAAAATATGCTAGCGACAAGATAAACTAGCTTTTTTTCCAGCGCGGTTTGCAATTTGTCTGTGTGAGTAATGACATAGAACTAGCAGACTCTTGAAGTGCCCCAAAGGTTGTGCGTAAAGCAGGAAGCATTTCTGGCAAATTTTTTGTCTGCCACATGGGAACTTCAGACTACAAAAACATTATGTGATAAGTAATTGATTCATAATGGGAACGTGGTGAAAAATAGATTTCACTGAAAACAGAAGATTGCTGGAAGGAAATTATACGTACAAACATCTCATTAGTGAAAGTTTCAAGGAGCGACGGTCGTAGTCTGTGTACTGCGGTGTGCGTGGCATGATAAAAGTGAAAAGAGCTCCTGGGGTATTATATGATATCCGTGAACTCTAGTCGATAAACATAAACCGACCCAGCATAGTGTGTACAGTAAGGATTTTGAAGAATGTAAATATGAGAGGGTTATAGAAAATCGGAGTTCTGATGTAGATTACCTGAAAAGTGCATAAAACAGAGATTCCTAAGTAGAGGTCTGCTTAAACCCTGAAGTTCCGTTAGATTATAAAGCTTTGTGCCATGATGATATTAAATTGCTCCTCCTTCATTATTTCCTTATCATCACACACAAAAATGCTATGCTTTATGTGACATCCATGATGATGACGACATAGTGTGCTTGTAAAGATGTTTCTAGATTCGTAGATGCCGAATGTACGATGGGTTAACAAAATTTTACCAGTGCGCTGCGCCTTTTTATTTTGGATCGACTAGTGGCTTACAAGGGTGCTGTGGAGCGGGGATTTCATTCAGTAATGTAACGCTGGTACTTCAATTTTTGTTCTTGCGAAGCTTTTAGACCTGTATGTCTTCTGCAAAAGCCAACGCCCACGTACAGCCGGCTGCATATAATAAAATTACTCTCTGTAGGTGTCTACATCTACATCTACATTTCTACTCGGCAAGCCACCCAACGGTGTATGGCGAAGGGCACTTTACGTGCAACTGTCATTACCTCCCTTTCCTGTTCCAGTCGCGTATGGTTCGCGGGAAGAACGACTGCCGGAAGACCTCCATGCGCTCTCGAATCTCTCTAATCTTATAATCGTGATCTCCTCGGGAGGTATAAGTAGAGGGAAGTAATACATTCGATACCTCATCCCGAAACGCACCCTCTCGAAACCTGGACAGCAAGCTACACAGCGATGCAGAGCGCCTGTCTTGCAGAGTCTGCTACTTGAGTTTGCTAAACACCTCCGTAACGCTATCACACTTACCAAACAACCCGGTGACGAAACGCGCCGCTCTTCTTTGGATCTTCTCTATCTCCACTGTCAACCCGAACTGGTACGGATCCCACGCTGATGACCAATAATCAAGAATAGGTCGAACGAGTGTTTTGCAAGCCACCTCCTTTGTTGATGGACTACATTTTCTAAGGACTCTCCCAATGAATCTCAACCTGGCACCCACCTTACCAACAATTAATTTTATATGATCATTGCACTTGAAATCGTTCCGCACGCATACTCCCAGATATTTTACAAAAGTAACTGCTACCAGTGTTTGTTCCGATATCATATAATCATAGAATAAAGTATCCTTCTTTCTATGTATTCGCAATACATTACATTTGTCTATGTTAAGGGCCAGTTGCCACTCCCTGCACCAAGAACCTATCCGCTGCAGATCTTCCTGCATTTCGCTGCAATTTTCTAATTCTGCAACTTCTCTGTATACTACAGTATCATCCGCGAAAAGCCGCATGGAACTTCCGACACTATCTACTAGGTCATTTATATATATTGTGCAAAGCAATGATCTCTTAACACTCCCCTATGGCACGCCAGAGGTTACTTTAACGTCTGTAGACGTCTCTCCATTGAGAACAACATGCTGTGTTATGTTGCCTAAAAACTCTTCAATCTAGCCACACTGCTGGTCTGATATTCCGTAGGCTCTTACTTTGCTTATCAGGCGACAGTGCGGAACTGTATCGAACTACTTCCGAAAGTCAAGGAAAATGGCATCTACCTGGGAGCCTGTATTTAATATTTTCTGGCTCTCATGAACAAATAAAGCGAGTTGGGTCTCACACGATCGCTGTTTCCGGAATCCATGTTGATTCATACAGAGTAGATTCTGGGTTTCCAGAAATGACATGATACGCGAGCAAAAAACATACTCCTCTTACACGTAAAATTCAGGTGCCCTATTAAGGATATAAGATGAACATTAACAAAAGCAAAATGAGGATAATGGAATGTAGTCAAATTAAATCGGGTGATGCTGAGGGAATTAGATTAGGAAATGAGACACTTAAAGTAGTAAAGGAGTTTTGCTATTTAGGAAGTAAAATAACTGAAGATGGTCGAAGTAGAGAAGATATAAAATGTAGACTGGCAATGGCAAGGAAAGCGTTTCTGAAGAAGAGAAATTTGTTACCATCGAATATAGATTTATGTATCAGGAAGTCGTTTCTGAAAGTATTTGTTTGGAGTGTAGCCATGTATGGAAGTGAAACATGGACGATAACTAGTTTGGACAAGAAGAGAATAGAAGCTTTCGAAATGTGGTGCTACAGAATAATACTGAAGATAAGGTGGATAGATCACGTAACTAATGAGGGGGTATTGAATACGATTGGGGAGAAGAGAAGTTTGTGGCACAACTTGACTAGAAGAAGGGATCGATTGGTAGGACATGTTTTGAGGCATCAAGGGATCACAAATTTAGCATTGGAGGGCAGCGTGGAGGGTAAAAATCGTAGAGGGAGACCGAGAGATGAGTACACTAAGCAGATTCAGAAGGATGTAGGTTGCAGTAGGTACTGGGAGATGAAGCAGCTTGCACAGGATAGAGTAGCATGGAGAGCTGCATCAAACCAGTCTCAGGACTGAAGACAACAACAACAACATTAAAAGAAAATGAAGAATATGTACTGTCTTATCATTGTGATGGGATTAAGACTGTCGTAGTTGGTAAAGAAGATGATTAATTCGTGGTGGGTAGTGAATACAACACATGAAAACTCAGATTTTTACAAGTTTTTGTCGGATTTTTAAAAGTACATTTTCTCTAACGAGGTACAGATCTAGTTCACTCAATCCCTTTTTGTATTAATAATTTTATTATTTGTTTGTGTCTGGCTTACTGGGAAGCTGAGTAAAAGATAATTTTAAATTAACAAGGGACTCTGACGAACACTTCATCTGACTAAATGATACCATTTCAGTCGAGATGACTGTCCTCGAGATGATTGTGACATATTTATACAGTAATTTCGCCAATGTAGTGCTTGTGATCAGCTAATTAATATATTAGTAAGAAGTGGTTTAACACTACTAAAGACTTTAAATACTATGACTTGACATTTACAAAGAACTGGTTGCGAAAAGTCACTGCTATGGCTTCTCACAAACATATTAGTGTTGCTTAAACTCCTATGTAAGTGAGTAACATACGAGTTTAGATGTTTACTTAATATCGCTGTTCATCTTTGATGCATTTTACACCGAGGTGACAAAAATCGTGGTATACTTGTTAATTTCATGTCTGACTTCCTTTAGCCCAGCGTAATTCACCAACTCGACAAGGCACGGACTCAACAAATCGTTGGAAGTCCCCTGTAGAAATATTGAGGCATGCTGCCTTTATCGCCGCCCACAAAAGTGAGGTGCAGGGTTTTGTGCACGGACAGAGCTCTCGATTATGACCTATAGACGTTCGGTAGGATTTATGCTGGGCGATCTGGGTGGTCAAATCATTCGCTCGAATTCTCCAGAATGTTCTTCAACAAACCGCGATATGTTATGGCCCAGTGACATAACTCCGTAGTTTGGCAACATGAAGTTTATGAATGCCTGCAAATGGTCTCCAAGTAACCAAGCACAGTCATTTTCCAGTGAATGATCAGTTCACTTTAACCAGAGCACCCACACGATTCCATGTAAACACGGCCCACGTCATTATGGAGCCACCACCGGCTAGCACAGTGCTTGGGTCTACACTCCTGGAAATTGAAATAAGAACACCGTAAATTCATTGTCCCAGGAAGGGGAAACTTTATAGACACATTCCTGGGGTCAGATACATCACATGATCACACTGACAGAACCACAGGCACATAGACACAGGCAACAGAGCATGCACGGCACTAGTACAGTGTATATCCGTCTTACGCAGCAATGCAGGCTACTATTCTCCCATGGAGACGATCGTAGAGATGCTGGATGTAGTCCTGTGGAACGGCTAGCCATGCCATTTCCACCTGGCGCCTCAGTTGGACCAGCGTTCGTGCTGGACATGCAGACCGCGTGAGACGACGCTTCATCCAGTCCCAAACATGCTCAATGGGGGACAGATCCGGAGATCTTGCTGGCCAGGGTAGTTGACTTACACCTTCTAGAGCACGTTGGGTGGCACGGGATACATGCGGACGTGCATTGTCCTGATGGAACAGCAAGTTCCCTTGCCGGTCTAGGAATGGTTTTACGATGGGTTCGATGACGGTTTGGATGTACCGTGCACTATTCAGTGTCCCCTCGACGATCACCAGAGGTGTACGGCCAGTGTAGGAGATCGCTCCCCACACCATGATGCCGGGTGTTGGCCCTGTGTGCCTCGGTCGTATGCAGTCCTGATTGTGGCGCTCACCTGCACGGCGCCAAACACGCATACGACCATCATTGGCACCAAGGCAGAAGCGACTCTCATCGCTGAAGACGACACGTCTCCATTCGTCCCTCCTTTCACGCCTGTCGCGACACCACTGGAGGCGGGCTGCACGATGTTGGGGTGTGAGCGGAAGACGGTCTAACGGTGTGCGGGACCGTAGCCCAGCTTCATGGAGACGGTTGCGAATGGTTCTCGCCGATACCCCAGGAGTAACAGTGTCCCTAATTTGCTGGGAAATGGCGGTGCGGTCCCCTACGGCACTGCGTAGGATCCTACGGTCTTGGCGTGCATCCGTGCGTCACTGCGGTCCGGTCCCAGGTCGACGGGCACGTGCACCTTCCACCGACCACTGGCGACAGCAACGATGTACTGTGGAGACCTCACGCCCCACGTGTTGAGCAATTCGGCGGTACGTCCACCCGGCCTCCCGCATGCCCACTATACGCCCTCGCTCAAAGTCCGTCAACTGTACATACGATTCACGTCCACGCTGTCACGGCATGCTACCAGTGTTAAAGACTGCGATGGAGCTCCGTATGGCACGGCAAACTGGCTGACACTGACGGCGGCGGTGCAGAAATGCTGCGCAGCTAGCGCCATTCGACGGCCAACACCGCGGTTCCTGGTGTGTCCGCTGTGCCGTGCGTGTGATGATTGCTTGTACAGCCCTCTCGCAGTGTCCGGAGCAAGTATGGTGGGCCTGACACACCGATGTCAATGTGTTCTTTTTTCCATTTCCAGGAGTGTATATCTTCGTGGGGTCTGCGCCACTCTGGAACCCTACCATTAGCTCATTTTGATACCTGCACTTCGTTCTTTGTCTGCCAGTCTCCTTTTTTTCTGTTGCTATAAATATTGTATATTAGCCGTGTTTCCCTTTAGCTTACTCCAATTTTTCTCAGAATTTCGAACATCATACATCGTTTTACAAAGCTGAACTCTTCTGGGTTGACGAATGCTATGCCTTCGCCTTTTTTCTTCTTCAACCTTGTCTCCATTATGAAGAGGAACGTTAGACCAGCTTCTATTGACCTTTACCTTTCTTAAAGCTGAACTGATTGCCACCCAACTCTTTCTCAGTTTTCTTTTCCATTCTTGAGCTTATTACTCTTGTCATCATCTTAAATGAGAGAGCTGTTCAGCTGACTGTGCGGCAGTTTTGCACTTATCTGTCTTTTATATCTTTGGAATTGTGTTCGATGATATTTTACCAAAGTCTTATGGTAAGTCACCACAGCAGCTAACAGTGTAATTCCCATTAGTATCTTAATGTTACCACCCTTGCCTTCAATTTGTCGGAAGGTTTTTGGTTTTTCTGTATGCTCAGTCAGGCCTTCCGACGATCATTCCTTTTGCGAATTCTTCATGTCTTCCTCACAGCCACTTCTAAAATGACTCAAATGGCTCTCAACACTATGGGACTTAACATCTATGGTCATCAGTCCCCTAGAACTTAGAACTACTTGAACATAACTTACTTAAGGACATCACACAACACCCAGTCATCACGAGGCAGAGAAAACACAGCCATTTCGCCTTGGCTGCCTCGCATTTTCTGTTTGTCGCATTCACAAGCGATGTATGTTGCTGTATTCATGTCTTTCACTGAATATTTTTTGTACCTTCTTCTTTCATCGATCAACTGAAATACTTCATCCACTACCCATGGTTTTTTTTTCGCATTTACCTTCCTTGCACTTTGTCTGTACAATATCTATGAGTGTTGTTTTTAGACATGCCCTGCCTACTCTGGTGTTCCTTATAGCAGTACCAACATCATCAGTGAACTTCAAACACATCTATAATTCCTCAGTATTTCGGAATCGCACTTCCTTCCACATTGATTCTCTTACTTCAGAATCCCACTTCCTTCCAATTTGATTCTTTCGGATGATTCTCTTAAACTTCAGTCTATCCTTCACCATTTCTAAATCGATTTGTGAGTCTATATCCGCACCTGGGCACGCTTTACAATCCTATATCTGATTTCCGAATCTCTGTATGACTATGTTGGATTCCAGCTGGAATATTTCTCCAGCTGGACCTTCCCGTGCCTCCCGGTCTTTTCCAAGTGTATCTCCTTCTCTTATGATTCTGGAACAGAATATTCGCTGTTACCCTCTGAAATTTAGTTCACAATTAAATTAGTCTTTCTCCTCTCTCTTTCCTTATGCCAAGGCCGTATTCTTCCGTAACCCTCTCTTCTATTCCTTCCGCTACAATTGCGTTCCAAAACCTCATAGCTATTAACAGACTCATCTTCCTTCACAAACAGGATTACCGTTCATTATTCTCGTATACTTCCTCTATCTCTTCACCTTCTGTTTGATGTAGCTTGTATGCCAGAACTATCGTTGTCGGTGTTGGTTTGCTGTCAAATGAGATGAGATCAAACCCATCGCTGAACCATTCACAGTAGCGCGCTTTCTGCACGACCTCTCTCTTCATAAAGAATCCTACATCCGTTCTACTATTTTCTGCTGCCGTTGATATTACCCTGTAATCGCCGGAGTGAAAATCCTTATATTATTTCCTTTTCACTTAACTGACCCCCACTTCATCTAGATTCAGCCTTTGCATTTACGTTTTCATATTTTTAGCTTTCCTACTACGTGCAAATCTCTGACATTCCATGTCGAACTCGTAGAATGTTATCCTGTTGCTGATCATTTCATCTTTTTCTCATTGTCACCACCCCATTGGCAGCCCCCCCCGAAGATCTGAATGGCGGCTAATATGGCATTCTTCACTAGTGGAGAGAACATAATGTCAATTTTTTTCAGTTACAAACCACACGTACTGTGGACACATATTACGCGTCTTTATTGCTTTGGTTTTCATTGCCTTGTACAGCAACACGTCGTTCGTCATTGCTGATTCTTCCGCCTTTTAGGGGCAGTTTCCCACCTCAAGGGCAACAAAGTGCCCTGAAATATTGCGCGCTTCTCTACCCTCTCAGACAAGGCCGTTGGTAGGACGAGGGTGACTTAGTATGTTGGAAGCCCTCGGCTGACATTGTTGATGATGTTTATTCAAAATTTAAACAGTAGCGGGTTTCGAAAATCGTGATCCAGTACTGCCAGAGTAGAAGTGAAAAACTCTACCGCTAGGCAACTTGTACTTTCTCTCAAAAAAGCTTGCGTCAAATCAGCTCTGATCTGGAGCTGAGACAATTTGTATGCTCTTTGTGACGATTAAAATATTAGCAGTAACAATCCACTGTTGTCCGCAGATTCTGCTTCGGCCCCACAGTGATTATTCTTTGGCACCAGTGTGGTTATTCCCAGATAACAGGTGCAGATATATTACATAGTTGCTGGTCTAGCAATCATCCGTTGTTTGAGCTACGATGTCCAGGTGTGATCCGTTTATATATTACGAACCTGTGAACAAATTAGAGGAATAAAGGTGTAGCCCTATAACCCCGAAGCTCCTGCACAAACAATAGTGCGATGCAGTCAGCCCTTGTGAGGCTAAATACGGAGCTACTTGACTGAGAAGTAGTACCTCCACTCACGAAATCTGACAACGGCCGATAGGGCAGTGATCTTTCGGTACCGATAGAAGGAGTTTAGATTATTTTGAAAGATACACATTTAGCAAATGCAGCATTACTAAAGAGGTGATCATATGACAAAACATTTATTTTTCCACTTAATTCCACGTTGACTAAACAGTGCGTACCTTTTTTTCCAGACCTGACGGTCGGCCTCATCAACGTGTTGACGGACATCGTGACGAGGATCACCATTGTGTGGTACGCGGGCAACGTGGCCTGCAAGATCGTACGCTTCCTGCAGGTAAGGACCCACCGTGACAGAAGCATGCATGCCATTCTCATACAGGTATAGCGATGAACTTACGCTCTAATGAGATTCTTGTTTGGCAGCTTGAAAAATGTTACATTACTACTATACCATCGTAAATTGCGCTACTCCAAGGTTATTCAAAGGGAGTCGTGATTTATAGGTTAACCAATACTTATTTACAATTATTAGATCTCCAATGGATGTGTGTGACGTCTTTAGGTTAGTTAGCTTTAAGTAGTTCGGAGTGTAGGGGACTAATGACTTCAGATGTTAAGTCCCGTAGGGCTTAGAGCCATTTGAACCATCTGAAAGGTATGGCCGCGCGGGATTAGCCGAGCGGTCTGACCGCTGCAGTCACGGACTGTGCGGCTAGTCCCGGCGGAGGTTCTGTTGTGGTTGGAAGGAGAGCCAACACCGTGTTACTAGAGGAGGGCGAAAGCCACGCGTTTTAGCTCACGCAGGCTGGCGTGAATTCTGGAACAGGACAAGGAAATTAGATTTCAGAAAAACTGACGTAGCTGGTGGAATACTTAACTTTAATCCATTAATGACGAATGTCGGTCTTGACGGTACATGATTCAGTATCAATAATAACTGATAATGGCGCCTTGCTAGGTCGTAGCACATGACGTAGCTGAAGGCCATGCTAACTATCGTCTCGGCAAATGAGAGCGTATTTTGTCAGTGAATCATGGCTAGCAAAGTCGACTGTACAACTGGGCGAGTGCTAGGAAGTCTCTCTAGACCTGCCGTGTGGCGGCGCTCGGTCTGATAGTGGCGACACGTGGGTACGACGTACACTACCGGACCGCGGCCGATTTAAAGGCTACCACCTAGCAAGTGTGATGTCTGGCGGTGTCACCACAGGTCGAGTCCTCCCTCGGGCATGGGTGTGTGTGTTTGTCCTTAGGATAACTTAGGTTAAGTAATGTGTAAGCTTAGCGACTGATGACCTTAACAGTTAAGTCCCATAAGATTTCACAGACATTTGGATACTTGAATAGTATGTTACGTATCAAATTAAGTACAAAATGTCCTTTTCTACTCCCTATTGCAGTCGTAAATTTTACGAGGGTTTAGTAATCTAGGGGTAACTATGTCCAACACTATGTAGGAAAATAATTGGCATTCAAAGAAGCTTACAATCGTCTCGGAGTGAATAAATGTGCATCCTGTATGGTTTGCAAGGGATCTTATACTATTATTTCTGAAAAATAGTGGCAACTTCAGGTAACGATGATGGAGCTTGATACCATCAAGCACCCTTCTCTCCAAAGTAGAACACGAACGTTCAATAACACTGAGTTCTGCTGACCGTGGTGACCAGGCAAGACGCGACAATCCATATTCATGATCACAAAGTCGATCCTAGACAAAGCGAGATATCTGGAATATCTGAATAGTGGCCCTATTTTGTATTCAAATGGTTCAAATGGCTCTGAGCACTATGGAACGTAACATCTATGGTCATCAGTCTCCTAGAACTTAGAACTACATAAACCTAATTAGCCTAGGGACATCACACACATCCATGCCCGAAGCAGGATTCGAACCTGCGACTGTAGCGGTCACGCGCTTTCAGACTGAAGCGCCTAGAACCGCGCGGCCAAATCGGCCGGCAATTTTGTATTGTTCATACCGGTCGGTGCAGTAGATCAGCCTCGGTAATGACGTCATTTTCGGTCCCTTTTCCGAACTTCCTATTCAGTAAGCATCTGAGACTTGTTACCGATCGAGCCTCTTGCCGTGTTTACGACAACTGTAACGAGAGGTTTTGGATTTAGGTATGGCCCTCTCTTTCGGTTCGATGTGATTTATTTACACCTAGACTTCGTTATTTTAAGCATAGTGAGAGGCCTTATCTTCGGATTCAGTGATTGCATTACTGATGAGACACCAGGATGCGTCCAGGTGGAAAGTGAGTTCATAATAGACTATTTTCTTTTGTTACAAATATTGTTTGTAATGTTGTTATTGTGAATGATTATAACATAAAAAGTGGTTTCCGTCAAAATTCCCACAAAATACCTTTCATTTTTACATAATTAAGACTTAAAAAAATATTAAATTTCTACATGTCACCTCTTCTTACGAGTATCACATGAGTGTTAGCGAAAATTACTAGTGACTTCGCGTACATTTTTCAGCAAATGGTTTACTTACTAATTATGGAAACGCGCTTGAAACTTTTAAGCAACAATACAAAGGCAGCCGGCAGCGGTGGTCTCGCGGTTCTAGGCGTGCAGTCCGGAACTATGCCACTGCTACGGTCGCAGGTTCGAATCCTGCCTCGGGCATGGATGTGTGTGATGTCCTTAGGTTAGTTAGGTTTAAGTAGTTGTAAGTTCTAGGGGACTAATGACCACATCAGTTGAGTCCCACAGTGCTCAGAGCCATTTTTAGAGCCAATACACATTTTGTGAAACAAGATAGAGTAAACCTTCCAAAATTTCGTGCATTTACGTCTTACACACGCATCATTCGGCAACGAAGTCAGCCTACGTCTATATTGAATGGAATTATATGGAAAAAGCACTACAAGCAAGCCAATTGTAATAGTACAGTGGGTAAGAGAACGAACTGGTGCATGAAAGGTTTTAGATTCGTATACTGCTACGTACCAAAGTACTTTTTTTCCTCTTCGAGTTTGTAACACATTCTGAGACCTCGTTAACGGTCAAAGTTAAGCATTTTTCTAAAATATTCGTCGTTATATACACGTAGAGCGCGCTTTCTCACTAGTGAGTATCTTAGATTTCGTGACTGTTTAATTAATTAGAGATGAAGTTGCTGTGCTTGAAACAAGTGACAGTGACATTTATACTTTTTCTTGCCACAAATAATTCGCTATTTTCTTTCTGAATACGCAGCGATTTCCGAGTGTGTGCTCAGACAGTAATCTAAGAAGGCAACTTAAATTACTGTGATTGAAACTAGCAGCAATAGTCTTTATACTTTAGATTGTCACAAGTATTTATCTGTGATGGAATCCTTAACAAAAGTAGACGGAGGTGAAAGACTCCCGCCACAATATTTTGTACTATAGCACCATATATGAAACATTTCGATTCATCAGATGCATATTATAAACTACAATCAACTAACTTCTATACCTGCACTCGTCACACGCTCTCAAAAAGACTTTTTTTTTTAAATTTTGATTTTATGAAGCAAATCGTTGATGTCTCATATAGAGAAGTAGGCTACTTCGTCATTTGGATCTCTAGGAGAGAGGTACGACCACATTCTATGGGTTCGTGGAGATGTGTTCAGTTTATGCAAGGAACAGAAGGCAATTCGTTTACTGCCATATGATTTTCGCTTCTTTTATTTGTGATTCATCTTCACGAATAAAAGCAGCGAAATACGTATGGTAGTAAAGAAACTGCTTTCAAATTAGTTGCATAGTCGGAACGTACCTCCATGAATCTGAAGAAAGTATGCAACGACAGGAAACAGAAAAAAGTTACCAATTTTTCAGTTGTTTCTATACATGTACTTGTACAGTGCGGTACTACGCTCCATTCCTAACTCATATTCCGAAACGCAAAATCCAAAACAAGACGTCTATGTGAATGAGAATAAAATGACATAATGACATTTATGACGGTGTCCAGAACACAATCAATATTCTATCGTTATCATGCATTCATGGAAGCACGTGGTCAGCGAAATTTGAACAGTATTACGTACTCTAAACACACTTTTCGGTACTGTGAAGAATAGCCAGCCTGTGTCGGTTGCTAGCCGCTTCGCGTTCGTGCCGCTGTGGCGCTACAGTGCACTTGCGCGGATCTGAGGCATATTGCTTTTCATCTTTTGGCGGATGGAGAGCTAACAACAGGGTTACTGTTCGCTAGGACCGTTCCGCATCGCTTCCGAAGTGCTTACAGAATAATGTTGGGGCTCGAACACAAGACCGATAGGTGCGCTAGAGTACCGAACCGATCGCCAAATCGTGGAATGATACATAATAGGACTCCAGGAGCCCTTTCGTCTTGGAACACAGCATCACCCTCATTGCCGAGCAAACGTTGTACCAGGGCACGGACCTTATCGCCCAAAAGGGTCATACACTGCTTGACAGTAAACCGACCTTACGGAGCAATCGTGGGGAGGTAGGAATACAACGTTATAGCTGCCCAAATTATCACCGGACTACCTCCATCTTTCACTCTTGGGAAGTTAGCCCGGCCACAGATTAGGAACAGTGTGAAAGTAGACCCATTCGAGCAAATAAATTTCTTCCATTGGTCCGTAATCCAGGTTTTGTGGCTTCAGCACCACGTTTTCCTCCTGTGGGCTTTTGCATCGCTCTGCAATTTCTGAATGTTCGGAAGGACCCTTCCTTTTTCTTATGGTGCTGTCTGGTTTCGCGAATGCTACATTCAATATTGCAGTGACTTTTTCTCCTCTTATTTTTCGTCACGACGCATTCCCGTCCGCGTTGTCACTTAACGGATGAGGTTTTTTCCCTTTCTGTGTGCTGCATAAATCTTCGATAAGGTGCCTCCTGAAAAACAAAACACTTCAGCTTCCGTGGTTACGGGAACTCCCGCCATACAAGAACAGTTTTCCAACGCTGGAATTTACGTATCTCAGACATAATGCATTCACCACTGGATAGAACACTCTGCGGACCATGACTGAGGTTTACAACGTATTGAGGATATTCCACAAATGCCGTTCGTGGTCAAAGACCACAGCACCATCTGAAAGCTTGGATAGCATCTGCATTTATGTGCATTTATTACGGTGTTCCCGTATTGTTGTCCAATCTCAGATGAATGAAAATGAAATAATAAACTTCATGGTAAAAGGACCCACATTTTTTACTTGATCCACCAAACCTATGGTTTTTCCTACTCATTCCAGGCCAATTATGTGTCATAGTCGACAACGTTCCCTTCTTTCTCCATTTCTAAGCCTTTGAGACAATTTGGAGCCTATACGGGGTGCTCAAGATCTCGTCGACAAACAGGTCACAGGAAAAGAACTATTCACATTAATCTATCGTTCGTGATTTGTGCGTATGAGACGTTCGGGAATTTCCGAGAACTAATAACATGAGCACTTGAAGTTCACTTTTTTAAAAGTAAGTTTGAATTAACTGCCAACACGTGATTGAATACTTTATCGTGAACAACGTGAGATACTTGATAATTTGGCAGCAGCGGCTGTTCAGCTCCGTTTTGAATTGCAAGATTATGTTACCAAAAAATATGTAAGTGATTGAGGCACGCTGAAGTCATGTGGTGGCAATCGGAGCAAAGCGCACCTCACTTCTGAGACACACCCAAGGCAACACAACCAAGGGCAATGAAATTAGGTGAACGTACTGATCAAGCTCCTACCGCCTGATTCCCAAAGTAGCCACCTGTCCTCGCACCACAGAAACGTCCTGGGGTTCCATGTCACTGGAACCAAGTGTTAGTGGAAAATTTTGTGGATGAGAGCAAGATGTAATCACATGTAACCTATCATCGTCCAGACTAGGGCATTCCGATTGTTAAAACAGGCATCAAATGTAACGTACTCCATACCTGTAAATAATAACACATACTTTGTAGTTCTAGTCAACGGCATAGTGATGATAAAATATTTCACAAATTCCATACAATGTAAGAAGTCGTGTGTTCCTAGTACTTACTGTTTATGGAGGCGGCGTATGTGAAATTATAACACTGTATCACTGTCCAGTTTTGTAAAATATGCCACAGCACTTGGACGGAAGGTGTACTGTTTGTAGGTGTGGGCAGCCTTAAAATCTCATAAGTAACGCTTTGAAAATAATACCCTAGTTGTGTTCAAACAGTGACGGGAATTTCATAGTGTCGTTTGTTGTATTAGTACGATTCGTTTGGTTTTTTCCGTTGTCGTGTCATGCAAAGATGTTCATAAAAGGATTTGTACCGTATATCTGTCGTCATCTGTTAGAATGTTACAAATGTTTTGGTAGAATCAGCGATTACTTTATTTTGTACAAAAATGGCTCAGGGAACTTGTATTAAATATTTCAGAATAAAGTGGAGCAAAAATATTAAATACTTCTTTTGGTGAGTTTTCTATGAGTAAAACAATGGTTTACGTTTGATATAAGCGTTTTGAAGAAGGCCGGGAAGACGTATAAGAATACAAATGACCTGGAGGCGGCAGCACATCATCAGCAGATGGAATTGTGGAGAAAGTGATTATAAATTATCGGTGAATCACAATCAGAGAAGTCGCTGAAAATTCTCTCACATCAATCGCCTCATGCCATGAAACTTTTCCTATGTATTCTATATGAAATGTGTGGCAGCAAAGTTTTTTTTCCGAGACTGGTGGACTTAGAAATAAAAAACAGAACCGTTGCAAGTAACTCGGTATTAGCTAGATGAAATGAAAAACAGTAGAGAACTACTGTAACGTGTCACAACAGGGGAAGAAATATAAATTTACGAGCTTTTAGGCGGAATTAAGACCCTGTACTTCCATCGGAAGCATTAAACAACGCAGAGATAAAGGAAACCTGACTTAGTGCTGTCGAAAGTTAACGTTATCCTCATTTTTTTTATTTTATTTTAACGGCATAATACACCAAGTGTTCTTCTTATAAGGTCGAACGATCAATAATTATTATTTACAACACCGTAAGCGTGAAGCATTTCGAAAAAAAAAGTCCGGATTTGTTGTGAAGCAGATGGCAGGTTTCACTCTACGGTAAAGCCCTCGCTCACACTTCGTTGCTTGTTCGCTAGTTTGTGTCCAAATTCAATACTGCATTGTACCCCAGCTTCCATATTCGACACACATGGCCTCATGTGACGTTTCCCTGTTACCAAATCAGGGCGTCAGGTGTAGATGAAATTAAAAACGTATCGCGGAGAGTCGAGTAAGCTAATCCAAATCGAGAGTTCCAGAAGTATCTCGAAGATTGGAAAAAAGGCTGGCATAAGAGTTATCTAATGGAACTGCTTTTCAAGCGGGTAGCTTTGTTAGGCACGAATAATTATTTTTTTCCCAAAAAAAGCAAAATTTATCGTTGTTTCTCGGACGCAGTTCGTATTCCTTAACCAATACGTTCGTACCTAACATCACAAATTTTTCTCTGAGTCTATTCTGATATTAGTCATAAGATATGCAAGACAGTATCTCGCTCCTCTCTTCAATGCGAGGAATAAATTTCAGAATTGCTCTTATCGAGAAATTCGTGTGAAATCTCCAACATCTGACCACAGTGTTGTTAATTATGTTGCGTCATAGTCCGGTAGTATTTAGAACACCCGAAGGGCGCTTTTGGCTTGAAGCCGCTTTGCTCACAGAATGTGACTGGGATTCCAAACTGGCTCTCCGATCTCTGGCTGGTAATCGAACTGCCGCTTCACAACAAAAGGCATTGTACTGGCACACAGACGACCGTCCCTGCTTAAGTGCTCCCGAGCGAAGCCGCGAGGAAATGGTTAGTGGGTAGCTCAGGTCCTGTTTCCCCCCAGGAATCTCTGCGCTGCTACGTTTTGTACAAGTTCCAGCACCTGAATGGTTGAATAGCACTTCTGAGAAATTCGTTACTACTAATGCTGTTGAAAATCTGCAGTTAACTCTGTTTCACTCCAAACCCTGCATTATATAGATTATTGTACCCAATGTTACTAATGCTATCTTGTCTAAATTAACATTTGTAAAACCGTGATTATAATTCTGTAACGTTTGTAATTGTAACAGCACCCAGCCACAAGGATGGATTGAAAAGGTTTATTTGAACGGAATCATGACGGATTTCGGTTTTCTTACATGCCAACCCGTTTTTGGATGTGCACTATCGATCAGCTATTCCTCAATAATATTGTCTGTTTTATTTACACTCCTTACCATGGAGCTAACGATTATAGTTTTACCAACCGCCATTCTCTCGGCTTACCTGAGCACGATGCATCTGATCTTGCGGTATGTGCCGCTACATCTCTCCTGCCAGCCGGTGGCTACTTTTGATGTCCTCTTGTAATAATACTATTTTCCCAACCCGTCGTGATCGAGCCTGTCGTGCTGGAATGCCTCCAATCTCGTGGTGGTGCCTTTATCAACGTGACATATTAAGTCTACCATTGATTCCAGAGACTGTCACTGACTCCACACCAACGTGACCACTCTACATTTCACACTTGATTGTTTGGCAGAGTGTTTATAGAGCCACTTCCAAGCTATTATTCTCCCGTTCCACTCTCGAATAGCTCGTGGGGAAAAGCGCAAACATGAATCTTTCTTTGAGAGTTTCCAATTCTCTTATTACGATGATCATTTCTCCCTGTGCAAGTGGTCGCCAACAAAATATTTTTGGCATTCGGTGCACAAAGTTGGTAATTGTTTAAGTTTTGTATTTATTGTGTCCTGTAGCCTTTAGGAAGATTGTGAATGGCACTGTATGCATACCCACAGACAAGCGCGATACCATTCCGGCCACCATAAAACAAACAGTAAAACAAGGTGGCTGGTCCATATCTGTATACTCAGTGTCATTCACTAGCTTCGAGAAAAGATCTCGCTGCAACAGAAAACATCTTTATTTTAAAGACTGCCTAACCCCCGCCCCCATCCGCAACTTGCTTATTACACCCAGTGATACTCAATCCCATATTTCGCAATAATGAAAAACCAGCTGCTTTTCTTTGCATAATGCGCAGCAATATTCCATAAAACGGAGAACGAGCGTATTAAACGCAGCCCTTTCAGTAGATTTGTTCCATATTTTAACTTTGTGCGACTAAAATACACTGTTCCCCATTCGCACAAGGTTGTGAATGTCATTGTTCAGATTTAAGTCGGCCTTAAGCGTAATACATAACCTATGTCTTTAGTTGAATTGACAACCTTTAATTTTTTAAATTATCATGTAACCGAAACTTAATGGAATTTTTAGTCGTCATGTGGTGGACCAAAGACCATAATTTTTTTGTTTCTTTAGGGTCAGCTGTCACTTATCGATCCATGCAGACATGTCTCGAAATCTGGCAGAAAACCCAAAGAGATTCTGGTCACATGTAAAGCATACCAGTGGCAAGGCGCAATCAGTACCTTCACTGCGCGATAGCAACGGTGAAGTCACTGATGACAGTGCCACTAAAGCAGAGTTATTAAACACGGATTTCCGAAAATCCTTCACCAAAGAAGACGAAGTAAATATTCCTGTATTTCAATCAAGAGCAACTGCCAAGATGAGAAACATAGAAGTAGATATCCTCGGTGTAACAAAGCAGCTTAAATCACTTAATAGAGGCAAGGCCTCCTGTCCAGATTGTATACCAGTCAGGTTCCTCTCAGAGTATGCTGGTAAAATAACTCCATATTTACCAATTATATTCAACGACTCGCTCACAGAACAACTGGAAAATTGCTCAAGTCACACCAATACCCAAAAAAGAAAGTAGGAGTAAGCCTCTGAATTACAAGCCAATATCACTAACATCGATTTGCAGTAGGGTTTTGGAACGTAAACTGTATTCGAATATTATGAAGTACCTCGAAGAAAACGATTTATTGACAAATAGTCGGCATGGTTTCAGAAAATGTCGTTCTTGTGAAACACAACTAGCTCTTTATACTGATGAAATAATGAGTACTATAGGCTGGGGATGTCCAATTAATTCCATATTTTTAGATTTCGAGAAGGCTTTCGACACCGTTCCTCACAAGCGCCTTCTTACCAAACTGCATGCCTACGGAGTATCACCTCAGTTGTGCGACTGCATTCAGAAAAGTCACAGTTCGTAGTCATAGACGGAAGGTCATCGAGTAAAACAGAAGTAATATCCGGCACTCCCCGAGGAAGTGTTATAGGCTCTCTATTGTTCTTGATCTATATTAACGACATAGGAGACAATCTGAGTTGCCATCTTACATTGCTTGCAGATGATGCTGTCATTTACCGTCTTGTAAAGTCATCAGATGACCAAAACGACTTGTAAAATGATTTAGATAAGATATTTGTATGGTGCGAAAAGTGGCAATTGACCCTGAATAAGGAAAAGTGTGAAGTTATTCACAGGAGTACTAAATGAAATCAGCTAAATTTTGATTAAGCGATAAGTCACACGAATCTGAAGGCTGTAAATGCAACTAAATACTTAGAGATTACAATTACAAATAATCTAAATTGGGACGATCACATAGATAATATTGTGGGTAAAGGAAACCAAAGACTGCAATTCACATGCAGAACACTTAGAAGGTGCAACAGGTCTGCTAAAGAGACCGCTTACACCACGCTTGTCCGCCCTTTTCTGGAGTATTGCTGTGCGGCGTGGGATCCGCATCAGGTGGGACTGCCGGATGACGTAGAAAAAGTACAAAGAAGGGCAGCGCGTTTTGTATTATAGCGAAATATGGGAAATAGTGTCATAGACATTATACGTGAATTGGAGTGGCAATCATTAAAAGAAAGGCGTTTTTCTTTGCGACGCGATCTTCTCATGAAATTTCAATCACCAGTTTTCTCCTCCGATTTCAGAAACATTATGTTGGCACCCACCCACATATGGAGAAATGATCATCACGATAAAATAAGAGAAATCAGGGCTTGCACAGAAAAAGTGCTCGTTTTTCCTGCGTCCCGTTCGAGAGTGGAACGGTAGAGAGACAGCTCATGGCGGTTCATTGAACCCTCTGCCAGGCACTTTATTGTGAATAACAGAGTAATCACGTAAATGTAGATGTAGATCTTGTCTGAATCATTTTGCAGCTCTTTTGATCTTCTGATGACTTTAATTGAAGGTAAATGACAGTAGCACCTTCAGACAATTTATGCAGAATACTAAGACTGCCTCCTAAATCGTTTGCACAGATTAAGGGTAGCAGAGGGGCTATGACACTTCCTTGGGGAGTCCAGGTATAACTTCGGTCCCCCCAGATGACTTTCGTCAATTACTACGAATAATAACCTTTGTGACAGAAAAACACGAATCCAGTTGCACATCTGAGCCGATATTCCGTAGACACACAGTTTCATTAGAAACATTATGTCGAAAATGTTGTCTAAAGACTTCGGGAAATCTGTAAATATGGAATTAACTCTGAGATATGCTGACGATGATGATGATGATGATGATGATGATGATGATGATGATGATGTTTTGTTTGTGGGGCGCTCAACTGCGTGGTCATTAGCGCTCGTACAAAATCCCAAATTTTTTACCCAATCCAATCTTGCCACTGTCATGAATGATGATGATCAAGATGAAGTGATGAGAACAACACAAACACCGAGTCCCCAGGCAGAGAAAATGCACAGCCCGGTCGGAAATCGTACCCTGGACCCCGTGATCCAGAGTTAGCAACGCTCGCCACTATACCACGAGCTGAGGACAGATCTGGTGACGATACCATTCGTTCGTTCGTCAGATTAATGGCCAATTGTGTTTCACGAGAATGATGTACCCTGAACACTTGCATTGTGGCAATAGATCATTCTCATCAACGTACTTCATAATTTTGGAGCAAGTGGTAACACATTGTTACTGAAAACGTAGATGCTTTTTCAGCACACTCTGAATGGAAGCTACTTGGTATACAGTCACCGGAAGACTTATTTATTGACTTAAGTTACTTCGTAACACCAGGGGTGTTTACTTCCTAATTACTCGCCTTGACTCTTTTTCTTGGTTTTAATTCTGGAGTACTTTCTGCGTGGTGAAAGAATATTCTTATCATTGATATCGCACAGTGAAGGGAATGACTTTGTCATGCTGCTGATGTTGTTAATGACAAAGTTTCTTTGAATTTTCTGACAGATTCTGAGTTATCTATTGAAGAAATTGAAAACACCTCGCATTAAATTCGTCACTAGGTTTCAGTATCTTTCAACTGTCGCAAAACTCGGAGTGTTTGCATTCTTTTAAATGTAGCATGCTGTTTCGGTAATTCTCCAACAGTGTAGTAACCGGTTTTGTGTATCCTGGAGGATCTTTTCGCTTTCTTGTTAATTTAGATAACATATAAATATCAGTTTTCATTAACACTGTTTCTCCAAATTTGAGCCACATTTGGCCGACCCTTACTCAGTTAGTACAAAAGGGATAGAGACAGTCTCTTACGATCACGTCAAGTGAGGTTTTATTTTCCTTCTAATTGAATATATTTTACGTTTATTTTTCTGTGGATTTTGATTTTAATGTATTCAGTCTCTCTACAATTACCTCGTGGCCACTAATTCGTGTATCCATCAATCTGCTCAGTACTATTTGTAGCTCGGAAGTCAGGCATGTCACTGCAATCATTTATACTCTTGTGGGCTCCTCAACTGCTCGCTCAAAGTAATTTTCAAAGAAAGCATTCAGTAGATTTCCGACGATGTCTTATGTCTTCCACCGACTTTTAACTTTTATTTTCACCCACATAGTGAGGGTAGATTGACGTCTCCATCAGCTATAACTGTATCAGTAAGGTGCCTATTCGAAATGAGACCGAAATTTTCCATGACTTTTCCACCAAGTATGTCATCTACCGAGGAGGAGACGGGTGTTGGTAAGAGGAACCAGTTATGTTTTTTTTTTTTTTATCTACCTCAACGTCACTAAAGGACAAGCTACTTCTAGCAGAAACATGATGAGTTCAGTCTATCCTTAGTGTACATTGTTAAGTATTTCATCAATGGTTTAGCTGAACTAATATCCGGATTTAGTACCTACGATGATTTTAAGTTCAGTGCTTCGCAACCACAATAGCAATTGTTCCTTGAAATTCTGAGTGAACTTGTTGCCACGACTTTCTGGCGCAAGTATCTTGGCCGTCTGCAGGTGTATATTGATGGACGTAACTAAAGATGAACAAAGGCTCTGCCTTGAAATATCCTAACAGAAAGTTAGTGACTTCTGGCAGTTCGCCTGAAATTTCATCTCTACGCCACCGGAAAAATCTTAATTTCTTACAACAACGTTTTCTGGATCGGCCTTCGTCCTCTGTTTGACCCGCTACCTTCGAGAATGTAACAGCCTCTGAGATATTCCGAGATTCCGAGAATATCTTACCTAAATATCTGCAATGTCCAGGGATGACCAAGAATTCGGCATGTGAGCAGGGGTCTGCCTCATGTGTCATAGTTCTCTTGCCTTGCAGCATACTTTCTCTATCTCAGTGATACGCTGTCTTAGTGGAAGGAAGAGCGTGAATATGCAAACGCACCACTTTAAAATGGCAGTGCAGTATCACTGTATGTGACTTGATTTCATATTTCACACCTCCCGTCAATGTACGGCAAAAACAAATATTTACAGCATTATTTAACAATTTTTAAGGCACTGAAGAAAATATAATTTTCCGCTGGTACAAACTGTTGACATGCGAACAGATGCAGTCAATGTGAGACCTGATTTCTCCAGGTGTGTAAAATTTTCAAACAACTTACGGGAATTCAGCCAGGTAATATTAACAGCGACTGCAGATATTTCTGCGGGAGCACACCCCGCCATGTTCAAGGCAAACTGCAATGGATAGGCGATCTACAGGCAAATTTAAAATCTCGGTTCTAGGACTGAACACTAGTGCCACCATAGACGATAAAAGTCAGAGATATCGATAGTGAGACCACGAACTAGCAGATGAAGTAACATTGACTCTGCCTCTCTGCTTCTTGACAAGAGAGAGAGCAAGATTCCAAAAGAGTTTAAAAATAAACCTCCATCCCTGTTTACAAGGTTGCTCGCTAATTTAATCTCAAGTGTCTCCTTAATAACATTGTCCCAATAGATGGACGTGCATGCCAATATCTCGGTGTTGTTGTATAACATAGGGTGACCAGTATCCAAGCAATGGAAGATCTGTGATCAAACATGGTGAAACATCTGATACGCTTTAGCCATATTTTGCTGTTCTAAAGTGTAGGAAACCTAATTCTTTTCTGATGAATGGTCACTCTGGTCTCGTTCAACAGCGAACTGTTATCATAACCTTATTAATTACAACGCTACATGTATTAAATTCATTTTTTCATATGAAGAATACTACGTACAGATGTGTTTGGCTGTTCTGCACACGTTCCCCATAAGTTAGTAAGTTGTCAGCAATTTCTTGATCATTGAAAATCATTGAACATCTAATTTCTTTCAAATTAAGGCCGTTAAGGCATTAAATGTTTTCGTACATCAAGTTAATGGTCGCATATATCCCAGTACGCGTGAGCTAACCTGACTTCGTATTCACTGTACTTCAATCTACAGAAAGCAAGGATCCTATAGCGAAGAATCATTTTACTGTTGGTAGAAGAAGCATAAAATTTAGGATTCTGTGTACATGCTGTGCTTTCCTGTTGAAAGTTTCACGCCGTTTGCATAAAATTATCTTCAGAATTTTTCATATCAGTTATTTCGTCTTTGTACTTCGAGAACCCATTACTTTTTGGCCCGTCATCATTATAATACTACACCTACTACATGCACTACATTTATATCTCTGTCTGTATCCACACTTCGCAAACAACTATGAAGTTCATGGCAGAGGATACAGCTCTTTGTAACAGTTGCTAGTTCTTCTTTCCTTTGCATTCACGAATGGAGCCCCAAGAACGATTGTTTAAATCCTACTGGCAGGATGCAATTAATCTCAAATAAGTTAATAATGCCCTCACGACCCCTGCAGTAGCAACATGTTTGGGATTTTAGTATGTTCCTTAAGTCATTATTTAAAAGTGAGCCTTGAAAGTTTGTAAGTAGGCTTTGTCGGAATAGCTTACGTCTGTCTTCCAGAGTCTGCAAGTTGATTTCCTTCGGTATGTCTGTGACACTTTCCCATTGGTCAGACAAACCTCTGACCATTCGTGTTGCCCATGTTTATATCTTTTCAAGTTTTTGTTGTTGTTTTTGGGTGTGTACTAGTGCTCAACGGTGAGGTTATCAGCGCCCTTACAAATATTAAAAACAACGAATATTTGTAAAACAGCTGAAAACGTTGGCACACTTGCTCAGTCACTCACTCCCACCACACTCGTATTGACCCACACAATCAGTCCACACCACTCCACGTCACACACCATTAGACAAAGTAGGAATAATGGAATGAAAACAGAAGTAAAACGTCAAAGGAGCTAAAACAAATGTAAGGGGATATATTCCTCGCTGACCGCTTAAAACAAGAAAGAAATGGGGAAGCCAGTCACCCTGTTAACACGTTTATAAATCATCCGTAAAATTTTTGGAAACTGGTTTGGACAGGTCAGAAAATCTTGAAAACTCTAACCATATTCGTTTGAAAGTCATTTAAATCAGAAAGCAGTTCTGCCTTCAAACCTGTCACTGCCCTCTGGTGCGAAAATGAAACATGGTCTAGTAAAATTTGGCGCACAGTGATCTGTACGCCATAAGCACCACACATTGGAAGGTTGTCTCACTCTAGCAAGAGACCATGCATCAAAGGACTATAGCCTACGCGAAGCTGACCATCTCCCGCCTACGTGGTTACAAGGAGGTGCTCCACGGCCGAGTAGTGGTTCTTACTAGACGTAGCATGTTATCTGTCTCTTTCAGCAACTCATCTTCCCAGCGACGCATGACTCTGTACCTCAACAGCGAGATGACAGCGTGCAGGGGAAAAGCACACTGAAATAACATAGGATCACGATATTCCTTCTTGGCTCCTCCATCTGCCCTTTCGTTCTCTGCAATACACATGCACCCTGGTACCCAACAAAAATATACCTTATTCCCCAGTCGTTGTAGTTGGGTTGGTGAATGGCGTCCTGGATATTCTGAACTCATTTACAGGCAAAAAAAAAAAAAAAAATGGTTCAAATGGCTCTGAGCACTATGGGACTTAACTTCTATGGTCATCAGTCCCCTAGAACTTAGAACTACTTAAACCTAACTAACCTAAGGACATCACACAACACCCAGCCATCACGAGGCAGAGATAATCCTCGACCTCGCTGGGAATCGAACCCGGGAACCGGGCGTGGGAAACGAAAACGCTACCGCACGACCACGAGATGCGGGCTATTTACAAGCAAGGAATTTAGCAGTCGTCTGCTCCATTGTCCACAATATCGCATGTATTTCCACTTTGAAGACAGCAAAGTCTCGATGCAGTCGGACCTTGATGACACTATCAGGAAAAACAACAGAGCAACCAAAAGAGTCCCTCTGTTTCGAACCACCAGCAGAAACGGCTGTATAGTTGTGGTCGTCACTTAAGATGTCATAAAAAAGTTTATTAAAAACATTTGCAGGAGTGCAATTTCTCGTGTGCAGCAGCAGATCGAAAATTTCCCAGGGCCTCCGCAGCGGCAGACGGTGAAAACACTGGATTTAGGGTTGTACTTGCTCCGCTCCAAATGACTCGATCACATACTATACACGGATTCCAGACGGTATTGTTGCTCATGTACGATTACAGGAAAGGTGTTCCTGAGGTGGACGAGCAGCCGTAAGTTATGTAGACGAAGTGGGAGCTGTGAGTCTTCATGCACGATGAGGAGCTGCCAATGGATGGAGAGGCGGTTCACCATCTTCACCACAGGGACTGAGTATGGTGCTGGTCCTGTAAGCAACCCTGGGCAGCCTAATCCCCGTATGGAGGATAGCGTCAATAATCCTCATGTAAGAAGTCCTCGCTGACCCACCCTGTGTGCGCCATTAGTCTAGCCACGAGGGCACTAAAGCCCTACACAACTGGAGCAGACGCGCTCTGTCTGCTCCCCAAGACATGGGGCTAAGGCACTTTATGATACAGTGACTTCATGGTTCTGGTTTTCAGATCTCTCAGGTGTGGCAACTACGACAGGGTCAAAAATGAGACAAAGAAACATCACCGAGACTTTAAAATATATAATTGTTTCCCTCATATGGAAGTCAGATCAATTAAAAATACGAGGAGAACCTTGAAAATGGTCATAAATACACTTACCTGCAGAAAAGAGAAATACCATCTTTGCATCCCACTCCTCTAACCTTCACGATGTAAGCTGCAACTGACATGTCGCTGTTGGAGCTCTGCATGAGCAACAGAAAACAGCAAAACGTTCAAAAAGAAAGGAATATTATCCAGGACACCTTACCATAGACGCGATCCTGTTTATGGCTAGGGCAAAGAGGGCAACACTTAAACACTGTCCTGAGGGCCACCATTCTCCTACTCAAATCAGTCGTACAGTGTCGCCAATGTGGGGCCTAAAAAATCACTCATCCAGGAAGAACTGTACGAAGATATGGAGGTGATCACAAAAGCCCCATTGATGGAGTTGCACGAGAAGACTGTGTTCCAAGTAGTGTTGTACGCCGAACCGATACCAAAGAATATACTGAAACGGTGATGTTGATGTAGGAAAGCCTGCTAAATCGCCGCATCTGCTAAAGCTAGGTTGTCCTCAGTTGACCGGAATCTGAGAAATTCACATCAATAGCGGCTAAGGAATTGCCTAGTGTCTAACAACCAGACTAGACGACAGTTGACCAATTCGTACCACGGGCTTTTCTACACAGTTCATTAGGGCGATACTCTGGTAAGTACTGGAAAGTGTGTCGTATTTTACTGATTTGAGAAGAGGTATCAGAATTGTTTGCTTCCAAGAGTTGGAAAGTGCCCTGTCTTCCATATCAAATTTAAACATTCGACGGGGATTTCCTTGGACGCTGCTGGCAAATATCTAAGTCTGCAGTACTGGATCCATCATCAAGAATCTCAGTTTCAATTCCCAAATGGAGAAATGACAGTTATAAGACTCAAAATTGTGGGATATGGAGTCCAGTTTTCTCCTTTCTACAGTGGTACAGTAGCGGTGAAACGCAAGATCCAGGCCTGGCAATGGCAGTAGTCCCTGAAAAATGCTCTGCTATCCTCTGAGCGATGTCCCTGGGTGCTTTATGGAGACACCTCTGATTCCGCATTGCTGCTATTGGCGAACGACTGTGTTTACTGGAAATCCTCGTGATAAATTCCCATACATTTTAGAACAAGTGCTGAGTCTTTAAGGACCACTAAGCAGAAAAGAGGTCGATGGCTGAGGACGACGCAGTAGCAGTTGAAAAATGAGTGTGGCCACCTGTACTGAGGATGCACATCACCTGAGACATGAAGATGTTTTCCAAGTCTCGACCTGGGGCAAGTATAGTTCAAGCCCCATAACGCATTATGGGCTTTGAAATCGTGCAGTAGGAAAATGGCTGTATTAGTTGTTCAGTAAGGCCTGTGAGAGTCTCACAGACTATCACATCCTATGGAGGTATGTACAGAGAGACGATAGTGATCTTCTGATCCACATGAACTGTAATGGCTACAGCTTGCAGGTCAGTAAGCGAGGAGAGAGCAGAGGACTGGTGTGTGATATTGACAATCACAGCAAGCCCTCCCTTGGCTCTTTCCCCTGTCAGCTCATCCTTTCGGCGGAGGGTATAGCACCATACCACAGGAACGTGAAGGCGGTCGTGAGAGGAGCTTCAGGCCCTCCACATGGTTCCTGAACACATTCATGTTCCACTGTAATGTGGAAGTCATTTATAATTGGTGTTGTACTTTCACTTTGCCTTTCCATCGGCATGGGGAGGCCACAGCGAATTGAGATTCATCCTTGGTCCAAAATTATTTCCCTTGGGTGAGTGGCATTCCATTGGCTCTGAAGCAGAAGCAGCACAACCATCATGTCGAATAACATCGATGTGGTCTTATCGTCTACTGCCTGTTTTCGCCTGTGTTGACGCTTCCCATTTGGAATTTTGGCCTGGGAGCGCTTCTTAGGAACTTCTGGTGGAGGGGACGGGGCTATGGACTGTGAATCAATTACAGCTTCACAAATGCACTAACAAATGCAGGTACTAATGCTGACACTAGCAAACCCTCGTTAGTATAGGAACATAGACTGACGCACTAGGTATTTTAAGGGCCAAAGCAAAATATGTAATCAATGTGAGAGGTTGCATGGCTTTGTAGATCTTCTTGCCCTGAACGTATGGGTTGTGTTTCGATGTTTTAATCTCCTTATCTTCCTTTCTTCATGGAAGACACTGCATTCTCTACTCCAGAGCAGTTGATCCCCACAGCATTTTACACACCTCGGAGAAGAGGAACAACCAACTCCGTCTTGCCACATTTGGCATAATTAGCTTTAGCCTTAAATACTAAGGTGGCGTGCCAAGAGCGCTGACACTGAAAACAGCGTGTTGGGATGAGCACAAGAGGCCAAACACTCAGGCAAAGGAAACCTGCCTTTATACGCTCCGGCAGTTTCGTGCTATTGAAGATAAGTATGAGGGAGTCAGTGTTTGCTAGATCCCCAAACAACCTTTTAATACATGCGTTTGCAGGCTTTCTCGGCGTATTTAACTTATGAAATCTTCACGGGTTATCAGCCGAGTGGCCACTTGGTTGATAACCAGTGAAGATTTCATAACCTTTTCAATACATTTTGCACATCGACGATTCTTCTTGAGTTCAGCCATCATTCAATCCCTCCCTGGGAATGTTGACGAGATTTATACATGACACAATGTATTTGCTGTACTTCAAGATGTTTCGGAGCACACTTTCTATGGCATATTCCCCAAAGCATTTAGCTTTAATGCGGTTTGTCAGTTGTGGAGAACTACCAATTTCAGCCAAATGAGTTCCATTACACAATCGCAAATTATAATCTATATAGGGGTGATATCTGCCGCAAATTTATGGAATAGTTTTAAATTATTGTTACTAGGCGTCTCTACAACCATACAATTTCCTTATAGTATGTTTCTGCCTCTCATCTCTTTCAAGAAACTGCCACATATTCGATGTTTGTTTTGGTATGCTTAAATAATATTAATCTTCCAGTTACAATAATATTCTCAGATGAAGCGCTTTTACAATAACATTCGTGAATGTACAGAAAATTCATAGTATCTGCTTCTCTGTTTAATACATAAAGTACAGGATGGGGCAAGTAAAAGTAGCCAGAGAACAGAGTTCCAGGTTGCAAAGAAACACAGCAGAAAAGGAAATACAGTACTAACCTAACTATAGCATATGTTGAAAGTGACCACCAATCATCTCCTGGCACTTCTGGGCCCTAGTCAGCGAGTCGCTGAAGGTGGATCAAAGATAGACTGTTGAAATTGTTGAAGTCTCATCAGAAATGATCTGCTGCAGTTCGTGAAGACTATGAGGGTTGTTGCGATACACCTTACACCTGATGGCTCCCTACACAAAGTAAACGCTCACTTACAGATCAGGTGACATGGATGGCCAGTTAGGACAGGGACCAAACTGACCTCTGCTAACAACTCCGTCAGTCGCGAAGATTGTGTAAATATGCTCCAATGTGTGCAACACGTGTGGTGCGCGTGTCATGGGGTGTGGTTATATGCATACATTCACATCCATTCGTATCCACATCCAGGGGTCTTTTTATTTACCCCAATACGTATTTTCTTGTCTCAGTCAGACATGCCTTTATCTGCAGCTACTGTTTCTCCCATCTGAAATTTAGTTTTAATTATTATTGAACCGTCAGTTAGGGCAATTCACAAACAACAAGTCAAGTACACACGTTATTCTAAAACCTTATCGTGGACGTACTGGCCAGGGGGTGCTGGTGAATTAACACACACTGCTAAAGATACTAAAGATACCTTTTTATTTTAAAGTCTTTGTCAATAATACATTTTTCAGTCTGACATAAAAAAAATCAAAAACAATTCCCAATAGCTAACAAATTTTCTTTATGAAAAAGAGATTGCAAGAAGAAAACTCTATTAAATAGCTGGCTGATTTTCTTTAGGTAAAGGATATTGCAAGGTATGACATTAACAACATCCCAATAATAAGGAAACCATTCCTTATAAAAATCCTTTAAGTAGCTGGTTTAGACTAAAGTTAAAATAGTTGTCTCTAGCGCCGGCCGGTGTGGCCGAGCGGTTCTAGGCGCCTCAGTCCAGAACCGAGCGACCGCTACGGTCGCAGGTTCGAATCCTGCCTCGGACATGGATGTGTGTGATGTCCTTAGGTTAGTTAGGTTTAAGTAGTTCTAAGTCTAGGGGACTGATGACCTCAGATGGGTGCTGGTGAATTAACACACACTGCTAAAGATGCTAAAGATACCTTTTTATTTTAAAGTCTTTGTCAATAATACATTTTTAAGTCTGACATAAAAAAAATCAAAAACAATTCCCAATAGCTAACAAATTTTCTTTATGAAAAAGAGATTGCAAGAAGAAAACTCTATTAAATAGCTGGCTGATTTTCTTTAGGTAAAGGATATTGCAAGGTATGACATTAACAACATCCCAATAATAAGGAAACAATTCCTTATAAAAATCCTTTAAGTAGCTGGTTTAGACTAAAGTTAAAATAGTTGTCTCTAGCGCCGGCCGGTGTGGCCGAGCGGTTCTAGGCGCCTCAGTCCAGAACCGAGCGACCGCTACGGTCGCAGGTTCGAATCCTGCCTCGGACATGGATGTGTGTGATGTCCTTAGGTTAGTTAGGTTTAAGTAGTTCTAAGTCTAGGGGACTGATGACCTCAGATGTTAAGTCTCATAGTGCTTAGAGCCATTTGAACCAGTTGTCTCTTGCGAATTGAATAACTTATACTACACCTGTCAGTCCGCCTGGTGCGCTTTTCGAAGACCCGGACACAACTACGGCTACAATTATCTCTATTCTGTGATTTTATGTGAAAATGTTTGCTAGCCAAACGTTCCGAGGACCTTCAGGTTTTCTTGCTGTTCACTGACACCCACTAGCACCAACGCTCTGGCTTACGGGCCTAATTCCCGAGTATCTGCGCTGCGATCGATGTGCAAGGGGCACAGCTAGCCGCTCGCGACACCCCCTATGCCCAATACGGGCACACTGTCCTAGTACCTAGCTTCTTTTATGCGTCAATACCTGCAAGGGAGTATTATTATACTGTATAAATGTACAAGTTAAACCAGAAGGTATTTTTCAGCTAATTCGTGATAAGTAATGGAATGAACCACAGTGTTTCTTCTAGGCTAAGAGCCCTTCTATGTTTAGAACAACAACAGACAGACTTTTCGCGGCTGGCTATGAGAAGAGGCGACTGGTTGCAGTCGCGGAGTGCGAGACACGAGCCCTCAGGCGACACCAACCTCCTGGATCAATAGTACAGCATTCCGGTGGTGACGGGGCGGTCCCTGCCCCGCGGCTGTGTAATTGCAGTAACGTACTTAGCGCCGCTGACGCTATTAACGCACGCCACGCCGGGACGCGCTCCGCGTCCTTTGCACCCCGGGCGAAGGTCGACAGGATAGACGCCCACCACTGTCGCACCCCGAGCTTGTCTGGCGCTGCTAATGTACAGCCGCCTGTTGAGCATAGTTTCTACCGCTACAGGGCGGGACGGAAGACTAAGCACGTATGAATTTGGCAACGGAACAGTCTGTCAATATTTTGAAATAAACGGAATACTTGCTATAGCATACTTCTCTTTCTGTCAAATGACGTACTGCCGTGGTGTACCCACTGGACTTATTTTTGTGAGGAGCGGCATACAAAACACTTTTCGCCCGATCTGATTCCTCCTTTTCCATTCTCGGACTTCGATTTCCGGAATAAAGGTGTCGATCTATTCCACCACCTTCCTCCAGTTCTGCGCCTTTAGTTAATCCAACATCGAGTAGACGTTAAAGTCTAATGCGAGTATAAGTGGTGTCCCAAAACCTGCGTAATCCCTCGACCGTGCTGTTGGTTGTGGCGTGAAGCGTTCATTGGCAAGCTATTGTCGGTCGATGCAGCGCTGTTCAGGCGCGGAGTTTTGGGGCCTAGAATCGTTCCCGCGCGTGTAATTCTTTCCGCTCCTCTAGCGATTAATGTAGTGGTACCTATTTGACACGCTTATGTGCGATTGTTGTGAGGGAAACGATTATCTAACAACCGATTACCTAACAATTCGAAGGTTTTCACATTAGTAACGCTGCTGTTGAAATAAAAATTATTTATTATTCAGTTTTATTTTCTGAGGAAGGGTTTTAGTGGCACAGTTGAAGGAAATTCGGATTCTTGAAGAATATTTTTTTAGAAATTACCCTTTCTATCGTATAACTCAAAACATGGTATTGTACACAAACCAACATCGCACTCTTCATAATACACACGCGTTTCTCTTCTTATTTTTTCCCGGTTGTTATGCAGTTTGATGCAACACACTCGGCATTTTCATGTCGGCACCTTCTTTTTTTCAGTAGCTGGAATGTGTTTGGGAAAGTGCCTGCCCACCAAACGTGCTGGCGTTCAGACTCGGCATAGGCGTCCAACCTTACTGTGCTGCGAGGACGAAACAACGTGTGCACTGTATTTTTACAGTAAACTTTCGATTGGACGAATTTGAAAATCGAGTCGTCCCAATTTTCGACCAAGTTTCTTATACAGAAGGTAGGAATTGAGAGCTGTCTCGTCCATGAAATAGCGAAAGTGCTTCATACAATATTTTCGCCGGGGGTTACTTCTGGCAGAATAATTTGTCATGTACTGGTCAGCCAAATCAGCGCCGCCAATTCTGTCATTGTATTTCAGTATAACTTCAGGCTTTGTTTTCACTGTTCTTCTCTTCTCAGTTTGTTTCAGTTAATTAGCATATATACTGGATAGAGTGTACACATCATTTTTATCTCGCCATCGCATCGCCATCAGCTTACCTCTATAAAAGGTCTTAACCTAACCCTTCTCGAGTTTTCCCTCCATCAAAGCTGCTGCCATTTCTCTTCTGTTTACCATAACTGTTCCAATACAGTCAGTTCTCTTAGATACAATAAAATCTAACAGCTGGGGACTTGAATAGAATCGGTCAATAAAAACCGTATATCCCTTGTCAAAATACCCTTCGAGTAACGACAAAACAACTTTCGACACTAAAATGTATTCAGTATATTTTGGGCCGAACAATGTGTCTTTTCCTGTGTAAATGATAAAGCGACACAAATAGTCACCTTTTGCTTCACACAGACCAAATGACTTAATTCCAAAACGAACCCATTTCACTGGAATACACTGCTTCATAGAAAGCTGCTCTTTCCGCAGTAGGGGGTATTCCTCAATTGACAGTTCTTGTTCCTGAGCCTCTTCAATTTTTTTGTGAATGGTCAATGACAGGTTTCAGTTTGAACGTTCTGGAAGGAATTCCACAGTTTGCGAATACAAGGTATTGTCACAGAAATGAAGGAAATTCAACGGAAGACTAAATCTACTTTCAGACATAATTTTTCGAAAAATTGGAGTTTCAACTTCTTTTCACGAATAATTCATTTCGAATTCGGGTTTTTGCAAAATTTATTGGAAAAATAGCAATGCAAACAACGAATTGAGCTCTCCATTATTTGTAGGTAGGCACTAGTAACCACGAGATCGTTGTTTCAATTTCTCTGAATATTATCTTTTAAATTGTTCTGAATATTTGTTTGTTTCACTTAATGTAATTGTCAACAAGCTGTTATCAAAAGATTACGTAAAATATTAAATGGATCTGGAGGATCGTCGAAACTAATTTTTACTCCTGGAGTGCCTGCGAAAGAAAACTTAATCCTATCAGCACTACATTTAACTGACCAAGATCTTGGAATCAGCGGTCAAGATCAGCTGTCAGCACTTCTGCGACGTCCTCTTCCACACTTCATGTTTCTGTATCACTCTCACTGAAATCGCCATCACTGTCTCCTCCACCACTCGAAAAACTGTCACTAGACCACTCATTGTCACTTTGATTTAATAACAGTTCAATTTCGTCATCACGCAAAGACGAAGAAGATTGGTGCTTCGACATGTTTGCACTTGGAAAGTTCTACTTTCTCACAAAATACATTGTTTCACTGGAAGGACCACCAGCGACCTCAGTTGAAATAACTTTTCACTGTGTAGAGCGACTCTAGTGGCTGATATAGGCGTCAGAATGAATTTCGTAGGTGACCGACTGCACGCCCGGGCGCTGTGCGCTACGTGAAACTTATTATAGAGCGCACGATAACTTGCAGCAAGATAACTGTCCGTATCACAATTCCAGAGTCGTGTTGATTTAAGGAGCATAGCATGATAGTAAATTAATGCCCTTGTCTTGGTCACCAAATTCGCCTGATCTGAACCCCATGGAACACATTTTGGATGCCATCGGTGTCAGCTTCGGTTCCACAAAGCACCGGCCTGTAATTTGTGGGAATTGGTGCGCGCCCGAGCGCCGTTCGTCCAGTACGTACCATAGCGCCAATAGGCAGCCCAGCTCAATTCGTCGAGTACACCCGGTGAGAGAGCACGGCTGGGCGAACGCTGTTCGTCGAGCACGACGACAGTGCTGCAATCGAAAGGTTAATAGTGAGTTCCTGCATGTTTGGAAGGGTATACAGCGGCCATTCTGCAGCGCATCGACTGTACAGATCATCAGTAGATTTCTGAACGCATGTGGCACAAGATGTCTACGCACCATTTCCAACTAATTACATGCCGGTGCTTTGTGAGACTTGAAACGTCTCCTTAGAAAAATTGTACATGATTGTGCTTAAACTGACAAACAATATTTTTAGCGCAACGCAATCTGACTTCCAAAAATCCCCACAAAACAATGGCCCTGACTAACTTTAACCTATACCTTTCACAAATCACTTACCTCACCAAAAATCTTCGTTACTCGAACTACTGCAATACAGCGAGCGACACTACTGCCAGCTAAATAAAAGATTCAAATTACGGAAGGCACTAACTACTGATGGGCATAGTTAGCGAATGAAAGATTTTAATAGAGAACAAACAATGTATTTACCTTAATAGTCATAATATATATATATATATATATCAGTTCATGACATCCATTCTCACAAATTTCAAAACTCCGCCATCTCTCTCCCCACATCCACCACTGTTGGCGGCTCACCTCCAACTGCGCAACGCTACGCGCCGCTAACAGCCAACTGCCCAACGCTACAATGTCAACCAGCCACTGACTGCAGACAGCACAGCCAGTGATTTTCATACGGAGCGATACGTAGTGTTACCAATAAGAAAACCTAAACAGCCTACTTACAGATTGAAGCTGACACCGGTAGCATCCCAAATGTGTTCCATGGGGTTCAGATCAGGCGAAGTTGGTGGGCAAGACTTCTAGCATTAGTTTACTGTTATGCTCCTTAAATCAATACTATTCTGGCACTGCGATACGGGCAGTTACTTAGCTGGAAATTATCGTGTGTTTCAGGTAGCGCACAGCCGTGATTACCACTTCGATTACAACCTCAGGTAGCATCAGCCTAGTGCGTGGTGTGGTGCTTACCATGTGTAAAAAGATTCGTGATTCATCCCAGCAGCCGACACGTATCCATTCACCAGCCGTTCAATCTCGATTATCCCTTGGCCACTGTAATCACAATTGGCGATGTCGTTGGATGTGAATGGATTCAAGAGGAGGTGATCTGCTGTGGAGTCCCATGTTCATTACTGTGCGCTGAGCAATGTGCTCCGAAATCCTTTTATCTGCCCCAGCATACTACTCCGTCGTCAGATCTGTCATCTATCACGCTTTACAGACTGAGAAACCGTCCGATCGCCGCGTTCTGTGACAAGTCACAGACGTCGAAGATTTTATCGCCCATTTGTGGTTTAGCGTCCTTTAACCACTTTCCATAGATAGTCACGACAGATACACGCGAACAATGGACCAGTTTCGCCGTTTCCGAGATGTTCGTTACCAGGGACTGGGTCTTAACCATACGCTCTTTACCAAAGTCGCCAATGACAGTGGATTTCCGCCTTTTTGTGGGCCGGATCGTGGTGAGGATGATTCTGCATTCTTTTCTGTTCCGCTTATACGTGGAGACATATACCCACAATGAATAAATGTAACGTGACGCGTTTATTGTCGAGCGGACAATATGGTGAATTTGGTGACGTTCCAAAGTAATTTGTATCGTTTATAGTCTCCCAATTACGACACTGACTTCCTGCAAAGGAACTGCATCTCTTTTGCTGTGTAATTTGAAACAGGCTTCTAAGAGAACTTCTGTGACATAACATTTGTGGGACTTGATAAAATAATATCAAGATAGCAACGCCGCAATGGACCATCCCGCAGTCAGGAGCCTGCCCTATTACACCAAATGTAAGCAAATACGTAACTCAAGTATGGTAGGTGTATTTACTATCACGGCTTTCACGTCAAATGCTCTTAATATTGACCTCGAGCATTTCTGTACGTTATTACATGATACTGGAGGAATAATACTGCACGTTGAATTTCATCTGGATTTAATGCCAGCACAGGTCCATGTTACAAAGCATTTCGTGCCTCTGGGAGTTGTCTGTATTTCCTACTAGAAATCTTGTTTAAATTTTCGCTACATATAAAGGTACAGAAATATTGAGTTTGATGAGTGTGCAGAACTTTCGCGAATCCTGAAAGACCATTATAATGCTCTCCAAATGTTCGCTTAAGAGTGACTGTCGTTAGATATGAGGAATGGGAGCGACATCCGCCATGTCAGTACCACAGTGACTGCCTTGTGTCCAGTGGGATGTCTTCCAATAACTGCGGCAGCGCCATATTATGTTAGGAACTCGGGATACTTGAGTGGATGTAGACTTCCTTCAACAAAACAGGGACCAATCATGCGGATCTTAAACTTGGACTAAACGTTTATAGACGAAGAGTGTTGTTTTTACCTATTTCTTTGAGTCAGAGTGCATTTTCAACTGATGATTAGTGCGTATTGTGAAGACTGACTTGCCCACAGTTTGTAAGTGATGCTTCTTTCTGACACAAAATTCTTCATCCATGTGCCACATTTCTTTGCACTTTTCATAGATAACGTTCGGAGAACTGTAGCCAATCTTCAAAGTCATTGGCATGAAGGTGCTGATGCAGCGATATATGAAGAGGACGAAATGCGATGGAATGTAGTGTTCGCAAAAAACTAGTTTGGTTGACTCCTTCATACATCTGAGATGCCTCTTGGTGACATTTGCATTGTGAGTTACTGCTCATAAAATGTTAGTTTAATGTTACAGGGCGCCATGCAAATCAGGTCATAATGCAGGCTGATACCATTCCAACACAATATGCTCTCATGCAGCACAGTCTAAATGTTAGAGCCCACAAAACCCTGACATATAGGCTACCTGGCAAAGCAGATTGAAGCAGACTGATACTGTTCCCACACAACATGTCCACCGTGCACGGTACCCTGTATGCCAGGGGCTAAGAACATGCTTTTGCCCGTATCTCAGCTCCTATTGGAGGTAGGAGGCTATAGAGCCTGCAGTGCTGGTACTGTTCCTGTGGCAAATTTTTTTGATCCAAGGGTTTGGAGGAGGTCTTGGACATACCCACATACATTCTGCTTTATGCATGTAACAGATCATCCTCTACGCTAATTTGATCGAAAATTGAAGCCTTTCAAAACTGAATGGTAAGGTAGTTGATACAGATATAATTCGTCGTATTAGTACTGACTTGTTCTTTTCTTTACCAGTAAATATTTCTACTTCTATGGTGTTGTTCAGTAGTTCTTTTGCGATGGAATATTGTGAAACATGACTGAAATGAGAAATTCTAGGATATTGTGAATACACATCAATGACAGGTTTTTGCAAAACACGAAAATTTGTGCCGAACCGGGTATTGAATTTCATGCTAAATGCAGGTGGTCACCCTAACACCTTCGGGTCTATGAGACACCTCTAAAACCGATTCAGATTTCCATATGCCATGTTGTCCACATCCCTGATCTTTATACATAGTGATTCCCGCACAGGTAAAGATACACATTTCTTCTATCATTATCACATCGTCAATGCAGCCACATCGTTGGTTATTACTATGTTCTAAACATTAATGGTGGTGTCTGTTTGTTCTATATTGTGTCTCCCTACCACTTTCTCGCAACGGAGCTCTGAGCGTGTTTTTTAGGGAATTAACTAGTTTGAACCTGGGACCTGTTGCTGGTAAGGAGACGCCAGACCACACATGGCATGTAGAATTCAGAAGAGTTCAGTGAGACTAGAGATGATATAACCAAATACTTAATGATCTCAGCGTCAGCTCCACTGCACTCCCTGTAAAAGAATCTTAATACTAACTAAATTTAGTGGAAGGGGTTCAAGGCTATCCTAATTTTAGTTAGCTGGTAAAATAACGTCGAAAAAGCAGTTAAGTTTACCATTGGAAATTTTATTCTACTCACAAAACATTGTTTATAAATTGCACTATTTATAAAAGGAGATGTTTTAATACAGGATGGTAAAAACCATCTGCGTTCACGAAAAATGTGAACGAATATTCCCTGAGTGGGTTTCCAAGTTCTACAATCGATCGAAGGATGACCTATGCCATATCACATCTATAATCTAGGTTTAATTTAAGTTTCACAAAAGAGAAAACTATGAAAATGGTCTACAGTGACCCTCAATTATCTTTAATTACTTATCTAACTTGTCGTAAATTACAGTGGCTGATGTAGCTTCTCAATAACTATATAAAAGAAAAATCATCGCGTTGCAGATCTGTTCTTCAAGTGGCAAATGTGAACACTATGAGTTTTAATTAACGATGGACACTAGTGTTACGCAAAAAAGGAGTTAAAAGATGAGACTTCTGCAGTTCTGAGTGTAGCTTTATGCGCTGTTATGCGGCATAGCGTACGTTCATTACCTTGTCGGTGTTCGTCAGGGGGGCGGCTCCCGGCGCAGCAGCCATCCAGCTCGCCGTCTCGGAACTAACTCTCCCTAACTTCTCCTTACTACATTTACCGAAGTTGGTTTAAAAAAAAAGGAAACTATCTGGCTGTGTTTTCATCTGACCAATCAGGATCTCAATGTAAACCTTAAGCTCCATCTACAAAAATTCTGTCTATCCAATGAGAAACGTTATACTTTTCGTGGTGGAGCAATGTTTTTTAAAGTTTGCAACGTAACAGAGACGCTAAAAAGTCTCACGCTAAAACCTGCAGCTGGTGTGGTCCTTTTAGCGTTATCGTAAGATCTATACTGTTCTTCTGGAGGGCTCTATCTTTTAACATGGGCTGCGGAGTGGTCCTTATGTAACAGACACGCGAAAAGGCTCACGCTAAAACTTGCAGGTGGTAGTGGCCCATTTTGTCTTATCGTAAAATCTATACTGTTTTTCTGGAGGGCTCTAGCTTTTAACATGGGCTGGGGGGTGGTCCTTGACGTAACAGAGACGCGAAAAAGTCTCACGCTAAAACGTGCGGGTGGTAGTCTTAGAGGTAGGCTGGCGACGTGGGTGTCCTGTCCATGCCTTATCGTAGGGCCTTCTAGCTTAACACTTTTCTCCTCTCGGCTACTGTTCTCGTTTCTCCCCTCGGAACTGCGTCGGTCTCACGGTGGGAAGGTACGACATGCATTTAGGCATTCTTGTGTTAGTCTGTGGTATTCCATTTGCTCACTCGTTACTCGTATTACTTTGGTTAATTTAATGTCACGATTTATTCGGAGCTATGTGACATACTACTGGATTTACTTATAATGTCAGGGTTTTCATGGAAGGTGTTGGATTTGCCTGACACCTTACAATGTCTCTGTTTATACATGCATGGATGTCTGAAGGACGTTGTAAGGTAGGTTACGGGCACTGTAGAAACACAGACATTGTAGTAATGAATGACACAGATGCCTCTATGGGCTCAAAATGACGATAATAATAACGAAAAGGACTCTTTATCTGTGTGAGAATCACAAAGTGCGAGCATCAGAGATAGAGACGACGCGACATATGAATGTTTGAATCGGACATGGAGGCTTGCTCAAATAGCCGACTCTATTAAGGCAATAAGAGGGAAATCCGAGTTCGAGTGCTGCTCAAATTTTCAAGTGTCCCTAACGATGACATTGAAGAGTCTTCAGAACACACGAATCCATTAACTGTAATATTTAGAGAAGCTGTAATTATAAAAAAATATGTCTCTGAGCACGGTGGGACTTAACATCGGAGGTCATCAGTCCCCTAGAACTTAGAACTGGTTAAACTTAACTAACCTAAGGACGTCACACACATCCATGCCCGAGGCAGGATTCGAACCTGCGACCGTAGCGGTCACGCGGTTCTAGACTGAAGCGGCTAGAACAGCACGGCCTCACCGGCCGGCCACAGTTAGTCATTTTCCTCTGAATCTAATGGTATATTGCAGTCCAGATTCGCGTATATTCACTTAGCGTAACATTCCTTCATAATTTAAAATAGAATTAGGTGTTACATGAATGCGCGGTGTAACTGTTGCTCGGTGAGAGTATGGGTCGGCCGTGAGGCAGTGGTTAACGCACTTGCCTAGTAAGCAGAAGGTCCCGGATTAGAATCCCGCTGCAGTAGACATTTTCATTCGTCACTTGATTTAAGTTGTCCCCTGACGCGGAAGGAGTTGGAATTTCATAGTGGATAGGTTACAGCGATAGAGGGTGGGGACTTGCTGATTTGGCGCGCGGGATTAACCTAGCGGTCTGGGTCGCTGCAGTCATGGACTGTGCGGCTGGTCCCGGTGGAGGTTCGAGTCCTCCCTCGGGCATGGGTGTGTGTGTTTTTACTTAGGATAATTTAGGTTAAATAGTGTGTAAGCTTAGGGACTGATGACCTTAGTAGTTAAGTCCCATAAGATTTCACACACATTTGAACATTTTTTTGAACTTGCTGTTTCGATTCTTACAGCGTGTGCCATGGTTGTAGTCAGGGGCGTATGAGGTGTAAGCTGCTGTTCACCTCCTGCATGACGCAGGTCACAATGTGTCAGTTACTCGGCGGTAGCGCTCGCGTATCGTTTTGTTAGTGCTATGTGCTGGACTGTGATGCCTGGCAGCCAAGATGGAGGAAGCCCGAGGCCATCTTCTCTGTTCATGCGGATAGCGCGTGTTGATATTTCAATGGCCTTACAAATCTTGCGTTGCACCGTCCCTTTCTGCTCGATTACTATGCGGATTTGGTCATATTTTATCTCCTTGTCGCAGTCCTTCTGGTGTTCAGCCACTGCTGCAGACTTGTTGTGCTGCCAGAGTCGAATGTAGCGCTCGTGCTCCTGTATTCGCGTTGCAAATAGCCTGCTAGTTTCCCCATTTACACTTCTCCGTACTCTTTTTCCACCATGTATACGCCTGCAGTGTGCAGGGCGTCTACCTTGCCCTTGGTGGACCGTATCAGGTCCTGGACTTCGCGGCTGCTGCAGGACACGGGCTGGACAGCAACCTGGTGATGGTGATTACCAATCTTGTCACGTTTGGTAAGTGTACTGCTAACTGCAGTTTGTCTATTTCCTGCCTGTCGTGCTTTCTTTTCTTCGTTTCTACGGCTGTGTGAAAGGACGAGGCAGATGCTATGCACACTGAAGGCGTGTGCAAGGTGAAATGTAGATACGTATAGAGGCCAGTAGCAACGTGCAGACGGGAACAGTGCACCACATTCGACTTGTGCAGCACAAGAAATATACATTGGTTGACGACCATAAAGACTGGGGCGAGGAAGAAAAATTTCACGAAAAGGGCGTACCTCCCACGCAACTGGGGTTGGTGAAACACAAGAGCAGGGAGACCATAGGAACATCAAAATACCCTACGATATGAACACGCGGGATGGACACAGGTTTATCCAACCTGGCTACCACCCATCAGAGCCCAACATGCCGCGCGAGAAACATGAGATGCGAGCGCTACAGCGAGCAACCGCCGCCGAGCAGCCAGCGTCCGGCGGGAGAGAAACTGCAGCCCACACCTCATGGGCGGAAGACTATCAACCATTCACATGCCATAAGAGGCAACAGACAACAACGGATCTCCACTCCCTCCACCACTGTTACCTATCACAAAAAATTTCTCACTCCTTCCGCCTCAAGAGACAAATTACATCGACCTGTTTTATAATTTTGTGGTAGTGCCATGCTCTGTGAGCAGTCACGAGGAAATTCAGATGACTCTGGACAGCAAAATATGTCACTAGTCACAGCAGGACACGACTGTAACCAAGGCCAAAACACTGTTTTCACCAGCGATATTTTTTGTATCTTTTTTTTTTTTTTTTTTTTTTTTTTTTTTTTTTTTTTTTTTACAGTATGATGCGATGCTGCACTCAGAAATCCCGTATGTCAACTGACTCTGGCCGCAAAGGCCTACACAACTATGTTACGGTACTTCGTTTTTATCCGTAAATGGCTGAGGCACAAGGTATATGCCAAAATCTTTCTGACACCTCCGTCAGAGGAGTACATATACCGGCTCTGTTGTTGTTAAGATTGTAGGGCAAGCGGTTTTCAGATGTGGGTAGTACGGACCCAAAAAAGGAAAAATCTAACAAATGCTGGCACTAAAATGCATGCCTTCAGAGCTGTGAGCACTTGTTCGTCTTCACTAATGTGAAACATATGTCATCATTTGTAGTGATTAGCGCCGGCAATTGACGTAGTTATTGTGTTCTGAATTGTTCTGCTTCAAAATGGTTCAAATGGCTCTGAGCACTATGGGACTTAAATTCTAAGGTCATCAGTCCCCTTAACTAACCTAAGGACATCACACACATCCAAGCCCGAGGCAGGATTCGAACCTGTGACCGTAGCGGTCGCGCGGTTCCAGACTGTAGCGCCTTGAACGGCTCGGCCACTCTGGCCGGCGAATAGTTCTGTTCCACTTTCATTACGTACGTTGCATTTCGAAAACATGTGTTTTATGTGATTTAGGATTTGTAATTGCATATTTGTCTACCGTGAACATTGTCCAGGACTGAAACACTGTGGTAAATACATTGCATTGGAGTCAGTATCTGTGTTATGCATTTCCTACCGTTGAAAATTGCATTCAGTGTTAATAAAACTCTTTCCTTCAGAAGAGCTTTTCCTGTTATTGTCAGTCTGCATCTTACGTCCTGTCTACTTTGAGCATCATCAGTTATTTTCATGCCCAAATAGTGAAACTCGCGTGTTTCTTTTAGAGTCTCATTTCCGAATCTAATTTCCTAAAAATCGCCTGATTTAATTCGATAACATTCCATTGCAATAGCTTTACATATGTTGATGTTCATCTTATAACAACTTTTGAAGGCGCTATCCGCATTGCATAGCACAAAAAAGTATTTTTACTCCTTCTTTCAAATCTCGGATCTTCAGTCTTTCCAGGTCTGCGGTATTCCCCCCTACTTCGTTTGCGTTTTCCGTTTCCTAAAAACTTCCTAAACATACAGTATCATCAATTTTTGTGTGATTTTTGAAATAATACTGGCAATATCAAGTTCAAGGTTGAACGAACAATCAAGATCGCAATAATAAATCTTTATTAACCGGTTTCGGCTTATGTAAAAGCCATTTGCAGATTTTCCGACCATTATTAAGAAGATTTGACCTCGTAAACAATGAGACGAGTGAAGAACTGACGTATCATACGTTTAAAAAAATCTGTTCTTTACTAAGACACTGCTACAGTCGAGTCAGCTTAAGGGTATCCCTGAGACATGACAGCGCTTTAGACAGCTTTCAGCTGTGAAGAACAAATGGCTATAGGTGCAAACTATAGCCGTCTGTAGAGCTATGAAGAGGCGTTGTCACAGAGCACCTTAGAGATGTTTACAAAATGGCGTTGTCATTACGAGAAGCAGCTGAGCATAGAAACTGTCTGTGATCATGGGTTTTTTTTTAATTAGATACTGAACTTATACATTTGTTATGCATATTTCTTTGTACGAATGTTTGATAATTTCAAACGTGTTATCACGAATACATGGAAATAGATCTTTTTTCCGATACTTCGCTACAAACGTAGTTAATTTTTTGTTTTCTTTTTAATAAAAAATTGGCAAAATGAATACCTGGACAATGCCGGTTTTGTCAGCTAGTATTAAAAGAAACAAATAGCTTCTTTCAGGTGTAACTAGACAACAGAAATGACGTATTCTGAGCTTCTTCTTCTATTGAAATACATCAGTTGCTTCAAAACGCTTTTCCAAAAGAAGTATCAAAAATAACATTCGTAATGTTCTCGTAGCAGGTTTTGGAGGATTAGTTGATGGTAACCACCTCCGCGCCTCATCCTCCACACACACTATACGTTTGTCACGGCGAGTGAGAGGTGGTTCAGACTTCTAATAGGCCTCCATATTAGTAGAGCTGGGGAAATTTTCTAAAATAGAATCAAAATAGGAAAACTTGAATTACTGGAAAGATTCAGATGAAGTGAATATAAATAACAGGATGAATATGAAAAGGCACCGTTAAATTCAAGAAATTTAGTCTAAAAGAACGAAGTCCTCTTTAGGCTACAACAGAACCAACTTTTGTTACGTAGAATTTAGGTTATGACGACCAAATCAGTTTTCATTGGGAACAATCTATTTGCAATAGAACGAATGATCGCAATAGCTCAGTAGCGAGTTGAATAGAATTATATCACAGCAGCCAACCCCGAATGTATACAGTCAGTGAACATATCGAGTAGTATTTTACGCAATGTTACTGCTGATAATGTGGCGAATTTTCTTGGCGTACTGAAGTAATTTTGAACAATTGTAACCACCAAATTATTCAGACGAGTTCCTTTTAAATATAACTATATAGTTTTTCTAAGGTACTGGAACGAACCTTCGAAGAGGACTCCAGTGACATAAAATGTGTGGAACTTGTTCAAACAGTAACAAGATCGCAACACGTGAAACCGCTCTTCTGACTCTAAGGTCCTACAAATCTCTGCTCGACATACACCAAATATAAAGCAACAGGTAATTCTGCTACGATCCGTGTCTCTATAAATTTATACTGTCCTAGCAAGCGCTCCAAATGTGACCTGGAGCACTAGTACATTCTATAAATCATTTGCGGACGGACGTACTGAATTTTCAGTTTCATTTGACTTTAGCGCAGCAGCTAATGTAAGTCCAGAGGTGTTTGTGGAAAGTATAGACTATTCTGTATTTGCCTAACAACTGGGCCACCCACTTCCTTCCGCCAGAGTGGATTTTTACAGACTATCAGTGGTTATTGCGAAGACTGATGTGACGAATAGTTTGTAAATGACGCTCCAACTGCAAAAAAAAAAAAAAAGTTTTGGATAAAAACGCGGCATCACTTTGCAGTTTTCGGGAACGCTATTGGGATAACATAGATTTACCCATGTTCGTGTAATGGTTTTATGACTGCGACTTTACTGTATGAAATAATTTCTGCTCCATTTGTCATTTTTAACTAATATTCCATTAGAACGATGTGTTTTGATAGCATGCTGCCGCCATCAGATAAATGTTAGTGACACGTACGCTATATTAACCTGAAGTTGCTTAGTTTCACTTGCTGTGTGCGTTAGTGAGATTGTGTGTCCAAACAGAATCGTTTTGGTGGAAATTTAGATGTGCAGCACGCAGTGTATACACAGTACAGTTGCTTACATCATTCCAAAAACTTTCGAATGTCGTAAACACCTGTATCTGAAAGCTTTAAGCTGTGATGGGTCTGCCTCTGAGCTCTGTGTGCCAGACAACTAATTTTTCAACAAAACTAATTCTGTTTAGATGCATAACCCCACTGGAAAACACAACAAATGAAAAGAATCATTCTTGTGATTTATATTATGTACATGTAACATTAATGCACTTGGCGGTGGTGGAACGCAGCCGAAATGCGTTGCGCTAATTAAATATTATTAAAAATGTGACTGAAGCGATAGAAGTTATATCATAAATTGGGAGAACTGTACCTGATTTTGAAAGTCGTTGCCATGAAACTGCTGAGGGACAAAGTGTGGAAAGGATTGAATGCTTTAGTATTTAATATTTGCAGAACATTCCGTGGACTGAAGCTTTCTTGCACATTCAAGCTGTCTGAGTGACACGTGGATTTACGCTCCTAAAATGTTAGCTGTATTATCCTCATCTTTTTCTTTTCTTTTTCGTTGGGCTTATTTTGTTCTTCGAATTTGCAGTTTCCTGACTTTTTAAGATTATATTTGTGATCAGGATACCTTTAAGCACATAATGGCATAGCTGTTCTAAAAGCTAGGTAACATTCCACATAAAGGAAAAATGCTTTTCGACTGCCGTAGCAATTGTAAAAGTCAGAACAGCATCACGATCAAGTTGTCTGACCGCTACAGCAGCGGAGCACCGACTGGTGGGTTTCAAGGGTACAGATAAACACAACAACTGTGTCTTAAATACGTACTGGCTTACATCTGGTATATAATGAGGGCAACTTTATCGGACTTGTTTTGCTGACAGTGGATCAGGGGTTTTGGGCGCCGTTATCTTGTTAGTATTTGTTCAAGTCCAACATGTGTTATGTCGAAGTCCCCTTCGAATTTAATTCCTCAGAAAAAGTATGTAACTCTACTGAAAAGAAGATATCGCACTAATTCGGCCGCTATGAACGTTGAAAATTACTTCAGTACGTCAGAAAATTCGTCACAGTTTCCGCTATAGCGGAAAACTACATCTCGGTATATTTTCTGTGTCTGGATATATGTAGGGAGCCCCCTCTCTTCTGTCTTAACTTGTACTTCATAATGGTCTCTACTGTCAATGCAGTACCTTTACAGTACATATTAAACTATACTTGAGTGCTGCATTAGCGTATTAAATCACAGCTATCACAACATGTTATACTGAACTTGAGTGTAGCATTCGCACATTGAATAAATCTGAAGCACAATAACTTAAAATGCACTTGAGTAATGCATTTCAAAATTATATAAATCGATTGGAAGCGCTAGTTGCAGAATGTAATGGGATTAGTCACAAATGCTTATTTTTAGAAACAACAGTGTCTTTGAACCATGGTTATTGAAACACAATAACAGATAACTTTTAATCTTGAGAAAGGATACAATAATTTGCCCATTTTCAGTTACAAGCTTTTCACTGTCGTTTCCGCCGGCCAGAGTGTCCGATCGGTTCTAGGCACTCCAGTCTAGAACCGCGCGACCGCTACGGTCGCAGGTTCGAATCCTGCCTCGGGCATGGATGTGTGTGATGTCCTTAGGTTAGTTAGGTTTAAGTAGTTCTAAGTTCCAGGGACTGATGACCTCAGATGTTAAGTCCCATAGTGCTCAGAGCCATTTCAACCGTTTGAACCATTGTCGTTAACAGTGTGTTGAATCATTGTTGCTGTGAGGCAAACACGACTGGCAGGTGGACATAGATGAGAGCTGGAGTGCATTTTACTAGGCATTGATAAAGCCACTAGCGTCACAGCAGGTGACACGTTGCAGGTCGCCAGGCATCGTCTCGTAGCAGCATGAGGTCTGCCGGCGGGACTCGGACTCCACAAAAAATTTGGGCCCCACAACGAACTTGTAACGTCACACTAGTCGTCCTGTCCGCCACACTTTGTGAACGTTTGGCTCTGTGTAGGCCGTATGGGAAATCAGTATCTAATAGAAAGGGCACCGATTAAATGTTTTAGCTTCGTCATGTGCTATCAAAAGCTGGCTTTCTTGCATTTAAACTAGCAGTCAATAATTATTAAACTCGTCTGAAATAGTTACTCGCTCCCGCCAGAGGCGGCTGCTGGCACTCGTATGACCTGCAATGTCACGTACTGAGACATAGTCCCTGTGGCCTGTCTTTCTTGTGGACCTCGGTGGGAGTGCTGTGGTTGGCTGACCAAGTCTCCCAAAGGTGCATGTGCAGCGGGAAGCGCTGTCTCCATACGAGTCTCTTCTGGCCACGCTCGCCAACAAGCGTCCCTCCAAGTTGTACTCCAGAGCCGTCTCCTGGAACCTGACCATACACTCTATTTATTTCCTAACATCTCCTTGAGATAACTTCCTCCATTGTTAAATGTTCTATGTGTCCCGCAATACACGTGGCTGACCATCACACAGTTACTGCACTGTGGGTGGTATACCTTTATTTGGCAAACACCATGTTCCCAGTTCAGAATGGACGCCCTGTATTCTGTCCGTTGGTCGCCCACATCTCTTCTGCTAAAACCTCCTTCCACTTCAGTACTATCTTACCACACTCCCCTCTCCATAAGAGCATAAAAGCATTCACAGAAAGTGTTCATTCCCTTACCAAAGTAGCAAACTGCATATCGTCATTTCACATAAGCTCCTCACATTCTTCAGAAGCATCCAGTTGTCAGTTCACGTGTTAACGTGTCCTTTACATTCTTCTCAACAGCACAGAAAAAGTATTCCAGCATGTGACAGCATGGATGTCTCACTGCGCTGACATTGGCCTTCCACAGTGGAAGCCAGTGACTTTGGATGTGGGGGAGAGGAGAGGGGGCAGGCTTCTTTCGTCAGGTCCATTACAACTCTAAACGTGTCGAATACTAGTGTGAGTTCGACATACCCAATACCGCCTAAGTCTCTTAGTCAGACATGATATTTGTGGACATTTGTTTAACCAGTAAACCTCAAACACAGTTTTGACGAAAAGAATACAGTTATTTACAACAGCGACGATTCAGAAAAGACTGCACAGCTACCGTATGTGAAGCTAGGCGAAATGGCCTTTACTGATTTTATACCGTTCTAGAGATCTACCCAGTTGAAACTGCGTTCTGCTTTCCCGTGCTATTTTTACATCATTTTCTGCGTGTCTCTTAAGGCAAATAATAGGTCTGTAACAGTGTAGGCATCACCTCACACACCTACTACTCCAAACTGAATCAGTACCCCGTTTATAATGTCTTTACTGCAGATTAGCAACAATGCTTGAGAGCAGTATCCTTCAGTAAATTTTTATTTAATCTGCAAGACAGGTTTAACTATTTAATAAACTCATCTTCAAGTGATAGAAACACTCGTCATGTATATTCACCCATACCCCATAACTGCGATTCAGCATATGTATTTAAGTCTCATGTGCCGACTGGGGTGGCCGAGTGGTTTTAGGCGCTCCAGTCTGAAACTGTGCGACCGTTACGGTCGCAGGTTCGAATCCTGCCTCGGGCATGGATGTGTGTGATGTCCTTAGGTTAGTTAGGTTTAAGTAGTTCTCAATGTAGGGGAACTGATGACTTCAGATGTTAAGTCCCATAGTGCTCAGAGTCATTTCAACCATTTTTGAACTCTCATGTCAACAAGACTACATATATCATGCTCACAAAGAACCCTCTACTTTAAGTTCATGCAGACATTTTCCAAAATTCAAACCAAACCGTTACCTAATAGGCAGGTTTATTCTGTATCACTGGTATCTGTCATCCAGCCGAGCACCCGGCTTACGACAGACAAATCAGTGATAAAATATTGTTCATAAGGGAGAGGAGTGAAATACGGACCGATTATGATTAAAGCTCCAGTTTAAGTACACCGTAAAAGCTAAACAGCGCTCAGAATGTCATCAAATTTGAACGAAATATCATCGAAGAATGGAGAAACAGTATAGAGGGAGAAAAGTAAACAAAAAAAAATTTCCGCTAGATGCCACAGTAAGAGGCAAAAAACACAAAGTAAAAGGTGTTCCTTCCCTTAGTTTCCGCGTAAGACACTCGGTGTGACTGTCTCAACGCACGACGTCGCGCTGGTGGGTGTGTCTCTTTTACAAGAATGATGACCACGCCAGTAGTCTTGAATAAGTTCCGGACACACAAGGGTATGAAGAAAAGCGTTAGTCCGATCGTTCCCAAGGATGTGGTGGAAATGATAACGATATTCGAAAAGGCATGTTTTTTGGAACCACAGTGTTGCAGAAGAAGGAAAAATATTGATCCTACGTCAGTAGAAAACGTGGCCAAAGCAATGCAGGAGGGGTCTAGCGGTGGTGTGCAATCGTGCAGTCCACAGGGAACTGCCCGAACTTTGGACATGCCTGCGAGCACGATTCTTCGAAACATACTGAGCTGCTATCCATCCAGAACAACTCATGTTCAGGAGTTGCTTCCTGCTGACCTTCCTGCAAGACAAACGTGTGTACTAGAATTTCTTGCTCGCAGGCAAGTGGACAATGAATGGTAGTGGAACATTCTGTGGACAGACGAACCACTTTACTTGCACAAAGACATGACAGAACACAACATTTAAATACATGGGCATCGGAAAATCAGCTCGCACATCAACAGGTACAGCTTCATACTACGAAGATCACTGTGGGGTGTGGGTTTATCGTAAGGCCATAGTTTTTTCGAGGAGATGAGCCCTGCGATTCCTATTACATGTACCACCACTGGTAAACTTTATGAGGGTCTATTGCGTACTAATGTAATTCGACCAGCTTGGTTGCGTGGGTAGGATCATCTTATGCCAGATGGCACACCTCAGCACATTGAACAGCCAGTGGAGCCGCTGCTGCAGAGACAGTTTCCCCTACAGCTTGGCCGTCGAGATCACCTGATCTTAATCCGTGTTTGTTCTGGCTGTGACGTTATCTGAAAGACGTTGTGTTCAGTGCTCCGATTACAAACGTGGTTGAACTGAAGGTACGAATTTCGAAACGCACTCTGAACTTGACCCATGAGACAATCCCCTCTCTTGTGCAATACGTTGTTTCTCGATGTCAACTTGAAGCAAGAAACGGTGGATAGCATATCGAACATGTCTTGCGACAGTCCCATAACAATTAAAAACCTGCTGGATGGGCTCTGAGCACTATGCGACTTAACTCCTGAGGTCATCAGTCGCCTAGAACTTAGAACTAATTAAACCTAACTAACCTAAGGACAGCACACACGTCCATGCCCGAGACAGGATTCGAACCTGCGACCGTAGCTGTCGCTCGGATCCAGACTGTAGCGCCTAGAACCGCACGGCCACTCCGGCTGGCTCAAAAACCGGTTTCAGTGTTGCTTTTTATGCTCTTTTTGGAGACAGGACAAAAAAAACGAGTTTTCCCGTCCGATATGGTGCCTTAGCATTGTGGATGGACTTACCTAACAAATAGTGCCACGGCAAACTTGGACAGCCAAACACATTGCACTATGCGGTTGGTTTATAGTGCAACACACACTATAGCCAACACACACCCTTTATGTTGTCACACTTACAGCGTCATCTAGTGGGAAAAGTTTCATTAATTTTTTTGATTTCCATAACGTTTCCCCATTTTTCATTATTTTTTCGCTCAAATTAGCATAGTTATGAGCAGTGGTTCCCTTTTTAGAGCGTTTTGTAACGGGAACTTTAATTGTAATCACCCTCTAGATAAGAGAAGGAAGGGGCTTATTATAAATTACTCTTCAGCCCTGATTTCGTTGCTGACATTCGGATGTTATCGCAGTAATAAACCTAACGCCGGTGAAAATAATAGTTTTCTTTCCAGTTGAATTTTCCTACAGATCTTCTTCACGACTTTGAAGTCTTGCACAGTTAAAGTTGTATGGAAGCGTTAACGGAAAAACCCATTTTCAAAATAATCGGATGTCTGTTAGTTGATAATCGGTGTGGCCGGCACGGCAGCTCAGCGTGTTCGGTCACAGCCGGTTGGCCTCTGTAATAAAAAACTGAGTGGAAGGATCAACCACTGAACTTGAACATGACGTATTGCGACGTCCGCAACGACCAAACATCGCTTTCAATAACGGAAAAAAAGTGGTCAGCACGGCGGTCTGCCACGCCGAGAGGCTCGAGTTCGATTCCCGGCTGGGTCGCATATTTTATCCGCTCAGGGACTGGGTGTTGTGTTGTCCTCATGATCAGTTCATCATCATCAGTGAAAAGTAGCGGAAAACCACCACTTGAATCACTTCCCTAGACGCTCATGTGGTGAACCTCTGACGAGATTTCCCCCATGGCCGTAGGGCTGAACACACTGTTTTTTTTAATGAAATATTAAAAATAGGAAATGAATTAGTAACAATCTTATACGCAAAAGTTCACCAACAGCGTTTCATTTTGATTCGTGGATCTCTATGATCTGTATGACAATATAGTGCATGTATCGCATTGGGTTTCCCGTAACTCGTGCAATAAACATTATTTTTCACGAATCCATTAGACTCAGCCATACTTTTAAACTAAGTCTAAACGCTTGTAAGTGAAGATGATAGTAAAACTGGTATAAAAAATGAAATTATTAAATCTAGAGTGATTGTACTCTTCATAGACCATTTATGGGAAAACGAACATGATGTTGGAAACGAGATTTGAACCTGGACACATGCTATCGCGTGCGTTGGACCTCAGGTTGAGTCACGGAAGCACAGTTATCAGATGCAATGAAAGCCCTTATGGCTTGTTCCTCTCCATTCTTTAGGAAGTCTCCCATGTTGCCATTGATCTAGAATACTGGGGAAATTGGTAGAGGGGGGAGAGTGCTTTCATCATTTCCTGAGAGGTGTAACTGAGACTGAATTAGTGGAGAAATATGCACCATATTCTCATAACAGATGAAAAAGAATGGCAAGATATTGATGACGTCTGGGTTCGTATCCCGGGCTAGCCTAGGTGCGAGTATTAGGCTAACATGAAACAAATAACAAAAACGAATGAGCAACAGGCTCGGAAGATTAATCAAAGTCTGCAGTACAGATGCTATATTTTGCAGTCCCATAATGGTGTTAATGCCGATGCAGTACAATCTGATAACCTATCTCGTTCCCACTGAGAATGGAATAATAGTACTAGCAACGCGAGCTCACAATCAGTAGCATTCCGAGAACTGAAGCAGAGCTTGCTCCGGCTTTCATGAGAAATCATGGCCTTCACGAAATAATTGCATTACCGCAATCTCTTTCAAAAGAATCTCTAAATTTCAACAACCCAGCTCAAAAATAATTTAAAAAAAATTGCACTAACAACATCCTCTCTGTCTTCCTGGAAGCGTATATACGGCCGTAATTGCATTTGGAGTTTGTTGCGACACAGCCACTGATGCAAGATAAAAATTAGATTTCATATGGAACGCCCCCTTTTTCCTTTTTCGCCCGTAAGTAGAAATCTTCTGCGTGATGTACGGTTCAGAGAATTGGACTGGCGTGATGCACTCTAGCCGCTGTGCTCTCGTTTTCATGTTTCAGGCAGTCGTTACGTACTCGTCGACCTACATGTTGGTGGCACTGAGCATTGACCGCTACGACGCAATCACGCACCCCATGAACTTCTCAGGAAGCTGTGAGTAACAACATGTTCAATTTCATATAGTACATTAGTACGTAGCTACTTTCCGGTAATATTTGTTCCATGGGAAAGCTGTAAATTATTACTACGCCAGGATGTGGAGAGAGACCATTGAAATTTTTAAAAGAATTAACACCCGCAATTCCAAGGTCCAGGAGGGCGGGAATATTTGTGGCCATCTATTGAACATATTGTGATCTAGTAAGTTATTCGACATTTTAAAATCTTGAGACAAAGGCATTTACTATTTATAATGAAATCTTCTACCTGATTCCATAAATGTTTCAAAATTTTTCAGGTGAACATAATCCAAAAACTTAAGTCGAAGTAGAAGATATCACATTCCCCATTGAACGTCGTAATCAGTGTTTTGAGGTTCAAGACCTCACTTACACATCAGTATCTCTTTAAACAGTATGTTATAAGTAAAACTCAACAGCAGCTAACTTATTTTTACACGTTACTGAAAGTGTGTTGATGTCACTAAGAGTGTGCTTCAAGGTATTTCCGTGTCCTGGATCATACTAACACATCAATACCGCTTTTAAAAGTATGTTGTTAATTAACTACAGTTAACGAATTTTGAATTTTGTTTTTTAAACTTTCTTAGTGTTGGAATAAGGTACCTTACCCCCATTGATTATGAAAAATGCGTTCTATTGACAGGTTCAATAGAAAAGAAGACATAGTCAAATGAGACAAGTTGTGGGCCTGAATGCTAAACACATAACACCCTGCAATCTTGGGCTGTGGTCTGATGAAATCACAAATCGACCGTAACCTGCATGCGTATAAACACTTCGGCTTGCTGAAGTTTTTCGAGACTGTAAATGGTTTCTCAGTTATTATAACCTCTGATGATGTCCCCAGTAGTAGATAAGGAAATGTTAGAGAGCGAAGTCTGCGTTGGAAATTTGTGGGCAATTCTTATGGGATCAAACTACTGAGGTCATCCGTCCCTAGACTTACACACTACTTAATCTAACTTAAACTAACTTGCGCTAAGGACAACACACACACACCCGTGCCCGAAGGAGGACTCGAACCTCCGACCGGACGATGGGTGCGAACCTTGGAAAAGCGCCCCCAGACCGCGCAGCTACCCCGTACGACGAAGTGTACTTTCCTCAATACCCTAACAACCATCAAACAAATGTCACCGGTAATGCAAACATCTCCCATAAAAGCATCCTGCATTGTGTGAGCAACGCTGACCATTTATCCTGTTTTTTCCGGGAGGTCACGAGGTTAGTAGCAGCTTTTTATCCTGGATGTAATAATAATAAACAATTTCACCGTATTAGATATTTTTTTCGGCTTTGTTGCAGTGAAATTAGTGATACTGTTTGACAAAGATACTCTATTGTTACCAGAGTGCACCCACTGACATTATTGTGCAAAAGGCATCGAGCTGGTTTCCACCATCATACACCGATGAGTCAAAACATTATGACAACCTGCTTAATAGTTTGTTTGTCCGTCTTTGGAACGAAGTAAAACAATGATTCAGCGCATTAGGGATCCGACAGTTCATTGCTAGATTTGTGGAGGTATGTGTCTACGCACAGGTCATGTGCACTACTGGCCATTAAAATTGCTACACCACGAAGATGACGTTCTACAGACGGGAAATTTAACCGACGGGGAGAAGATGCTGTGATATGCAAATGATTAACTTCTCAGAGCATTCACACAGGGTTAGCGCCGGTGGCGACACCTACAACGTGCTGACATGAGAAGAATTTCCAACCGATTTCTCATACACAAACGGCAGTTGACCGGCGTTGCCTGGTGAGACGTTGTTGCGAGGCCTCGTGTAAGCAGGAGGAATGCGTACCATCACGTTTCCGACTTTGATGAAGGTCGAATTCTAGCCTATCGCGATTGCGGTTTATCGTATCGAGACATTTCTGCTCACGTTGGTCGAGATCCAATGACTGTTAGCAGAATATGAAATCAGTGGGTTCAGGAGGGCAATACGGAACGCCGTGCTGGATCTCAACGGATTCGTATCACTAGCAGTCGAGATGACAGGCATCTTATCCGTATAGCTGTAACAAATTGTGCAGCCATGTATCGATCCCTGAGTCAACAGATGGGGACGTTTGCAAGACAACAACCATCAGCACGAACAGTTGGACGACGTTTGCAGCAGCATGGACTATCAGCTAGGAGACCATGGCTGCGGTAACCCTTGAGCTGCATCACAGACAGGAGCGCCTGCGATGGTGTACTCAGCGATGAACCTGGGTGCACGAAAGGCAAAACGCAATTTTTTCGGATGAATCCAGATTCTGTTTGTAGCATCATGGTGGTCGCTTCTGCGTTTGGCGACATCGGGGTGAACACACATTGGAAGCGTGTATTCGCCATCGCCATACTGGCTAATCACCCGGCCTGATGGTATGCGGTGTCATTGGTTACACGTCTCGGTCACCTCTTGCTCGCACGGACTGCACTTTGAACAGTGGACGTTACATTTCAGTAGTGTTACGATCCGTGGCTCTACTCCTCATTCGATCCTTGTGAAACCCTGCATTTCTGCAGGATAATGCACGCTCGCATGTTGCAGGTCATGTACGGGCCTTTCTGGATACAGAAAATGTTCGACTGCTGCCCTGGCCAGCACATTCTCCAGATCTCTCACCAAGTGAAAACGTCTGGTCAATGGTGGCCGAGCAACTAGCTCGTCACAATACGCCAGTCCCTACTCTTGATGAACTGTGGTATCGTGTTGAAGCTGCATGGGTAGCTGTACCTGTACACACCATCCACGCTCTGTTTGACTCAATGCCCCGGCGTATCAAGGCCGTTATTACGGCCAGAGGTGGTTGTTCTGGGTACTGATTTCTCAGGATCTGTGCAGCCAAAGTGCGTGAAAATGTAATGACTTGTGAGTTATAGTATAACATATTTGTCCAATGAATACCCGTTTATCATCTGCATTTCTTCTGGCTGTGGCGCTTTTAATGACCAGTAGTTTCGGGCCGCTGATTGGTGTACACGGTGACAGCACCCGATAGCGATACAGATGGGTTCCATAGGATTTACGTCAGGCGAATTTGGTCGCCGACACATCATCAAGAGTTCACTATAAAGCTTCTCAAAGCACTGTATCACGGTTTCTGGCTCAGAGACGCAAACAGTTATCCTGCTGAAAGAAGACATCACAATCGCGCAACACATCAACCATGAAGGGTTGTATTTGTCAGCGTGTCTTCGATTACTATCACAGGTCCTATGCAAGCGCACGAAATGGCTCCAATAGCGTTATACTGCTCCCATCAGCCTGCGTTCGTGGCGCTCTGCACTTTTCGAACAGCTGTTCACCTCGATGACGGCTTTTGTGGAGACGACCATCGACCTAGGGTAGTAAAAATGTGAGCCACATGAAGAGCCGACACGTTTCCATTGATCGACTGTCGAATTCCGATGGTCCGTTGCCCACTGCAATCGTAACTGACGATGTCGTTAGGTCAACATGGAACACGTAGGGGGCGTCTGCTGCGGTGCTCCATGTTCAACAATGAACAATGAATGGCGCGCTCAGAAACACTTGTACGTGCTCCAGCATTGTACTCTTTTGGCAGAGATGCCAAAGATCAACATCTATCCTATTTTACCGAGAAAAGAAGCCTCCGTATCCACGTTCTGTGAAGAGTCGTGGATGTCCAAACATTTAGCACCTAGTGATAATTTCACAGTCCTGCCTCTTTCCGTAGATGCTGACTACAGCAACACGTGAACATTCGACCAACTTCGCCGTTTTCGAGATACTCGTTCACAGAATCTGCGTGATAATAATCTGTCAATTGTCAAACTCACTTACTTCAAAGGATGGCGCCATTTGCAACCCAAAGCTTCGCTAGGGTGATTCCCCGTCTGTCTCTGCTCCTCTTACATATCTACTGTGCAGCATCATGTGTCCACAACAGCACCAGGCAGCATCAAATGTCGCGGTGCGTAGTGGTAGAAATGTTTTGGTTTACCAGTGTATGTTATCTGTAAACGCGAAATTATATCGTTTTATTGAGTGGTACGTAGTGTTACGCTACATTTCGTTAGTTAAGTTGGGTTGTTTTTCTTCATCAATAACCACACTCCGGAAGGAATGAGTTCATAGATGCGCAAGTGCTCCTCCAGTGAACAACTGCAAAAATCATTTCCATTCGTCAGTGATATTAGGTCTTCTTACTCAGAAGGAAAAGTGAAATGCAACATGTGTGTTGTACATTTCGTATGCTATTTAAGGCTGGTTGGTTGATTTGTGGGAGGTGACCAAACAGCGAGGTCATCACTCCCTTCGGATTAGGGAAGGATGGGGAAGGAAGTAGGCCGTGCCCTTCCACAGGAATAAGGAAGTAGGTCGTGCCCTTCCACAGGAAAAATCCGGGCATTTGCCTGGAACGATTTAGGGAAATCACGGAAAATCTGAATCAGGATGGCAGGACGCAGGTTTGAACCGTGGTGCTCCCGAATGCGAATTCAGTGTGGTAACCACCTCACTCGGTGCTCTTTAAGAATACAGATTGCTGAAGAAAATTCACTGCACGGACAGATAAACTTGGTAGGCTCTCAGTGCTTTGTCTTAGCAGGTATCAGTAAAGTAAGATAAAAACTGAAGTCGTATTTCGAATTTAATACATTCAATTAAGTTCTTCCTTTAATGTCTCCCGAGGTATGGTCGATAAAATATGGTCACTTTATATGAATACATTGTTTACTTGACAATAAATATCATCAGGCTTTCTCACTGTTACTACAGTGATCCAAGAAGGTATGGAATCCAGTATTTAATATTAGATACAAATCTTCAGTCGATTAAAAGTCAACGAAGCGGAAGGTGATAACTAACCGATCATGTCTGGAGAGCGGAGAAGTGATAGTAGTGGTATGATTTGAGCATAGCTGTTTCTCCCTGCTCCGAACGAGTATGACAGTGCTGTGGAAAGTTTATCGAAGTGTTGTTTCTGCCGTAACTGTAAATCGAAATGGCCGCTGTCACAGAAAATCCCATCGCCAGCAAATTCCGTGCAGTAGTCCCTTCTGTAGCGGAGAGGACTATGATTGATATTCCTGTTATACACGCCTTAGTCACTTTAACGTGACCACTGCCTATGTTCAAAATCAACGTGTAATAACTACATAAAGTATCCTGTGCATGGAAAAAGGGTGCTATGTAAACTCGCCGCCGAGACGACTTTGGTGCACCATCGGCCATAGATGACAGAAATGAACAAAGGCTGAGGGGATGTGTACGAGAGAACAGACGTGCAACTGTTGAGCAACTGATCGACCGTATGAACCAACGAGCTACCAGAAGTGCCTCTTCAACGACAGTTCAGCGAACGTTGCTATGTGTAGGCCTCCGTAGCTATGGATCCTCAAACGATAAACCTTGGGCAACTGGCAACGGTACTGGAGTCGGCGTGGCTCCGTATTCCTGTCGGTACATTCCAGGACCCCAATGACTCTCTTCGGTACGCGCCGCAAAACGTGCTTTTTCTGCTTGACAGGTGATCATAATAAAGTTAGTTGACAGTGTCAAATAGCGCCGTTTTTTTTCCTAAAAGCCAGATCAACGTCGATAATGTTGTGGTCCATGAACCATGGACCTTGCCGTTGGTGGGGAGGCTTGCGTGCCTCAGCGATACAGATGACTGTACCGTAGGTGCAACCACAACGGAGGGGTATCTGTTGGGAGGCCAGGCAAACGTGTGGTTCCTGAAGAGGGCAGCAGCCTTTTCAGTAGTTGCAGGGGCAACAGTCTGGATGATTGACTGATCTGGTCTTGTAACAATAACCAAAACGGCCTTGCTGTGCTTGTACTGCGAACGGATGAAAGCATGGGGAAACTACGGCCGTAATTTTTCCCAAGGGCATGCAGCTTTACTGTATGATTAAATGATGATGGCGTCCTCTTGGGTAAAATATTCCGGAGGTAAAATAGTCCCCCATTCGGATCTCCGGGCGGGGACTAATCAAGATGATGTCGTTATAAGGAGAAAGAAAACTGGCGTCCTACGGATCGGAGCGTGGAATGTCAGATCCCTTAATCGGGCAGGTAGGTTAGAAAATTTTAAAAGGGAAATGGATAGGTTAAAGTTAGATATAGTGGGAATAAGTGAAGTTCGGTGGCAGGAGGAACAAGACTTCTGGTCAGGTGACTACAGGGTTATAAACACAAAATCAAATAGCGGTAATGCAGGAGTAGGTTTAATAATGAATAGGAAAACAGGAATGGGGGTAAGTTACTACAAACAGCATAGTGAACGCATTATTGTGGCCAAGATAGAAACAAAGCCCACACCTACTACAGTAGTACAAGTTTATATGCCAACTAGCTCTGCAGATAACGAAGAAATTGAAGAAATGTATGATGAGATAAAAGAAATTATTCAGGTAGTGTAGGGAGACGAAAATTTAAGTCATGAGTGACTGGAATTCGGTAGTAGGAAAAGGGAGAGAAGGAAACGTAGTAGGTGAATATGGACTGGGGCAAAGAAATGAAAGAGAAAGCCGCCTGGTAGAATTTCGCACAGAGCACAACTTAATCATAGGTAACACTTGGTTCAAGAATCATAAAAGAAGACTGTATACATGGAAGAACCCTGGAGATACTAAAAGGTATCAGATAGATTATATAATGGTAAGACAGAGATTTAGGAACCAGGTTTTAAATTGTAAGACATTTCCACGGGCAGATGTGGACTCTGACCATAATCTATTGCTTATGACCTGTAGATTAAAACTGAAGAAACTGCAAAAAGGTGGGAATTTAAGGAGATGGGACATGGATAAACTAAAAGAACCTGAGGTTGTACAGAGTTTCAGGGAGAGCATAAGGGAGCAATAGACAGGAATGGGTGAAAGAAATACAGTAGAAGAAGAATGGGTAGCTTTGAGGGATGAAATAGTGAAAGCAGCAGAGGATCAAGTAGGTAAAAAGACGAGGGCTAGTAGAAATCCTTGGGTAACAGAAGAAATATTGAATTTAATTGATGAAAGGAGAAAATATAGAAATGCAGTAAATGAAGCAGGCAAAAAGGAATACAGACGTCTCAAAAATGAGATCGACAGCAAGTGCAAAATGGCTAAGCAGGGATGGCTAGAGGACAAATGTAAGGATGTAGAGGCTTATCTCACTAGGGGTAAGATAGATACTGCCTACAGGAAAATTAAAGAGACCTTTGGAAATAAGAGAACCACTTGCATGAACATCAAGAGCTCAGATGGAAACCCAGTTCTAAGCAAAGAAGGGAAAGCAGAAAGGTGGAAGGAGTATATAGAGGGTCTATACAAAGGCGATGTACTTGAGGACAATATTATGGAAATGGAAGAGAATGTAGATAAAGACGAAATGGGAGATACGATACTGAGTGTAGAGTTTGAGAGAGCACTGAAAGACCCGAGTAGAAACAAGGCCCCCGGAGTAGACAGCATTCTATTGGAACTACTGACGGCCTTCGGAGAGCCAGTCCTGACATAACTCTACCATCTGGTGAGCAAGATGTATGACACAGGCGAAATACCCTCAGACTTCAAGAAGAATATAATAATTCCAATCCCATAGAAAGCAGGTGTTGACAGATGAGAAAATTACCGAACTATCAGTTTAATAAGCCACAGCTGCAAAATACTAACGCGAATTCTTTACAGACGAATGGAAAAACTGTTAGAAGCCGAACTCGGGGAAGATCAGTTAGGATTCCGTAAAAATGTTGGAACACGTGAGACCATACTGACCCTACGACTTATCTTAGAAGCTAGATTAAGGAAGGGCAAATCTACGTTTCTAGCGTTTGTAGACTTAGAGAAAGCTTTTGACAATGTTGACTGGAATACTCACTTTCAAATTCTGAAGGAAGCAGGGGTAAAATACAGGGAGCGAAAGGCTATTTACAGTTTGTACAGAAACCAGATGGCAGTTATAAGAGTCGAGGGACATGAAAGGGATGCAGTGGTTGGGAAGGGAGTGAGACAGGGTTGTAGTCTCTCCCCGATGTTATTCAATCTGTATATTGAGCAAGCAGTAAAGAAAACAAAAGAAAAATTTGGAGTAGGTATTAAAATCCATGGAGAAGAAATAAAAACTTTGAGGTTCGCTGATGACATCGTAATTCTGTCAGAGACAGCAAAGGACATGGAAGAGTAGTTGAACGGAATGGATAGTGTCTTGAAAGGAGGATATGAGATGAACATCAACAAAAGTATAACGAGGATAATGGAATGTAGTCGAATTAAGTCGGGTGATGCTGAGGGAATTAGATTAGGAACTGAGACAGTTAAAGTAGTAAAGGAATTTTGCTATTTGGGGTGCAAAATAACTGATGATGGTCGAAGTAGAGAGGATATAAAATGTAGACTGGTAATGGCAAGGAAAGAGTTCTGAAGAAGAGAAATTTGTTAACATCGAGTATAGATTTAAGTGTCAGGAAGACGTTTCTGAAATTATTTCTATGGAAGTGAAACATGGACGATAAACAGTTTACACAAGAAGAGAATAGAAACTTTCGAAATGTGGTGCTACAGAAGAATGCTGAAGATTAGATGGGTAGATCACATAACTAATGAGGAGGTACTGAATAGAGTTGGGGAGAAGAGGAGCTTGTGGCACAACTTGACCAGAAGAAGGAATCGGTTGGTAGGACATGTTCTGAGGCATCAAGGGATCACCAATTTAGTATTGGAGGGCAGCGTGGAGGGTAAAAATCGTAGAGGGAGACCAAGAGATGACTACACTAAACAGATTCAAAACAATGTGAGTTGCAGTGGGTTCTGGGAGATGAAGAGGCTTGCATAGGATAGAGTAGCATGGAGAGCCGCATCAAACCAGTCTCAGGACTGAAGACCACAACAACAATATACGAAAGACAAATGAACTTGTTACAAAGGTTAATAACAAAATTAGATAAAATCGACAGTTCACTGTTACTGAATTAGCAGTGTATTTCTCTTAGATATCACGGACAGTGTTTCACTTACTTCTGACTGACAAACTCCGTTAGCAAATACTGTGTGCGCGATGGGTCCCGAAATATCTGATTCGAGTCCACCAAAACGAAGAGACTGAGAGCCGGATTGACGTTTCTGTTGCTGTACGATGCAGGACACTAACTCCTTAATGATAATGACACGGGAAAACATGAGTTGCTTATATCAACGTAACCATCCAATACAATGAATCCACGTCTATTCTCCTTGTAAACCTTTATAAAGACGCGTATCATTTTCTGTACGAAACTCTTTGTTGAGTTTGTGGAAAGGCGCACAACGGTGACTCCAAATTATGCTGTGAAGCCCTAAACAACATCAGAAGAACTATCCAGAACAGAAGGAAATGCTTGTTCAACCTCCGTATAGCCCTGATTTGTCTTCCGAAGATTTTCACCCATTTTTAAGAAGAAAAATGGCTAATATCACAGCGTTTGAAGACGACGGCCAGTTAAACGAAAGTACCGAAACATGGCTTAAATCACAATTGGCAGATTTCTATTAGGACGGCACTGAAAAACTCGTTCCTCGATATGACGAGCGCCAGACTGCAGGAAGCAATGACATAGAAAACTACCTGACGTTCTTGGCTTTAAGTTGTTTTCAATAAAAAAAAATCTGTTAATAAATTGAAGTTTATTTTATAATTCAACAAGCTTTACTTTCCGAAAATCCCTCGTAGGGCCGCTGATTTTCTCATTGTACTTAAACAATATATCACACCGTATTGGCAGCTCTCTCATTATTTGCATGCTATACTACAGACTACACGACAGTGATTAATGATCGCAAGAAAATTAGCAACGACACAGACACCATTATACATGCTGTAGTGAACGGTAGTTCCCTTTATACATGAACAAATGCACAGTAATGTTCACAAAATGCAAGAAGCTCCGATGGTATTCGATTACAAGATAATTGAAAACATTTGGAATTTGTCACATTCAGTAGGTTGAATCAGTGAAACCTGAGCCCTTTTTATTTTGTGGACGGTTCAAGAAATCGAAACGAGCTTGTCGGAAATTGATAGTAGGCGGACGGTCACGTTTCTAAAGAAAAACTGATGTAATGCCAACTGGAAATATGCGATCTTTTTAAATTCTTATGTTCTCTGCTGTAAACAATGCTAAAGGAGTAGAATATTGATTTCTGAAATTTTGCAGTAAAATTTCAATTAAATCTCATAAATAAAATATTTCAATTATATCCGTTTTGGTTATTGACATATGTGTCTGTCTTAAAGTAGTATTTTTTTAAATGAAAGATCATACCACAAATATTATTAATAAAAACACGTCAATGGGTACTTAACATAGTTTACTTGCAAAATGAATGCACTTAAGAAGGCTATGTATTGTTTTGCCATCGTTTACTTGCTTGGTGACTTAACCATACAATACTGTGAAATCTCTAAAAAAATAAATTTGAAGGGTCCAAAATGTTTCAGTTTATGTTAGTAAGATTTGCATTAAATATAACAGCAGTAATAAAGTATGACAAACACAAAAATTAATCTTTGGTACACTATGGTATAAAATTCATATTACTGTAGCCTCACTATATTAAGTAAACAATGATATGGATGGCCCTTTACCTTTCTACCATCACACATAAATTCACACAACCTTGGTAAGAGACCAAATACTGTTTACTTGCTAAAATAATTATTCACATTTCTTTGATGAGGAACACCTTTTGAACCGCATTTCCGGTTATGAACGTATTCTGGGTCTTTATCTGAGAGGCAGTTATCGACATAGTTCTTGGATTTGCACAAATGGTCCCTGAAAAGCATTTTCCTGACACGAGTATCTTACACGTTACTACTAATGGCAGCCAAGATTTTTTACACTTACCACTGTTAACATGTACACGCCCTGACCAATTCCCATTAGTGAGAACCTGAAATTAGAGAGCAACAGGTGACATTTCTCGGTTCACACGAAAAGAATTCGCATTGGCGAATATGGACAACCGTCAATTGCGTAATGGAATGACGACGGATTCTAACCAGAATCGCCTTCTAATTAGAAATTCCCTGCACGATTCCCATCCAAACCCAAACTTAGCAACTTTCGATTAAAGTGCCTCACCGGTATGGGAATACACGTAATGGATGTACGAATACAGGTTGCAGCCACGTGGGTGACGACAGGTGGAAGTTTGGGTCTCATCTTGAGTCGTACTTTGATAGCCGAATGGTAAGATGGCTGCTCAAAAAACGGGGAATCGGGATTCGAGTCCCGGTGCGGCACATGTTTTCATTGTTCTCATTGTTCTCATTCCTTATACAGCTGATAGATGTCCATTTTTGGAAGCACGAGTACATTTAATGTATTTCTTAACGGCTGTAGTCGCCGCTACATGTTCCTTTGGACATGCATGCATGTCCGAAGGAACTTTGCATCGTATTTCTGATCACATAGGCATTGCAATATCATATTTCTAGGTTTATAGAGGAATTATCAACAAATATGAATAAACCACATCACGTTATACATGTAATAACTCTGTTTTTCGTCGACTGAGCCATCACTGTCTACAGTCGAGGTCTTCTTATACAGGGTGGTCCATTGATCTTGACCGGACGAAATATCTCACGAAATAAACGTCAAACGAAAAAACTACAAAGAACGAAACTTGTCTAGCTTGAAGGGGGAAACCAGATGGCGCTATGGTTGGCCCTTTAGATGGCGCTGCCATAGGTCAAACGGGTATCAACTGCGTTTTTTAAAATAGGAACCCCCATTTTATTACATATTCGTGTAGTACGTAAAGAAATATGAATGTTTTAGTTGGACCACTTTTCTCGCTCTGTGATAGATGGCGATGTAATAGTCACAAACATATGGCTCACAATTTTAGAAGAACAGTTGGTAACAGGTAGGTTTTTTAAATTGAAATACAGAACGTAGGTACGTTGGAACATTTTATTTCGGTTGTTCCAATGTGATACATGTACCTTTCTAAATTTATCATTCCTGAGAACGCATGCTGTTACAGCGTGATTACCTGTAAATACCACATTAATGCAATAAATGCTCAAAATGATGTCCGTCAACCTCAATGCATTTGGCAATACGTGTAACGACATTCCTCTCAACAGCGAGTAGTTCGCCTTACGTAATATTCGCACATGCATTGACAATGCGCTGACGCATGTTGTCAGGCGTTGTCGGTGGATCACGATACCAAATATCCTTCAACTTTCCCCACAGAGAGAAATCCAGGGACGTCAGATCCGGTGAACGTGCGGGCCATGGTATGGTGCTTCGACGAACAATCCACCTGTCATGAAATATGCTATTCAGTACCGCTTCAACCGCACGCGAGCTATGTGCCGGAAATCCATCATGTTGGATGAACATCGGCATTCAGTCATGCAGTGAAACATCTTGTAGTAACATCGTTAGAACATTACGTAGGAAATTAGCATATATTGCACCATTTAGATTGCCATCGATAAAATGGGGGCCAATTATCCTTCCTCCTATAATGCCGCACCATACATTAACCCGCCAAGGTGGCTGTTGTTCCACTTGTCGCAGCTATCGTGGATTTTCCGTTGCCCAACAGTGCGTATTATGCCGGTTTACGTTACCGCTGTTGGTGAATGACGCTTCGTCGCTAAATAGAATGCGTGCAAAGAATCTATCATCGTCCGGTAATTTCTCTTGTGCCCAGTGTCAGAACTGTACACGACGTTCAAAGTCGTCGCCATGCAATTTCTGGTGCATTGAAATATGGTACGGGTGCCATCGATGTTGATGTAGCATTCTCAACACCGACGTTTTTGGGATTCCCGATTCTCGAGCAGTTTGTCTGCTACTGATGTGTGAATGAACCGCTACACCAGATAGAACACCTACTTGGGCATCATCATTTGTTGCAGGTCGTGGTTGACGTTTCACATGTGGCTGAACTGTTCCTGTTTCCTTAAATAACATAACTATCCGGCGAACGGTCCGGGCACTTGGATGATTTCGTATATTGAGCAAGCAGTAAAGGAAACAAAAGAAAAACTCGGAGTAGGTATTAAAATCCACGGAGAAGAAATAAAAACTTTTAGGTTCTCCGATGGCATTGTAATTCTGTCAGAGACAGCAAAGGACTTAAAAGAGCGGTTGAATGGAATGGACAATGCCTTGAAAGGAGGATACAAGATGAACATCAACAAAAGCAAAACGAGGATAATGAAATGTAGTCGAATTAAGTCGGGTGATGCTGAGGGAATTAGATTAGGAAATGAGACACTTAAAGTAGTAAAGGAGTTTTGCTATTTGGAGAGCAAAATAACTGATGATGGTCGAAGTAGAGAGGATATAAAATGTAGACTGGCAATGGAAAGGAAAGCGTTTCTGAAGAAGAGAAATTTGTTAACATCGAGTAATGATTTAAGTGTGAAGAAGTAATTTCTCAAAGTATTTGTATGGAGTGTAGCCATGTGTGGAAGTGAAACATGGGCGGTAAATAGTTTGGAAAGAAAAGAATACAAGCTTTTGAAATGTGGTGCTACAGAAGAATGCTGAAGAACAGATGGGTAGATCACATAACTAATGAGGAAGTATTGAATAGGATTGTGATGAAGAGAAGTTTGTGGCACAACTTGACCAGAAGAAGGAATCGGTTCGTAGGACATGTTCTGAGGCATCAAGGGATCACCAATTTAGTATTGGAGGGCAGCGTGGAGGGTAAAAATCGTAGAGGAAGACCAAGAGATGAATACACTAAGCAGATTCAGAAGGATGTATGTTGCAGTAGGTACTGGGAGATGAAGAAGCTTGCACAGGATAGAGTAGCATGGAGAGCTGCATCAAACCAGTCTCCGGACTGAAGACCACAACAAAAACAACATTTATGCACTCGGATTTGTAAGAGCTTCGGAATGACGCAAAAAGTACATACACTGATGATGGGAAAAGACTCGCAACATCAACAATGAGTTGTGTGACATCAGTGAAATGTGATAAATATGTTTCTAAGTCTGAAATATGAGTATTCTAAGTTCACATCAGTCGCAAACAGTGGCGCTACTAGTGCCACTATGAGGATGCAAATCAGGTTTGCTGACAGTACAGGCGGTAATGGTCATGAGCATTAGTTACCTTTCAGATTGTACGTGATGAGCTGATGTTAGTCAAGAACGCCTGTAAGGCGACAAAGGCCATTATCAACACGTCACCGAGTTTTAACGAGGTCGGGTAAGAAGGCTACGAGAAGAAGAACGTTCCTTCTGGTATATTGCATAAAGACTTAGCACTAGTTCAAAAAATGTACGTGACTGCTGGTAGCCTCGGTCACAAGAAGACCGGGCTCCATACGGCTACGTAGCACCACTGGCAGGGTGTTGAACAGATGGCTCTGGCGCATCGTATTATATCTGCAGCAGCAACTGGAGCAGGGGAATTTGGCACCACAGTGACACAACCAACCGTTACGAGCCGGTTACTTCAAGGTCAGTTCAGAGCCAGAAGCTCCACTGACCCCAAACCACCGCCATTTGCAAGCTAATTGTGGGCCTGTTGAGTTTTCTGATGAAAGCTAGTTCTGCCTGAGTGCCAGCGATAGCTGTGTGTTGGTTAGAAGCTCCGGCCAGAAGCTCCACTGACCCCAAACCACCGCCATTTGCAAGCTAATTGGGGGCCTTTTGAGTTTTCTGATGAAAGCTAGTTCTGCCTGAGTGCCAGCGATAGCTGTGTGTTGGTTAGAAGCAGGCCAGTTGAGAGCCTGCTACTAACCTCTCTATGTGCTAGACACACTGGACCACATGTGGAGTTATTGCGTGGGGAGCGATGTCATATGACAGCAGGAGCACTCTCCTGGTTGTCCCACGCTCCCTGGCTGTAAATTTGTACGTCATTCTGGTGGTTCGACCTGTTGTTATGTTATTCGTGAACAGCATTCCAGGGGCTGTTTTCAGCAGGGTAACGCTCGCCCGTTTACCGCTGTTGTAACCCTATATGCTCATCAGAGTGTCACCGATGTCGCCTTGACTTGCTCGATCACCGGATCAGTCTCCACTAGAGCGCATAAGGGACATCACAACTTTAGCATTATCCAGAAACCACATTAACCGCCCCTGTATTGACCAAATAAGTGCAACTAGCATGGAACATCATTCCACAAACTGACATCCGGCACTTGTTCAACATCTGACGACGGTGTTCAGAGAAAATGGATATTCCGATCGTGATATCAGATCTACTCTGGCGAAGAAACCTAGGCAGGACGCGTTTCGAACAGATGAAGAGGACCAACACATCGCGCGGCTACCATTCTGCGGTGCAACGACCAGCTAGATCGGCAGAGTCCTGAGCCGGCAGGGAATCAGACCAGTCTTCTGGCCACCCAGGAAGATAAAGGAGATGTTGCGACCCGTGAAAGATAATCTTGGCCTGAGAGTGCCGGGAATTTAAAGCATTTCTTGCGAGTGTGGCAAAAATTATGTGGGCCAGTCTATAAGAACTGTTGACTATCACTGTGTGGAACATCAGCGTCACCTGAAAAACAGGTATCTAGAAAAAATCAGCAACGGCTGAGAACATTTTGTTAAATAAACATAAGATTTTATTCGATGAAACAAGACTACTTGCTCAAGCCTCAAACTATTGGGACTCTGTCATCAGGGAAGCAGTTGCAATTAGAGTCTGTGAAAATAATTTCAACAGAGACTCCGGTTATGCACTCAGCAATGCATGGAAGCGAGCAATTGATAAAGAAAGAGCGCAGAGGGAGACTTCTTACATTCCTCGCAGTTCTCCACCTGTTGCGATGGATGGCGCTGCAAGCAACGCTGGATAAAGTGCGCAAACAAAATCTATGGACATGAAGGCCGCCACCTCTGTACGCGCCGTTTACACCTTGACGTCATCCAGCCAATGAGAAGCCGTCTACTGCTTATAAAAGCGGTAGTCTCACCAGTCCACGACAGTCAGTTTTACCCCTGTAGAAGATGACGGAGGTAGTCATCGAAATCTTGGGATGTTATCCAAATTTGACGCGGCAAGTAAACCGAGAACATTTTATGCAAGGACTCTGTCGCGAAAGACTTCGGAATCACAATATATGCACGTTTGCATCCTTGCGTTCAACATATGGACGGCTGCAACGGTAATTGATTTACCAGCATTTCACATTAACAGTGAGTCATCTCACGCTTACATTAACCTATGATCTCGCAATGTTATTCACAAAAATGTTACCTAGACAAATTTATTCTTGAAATGTCATTATCTGACATTAATTATTTTTTGGTCTTGCAATTTTTTTCTGTTAGTGTAGTTACAGTAAGAAAACATACTTGCTTAAATTTCCCAGGAATTATAAGACTGAAGAGTATAACCCACGTCCGCAGCTCGTGGTCGTGCGGTAGCGTTCTCGCTTCCCGCGCCCGGGTTCCCGGGTTAGATTCCCAGCGGGGTGAGAGATTTTCTCTGCCTCGTGATGACTGAGTGTTGTATGATGTCCTTACGTTAGTTAGGTTTAAGTAGATCTAAGTTCTAGGGGACTGATGACCATAGATGTTAAGTCCCATAGTGCTCAGAGCCAGCATTGCCCAAACAACAAAATTACGTATCCTCTGTCTACTAATATTTGCCGAAAACATCGTTGTGAATTTTTTGAGTAACTCCCATTCTTAAAAATGAGACTTCGAACATTTTTACAGTCCAAAGCGCTAAAGTTCAATGAGAGCTTGCCTCAGGTGAACCACCGCAAAAAAGGGTCTAACAAAAAAAAAATCCCATGAGAAATTTAAGTTACAAGAATGCAAATCGTAACTGGAAGGTACTGACACTATCTACTTCAGTACCGGGCCTCCACAGCAGCTCCCGGAAAACGTTGACCATAACAGGTCGGATCAGCTAGCGGATGATACGTAAGGCCATCAACCTCAGACGAAGCTGTCGCTGACGCCCTCTACTGCCACTGTTATTCTGCCCGGTCCCTCAAACCTGACACCCGAAGCAGCTGGGCTCACCTGATGACACCCTAACCACACACAAGGGCACAATCGCCACTGCTGCTTAGGACCTTTTGGCTTTAGAACCTCTCCACAGCTCACCGGGTCTAAAGCTGGGCCATCTATCAGATACGTCGCGTCGAACAAGGCCTGTTCCGCCACTTTTCACTGGCTGAACTATTAAATGCCGCTCGTTTGTCTTACAGGGAGGCGGGCACGAGCGCTCGTGGTGACAGCCTGGGGTCTCAGCTTCCTGTTCTCCATACCCAGCATGATCTTTTTCGAGGAGCAGCCCATCCAAGGTAAGTGATAAGCTATGCGAATAAGAGGGTTTCCATAAATTTCCACTATCATTTCAAAAAAATCTGACCATGGAAGCTGTTAGAGAGCGAACATTCTGGTACTTGTACAACGTTTTGCAGCTCAGAGAGAGTGTTTCTGTTGTGCTAGACATTCAATGATATCCCACTCACCTCTCGTAGAACATCAAGGTAATATTCGAGCTCCGATCATGCATATGTCGGTATTGCTGTACCGACAGCTCTGAGTGTTTCATTGATTCGTACGCGATTGATAGCAAGGGTAGCCATGTCACTGTCAGGTGTTGAGTCATTCAGCACAGTATCCACACATTAAAACCTCCCATGTGCCGATATGCCATCATGCTGGAAGATGATAGGGTGTTGCGGCTTTTCGGTCGATGGTAGGAGGAAATCTTCGAACATATTCGGGTAAACATTTCCCGTTATGGTTCTCTCTACAAAGAAAAACGGGCCAATCTACTTATCGTGCATCTCTGAAGGCCAACATGGAATACGGGAATGAATACCGTAGTGGAAGATCTTTTGACAGAAATGGTTGGTGTATTTGCACTTTGCACGCGAAACGGCGTATCTAATACTTTATGAACAGTTGATTTTGCTTCTTGCAATCAGCTTAATGCACGGGGATTTGACTTTTGGGGGCTGCCTTGAGATGCAACCAGCACTTTATCAACAAGTGCTTCAGACACACGGGGAAGTTCGAGGAAGTTCGTTGAGCCTTTCTCTTTGAAGTTTTTGAACCATCTCATTGTTCTTAATTCTGCTGGTGGTGATCTCCCATATTGGCATCGACAGTTCCGTGGTACCATTGTAACAGATTTGGATGGTGTATACGAAATGACACCTTGCACCTTTTCCTGGTCTGTTGCCATTTTGATGCACTCCAAACCTGCAACAGAGAACAAACGAAAAAAAGGAAAAAAAAGAGAGCTATTAAGCATTTTGCAACAAACCACGAATCTCTATCTTTAAGTTTCCCACTTAAGGGTTTTCTGAAATAATATCAGGGCTTTATGGACTGTCTTCGTAACCACAACCTGCATTTACTCATTATCACTATCATCACTGTATATTGACCGTGTAGCTCTACTCAGCTAAATTACTCCACAAGCCACCATACGGTATGTGGTGGAGAGTACGTCTGGTACCTCTGTCTTGTCGTATACTTCCTGTTTGAAAGGTGGGTGGAAGGAGGATTGTCGGCAAACTTCTGTATGCGATGTGATATCCCTAATTTCTCGTTGTAGTAATTTCGTGGGACTACTGTGGGAATAACCAATATGTTGCTCGACTACTGTAGGAATGTCATGTACCGGAATGTCAATAGTAAATGCCTCTCTTGTAACGTCTATTACTGGAGTTTGTTGACCATCTCTGAAACTCTCCTCCGCCGACTAGAAAGTCCCGTCACAAAAGTGCCGCTTTTGGTTGGATCTTGTCTATTCTTCTATTAATCAAACCTGTTTAGGTTTCCAGGCTGATGAATAGTACTCAAAAATTGGTCGAATAAGTGTCTTACTAGCCACATCTTTCTTGGATGAATACGTTGAATTTATTTACGTTCGGGGTCAACTGGCAGTTCGTGTACCATTCATCGATCCTCTCTGCAGGTCTTCCTGGAATTCGCTACAGTCTTCTGGTGTTGCTGCCTTCCTATAGACAACTGCATCATCTGCGAACAGCCTAACAGATATTCGGATGTTATCCACAATGTAATTTATAAATATTCTAAATAATAATGACACTCTAACACTTGCTTGAGCTACTCGTGACTTTACATTTGTCGATTTCAAAAATAGTTCAAATGGCTCTAAGCACTATGGGACTTAACATCTGAAGTCATCAGTCACCTAGACTTAGAACTACGTAAACCTAACTAACCTAAGGACATCACACACACCGATGCCCAAGGCAGGATTCGAACCTGCGACCGCAGCAGCAGCGCGGTTCCGGACTGAAGCGCCTAGAAGCGCTCGGCCACAGTGGCCGGATTTGTCGATTTACACTAAGGTGACAGATGTAGTGGAATTGCGAAATGCACATATACAGATGGCGGTAATATAGCGTACATATGGTATAAAAGAACATTGCATTAGCAGAGCTGTCATTTGTACTCAGGCCATTCGAGAGGAACGTTTTCCGACTTGATTATGGCCGCAAGACGGTAATTATCAGACTTTGTACGCGGACTGGTATCTGGAGCTACGTTCATGGGACTTTCCGTTTCGGAAATCATTAGGAAATTCAGTATTTCGAGATGTACAGTGTCAAGATTGGGCCTAGAATACCAAAATTTAAGCATTACCTCTCACCAAGGACAACATCGTGGCCGACTGCCTTCACTTAACGCCCGAAACCGGCGGCGCTTGGGTAGTTGTCAGTGCTAATGCACAAGGAACACTGTTTCAAATAACAGGATAAATATATGTAGGGTGTTCGACGATCGTCTCTGTTACGACAGTACTGTGAAAATTCGCGTTAATGGCCTACAGCACCAAACGACCGACTTGCAGGCCTTTGCTAACAGCACGACGTCGCCTGCAGCGCCTTTCTTGATATCGTTACGATATCGGTTAGACCACAGCCGACTCGAAAATCCTCAGTTCCGATTTCAATCGCTAATAGCTGATGGTATGGTTTGAGTGTGGTACAGACCCCTCGAAGCCATGACCGCAACTTGTCAACAAGGCACTATGCAAGCTAGTGTTGGGTCCAAAATGGTGCGGCTGTGTTTACATGGAATGGACTGGGTCCTCTGGTCCAACTGAACCAATCATTTACTGGATATTATTATGTTCCACTACTTGGAAACCATTTGCACCCATTCGTAGCGAATGATTTGGCCACCCAGATCACCCGACATCAACCCCGTTGAATATTAATGGGACAGAAGCAAGAGTATAGTGTTGGCACAATATCCCAAACAGTAACACTTTTTCAGTTATGCACTGCTATAGAGGCAGCATAGCTCAGTATTTCTGCAGTACACTTCCAACGATTTGCTGAGCCCTTGCCACGTCGAGTTGCTGGATTACGCCGGGCAAAAGATCCGACACGATATTGGGAGGTTTCCGATGGATTTTGACACCTCAGTGTAGTTCCATTAAGAGCCACATGTTAGTTCTATCTGCTAGAATATTCTAAATGTTAGCGCAGATCTGATCCGATACTTGCCAAGGTCATATTCGTTTCACTAAATTACAGTCTGAAATTGTATCAAAGGCCCTCCTTATGACAGTTACCTCAGAATCAATCTGCTGGGCATTATTTACGACGCTCAAAATCTAGTGGGCGATCGGAGCGGGCTGAGTTTCACTAAATGTCTCTTTGCAGAATCTATGTTCATTTTTATAAAGGACAGTTTCGTTTTACAAAACCATTATAATACGTCAGCAGTACACAGGTCCCATACGAGTTCTACGACAGATTCACATCAGTGATATAGGCATCTAATTATGTTCATCTGACGAACGACCCTTCGCCAACCAACGAGCAACAAATAGACGTGACACTACGTCTATACGAATGTCGAACTACCTTACACACTACGAACGGAACTGAGGGAGAAGGAGGACTGGCAGTGAGATTACTTTAGCTCCCATCCATATTTACGACTTTAGTCTGTGGAAGCCGCCTAGGATGTAACGTTCCTCGAATCGTTCTTGCGCAGAATATGCTTGGTAGAAGGGATGCTTTTGCTTGGATGTCTCTTTCATCGTTAGGAGAATGATTGCAACATTTGCAGATCTACATTACTCGTGCGTTCTCCTGTGACCACAAGATGGTTATATTCAAGCGATTTAACTCGCTTCATGTCATACTGTCGTCCGAGTTTGCATCAGCAGCATCACCTTGCCTCTAATGAGGGAAATCCACAAGCCAATCTACAGCCGGCCACTGTGGCTGAGCAGTTCTAGGCGCTTCAGTCTGGAACCGCGCAACTGCTACGGTCGCAGGTTGGAATCCTGCCTTGGGTGTGGATGTGGGTGATGTCCTTAGGTTAGTTTGGGTTACGAAGTTCTAAGTCTAGGTGACTGATGACTTCAGGTGTTACGTCCCATAGTGCTCAGAGCCATATGAACCATTTTTTGAACTAATCTACAGATTGAAGTAAAATCGATAATTCGTCAGACAAACAGACCTTCCCTGTAAATACCATCAAATTGGCACACACACAGCACTAGGCGTCGAATGTCTGCTCTGCTATTGGTTGGTCCTCGGGCGTCACAAATCTGGTGATGGTGTAAATATAACAGTAACGTGTTTTGAGATGTTATCGTGCTACACCATCAGTTGTTTGATATGACTGTCATCCTTTCTAAGTTATTTTTATATGATCATAGTTTGTCAACTCCCTGTATTCACATCAGTCTCCATTAGCGACAAATAGCCTTTCCAACAACTCAGAAAATCTGTATATTACAAGTTTACTGTGTCCTACCCTACACATATTGCAGTGCGTGTTACTTACTATACCACAAACTAAACTAAAGGTACTAAGGTTTATATTGTTTTAACTTACCTGACTTGTTCGACGTATTATTGTTACGTGTCAGATAACTTCTGCTGCGGCCGCAGTCTGCAGCATACCAGCTTCCACCAACTTTAATACACTCCTGGAAATGGAAAAAAGAACACATTGACACCGGTGTGTCAGACCCACCATACTTGCTCCGGACACTGCGAGAGGGCTGTACAAGCAATGATCACACGCACGGCACAGCGGACACACCAGGAACCGCGGTGTTGGCCGTCGAATGGCGCTAGCTGCGCAGCATTTGTGCACCGCCGCCGTCAGTGTCAGCCAGTTTGCCGTGGCATACCGAACTCCATCGCAGTCTTTAACACTGGTAGCATGTCGCGACAGCGTGGACGTGAACCGTATGTGCAGTTGACGGACTTTGAGCGAGGGCGTATAGTGGGCATGCGGGAGGCCGGGTGGACGTACCGCCGAATTGCTCAAAACGTGCGGCGTGAGGTCTCCACACATCGATGTTGTCGCCAGTGGTCGGCGGAAGGTGCACGTGCCCGTCGACCTGGGACCGGACCGCAGCGACGCACGGATGCACGCCAAGACCGTAGGATCCTACGCAATGCCGTAGGGAACCGCACCGCCACTTCCCAGCAAATTAGGGACACTGTTGCTCCTGGGGTATCGGCGAGGACCATTCGCAACCGTCTCCATGAAGCTGGGCTACGGTCCCGCACACCGTTAGGCCGTCATCCGCTCAGGACTGCATACGACCGAGGCACACAGGGCCAACACCCGGCATCATGGTGTGAGGAGCGATCTCCTACACTGGCCGTACACCTCTGGTGATCGTCGAGGGGACACTGAATAGTGCACGGTACATCCAAACCGTCATCGAACCCATCGTTCTACCATTCCTAGACCGGAAAGGGAACTTGCTGTTCCAACAGGACAATGCACGTCCGCATGTATCCCGTGCCACCCAACGTGCTCTAGAAGGTGTAAGTCAACTACCCTGGCCAGCAAGATCTCCGGATCTGTCCCCCATTGAGCATGTTTGGGACTGGATGAAGCGTCGTCTCACGCGGTCTGCACGTCCAGCACGAACGCTGGTCCAACTGAGGCGCCAGGTGGAAATGGCATGGCAAGCCGTTCCACAGGACTACATCCAGCATCTCTACGATCGTCTCCATGGGAGAATAGCAGCCTGCATTGCCGCGAAAGGTGGATATACACTGTACTAGTGCCGACATTGTGCATGCTCTGTTGCCTGTGTCTATGTGCCTGTGGTTCTGTCAGTGTGATCATGTGATGTATCTGACCCCAGTAATGTGTCAATAAAGTTTCCCCTTCCTGGGACAATGAATTCACGGTGTTCTTATTTCAATTTCCAGGAGTGTATACCAGCCTTTCACAGGCAAGTGCTCTACCAACTGAGCCATCCAACACACGACTCACGATCCGTTCTCACAGGCTTCAAGTCAGAGTGTACTTCGTTTCCTACCTTCCAAACTTAACAGAATTTCTCCTTTCTTCCAGAAGTACTAGTTCTGCCAGGTTCGTAGGAAAGCTCCTCTGAAGTTTGGGAGGTAGGAAACGAGGTGGTGTCGGAATTAACGCTGTGAGGACAGGTCATGAGTCGTGCTTGGGTACTTCAGATGGTAGAACAATTGTCCACGAAAGCCAAAGTTTTCGAGTATGATTCCCGATCCGGCACACAGTTTTAATCTGCCAGGAACTCTCATTGCAGCGCACACGCCGCTGCAGAGTAAAAATTCCATTCTGCAATGTCACTGTTGTTTTCAGACTGGTCCATGTTCTTGAGAACAAATTTCATTACTGAGTAAATGTGCTGTGAGGCTGGTGTAAGAATTTATAACCTTATTTGTACATTCTCTATTGGAGTTTCTTTTACTGGATTAATGATGCTTGTATCATCAACAAAAAGTGTCATTTTAGTTTCTTGTTTCAAATAAGAAGGGAGGTCATTCACATACATCAAGAACAGAAGGGGACCCATCATCGAAACCTGTGGAACACCTAATATAATTTCACCTCAGTTAAATGAAGTGGGAAACTTGCTTAAATCATTTAAACAATTTGAAGAAACGTTTTCCTTCCTGTTATGTAGGTATGATATAAACCACTCATATGCTGTTCCGTTTTGGAGTGGCAGTGACTAAAACATATTTTTTTTATTGCAGCGAGATCGTTTCACGAAATTTCAGTCATCAACTTTCTCCTCGGAATGCCAATTATGTCACTGACATTCATCCACATAGGGAGAAACGATCGCCGTAATAAAGTAAGACAAGTCAAAGCTCATACTGAAAGATTCACAAGTTCTTTTTCCCACGTCCAATTCGAGAGTGAAATTGTCAAAAACTTATCTACAAGCAAGTGATTCCAATAATCCTCTGGCATACACTTGAGCGCAAAATGTAGAAGAATCATGTACGAGAACGTGCTAAAAAGTGATGCCTCCGAATATTTTATTGTGTTCTCAATATTCGTTGATGTATTACATGTAATACAAATTACTCGGTCTACTTTTCCGCTGGGCTGTCGCAAATCGAAACTTCCTGGCACTAGATGGCTCAAAACTGTAGTGTGTAGCATGGTGTGTGTAATGCAACCATGTCGGTGTGTGAGATGCAGAGTGCTGTAACTGATTTTTGAATTCGAAGAGTTACTCCACACACTCCGATACATTGCATTTACCGTCGTTGATCATCCTCCATACAGTCCTGCCTTTGCCCCATCCAATTTTCGTCTATTTTCAAAACTTAAAGAACAAATTCAAGGACTTCGAATTGATACTATGGGGCCTTGCAAGCGCAGGTCTCATTGTGACTCCTTCAGAGAAGTCAAACGTTCTAGAGTGAACATAATAACAAACTGGTCCCTCATGGGGAGAAATGTGTCTCTCGCCAGGATAACTACACTCCTGGAAATTGAAATAAAAACACCGTGAATTCATTGTCCCAGGAAGGGGAAACTTTATTGACACATTCCTGGGGTCAGATACATCACATGATCACACTGACAGAACCACAGGCACATAGACACAGGCAACAGAGCATGCACAATGTCGGCACTAGTACAGTGTATATCCACCTTTCGCAGCAATGCAGGCTGCTATTCTCCCATGGAGGCTGGCCAGGGTAGTTGACTTACACCTTCTAGAGCACGTTGGGTGGCACGGGATACAATGGTAGAACGATGGGTTCGATGACGGTTTGGATGTACCGTGCACTATCCAGTGTCCCCTCGACGGTCACCAGAGGTGTATGGCCAGTGTAGGAGATCGCTCCCCACACCATGATGCCGGGTGTTGGCCCTGTGTGCCTCGGTCGTATGCAGTCCTGATTGTGGCGCTCACCTGCACGGCGCCAAACACGCATACGACCATCATTGGCACCAAGGCAGAAGCGACTCTCATCGCTGAAGACGACACGTCTCTATTCGTCCCTCCATTCACGCCTGTCGCGACACCACTGGAGACGGGCTGCACGATGTTGGGGCGTGAGCGGAAGACGGCCTAACGGTGTGCGGGACCGTAGGCCAGCTTCATGGAGACGGTTGCGAATGGTCCTCGCCGATACCCCAGGAGCAACAGTGTCCCTAATTTGCTGGGAAGTGGCGGTGCGGTCCCCTACGGCACTGCGTAGGATCCTACGGTCTTGGCGTGCATCCGTGCGTCGCTGCGGTCCGGTCCCAGGTCGACGGGCAAGTGCACCTTCCGCCGACCACTGGCGACAACATCGATGTGTGGAGACCTCACGCCCCACGTGTTGAGCAATTCGGCGGTACGTCCACCCGGCCTCCCGCATGCCCACTATAGGCCCTCGCTCAAAGTCCGTCAACTGCACATACGGTTCACGTCCATGCTGTCGCGACATGCTACCAGTGTTAAAGACTGCGATGGAGCTCCGTATGCCACGGCAAACTGGCTGACACTGGCGGCGGCGGTGCACAAATGCTGCGCAGCTAGCGCCATTCGACGGCCAACACCGCGGTTCCTGGTGTGTCCGCTGTGCCGTGCGTGTGATCATTGCTTGTACAGCCCTCTCGCAGTGTCCGGAGCAAGTATGGTGGGTCTGACACACCGGTGTGAATGTGTTCTTTTTTCCAATTCCATGAGTGTATGTTGAGAAATATATATTTAGACATGCAGGATAAAGATGTAGAACGTTAACAAACTATGTTTTAATTTAAAAGCATTAAGAGTTATCACATACAAAATTTGGAGGTATTACTTTTCGGGAGGCCCTCGTAGATGCAGATGTAAAGTCATTATTGTGGGACTCACTTGGTTTCCACTGGCGTTCGGCCACACTTGGCTTTGAAGAGCGAGAGTGGATGTAGTTGTAGCAACAGGTGCCTGGGAAGTTGTGAGGTGCAGAAAGTGACTGTCTCGCACGCAGGACACGCGCAGTGCTGGATCGACTTCCCGCACAACTGGCAGTGGCAGGTCTACATGACGCTGGTGGCGGTGGCGCTGTTCATCGTGCCCACGGTGATCATCTCGGCGTGCTACGCCGTCATCGTGTTCACCATCTGGAGCAAGAGCAAGCTGCTGGCGCCCAGCGTGCGGCCGTCCAGGTACTCCGCCAGCCGTGAGTACCACACACCGCCGCTGGCTCTAACCTCCGCCACACCAGCCTGCCTTCCGCGACCACCACCCGCCACATCATCGACCACCGAGGCCCCACATCATGTGTCCTTGGTCACATTCGTGCCCCTCTTCACACACTCCAAGCTGACTATGCCGGACCACCTGCTTGAGCTATCAAACGTCACAGACCCCAGCTTGTAGACCTCAAATCTTCAGATCCTGGTTACATTAACAACCCTCTCCTTAAGCACCTTGCTCCATCTATCATGGCACACCCGACCACCATTTACAGAACTAGTCTGAAACTAACTTACTTGCCCTTGGTGAAGAAAATCGTATAATTTATCACCAATTGGCCGGACGGAGTGGCCGTGCGGTTCTAGGCGCTGCAGTCTGGAACCGCGCTACCGCTATGGTCGCAGGTTGGAATCCTGCCTCTCGCATGGATGTGCGTGATGTCCTTAGATTAGTTAGGTTTAAGTAGTTCTAAGTTCAACGGGACTGTTGACCTCAAATGTTGAGTCCCATAGTGGTCAGAGCCATTTGAACCATTTTTATCAGTAGCAGGAACCTGACTCTAGAAAAATCTCCCGCAGAATAACATCTACTATTTCAGAAGACAGTTATTCACATATGTACTAAACCAACAATAATTACTACCATTGTGCTTGTAGGCATTCGTTGCCCTTGTACAACCTTCTTTCCAACCGTATCTTCCTCAATTCCCAATATTCTTGTCTTATGCAGTCTCTTATAAATTTCCTTTCCACAGAAGTCGCTATATCTGAAAATATATATATTATGCAGGTACAAACTCTTTTTATATATGCCACTACCATTCTTCTTCTTCTTATTATTATTATTGTTAATACCACTACTATTATTACTACGACTATCACTATCAGTGACATCAGCAGCAGTAGTACTAATAATGCCAGTATTAACTATTACTTCATAGTCGGTATTACTTACCCACACTGCCGCTGGAAACAGATCATATTAAGGCTATTTGTCATATTAAATTCGTTATTTCTTAGGTAACTATGAAGTAAAGGAAAAGGTACACTAATGTAACAGAACGCCCGATGGTTCTAACCAGACTAAGTTAAATAAATAATTAAATAAATATAGAATTCAAATAAAAGTAGAGAATTAGCAATTAGCGAGATACAAATCAGGTACTTTACGATAACATGACTTATGCATTGTGCACAACAGATATCGGCGACTACGTCAGATGGCTCGAAATGTTTTGTCCTTACTGTTGTTCGGAAGTTTTCGTACCTTCAAACTCAATATCCTGGAAGCGTTCTTCTTTTTCTTGTTTTTTTTTGCGTCGTTCTTCCTTAGGAATTTAATGGCTGAACACTGACCTACAAATCCTCTGTGTATTAATACATCAGAGAACGGTGAGTCGGTAAGGTTTCTAGTCAGACATTACATAATAAATTATAATGAGTTGGTTTTACTTTATGTGGATGACGATGCTTTTCGGAGAGGGGGTGCTGCATTCCGAGAGATAAGAAGATTAACATTTGTTGAAATTAAAGTCGTTTATCTAAATTTACCTTTGTTTCAGCTTCTCCAGACTGAACTTTCGTACACTCCCGTCACCTACCAAAAAACAAAAGAAAAAGAAAAGAATGATGACACCTCATATAATATGGTATCGCACAGACCATTCATAAGCTTGCTTTGTAGCGTTCTTTTGTGTGAAACAGCAGTTCGCGGCCACAGCGTGTGGCGCTGTTTGACGGTTCCACTCGTCGAGACGTGTGGACGAGCTGTCGGCGCCTACGGCAGAGACAAGTGTGTGTGCTCTTGTCGGCAGGTGGCAACAGCCGTGCGGGCAGCGGCGTCAGCAGGGGTCCGGCGCCGAGCTTCTCGGACGACCAGGACTGCCGGCGCGCCAGCTCGCGGGGACTCATACCCCGGGCCAAGATCAAGACCGTCAAGATGACGTTCGTCATCGTCTTCGGTGAGTGCTGGTGGTGACTCTGGATGATTTTACAAATGTGGCATCAGGAACATTACCTCTTCGCAGTTTAGGCAAAGCTCCTAACTTCGAGGACATGAAGCCGCGCGGAGTGGCCGCGCGGTTAGAGGCACGATGTCACGGATGGCGCGGCCCCACCCACCGGAGGTTCGAGTCCTCCCTCAAGCTTGTCTTAAGCGGTAAGATTGTTTTAGTGTGTAAGTCTAGGGACCGATGACCTCAGCAAATTGGTCCATCAGGAATTCACACATACACTCCTGGAAATTGAAATAAGAACACCGTGAATTCATTGTCCCAGGAAGGGGAAACTTTATTGACACATTCCTGGGGTCAGGTACATCACATGATCCCACTGACAGAATCACAGGCACATAGACACAGGCAACAGAGCATGCACAATGTCGGCACTAGTACAGTGTATATCCACCTTTCGCAGCAATGCAGGCTGCAATTCTCCCATGGAGACGATCGTAGAGATGCTGGATGTAGTCCTGTGAAATGGCTTGCCATGCCATTTCCACCTGGCGCCTCAGTTGGACCAGCGTTCGTGCTGGACGTGCAGACCGCGTGAGACGACGCTTCATCCAGTCCCAAACATGCTCAATGGGGGACAGATCCGGAGATCTTGCTGGCCAGGGTAGTTGACTGACATCTTCTACAGCACGTTGTGTGGCACGGGATACATGCGGACGTGCATTGTCCTGTTGGAACAGCAAGTTCCCTTGCCGGTCTAGGAATGGTAAAACGATGGGTTCGATGACGGTTTGGATGTACCGTGCACTATTCAGTGTCCCCTCGACGATCACCAGAGGTGTACGGCCAGTGTAGGAGATCGCTCCCCACACCATGATGCCGGGTGTTGGCCCTGTGTGCCTCGGTCGTATGCAGTCCTGATTGTGGCGCTCACCTGCACGGCGCCAAACACGCATACGACCATCATTGGCACCAAGGCAGAAGCGACTCTCATCGCTGAAGACGACACGTCTCCATTCGTCCCTCCATTCACGCCTGTCGCGACACCACTGGAGGCGGGCTGCACGATGTTGGGGCGTGAGCGGAAGATGGCCTAACGGTGTGCGGGACCGTAGCCCAGCTTCATGGAGACGGTCGCGAATGGTCCTCGCCGATACCCCAGGAGTCCCTAATTTGCTGGGAAGTGGCGGTGCGGTCCCCTAAGCCACTGCGTAGGATCCTACGGTCTTGGCGTGCATCCGTGCGTCGCTGCGGTCCGGTCCCAGGTCGACGGGCAAGTGCACCTTCCGCCGACCACTGGCGACACCATCGATGTACTGTGGACACCTCACGCCCCACGTGTTGAGCAATTCGGCGGTACGTCCACCCGGCCTCCCGCATGCCCACTATACGCCCTCGCTCAAAGTCCGTCAACTGCACATACGGTTCAAGTCCACGCTGTCGCGGCATGCTACCACTGTTAAAGACTGCGATGGAGCTCCGTATGCCACGGCAAACTGGCTGACACTGACGGCGGCGGTGCACAAATGCTGCTCAGCTAGCGCCATTCGACGGCCAACACCGTGGTTCCTGGTGTGTCCGCTGTGCCGTGCGTGTGATCATTGCTTGTAGAGCCCTCTCGCAGTCTCCGGAGCAAGTATGGTGGATCTGACACACCGGTGTCAATGTGGTTTTTTTTCCATTTCCAGGAGTGTACATACATACACACAAAGGTAGACGGGTTCGTTACCTAGTCACCTTCGTGCTACTGAATGTAAAATGGTTGCTTAATTTTTGACGGAGACTGTCTCTTTGTGGTATTTTCATTTCAATTACATTCAGAGACAGCAAAGGACCAGGAAGAGGAACGGAATTTGCTTGAAAGGACATGGAAAGAAAAGAAGGAAATGACGTTGATGACCGGTAGTATCCACTTGGAGAACTTCGGCCGCCGAGTCGCATATCTTTTCAATTGACGCCACGTTGGGTGACTTGCATGTCAATCATGAAGAAATGATGATTAGGACAACAGACTACCCCGTCTTCGAGCGGAGAAAAATCGTCGACCGGATCGGGAAACGAACTCGGACCCGCTGCAGAGCAACCAGTCGCTCTGGTCACTCAGCTCAGGAGACGGAGAAAAGGTTAAAAGGTTAACATCAACAAAAGCAAAACAAGGGTAATGGAATGCAGTCGAATTATATCAGGAAATAACGGGGGATGAAACACTATAAGTAATAGACGAGTTTGGTATATGGGCAGTAAAATAATTAATCATAGCCGAAATAGAGGGGATATAACATGTCGACTGGCAAGTAAAGTGTTACTTAAGAAAAGTCAACATCGAATTAAGATTTAGTGTGAGAAGGTCTTTACTGAAGGAATTTGTCTGAAGTGTAGCCTTGTAGGGATGTGAAATGCGGACGAGACAGAGTTGAGATGTGAAGAGAATAAAAGCTTTCGAAATGTGGTGCTAAAGAAGGACGCTGAAGGCTAGATTGCTGTATCATGTAACCAATGAGGAGGGACTCAGTAGAACTCAAAGAAGACTAATCTGTGGTATAATTTAATTGAAAGGGTTGGATCGGTTGGCAGGACACATTCTGAGACATCAGAACACATTCTGAGAGTAATGGAGGGAAGTGTTGGCCAGGGATAAAAGTCGTGAGGGGAGGCCAAGAAATGAATACAGTAAGCAAGTGCCAAAAATGTAGGTTGCAGTAATTATTCAGAGTTAAAGAGGCTTGAACGGCGTAAAGTAGCACGGAGAGCTGCTTTAAACCAGTCTTCGGATTGAGGACCAACAACAGCTATTTTCGGATTAGGAAGAGTGCAACAAAGGGATTTGGTCTTCCTCCCCCGCTGTTCCGTTTATGCGTCGAAGATGCATTTGAAGAGATACAAGAGTGGGATTAAAAGTCAGGGTGAACTGGTATGAATGATAAGATTGGCTGAAGTCATTTCTATAGTCAGTGAAAGTCAAGGCTATTGAATCGAAAGGTCTGATTAGCACAAAGTACGCGTTGGGGTTAAGCCAAAAACGAAACTAGTGAGAAGTAGTAAAAATGATATAATCGTTGAACTTAACACCAAAACAGCGGTCACAAGTTAGACGAAGCGAAGGACGCACAATAACACCTGTGGGACGAAGCAAGGGGGTCATAAAAAGCAGAATATCACAGGCAGATAGGCATTGCTGGCCAGAAAAATCTACTTGTACCGAGCATCTTCTTTCATTTCAGGAAGAAAATTGTGAGTATGTATGTTCGTAACAGGGGATTGTGTGTAAGGAATCATGGACTGTAGGAAAGTCGAAAAAAAACAGAGTCAAAGAATACGAGATGTTTAAAATCAAAAGGATGATGAAAATGTTAAGCTTCTCCGCAGTGGTGTCAAGGAGACACGTGCGAAAAATATTCTCAAGAAAAAGGTGAGGTGTGATAGGCCATGCGTAGACATTCACAAATATCTTACATGGTATATATGTTGTAGATGATGCAGTTTGTAGGGGAAGGCGCAGATTTGAATATATCCAACAAATAATTCAGCACTTTGGGTGCAAGTTCTATTGTCAAGTGAAAAGGTTTACACAGTATGGCAAGTTGAAAAAGAGATGAATTAGAGTAAGGGAAAAGTGATGTATATGTGTGTATAATAAACCCTTTCCCTCATAAATATTTCTCTTATTCACACATCCTCTGTGTTGCCTCAGATGACGTGTCACTGAGCTAAATTGTACTAAGATTGCAGTACAGGCGAGGTACTTACTTGCTTTCACCGCCCAGAGTGGAACGCATAAGTTATAATAAACGTTCACCAACCTGCAGTCTAAAAAAATGGCTGTGAGCACTATGCGACTTAACTTCTTACGTCATCAGTCGCCTAGAACTTAGATGTAGTTAAACCTAACTGACCTAAGGACATCACACACATCAATGTCCGAGGCAAGATTCGAACCTGCGACCGTAGCGGTCGCTCGGTTCTAGACTGTAGCGCCTAGAACCGCACGGCCACTCCGGCTGCCACCTGCAGTCTACTACAGTTATTGTCACCTGCGCACAGCACGAAGGTCGTGATCCGTAACCTTGAGACTGTAAGAAACTCTTAGGGAGGAACTGTTGTTTTGGAAATGATTAAATTTCCAGTCAGTTATTTTATACATGACGCCACTCGCTTTTTCTTGACAAACACGAGACACTGCACAATTACTTTCCTTTTTAGAGTCACATATGATTTTTATTCTCTAACAAATTAATGAACTGCATATTTCCGTAATTACTATCACACTGTTCTCAAATATACGCTACTGGCCATTAAAATTGCTACATCACGAAGACGACGTGCTACAAACGCGAAATTTAACCGACAGAAAGAAGATGCTATGATATGCAAAAGATTAGCTTTTCAGAGCATGCACATAAGGTTCGCGCCGGTGGCGACACCTGCAACGTGCTGACATGAGGAAAGTTTCCAACTGATATCTCATACACAAACAGCAGTAGACCGGCGTTGCCTGGTGAAACGTTGTTGTGATGCCTCGTGTAAGGAGGAGAACCGTGAACCATCACGTTTCCGACATTGCTAAAGGTGGGATTCTAGCCTATCGCGATTGCGGTTTATCATATCGCGACATTGCTGCTCGCGTTGGTCGAGATCCAATGGCTGTTACCAGAATATGGAATCGGTGGGTTCAGGAGGGTAATACGGAATGCCGTGCTGGATCCCAACGGTCTCGTATCACTAGCAGTCGAGATGACAAGCATCTTATCCGCATGGCTGTAATGGATCGTGGAGCCACGTCTCGATCCCTCAGTCTACAGTTGGGGACGTTTACAAGACAACAGCCATCTGCACGAACAGTTCGGCGACGTTTGCAGCAGCATGGACTATCAGCTCGGAGACCATGGCTGCGGTTACCCTTGACGCTGCATCACAGACATGAGCGCTTGCGATGTTGTATTCCACGACGAGCCTGGGTGCACGAATGGCAAAACGTCATTTTTTCGGATTAATCAAGGTTCTGTTTGCAACCATGATGGTCGCATCCCTGTTTGGCGACATCGCGGTGAACACACATTGGAAGCATGTATTCGTCATCGCCAGACTGGCGTATCACCTGGTGTGATGGTATGGGGTGCCATTGGTTACACGTTACGGTCACCTCTTGTTCGCATTGACTGCACTTTCAACAGTGGACGTTACATTTAAGATGTGTTACGACCAGTGGCTCTACCCTTCAGTCAATCCCTGCGAAACCCTACATTTCAGCAGGATACTGCACGACCGCATGTTGCATCTGTCATCAGTACCTTACACCATATTACGTCATTTTGCCACAGCTGCTTCTCAACTGCTCTAAAAAAACCTCCTTGTAGCCGAATATGATTGCTGGAAGGCCAAAATTTTACAACGAGAGATAAATTCGTTATCCACCAGTCGTAATGATGAAAAGAAAAGTTAACTGTTGTTTTCAGCTGTTACTGATATAGTAAAGTTGTATATCAAAGTATCTGGATATGGTGACACTCTTCTTGGAACGGATTTACGACATGGAGTAACCAAACTTAAAATGTTGAAGCGTGTATATCACAGTGTCTGAAGAGAGAAAACTTTAGGCATTGAATACTAGTATATAGCGACAACAGCGGTCGAGGGGGAGTCGCAGAGCGTAGTTCAAAAATCAGTCATCACATAAACGGTTGCCACCGTAAGTCTGCAACGAACAGTAATCATTCATTCTTCATGCATCAGATAACAATCACTCTTCAAATAACAAGAACGAAATAAGAAAAAAATTTATAAATGTCTCATCGCCGACGTCACAGTATTTAGTTCAGGCTTGTTATGCTAACACAATACCTATTCTCAGTAGTCGCCCAACGATGATTTGAGACTAATAATATGTAATAATTTCTTACCTAAAAAACTAAAACGTACATAGAGTGCAGCATTTATTATAGAGGGTTGATCTAGACCGGAGCAATCCGCGTTTATGATGCTTAATTTTATTTCCTTGCCTTGGAATGTACAACTAAGCTTTGGAATTTGGAGTAAGTTTGAAACAATCAAACATTTTAAAAAGAAATATACCGCGAAAACACTCCGACAGACAAATAAACAGAGAATCACGTTGGTGCAAAACTTAAACAGAACTGAGATAAGGCACAATAAGGAAACTCAGCAGTGTTACGGCACAACGATACCACTTAAGGGACTCAGTCATCTGCGATAATAAAAACTTCAATTATGTAACTTTAAGCTGAAGCATAGATCGACGCAAGAATTTGAAAAAATAGGTAGTATGAGAGTATTTATCTGAAATTCGAAGTCCGTGACAAACAGGCCGTCGCGAGAGTATTTTTCGGGCCACCGATTTCTTCGATCTGAGACCTGGAGTGCCACGGAAATCCTAGACATCTGGCAATCCTATTCTTGGAACAAAAACTTTCTTCCTGCTATTTTGTCGGAAACTAACATTTAGAGACGTTGGCTGTGGAAAAAATACAAGTTGATTCTTACGAAGAGTAGCTACTGTTAATAAAGATGTTTCTTTGCCCAAATAGCTCCGCTGCCGGTTTCAAACTGACAGGTTCATCTTCAGACGGCTCCTCACGTCCATACTTCATTTGTTGTTGGTGACATTAGTTGGTGGAAAATAACAAAGAACAACTAATGTAAAGAATATCTAATTTACAGTAAGCTGGAAGTTCGTAATTATACGTAAACAGCAGTCTGATGACTAATCTGTCGTCACGAAACTGGTGACGGTGTGTTTGTGTAAATAACCTTTGGGTGCTTATTGTTTTCTTCATTGTAAGAATGATCTTGTAACTACTTTTTATTGGCACCTATAAACAACCAGGTTCCTGGTACGGCGTTTACGTCATACTTAATAAAATATTTATTGCCTGATTAGCCTAACTATTGTTCGCGGTAATACGGTGAACGCTGCATGTCTTCTCACTTGTCTGGATACAAATAAGCTGCACAGAAGAGAGATACAATATTTTTTATTCTTCTGACAAAAGTGAGATTTGGCACTTTGAAACCTTTCACATTCCAACCTTCAAATAACCCCAATGAAGCTCGACAATTTTTAATCATATAACAAACATAGAATTCAGCAAGATGTAGCAATGATAAAATAACACATGAATAAAGTTTTTGTGACTAGTATCGCTACAGTAAATGGTAAATCGTCTTGAGACTAACTGTTTGGAGGGTTGGGGTTCGACTTTTCAATGTTCCTCTGGCAGCTGAGAGAAATAACACAGATACAGTCATTGCCTGTAAGCTGGGCTGTCAAGCCGAAACAGCAGGATACGTTTATGTAAGCTCATATATCAGAGGAGAGTGTCCCACGAGTTAGACAGTGACCTCATCACAATGCATGAGCCGACAACGCGAGTTGAATGTTACCTAACACGACCGGTGCAGGCGCCGAGTGCAGCAGAGACTGTTTATTCCATTATTACCTGCGGCCGGAGCACACACGCCAAAGGCAGCTCACTAATTACCACGGGAGGACCTGTGACGTGGGAGCGTCAACGCAGAGCACTGGCCAATAATGGACTCCAGCATCCGGCCACGTCCCGTAGATCCACCGTAATGTCGTTTGCTCCGCTCGCTGGCGCGTCTGAAGCCTGGCAATTTCCGTTCGAGCCTTACAGCCCACTTAAAAGCTGGTATAGAGCAAAGCACACTGACAGTTCAGTTTAAGCCTCTAGGCAGATGACACAATTAGAAGCGAAGCTTACTGAACCAGTGCCTGGACTCTTTCATTTCTGCGCACGTGCAGTCCTACGACAAATGTTCGACCAGACACGCTACTCGTTAATTCTGAATTGTTCCACTAAACAATCCTCGGCAATAGGATGTAAAACGTCTGTGGATGTATCGTATACTATGTACTAGGTTCGCCTCGTATGGTATTCAAAACGGTTGTAAATCTTTAATTACTTCAAAGATACTTGGTAAGTTTATCGCACTGGAGTAGCGTTTGTCATATCTAAGCACGTACTACAACTATGAGAAAGATGAGAAATATTGTTGACCAGTCGATATAACGATTTGTTTCCCTTGTCCATATTGTTGTGTCGGCTACTGTTGGAGTCAACACGGACACAGACAAGGAAGCAGGGAAGTTACGATGGCCGGTAGCAGGAATCCAAAATGGTCTATACTTTTTTTTCCTTCTTTTGGTTTAGAGGTATAGCCGCTCCACGCCAACAACGGCATGATGGCCAACTCAAAAGGTCTACTGCCATCTATGCACAAAAAGGCTGCGTTCACACTGCCGGCCGGTCCGGGCCGGGATGACTCGTACTGGGTCGGCTCGTGCCAAGCCAGCTCAGGCCGACGTGTAGTGCATCCACATTGCGCGCCGCGCCGAGCCGGGACGGCGAAATCGGGGAAAGTACACTTGTCCGATTTTCATGTTTTAAAAATTCTTAGCGGTATATAAGACTTCGCCACATCGTTTTATTAACTTATTTTGTCCTTAACACCGTTACTTACGTCGTGAAAAAAGAAAAAGTCTACTTTTGATTTCGCGTGATTTCTTAGTTTCGTAACGCTTTCCAACCGATTTTGAAGAACGTATGCGGCTAAAAAATTTGATTTTTGTACACGTGGTAGTGTAGCATCTTATCTTCGTATTGAATCATTTATCTTTCCATATTTCTTAACAGTCATTTTGAAATGATGCTATTTGTCTACGTTGTGCCCTTGATTTACAAATCTTGTAGTAAAAAGTTATGTAGCGGGTAGCTTACTGTTAGATCCGTTTTAGACCATACGTTGTTGGGAATGAAATGCAGCTAAAAGTACCAAAAAGTTTTTGAAATGATAATGATACTGATATCTGTCTCTGGTCACAAGTAATGCGAGCTACTCAGTGGCGCCAGTGCCACGGAGTTCGCGCGGTTACAGCTTGGTTTAGTGTAGTCGTATGATGCAGGACAGAAAAAAACTAATTACTAGTGATCAGCGCAGACCTAGTGTCGGTCCCTCGTATTATTTTAATGGTCTCATTGTCTAGATAAATCCAAATGTATAAGAATTTTTCCCTCTGCTACTGGACAATCATCTGCTATGCTTTTATAATTGGCCACACGTTGCATCACAAAAGACACACAATTATTTGTCATGAACATCCTACAATTAGTATAAAGTACATTTTGTATTTCGAACTAAAAGATAAGAGTATATTAATCTAAGATGAGATCTTGCTCATGATGCATTGTAAAACTAATCACATAAACAAACTGAGATTTGTGATACGTTTACTGAAGAAACTGAAGCGCTCGTTGTCTATTTTGACAGAAAAAATAATGGAGAGTTAATGAATCTACTTTAGATCGACACAGATGTGGGTTTCATTGGTCTTCATTTTTTTCTTTTCTTCCTTGGCGGGCTGCGGTGCACTGTCAAGGTAATCCCCACTCTTTGGCTAAATGGCTGTTAGCTGCCGGAGGCCAAATAAATAAATTTAAAAACTCCCCACCCTTTCACAACTGACATGCAAGTCAGTAGAAAACGCAGCTGCAGTTAACAGTTGCTCGCCTTTAGCTAGTTTGTGCTGTCGTGTAGAACAATGTCTTCACACTTTTATTGGTATTGTTTTGAGTCTGCAGTAACTCGTAGAGTTTTGAAGTACAGAGGAACTAGGAGGTTATGGATTCATCCCATAAAAAGCGACAGGCATTTAGGAGAGTTTTTTTCTTTACATGAAGAACTTAAAAACTATCCTCAAATTTTTTTCATATTACAGAATGAATCATAATACATTTCAGTATGTGCTGCAGAACATTCAAGACAATATTTCGAAACAGAACACAAATTTTCTCAGAAGTGTAATAGCAGAAGAAAAATTTTGTATAACGATAAAGTATGATTCGTTAGTACACACATTTTGGTTTGCAGTAGAACTTGGTACAGCATTCACTACCTCAGATTAATTGTAGTCATGGTTTTGTATTTAAAATTTCACAAACGCTTACCTCTGAGGGGAAGAGAGTTTATGGGACTCCTGAGTATCATTAGGAAGTAATTAGCTTCCTCATTTTGGGTAATGTCTTGCTGTGCCTTCAGCGAAGAATCGCAGAAATACTCCTTAAGAATTTTCCAAGTTTTTCTTCTTTTTTCTTCATGATGCAGCGCTTGGCAGTGGTGATGGTTCAAAAGGTGGAGACACTGATGACCTCACAGAATTCTTTTCATTGCCTTGTAAGATAGACAGATTGATAGGCGAAGAGTTTTGAGATAATGCCCTTTGACTCAGTGGTTCTATTTACACTGATAAGGAACTGTGCATAGCTCTTGGACCTTAGGAAAATCATATGACAGAACAAAGACTGAGTGGAAAATCATTTTAGTATACTATTCCCTGGATAACCTGACCTTATTTTGCCAAGTTATACAAGTTATTGTCTGTAACTGTCTCTCAGGTCTTTGCATTTCGATTTCATTATTTGAATTGAAAGAATATAGAAGGGTGCAAGAAAATGTCTCTTTAATTATTTATTGTTGTATAACCGTGAAATGATATGGACTAAGTAAATATCTACCGTGCAAACAAAACTATAAAAACTTCGCCCAACACCACACTTGAATAACACATTTTACGAGTTTTTTTCTCAGGTATATGTCTAGTGGCATCTCCTTTCATGCACTAGCATCGTCATTCCGATTAGGAGTGTCCACCGTATCAATGGTGGTGAAAGACGTTTGTATGGCCACATGGGAGTCCCATTCATTTACCAACGCCAACTGTTTCTAGATTTAAAGAAATTGCCAGTGAAATGCATACGAGATGGGTATTTCCAAACTGTGTTGGATGTATAGACGGGAAGCACATACTTGTCCAATGTCCTAAACTTTCTGGCACCATGTTTTACAATTACAAACAGTATTATTCGATTGTACTCCAAGCAGTTCCTGATGCAGATTACAAATTTATAGCTGTAGATGTTGGTGCCTACGGTAAACAGTCTGATGCAGGCGTGTTTAAAGGAAGTATGTTATATAAGAAATTTACAAATGGGGAGCTGTTATTACCGCCACCAAGAAGACTTGAAGGAATGTGGCAGGAACTACCTACGTCATTTTGGGAGATGAAGCTTATCCTTTATTAGAGAATTTTATGAGACCTTTTCCTCGCAGAAATTTGGACGAGAAGACTCTATACAATTATATGCATTCCAGGGCAAGAAAAGTTGTTGAATGTGCTTTTGGTATAATGACCAATAAATGGAGACTACTGAGGAAGGTAATTGAAACATCCATTGACGTAGCTGATCACGTAGTCAAGTGCATTTGTCTACTTCATAATATTGTCATTGACAGAGAAGGATGCGATGTTGAAGCTGATAAGTTTTGTAACAATGCTGATATGCAGACAGCTGGTGCCACATTCAACAGAAATTCCACATTACGTTGGAAAACTGTCAGGAACACTTTTGTTGAATATTTCGTTAAAAATGCAACTTAAAATAATTAAAAAACCTTTCAAAAATAAATTTTGGAATTGAAAGTACTTGGCTATTTATGGTATTTTTGTGTATCTCATTTCATTGTAAATAAAACAAATAAAATTATAAAGGAAAATAATTTATATTTGTCTGTACTATCTGAAACACACTCCTTGGTTACTTCATTCCATAATATGGAAACTGCATCATTACTGTCATACTAGCCGAATTTCTGATACCAAATTGATGGACACAAGTTAATTTCATGTATATGTTATTCTGCATTAATTAAAGTAAGAACATCGCAAAAAGATGTCACAGACAACAGCTTACAGTAACGTATCACAGCATGACTTTACAATGCATTGTCATATGGTAGGGACACATTTCCGTCCCTCAGTGACACTCATATCTGTCTCCATTTACAAGTAAATGCGAACTATTCAGTGGCGCCAATGCCGCGATCGCTGGCAAGCTATTGTTGTAAATGCATGTAAACACGGTAGATTAAATAAATGAAATGAAAAGTAATTTCGCAGGTATCATTACAATAAAGGTGATTTTTCCTCACTGATTGTGAAATGTGAGGTAACATCTTAAAATAAAAGACGTGTGCAGTCACACTTGTGATGAAAGCAGAAGGGAGATGTGTGGTGCGTGTGCTGCAGAAGCTGTACTGCTGCTCCACAGGCTCGCGCCTGCGGTCGCCCCGCGCCGGCAACATTAAACACTCGGGATGTCGCCTGTTCGGCTCCGGGAGGCTCATGCCGTGTCGGCGCGGCCCGGCCGCCAGTGTGAACCCCGCAATTCAAAACCATATGTTTGATATCAAAGCGAGATGTCCATCTTATATCCTCCTTCCAAGACACTGTCCATTCCATTCAACTGCTCTTCCAAGTCCTTTTCTGTCTCTGACAGAATTACAATGTCATCGGCGAACCTCAAAGTTTTTATTTCTTCTCAATGGATTTTAATTCCTACTCCGAATTTTTCTTTACTGTTTGCTCAATATACAGATTAAATAACATCGGGCAGAGGCTACAACCCTGTCTCTCTCCCTCCCCAACCGCTGCTTGCCTTTCATGCCCCTCGACTCTTATAGCTGCCATCTGGTTTCTGTACAAATTGTAAATAGCCTTCCGCTCCCTGTATTTTACTCCTGCCACCTTTTGAATTTGAAAGAGAGTATTCCAGTCAACACTGTCAAAAGCTTTCTCCAAGTCTACAAATGCTAGGAACGCAGATTTTCCTTTCCTTAATTTTCTAAGATAAGTCGTAAGGACAGTATTGCCTCACGTGTTCCAATATTTCTACGGAATCCAAACTGATCTTCCCCAAGATTGGCTTTTCCATTCGTCTGTAAAGAATTCACGTTAGAATTTTGCCCCTGTGTCTTATTAAACTGATTGTTCGGTAATTTTCACATCTGTCAACACCTGCTTTCTTTGGTATTGGAATTATTATATTCTTCCATGTGTACAACCTTCCTTTATGGTTCTCGAATCAAGCGTTAGCTATGATTAAGTTATGCTCTGTGCAAAATTCTACCAGACGACTTCCTCTTTCATTTCTTTCCCCCAATCCATATTCACCTACTATTTTTTCTTCTCTCCCTTTTCCTACTCTCGAATTCCAGTCACCCATGACTATTAAATTTTCCTCTCCCTTCACTATCTGATTAATTTCTTTTACTTCATCATACATTTCTTCAATTTCTTCGTCATCTGCAGAGCTAGTTGGCATATAAACTTGTACTATTGTAGTAGGTGTTGGCTTCGTGTCTATCAATAATGCGTTCACTATGTTGTTTGTAGTAGCTTACACGCACTCCTATTTTTTATTCATTATTAAACCTACTCCTGCATTACACCTATTTGATTTTGTATTTATAACCCTGTGTTCACCTGACCAAAAGCCTTGTTCCTCCTGCCACCGAACTTTACTAATTCCCACTATATCTAACTTTAACCTATCCAATTCCCTTTTTAAGTTTTCTAACCTACCTGCTCGATTAAGGGATCTGACATTCCACGCTCCGATCCGCAGAATGCCAGTTTTCTATTTCCTGATAACGACGTCCTCTTGAGTGATTTTCGCCCGGAGATCCGAATGGGGGACTATTTTACCTCCGGAATATTTTACCCAAGAGGACTCCATCATCATTTAACCCTACAGTAAAGCTGCATGCCCTTATAACGGTAGATGTGGTAAATCCAAACCATACCGTGGCTTTCTCGTCGTCCAGTGGAGTTTCCACGACAGTTCTAGCATTTACGGTAGCCCAAATTCTGATGTTGTGGGCGTTGACAGACCCCCAGAGCGTGAAATGAGCTTCGTCGGTCCACAACACGTTACTCAACCAATCGCCATCTTCCACCATCTTTTGAAACGCCCCATACTGCAAATGCCCTTCGCTACACTTAATCGACAGGTAACAGTTCATGATACCAGTGGATTTTGTACGGATAGTATCGGAGGGTACGCCTCAGAGCCAACCAGACACTAGTGTATGGAATGCCGGTGCGACGTGCGACTGCACGACCGCTGACTTCCCCGGGTATACACGAACCCGCTACAGTCTCCATTTCTTCCTGAACTGTCTCAGCAGCATTACGCCTTGCCCGCGGTTGGCCACAACGGGGTGTATCGTCCCAACAACCCGTGGCTTCGAACTTCGAAATCATTCTCGCCACAGCTGCATTTGTCATTGGACATTTACCCGTTCGAATCCCCTTCCTATGGCGATAGGATCGTGACACTGAACTAGCAGATTCCCCTTTCTGATAACACAGCTTCACTAAAAGCGCCTTTTCAGGTAACGTCAACATGCTGCAACTGCTGGCGCATCTGATTCTCTCTCTCATTACAGCTCCTTTTATACATGATTTTCATGCGCAGTCACTGACGTTTTGCTGTCCAGCGCCATCTGTCGGACATTTTGTGAACTTTGTTTTTTTTTTTGTTCTATTAAAACCCCATGTCATTCGAAGCATGTGTGTAAATTTTTACCTCTCTAACTACATTATTCCGGGGTTTATTAAGTTTTCACATTTTTTATCACCCGGTACTGCCCTGGCCAGAAACACCCCCTAATCTGCCCCCTATAGGATATATGTGCGACGGTAACTCAGCCCCAGTGCTAGTGTGTAGGATATTAAGGACCAGTTGCTACACTTGTAGACCAGATTGGCTGAGGAGAGGGTACAGAGGCTTTATAAGCCCCTTACCAACCGATTCCGTGCATACTTACGGCCCGAATGCGGTGCAACCCCACAGTGGGCACAGTTTGCCAAGTTCTGTGTAAACTTAACTCACGATTTGATTTGTGGTAAGTTCCTATGGGACCAAACTGCTGAGACCATCGGTCTCTAGACCTACACACTACTTAATCTAACCTAAAGTAACGTGCCCTAGGGACAACACGCACACCCATGTCCGAGGGAGGACCCATACTCAAACCTCCGAAGGGGGAGGGGGGGCAACCTCGAGAACCGTGGAAAGGCGCACAGACCGCGCGGCAAAAATCGCAAAAAATCTTGACTCACTTGGACCTTTACCCGTTCGAATCCCCTTCCTATGGCGATAGGATCGTGACACTGAACTAGCAGATTCCCCATTATGATAACACAGCTTCACTAAAAGCGCTGTACTGACATCACATACCTTTTCTACCCGTCACGTATCATTTCATCTCCTCTTCCTCCTCTGGATGCAGTGTACTTCAGTAGTGTTTCAAGGTATCATAGTGACACTTGGATTACTTAGGTGATCGTGCTGCAGCAAAAAACGCAGGACGTGTCCCACCAGGCTGAGTCTGTTGGGCCTCTGTGTTGCAGTGTTCGTGCTGTGCTGGAGCCCGTACTTCGTGTTCGACCTGCTGCAGGTGTTCGGCCACGTGCCGAGGACGCAGACGATGGTGGCGCTGGCGACATTCATACAGAGTCTGGCGCCGCTCAACAGCGCAGCCAACCCGGTCATCTACTGCGTCTTCTCCACGCAGATATGCCGCACCCTCAGGTAAGCCCACGTCGTTAGGACGAGGATGCTGAATGAGAGCTCACCGCTTCCTCGGTTGAGGAGGACAGCTGTTCCCTAGTAAACGAGATGTCAGTTGCGTTTCCCTCTGGGAACATGGATGTTGAAAGTATCTAACCAAAATTTTATCCTTTTTCTGTGAAAGTATCAGTGAAAAGTTTGTTCTAAATTAAGTATTCAGCAAACCAGCATCTGACTGCGTCTGTGAACTTGTTTGTTGCCCTCCTCCATTTTGCCAGAAATGCAACGTGTATTTGACCCAGCAATCAAGCTTAAGAGAATAATGCCGTTTGTGGAATGGCATTAAGATGGTACTGGAAAATTAACTTTTGTCCCTGATGTTTACTTGGTTCTTTCATTGGTGGGTAACTTTAGTTTACTACTCATTTTCATATTTAATACAAGCAAAGGAAGTGGATTATGATTCAGACTGTTAGATTTAAACACAATGTTGATCTCAACACACACACATATAAATATATATTGTTAAAATTTTAAGTCATACACAAAACCTATTATTTCAAAAATTTTCATAGCAGGAATCGCTCTTACAAACAATTTTACAAAACGCTTACTGCTTCAAACCTTGAAAATACAAATCCTAACTCTGAACATTATCTAACAAAAACCAATTTGAAATGATTATATATCTTCTCTCATTTACATGCTAAAGTTTGGTCAGGGGCAGCGACCTACCGTAACGCTGTCACCACACGTCTGCTTCCTCCGCGCGCCTAGCTGCGACTCCTCCCTTAAAGCTGTCTGCACACGTCTCCTTCCTCTGGTCACCTACCTGCGACTCCCCGGTTGTTTACTACGCGCACCCGGCTCTCGTAACCATCAAAGATCCTCCTGCTCAGAGACATTATACTCGTTCCACTTTGATGTTGGCAACTACAGACAATTTTCTGGAGCTATCCTGATCAGACCTTACCAAATACCTTTCAATGTGGCTGTTCAGTATGTTGCTACTGTGTATACCAGGCACACCGATTTAATGAAACAGGTACCGATGTCTTCTTCGTACTAATAAAACTAAAACTACATCCGAACAGGCGTTGAGGGCCGAATTGTACTGACGTCCTCAGCCCACAGGCGTCACCGGATACGGATATGGAGGGGCATGTGACCAGCTCGCTGCTCTCCCGGTAGTTGTCAGGTTTCGTGACCGGAACCATTACTTCCCCCTAAGTTACTTCATCAATTGGCCTCACAAGTGCTGAGTGCAGGCCGACCGATGTGGCCGAGGGGTTCTAGCCGCTTCAGTCTGGAACCGCAGGTTCGAATCCTGCCTCGGGCATGGATGTGTATCATGTCCTTAGGTTAGTTAGGTTTAAGTAGTTCCAAGTTCTAGGGGACTGATGACCTCAGGTGTTACGTCTCACTGTGCTCAGAGCCATTTGAACCATTTGCTGAGTGCAGCCCGCTCGGCAGAGAACTTAACTTCCATGATCTGGCGGGGACCGGTGTTACCACTGCGGCAAGCCCGTTGTCATCTATATACTAACAATAAAACCGTAAAACGGTCGTGTCTGTATGTTTGGGTGAAAACTCAAATTCTGAAAACCACTAGACGAATATTTATGGTAACTTTATCGGAACTTACGGAAGCGTATAGGCACTGTTTCATCAAAACCGGAACACGGAAAAATTACCTCGTAATTTACATTTTTTCCTAAATTCACATGCTAAGCTTAGTAGTTCGCATGTTGGAATCACCACTGCGTAGAATTCCAAGTAATCAATAGATTCTCCTGTTCGTTGTTTTAATTAAGTAAGAGATGAGCTTTCGAAAATTGACGCCAGTATCATTTTTAAGCTCCGCAATGTTACGTTTTCGAACACAATCCGACAGCGAATTTACTTCGCTATGATACATGAAATTATTGATATCAGTCTCTGTATTAAAAAAATTAAAGACACTGATTTTCTTCTTTCGAAATGTTTTACTAATATGCTTTGCTAGAAAAACGATTTTATTAAGTCTGCTGTGTGATTTGGATGCCTAGATATTGTGTTTTCATTTAATATCGTTTACTAATAAATATGACCAAAATACGGTCCTCTTTCTGAATATATCAGAATGGCTCAAAAACTGAGGACTATGCTGTCATAAGAATCCATTATAGCTCGTGAGACCAGCCTTTATGAGGCTGATAAGGTCTCAACTAGCTCACATGAAACTCCTTTCGAAAGTGAGGGGGGATTTATCTCAGATCGGGAGCGTCATGCACTATCTCACCTCTCAAAAATCTTGTGTCACAGAAGTTTCAAGTTACGTCTCTCCAATGTAACATCGTGTAAGCAGAATTTTCTACCTGAAGTGGTGCAGGCGAGCGTATTCTAAACATGTTATGATTTGGATTTAAACACGTATGATTCCCGGTGAGCTTATGTTACGTCATGACCATAAACGAAGCCCAAGGCCAGACGCTGTGTGTCGTGGATGTGGACATTAGTGTCAGTTTCTCTTCGCACGGTGAGCTGAGGTTGGCCCTCTCCCGTTTTAGTGTAACAAGCAAGCCTTCGTTAATGTCACGATTGTACTACGTTGTAGGAAAAAATAAATTTAACATGCACGCAGTCTCTGGCACAGCTACAAATGAGAATCGGGTAATGCGGAGTTTCTCGGCTAGTATAAACTAAATTCCAAAGGCGTCATCTCAATTGTATTACAAGGATTTGTCATAATGTCATAATGTTTTATTCATCAACTAGAATAAACAAATATAATTAATTTTTGACCACGAGGCTATCACGACAGCTTTTCTTACTTGCTTAGTTGTATGTGTAGTATAGGCAATGAAAGTTATACGGCGCATAGAAACTTTTTTCGTTCCTGATGTTCCTTCCCGAAATGTGTTGGATTCATAGGTACTGTTGCCTCCACTGAGTCTTGCTGAGTAAGAGGTCGGACGGCGAACAGCACGACAGGGGAACGTAATAGGTGATCTGCAGAGATGGTCTTTGTCAGAGATAAGAGTAATGTATCGAAACGCCGTCTGGTGCAGTCTTAAATGAGACAAATTCTACGGCGCTACACCCATGAAAATACAATTACTAGTTTCCGAGTAATTACAATATTTCGAGCTTCCAATGTTACCAGATTTTAACATCAAACCGATTGTTATCCATTGCGGGAGTTCGTAATTTTATACCAAAGTGAGGAAATGCAGCATTTAGAATAAGGAGGAAAAAACGCTACGACGCCGATATGTTTGGTGCATAGAGGACTTGGACTTTAACTGCGTCCTTCCTTGTTCTTGTGTGTCAAGTACGTGGTACCCGATCAATAGGTGCCCGACGCAATACGCGCTTTGCGGATAGGAAAGCGCTCAACCAGATCATGTCTGGCCACTGGTCAGGGCAGGAAGGCGTTATCAGTCGTCTTGCAAGTCCACCTGATTTGAGGAAACCAGGCTTTCTTCTGTGAGGTAAACTCACAGCGACATCTGTGCACAAACTACGACAACCCAGCGGATTTAAAACATCGCCTTCTTGCAGCATATGGAATGATAACTAATTGATATAGTGTGGATAGGTATGGGCGAGTGGTTCGCAGGTAGAAGAGCAGAAAATAAAGGCAGGAGTGATGACACATAATTTCTTGACTTCCTGCTTAGGCAGGCATAGAAACTGAGCGCTTACAGGAGGCGCGTGGCAGTAGCGGTAGCAGCCAATGACCATCAATCTGGGAAGGGCTGGCGATAATGCCCCAGTGTTATTGATTCCCGTCCCCGTGGCGCGTTAGCAACCTCGCTAACAGAGTATTCCAGCTGCCTCGCAGTGTGGTGCCAGACGGTGGCTTGTGTGCTCTCTTAACTGTATTGGGGCGAGCCAAGACGCAGTCCAGCGGTGGTCAGCAGAATTGTCCTGGTTCGAACGCTCAGGCCGTGAATGAAGAGTGGTTGCCAGCGTTGACGGACAGGAGAGGCTTGGGGCTTTTCGAACCTCAGTTTGACCCACGTCCCATAGAGACCACAGTTGGAGTATCGGGCTTGCAGTCCCGTCGGGATGGAGGAAGAACAGTGGCTTCCTCGCAGCGGAAGCCAGCAGAAAGTGGACGCCGATTCGAAGCCCCTGCTGTACACTGCACAGCATGGCTGCAGTATTGGCTTCTGTACACGACAGGCAGGTCTGAGATTGGGTACACGGCTCGTGAAGCGCAGCCCAAACGTCTTAAACGCGGGCTATTGCCCCAGCGTCCTGGTCGCAGTTGCGGAGTCGATAACACTGAGCACTGCTGAGCCAGCGTGTGTCGGCAAGTGCCTGGATTTCGGCATCGAGACCCAACTTCAGCTCATGTCAATACGGGAGAACCATATTCAGTCTGTCCTAAAGTCCCTGCACCAGCGACTGCAAACCTGTACTACAGTAGACAGTGGGCTGTACGGACATTCGATATCATTAGTGGAATTTTAAGGAAGTGTTGAAGACCATACGACTTTGCTATTTCCCTTTTGTTACCGGTGCTAGTAATTTTTCAGTGAAAATGAGTATATTGGCAATATGTTCACGATGAAAAGTTACTGTTTAACAACTTTTAAATCTCAAATCTCTACTTTACAAATTCATTCAATTTTTGATGTGCACCTTTCTTTCGAGGCTTTGGCAGGAACAGGAGCACCACTTTAGCCGTAGTTAGCTGATGAACAATCCACAGACGCCAGTTCCCTTACCTGCCAGTTGGTGTGTTGGTCCAACCGCATATAGTCAAGCTTGATTAGTATTTTTTCTTTTTTCTTTGAATAAACTTTTCTCCACTGTTCCATTTTCCTAAGTAGATTCCGTTAGCTGCATCAAGCTGAAATCCCCTACCAGCATCACGTGGCAGTTCACTGTAACAACACGAACTCCTGCATAAGGCAGCAATTGGTGTCTCGTTCAAAACAGATAAATCCTAAAGTCTAAGTATGATCATATCTGCGAGGATGGTAAATTTATTGAAACTCAGCTGAATTCGTCTCGTTTAGAACTATGATATTAGCAGCCTAAATTATTGTAGTTCTACTTGAAAAAACAAAGATGATAATGACATGCCCGTATCTAATGTAGCTATCAAAAGAGATGAAACATCGCTCATTGTAGGTTTACTAGTAGTTAATTAGGGTTAAAATGCAACTATTACTCGAATATCTCAAACGTTGCGTGAAATGTCTGAACAGTACAGCTAACCACCTTCTATAGCCTTATGCAATCTTCATGTGCTTAAACCCTTTATCATTCTTGTAGAGTCTTTCATTTGCGCTTTGTCGCCTTGATCAAAAGTTAGTAATATATTCCGTCGTTCCATTTTCCTTTACGTCGAGTCACATAACTTATCCTGCATAACCCACAACTAACATTCAGGGTGTTGTCTCTTGTTATGAATATTCAATTAACGCCAATATCGGCTCACGCTTACTTTATTAGACCTCTCTTGTGTTTTCCTAGTGCAGTTTAGCACCGATTCAGATTTTGGAGTCACGGGAATCCACTTGGTGCATTAGACATTAGTCATACAGTCTAGTTCCCATCCTCCCCTTCGTGATGATCTGAGGCGCACTTATGAACTAAGTATCGTCTCAAAATAAAATAAAAACGAAAACAACCTTAAACAACTTTAAATTACTACTTCTGAGGTTCAGGTGACCTCCACCCAGTGGTGCTAAATAGTGCAAACTACATGAAGCTCAAGTAGACTCCACATGGTAGCATTGCAGTCACGGAACCCAAGATTGCGGTTGGAGAAAGTAAAAAACGCACGGTAGCAGTGTACGAAAATTCAAAAATGCAAGATGGGAGAACTAGCCCACTTGTTCTAGTGATAAATAAAGAAAAAAGTCAAAGACGGTGGCACGAGCCAATCTATGTTTTACAACTACTCTGATCTCAGGTTACAGGTTGGCGTCATCTTCGAAAGTATCCTAAAAATCTAAATTATTTATCAAAAATACCCAAGGAAATAGACAGTATGGTGTAACTTACAATATTTTTACATCTAAAATGTCTATCAAAATGGACGTGATCCAACTTTCATTGTAAGGTACTCTGGACAACTAGCAAATTTCGATATATCTACCACAGTTCGTGTAACGCACAAAGGAGATCCAAATTAAATATTTCCTTACCTAAATTATGTGATTATTGTTCTATAATTGTACAAAAACATATTATCCAAAGCAATGTTCCAGTTATTGAAACCGTGTAATTATTGTGTAACTTACAAGTTAATACATACTTGACACCGAAAACTTGATGGTGGGACTCTCAAATTAGATGCCGCAATACTCTTTCTGGATCTAAATTGTCTCTATTAGTGATTTTCAACAGTAGAAAACTCATGTGTCCCAAAAAACATGCTAAGCAGGGAATGCAGTGACTGTTGGCGCGTCTTCTTAGTCGTAAATGAGATTGTGTACTAATGGTACAAAAACAAACCAAACCATGTCCTATTTGAGAGGGGAAGTAGATAATGCATCAGGATAAATATAACTGACGCTGTTGATTGGTTAATATAGCTTTTCTTACTACTTTTGATCTTGCCTCCACTTGTGGTTACATTTTACTAACTTGTTTTTCCACCGACGTGACATTTTCTGGCAGTTTAACAGAACAAACAGTACTAAAAATGGCGCATTTTAATGAGCTCTTTTATATATTATGTAACTTAAAGCGCTTATTTTCCTAAAATGCAAAATTACTTTGAAATTTACCAAATACGAGTTGTGAATACAGTTTGTTCAAGGAGAGTGGTGGACAATCTTCCACATAGAACTCTGATCGAAAGGAAGATTCGACCTTCAAACCAAAATAAAACTGCCAGCGTTATTTGTCAAAATATGTGAGGAATTCTTCTATAACGACATAAAAACGTAAGTAGGTCACTTATCGTAACATACAAGCATACCTTCAAATCGCGTGAAACCTATAAATACAGTGTGGTCAAAGGCAATTATGTACAAGGTCGCACACAAATTTCTGATGGCCAACAATAATTTTATCTTTCCTCCAAAATAAAGTTGTCTGCATTACTTATGAAACACTTAATAATCTCTTACATAATGGTGCAAAACAAATGTGCCTCTATTGTTTGTATTTTACTGTACCAGTAAAAATTCACATTACGTTGACACTGACACCACTGTTCTAACTTAAAGATTTTGGTAGACTGAGTGAGGACTGACTTATGCTGTCACACTGTGCAGACTATATGGCACTTCGATGCAATAGTGTACTGCACGGTAGTTTTAATATCTGTATTTAATACAAAGGCTGCTCTGCTTTCAGCTACCTAATTGGGATTACTTTCAGAGTCAGCCAAACATTATAATGAGTCCATGCTGAGGTAAATACCTTGTCTCGTGATACAAAGCATTTCTTGTCTTCTGCTGATAGTGCTGACTTATGCCACTGCACACGGGAAATTCGTATCACTTTGATAAAATAGAATGCTGAACAGTAGATGGTGACTGCCATTATCAGTCATGGAGACTAACATTACACAGAAACCATGGTACGTACTATTGGAGTGATGTGGTGAAGGCTACCATTAACCCAATGATGATGACAGTCATTACCCCAGATGCATGTTTGGTTGCAGATAACCATCAAATTGAACTATAACGAATTGCTCCATTTTATGTTTATTTACATATAATCACCAAACAAAGTTTGTAATAAATTGCCCCTTGCATCACCAGTTACAGATAAGTGTCAAACTAAATTGTAACTAACTGCCCTATACATAGCCAGTTACAAACAAGCATCAGACGAAATTTAATGAATTGCCCTATACGTCATAACTGTTGCAGGTAAACAGCAAACGAACCGGCAACAAACTACCTCACACATCACAAATGTTACATGAGATTGTAACGAATTTCCTATGGCACCTAAAATTGCAACAAACTCTCCCAATACATTGTCATTGTTACACAAAATTGCAGCAGATTCTCCCATTTATCAACAATGTTCAATGAAGTTGTATCACATTGCACACATGTTACTATTGTTACAGATAAGCATGAAACAGAATTGTAACTAAATGCCTCATATATTGCCATCGATGGTAAGAGATGTGTAGTTAGGAAGGTATTGGGCAATCTGTTACTATTTTATTTCATGATTATCTGTAACAGTCGTGAGGTACTGGACATTTTGCATCAATTTTATGTCAAATTGATGATGTGTGGCGGAAATTTGTTACAATTCTGTGTAACAATGGCGAGATATTGGGCAGCGTGGTCAGCGTCTACAGTTCATCGAACTGTTATATAGTCTACTCTGTGCGACAACATAATTTACCATTGTTAGCTGAAAATGAGAAACGTTTTGTATTGCAAGATAAAGCATTTAATTACCAGGGAGATGTTAAAAATGTTTCGCTGACTTTGAAAAGTATTTGAAAGTGAGTGGCCGAAAGTAGAGGAACTGCACAAAATCACGGAATCATTTTAATTTTTGTGTTACTTTGAAAAGTAGTCTGAAAGTTGGTAGCTGGAAGCAGAACAACCATTATTTCTTATCTACACAAATGCGTATTACATTCATGTGTTAAGACTTCTGTTGAGTACGCTATTTCATCAAAGTATCATGGTGTTTGCACTGTGTGACAGCGTAAGACAGTCCTTACCAAGTGCACCTTAACCTGCAAATTACGTCAGCAGTGCTACGTGTGTCTGAACTGTTATAAAACGGGCCTTCACATGTATTTTTAGATAATACAGACAATTCTTGATCTCTTTAAAGAGTGCTGCAGAGATCAAACTATTCTTGTCGACAAATGTAAGTGAGATCAGGATTGTCATGTGTGCTTTTTAAAGCTGCAGAACAAATCTTTACATATTTTGATGAATGAAACAGTCGATTTCTTTCTTTTTTTTTTTTTTTTTTTAATGTGATAGAGTCAGCAAACTTTGCTCATCGCCTAGTACAGGTCAACCTCCAAGTTGAATCAGTAGTGCCAATATACGAACTATCTGTTTCTTTTTTTACTGTTATAAAACAATTAAGTTACAAAAGTAGTGACACATTTTTGGTAGTGTTATGAAAGTAATTTATATGTATCTCTTTCAGTAGTACAATGTTATTTAGATGTAAACATTGAATTTGGTTTAAGTTCGGAGATCTAGTTCTTCGCTATTCTAGTGAGCAATGTTAACATAATGAACGTATTTGGAAAATTTCGAAATTATATTTACATATCATGGAAGTACGCTGTTTAAATCATAGACGTTAAAAATCACATCAAATTGCTCCATTTTTAGTATAATTTGTTCTGCCAAAGTGTTGAAAGATCTGATGCTGTTGGATAAACATGCTAGCAGCGCAACATAATCGCAGATATGCCCAAGGTCAAAAGTAATATAAAACAATATCAGCCAGTGAAAATACATTAATTATATTTGTCTTGGTAGATTATCTTCTTCCCTTCTAGAAGTTGTGCTTGGTCAGTTTCGTAACACAGCATCATTTAGGCAAAAGTGGAAGTGTCAAGCATTGTTAATTGCCTGCTTAGCACGTTACCTTAGACATATGTACTTCGTAATGTTTTGGAACAGTAATGCAGGCAATTTAGATGTATAAATAGCGTTATAGCATGTAATTTGAGAGTCCACAGGTATGTTTAGGCACGAACTGTATATTACTATGTAAGTTTCGCAGTAATAGCACTCTCACTGTAGCTGCCACATTATTTTAGGTAACATGTATCTTGTAATTAATCTACGGCTTCATTGGGCCTTGCACTGGTGCTACAAAGATTGCTCAATGTCCAGTCCAGTTTCACCTATAAGCTTGATCAGCATTGCCACATGTGATGTGATGGACACTACAGATATGAAAATATTGTAAGTTACACCAGTATTGTTAACTTTGTTACTTTTCTTATGAATATTTTAGACATTGACATATGCATGAGTGTTTTTATGTATATTTGACAGTTAATACAAACATTTTAGAGGTGTAAATAATGTATCTTGCATTTGTTATGTATTTTGGCAACACACTGTATATGTGAGAATAACATTGTATTTATATGTTGCTAACAGAGTTTACATTTTTTGATAAATGATAGAGATGTTTCAGATGAAGAAATACTGTTACACCAGTATCGTCCATTTAGTAACTTTCATTTACGATACCAGTTTATGCAACTCAGGATATTCAGATGCTTTTTAACATGGCACCAAGTTGGATTGTGGGGTGAGAGGGTTGAAAACCATAATTGTGCTTCTTCACCAGCTTTGATTGTTTTAAATTTTCCAATCAGTACAACTGGGGTTGTTCCACTACCTTGCATTTTTAATAACCCATTACCGCCCTCTTAGATTTCACCATCTTGGACTATCAGGTCAAAACAAAGCCTCTGCATCTAGGCAACCCATAAGCGTGACATGTGCTGTAACAGTCATGATCTCTATAATACTAAAGTCTGTACCGTGAGTTACCATCCTCACAGAAATCAGCCACCTGATTCTTTTAATTAGTCTTTCTCTGACATTTTGACACCGTCATTGTAGAGATGACAGGAAACGTGCTCCTTCGAACACATTAACAAATGACAGTCATTAGGTGCTACGTCAGGTTCTAACAGAGAGAGATCACATTCTTTCCAACCATATGAGGTGATGAAATTTTGAATGGGATGAGCTACATGCGGACGGCCACTGTCATGCAGCAAAACGATCTCTCTGTTTAGCGCGATATGCTTTTTGCTTTGGATTGCACCACGCAGTTTCCTTAAACTCATATAACAAGTGTGCAATGACGCTGTTACTCTGAGGCCAAAATGTCGACTATCAGAACACCCCGACTATTCCAAAACCCAATGTACCTGATTTTTTCGATTTATGTTGTTTGCTGGAGCTTCACTTTCTGGGGGGATTCTCAACTCCCTCATTTCAAGGACTTTAGTTTTGATTCTGGTTTAACATGACAACTTAGTGTAAAGCTGTGTCTCCTTCAAAAAACGTTGAAATATGTGTGATTTCCTAAGGGACCGAACTATGGAGGTCATCGGTCCCTAGACTAACACACCACTTAATCTAACTTATGCCAAGCACAACACACACGCCCATACCCGAGGTAGGACTCGAACCTCCGGCGGGAGGGGCCGCGCAATCCGTGACATGGCTCCTCTAACCGCGCGGCCACTCCGCGCGGCGTGTTCCCTTCGACACGGTACCTCTAGAGTCTAGAGGAAAGTCATTTTGGTTTTGTGTAACTCATTCAACTTTCTGGAACTCAGTACCCCGACAACTTCCGATAATGTAGCGGTTGTTTCGCAGTTTCACACATAACACCTCTTGAAACGTGAGCAAAGGCACGAGCTAATGATGATATCGTCTGATTTCTATCTTTTCCATTTTAACGACATGCTACAATGTCATTAATGTCGGATGGTCGCCCTCATTGTTGATCATCGTGCACATTTGAGCGGTCACATTTAAATGCTCTACGCCATTTCTAAAGCATTCCAGCGTTCATAGCATTTTCTCCATTCGCTTTTCTACTCTGGAGAGGGATTTCAGCAGCTTTCGCGTCTCTTCATATAAGAAACTAACAACGGTGCCTATTTCCTAATTGGTGGCATTTCCAATCGACCGAACCATTTTAAATACGTGTAGATAAACGTTCAAGGAAACTACCGTAATGGAGTTTGTGGATAGAGGACAGATGAAGTTACTTTACAAGCTTGCACAATATGGAAAACACCATCTTTCAAAATGGTAAACTAAAAACTCGTCTCATAATAAAAAAAAATATTATGTAACATACATTATCTTCAAACCAAATGTTATTAAAATATCAAGAAACATAGTAGGACTATTTTCAGATAGCAATAGTCGATGTTTCCCTATTTTTATTACATAATCTTCTCGGATAGATCATATAATAGGTGGAGTATTACAGGTTTTCTTAATGAGGAATTTCGTTTTTAAGGGCAGATGCGAGAGCGGATGGATGAAGTGAGTTCACTGTAGGCCTCTACATGGGGGGAAGAATTGTTTGCTGACATGATTGAAGAGATAGGAGTCGATAAGAAAGATATCGGAATTTCACTATTAGGTTTCGAGATCAATAGAACTCTGTAAGACTTGAGATTAAGTAAGACCGAAGGCATCGACAACATTCCTTCTGAATTTCAAAGATCATTGGAGGCAGTGGCTACCAAATGACTATTCAAGTTGATTTCTAAAATCTACGAGGCTGGAGATATTGTACCAGGCTACTGGAAAAATATCCTCCGAGTTGTTTCGATGACCAACAGAGAAGATGTTGAAATTATCTGTCGGATAGGTGTTGTTATCTGATAGTCGAGGTGAGGTCTCCCTCCAGTTCCCGAACAGCGGGAGAACGAGGTCTGTAACCAGCGTCCTTACGGTTTCTCTATAAGCAAAAGCGAGATGGAGGTGCTTCAATGTACCAACAGGACTACAGCTACTTCGAAGTTACTTCACGATAAAAACATTAATCCAAGAAAATAACAGTGTTGTAGATTACATGTGGTGTAGCATTCAGTCATTGAAACCATGTGTAGCTTAGTCTTCAGATATTGTCTTTACAATTTGTTGTATGATCTCTATGTAGTATTCGCTGTTCATTTTACCATGAATGAACGATATGAAGAATCGGCTGCGTGAAATTGTATACGAAACACTCACTATTGTGCCCTACCTCCTTGGCTGAACTCCAAACCTATTATGGTTTGAGGACCCACGTTGTAATAGCTTTTTGGGTGAGTCTTACAAGAGAAATTTAACCCCTAAGTGTGGACCACTTATTTCAGTTTGTGCAATGAAGTAACAACAATTAGTGTCTAACAGCCTGTCAGCTTCGATGTCATCTATACCTTCATCTACATCTACATACTCAGCAAGCCACCTGACGGTGTGTGGCGGAGGGTACCCTGAGTACCTCTATCGGTTGTCCCTTCTATTCCAGTCTCGTATTGTTCGTGGAAAGAAAGATTGTCCGTATGCTTCTGTGTGGGCTCTAATCTCTCTGATTTTATCCTCATGGTCTCTTCGCGAGATATACGTAGGAGGAAGCAATATACTGCTTGAGTCTTCGGTGAAGGTATGCTCTCGAAACTTTAACAAAAGCCCGTACCGAGCTACTGAGCTTCTCTCCTGCAGAGTTTTCCACTGGATCTACCGTCTCCGTAACGCTTTCGCGATTACTAAATGATCCTGTAACGAAGCGCGCTGGATCTTATCTATCTCTTCTATCAACCCTATCTGGTACGGATCCCACACTGTTGAGCAGTATTCAAGCAGTGGGCGAACAACCGTACTGTAACCTACTTCCTTTATTTTCGGATTGCATTTCCTTAGGATTCTTCCAATGAATCTCAGTCTGGCATCTTGTTTACCGAAGATTAACTTTATATGATCATTCCATTTTAAATCACTCCTAATGCGTACTCCCAGATAATTTATGGAATTAACTGCTTCCAGTTGCTGACCTGCTATTTTGTAGCTAAATGATAAGGAATCTATCTTTCTATGTATTCGCAGCACATTACACTTGTCTACATTGAGATTCAATCGCCATTCCCTGCACCATGCGTCAATTCGCTGCAGATCCTCCTGCAATTCAGTACAATTTTCCATTGTTACAACCTCTCGATACACCACAGCATCATCTGCAGAAGCCTCAGTGAACTTCCGATGTCATCCACCAGGTCATTTATGTATATTGTGATTAGCAACGGTCCTATGACACTCCCCTGCGGCACACCCGAAATCACTCTTACTTCGGAAGACTTCTCTCCATTGAGAATGACATGCTGCGTTCTGTTATCTAGGAACTCGTCAATCCAATCACACAATTGGTCTGATAGTCCATATGCTCTTACTTTGTTCATTAAACGACTGTGGGGAACTGTTTCGAACGCCTTGCGGATGTCAAGAAACACGGCATCTACCTGTGAACCCGTGTCTATGGCCCTCTGAGTCTCGTGGACGAATAGCCCGAGCTGGGTTTCTCACGACCGTCTTTTTCGAAACCCATGCTTATTCCTACAGAGTAGATTTCTAGTCTCCAGAAAAGTCATTATACTCGAACATAATATGTGTTCCAAAATTCTACAACTGATCGACGTTAGGTATATAGGTCTACAGTTCTGCACATTTGTTCGACGTCCCTTCTTGAAAACGGGGATGACCTGTGCCCTTTTCCAATCCTTTGTAACTCTACGCTCTTCTAGAGACCTACGGTACACCGCTGCAAGAATGGGGGCAAATTACTTCGCGTACTCTGTGTAAAATCTGGTATCCAATCAGGTCCAGCGGCCTTTCCACTTTTGAGCGATTTTAATTGTTTCTCTATCCCTCCGTCGTCTATTTCTATATCTACCATTTTGTCATCTGTGCGACAATCTAGAGAAGGAACTACAGTGCAGTCTTCCTTCATCAGAGGCCGAGCACTAGATCATTTGAAGTAAGGCGTGGCATGGAGCTTTCTAGTGTAGATTCCTGCAGTAAATCCGGAGAAATATTTAAGTTAAAGTAGCTGGGAGTTATTTCATAACCTTTTCCTCCAGAATGAGAGCTGTGTCTTAACCACTTCGGCATCATGCACAATTTGTGCAATCACTATCTTGCGAAAATGTTATCGGCTATCCTTTATTGCTTTATTTTTCTGTCCCTGAGAGCAATTTCACGCTGTGCTTCTACAAAACTGACTCCTATTTGCGTAATTGATTTGACATTTTGTATTCCCGTATCGGTTTTATCATGTGTGAGGCACACAAATACTCTTCACCGAAAGGGATATCTGATGTAAGAGACTTTAATTTAAATCAACTTCGATTCGGTGAGTTTAATTGTTCGCGCTGCCTACTGCCGATTTTGGATTTACAGACCGTTGGCAGCCACCAAACTTTGCTTAACGGCCGATCGACTTCACCCGATCCGCAGAACACGAATGAAGCAATTTCAATCAGGCTTTGGAAACTTGCAACGGCTTCAGTTAAATAAATTTCCAAATACTTCCTTTCATCTGAGTCGAGCACTGCCACTTGCAAGCACTCGTCAATATCAGGCTACCTCGTTATTTTTCCGACCCTTTTACACTCTTCCTGTTGGATAAGGAATGTTAAGTTTTTTTGGTTATAGTAATTTAATATTCTAACAGCATATGATGTTTATGTTATCAGAGGATTGATTGTATTTTCAATTTAATAACACGAGGGACCAAGTAACCAATATAACTTTTGGCGTCGACAACGCAGTACTTTCATCCTGGAAGGTTTAATAACAAATGGTTAACATGACGTAATGGAAGTGGAGATGTTATGTGGTTTCCTCCATTATATTTGTGAAGTTATTTGCAACGCCTGTTGCACAGGGAACCTTCGGTGTAGTGAGAATTCTTAAACAGTTCGTTAGCAGGGATGAATAAGCTCGATAACGGACAGAAAAACTTTGGGACGGGCGAGGGGTCGAATCACAAACTTTTGTCCATGCATTCTGATACACATGCATTGAACCATCTATTCCTTTTTTGTTTTGTTTTCATTTAATGTAGTTAGTTGACAGCACTGTAGTAGAGTGGGGCAACAACAATTAAACTACAAACGTGACCTGCAAGAAATGGGAAGTCGTATATAAGATACAATGTTTATCCTCCTTTGAGTCAAGGTATAGATCAGTACTTATATTTTTAACGATTAACAAATTTACTTGCATGAATCATTTACTTCTACAAAATTTGCGATTACACAACATTTGAGAACAACCCTAAAAAAATGAAATGGCTTCCTAAATGACTGGCTGAATTGCTCACATTACGTCAACCAATCAGATGCTTTATCTAAGTACACTTATACTAACCACTTTTGTAACCTATATTCGTATCATGCCTCCTTAATTTACTTGCATTTCCTGGCGCAAAACCTCATAGGAAAGTTAAGATGATGGTGTCAAAACGGCGAACACGTCACAAAATTAGGTGTTTTCTCATCTGTTTAAATGGGCTCGTCCGTTGTAAGAGTAGAAGAGTAGAAGTCTTGACCAGAAAGTCCAGAGCAGAAAATTTGAAAAACATCCCTCTGTTGGCGGTTGCCTGGGTACGGTTTCGGAAGATCGCTCCTCTCTTCTGCGGGAGCGAGAAAACTAAGATCCTTTGAGTTGATATAAGTACTAAAAAATGGATGTGGGTGGTGTTCAGTGAAATCTTGTCAGTCAATGTTGAAGTTGATAATAGGGCAGTCTAGACTTGGTATCCAGTTTATCAGGGAACAATGCTGTTGCCACTTAGTAAATTATTTGCTTTATCAAAACTTGCAACATATATATGGAAACCAGAAAAAATGCAAAGGGGAACCACACCTCGACCATCGGATAAAACAACACCTATGTACTTGATGATATCAATGTATAAGTGTTTGATACCGTTTTGCTTAGTAGAGTGTCACTCCGTTTAAGCGAGAAGAGGAAAGTGTCCTTGTTCCCACTCGGCGGGAAAACTGATTATGATATCCGGTCTCAGTCTCCACCGAACTGAACGGTCGAAGTTGTCCATACTTTCAAGGGCTTCTAAACTGATGAATTAAGGAACTAATGAGGTGAGCTGGAGGTACAACACAAGGAAGATAGTGTACGATTGAAATATTCACATTTTAGAACCGAGAAGGTTCACTTTTCCGTGAAAAGTCTTCACAGAAGTACAGTTGAAGCCAAGAATACACTGTACACAACAAGAAAAAAGGCACTGTTACTAAATTAGTGAATTAGTTGTGATTGCATAATGCCGGACAACCTAGGTTTAACTTCTACACCACAAATGCTGTTGTGGGAAAGGTTTTCGAGCTAGACACACCATTGCACCAACGAAATTCCTGTTAGAGTGACAAAGGTGGGGCAGATGCAGTGTCTTTTTACCACATGGTGATGTTGGAGGTGGGTTTCAGCCTCCAGTAGACTGCGGCAACACTCCCGCTCATAAAAATTCCTGATGACGCTTTAAAACGGTGGCGCTTTATCGAGGGTGTTATTATGCGTCTGCGTCAAATGTAACGACAAGAAAACTGCAACGAGACTTTAACAACAAGTGCCTGGAACTGAATGTGATAGCATTATCTTTATGCTTTTGAAAATATTAGCTGAAAATTGTTTATTCTTGTTGATTACTTAAGCTCTCGACATGCTTGTTTTGCGTATGTTCCATTATTAGATGTTCCTGTTGACATTGTGTGTATATATCGTTTTATTCTACGTCTATGTAATATTACAACGAGATTTTAGCTGGTATTACACTGACGTCTAGATGGTGTGACGTCTGCAAATCGTCTTGGAATGGAGATTTTAGTGACATATGTTGTTAACATAGGTCACGTATCTACTTTCTGTTAAACGATAATGGTACAATTTCGTGTTAATTTTTGGCGTTTGTATAAAGGACAGATCGCTCAAATGATGCTCTATGTTTACAACTAAATTGCAAGTTAGGTAGTCAGAGGTGTAGTCTATTATTTTTGTTTATCGTGTTGTGTTTATCTTTTTCCTTTTTCTATTATGTCAATGAAGATTTCCTAATAAAGTTACGTTTAGATCCATCTGTTCGTTCGGGATGTTATTTGAATATTCATTGTGTGCCCATAAATTTCCAGTTCTTTCAAAATGTTCGTGGTGTCACCATTTGGAACCATATGTAGACTTTTCATAGAGTTTCAATTACGTTCTCCGTAGGATTTTCATTTTTTAAATGAAATTAAAAAACTTCATTCATCGTTTTCACACAAACAGACGGCATTCAGTGTTCAGCACCTGAAAAAGCACTTTCTGCTAAATATGCAGGCCTGGAGCATGTGAATAAATCAGTGGCACAAACAGTAAAATTTCAGAAGGTGCAGTGTTATTTGCAACCGTTTTCAATGGAATTGAAAAAGAAGTGTGGAGACTTCCTATATTACTGAAAAGTACGTTAATTATGTTGAGAGGCATGACTAGAATGATTTTTCGATTTCACGCTCGCTATTGTTGAATTTAAGAAGGAAAAAGGAGTGCAGGAACGAAAATTACGACATGTGTAATGGACTGCAGACATAGATGTGGACTTGACTGAACACTGTCCACAGTAAGACGTTGAGAGGTACCTTCTTTCAGATTTGATGGGCAGGCATTTAAAAAGGAAATCGAATTGCAGAAAGGACACATTCTGCTATTCCAGTTCCCTAAGCTCACCGACAGAGGACGTTTGCAAGCTTTCCACAAGTAGAATTTCCAAGTCTTCAAAATGAGGTTCCAAAATTGCTACAATATTATGATCGATATATTTATGTCACGGACGTTTTTTCGATTATGTAACTAAATAATTCACGATTACGTGGAAACTTGAGTGCGAAACTTCGTGAAAATTTTTGCTTCTCTCTCTATGCCGACAATTCTTACAAGATAAAATTTGTATTATATCTCCTGTGCGCCAAAGGCAATTGAGTAATACTGAAAAATTCTTTTGTTTGTGACCTATGTTGTTAAGTGTGAACTATGAAACCAAAAAAGTACAATTTAAATGCGGCGCGTTCGGACAGCGTGGCATGGCGGTGAGGGAAATGTGATATGGCACTCGTCCCTACGCACAACCCGGGCGCCGAAATCTTGGCTTCCCCTATCCTAAACGAGCAGACTGACCTATATAGAAAGCCTCCAAAAAGTTCTTAACATAATACAAAGAAAGGGGTAAGGACAACATAATAAACAGAAGAATAGATAACGTTAAGAACGCCCATCTACATAATGCACAGAGGGGCACCTTCAGTAAGTAATGGAGCACAGTATTTTCTCGGAGAATTTCGGCAGAAAATATTCGGAACTTATGGAACATCGTGGAATATTTCCACTTCAGCCCCTGAGGTTTCATGTATTTCTGACAAGTGACGATGCTTTACGCAGCCTTCAAAATGGCCTGTGTAACGGAGGTGCCTTCCGAGCAGAGAGCTACCACTTAGTGTCTTTTTCCAGAAAACCGTAGTATCACAGATATTCATATTTGCTTTTAGCGTGTCATTGGAGACATGGCAGTGAACAAAAGCAGGGGTGAGTCGTTGCGTGATTTTCTGTCATTACAGCGACAAGGCCGTGCAAATCTGTTTGATCTCTCGTGTACCAGACAGCCACACACATCTGTGACTCCTGCAATTTTGGAACATACGGAAACTTTCATTCGAGATGATCGACAGATCGAAATCAAACACCTCTTTGAACAACTGAACATCTCAGTTGGTAGTGCTGACACACGCGTCCACAAGTTGAGGTCATCGAAAGTGTGTGCCACTGGCTTTCTCGTCACCTAACAGAACATCATGAAGAGCAACGAAGGCCCATCTGTATGAGGCTGTCTGTGACAATGTTTTGTCGAAGTCGTCATAGGCAATGAACATGAATTCATCAGTTAGAACCGGAAACAAAACGATAATCTGTAGAGTGGTGTCGCATCACCTCTCCTCCGAAGAGAACGTTCAAAGCCTCACCTTCAACCGGTGAAGTAATGGCGGTGGGATTCTGGTGTTCTGATGGGGTTGTTCTGTTTGATGTCCTCCCTCATGATTCAACGATCAACTCGCAAGTGTGTGGTGCTACCCTCAGGAAACTGAAGAGAGGGCATCAAGCGTGTTCGTCGCCCTAAACATGCAAACCAACTTCTCGTTCTCACATGACAATGCAAGGCCTCACTGACGTTTGCGTCCCTGACGTTTCTTAAAAAACTTCATTGGTCTGTTCCTTCGCATCCACACCCCATCCCGGATCTCGCACCTTCCGCCTTCCATCAGTTTGGCTCAATGACGAATGCACTCGGCAGGAAGCACTAGACGTTGGAGATACTGTTGATGCAGCAAGATACTGTCTGCGGCGTCGATCAGCAGGGTGCCAGCATGCGGGTATACGGGCCCTCCCAGTAACGTGGCATTAGGTCGTCGCATTCAGCGGAGATTATGTTGAAAATCAAGGTTTTACAGCCAAAAGCGTGGGAAAACATGGCGTGTTAAACCAACCAGCTCTAATGAAAAGAGTTGAATTACTTGTTGAACGCCATTCGTAATTTACTTGTAAACAAATGGCAGCATTGGCGATCTGTATTTTGCTACTGCCAAAAACCGTTAGGAATGTTCAATACCATTTTTCTATAGAGAGTAATTACGAGATTTATGTTCACAACTTAGTACATAAAAGAACTTACGATCCAAGATGGTTTGTGTACGTCACTACATCTAGACGTAAGTATTAAATACTCGTAAGCTAAAATCTCATAATACTATAACACAGACATAAAACAATAAAACTTGATCATGAGTCGAATCGGCAAGAAATTAAGAACAATACATGTTATTTTGTCAAAAGTATAAAGGGGATGTGACATTATTATCTTTTGGAAGCTGCGCGCCCAGCACAGAAGATTGTGGTAGCGGTTGTCCTCAACTACCTACAACTACTGAAGTACGAAAAGGATAATGAGAGTGAGACAGCCGTATCCCGTAGTTTTATGACATCAGAGAGGTTGGTCTTCAGTTAGTCTCGAACGTCAAAAATTAGGTCTCCTGCCGAATGCTCAGAAAGGCTGTCTCCGTACTTCAGATGTTACCCAATCTGTCTACAGCCAACCGATGCAGAGGAGGGCGATTTCTTTGTCAAAGTGCCTATTTGAAGAAAGAGTCGATCAAATTATCAGCTGATTCTAACGGTTGTTGCCATTTCGGAGAAAATGCTAAATTCTCCCATGACTGTATAATTATTGGATTCTGTGATACGGGTGTGCAGTATGTAAGTCTGTGGCTGTCTCTTCTTTGTACAATTTCTCTTTTAGGATGAAAGTCGGTTCTGAAGGGAGACCAAAATTTAATAGTCATGGGTGACTGGAATTCGTCAGTAGGAAAAGGGAGAGAAGGAAACATAGTGGGTGAATATGGTTTGGGGCTAAGAAATGAAAGAGGAAGCCGTCTGGTAGAATTTTGCACAGAGCATAACTTAATCATAGCTAACACTTGGTTCAAGAATCATAAAAGAAGGTTGTATACATGAAAGAATCCTGGAGATACTAAAAGGTATCAGATAGATTATATAATGGTAAGACAGAGATTTAGGATCAGGTTTTAAATTGTAGGACATTTTCAGGGGCACATGTGGACTCTGACCACAATCTATTGGTTATGACCTGTAGATTAAAACTGAAGAAACTGCAAACAGGTGGGAATTTAAGGAGATGGGATCTGGATAAGCTGAAAGAACCATAGGTTGTACAGACTTTCAAGGAGAGCATTAGACAACAATTGACCGGAATGGGGGAAACAAACACAGTAGAAGAAGAACGGATAGCTCTGAGGGATGAAGTAGTGAAGGCAGCAGAGGATCAAGTAGGTAAAAAGACGAGAGCTGCTAGAAATCCTTGCGTAACAGAAGAAATATTGAATTTAATTGATGAAAGGAGAAAATATAAAAATGCAGTAAATGAAGCACGCAAAAAAGAAAGCAAACGTCTCAAAAATGAGATCGACAGGAAGTGCAAAATGGCTAAGCAGGGATGGCTAGAGGACAAATGTAAGGATGTAGAAGCTTATCTCACTAGGGGTAAGATAGATACTGCCTACAGGAAAATGAAAGAGACCTTTGGAAATAAGAGAACCACTTGTATAAATATCAAGAACTCAGATGGCAACCCAGTTCTAAGCAATGAAGGGAAGGCAGAAAGGGGGAAGGAGTATATAGAGGGTGTATACAAGGGCGATGTACTTGAGTATAATATTATGGAAAGGGAAGAGGATGTAGATGAAGACGAAATGGGAGATAAGATACTGCGTGAAGAGTTTGACAGAGCACTGAAAGACCTGAGTCGAAACAAGGCCCCGGGAGTAGACAACATTCCATTAGAACTACTGACGGCCTTAGGAGAAACGATCATGACAAAACTCTATCAGCTGGTGAGCAAGATGTATGAGACAGTCGAAATACCCTCATATTTCTAGAAGAATATAATAATTCCAATGCCAAAGAAAGCAGGTGCTGACAGATGTGAAAATTACCGAACTATCAGTATAATAAGTCACAGCTGCAAAATACTAACGCGAATTCTTTACAGACGAATGGGAAAACTGGTAGATGCGGACGTCGGGGAGGATCAGTTTGGATTCCGTAGAAATGTTGGAACCCGAGAGGCAATACTGACCTTACGACTTATCTTAGAAGAAAGATTAAGAAAAGGCAAACCTACATTTCTAGCATTTGTAGACTTGGAAAAAGGTTTTGACAATGTTGACTGGAATACTCTCTTTCAAATTCTGAAGGTGGCAGGGGTAAAATACAGGGATCGAAAGGCCACTTACAATTTGTACAGAAACCAGATGGCAGTTATAAGAGTAGAGAGACATGAAAGGGATGCTGTGGTTGGGAAAGGAGTGAGAGAGGATTTTAGCCTCTCCCCGATGTTATTCAATCTGTATATTGAGCAAGCAGTAAAGGAAACAAAAGAAAAATTCGGAGTAGGTATTAAAATTCATGGAGAAGAAGTAAAAACTTTGAGGTTCGCTGATGACATTGTAATTCTGTCAGTGACAGCAAAGGATCTGGAAGAGCAGTTGAACGGAATGGACAGTGTCTTGAAAGGAGGATATAAGATGAACATCAACAAAAGCAAAACGAGGATAATGGAATGTAGTCAAATTAAATCGGGTGATGCTGAGAGAATTAGATTAGGAAATGAGACACTTAAAGTAGTAAAGGAGTTTTGCTATTTAGGAAGTAAAATAACTGATGATGGTCGAAGTAGAGAGGATATAAAATGTAGACTGGCAATGGCAAGGAAAGCGTTTCTGAAGAAGAGAAATTTGTTAACATCGAATACAGATTTAAGTGTCAGGAAGTCGTTTCTGAAAGTATTTGTATGGAGTGTAGCCATGTATGGAAGTGAAACATGGACTATAACTAGTTTGGACAAGAAGAGAGTAGAAGCTTTCGAAATGTGGTGCTACAGAAGAATGCTGAAGATAAGGTGGATAGATCACGTAACTAATGAGGAGGTATTGAATACGATTACGGAGGAGAGAAGTTTGTGGCACAACTGGACTAGAAGAAGGGATCGGTTGGTAGGACATGTCCTGAGGCTTCAAGGGATCACCAATTTAGCATTGGAGGGCAGCGTGGAGGGTAAAAATCGTAGAGGGAGACCAAGAGATGAATACACTAAGCAGATTCAGAAGGATGTAGGTTGCAGTAGGTACTGGGAGATGAAGAAGCTAACACAGGACAGAGTAGCATGGAGAGCTACATCAAACCAGTGTCAGGACTGAAGACAACAACAACAACAACAGGATGAAATCATCGTATAAAATTATGCAGATATAGACATAAAATTAATACAAAAAATTAAATACACCACAGTGTTAGCAGCGACGAGGAGACCAGTATTATGTAGGAATATTTATTTTATTTTAATTAGTTGGGGGCTCTTTCTTTGCTATTTGACTTCGATCATATGCATGTTAGTATGTAGTAGGGCGGCGTGTGGTGAAGCGGGCTTGAGTTGGAGTGTAACACCTATTGTTAATGTATTCCTTCTTAGGGTACTTAACAATTTGCCGAGCACAGCATACCTCCTTACTTATTATGCCTACAACTTTTCTACTGTCTTTTTTTCTCGGGGTTCGAGGCGTTATTGTGATAAACTTACAAATAATTTACTATTAAAAATATTCGTCATCGTGGTGCAGTGGTCTGAGTAGCGCGACAGTGAACTCACCTTAATGTTTAGGTCACCAAATTCGCCTGACCTGACTGAGAACACATCTGAGGCACTAGTTGGGGGCAGCCTCGCGTCCATAAACCACCTGCTCGTAATTTACGGCAAATGTGTGGATAATTTGTGCGAAGAAATTTGGAACTGCAAACTCGCTGATACCAAACAAGGTCTAGTTGAATACAAATCACGCATATTCGCAGCTCTATTAAATTCCAAAAGTGGACCAACAGCATGTTGAGCAGGTGGTTATAATGTTGAGGCTAATCAGCGTAGCTTACAAGTGACTAGTATTAACTCAAGAACATACTACTTTTCTGCAATTAATTTCGTTAAAGATCTAGGGTCACATGATATTCGTTCACCATTTCTGCACCACCTAAAGCGCTGCAAAGCGACTCATGTTGTTCGAGTGACTCACTAGTATTTTGTCATTATTGCTTAAATCAGATAATTATATAGGTTGAAAATATTTTGAAGTAGGACGTAGTTAGAAGCTTGATAACTAGAGACTGCACAGAAATCTATATTAATCAAAATTGTAGGCTATTCGTTTTTAATTACACCAACTGAGAATGGCTGGACCGATTTGCCTAATTTAAAGCAAAGGTTTGAATAAGGTTTTTTGGGGAAGAAGAATTGGAATAGTGGCCTAGACATCGGAAAATTCGGGAAACCCTAAAAGTGCTTACTTCTGTAGGATATCTGTATGAACTCAACACCATAACCCATGATTAGAACGATGAATATTTTTGTTTCTTTTTTTTGTTTTTGTTGTATTTTTTTTTTTGTTATTGTCATGGAAAATATTTCAAGAAAAAAAATTCAGGACAGTTAGAAATGAAAGTCAGGACATTCAGACAAACTGAAAAATAATAATTTTTGTGTGCACTGTCGACCGTAACTGATGACAAGAGTGACATATTTGGTTGATTCTCTTTATGTTTTGTTCGGTATGCTCCCAGGCGGAAAGTATCTCAGTTGAATGTTTTCACTTGTAAAAAAAATCTGGTAAATTTCGAGAAATATCTGGAAAACCGCATTACATCCTAAATTAAAACAGGAGCACTTCTCTTTTTTCCTTTTGCGCTGTTTCGCTATATTACCAAAAAATGTTATTTCGTATCTATGCCTACTCCAGTTTACATCGCTACTAAGTTCACAAATGTCGTTTGATAGCTGATTGTGAAATTGTGAATCAAGCCAATAAATTGCAGAGTGACGAAAAATTGATTGAGTTGCTTATTTTTAGTTGACTTGTGATTGTGTTGTAATTTCATTGCAATCGGAGTTTAATCCCAATCATCCTTTCAAATTTACCTACGATATATTATTAGCTTTGAAGCTAAAATGGTAATACAGTAACAACAAAGTGTATCAGTTGTCCATTTGCCGTTGAATACTGGTTATCTGCGTAACACAGCCACACAGTTAAACTGAAGTGACTCAATCACATTAAATTGCAGTAAGGCCATGTAACGGAACAATTTAGGTCGCAGAATTCGCAGTGCTACAAAATGAAGGAATTTTTGGTCTAATCAAACTGCGCAAAAACATGAAGCGCTTAATGAAAACGTGATTTCAAAATTAATGATATGCATCTTAATTCAATTAAGGCTTAAATTTTGCAATAAAACCACATGATTCCCAGTAGATCACATTCGATTCACATCACATATTTCCAGCATTTCTGTGTTGCAATGTGGACAGAATTCATCTTACATGTAAAGTATTGGATTGATATACCTCTAAATGTCCTCCTCGTCCAAGTGATTGTCAATAGCCACAATCATTACTACATGCGATTATCATTCAAAAACAGTCTCTTTCTCATTGTTTTTCCAGTAGATCTTCGCAAATCCACAAACTGATCACAAACTTTTTTTTAATTTGGACAGAACGACGTCTGTCAAGTCGGCTCGTAAATAAATAAATAAAAGACAATTGTATCGGTTTTGGGATTGTAGTGTCATGGAAATTTTTAAATGATATTGTATTCGCAATTGACTGTACTATTTATTACAACTTTAATGGCTCCTATATTTACGTTTGGATCACTTTCAAGTAGTTAAAAAATGCACTTTACAAGAATTTAGAATAAGTAGAAATCCATTTTGATGAGATTTAATTCATTTAGATACTGATGGTGTATAAGACGAATGGCGGTATCAGCTCACATCCTTTTTAATCATTTTATGAGTTGACAACAAATATATCTTCTGCGATTTTAACCACTTGAAAATCAGCTAAGGTCGTAATTACTGTCTTAGAAACTGTAACAAAATTGTCATATGGCAATATTGTCATGGAGAATCGTCTGGAGTCTTTCAGCTGCTTGGTGTAAGTTTTTCTGTTAAATCCCACTTCAGTGGATTGAAAGTCTTTATGATGATGACAAAATAAAATGTTTAAGGCAGCTCAAATACTTATTCAAGTTCAAAGCAGATCTCAGATCTAAGTGGAACCCGAGCCCAGCATCTGGTAATCCCGAGGTAGTAGTGCTAAGGACTGGATGACAAGGACACTAATCACGAAAACTGACAACGGACGGGAGAGCGGTATGCTGACTTCATGCCCCTTCATATTCGTGACCAGTGACGCCTGTCAGGTGAAGATCACTTGGTAGTCTGTTGATTACACGGAGACCTGTTTGGACAGAGTTACACTACTGGCCATTAAAATTGCTACACCAAGAAGATATTCAGATTATAAACAGGTATTCTTTGGACAAATATAATATACTAGAACTGACATGTGATTACATTTTCACGCATTTTGGGTGCATATATCCTGAGAAATCAGCACCCAGAACAACCACCTCTGGCCGTAATAACGGCCTTGATACACCTGGGCATTGGGTCAAACAGAGCTTGGATGGCAACTAGAGGTACAGCAGCCCACGCAGCTTCAAAACGATACCACAGTTCATCAAGAGTAGTGACAGGCGTATTGTGACGAGCCAGTGGCTCGGCCACCATTGACCAGACGTTTTCAATTGATGAGAGATTTGGGGAATGTGCTGGCCAGGGCAGCATCGAACATTTTGTGTATCCAGAAAGACCCGTACAGGACCTGCAACATGCGGTCCTGCATTATCCTCTTGAAATGTAGGGTTTCGCATGGATCAAATGAAGGGTAGAGCCACGGGTAGTAGCACATTTGAAATGTAACGTCCACTGTTCAAAGCGCCGTCAATGCGAACAAAAGGTGACCGAGACGTGTAACCAATGGCACGCCATACCATCACGCAGGGCGATACCCCAGAATGGCGATGACGAATACACGCTTCTAATGTGTGTTCACCGCGATGTGGCCAAACACGGATGTGACCATCATGATGTTGTAAACAGAATCTGGATTCATCCGAAAAAAAACGACTTTTTCCCATTCGTGCACCCAGGTTCGTCGTTGAGTACATAATAGCAGGCGCTCCCATCTATGATGCAGCGTCAAGGGTAACCACAGCCACGGTCTCCGAGTTGATAGTCCATGCTGCTGCAAACGTTGTCGAACTGTTCGTGCAGATGGTTGTTGCCTTGCAAACGTCCCCATCTATTGACTCGCGGATCGAGACATGGCTGCACGATCTGTTACAACTATGCGGACAAGATGCCTTCATCTCAACTGCTAGTGATACGAGGTCGTTGGGATCCATCACGGCGTTCCATATTACCATCCTGAACCTGCCGATTCCATATTCTGCCAAAAGTCATTGGATCTCGACCAACGCGAGCAGCAATTTCGCGATAAGATAAACCACAATCGCGATAGCCTGCAATCGGACCTTTATCAAAGTCGGACACGAGGCATCACAACAAAGTTTCATCAGGCAACGCCGGTCAACTGCTGTTTGTCTATGAGACATCGGTTGGAAATTTTCCTCATGTCAGCACGTTGTAGGCGTCGCCCTGGTGCCAAACTTGTGCGAATGCTCTGAAAAGCTAATCGTTTGCATATCACAGCATCTTCTTCCTGTCAGTTAAATTCCGCGTCTTTAGTACGTCATCTTCGTGGTGTAGCAATTTTAATGGTCAGTAGTGTCGTTACATGTTGAAGAGAGTAGAGATGATAGCGAGTATGATGCAATTTAATCTGTAAAACAATTTTACTGCCATCGCTGACCCGTCACCTGGTGCTCTGTGCCAGCAGGAAGCTGCCGCCGCTGCGCTGGCTCTCGGTGTGCTTCCCACGGCAGGCCGGCCGCGATGGACGGCGCATCCGCTACGACACCACCTCCACCGTCACCGAGACGCTCACCCAGCCGTCGTCGCGACGCCGCACCTCCGCCTCCGTCGTCTTCCGCCCGCACGACGCCACCGTCTCCGTCAGGCTTCTGCCCGCCTCTGGCCGCCGCTTCTCCAACTACGGCAACAGCGCCGCGAGCGCTACCAGTGTTGCCACGTCGGCCGTCTGACGCAGCTCGCAGCGGTTTCCCGCAGTGCACCGCTTCGCAACTACCACCACCGTAGTCTTCCGGCCATTCGACGCCGCTTCCGTGGCCAACACCATTCCCAGGATGCGTCGGCTTTCCACTTTCGGCAGCAGTGCTCGCGACGACGATGTTACGACGTCAGCCGTTTAACGACTATTACTGTCGAGTTGGTTAGCTCTGTGTTCTGGCCATCTGTCTTTCGTGAACCCCAGTGTAACGTTTTTATGTTACTTGTGTGTGTCACATTATCTCCGCTCGTCACTAGCCACCAGCCATGCCAACAGCGGCCAACAAGAATGTGTCTTTTGTAACGGTGCTGTTGACAACGGTGACAGCGACTTCAGCAGGTCCAGAACGTCCTTGTCTAGAGTTAAATCCAACTTGTAAATAATCACCAAGTTTCTGTGTGCCTCCAGATTTTTAGGTACATTGCATCATCACCACTGGAGTCCTACAACCGATATAGAACTCCTCCATATTTTGGGAGCTACACAGTGACTGCTAGCGACATTGGTCGAAAAATTGTATCAGTTAAAGATATCTCCACTGACTTGTCATCACTGCTCCAACCTTCATGCTATATTATGTCACTGTTAATTTTTATGCATTGGCAGATACATGTGTCCATTCAGACTTGAGCAGTGCTCTTCGTTATAGCGAGACCGTTTGAATGATCACCAAATTCACATGGACCACCTTAGTACCTGTCCACATGTTGTACCTGCTGTAGCTTAGACCCAGTACGTTGTGATGCTGTTCCAGTCTTGATGGGAAGTGGACGCTGATATAAGATATTTGGTCATTAACTTGAACCAAAAGATCCAGGAACTTAAGTCAATCAACTGATGAAGTGTCAAGTGAAGACTGAGTGTTTACTAGTGCAAAAACACTTCTGAGAATATTTGTTAAATATAATAGATGTGCATTTATCTGCGACATGCCCACAGGTATGGACGAAATGTGGGCCAAAACATCTCTGATGTATCAGCTCATTCAGGCTGTTGATTCATCGTGACCAAGATGTCATTTGAAGTCTGTAATATATAAACTAGTCCAAATCGTATGGTGCACACACCCAGACAGCACACGCTATCACTGGAAATTTTCCCACCGTTGTAAATCGCAAATTTTTGTCTATTTGCGAGACATACTTGCTGCAAGAAACTTTATTCCTTGTAGTTCGGCTTGCAGTTAACAAATCTGCAGACGTGAGAACGCTTCTTATATATAAACTTGGAACATATTCATCGTCTATTTCTCAAGTACTCACCAGTTAATGACAGTGAAATTTATAACCTCTGCTTTGATATTTGTTGAAAACTTTGCTGTACAACTTAATTACAGTTAGTGAACCCTAATGTGAATGACACTGTACTAAAGGGAAAAAGTTTGCAGGAGCTATGTATGGGAAAATAACAGAAAACAAGAAAGTAGGCGGAACACCTTCACTAGCTTGTATAGTCTAAGGAAACTGAGAATGCAGTATGTAGGAAAGTTAAAGAACTGAGTTTTAATGTTTGTGTAAGATCTTGATAGGTGAAGAACGATGGTGAGGTACTTGACAATCTGTAATTTGACAAAAATAAAACTCTCATGTGTTGGTTGTCACATGCTTTAGTTCCTGTGATAATGTAGCGTTATTTTTCAGTGTGTCTAAATTTTATCCGTGATTATCCTAGCAAAGACAGCACTTCACATATCAGGTAATCGAATGTCGCTTGAACATTGCTTTTATAGCATCTGTGTGACTGAATTCAAGACGGGGTAAGTTGGAGATTTCATCTTACACTTTGTTGAAAGCATCCTTCCTTCTCTAACTAAACTCACTCCTGTACATCCGTCAAGCGTCCTTTGTAGAGGCCGGTCGTAATGGCTCACGTTAGTATATATATTAGCTCATTGAGCTACTACTAATATCCCGCTTTTGATATTCACTGCTAGTGGATTTTTGTTTATGACCTATGACTGTAAAATCGTATCCTATCATTTGATATTGTCCAAATATTACACAGTAAGGGACACTTCATTACGGACGTATTGACAGTGGTGTCAAATGAGATACTTTTGTCCCACTGTAAGATGTTAACACGGCACGTGAGCTGAAACTCTCATTGGACGATAAATATTGAGTTGAAAATTAGCACATCTTCTGAAAAAATATAACAAAAAATTAACGATTTGGTATCTCAATATATTCTATTATCTAGAACTCTGTGATTTCATTAAATAAAATACATAGTTTCAAAAAATTTAGTTTTTAATTAAGAAAAACTTAAGACCGTGTTGCAGAGGAAAGAAGAAGGGACTCTGTCTACAGTGGATATCAAACGCTAATGTCAATCTTGCTACTCATGAAGAGGAAATAAAAATTAGTATGAATCATCAGAAATATGTGCCATTTCGTTTGCTGTAATTTTCCAAGAACTTCTTTCTAGTAGTGGTATCTTGTTTTATATTGTTCTTAAACTGTATTTTGGATCCTCAGTTTCCCTCCGGGAATAGAAAGATTTATTTCTCTATAACGACAGAACTTTATGACGTCATTTTTCTGTAGCTTTTTATTCTACATGGGACAGTACATATTAGTATTTTGGTATGTGTACCCTTAGCAGCACTTAGACTGCATGATATAGAAGCGATAGAACACGTACATGTACCGCACTTCATTCACACGTTGAGCAGCTGAAATTTATGTCGAAGTGGTTGCGTACTGAACTCAGATATTTATGTACGATGCTTTGGGTTTCCACATATAATTCAGTAAAAACCGATAAGCATTATTTACGGTACGAATCTCTGTACATACCTCTGTCATACATTTTTCTTTCAAAATTACTACCATTTGAGTAATGGACAAAATTTTGAAACAAATACGTACGTTTCGTTTTTTGGCTACTGACTATACTCCAGAATACAACACGTTGAAAAAAAAAACAATCCAAGCAATGCGGTGCATCTTTTTAACTTTGTAAATACTGAAAATCACTCTCTTAATTCCACTTCACCTCATTTGTGCTGATTGAATTTTCACACCTCTACCCACACTATCTGTAGCAGCCTCTGCTTACGTAAAGTGTTCCAATAGTATTAACTCTTTTGCGTCTCTAACTACCGATTTACGGATTAAACATTAAGTTACATAGGTTTTGTCTCCTATTTGTAACTATAAAACAGAACTAATGTAAAAGCTGTAAACGAGCCCTATCGTTACAGTAATATGAGGATGGATTCACTCGCTCACTCACCCATAGTGTAGTACCCCATATTTCTGGCCAGTTAAGCACTTCGATATTAAATGTTTTCAGTACGTAATTTGACGTAGTGTTAGACTGTCACATGTCTAGTATTCTCCCCACGCACCTATTTAAATTTACTTCCTGCCCTCTGTAATTCTGCACACCGATTAAATCAACATGTGGGTTCCTGGACCACGCTGATTACACATAGGGTAACAAAACTCCTACAGTTCGTCCCTGTAATGTGACGCTGTAACTTTTGAATTTCGATAACAGACTTTTACAGAAACATATTAACATATGTCTGGCTTTACTCACTGAAATCAGGTTTCTTGTACAAACATCAGTCCTGTACTAACTGCTTTTTCTCACTGTTTAAAAGAAACATCGTGACACATCTAGATGATGGTAACTGAAAGGAAAAACGCGATATCATTCATATGCATTGCAACTAAGATTTACAGATAAAGGATGCATTATATTTGCAGAGATTTTTATGCTAAAGTTATGCTTTCTTATGCCAAACCAAATAACCGAAGGTGAAATTAAAAACATTTTCAAACAGCAGCACAGAAAAAAATTTCTTCAATAATGTTCTGATTCCTCCTTGCACAAATTTGACAATATCACCAAATAAGCTAATTATTTTAATTGTATGCGTTCTTTTCGGGGTCCACCGTACTCACAAAAGATTATTATAAAAGAATTCTTATTTATGGACGAATTAAAGCTTTCTCACTATAGAAATAACGACTTTAACTGCATGAGTAATAGTTTCACTCTACGTGAATTATTTTGTTTTGTGGTGTCTCTAGCTGCACAATAGCGTGATACTGAACTTTTTGTATTTATTTTAAAGTGTTGTGTTACACTTTCTATGTAATGAGTAAGGTAATTGAAAACCAATTAATATTTAAAAGCGTTGGTTTCAGTATTCTGGAACATATACAGCCGCCAAATTAGTTGAAGATAGCCACTGGATGTTGAAACCTTCTTGTTCAGATACATTAGAGAGCGTGACAAATACACTTTTTATTTCAGTTGTATATGTCGCTCTTCGTCGTACTCAGTACCGCCTACATTTCTGATATGACGACATCGAGTGAGTGTAATAGCGGGAACCTTCGCGTAACCTTGAACAGCTCCGTAGCAATGTCTACACTGTGTAATTTCTAAATCCATACATCAGATCTTTATTTCAGAATTACATACTCGGTCTGCTTAACGCTTGTGCACCATAAAATAATTGTTGTTTGAACATCCTACCAAAGATCCTCCACTTCCAATCAAGCCTCTTTCCACAACTAGTAATATCATTTTAATAATCTAACGTGTTCGTTTTATTTTAATAAGCGATACTTTAAAATGACTCAGCCTAAAATCAGCGTGAATAAGAAGCTTCGCAGTGACTCAGTCGGACCCTTGTAGCTGACAATTCACGAGCGACCTCTGATACCAAAAGGAACAGGATCTATTGTTGAGCTTAAAAATAGTGGTTTGCAATTATCGACAGCTGTGGTCATAACAACAGAAGACTTCTGTCTGAGAACGGTTTACCCTGTGGAGCCATTATAGCGCATACCACATTCATCTCCTCACGGAAGTTATATACTCATTGGACCGCCTTCGTCAAGCGTCTTCTGGTGGCCAAAACTGAATCGTTAACTTACGTGTATTTGCAGCCACCCCTCGGCGGTCGACACGGCACCGTGCGATATACGAACGGACACAGACCACTGAGGCACTTCTGTGTGGTCTTAAGACCTGTGGCCGTAACGAAGAAAATGCATGTCCATCTAGAGTACCTAGCAAGCAGCTACGAGGTTTCACCTGACTTTTCTGACAGGCAGGACCTCATTGCCTTTGTCATAGAATCCACATGTATCCAGTAGGACCAAGCCAAAATATCCATTGTTGTTGAATCTCAGGATAACTTTCTCTGTGACACTGAGCAGCTGCTACGATATTAAATTCTCTGAAGAGAATCCAAATTGCTTCTCATGTAGCATGATCTCTTGAGTCACTCATTGGGTGATTCTTTTGGGAAATCGTCACTAGAAACTAATTCTGTAACCTAGATACTGGGATGCAATATTCGGAATCAGCTTGAAAGAGAAACTCATGGCCTTCTTAATGGTTTGGTGGACCTTTTCACGCCAACCGTGGCATCTGGAAGTATCATATACGTCCTTTATTATTTGTAGAATATTCTGAAATCCCTGCCATCCCCAAAATTTTGTCCATTATTGGCTCCCTCTAATACCAAGGTCGTTTCTCCCCATTTCATAAAACACATATCAACATGTACGTTATTGTAGATTGTGTTTTCCATGTACCCCTTTCTAATTTCGTCAGCTCATTCCGTTTTCACCATCCTTCTCTAACATCGTGTCTCAAATGCTTAGATTGTCATAGACCACGATTGACTTCTACGCAATTCTGTGTTGCACGCGTACGTCTAACAATTGTATTTCCCTATTTATGACATGTTTGATACTAGTGTAGGTCTTTTCGCGAAGGATGCTTTCCTTGCTTGTGCTGCTCTGCTTGTTTCCTCATCCTTGATTCGTACGTCATGTTTTATTTTGCTTCGAAGCCAAGAAAATTCCTTCACTTTCTCTACTGAGTGGTCCTCAGTTTTGATCTGAAGTTTATCACTTTTGTGGTTTACTCTGCGTCCATATTCTTCGCTCAGTAGACATTTCCATTCAACAGATCCTGTAACATTTCTTCACCTTCAGAGGGGATTGTATCATCATCAGTGAATCCTGTCATTGATGTCCCATCTCTACAAATATCAGTCACACACGTGAATCGTTCTTCCATTTCTTTCAATGTTTCTTCGATATGTAAGTTGAACAGCACTTTATTCATGATCAAATGTTCTTATCGCTTCTTCTTGGTTATTGAACATATGCTATATTGCCCGACTTTCTCAAACGTGTGTACGTGTTTTCTGACGTGCATCAATTTACGTTCTGGAACGCTTTCATGAAAACAAATGTTATGTAGATACCTTATCTCAGTTCTTTTTTTACTTATCAATTTCCTACTGAAGCATTTAATTCAGTAAACTTAAGCTGATCACCAAATAACGCAGGGTTTCTTTTAGAAATGTGAAAAGACCTTTTTAATATTCACTTTTTTCTAGGAACTCTTTTTGATGTTCATTTCTTTCGTGGAATCTCTCGATTGTTTCTACAGTATCTTATTCAGAGAGCACTCATGTTACAATAATTTTCAACAAAAATTGTAATTATTTCATTTAAAATTTATTCCCTTCAAAACTTATTCCTCTAACTTTAATTTAAAATAATGTGAACAGGGCTTTTGAATCTTAATGAGATGAGTATCACTGGTCATTATTTTCGCAGATATTCCTTATATTACACTTTATGCATCGAAAATGAATTCTCAAGACCAAATTGAACCAAGGCTGTTCCGAATGTCAACACATTTGCTGTGGAGCATATTCCTCACTTACATGTAGCTGCGAATTCTTATATTACCACCAGGGCATGATTAGACAGTTGATGATAATCATCTTTTAAGTTGCACCAGACTTCTGATATCTGCATTCATTAAAATTTTTCTTCCCGCGTTAAAAACAGATATTAGCTCTGTCAAAATTTCTTATTCTTCTGCCAATGTGGCAGACCATCGAACATTCACAGTTCACTTTGATATTTAATCTTATGTTCATTTGAATATATCATTTGAAAGTTTTATTGATACAAAGTTTTATTGAAACCAATTAGATTGTCTTTAAGATATTAACTTGCATGTTATGGAAAAAAGCAAGTAAATTTCGGGGCTCCCTTCACGGTCGCCAAGGAACACAGTTTAATAACGTTGATCTAACGTATCCCTAACTTTATTTTCCATTATTTTGAGTACTATACTGTTGACCTACTTGAATCACCAGTTGTCAAGTTCAAAAAATTGTTAAAATGGCTCTGAGCACTACGGGACTTAACTTCTAAGGTCATCAGTCCCCTAGAACTTAGAACTACTTAAACCTAACTAACCTAAGGACATCACACACATCCATGACCGAGGCAGGATTCGAACCTGCGGCCGTAGCGGTCACGCAGTTCCAGACTGTAGCGTCTAGAACCGCTCGGCCATATCGGCCGGCCAGTTGTCAAGTTGAGTATGCCTGTAACTTTTCCCGCCGTCTTCAGAATTGTGTGGAAATCCAGTGACAGATCTTCAGTCTCATAGATTGTGCACACTCACGCAAGTAATCGCTCGATTGCCTCTTCCTCAACGAATTCGAAAAACTAGAAAGAAAATATGTATAAATTATACTGTTTTAGTTTGCAAGACGTCCACAGTCACAAACTCTCTATCCTTGATTCTCCTGTTTCTTCCAACTTGACACGCGTTGCTCCTTCTATCAGGTCAGCAAACCGTTCCTCATTCTTGTAGAGTCTCTGAAGGTACTCTTTCTTCGTAACAGCTCTCTTCTATGTGTATAACATCGAATTTGATTTTAATGCCTAGGAAATTAATTTCACTTTTCCTCGTGTGGAATCTCTCATTCTAATGGCCATTTGATCCCAAAATCTTCACATTTTTGGCCTGAAACAATTTTGCATTTGTTTCCTGGAACTTCCGACTTGCATTATTTCGTGTGACTCACATTGATGTATTCTTTTCGCTATTTGAATAATTTTGTATTAGCTTGTTTCTTGGAATAATTATGTATTTATTCTCAAGCCTATATTTTCTTCGCAATTACTTTTCCTAATTTTATGATGGTCAGTCTAACTTTTGTGATATCACTCTTTAGAGATTTCCATTCTAACACAACCAAACATTCTAGTGGGGTAGTAATTTTCGCAGTATCTACAGCCTCGGAGAACTAACGCAAATCATCATCCCTGAATAATTAAGTGTTCAACTTTTGGCACACTGATTCTTCCAGAGAATTTTCAAACTTCAACCGTCCGTCACAAATAATATGATGTAATTTGAGTCTATATCAGCTCTTGGATACACCTTACAATCCATTACCTGATTTTGGAATCTCTGTCTCAGCATGATGTCCAGAGTCTACTTAGTGTTTCCTAGCGTCCCTCCCTCTTCTGTATTTGGTAATACATACTGAAATATATGGTAGAGCTCAAAGACTTTTTCTTTTCTCGTATTTCTACAACCGAACACGTATTTTCCAGTAACTCTGCCTTCTCTTCCTTCACTTATTGTAACACTTCAGCTATCCATGATAAATAGATTGTCATCTTTGTTTACATACTGAGGTAACTTTTCAGATCACTTATTATCTCAACTCGTCATCGTCTGCTTTTGAAGTCGGTAGCTTCAGTGTCAAGCCCAACAAATGTGTTATTCAAACGAATAGAATATGAGTTGGATATTAAGAATAACACACTGCAACGTCCAGCTTGAGCCCCACGATTACAATACATGAAAACTTTGCCAGATTTCGTTGGGGTAGCAAGGCTGCTATGAAATTCATGAGTCGGCGACGAACGAAGTTAAGTAAACTTTGTCTTTGATCGTGTATATTTTATAAACAGCAGCAACTGAGCTAGTTTTTTGCAATTTCTTGTAGACAGCCTTGAGTCTGACTGCTTCTGAACACCAGTACATTATAATTGTACGTATAATGATTGAAATCAATAGAATTTGCAGGTCTTAGAAGCAATATTAGCAATATTGTACCAATAGAGTATGAGTGACAAAGATAAATATGGTACCTTGCCACAGGTGGCGCCAGATTTTACTTAATAAAAAGAGAACTTGAAACTCTTTCATTATATTAAGAAGCGACCGTGAATTATTTCCTTCATGCACGACAATACTGTTACTGCTCTTTTCTTGGACTACCCCAAATTAACTCTTTGGCTTCCTGGTGTAATGCTATCACATTATAATTTCATCCTCGCTGCCTTGAGAGTAAAATTGATATCTCACTGCGTTTAGACTTTCTATGAAGTATTCTCTTTCCTCTCTGAGTCTGGATCAGGGAGAGAATCACCTTTTTTAAGTGAAGATATGTCTGTAGCTGCAATGCCCTAGTCACTCCTTTTTAAATATGAATTGTGAACAAAAAACGTTTCTAATTAAATTTTGTTCCCAGTCTAAGAAAAGGTAAGATACAGGTTTTTAATTTTAGAAAACGACAAACAGCTCTTTTACTGTTGTTTTTTGTTATTTCTCTATTTTGGAATAGCAATGTAGTGCAACTCAATAAAAATTCACGAAACGCCATAACTTCGTCCGCCTATATTTTGGTACCGTGTAAAACAAAAAATATTGTACACTACTCTCAACAATATTGACCACCAACTCTGAGATCCATTGTATGCTTCTTCCTGGTTGAGATTAATCATCGTAAATGTAATAAGAACAATATACTACATCACCATTTAGCGGTTGCACAACAATCGCAAATAAAGGAGTAATCGTTGGTTACTCCCGCCCATTGTAGTTTAGCTACAGCTCTCCTCACCCACGAACCACCAATAGTCGTCTCTAATTGCCTCAGAGTATCACCGGAAAAGGAAAATGAGTGAATAACTAAAGACATACAACTGATGATTAATCTTGTTAAGATTCATTTGCACAGTAACGATAATTGTGGCTTTCAAGATGGTGAAGGTATTAGGTTTGCTCGTTTCTCCGTGTATTTGCTCTGCTTCATAACCCGGAACATGCGGTTTGTAGATTCCTAGCATGGCTACTAGATGGCACCACGATCTCGACCCCTTCGGTCCACAGACGGACGACTCCCCACCGCTGTCGGACAGCCCAGTCGATCGCGGTCGTTTACTCGTAACATTTTATACGCAACAACCATTACGGAAACGCAATTAGAGTATCGGATATAAATTCCTCCCGTCAAGGAACTATGCAATAACACAAATATTCGTGCTTTCTGCATCATATCAAAGCTGTAAGTAAGTGTGAAGCCATACTAAATTATGCCTCAAAGCGGATCGTTACGAAACGGCATGTAAAATGGAAAGTAGAACTGATGTTTAGTGTCATACTTTGAGGAGGACACCGACATGATATTGTCGTGGGAAACGGCTAAAATGTGTAAGTGTCTTCTCTGTGAGTGAGCTATGAGAGCGTCGATTAATTCTGGAATTCTGTTCTGGAATTGCACCATTCCTTAACAGGATCCCTGGAATAACTGGATTTCATTTGGGTCATTCGTGTAGTATTACATCTGCCATTACGTCCATAGCAGAAATTGTAATGAATGGCCAGGAGCGTATTTTACTTTCCTTCTATCTACATTCCTGGTAAAAAATGGGTTTTCTTACGTTCCACATCCAAACAGACTGTATTCTGCCTCATAGCACACCATCAGTCACCCCGTTCGGTCCTGCGAAAGTGAAGTTTCATCTGTTCATCCAATACTTGTGGTCGTTCTTGGAAGCGGTCTATGCATTTGGAAAAGTGGGCTGCGAGATACCGAATATTCACCCAAGACAATGTTGGGTCTGAAAACCGAAACTGTTTTGCAATCTCCGATATGCTGTCACCTGCGTATCTTGCACCGTTTGTAATTCATCGTAGGTTACCACGCGGTGACCTATATGGTGACTACACATATGTGTCTGAGAAACTGCTAAAGTATTGTGCCTACTCTCACGTCATATGCTGTATAGCTGACCTCTGGGTGGAGGAATGGTTACGATAGAGGATAGCGGATCGTCGAGAGCTGAGGCGAGATAGGAGGCCGTAGTAGACTCAAAGAGACTGACCTGTCAAAAATTAAAATATTTTATCAGTACATTTGTGTCGCTTCGATGCGTGGTAGCGCTCGCGACTTCACTCCACCGGGGAGGCGAGCGGCGAGCATGTGACCCGGGACTCCGTAGCACGGTGCGCACACAGTGACGTCAGAAGACGTCCGCCGTGTACGAGACACGAGTTACTGCCTCCTGGACAAGTGTCTGGCGTGTTGATGGAATAAGCCTGGGATGGGTTGCTGCCCCAAGATGCTAAGTCCGGAAAGAGCAGGAAACCGTTACCGTGCCGGAGACACGAACTCGTGATTGCTTCTGGTGGTCCGTCCTAACAGAGTTGTTAGTTTGCGAATGAAGCTGCTTCCAAAATGATGACCGTTTATGCTGGACAGCTGCGCACCTATTATGACAACGCGCCGTTTCTTATTACGCTCTGTGCAACACCACTGAAACCTGGTACTGGACAAATTCACTTGCCCTTACTGTAAGAACTATGGATTACCGCTGCCTTCGCACGTTTCTCCGACTGCGCCTGGCCCGTCGCTTAACAGTTCAACATCTCTGTTGCTATAACCGAGATGACAACACGCTATACTCACCAGCTACCAGCGGCTTCTGTAATACTTAAACAAACGTCCCAAAAATTTTGCCAATAAAATGCTTGCTGTACTACATGGAACTTCCCCATAACTGTTTCTGTAGTTTACTTAATGAAAGAATTCTGTATTTTAAGAGTATTTGATACGATTGCTGAAAACCTGAGCATTACACTCATACGTTTTGGATTATTCTTCACACCTTGTCCAATTACTGACAGCGTTCGTTTTGTACATAGTAAACTTCTGCATTATTATGACGCTACCATTGGTCACTTACTATTTGTAACAACGCCTACGTTACACACATAGTTTTTTTCTCGTCTGGATACTATACAGCCGAAATATCAATACAGGGCACTATATCCACGTGCCATCACGACAGAAATATTGCCGATCTCTTGTATGTGTCGGAAAAAGTAACAATCCCTTGACTATGAATAATATTAGTGTTGCGTGCAAAATAAGTAATTTGGATAACATACCTGAGTGTACAGCCTGCATATTTTGTTGTTACTGATATGTAGGTTTCCATTCAAACGCTCTCCTTTACAGTAGGTACACTGAGTGTCTCTTAAGGGGAGTTTTGTGCGCAGAACTGTTCACGGTATAAGTATTACAACCTTCAAGATAATCAGTTATGGGAAATGCAATTACTACAGCACTCAACTTTGTTGCTAGAATACAAACCAGTCGCATCTGTTCCCCTTGAAGCACTGATCGATACTGAAAATAGAGAAATTGTTTGTGATTGTAAATAAAACTCCATCCGAATAGATTAGCTTAATTGACTAGCCTGTTGCATAGTAATCTTATGTTTCTTACATCGAATAATTCTCTCAAGAAAATTTTAATTCGTTTTATAACATGCGGAGGAACTATATTTTTAAACCCCTAATGATTGAAAAACTGAGAACTTATCCGAAAGACTGTATAGGCTTGCCTGGAATCAAGAAGAAAAGAAATATTACAATAATTGTATTCCCTGCGTAGGAGTATTATTCATTTGCTCGATGTGTAATGAAAATTATAAACCAACTTGGATAATGTAGATGACATGTGATGTTTGATCTGTATGTTTAGATAGCCTGCTACACATAATAATTGTCGTCGTTTTTGGTGTATGTACTTCAGTCTCTACATTTTGTTCATGGTGAAATATTAACATACTGTTTTGTTTTTACCTGTCAGCAGAAAGAAATGTCTTTTGAAGAACAGTACTATTTCTTCTCACGTGTCATGTGCAAGATACTGATCCGAGTGTCTGAAAAATAATATAACAGTTAGTCTTGAAGTTAAATCTCAACTTAAGAGAATTTCATCTTCGGCTGAAACAGTCACCTCTGCATTACACATGTTTGTACCTCTACACATAAAAATATACAAACAAATTCCTTGTTGTACAGACAGACCAAAGTTTCACGACGGACGGTTCATCCGAAATTCTACTCATGTGTCAGTTTGCAACATTGTGTGTTTTGCTAACAAAGAAACAGAGTTACTAGTAAGCTACATGATAAGTACCGCCAGGTGTTAAGTTTTCCTAAGCACACTTTCGCGACTGGTCCAATATCTTTGAATACTACTGTGAATACCTTTCTCTGTGTGAATATTAAAGACAGCAACATAAAAAAATTGCTGTGAAATTTCTATGTTTCCTTCATTAAACGAAACTGATATTTTTGTGTTGAATTGTTGTAAGAAGTGTGTACATACTGTTGCCAAAGATAATCATAATATCATACTTATTTGTTATTTTTAAGTGTAAGACAGTGTTCAGCCAGTTACGTTAATAAATATGGCTATCAATGTGTACTTTACGTCAATAACTATTACTGATATACCCATAAAATGTCCTGCTTATCATCGTGTTATTTACACACAAATTCTTCATCACTCATAATAACATGTTAAAGAGCCACCCAAATTTCAACATGCAAACATACATAAAGGGTTTCATACCCGTTTCACGAAGGATGCATATCTGTAAGTACTATTTTGGCCTCAGTCAAACACTTTCAGACAATCAGTAGTATCTCAAACGGCAGTATATGTTTTTTGTCGAGTACATGCCTCTGCACCTGTCTCAATCTTATGTTGCTTAAGATAGGTGGTGAAACTGGAATAATTACTCAAATGATTAATGAGGCCACATCTTACTTTAAGAGATGACAGACTGCATAACGTTAACGTTGCCGAGCTGGTACACTGATAGGCAAAAACATTATGTCCACCACCCACCGCGTTGCGGGAACGTGACGTGGTTACGTAAGAATGTAAGAGGAGCAGACACGGACGTGGGAGCACCCTAGCGAAGATGTCGTTGTTGTGGTCTCCAGTCCACAGACAGCTCTCCATGCTACTCTATCCTGTGCAAGTTTCTTCAACTCCCAGTACCTACTGCAACTTACATCCTTCTGATCTGTTTAGAGTATTCATCTGTTGGTCTCCCTCTACGATTTGTACCCTCCACGCTGTCCTCCAGTTCTAAAGTGGTGATCCCTTGATGCCTCAGAATATGTCCTACCAACCGATCCCTTCTTCTAGTCAAGTTGTGCCACAAATTTCTCTTCTCTCCAATTCTATTCAATACCTCCTCATTAGTTACGTGATCTATCCACCTTAGCTTCAGCATTCTTCTGTAGCACCACATTTCGAATGCTTCTATTCTCTTCTTGTCCCAAATATTAATCGTCCATGTTTCACTTCCATACATGGCTCCACTCCATACAAATACTTCCAGAAACGACTTGCTGACACTTAAATGTATACTCAATGTTAACAAATTTCTCTTCTTCAGAAACGCTTTCCTTGCCATTGTCAGTCTACATTTTATATCCTCTCTACTTCGATCATCATCAGTTATTTTGCTCCCCAAATAGCAAAACTCTTTTACTACTTTAAGCGTCTCATTTCCTTATCTCATTCCCGCAGCATCAGCCGATTTAATTTGACTACATTCCATTATCCCCGTTTTGCTTTTGTTGATGTTCATCTTATATCCTCCTTTCAAGACACTGTCCATTCCTACTCCGAATTTTTCTTTTGTTTCCTTTGCTGCTTGCTCAATGTACGGATTGAATAACATTGGGGATAGGCTACAACCTTGTCTCACTCCCTTCCCAACCACTGCTTCCCTTTCATGCCCATTGACTCGTATAAATGCCATCTAGTTTTTCTACAAATTGTAAATAACCTTTCGCTCTCTGTATTTTACCCCTGCCACCTTCAGAATTCGAAAGAGAGTATTCCAGTCAACATTGTCAAAAGCTTCCTCCACGTCTACAAATGCTAGAAACGTAGGTTTGCCTTTCCTGAATCTATTTTCTAAGATACGTCGTAGGGTCAGTATTGCCTCACGTGTAGCAACATTTCTACGGAATCCAAACTGATCTTCCCTGAGGTCGGCATCTACCAGTTTTTCCATTCGTCTGTAAAGAATTCGCGTTAATATTTTGCAGTCGTGGCCTATTAAACCGATAGTTCGGTAATTTTCACATCTGTCAACACCTGCTTTCTTTGGGATTGTAATTATTTCATTCTTCTTGACATCTGAGGGTATTTCTTCTGTCTCATTCATCCTGCTCACCAGATGGTAGAGTTGTGTCACGACTGGCTCTCGCAAGGTCGTCAGTAGTCCTAATGGAATGTTGTCTACTCCCGGGGCCTTGTTTCGACTCAGATGTTTCAGTGCTCTGTCAAACTCGTCACGCAGTATCATATCTCCTATTCCATCTTCATCTACAACCTCTTCCATTTCTATAATATTATCCTCAAGAACATCGACCTTGTGTAGACCCTCTATATACTCCTTCCACCTTTCTGCTTTCCTTTCTTTGCTTAGAGCTGAGTTTCCATCTGAGCTCTTGATATTCATACAAGTGGTTCTCTTTTCTCGAAAGGTTTCTTTAATTTTCCTGTAGGCAGTATCTATCTTACCCCTTGTGAGATAAGTCTTTGCATCCGTACATTTGTCCTCTAGCCATCCCTGCTTAGCCATTTTGCACTTCCTGTCGATCTTATTTTTCAGACATTTGTATTCATTTTTGCCTTCTTCTTCTACTGCATTTCTATATTTTCTCCTTTCATCAATTAAATTCAATATCTCTTCTGTTACCCAAGGATTTCTATTAGCCCCCGTCTTTTTACCTACTTGATCCCCTGCTGCCTTCACCATTTCGTCTCTCAAAGCTACCCATTCTTCTTCTACTGTATTCCTTTCCCCAACTGTTGTCAATCGTTCCCTAATAGTTTCCTTGAAGATCTCTACAACCTCTGGTTCTTTCATTTTATCCAGGTCCCATCTCCTCAAATCTCCACCTTTTTGCAGTTTCTTCAGTTTTAATCTCCCATTCATAATCAATAGATTGTTTTCAGAGTCCACATTTGCCCCTGGAAATGTCTTACAATTTAAAACCTGGTTCCTAAATCTCTGTCTTACCTTTATATAATCTGATACCTTCTAGTATCTCCAGGCCTCTTCCATGTATACAGCTTTCTTTTATGGTTCTTGAACCAAGTGTTAGCTATGATTAAGTTATGCTCTGTGCAAAATTCTACCAGGCGACTTCCTCTTTCATTTCTTCCCTCCACCCCCCCACCCCCCCAATCCATAGTCACGTACTACGTTTCCTTCCTTCCCTTTTCCTACTATCGAATTCCAGTCACCCGCGACTATTAAATTTTCGTCTCCCTTCACTATCTGAATAACTTCTTTTATGTCATCATACATTTCATCAGTCTCTTCGTCATCTGCAGAGCTAGTTGGCATATAAACTTGTACTAATGTAGTAGGCGTGGGCTTCGTGTCTATCTTACCAACAATAATTCGTTCACTATGCTGTTTGTAATAGCTTACCCTCACTCCTATTTTTTATTCATTATTAAACCTACTCCTGCATTACCCCTATTTCATATTGTATTTATAACCCTGTAGTCACCTGGCCAGAAGTCTTGTTCCTCCTGCCACCGAACTTCACTAATTCCCACTATATCTAACTTTAACCTAAACATTTCCCTTTTTAAATTTTCTAACCTACCTGGCCGTTTAAGGGATCTGACATTCCACGCTCCGATCCGTAGAACGCCAGTTTTCTTTCTCCTTATAGCAATGTCCTTCTGAGTAGTCCCCTCCTGAAGATCCGAGTGGGGGACTATTTTACATCCGGAATATTTTACCCAAGAGGACGCCATCATCATTTAACCGTACAGTAAAGCTGCATGCCCTCGGGAAAAATGCGGGCACGTGACGCGGTTACATAAGAATGTAAGCGGTGCAGACACGGACGGGGGAGCACCCTAGCGAAGATATCGACTGCGATTGGGGAACTGTGTTGAGATAAGCGACTCTGACAGAGGGCGGAGCCTATCAACGAGTGTCTCGAAAATGCAAAGTTGGTCGAATATTCACGTGCTTCTGTCGTGGCGAACTGCGGAAAGATGTAGGACTGTGAAACTACTACAAGGCTCTAAATGGTTCGACGGCCACGACTCTTTACGTAACGTTTGGTTTGGAGCTTTGTCTGCTCAGTAAAGTAGATGGTGATCTGTAGCGTCTCTGCCGACAGAGAACAATGATGTTGCACACACAAGTCTTCTAGTGCACACTGTTCATAGTACATTGTTGAACATGGAGCTCCGCAGCAGATCACCCCTACGTGTTCACAAGTTGACCCAACGACATCATCAATTATGATTGCAGTGGGCACGGGACCATCGAGATTCAACAATCGATCAATGGAGACGTGTCGGCACGTCGTGTGAATCACATTTTTGCTACATTAGATGGAAGGTCGCCTTCTCGAAAGCCGTCATCGAGGTGATCGGCGGCTTGAAAAGTGCAGCGCGCCATGGACGCAGGCTGGTGGGAGCAATATAATGCTATCAGAGACATTCTCCTGCGCGTGCATAGGACCCTTGGTCGTCATCGAAGACACGCTGACAGCTGCGAACCACCTGCATCCCTTCATGCTTCATGTTTTCCCCCACGGCGATGTTATCTTGCAGCAGTATAACTTTTCGCCTCTCGGAACCAGAACCGTGATACAGTAGTTTGAGAAGCGTTATAGGAAACTCAATTTTACGTCTCGGCGACAAGATTCGTCTGATGTATATCCTAAGTAACCCATCTGGGTTGCTATCAGGCGCCATCACTGCTAAGGAAATCAGTGGCCCGTTATTTACGCGAATTACATGACCTGTGCGTGTACATCTAATGCCGCATGATTCCATGGACTTATCAATAAACTGTCGGATCCCTGATACGTAGAATCAGTGATGTGCTTCGTTCCAAAGACGTATAAACAAGCTATTAAGCAGGTGGAAATAATGTTCTGGCTCACCGAAAAAGAAGGGGGGGGGGGGGGGCGTTTGGGGATAGGAGTCATGCAATCATTGAAATCACATACAGTAAAATGAATAACTTGATGGCGGTTTTATGCAGTTTCTCATATAAGTCGCAGAAGTTGATGGACCTCGTCTCTGAATGGAAACCACAACACGCAAAAATTTGAAACACAATAACACAAATAACAAATAGCGCTCTTCATGCTTCCTGTCTTCTCCGACGGCGATGTCATCTTGCAGCAGTATAAACTATCGCATCTCGGAACCAGAACCATAATACAGTAGTTTGAGGAGCATTATAGTGAACTCAGTTTGACGTCTAGGCTACAAAATTCGCCTGATTTGTATCCTACGTAACCCATCTGGGTTGCTATCGGGCGCCATCACTGCGTACGAAAATCAGCGGTCCGTTATTTACGCGAATTATGTGACCTGTGCGTAGACATCTAATGCCGCATGCTTCCATGGACTTTTCAACAAACTGTCGGATCACTGATATGTAGAATCAGTGATGTATTACGTTCCAAAGACGGATAAACAAGCTATTAAACAGGTGGAAATAATGTTCTGGCTCACCGTTGTCTATGACAATGCGTTAACGTGGCATTGTAAGTCGGAAAAAAAGGTAGGGGGGGGGGGGGTTGTTGGGAACCATGCAGACATTGAATTCACATATAGTACAATGAGGAACTTGGCTGCGGTTTTATGCAGTTTCGCATATAAGTTGCGGAAGTTGATGGATTTGGTCTGTGAATCGAAAACAAAACACGCAAAAAATTAAAACACAGTAACACAAATAACAAACATCGCAGTCCGCAGACCCACTCCACGGAAAACGATAATATGGCCTCTGGAAAGACATTTGGTGACTGAAACGTAATAGCCGCTACCTCTATAATGTACAAGATTCGAGCTTTTGCGACTATCGCAAAAATGTAATAACGCCAGGAAACAAAACTCGTTGACCTGCGCAGGCTTCCACGACCAGTTTCAGTTCAACTAAAACCTTTTTGGTATTGGTCCACGTCATTGTGGTCATTTTGGTATTAGGTGTTGTAGCAGACTATCAGTCAGTATAATTTTATTTAAAAAAAAATTAAGATCAACTATTTCTATCTGGTGGAACGCGCAATTAATGTGTGTTCTAAAAGTTGAAATCAGTCCCAGTAAACATTGTAAGTAGGCTGTTTTGGTTCTTTTATTGGTAACGCCGCCGCCACGTGAGCAGTCTGTGGCTGGTTTGCATTGTTGTCTGCCATTGTAGTGTTGGGCAGCGGCAGCTGGATGCTAACAGCGCGTAGCGTTGCGCAGTTTTGAAATTTGTAAGAATGGATGTCATGAACTGATAAATATATTATGACTATTAAGGTAAATACATGGTTTGTTTTCTATTAAAATCTTTCATTTGCTAATTGTGCCTATCAGTAGTTGGTGACTTCCGTAGTTTGAATCTTTTATTTAGCTGGCAGTAGTGGTGCTCGCTGTATTGCAGTAGTTCGAGTAACGAAGATTTTTGGTGAGGTAAGTGATTTGTGAAAGGTATAGATAATGTTAGTCAGGGCCATTCTTTTGTAGGGATTTTTGGAAGTCAGATTGCGTTGCGCTAAAAATATTGTGTGTCAGTTTAAGCACAGTCTTGTACAATTTTTCTAAGGGGACGTTTCAACATATCACGTCTATACCATAAACACCCTCTTCCCAAAATATCAGCTGCTGTATTCCTTAAGATACTGCTCTTTTGTTTTGTTGGTAATGCGTAAGACGTTGGTTTATACGTACAGTGCTTCCTCACCGCAATGCTGTATAGGGTTTCCTGTACTCTCAGTTAGGGAAGAGAGCGGCGGGAGCAGGGCAGCGTCTGCGGCGGGCACTAACATCCGAAAGCAATCAGCTCTACTCCGGAAATTATTACTCCCATCACCACGGATGGCTGATGTACGTGATGGCATCACCCGCCACGATCGGATATTGAATCTGAGGCAATCACGGACGATGAATTAAGCGTTTTGTCAGCTCAAATAATTGCAAAAAGACCATGTGACAAATCGGAGAGATGTCAATACATGACGATACCTGTGGTCACTAAAGGATTTGAAATCAGATACAACAGCGGTGTAACAAAGTGAACTCAACATTTAAATTTCAGTGAGATCTTTATAAAAAAAAAGTTACTTAATAGTTTTTACAGCCTATACCAATGAATAACTTCCACTAAATTTCTGTATTACAGATCCACTTATTGCGAAGTTAATTGTTGATTGCGATATTTCATGGTGAAACGATTTTAGTAACGTCTTTAGCAACTGTTTTTTATGTGAGACTTGCGCCCAGGAAACAATCAAAGATAGAAAAGAAGAAAGAGGCGTGATAGTGATCATGACATCTATCTTACAGCGCAAATGGACTTCTTTAATGCCCGTTCTAACATCATCTGATATATGTAAGAGAGAAAACTCCAAACTTGGGATTTCTTTCAGGAATTAGTTCTTAATAATCCGTTTTCCTTAGAATCTATTAAACACACACACACACACTAAAATCGTACTGTAAGCCAGTTCTTAAGCTTGGGAAATGAATCAGGATTCTCTAGAGAAAGATCTAGAGTAAGACATTAAAAAGCACACTTGGCTGATCCCTGGACTAAAGATGTGTAGCCAGCCAATCTGATGAACACTAAAGCTTCCAATTAAAAATTAGTATTCTACTGGAATCCAGACACATAAAGGTTTAGAACTTTCATAGTAAAACTCGTACTTTCACCTGAAATAAGAGGCACATCGCCTATGAGGCATATTGCTACGTTCCTGTCAAAATATAAATGCGGCGTATGGTTTTCGCCACCTTGAAGGCCATCGTATGTACCGGATTTGATGGACTATAAGACACAATTTTTTGTTCGAAAAGTTGCCCCCCAAAATTCAGGCGCCTGTTATACTCGAAAATAATTTAAAAATGTCCATAGCTTGATTTTAAACTTCCGACAGTCTTCAAAATGGCAGTATGGACTATTCGATGCTGTGGGACGCTTATCTCTATCCGCCATCAGTGTATCCATGCGACGAACGTGAGTTGCGGGGATTCACAAGCTTGCTAGCACTGTCTCCCTCCCGACACGCCATCACAAACCCTGAAAACCGTCTAGCCTATGACTATGATGCGTCATTGCAGTCTGAGGTGCCAGTGAAATTAACTGAAAGTTATTTATGTTATCGCTAACAGTACACTATATTTTGTTAGTAGCTAGTTTCATAATGGGAAAAAATAAAAGGTATTCACACGATGCGAGCTGTAAATTGAAAGTAATAGCATGCGCAGAACACCATGGAAGCAGAGCGGCTGAGCGGTTTTTCGGCCCTCCACCAGCAGAAAAAAACCATTGGTGATTGTTGGGCTTGTAAAAGAGAACTATAAAAAATGAGGAAGACTAAATTTGCAAATAGAGGATTGGATGGCGGTTTTCAGGGATTTTAATGATCAGGTCCGTTTTATAAAACTAAGAATTTTTTCGTCCGGCTTTTCAATCAGACGTTAAAAACGGTAAAATATTATTTAAAAAATTGCTTGGAAATCAACGTGCTTCCTACAGTCGGTAGCATCCTATAGGCTGTAAAATACGATATTTACGGAAAACATCCTATTCGCGTATTTCATTCCACTGTAATGATAAGTAAGGCACGGCCGTACCGTTGATCACACTGACCGCAGCTCATTCTTCTTCACCACCAACCACCTGCTATTTGACTCAACAACAAGGTAACAGGCTGCACTGAAATTACACACTGAGTTCCCTGCAGGCTTCTGTGGCTACTGTCTACTTATTGATTTCGCCCAGTTTCTTCATTTCCTGGTACCCAGTAAAATGATGTAGGGAATAATGGAGCCCTGTATACCGACTCCGGACAAAAATTTATCACAAACAGCCCTCTCACGTGACGAGAAAACGCACGTGAACGAGGAGCTGGTGACTTCACAGCGTGAAATTCCACATTCCACTACAATGCGGAACGTTAAATGATGAAACTCAAATGCCATAGCTTTGCCTCGTGGAGAAAAACGTGACCATTGAGATTCGTCACCGTTTTACGTCAAAAGCTCAACTTAGGAACCGCCATACTGTATTTAACTTAAGTATGTATTTTGTGAGTTTTCTTTCTTTATCTTCGAGTACGTGGTATGAATACAATCTGCTTCGAAGCATGAGCAAATTGAAGATATCTACAAAAATGCGCCATTTTTTTCTAAGATTGCTTACAATAAAATTAAATTTTGAATACTTGGAAATTGCTAGAGGATTGAAACGTTACAAGAATCCATCCACTACACAAAAAAGGAGACAGATTGGATCCAGATAATTACAGAGGTAGGTCCTTGCTGGACACAACTTACAAAATTGTTTCTAAGGTTCCGTATGTCGGAATTTATGAACAACTTGATAGTGAATTAGGTGAATATAAAATTGTTAGCTTACATGGATAATAAAACACCGAAATGTCAGAAAAAGAAGCTTTTGATCATCTTTGTCGATATTAAAAAAACCTATGATGGTATCCATCGTGAATCTCTACTGTCTAGCTATACAGAATTTGGTTTACCTCACAAGGTTGTCAGCCTCATTGCAATCACCCTTCGAAATACTAAATCTAAGTAAGGTTCAGAAATGAAATCTCAGTGTCGCCCTAACCGCCGTCTGCTTCACGTCTGCTGTACAGCGAGCTACCTTAATTTAAGTATTAACAGTATTTTTCTTACTTGTCACTTCTTCTTCCGTGTGTTTTTGCTTTTAGGAAGCTTTAATTGTCGAGTGCTGGTAATAGTGTTCCATAGATTTCGTGTTTGTTTTGAATACAGTCAGAGAGAGTCCCTTTAGTCAACCATAGTGCCAGTAGTGGTAGTGTTTGTTTTCAATACAGTCCAGAGACAGGTAGTGCTATTTTCATCGTTTTCTACAAGAAGTGGTTAGCAATGACAGTTTAGTCAATAATCAGCCGCCTTTAGTGAAATAGCAGTCTAGTTAAAAGTTAATTGAGTCTCTTCAGTAAATTGATTCCTTAGGATGGATAGGATGTGTGACTGCTGTGTACGGACGCAGGAGGAGCTGGCCACACTTTGTGAACAGCTGAGCGTGTTGATGGCCGCGGTCAGCCGTCTTCAGGCTGCTGCCTCGGAGTGTAGCGGCAGTGGGGAGTCTGGTGCATCGCAAGGTTCATCCCAGGTGTTACATGCTTCACCCACTGTCCCTGCTGTCGAGACATCTTCGCGGGTACCGGGCGCGGTTGGGCCACCCTCTCCCCAAGGGGAGTCGCAGGTTCAGTAGCGTTCGCGGCGCACGAGGCGGGGGGGCAATGTGGAGGCTGGCGTGTGGCATCGCCCGCTCTGCCTGTGAGTGGACATGTGGCTGCTCCTTCAGCAAGGTCTGAGCAGGCACACAGGAGGAGGGGTTTATTAGTTATTGGGAGCTCCAACGTTAGGGGGGGTGATGGAGCCCCTTAGGGAAATAGCAGAGAGGTCGGGGAAGAAGGCCAGTGTTCACTCTGTCTGCTTGCTGGGGGGTCTCATCCGAGATGTGGAGGAGGCCCTGCCAGCGGCGATAGAGAGCACTGGGTGCACCCAACTGCTAATTGTTGCTCATGTCAGCACCAATGACTCCTGCCGTCTGGGTTCAGAGGTCATCCTCAGTTCGTACAGGCGGCTGGCGGAATTGGTGAAGGCGGAAAGCCTCGCTCGCGGGGTGGAATCAGAGCTGACTATTTGTAGTATCGTTCCTAGAACCGATCGCGGTCCTCTGGTTTGGAGCTGAGTGGAAGGCTTAAACCAGAGACGATTCTGTGGAGAGCTGGGGTGCAAATTTCTCGACCTCCGCTATCTGGTGGGGAAATGTAGGGTCCCCTGAATAGGTCAGGCGTGCACTACACGCCGGAAGCGGCTACAAGGGTAGCGGAGTACGTGTGGAGTGCACATGGGGATTTTTTAGGCTAGAGAATGCCCTCCCTAGGCCGGACAAGACGCCTCCTGAGACGCGGCAAGGTAGGAGTAGGCAAAATGCAACAGGAAATAACAATGTTAATGTGCTAATAGTAAACTGCAGGAGCGTCTATAGAAAGGTCCCAGAACTGCTCTCATTAATAAACGGTCACGACGCCCTTATAGTACTAGGGACAGAAAGTTGTCTGAAACCAGACGTAAACAGTAATGGAATCCTAAACTCAGATTGGAATGTATACCACAGAGACAGGCTGGACAGTGAAGGGGGAGGCGTGTTTATAGCGATAAGAAGTGCAATAGTATCGAAGGAAATTCACGGAGATCCAAATTGTGAAATGATTTGGGTGAAGTTCACGGTTAAAGCAGGCTCAGAAATGGTAATTGGATGTCTCTATAGGCCCCCGGGCTCAGCAGCTGTTGTGGCTGAGCACCTGAAGGATAATTTGGAAAGCATTTCGAGTAGACTTCCCCACCATGTTATAGTTCTGGATGGAGATTTTAATTTGCCGGATATAGACTGGAAGACTCAAACGTTCATAACGGGTGGCAGCAAAAAATAACCCAGTAAAATTTTTTTAAGTGCTTTATCTGAAAACTACCTTGAGCAGTCAAACAGAGAACCGACTAGGGGCGATAACATATTAGACCTTCTGATGACAAAGAGACCCGAGCTATTTGAATCAGTTAATGCAGAACCGGGAATCAGCGATCATAAAGCGGTTACTGCATCGATGATTTCAGCCTTAAATAGAAATATTAAAAAAGGTAGGAAGATTTTTCTGTTTGGAAAAAGTGACAAAAAGCAGATTTCAGAGTACTTGATGGCTCAACAGAAAAGTTTTGTCTCAAGTACAGACAGTGTTGAGGATCAGTGGACAAAGTTCAAAACCATCGTACAATATGCGTTAGATGAGTATGTGCCAAGCAAGATCGTAATAGATGGAAAAGAGCAACCGTGGTACAACAACCGAGTTAGAAAACTGCTGCGGAAGCAAAGGGAACTTCACAGCAAACATAAACATAGCCAAAGCCTTGCAGATAAACAAAAATTACGCGAAGCGAAATGTAGTGTGAGGATGGCAATGCGAGAGGCGTTCAATGAATTCGAAAGTAAAGTTCTGTGTCCTGACTTGGCAGAAAATCCTAAGAAATTTTGGTCTTATGTCAAAGAGGTAGGTGGATCAAAACAAAATGTCCAGACACTCTGTGACCAAAATGGTACTGAAACAGAGGATGACAGACTAAAGGCCGAAATACTAAATGTCTTCTTCCAAAGCTGTTTCACAGAGGAAGACTGAACTGTAGTTCCTTCTCTATATTGTCGCACAGATGACAAAATAGTAGATACCGAAATAGACGACAGAGGGATAGAGAAACAATTAAAATCGCTCAGAAGAGGAAATGCCGCAAGACCTGATGGGATACCAGTTCGATTTTACACAGAGTACGCGAAGGAACTTGCCCCCCTTCTTGCAGCGGTGTAGCGCAGGTCTCTACAAGAGCGAGGCGTTCCAAAGGATTGGAAAAGGGCACAGGTCATCCCCGTTTTCAAGAAGGGACGCCGAACGGATGTGCAGAACTATAGACCTATATCTCTAACGTCAATCAGTTGTAGAATTTTGGAACACGTACACTCCTGGAAATGGAAAAAAGAACACATTGACACCGGTGTGTCAGACCCACCATACTTGCTCCGAACACTGCGAGAGGGCTGTACAAGCAATGATCACACGCACGGCACAGCGGACACACCAGGAACCGCGGTGTTGGCCGTCGAATGGCGCTAGCTGCGCAGCATTTGTGCACCGCCGCCGTCAGTGTCAGCCAGTTTGCCGTGGCATACGGAGCTCCATCGCAGTCTTTAACACTGGTAGCATGCCGCGACAGCGTGGACGTGAACCGTATGTGCAGTTGACGGACTTTGAGCGAGGGCATATAGTGGGCATGCCGGAGGCCGGGTGGACGTACCGCCGAATTGCTCAACACGTGGGGCGTGAGGTCTCCACAGTACATCGATGTTGTCGCCAGTGGTCGGCGGAAGGTGCACGTGCCCGTCGACCTGGGACCGGACCGCAGCGACGCACGGATGCACGCCAAGACCGTAGGATCCTACGCAGTGCCGTAGGGGACCGCACCGCCACTTCCCAGCAAATTAGGGACACTGTTGCTCCTGGGGTATCGGAGAGGACCATTCGCAACCGTCTCCATGAAGCTGGGCTACGGTCCCGCACACCGTTAGGCCGTCTTCCGCTCACGCCCCAACATCGTGCAGCCCGCCTCCAGTGGTGTCGCGACAGGCGTGAATGGAGGGACGAATGGAGACGTGTCGTCTTCAGCGATGAGAGTCGCTTCTGCCTTGGTGCCAATGATGGTCGTATGCGTGCTTGGCGCCGTGCAGGTGAGCGCCACAATCAGGACTGCATACGACCGAGGCACACAGGGCCAACACCCAGCATCATGGTGTGGGGAGCGATCTCCTACACTGGCCGTACACCTCTGGTGATCGTCGAGGGGACACTGAATAGTGCACGGTACATCCAAACCGTCATCGAACCCATCGTTCTACCATTCCTAGACCGGCAAGGGAACTTGCTGTTCCAACAGGACAATGCACGTCCGCATGTATCCCGTGCCACCCAACGTGCTCTAGAAGGTGTAAGTCAACTACCCTGGCCAGCAAGATCTCCGGATCTGTCCCCCTTTGAGCATGTTTGGGACTGGATGAAGCGTCGTCTCACGCGGTCTGCACGTCCAGCACGAACGCTGGTCCAACTGAGGCGCCAGGTGGAAATGGCATGGCAAGCCGTTCCAGCATCTCTACGATCGTCTCCATGGGAGAATAGCAGCCTGCATTGCTGCGAAAGGTGGATATACACTGTACTAGTGCCGACATTGTGCATGCTCTGTTGCCTATGTCTATGTGCATGTGGTTCTGTCAGTGTCATCATGTGATGTATCTGACCCCAGGAATGTGTCAATAAAGTTTCCCCTTCCTGGGACAATGAATTCACGGTGTTCTTATTTCAATTTCCAGGAGTGTATTATGTTCGAGTATAATGACTTTCCTGGAGACTAGAAATCTACTCTGTAGGAATCAGCATGGGTTTCGAAAAAGACGGTCGTGTGCAACCCAGCTAGCGCTATTCGTTCACGAGACTCAGAGGGCCATAGACACGGGTTCACAGGTGGATGCCACGTTTCTTGACTTCCGCAAGGCGTTTGGCACAGTTCCCCAGAGTCGTTTAATGAACAAAGTAAGAGCATACGGACTATCAGACCAATTGTGTGATTCGATTGAGGAGTTCCTAGATAACAGAACGCAGCATGTCATTCTCAATGGAGAGAAGTCTTCCGAAGTAAGAGTGATTTCAGGTGTGCCGCAGGGGAGTGTCATAGGACCGTTGCTGTTCACAATATACATAAATGACCTGGTGGATGACATCGGAAGTTCACTGAGGCTTTTTCAGATGATGCAGTGGTGTATCGAGAGGTTGCAACAATGAAAAATTGCACTGAAATGCAGGAGGATCTGCATCGAATTGACACATGGCGCAGTGAATGGCAATTGAATCTCACTGTAGACAAGTGTAATGTGCTGCGAATACATAGAAAGATAGATCCCTTAAAATAGCAGGTCAGACAAGTGTACACTGTACACAAGTGTAATGTGCTGCGAATACATAGAAAGATAGATCTCTTAAAATAGCAGGTCAGCAACTAGAAGCAGTTAATTCCATAAATTATCTGGGAGTACGTATTAGGAGTCATTTAAAATGGAATGATCATATAAAGTTGATTGTCGGTAAAGCAGATGCCAGACTGAGATTCATTGGAAGAATCCTAAGGAAATGCAATCCGAAAACAAAGGAAGTAGGTTACAGTACGCTTGTTCGCCCACTGCTTGAATACTGCTCAACAGTGTGGGATCCGTACCTGATAGGGTTGATAGAAGACATAGAGAATATCCAACGGAGAGCAGCGCGCTTCGTTACAGGATCATTTAGTAATCGCGAAAGCGTTACGGAGATGATAGATAAACTCCAGTGGAAGACTGCAGGAGAGATGCTCAGTAGCTAAGTACGGGCTTTTCTTAAAGTTTCGAGAACATACCATCACTGAAGAGTCAAGCAATATATTGCTCCCTCCTACGTATATCTCGCGAAGAGACCATGAGGATAATATCAGAGAGATTAGAGCCCACACAGAAGCATACCGACAATCCTTCTTTCCACGAACAATACGAGACTGGAATAGGAGGGAGAACCGAAAGAGGTACTCAGGGTACCCTCCGCCACACACCGTCAGGTGGCTTGCGGAGTATGGATGTAGATGTAGATGTAGAACGTTCGACATTCTAACTGGCCTTAGACAAGGTGAGGGACTGACTCCATTATTGTTTAATTGTGCGTCGAAAAAATCATACGTGAATGGAACAAGATATGTCCATCGTCTGTTAAGACTGGAAGAAAATTTCGACTTAATCTGCATCTGCTGATGATTTGACGTTGTTATCAAACAGTGTCGATGAAGGAATTTTTCTCATAGACGAACTACATCGATTAGCGACAAATGTTGGGTTGCAAATTGCTTTTGAGGAAAGTGGAGTGATGACACCCTTCGCAATAGAAAGACCGTATTTTATTCTCCACAATACTCAAAAAATAAAGGTGGTAAAAGTTTTAAATAACGTGGTTAGATTATTACCGGAAGCAACATAATCAAGTGTAACATTGTTTAAACTAAACACTCAAGCAGTAATTGATGAATTGAAGAATATTGATAGAAGAACACTCCGAACGATTATAAATAAAAATCAAGTTAATGTTCTGTTGGGACTGTTGGCCAATTCGGTGGTTTACTAAGGAAGTGAATTCACTGTTAATACGATGCGAGAAAGAAGGGTTAAACTTTCTGGCCACGTTTCTCTCTTACTGTCTACTGGACTCCTCAAACAACTTTTGACTACTTTTGGAACAGTAAGACAGAAACCAACTGATTTAAAGAACTACAAATGGATCTGAATGATCTGAACTTGGCTGGACGTAGAGAGGAGAAGCTGAATCTGAAGAAGAAATACACTCCTGGAAATCGAAATAAGAACACCATGAATTCATTGTCCCAGGAAGGGGAAACTTTATTCACACATTCCTGGGGTCAGATACATCACATGATCACACTGACAGAACCACAGGCACATCGACACAGGAAACAGAGCACGCACAATGTCGGCACTAGTACAGTGTATATCCACCTTTCGCAGCAATGCAGGCTGCTATTCTCCCATGGAGACGATCGTAGAGATGCTGGATGTAGTCCTGTGGAACGGCTTGCCATGCCATTTCCACCTGGCGCCTCAGTTGGACCAGCGTTCGTGCTGGACGTGCAGACCGCGTGAGACGACGCTTCATCCAGTCCCAAACATGCTCAATGGGGGACAGATCCGAAGATCTTGCTGGCCAGGGTAGTTGACTTACACCTTCTAGAGCACGTTGGGTGGCACGGGATACATGCGGACGTGCATTGTCCTGTTGGAACAGCAAGTTCCCTTGCCGGTCTAGGAATGGTAGAACGATGGGTTCGATGACGGTTTGGATGTACCGTGCACTATTCAGTGTCCCCTCGACGATCACCAGAGGTGTATGGCCAGTGTAGGAGATCGCTCCCCACACCATGATGCTGGGTGTTGGCCCTGTGTGCCTCGGTCGTATGCAGTCCTGATTGTGGCGCTCACCTGCATGGCGCCAAACATGCATACGACCATCATTGGCACCAAGGCAGAAGCGATTCTCATCGCTGAAGACGACACGTCTCCATTCGTCCCTCCATTCAGGCCTGTCGCGACACCACTGGAGGCGGGCTGCACGATGTTGGGGCGTGAGCGGAAGACGGCCTAACGGTGTGCGGGACCGTAGCCCAGCTTCATGGAGACGGTTGCGAATGGTCCTCGCCGATACCCCAGGAGCAACAGTGTCCCTAATTTGCTGGGAAGTGGCGGTGCGGTCCCCTATGGGACTGCGTAGGATCCTACGGTCTTGGCGTGCATCCGTGCGTCGCTGCGGTCCGGTCCCAGGTCGACGGGCACGTGCACCTTCCGCCGACCACTGGCGACAACATCGATGCACTGTGGAGACCTCACGCCCCACGTGTTGAGCAATTCGGCGGTACGTCCACCCGGCCTCCCGCATGCCCACTATACGCCCTCGCTCAAAGTCTGTCAACTGCACATACGGTTCACGTCCACGCTGTCGCGGCATGCTACCAGTGTTAAAGACTGCGATGGAGCTCCGTATGCCACGGCAAACTGGCTGACACTGACGGCGGCGGTGCACAAATGCTGCGCAGCTAGCGCCATTCGACGGCCAACACCGAGGTTCCTGGTGTGTCTGCTGTGCCGTGCGTGTGATCATTGCTTGTACAGCCCTCTCGCAGTGTCCGGAGCAAGTATGGTGGGTGTGACACACCGGTGTCAATGGGTTCTTTTTTCCATTTCCAGGAGTGTACATACCACTGACGTTCAAAATATCACAACTGAATAAATGTGTCATGTCTGCAGAAGAACGAGATGCCAAATCGCTCCTAATGAAGATGTTTTGCGAAAAGGAATGAACTGTTGACTGATGAGTTCTAAATTTATTCATTGTATCCTCTGTTCCGTAATGTTTGATTTTAGTGCTCCAATGACTGCGTAAACTATGTAAGTGAGTAAGTAAATAAATAAATAAAACTACAGGAAACTACATATCGGTGGATAAATGCATGCTGTACTTGATGTTTTATACACTTATAGCGCTACAGGACAATGACGACGTATCAAAAGCTCGTCGTTGTGACGCTGTTTGTCTTTGTTAAACATACGAGTGTGATTCAAATGAAAACCTTTAATATTTTTTAAAATATTATTTATTGTGCAGAAGTGGTACAAAGCTGTAACACATTTCAACATAATCTCTCCAAGCTCAATGCAAGTCCTCCAGCGCTTACAAAGTGCATAAATTCCTTTACAAAAAAAATTCTTTTGGTAGTCCGCGCAACCACTCATGCACTGCGTACATATTCATCAGAACGGAACTTCTTTCCTCCCATTGCATCTTTGAGTGGTCCAAACATATGGAAATCTCTTGGGGCAAGGTCTGGTGAGTATAGTGGATGAGTAAGACAGTCAAAATGTAGGTCTGTGATTGTTGCAACTGTTGTACGGGCAGTGTGAGGCTTGCATTGTCATGTTGGAAAAGGACACCTGCTGACAGCAATCCTCGTCGCTTTGATTTGATTGAAGGCCGCAGATGATTTTTTGGAGATCTGTGTATGTTGCACTGGTGACAGTTGTCTCTCTAGGCATGTAATGCTCCAAAATGACGCCATTTTCGTCCCAAAAGAGAGTCAGCATAGCTTCCCGACTGATGGTTCGAAACTTCTTTGGCTTAGGTGATGAGGAATGGCACGATTCCTTGCTCGCTCTTTTCGTTTCCGGTTGGTGGAAATGAGCCCAGGTTTCGTCCCCAGTAACAATTCTTGCAAGGAAGCCATCACCTTCTCGTTCAAAGAGCCGAAGAAGTTCTTCACAAACATCAATACGTCGTTCTATCTTTTCAGGAGTTAGCTGCAGTGGCACCCATCTTGCACACACTTTGTGAAACTGGAGCGCGTCATGCACATTGTTGTGTGCTGACCCATGAATAATCTGTAAACATGCTGCAATATCATTCAGTGTCACTCGGCAATTTTCCTTCACTATGGCTTCAACTGCTGCAACGTTCTGTGGAGTCACAACCCGTTGTGCCTGACCTGGACGAGGAGCATCTTACACTGAAGTGACACCATTTGCGAATTTCCTACTCCATTAGTAGACTTGCTGTTGTGGCAAACATCCGTCACCGTACTCAACCTTCATTCGTCGATGAATTTCAATAGGCTTCACACCTTGACTGCGCAAAAACCGAATAACAGAACGCTGTTCTTCCGTGGTGCAAGTCGCAAGTGGGGCTGCCATCTTTATACTGATACTGCGACGGTTTGTTTGCATCTGCACTAAGCTGCAACCTACTGGCCATTCTGCAAGCTGTTTGTAGCACGCTTACCAACTTACAGGATAACGGCGCGAGATTTCGATTTGTTATTAGAAATTTAAGGTTTTCCTTTGACTCACCCTCGTAAAATAGTGACATTTGTAGTACAGCCTTTACACTGTGTGTACCGTATACGGAGATCTGGCTATTCTGTAGAAGCCGGAACTTAATTAACAGCGCCATGGGCTGCAAACAGAAAGGTAGGAGGTTGTCAGCCACCTCCTAATTCTTTCCACCTTTTGTTTCCTAAAAGGGTCTGAGTGTTTCTTATTTATTTAACAGAAGTTTCACTTGTAGTAGCCAATTTTATTTATTACAAATAACGTTTTTGCTGCAATTCTTGTTGCAAAGGCCAACGACTGGGATGTTTAGCTAGTGCTCAGGAATCTTAACATAACAAGCACAAATCTCAGACTGTAAGTCTTTATCTTATGAAACTTTGTGTAAAATATACATGCCTGTCTCTTGGTTTTGTGGACTGCCTAACTTTGTGGGTAAATATCTTTTTCAATGATGGTTAGCAGCTCAGAAGAAATCTTCTTTTCCAGTCAGACGAAATTGTGAAACGAATGTCGGTCTTGAAATCTATGTGATGAAGTATGTTACTTCAGGGTGATGGTAGTCAATGTAACATCGAGAATATGGATATGACACATGTGCAACCTGATGTTATTCACTATACTTTTACTATATTCAATAGAAAACAGAAAACGAGATGAAGATTCAATTGAGTTAATGAACAACTTCTAGTAGTATGCATGTCAGACCATTGAACAGCATTATTCGCTGTTCAAACTACCGACGATTTCAGAGTCTTCTTCGCGCTTTCCTCAGCTTTTCTTCGACAGTCGCTAACAGAGTTGACGCAGCTATTTTACGCCCTTCCATTGCCGTAAAGATGTCGTGCCACTTGCACAGACTGCCGCTGGAGAGCACTGAGCTAACAAATCACGATGAGGAGCACGTCCCGTATGAGATGTAGCAGATAATTTCAGAGCGAGCAGCAAACATGCAACTACTGTATGACGGGCACTTCGTTGGACGTGCTTCGCATTGAGAAACGCGTCTGGTGTGAGGACGGCTGAAGGTTTCGTCAAAGCAGGAATGTATGCGCGCAGCGCTGTGAACACGACGCGCAAAACGTCCCAGGACCACCTCCGGCCTGAACTGCACCACCTACAGACTGAGGTTTAAAGGCTTCATTGAGCCATGTAACGTTACGTGTATGTACGCGAGATAATCGGCCGTCCTGTACTAGTATGACGTAAGATGAATCTGTTGTACGTCTCAGCACCGCCGGTGGACAGCTCCAAGGCCGTCCAGGGGCGGCAATCATTGCTGGCCGGCCCAGATGCTGGAAACGGAGAAAATCGCGGTAAGGAGAATTTTGACTCTTCAGAGCACAGACAATGCTCCCTGATACGTTGGAGTGTCAGACAAGCTGAGAGATGGCTTCTTACAGTTTTTTGAGAAACTCTAATACTTTACAGTCAAATGTTTATGCAGATCTCAAAATATATATCATATCAGAAAAATGTGGCGCATCCAATGACACATCAGTATTTTAGAATCCCTAAAACTACAGTGAATAAACATTTTCAAGATGAATCTCTAAACTAACGATTTTTAAACGCTTCGTGCGATTTCAACATACGTTATATCAGGTGACAAAATTACGCTACCGCTATCATCTGTGAAAGCTACGCATCTGTATCTATTTTATTTCTTGATCTATTACATCTCTTATACCTTTTTTTGTCACGCAAATGTTTGTCAGAACGTAGTATTCTCCACATTTACACAGAAAATGAATACAACATCAATGCCTCATATTCAGTCATAATTGAGTTTTTATTCAGTGCACAATTTCCTATTTTGCAAGTAACTTTATTTAAATGTTGATTGCAAGTGCTATTAAAAAAAACTGTGCTAATTTAAATGTGGTCAATCGTATGTGTTAGCGGACAGCACAACTGAAAAGAGAACCAAAAAATGCTTCTGTCAAGAAGGGGTATATAACTATTTAAACAACATATAACGACAATCTGTTGTCATTTATCGTGAGCACACTTGCGCTAGACTGTTGGCTTTTTCATTTATGAACCAACTATTACTTATATTGACCATGAATGATTTGAGAGTGAGAGAATGTTTGTCATATTTGTTTACTTAAATATTGATGTAATACATTAGTTTAATCCAGGAAGCGGTCATGTTGAGACAGATGTAGAGAATGACGTATTTTAGACGAGGACAGCCGTTATCCGATAGAGAAGCAAACAGAAGCGGAACAAGACAGGAGTCACTTGGAGACTGTGACTTTTCGAGTGAAGAGCACAAGGGACTTACTCTGGACACCTTTACGTTTGTGCTTGAAGGAGTCAGACCTACCTGTGGTAAAGAATTGCATTCAATCGTGTTTGTGACTGTTTCTGGGCGGTGAACTTGAATTTCTGAAGGGACTTTAATTTTCGAGAGGTGTGAACGCATTCCAGTGTAGGACTCTTAAGTTTTCCTCTTGTATTACCGAACTGAGGAAAGACAGAATATATGTTACTATTCTTAGTATCGCTTGTATTAATTTATAAATCATCATGTTGAATTCTGAACTGTTTTGGGCTGGTGAACATTTCGTGAACTGTGATTACGAAATGAACTTAGTTTTTACGTCTCTTTGAAGGCTATTTAGTTAGGGGATTCCGGCACAATACTCGTAACGCTCTCAGCGTAGCTTTACTGCCTTTGATAAGGGTATATTTTAACTGAATATTGTAGAACCACTTCTGTTATAACGGAGACCGGAACGGTCGCGGGGTTGAATCGCCGCCAGACGTCATGGACGTCGAAGTCCCATAGAGGTCTCTGTACCATTGCGCCGTAAGCTGTGGCGGCGCGCGCCTCCTGGCCCACATTTAGAGTGAGGGAGCAGCCCGCGAACAACAACACAACGGGAGAGGACGAACACGACCAACGAAGGACCTTACGACACAGCAAGAACAGACAATAGAGTCACGAACCAAACAAGACAATCACGTCCACTCGTAAAGCAAACACGAAAGTAAATACGCTGTCTAATGCGAGGCTATATGTCCTGAGACATACGCAAGGTTAGACTGGCTGGCTGAGCTTTTTTTTTTCTTTATTGTATTTCAATGCTGGCAGCAGCATATGCGCTGCTCTTCAGCCGAAAGACATAGAACAAACAATGGAAGACATTTAAAAATAACAAAGAGAATATGTTGAACATAGATATAAAAAAGGGGCAACATCATGGAAGGCAATAGATAAAAAACGGGGTGACTGTAAAATGGAGATAAAAAACTGTTTAAAAGTAGCACACACAAAAAGCCACACACTGCGACAATTAAAAGAACACAAGGCACAGTATGGCTGGAGCATAAAAGGTATCCACGGATGGCGTAGCACAGAACAAACACTGTCGGCAAACCTCAAGGCAGAACACAATTAAAATCACACCTCTTGACGCGTAGGAGAAACAGCACTAAACCCGACACTGATGTGGCACACTGACGATGATCAAAACGGAGGATCTGCCAGGCGCAAGGAGATGAGGGAGACCGGAAGAAGGGTGGGAGTGAGGGAGGGGAAGAGAGGGGGAGATGGGTGGGGGGCGCGCTGAAGAGGGCCAGGTGGGGAGGGATGTGGGAAGGAAAGAGAAAAGTGTGGGGTGTAGAGTCTCAGAGGGTGTGTGGGGTGGGAGGAGGAAAATCCGCTCTGGGAGAACGAAGGGGAGAGGAAAAAGTGGGCCCTGGGAAGGGGGGGGGTGGGGGAACAAGGCCAGGTTATAGTTGGAAGGAAGGGTAGATGTCACGGCGAAGTTTGTCATCCAGGAGGGGAAGGCGTTGGAAATTGCCCTGATGGAGGAGATGGAGGGTATGGAGATGGAGAGAGGGAGGGATACAGTGATAGAGGCGTGGTAATTGGGGGGGGGGGGGTGGAGAGGAAAGAGGAAACCAGAGGGTGGGGGGACCAAGCCTGCGGACAATCTAAAGGATGCAGAGATATTGGAGGAACAGAAGGAGGTGGGGGAAGCGGATCAGTTCATACAGGAGCCGTGTGGGGGAAGGAAGGAGGAATACGGAAGGCAAGGCAGAGCGCATGGCGTTCAAGGATTTGGAGGGCCTTGTAAAAGCGGGTGGGGGTGTTCCAGGCAACATTGGAATGACAGAGGATAGGACGGATGAGGGATTTGTAGGTGTGGAGGATGGTAGAAGGATGCAATCCCCATGTCCAGCGAGACAGGAGTTTCAGAAGGCAGAGGCGGGAATGGGCTTTCTGCTGGACAGTCTGGAGATGAGGGGTCCAGGTGAGGTGTCGGTAGAGGGTGAGGCCAAGGTATTTCAGGATGGGGGTGAGCTGGATGGGACGACCATAAACGGTGAGGTAGAAATCATCGAGGCGAAAGGAGCGAGTGGTGTGGCCTATTATGATTGCTTGGGTTTGGGAGGGGTTGAGACAGAGGAACCACTGGTTACACCAAGTGGTGAACTGGTTAAGGTAGCTTTGGAGGGTACGTCGGGACCGTTGAAGGGTAGGATAGAGAGCCAGGAAGGCGGTGTCAGCAGCATACTGGAGAAGGTGGAGCTGGCTGAGCGACAGGCAGGCGCTTAAGTACTCTAAATGCGTCCCAGGAGGCGCGCGCCACGACCGCTTACGGCGCAATGGTACAGAGACCTCTATGGGTCTTCGACTTCCATGACGTCTGGCGGGGACTCAAATTCCGTTGCGCGCGTTACCAGAACTTCCAGGTTGAAATAAAACATTATTCAACATAGTTCCCTGTCCTCTACATCAATTACAGACGTTAGAATAGAACCCTTGTTGTTATAATATTGTGCCACCATTTATTTCTGTGTCTTTCGTTAAATCGCAGCTCCAGCAAATACGTAAACTATCTGATCACACTGTCACAATTTCAGATTATTATTTACAGTGAGTTAGCTGTGGAGCATGAAATCAGACATGCTAGGCTCTAACGTATAACTATAAAGTGCTGTTATTTTAACTAGAGCCTTGCATAGCCCAAGTACCAAAATTAAGAGTAACCACATGTAAATACATAGCTGGTTTGTTCGGATGGGATGCTGTTTCAAAGAACAATTACTCAGCGATACGCTGGAGCTATGTCATTTGAAAGGACGTAAAATCGTCATTCATCGCCCTATACTAAATGTCTCCAGTCAACCACTGTCTAAGTTCTACGTTGTTTGGCTCACTGGAGCTCTGCATCGTTATGCGCTGCTATGAGCAATGGCCTTTTGCAAGGTACATAACTCAAAAAGTCCATTGCTTAAAGTTGTCTTCGCAATTTTCTCTCGGAAGGTAGGAAGCTAGGAATATTAGACTATAACTTTCGCTCGGAAGCCAGTTGAGGTAGAACCAGCATTCACTGAGAGACGAAATTCCTCTACGGCGAGAAACACGTTCCTATTGACGAGCTACGACATTCCTCTCTGATTCCTCTTTAATACAATCATTTGGCGAGCACTGTTCTTACGTGTCTACGAATGCTACAGCTTCCCATGTAGACATATTGGACCGCCACGATACAGTAGAAAATTTGACAACTTTATCCGCAGTTTGTTAATAAGAACGTCCAAACCCGACAGATCGAATCTGCTATTCTGTCATGTTTCGATGTCGAGCCATATTGCTGTGCTGCTTCCTCTCTACTGATAGGCACATGCACACCACTCCACTGCTGTATCTTAGGTCTGCCCTCGAAGGACACATGACCACCTAGTACCTGATCTACATTACCACTAGCGACACAAGCCAAGCAGTGTTCTGTTTAAGTGGTGAGATTGTGTTGGATCACCTTCTCCATCAGGTACGTTAAGTGCAGCCCATGTATAGTAATGAGGGAAGAGAAAACAATTAGAAATTTCTTCAAGAAATGGTTCAAATGGCTCTGATCACTATGTGACTTAGCATATGAGGTCATCAGTCCCCTTTACCTTAGAACTACTTAAACCTAACTAACCTAAGGCCATCACACACATCCATGCCCGAGACAGGATTCGAACCTCCGTCCGTATCGAGAAATTTCTTCACACATACGTCATCTCCTTCGATACGTCACAATCATACACAGCTCAACGCTAAGGAAGACATTACTTGAAGGACATCACGTTCTGCTTACAGTAATTGACTCCCTGTTTCAGTACCTCCGTGGGCTACAGCCACAGAGAAGTGGTCCGCTAGAAGTGTTTCAGAATGACAGATATGTTGATACTGTAATCACATGTAACTAAAATAAACAACAGTAAGGGGACCATTGTGTCCTTAAATCCATATGTACAGATGGTAGACCTTACCTTCTAAGGGTTAATAGACTGAATGTAAAACACTTCTACGAAACTCGAAAACTGAATACTCACACTATGTATACATCATATAGGCCATGTTTTTTAGTACTTGCCCTATTTAGGTAGAGGGAGATAACAAATAGATCACATAGCCTAGGTCCTTCTGTTTGCATACACCTTCGTTTCTCTTTGTCACATGCTTCGCAATTTGGATCCCCCGGAACATTTTGTATGCTACCAATGTGATCAGCAGTACACCGGAGGCTAAGCAGTATTTCGCAAATTATTGTGATTAATGCTCCTCCGGAACAGGCCATGAAGGCCCAACGATACCAACCGACCACCGTGTGTCATCCTCAGCCCATAGGCGTCACTAGATGCGGATATTGAGGGGCATGTGGTCAGCACACCATTCTCCCTGCCTTATGTCAGTTTACGAGACCGCAGCCACTACTTCTCAATCAAGTAGCTCCTCAGTTTGCCTCAGAAGGGCTGAGTGCACCGCGCTTACCAAAAGCGCTCGGTAGACCGGATGGTCGCCCATCCCACTGCCTACAGGAAAATTAAAGAGACATCCGGTGGAAAGAGAACCACTTGTATGAATATCAAGAGCTCAGATGGAAACCCAATTCTAAGCAATGAAGGGAAAGCGGAAAGGTGGAAGGAGTATATAGAGGGTCTGTACAAGGGCGATGTAGTGGAGGACAATATTATGGAAATGGAAGGGGATGTAGATTAAGATGAAATGGGAGATACGATGCTGCCTGAAGAGATTGACAGAGCACTGAAAGACCTGAGTCGAAACAAGTCCCCCGGAGTAGACAACATTCCATTGGAACTACTGACGGCCTTGGGAGAGTCAGTCCTGACAAAACTCTACCATCTGGTGAGCAAGATGTATGAGACAGGCGAAATACCCTCAGACTTCAAGAAGAATGTAATTCCAGTTCAAAAGAAAGCAGGTGTTGACAGATGTGAAAAATACCGAACTATCAGTTTAATAAGTCACAGATGCTAAATACTAACGCGAATTATTTACAGACGAATGGTAACACTGGTAGAAGCCGACCTCGGGGAAGAGCAGTTTGGATTCCGTAGAGATATTGGAACACGTGAAGCAATACTGACCCAATGAATTATCTTAAAAAATAGATTAAGGTAAGACAGACCCACGTTTCTAGCATTTGTAGACTTAGAGAAAGCTTTTGACAATGTTGACTGGAATACGCTCTTTCTAATTATGAAGGTGGCAGGGGTAAAATACAGGGAGCGAAAGGCTATTTACCATTTGTACAGAAACCAGATGGCAGTTATATGAGTCAATGGGCATGAATGGGAAGCAGCGGTTGGGAAGGGAGTGAGACGAGGTTGTAGCCTCTCTCCGATGTTATTCAATCTGTATATTGGGAAAGCAGTAAAGGAAACAAAATAAAAATTCGGAGTAGGTATAAAAATCCATGGAAAAAGAAATAAAAACTTTGAGATTCGCAGATTAAATTGTAATTCTGTCAGAGACAGTAAAGGACTTGGAAGAGCATTTGAACAGAATTGACTGTGCCTTGAAAGGAGGATATAAGATGAACATCAACAAAAGCCAATCGAGGATACTGGAATGTAGTCGAATTAGGTCCGGTGATGCTGAGGGAATTAGATTAGGAAATGAGACGCCTAAAGAAGTAAATGAGTTTTGCTATATGGGGAGCAAAATAACTGATGATGGTCGAAGTAGAGAGGATATAAAATGTAGACTGGCAATGGTAAGGAAAGCTTTTCTGAAGAAGAGAAATTTGCTAACATCGAGTATAGATTTAAGTGTCAGGAACTCATTTCTGAAAGTAGTGTAGCCACGTATGGAAGTGAAACGTGGACGATAAATAGTTTAGACAAGAAGAGAATAGAAGCTTTAGGAATATGGTGCTATAGAAGAATGCTGGAGATGGGTAGATCACATAACTAATGAGGAGGTATTGAATAGAATTGGGGAGAAGAGGAGTTTGTGGCACAACTCGCCTAGAAGAAGGGATCGGTTGGTAGGACATGTTGTGAGGCATCAAGGGATCACCAGTTTAGTATAGGAGGGCAGCGCGGAGCATAAAAGTCGTAGAGTGAGACAGAGAGATGAATACACTAAGCACATTCAGAATGATGTAGTTTGCTGTAGGTACTTTGAGATGGAGAACGTTGCACACGATAGAGTAGCATGGAGAGCTGCATCAAACAAGTCTCAGGACTGAAGACCACAACAACAACAACATCATCCGCTTAATTTTCTTCGACCCTGAGTAACTCTCGTTTAAGCCCAGCTGATACCATCAAAGCCTGTACCCAGTCAGTTATCTTGCCAACGTTCTCAATCCGACTTGCATTGCTCTGTCTTGCTGAGTACCCTTTGACATAGACTCAGAAGCAAATCAGTTTGTTCTAGATTTACTTTTTGAATAATCTCGCATATCTGTGTCGGACCACGTGACTCAACGTCATTTCGTAATGTGACCCCCTTTTCTAGGGCACTAGCTCAATTTTCGATTTGCTCAGCCAGTTCCTCTAACTTTCTCCCCAACCTCTTCTCGGGACACTTCTACAGATACTATATCTGTTCACAGTTCTGTGATTTTACAGAGCTCTGACTTTTAGTGACAATTGTATCTAATCATTTATTTAAGTCCGTACTCTAGCTGCCGATCATCTTACTCAAGTTCACACTCAGACTTCGACCATGTTCGGCCGTTTTTCTATTTAGACTTGTCAGAGTCCTATGGTATTCTACAGTTCTTTCATTTTGCACTCGGAACTGTTGTGACATTAATGCGTGTAATGGAGGAAACTCAAAAGTGACTGGTGTGGGGAATCCTCCTGCAGTTTCTACGGCAGAAGTGGCCATCCCACTTCTTGTGTTGCTGGCAGATTGGAGCCGTGAGGTTTCTGACTTTTGGGTGGTGCCGTGTGCAGCCAGCGTAACGGTCGATATCGGCCAGCTTTCTCTAAAATTCTGCCTTCATTCTCGCTAGCATATCCCACCTGACCAATGTTTCCTAGCTACAACATTATGGCAATTCATGGTAAAGCTTCTTGTTTGCAAATATCCTGTTTCCCTAAAGGACATTATCGGTTACATAACCTAATGAATACGATACTAGCGATGTTAATTCAATGGCACATGAAAAGCACATCAGAACTATAAATGAAATTTGCTGTTGTGACAGTTCATGCAACAAACACAGGAATCACTCTGTGCTCATTGACACAAGAATTGACTTCTAGATAGATTCACAAAGAGCTAAACAACACTCTTGAGAACTTCCGTGAATGCTGGAATGCAAGCATAATTGTGCATTAGATGGAACAAAAGAATTAACCATCAAACACTCTTAAAACTAAATAAATCCTCAAAAGATTACAGTAATTGGAATAGTGACACAACTCGCCAAATGCTAGTTTACTACTCTTCCAGTCTTCAATCAAAGCCATGGACAAGCTTAGAAATCGGTAAACAGATTCTACGTTGAGTAGGAAAACAAGCCGCAATACATAATTGACTTTAATACTTGCCCTATCTCAATAAATGGAGGAAACAAGTAGTGTACGTAGGTTATACCTCATCCTAATCCATCATGTGTGCAGTGCCAACCGAACAGAACGATTTGTAAGTAACCCGGATCTTAAATAGCACAACTGTACGAATCCTGTGAGGTGGTCCGATTACATATGGATGGGACGTGTGTGACACCAGAGAATCCATTAACTATCGTACTGAACCTAGTAAGCTTTCCCATAATCTTTTGAGGGGAAAAGTTACAGGAAAGGGAAATGTGTGAGAAGAGGGAATATTTGCAGAACAATTATAAGTGACACTGGCCATTTATCTTCGTGGTTAAAATTCCACATCAAATAGATGAACTATCATTGAACTACAAATGAAGTTACAGTCTCCTACTTATTGAATGATTATGTTTAGCCGGCCAATCTGGCTGAGCGGTTCTAGGCACTTCAGCCCGGGACCGCGCTGTTGCTACGGTCGCAGGTTCTAATCCTGCCTCGGGCATGGATGTGTGTGATGTCCTCAGGTTAGTTGGGTCGAATTAGTTCTACGTCTATGGGACTGATGACCTCAGATGTTAAGTCCACAGTGCTTAGAACCATTTGATTGGTTTAGAACAAAGATTACAAGGGATATCAGCGTAACGAGCTCAATGAGCGGGTAGGGGGCGCGAGAAAAACTGGAAACTCCATAAAACTGGATAATCCTGCATCAATATTTAAACAAAACCACACGATAGTTAACAAGCGAATGAAACAGTTCTTTCCATCACCTTCGAAACTATACAGGCGAGTCAGAAAGCTGTCTTTCTACTAGAAGTGATAAATTCCATTACCGTCATCCTCATCGAGAAATATTATTCACATTGTAGGGGGGAGGGGGGAGCGGGAGGAATGAATGTGTGTACAATTAAGTTTTCGAGACAATGAGATGCCGTATGCTTACAATATCATTACTTAGTTAATATATGACAACGATGCTGCACAAAACGTCGTACCTCAGATTTGGAAAAACAAATCGCAAATCGTCTGATCTAATTCACGTAACTACGTGGCAACAACACAAGTGACTACTGAAGGCAATAACATGAATAAACAGGAGCAAGCTAAATACTATTCTCTGAATATCGTTTATCGCATGCAAACGTATAACTCGTTACGTTACAGAAAACTATTTAATTCTTGCATATTTAAAGTGTACATTATTCTTAAGCAGACCACACTACGTATTCAAAGAGAAACAAATGCTGATGGCACGTCATCACTTCCGGTATGAACAGAGTAGCAGTTCAAGCATTACTCATGAACAGAGAAACTCAACAAAACGAAACAAAAAGCACTCCCGAACAGTCACGGCTGACAAAATACATTTGTACAAACCTGAACCAAAAACCAAGACGTGTTCCAAGGAGCTTCAGACGTTATCACAGGGACGGCAGGATTCAGAACGGCACTTCGAAACGATCAGCCTAGGCGTTTGACTCGGAATAGTGTTTTTATTATTCTGATGGAGACGGACCTCTCCTTACCTTTAGCGAGAAAAAGTGGGACCTACTTCAATTCACAAATACGTACACCAGTGCCCTCACTCACATAAAACACGAAAGTAAAGGGATACCACATGACTTTAAGTCTTCTTCTCACTGTCCGTTTCGTAAGTTCAAATATAAGTTTTGTAGAACCCTAAAGAGTTTACCTTTTTGATCAGTACCAGACTCTTCATTCAGTTAAGCTTATCTAGATTCTCGTGAATGAAATCAGACCTACAGAACTGGTACCACCCTGCTGCCATTACTTAATAATTACAAAAAAACATAAGTTTAAGATTGAAATAAGCGTTAAACAATGTTTCTTCCACGATCCTAAGAACCGTCAATGTCATCTTTTCGGTTTCTGATGACATCAAACTGCAGCTGCATTAAGGTGTGTGACTATGATTTCGAAATATCCATGGCCTTCCTTAGCTCAGGATGACTTTTAACACTCACGTGCATAATTCAAAGAAAAAAATATGCCAGACACGAGTTTGTACTCAAATGAGGTAATTCGTTCCCTTTCATCACGTGACGAATAAATGCCTCGGCTTATAATTTTGTTTACCTTACCAAGGGCAGGATGTTCACATCTTAAATATGCGATAGTGAGAGGTTCCATGCCCTCTTTTGCATGTCTCCTCTCATTTTCATCAATTTGATTAATGTTCTATGTCATTGCACGGTAGTAACAGACCGAATAAGGTTATTGTAATGAGAGTATTTGTACTGAGAGCTCAAAAAATACTTTCTGCTTGATTCCTATACATTTTGCGTTACATCCCTAGGTGGATTGTGCGAGGCAAGCATCGGAGGACGCGGCACACGGCATTTCCGGTTGAGGACTGCACTTCCCTGAATTCTGAGGGGTTCGTACAATAGGCTTCAGTGCCTGGCGGAACGACTGAAGTCGGTCGAGTTTCGCCTATTTTATGCAGGGCGAAACGACCTGCGAGACGTCTGAGTGTTGCCGCATTTTATGAGTTTACCGCTCCGGCGCGTCCGGAACGAAGATTCCTGGCACCGACTGACTGCAGTGTCCTCTTGATTCTGAGAATACTTGTGGACTGTGCCTTGCTGGGTGCGACTGTCTGGCTCCGGATGGCCGGTGGTATAAGCAGGTTGTTTTCGCATCCGGTCAAATGGCAAGTTCAGTGCCCTCAGCTGAATAGCAGGGCATGATTGGTCAGCTTAAACTGAGGCTAGTTGATGTCATAAAGCCCTGCTCGAAATTGGAGGGAACGATCGCTGTTGGCGCGAAAGATGTTCCGAGACAGAGTGAGGGAATTTTGGAATGAGAACTGAATGCTGATTCGCAGTTTCCGAGGACAGTAGGGAGTAGAGCAATGTTGGTTTCGCTCCTCCATTGCGCGGGCAGGTGGTTCAAGATCTGATTTTCGTCAGAGTCGGACGGTCTTGCGACTTGGTCGCTCTTTTTCAGAAGAACTTCAGACAGCCTTCGAGGCCAGCGGTTGACACAGACTTGCTGCACTGCATAACTCGGCGCCTACATCATGAGGACGCTGCCTACCGACGACGTGCTGCATATTTCAGTACTGGTACAGTATTTTGGGGCTCCAACATTGTAGGACCTCATCAGTTTTATAATGAACCCCTCAGCAGCACTAGCACCCGCGCTCACTTTGCTACAAGTCCACCTCGCTTGTTTTTCCATGTGACCCCATTTGAGTTCTCACTACTAATTGGGATACTGCTATATAGACGGGATATTAATACTTGACTCATTAGGACCTCCAGTCATTACTGTCAATCTATTGCACCACAGAGAGTAGGAGCCCCTTGTTCTCGAGCCAACTCTTATTCTCATAACATTTCAGTATACCCTATCCTTTAACCTACTGTTTGTGTCGATAATCATGTGCATTTATGTTCTGATGTATAATAAATCTCATTGTAATATTTAATCCGCATATCATTTCGTAAATATATGCAGAACTTCATTTCCTGTTGTTTGTTATAGTAAATTTCTCTTTTTTTATCTGAATACATTACGATTTTTATTAAATTATTGTGAATGTGCACCTCTTACTTTACCAACTAGCAGTGCCCACTATCATTTCCTCCCGTAACGTTGTGCACATAATTAATTAGGTGGTAGATAAGGAGTGGGTCGAGTGCACGTCACGTTCTCATGCAAAGTTCGTCTGAATTAAAGAGGAAAAAATTTTCTCCACCCCGGCACGTCACAATAGAAGTTACCGAACAAAAATACAGCTACATATTTACAACAAAATATCATTCAAACATTCATGGTGTATGCAGAATGATGAACCAGAAGTAAAACTGAGTGACTACGAATAGCGCTACGACAGTTATCAGAAATCATGATAAACAGAATTCTTAATCTGTGCTATTGCTGGATACTTTATAACAATTTTGCCAGTTTACATGTTCTTTTCAACTACGAGGTGGAATTAATAGATGCTTAGACGTACCAGCTGTAGAACTGAAAAGTGGTGTTCCTCTTATTTCACTGTTATCGATGAAGGTTTATTTCTTCCTGTTTCCACGATTAACATTCCGTAATTAATCTTTCGTTCTGCAACAAATTGTGTGGTGATATTAGGAGAATGAAACCGAGCTCAATTCTTTCGTTGGCAATGCTCTTACCAGCTCGGGTATACAAGTACGCCTAACAGACCACCACATAATTTCAATCTTCTAGTGCGCTCTACAAATTAGAAATAGCCTCTCTTCCATATCTTCGTAACAGCAGGTTAGACAAGACACTGTAGAGCCCACGCTTTTTCATAAGAGTACGCACTATTAACTGTACAGACAGATAGACGGATACGTTGTAGGTCATACCGGAATTCTAGTCCGAACCCTTACCTGCGCGACATCAATCTGTTAGTTCAGAATTGTATGCAGGAGAGCTCCTGTCGTGTTGGGAAAGAAGGAGATAGATACTTTCAAGCGAACTCCTGCGGTTAGAAGTGAGCCGTATCTACATGGTTCAGGTGTAAAGAGTATTAATGAAAGTGGTTTAGAAACGCGATGTGGCACCCAATTGTAATGTACTCGCAAGTTCCATGATTCGCGTTATTCTATAGAAGAGAACAACGGACGTACTCTAGAGTTTGTGTGTCGATGGAAGGTTGTTAGAAATGAGGCAGTGAGCCAAATGGGGAAAGGTGGGATCACCGTGAAACTAAATCAGAATGAGTGGAAAGGAACAGAATTCTGTCCCTACCAAATACTGCATGAATCCGAAACCTTGGCATTTGCTTTCCACTCCTCAATAATTCTATTAAATATGTTAATGCTATAAACATGAAGAAGTGATATTCCTGTCAGTTTTACCTATAAAAGGTTTTCCTGCCAGTTGGAGCGCGGGTCATACGTATAAATGTTGTTCAAATTAAATATACTGTGCTATAACCTTTTAATATTGTTAGTGGAAACGCTCTAAAGGGATAAAAGATAGACCCATACTTTTGCCATAGGATCTACATGTACTGGATGTCTGACAATTATAGATACAACCGAAAGGGGAAACTACAAGACAGTGAAACAAGCAAATAATCGTAATAAACATAGATCTGAAAACCAATTGTTTGCCCGCTACGACGTGTTACAACTGAATGTATGAATACGATAAGAATCCCCGAGGGTTCAGCAGATATGCACTTGAAGACAAACGTATTGTCACAAGTGTTTCACGTGGCAGCCTTCAGCACCTCACCACATAGGTGACTGTAGCCGCTCAATAGTCCCTGGCGTGTCCCGAATATATAAAAAACCATTAACAATGCGTTACCGTAGTTCAGCAACACTATCAATAGAGGTAGAATACCCTATGGCTTTTAAGCGTCCCCACATAAAAAACGTCTACAGGTTCATATCTTGGGAACCTGAAAGCGCATGGTATTGGCGAGCCACGACCGATACACTTGTCGTCGAAGCGCTACTTACCGTAACCTAAGTATACGTCTCAGGTGCGATATTTCGAAATAAACGCAGCCTTAGACGTTAACGCTGTTGTAACACTGGCAACCATTGGTTTCCGAACCGATGTTTATTAGGATTATTAGCTAGGTCTATTCTCCTCTCCTCTCCCCTTTTTTGTACCTAAACATTCAAACAACTTGTATTCTCCGCAAGTCACCTTATGATGTGGCGGAGGGTACCTTGTGTGCCACTGTCACTTCCTACTCCCCGTCCTTCCCCCCCCCCCTCCCCCCTCCCCCCTTCCCCACCCTCCCTTCACATACACACACACACGCACACACACACACACACACACATCTGACTGGTGCGCGGGAAGGCTTCTTCGTATTTCCTCCATGCGAACTAGAATCACTCTAGTGATTGCAACCGCTTGCCGTTGGTTAAAGGGGTATAAGAAAAGGTAAATTATAATAGGCAGGTCGTGATTATAAGACTGACAAGGGAAACTCCCCATTACGACCCCCTCACTCTCAGATTTAGTGGTAAGATAGCCCATTGGATTTCCCGTCAAAAACTGAACACAGATCAAGCATGAAAACATGAAGAAGGTGAACTGAACTGTGGAAAAAAGAAGCAAAATAGAAACAATGAACGGTTCAAAATCAACATGTGCAACACTGAGCGTTTTACAATGACCGTAGCGTCGTGGTTACCCGGTCACGGTGTTGGACTACGAAGTGGCAGATTTGGGTTCGACGTTCCGTTATGTCCCACCTTTCTTCTCCATCTCCACAAAGTTACGAACTTTCCGTTCAGTCATCGACGTGTCTGTTCGCTATATACAAATTTGTGTTTCTGTTGTGGTGTAACGTCTATTTTCAATAGCGACGTGCAACGAAGGCAACTCCCGACGTACGACCCTTCTATTTTTTCCCCACAAGTACCACACGTTACACCTCTTGCATTCCGTTTTGGAAGTTTTGGCTCTTGAATTCCTTTTTTAACATACCTCACACACGTTTATTTGTTGTTTTCATTTCTGTGAGAGGTCTATGAGGCATTTCGACTGCTCTCACTATTCGTAATATTAACTTGCGACGGCAAAATATTCTCACCAACAGTCTTATATGCTAAGTCAATGCGTAGTATGGCAATTGCCAAGGCTACATAAGGAGAACAGACACGCCAATGGCCAGACGGACAATTCATAAATCTGTGAGACAGAAATGGGGGGAGGGGGCACGAGAGAGGTTTGAAGACGAGTCCCCCGTTTTGCAGTCCAAAAACGTGACCACACAACTACGATACATCGGTTCTTAGTATGGGCTCGATATTGCACATCTTTCTATTTTGCTTCTTTGTTCACGTCTGTTTTCGTGCTTGTTCTGCATTCAGTTTTTGACGGGATGTCCGCTGATCCAGTTTAACACTAAATCCGTGGCGAGTGCGATAGGAAATTTTCCTTGTAAGTTAATAGCGAACAAGTCGATTTGTGTGTTAGTACATGGTTTGCACAGAAAGCTTGTTGAGGTATAACTGGTTTCTTGCCGAAATTTTTAACGCAACGTTACAATGGGACTGTTTTCAGATAATTCAGAAAAGCTATGTAAAGTGTGTGATGATGTTGCTCCATTTTTAGACCAATTTTGCCAGTTCGAGTCCGTTTCCAAACTCTACTTTGGCCTGTGAATAGCGAAATTTGTAATTAGATTTTTACTTTGTTGACTTCAGTCAGTGTGAGGGTTGTACGGACAGCGTCACACGGTATTAACGGAAGCTGTACAATTTCTACTCGAGTCTGTTTGAGTAAACAAGTGCTACATGGCCAGTGGGTACAGACGTCACAGTTGGGTGCCTAGGAAACCGTTATATCGACACGGACATCAACTCTAGAACGTGAGGTGCTTCTCGTTTATGGCTCACTGCAGCACCTCCCCCTTTCCAGGAGATAAGAGGACACACCAGCTGGCGGAGGCTGGTACGGAAGAGAGAGTGTATCAGCGGCCGTTCCTCTTTGATCGCCGCTGTCTGCTAGCCGTGCCGCTAACAAGGACTCCCTGCGGTTTCTGACGGGCCCTCCAGTATGAAGACACAGCAGATGTGCACAGAGGAGCACGTTCCTCCCGATGTGTCTGGATCGCTGCTCATCACAAGTCGCCGGGCGGCTGTGAATCCGACCGTGAAGCACATCTTGATCTGTAGTCGAATCGTACACGAAGTCGGAGGGGAGTACTGGAATTTATCGGACGTGGAAACTGCTGACGATATTCTTCATCTGCGTGGCCACTAGTAAAGACAACAATAAACCACATCTTTCATACAAGCAGAAAGCCCACAACAGACACAATGAGAAATGGAGCCTCAGACAATTCAAATAATCACGAACTTAAATAGAATCAAAAAGATTATCCTAAACAGTTAGATTACGAAAAAGAGCGAACCACTATTAAACGGATACCATTCAAAATGGATATAAAGGAACACTACATCAATAAAGATCCTCAAGATGAAAACAAACCAAAGCCCACCAATACATACACACAGACTCACTGAGAACGCGGATATAAACGATGGTATAAAAAATACACAGTCACAAGATAATGGCATGCAACGAACTACCAAAATGAAGTGACAAAAATAGTTTATATTTTCTAAAAACCGGATATATATATAGTCTTCAAAACAGATAATTGAATTCTAAAATGCATTCTAAAACTAAAGCCGAACCAGACAGGTACCAACAGTCTGGTATCTCAGGCTCAGCTGCTGAAAATGTGATAATATTTACGTCGCGGTGAGTAACAGTACATTTGACATACGATATACAGAGTGCATCAAGGCTTGGAAGTACTGTACCGATCTCTCAATATTTGCAAATCACTTTAAAGAGGAGTGTCATACTGACACCCTTATTTCTTTCTTTCTCTCTCTCTCTCTCTCTCTCTCTCTCTCTCTCTGTCCCATTCTTCCCTTCATTTTACCTTCCCCTCTCCCCCCTTTCTCAGTCTCATTACCAACTCACTCTTCCTTCCTTTACTTACCGTTCATTCTTTTTCCTCGTCTTTGTCACTCCCGACACTCTTCCTCCCCATCCACCTTAACCTACTTTCCTTTTAAATATGCAACCCAAACAAAACTACTTCATTTCATCTACTATTAAGTCAGTACATACTAATATAATTAAAACTACATCATGAGAAATCACAGATAAACATGTACATTTGAGGAATCACAGATAAAGAGAACATTTTTAAATCAAGTGACAACCAAGACTAAAGGTTAATTTGGCAACACTACTCACATGAGAAGACCCAGAGACTTGTTTAGTCAGAAGCATACAAACAAACAATACAGGTTCTATAACAAAAAATGTATAGCGCTGCAGTCCATTGTGAAATCTGACAGAAAATCAACACTGTTAAACGAAAGAATAGCTGAACAAAATTTCAATCGGGCGCACTTCCAGATGTAAGCGTAAATCGGACGTAAAATACCGCGAATAAACCCGCATCTCAATACCTTGTTTATCAAACGGTTTTTTAGATCTAGAAAGCAAACCCAGTAAGAAATATGTTTTATTACCAACCACTGATGATCTTTCATATCAGTAAATCAAAATGCAGATGCTAAAAATGCGTATCTTCTTGTAGCTGCACGAATGGAGTTTAAACTCCTTTAACAAATGAGGTATGTTCTAGAGAAGAACCGATGACAGAATTGCAACATCATAAAAGTGAGAATAAACATTTCAGGACTTACGAGCATCTATCCATAATATGGTGATTACCTGACGTTGTCAGCTGTATTTGAGGCGATCTGAGAATGTAAACATGCTTGTTCCTCTTATTACATAAGTTTATTCGCCCAGATCGCACAAAAATACAGACTGATTACTAGTTTCAGTAAGTGAAACTGACATCTGCAGATCACTTGCATAGAAAAAAATGTTAACAGTGACAACCCATTTCGTTGACGGTTCACATTAATTGGACACAACTGTCATGTACATAAAGGTACATTATGGAAAATGTGACTTCTGAAATTTTCCCGGCGTATTTGTTCTTCTAATAATTTCCGGGTATGCAGCCGGATCCCGTTGACATTCTGCCACGATATTTCGGCCCAGAGACGTCCGGCCATCATCAGGTGAGTACACAATTACTGCAGAGCCCAGGTGCAGTCGTGGTATTTATGCCGATTCTCGCGCCGTGCTGCCCTCGGTGGTGAAAGTAAAAGATCATCTAGTCATTGAGTATCGAATGACGCTGTCTATTCCGCTGTGAATGTATAATTTCAATAACAGGATTCCAATTTTTATCCAGTTGAAAGCCGTTGTCACGATTTATAAGATTATCGGCAAGACGTATTTCCACTGATTCCTTGATTACGGATGGAAAATTCCAACTTTAAAATAACATACAATGCATAAAAATACAAAGTAAACATATCTCATAGAAACGACATTACAAAGTACTGACTCTCATCAACGGTCATAGAACAGTTGTGTGAACAGTGCACAATAGTTACAAATATAGTACATAAGAAGTGTAGTAATTTGTTTATATTCTGTCTTTGTTGAGACATGATAGAAACCTGACATGAGACAGTCAGGGGAATACGTTTTGTTTTGAGGTGCCACCAGACGACAGTAGGACAACGGCTATTCATAAAGTAGGGAAGGTTTTCGTATTAAAACAAACCTAAGTAAAAGAAATACATTTTATTATATACATCTGAAACGGCAACTGACATACTACTTTTCCACATATTCAACAAACACATTGAGGTACTTATCATATCGGTGGACAAGCTTTTAAAGACCTTCGTCGTAAAATTCTGCCGCCTGAGACTTCAGCCAGTGAGTCATTCCCGCCTGGAGTTCCGCGTTGTCATCAAAGCGCTGCGTTGCAAGCCAGTTCCTCATCTTGGGAAACAAGTGGAAATCGCTTTGTGCAAGATCGGGGCTGTAGGGCGGATGGGGGAAAATTTCCCATATCAATGAATTAAGAAGTTTTTCAGTGCGGTTTGCCGTGTGAGGTTGGGCATTCTGCAAAAACCAAATTTTCGACGTCATCTTTCCTCGGTGTTTGTTTTGAACTGCTCTTCTAAGGCTGTGCAATGTTTGACAGTACCGGTCTGAATTCATGGCTGCTCCACGTCCGAGAAAATCAAGCACACCTTGCCAACCCCGAAACACTGTCGCCATCAACTTCCTTACTGTCAAGGTTTGCAAACATTTTCTTGCAGTTTCGGGTGACTTTGTGTGACCCCACTTCATCGATCCATGGACTGTAATTTTGTCTCGCAATCGACGTGTTTCACCCAAGTCTCGTCACGGGTTACGATTCGATCCAGTAATGAATCACCATGTTTGTAGCAGCCCTCCAGAAATGTCAACGTTGCCCCCATTAGCTGTTATTTATGTTGCTCTGTAAGCATTTTGGACACTCGTCGTCCAGAAAATCTGTGGTAGCCTAGCTTTTGAGAGACAATTTCAAACAACAAAGTCCGTGAAACTTTGGGAAAAGAAAGCGAAAGCTTCGTTACCGTGAAGCGACGGTTTTCACGAATCGCGTCATCAACCTTAGCGACAAGATCGTCACTCACAGTGCTCGAGCGTCCGCTCTTCTCGAACGTTCGTTCGGCCATTTTTAAACCGAATGCACCATTTCCGGACGGAACATTCACACATTACGTTGTAAACGTACACTTCGCACAGTTCACGATAAATTTCTAAAGGTTTGAGGTTTTCGCCAACAAAAACGGTATCACAGACCTCACCTCACCACTGGCAAATTTTCGATTCCTGCGCACATTTGAAAATCGAATATCGAAACAACCAGACGCGCAGAGGAGTTCCCGCTGTCACGGATGGATGCCGACTGAGCTGCTGAGCACGCACATAGCAAAATATCCGCGATCGGCGCGCGCCTAGCGCCGTCAAACGGAAACGTTCCCTACTTTCTGTATAGCCCACGTATTTCACAACATAAGATTATGTCTTCGAAAAACAGTGTAAACATTTTATATTTTGTAAAATTTTTGTATTTTACATATGTAAAGAATCCATAAAAATAAAAGTATTATATACCTGTTTTTCCAAACATGTAAGTCCAAAATTGTTAGAAAAGTACTGTTAGTGTATCTTACGCTGGGGTACCAAAAGTCATGGGATAGCGATATGCAGATATATACATGGCGGTAGTATCGCGTACCCATGATTTGAAAGGGCAGAGCACTGGTGCAAATGTGCACTCAGGTGATTGAATAAAATGGTCTGGACGTGATTATGGCCGCAGGACGAGAATTAACAGGCTTTGAACATGAAATGGTAGTTGAAGCTAGGCATGTGGGACATTCCATTTCGGATATAGTTTAGGGAATTCAATATTCCTAGATCCATAGTGTCAAGAGTGTGCCGAGCATACCAGATTTCAGGCTCTACCTTTCGTCACGGACAACGCAGTGTCTGGCAGTCTTCTCTCAACGGCCGAGAACAGCAGTGTTTGCGTATAGTTACTGCTAACAAACAGACAACACTGCGTGAAATAATCGCAGAAGTGAATGTGGGACGTATCACAAACGTATCGTTCGGACAATGAGGCGAAAACTGGCGTTAATGGGCTACGATAGGATACGACCGACGTGAGTGGCTAACAGCAAGAAATCACCTGCAGCGTCGCTTCTGGGCTCGTACCCATATCGGATGGACCCTACACGACTGGAAAACCGTGCCCGGGTCAGATGTGTCCCGATTTCAGTTGGTAAGAGGTGATGACAGGCTTCGAGTGCGGCGCAGATCCTAAGAAACCATGGATACAAACAATCACGGTGCAAGCCGGTAGTAGCTGTGTTTACGTGTATCATTGATTGGACATTTTTATGTTCGGCTACATGATGACCACATGCAGCCATTCAAGGACTTCATGTTCCCAAACCACGATGATATTTTTATGGATGATAACGCGCCATGTCAAGGAGCCTCAGTTGTTCGTGACTGGTCTGAAGAACATCCGGCACAACTCGAGTGAATGATTTGGCCACCCAGATCACCCGCCACGAGTTCTACTGAACATTAATGGGAGATAATTGAGAGGTCAATTTGGGCACAAAACCCTGCACCGGCAACACCTTCGCAGTTATTGACGACGACTTTAGAGGAAGTATGACTCAGTACATCTGCTGCAGACTTCTTGAGTCCATGATACGTCGAGTTAGCTGCACCACGCCGAACAAAAGGGGGCCCGACAAGATGTTAGGAGAATCTCACGACTTTTGTCTCCTCAGTGTATATCGGTGTTGTGTCATTGTCACCAGACCTGTAAAGTGGTGAACTATTAAAGTTAGAATAATAAATACTTGGTATATAGAGATCAAAAATACTAAAACGGTCCTGTGTGTTTACTACATGTCAGTATAATGTATAATGTATCTCCCATGATCAGCTGATGCATGCCGAGTAGCACAATCTATAGATTATGGTCCAACGTATTAAGTCTGTTATCTGAGTCATGGTCTAGGTTAAAATTAGTGTTATATACTGACTCATTATACTAAATTTTGTGACCAAACGCCATCTTAAAGTTAAAAAGAGAGAGAAGTGCCGCAAGGTGGAACCATAAAAATACCAGATGTCGCATGTCGCTATTATCTATAAAACTCGCTGGCGAGCTCTGTTTTAATCTATTGCAGCACTTTCATGAGTAATATCACTTATAATTATGTAATAGATAAAAATATATAAAAACCACCAGTGAGTTGCATAAAAACATTATAGATCTTACAATACCAAATATCAGATAGCTTTAAGGCCGTTTTCTGGTCTAGAGGTCCGATTTTAACCTCATTTTCAACTTTAGGTGAAAACAAAAGATAAGGGAAACAATTATACATCCTTTTACTCATCTGTATTTTACCTGCATTAATCAAGTTTTTGTCCAAATACATTATTGGGTTACTAAACAAAATGGCGCCGAAGATAATAATGGACGCCGTACACCGGTAGGGTCATCCACATAGGCAACAGAGCATCGAATTCATCGGTGGCCTGTCTGCGTAGCAAGTGGCTCCGTCTTCTCCGCTGGCGATCGTGACAATGAGTTACAATCACTGAATCCACCTACGGTTCGTCGGCATTCATAGTCACGTTTGCCGCCGAAGAGGTGGCCTATCGGCAGTGGCCAGTGCCGCTAACTCCGACACCCAGTAACGTAGTTGTGTGACGCTTCAGGACACGGTTTCCTATGCTGAGTTTGTTTCTCAGGACACCGTCTACAACCCTCGACGTTTTTCGGTGTCGTTTTGTAACATGCTGTTTATACTAGGCACAGTTTCACTACATCTTTTCTATCTTTTATAATTCATTTGGGAAACACCATTTCGGATTTCCTGCATATGCCTTCAAAGTTACTGTACAACTTGATGCGATACAGAATTAGTAGCTACAGTTTTAACAAAATTAGCCTCGCCTTCAGGTTTGTATGTTTTTTTTTTTTTTTAGTCTTGCAGTACTGACAAAATCGCAGGTCATACATCATGTGGTTGATTGGGAGGTCGTTCCAAGGCGTGGCAGGCAGCGAAAGGCGTCCCCGGAGGCTGATCAGAAAGCCTCCCCGGTGCGTCTGACAAACCGGTTTCAGGCACTGTCTCTGGCTGAGCCAGATGCAGCTGCCTGCCCTGTTTCAGAGGATCATTCTCAGCCTTCAAGGTCCGGGCAATCGCAGAGGGTGGGCTTACTGGTAGTTGGGAGCTCCAATATTAGGCGCGTAATGGGGCCCCTTAGGGATACGGCGGCTAAGGAGGGGAAGAAATCCAGTGTGCACTCCGTGTGCATTCCGGGAGGAGTCATTCCTGATGTGGAAAGGGTCCTTCCGGATGCCATGAAGAGCACAGGGTGCAGCCAGCTGCAGGTGGTGGCACATGTCGGCACTAATGACGTGTGTCGCTTTGGATCTGAGGAAATTCTCTCTGGATTCCAGCGGCTATCTGATTTGGTGAAGGCTGCCGGTCTTGCTTACGAGATGAAGGCAGAGCTCACCATCTGCAGCATCGTTGACAGAACCGACTGCGGACCTTTGGTGCAGAGCCGGGTGGAGGGTCTGAATCAGAGGCTCAGACGGTTTTGCGACCGTATTGGCTGCAGATTCCTTGACTTGCGCCATAGGGTGGTGGGGTTTCGGGTTCCGCTGAATAGGTCAGGAGTTCACTACACTCAGCTGGCGGCTACACGGGTAGCGGAGGCTGTGTGGCGTGGACTGGGCGGTTTTTTAGGTTAGAAGGCCTCGGGAAAGTGAGGGATGGGCTGCAATGTCAAAGGGTGCTTGGCAATTACAGGACGTGCTTGGATCAAGGAACAGTCGGAATTTTAATTGTAAATTGTTGTAGTTGCGCTGGAAAAGTCCCTGAGCTTCAAGCGCTAATAGAAAGCACAGAAGCTGATATCGTTATAGGTACAGAAAGCTGGCTAAAGCCTGAAATAAGGTCTGCAGAAATTTTTACCAAGTCTCAGACGCTGTGCTGGAAAGATAGATTAGGCAGAACTGGTGGTGGAGTGTTTGTGTCTGTCAGTAGTGGTTTATCTTGTAGTGAAGTCGAAGTAGATACTCCGTGCGGATTAGTGTGGGTGGAGGTTATACTTAACAGCCGAATTAAGTTAATAATTGGCTCCTTCTACCGACCCCCAGACTCCGATGATACAGTTGCGGAACAGTTCAGAGAAAGTTTGAGTCTCGTAACAAATAAGTACCCCACTCATACGGTTATAGTTGGTGGGGACTTCAACCTACCCTCGGTATGTTGGCAAAAATACTTGTTCAAATCGGTGGTAGGCAGAAAACGTCTTCCGAGATTGTCCTAAATGCATTCTCCGAAAATTATTTCGAGCAGTTAGTCCACGAACCCACGCGAATTGTAAATGGCTGCGAAAACACACTTGACCTCTTGGCCACAAACAATCCAGAGCTGATAGAGAGCATCATGACTGATACAGGGATTAGTGATCACAAGGTCATTGTAGCTAGGCTCAATACCATTTCTTCCAAATCCATCAGAAACAAACGCAAAATAATTTTATTTAAAAAGCGGATAAATTGCCACTAGAAGCCTTCCTAAAAGACAATTTCCATTCCTTCCGAACTGACTATGCGAATGTAGACGAGATGTGGCTCAAATTCAAAGATATAGTAGCAACAGCAATTGAGATATTCATACCTCATAAATTGGTAAGAGATGGAACGGATCCCCCGTGGTACACAAAAAAGGTGCGAACGCTGTTGCAGAGGCAACGGAAAAAGCATGCGAAGTTCAGAAGAACGCGAAATCCTGAAGATGGGCTAAAATTTACAGACGCGCGAAATTTGGCACGTACTTCTATGCGAGATGCCTTTAATAGGTTTCACAACGAAACATTGTCTCGAAATTTGGTAGAAAATCCGAAGAAATTCTGGTCGTATGTAAAGTACACAAGCGGCAAGATGCAGTCAATACCTTCGCTGCGCAGTGCCGATGGTACTGTTATCGACGACTGTGCCGCTAAAGCGGAGTTATTGAACGCAGTTTTCCGAAATTCCTTCACCAGGGAAGACGAATGGAATATTCCAGAATTCGAAACACGAACATCTGCTAGCATGAGTTTCTTAGAAGTAGATACCTTAGGGGTTGCGAAGCAACTCAAATCGCTTGATACGGGCAAGTCTAAAGGTCCAGATTGTATACCGATTAGGTTCCTTTCAGATTACGCTGATACTATAGCTCCCTACGTAGCACTCATATACAACCGCTCGCTCACCGATAGATCTGTACCTACAGATTGGAAAATTGCGCAGGTCGCACCAGTGTTCAAGAAGGGTAGTAGGAGTAATCCATTTAACTACAGACCTATATCATTGACGTCGGTTTTCAGTAGGGTTTTGGAGCATATACTGTATTCAAACATTATGAATCACCTCGAAGGGAACGATCTATTGACACGTAATCAGCATGGCTTCAGAAAACATCGCTCTTGTGCAACGCAGCTAGCTCTTTATTCGCACGAAGTAATGGCCGCTATCGACAGGGGATCTCAAGTTGATTCCGTATTTCTAGATTTCCGGAAAGCTTTTGACACGGTTCCTCACAAGCGACTTCTAATCAAGCTGCGGCGCTATGGGGTATCGTCTCAGTTGTGCGACTGGATTCGTGATTTCCTGTCAGGAAGGTCGCAGTTCGTAGTAATAGACGGCAAATCATCGAGTAAAACTGAAGTGATATCAGGTGTTCCCCAGGGAAGCGTCCTGGGACCGCTACTGTTCCTGATCTATAAATGACCTGGGTGACAAACTGAGCAGTTCTCTTAGACTGTTCGCAGATGATGCTGTAATTTACCGTCTAGTAAGGTCATCCGAAGACCAGTATCAGCTGCAAAGCGATTTAGAAAAGATTGCTGTATGGTGTGTCAGGTGGCAGTTTGTGGGGCGGCGAAGAAGTTGTCGAATGAGTTGTTTGAATGTTCATTTCACGTAACAGACTATTGCCGATGCAACATATGTGGGACGGCGAAGAAGTCGTTGTTTAATGTTGAATGAAAGTTGAACATTGCCACCTTAAATCACGCGAGCCTGGCAACTAATTTGGTGGCCAGTCAGAAAGCGAAGGGAAACTTACTGACCTTAGTTCCCAGTCTGCACGGCCACATTCCTGTACAGCCCAGCTAAACGAAAAATATCCATAGTTCTTCACGGGATTAGGGCTGCTTCAATAAAATTTAAAGTTCCAAACAAGATTTTATTATCTTAAAGGCTCACACAAATTACTCGAAACTTCTGAAAATGCTAAAGACATTAAATATTGTTAATTCAGCCAATCGTTTAATAGTTCAGAGGCGACTTCTACAGCAAGTTCCTCCCGAATAGTTCATTACTCTAACTAACGGTGCTCTATTAATAGTTCGCAATAATGTTAAAAAAAATTAATGCTCGCCTTAAAAGTGGAGTTAGTCACCACTTGCCACGCGGAATTATACTTCACACGGACGGCACAATAACAGTTTGTTACCGAAGTCTAAACGATCCAGGACGGTGTACAGTCCTCGCGATTTTCAATGTCCGTTTACATTGCTAAGTACGCGCATGTCACAGCCCGCTATGACGTCACCCGAGGCGAGGCGCGATCGGACGTTAAGCTCGCGTGGACTAGGCGTTGGTCTAATGCGGAGTGAGCTTACTACTGCCTCTGCCGCTCTTTTTATATAGCTCCGGCGCGTACCGCCAAGAGAGCATCTGTTCTTTCCGTTCCTATGCAGATGCCTGCAGCCTACAAATGATCGCTATCTCAGGCACATAATCTTAAATATCACATTTAATAATAGCTTTACAAACTTCTCAATTTTTGTATACATACATCTGAGCAGTACAGAAGCACGTAGAAAATCTCAGCCCGCTAAAATTAAAACTTTACTCTCTAGAATTTTTACAATGGAACTAACGGTAGATTGTTACCTCTGAACCATAGCTTTATCAAGACTTGTATCAGCTGTTAATTATGCTACAAGACTAAAACTTGGTGTAGCTTTGTTAATTGTCCTATCTGATCATTGGTCTTAAAGAATTTGTTTTATCATTAAAATTTAAAGTACTTAATCTATAATGCTTATGTACATTTTACTCACAAAAGTAGTTTTTACTAAATTACTAAAAAACTAGAAGAGGTAACTGATTGTGGTATTTCCATTATTATTATTAGGGTGAACTGAAGCATCCTACCAATTTTCAATATTGTAGCTCTATTATTTCGCGCCTCTGATTTTTCCGAAAAACGCGGATTCTGGAGTCAATTTTAGTTTTATGGTTTTGGAAACCAGCACCACTCATTAATGACTTCTTACTGCACCTTCTCACCAAATTTTGGCTTCCTAGCGTCATTATTTAGCGCCTCCTATTTTTCTTTCAAAACGTGAATTTTACGTAAACTACTAATTTTATAACATTAAGATTTGTTACCTGAAACATTATTACATAGAACTATACTTTAACAAAGTTTTACACACAAATCTTAATTTTTACTTTTATGTTAAATGTGGTGCAATACTATATGCAGGCGCGTTACGATGACGTGACGCTACTAGCAGTGAACTAGGGTAAGTCCCGTGCACTCGCTCGCCTCTGTATCTTATACATGATACAGCGCTTGCTTTGCTTCATCACCCCCTTTTTAATTTTCGTGAAAATCTATTTTTGAACAAAATTAAATTTCTAAAAGAACAAACAAGCGATGGATTACTTTAGTATACCTCTTTCAACTTAAGTTGCTTCTTCTTAGGAAATTCCTTATTACTACATACACAAAATAACCATACTCATATACACATAGAAAACCTAGTACAGAAGACATTCACAAATTATTTACATACATTTACATGGAAATATAAATTTTTCAATGGTTACAAAATAGTTATTTTTTTTTTCTTTAAAATCAGTCTCTTCCTGAAAAAGAAAATACACACGACTTTTATAACTGCAACGCACTCACATTTTTCTTTTACTATAATACTCGGCACTGTGGTGGGTGTCCTATTGTAACACTCATTTAATTTCACTGATTGACAAAATTGTGGGAGGAAATTGTATTCACTGTGGTTTGCGTCTCTACTTCCAATCTCCCTACCGCTTGTTGTCAGTCATTCATGCAGCCTGCATGTCCCTGAGAAACAGACAATACAGTCTAAGTTTCTGTTTTCAACTTATATCTAAGGTAGGACAAAGTACATTTTATAGTTTATATTCTGGCACTATTTTACTAATTGTGAAGTTGTCAGAAAGACATTTAGCACTAAGTCGTATCTGATACAATAGCTCCTACTTTCTTCTTTCATAAATAATCTTTTAGGTTCCTAAATAGTGAAAATTCTTTTAGCAAATTAATATATTAAGATCTTGCTTCAACTTAGAAAATTGAGTAACCTTTTAGTTTTAATGTACTCTGGCTTAATTATCGTATGGATTAGTTCATCAAAGAAGTCATTTGCTGACCAGCACTTTGCTTTATTGTATGAATTACTAAAGAAATTAGTTATTTTCAGTATACCGATTCCAAATTTCTGCATTTTCCAATATTTGTGTGTTTCTGTTGTCTGTTTAACTATTTATTCGCCTCAAGCAAGATTTAGCGTTTTTCACCATTTCACGAGACGTGAGGGAATTATTCTTTAATCCTACATCATTTACTTCAATTTACTTACTTCACTTCTTCACCTTATTCATTTTCTCACTTTTCTTCCAGATTCAAAATACTTCATTTCTCCACTTCTTTCTCCCTTTTCCTTTTGTCAGCCTATTGACGTCCTGTTTCTATATATTTGGTGCGATCCTCACACCACTTCCACACATCTCCATTTATTTAATTCTAAAACGCCATTGCTTGCCTCTATGAGCATTACCTTCTTACGCTGTTTTCCTTCAGACAACCTTATTTCTAGCAACATACTACCTTCTGCATAATCTCATGGATTATTCATATTCATACCGTACTTCGTATACTGCAAAGTGTCTCTCTTAGTTGTAGTTTCTAACCCTTTACAATTACATGAAATATTTTAATTTATTTATTTTAGCCATGTTTGCCTCTTATTGGTACTCAGACTTTTGTTTTGCCATTCACTAGGTAGATCCTTACTAAGAATACTTAAAACCTAATAGCATATATACAACATGAAGACATATGTGATTCTTACCTGTTATGATAGACCAGAAGAAGGGAATGAAACTTGAAAAGGAAATAAAGTTTCACCCAGCTGGGACTGCACGGTACGCCAAACCGTGTATCCGCCAAAGAGTGACAGACTCCCTACAGTAATTAATTACTGTTAATTTTAAATTCCTTTAGATCCACAATATTCTTTATTACTCTAATAGGCAGTTCCCAAGTTTCATTACTACCGCCTATATGACTTCCTATAAAAGACTCTCTTATCACTTTAGAGTCAGATAAAGTTAAAATTAAGTTGTTCTGATCAAAATTGATCTTTCCCTGGTACTTTGATAAGAAATCAGTACCAATCAACATATCAACACTTAAGCCTAGCACAGTCAAACAAGGATGATCTATTACTACGTCATTTATACCAATGGGTATCAAAGCTTCGTGTTGAACTGGTCTAGAGACTTTTCCAGTAGCACCTATAATCTTTAAGCCACTTACTTTCATAACTGTTAACTTCTCTTTATTGGGTATGGTGTCAAAAAATGTTTGTGATAAAGCACTTGCTTCACTGCCACTGTCAAGCAGACAACGCACAGTGACTCCTGATATGTTTACTTTGATAACAGGGTGAGTTATTTTACATTGAACAGGTTGCTCACACACCTCGTCTAATAAATCTCGTTCTATGTTCTTCCAGCTAAAGTAATTCTGATCAGTTGCAATTACATTTACATTTACATCCTGGGGCTCATCATGCTCTATAATCTTAGCTGCTTTCTCTAATCTGTCCACTAACTTTAAATCGAAGCATCTGACGACTTTTTCTACTTTTGTTTGCTGCACATCAGCCAAACTATCCTCTACCTCTGAGCAACTGCGTCCCTGCGCAATATTGCTGTTCATAAGAATGTCGTCACCTTCAACCATTTGTGGCACGTTTACACAGCTACTAGATTCTTTCACCTCGTTACTATTTCTACCCCTTCATTCATCATTTCCTCCTCTCTAAAGTTTTGCAGTACTGATTCTACTTCTGCTACTTCTACTTCAGCTTTTAGATTGCCATTTTCATCGAAGATGTAAGCTTTTACTTCATCATTATTCCCATCAGACTCAAACCCATTATCTATTTCTTCCCCATTATCTACCTTGAGTTCCTGTTCTTCCTTGACCCATTTTTCTAGTGTATCCAAAATACTATCCACTATTTTGTGAGAGTGGCTTAACACATCACTGGTATTATCTGTATTTATTTCGTCATCCATGTTGTCTGTCTGTGTATGTTGGCTGATTGTCTGTGTTTCCGTTACTGGCTGTGTTACTGTTACCGCCTGGTGAGCGCCAGTTTCCTCATAGACGGGATTTAGTTTCCCACACGCGGCCTGTTGTGTTCATTTGTGACACCACTAGATATAGTAGCATCATGACTCCCTTCTTGTCTTAATGGCATAGTATTTACTTCTCCACTTTCGTCATAGTAGTTGTTACGAAAGCGTGGTGAGTATCTACCCCTCTTCCTCTGCCACGGCTTTGGTTTCGATAGTTTGTTTTGGTGTGCCTAACTTCCATATTTCTAACGTTCACGTTTCCATTATTTTGTACGTGATTGTTAGAAGATTTGTTATTCTGCTGCACCTGCTCCTCAGCAGCAGCTACTCTTTCCACTCTTTCCAGATATTCAATAAATTTGTCTATATTATCTCTAGGGGCGGAAATGATCCTCTTCTGCCAGTACCACGGCAGCTTACCTTCTAAACCCATAATGATCATATCTGGCTTCATCTTTTCTGTCAAATGTGACAGTCTTGAAACCCACTTCCTAGCGAAATCCTTTACTGATTCACGCCCTGGGAAAAACTTCTTACCACTCCAGAATTCCCTTAACACATCATTTTCTTTGTTATGTGACCAGTATTCGTTGAGAAATGCAGACTTAAATTCAGATAAAGTTTTACATTTGATCATTACATCCGCTGACCATCGCAAAGCATCACCTGACAAATGACTTCTTATAAATGAAATTTTTTCTCTTTCTGACCAAGTGTTGGGGAGAACATCCTCAAAGTCATTCCAAAATTCAAGAGGGTGAATGTACTTATCAGGATCAAAGCGCAAAAACTGTCGACACCCTATAAAAGCGGCGTCAACTGACGTCACATGCTGTACAGTAGAATGACTAGAATTAACAGAGGTTACTCTATTTTCTAGGTTAGCAATGTTAGTATTTAATTCCTCTACTTGTGACTCTACTGCTTCTATCCTGGCAGAACATCTTTGTTCCACTGCACCACGAATTTCGGTACAGGTTTCTTTTACTTTCTCAATGTTTTTCTGACAAGTATCTACTTTAATTTGTACCTCTTTAACTTTGTCAGAGCAAAGTTTGGACTCGTTGCTCAATCTTTCGGACAACCTCACTTCCAAAAGTTCATCTGCCTCTTGATAATTTTTTTGAATTTGATCTATTTCACATTTGAAAGTACTATGCATTTTAGTTAACTGTTGCACTACTTTTACTTGAATGTCATGATGAATAGCATCTATCTTATAATTCAAACTATTCCATTTTGATTGCAGTTCTTCTTTTAGTTCTTTATTACTATCCTCAATTTTAGCCTCAATTTTATTTTCCAACCCTTTATTACTAACCTCAATTTTATTCTCCAACTCTTTATTACTATTTTCAATTTTAGCCTCAATTTTATTTTGGTTTGATTCGAGTTTGGCAAACAGTATTTGCATCCAATCCGGAGCTTCTACCTTGATACTTTGTATCTCTTGACTTGACTGAGCTGGAGATATATTGAGCTCAGTTTCACTACCTGACAAAGTTAGCAACTCTACTGGCTCCCTTTTGACTTCTATTTCACTTATTGATTGCATCCCTGCACTCTCATTTAAATTAAAGTCATAATTTACTGGTGACAAATTACGTTCTAGTTCAATATTTGAGGGATTAATGGAACCATCCTCATTAAACTCAATTCCTGATCCTGAGGATTCTTGGTCAGAGACCGGTTCCCTTCTGAAATGTACACTACTTTCCATATCTTTTAGTTTGTTAGCAGCAGTTAATAAATATTTTAAAAGTCTTTGACTTAACTTAAATGCTTGATTTCGACGAATGATGTCGTCGCGGTGTACCAGCAATCGTGATGCGACGCGTCGCGACGTATTGAAGGCAGCAGCAGCAGCAGCTGTAGCGTCGAGTACCGCCACAGGAATCGCCTACTGCAATAGCTCCAGGGGGGGGGGGGGGGGGGCAGCAAGGCACCGTTGACCGCTCGGCGCAGCCGGCAGCTGTCTCGCAGATCAGCGCAGCTCCGCGATGACGCACCGTCTTCCTTTAGTCTCAGCGCCGTCGGCAGCCGCGATCCAGCATCGTCGCCTTCCTCACCATCGTCACTAACCAACGTACAGCGGTAGACACTTATTGTTTATACACTACACCCGCCTTTACTGGTAACACTGTTCCCACACTAGTTCAATTCAGTGTCCTGTTATTGCCTACTGAGTTCGTTAATTTATACCAATCGCTTTCACACATCGAGCACTTTTATTTGCTTTTAATTCAGTTTTCCCGGCCGATAAGCACCATATGTGGGGCGGCGAAGAAGTTGTCGAATGAGTTGTTTGAATGTTCATTTCACGTAACAGACTATTGCCGATGCAACATATGTGGGACGGCGAAGAAGTCGTTGTTTAATGTTGAATGAAAGTTGAACATTGCCACCTTAAATCACGCGAGCCTGGCAACTAATTTGGTGGCCAGTCAGAAAGCGAAGGGAAACTTACTGACCTTAGTTCCCAGTCTGCACGGCCACATTCCTGTACAGCCCAGCTAAACGAAAAATATCCATAGTTCTTCACGGGATTAGGGCTGCTTCAATAAAATTTAAAGTTCCAAACAAGATTTTATTATCTTAAAGGCTCACACAAATTACTCGAAACTTCTGAAAATGCTAAAGACATTAAATATTGTTAATTCAGCCAATCGTTTAATAGTTCAGAGGCGACTTCTACAGCAAGTTCCTCCCGAATAGTTCATTACTCTAACTAACGGTGCTCTATTAATAGTTCGCAATAATGTTAAAAAAAATTAATGCTCGCCTTAAAAGTGGAGTTAGTCACCACTTGCCACGCGGAATTATACTTCACACGGACGGCACAATAACAGTTTGTTACCGAAGTCTAAACGATCCAGGACGGTGTACAGTCCTCGCGATTTTCAATGTCCGTTTACATTGCTAAGTACGCGCATGTCACAGCCCGCTATGACGTCACCCGAGGCGAGGCGCGATCGGACGTTAAGCTCGCGTGGACTAGGCGTTGGTCTAATGCGGAGTGAGCTTACTACTGCCTCTGCCGCTCTTTTTATATAGCTCCGGCGCGTACCGCCAAGAGAGCATCTGTTCTTTCCGTTCCTATGCAGATGCCTGCAGCCTACAAATGATCGCTATCTCAGGCACATAATCTTAAATATCACATTTAATAATAGCTTTACAAACTTCTCAATTTTTGTATACATACATCTGAGCAGTACAGAAGCACGTAGAAAATCTCAGCCCGCTAAAATTAAAACTTTACTCTCTAGAATTTTTACAATGGAACTAACGGTAGATTGTTACCTCTGAACCATAGCTTTATCAAGACTTGTATCAGCTGTTAATTATGCTACAAGACTAAAACTTGGTGTAGCTTTGTTAATTGTCCTATCTGATCATTGGTCTTAAAGAATTTGTTTTATCATTAAAATTTAAAGTACTTAATCTATAATGCTTATGTGCATTTTACTCACAAAAGTAGTTTTTACTAAATTACTAAAAAACTAGAAGAGGTAACTGATTGTGGTATTTCCATTATTATTATTAGGGTGAACTGAAGCATCCTACCAATTTTCAATATTGTAGCTCTATTATTTCGCGCCTCTGATTTTTCCGAAAAACGCGGATTCTGGAGTCAATTTTAGTTTTATGGTTTTGGAAACCAGCACCACTCATTAATGACTTCTTACTGCACCTTCTCACCAAATTTTGGCTTCCTAGCGTCATTATTTAGCGCCTCCTATTTTTCTTTCAAAACGTGAATTTTACGTAAACTACTAATTTTATAACATTAAGATTTGTTACCTGAAACATTATTACATAGAACTATACTTTAACAAAGTTTTACACACAAATCTTAATTTTTACTTTTATGTTAAATGTGGTGCAATACTATATGCAGGCGCGTTACGATGACGTGACGCTACTAGCAGTGAACTAGGGTAAGTCCCGTGCACTCGCTCGCCTCTGTATCTTATACATGATACAGCGCTTGCTTTGCTTCAAGTTGACGCTAAATAACGAAAAGTGTGAGATGATCCACATGAGTTCCAAAAGAAATCCGTTGGAATTCGATTACTCGATAAACAGTACAATTCTCAAGGCTGTCAATTCAACTAGGTTTAGGTGTTCGTTTTTCCCGCTCGCTGTTCGGGAGTGGAATAGTAGAGAAGTAGTATGATTGTGGTTCGATGAACCCTCTGCCAAGCACTTAAATGTGAATTGCAGAGTAGTCATGTAGAGTAGATGTGTCATGCTACACGTATAATAGTAATATTAAGTGGTATCTTAGATAACTAAAATTATGCCGAACTTCCTCTTGTACAACCTGATACGATCTCGAAGCAGTAGATATAGTTTTGAGAAGAATAGCTTCATTCAAAGATCGTACATTTTAGGTCGTACAGTACTAGCGGATTCACAGCTCATACATAAAGTGTCATTACATGAATAATTGTTTCATTATCACTTTAGGATAACTACTATTGAATATTGTGCCAATAGCATGTTTAATTTTCTCGATCACGATTGCAAAAATAGTTGGTCACTCCATAACAACTGTGTCTATACTACATTGTGGCAGCTCTCTGTATGTGTTGGCTAATGGACGTAATCATGTATACTGTTGTACTATTTTTGTGTCACATAAGCACAAGATTATGATTTATACATGTCCAAATGTACCAATGATGAAATAAAATGTTAAATGAAGCGTGAAGCTTAAAATGTAAGTAACTTGGCCTATGAAGTACATATATATGTGAAAGCTTGTAGGTAATGTATAAATCAATGTCACCATTTTACGAATGTATTACAGGTACTTGAAAATGGTTAACGTTCGAAATTGGCCAATTTCGCAGACAATACATTAAAGCCTATTTGGACCATGTTTTCATTCTCAAAACACATTGATGCTGTGGATCCCCCTACAAAAATAGCGTTTTAGAAATCAGAATTTTTTTCCATCTGTAGATCCTATATAACACCATCACTAGGGAAAATCTCTAAAGTCAATTACAATGAATTAGAATATCAAGAATTAATGTAGGATAGAACAATAAGTATCGACATGCACTTTTGTAAAACTGTAAGGGAACAGCAGACATGAGTCAAAATCGAGAAGACGTTTGTGATTACATGCTGGGGCACCGATCGTATCTATAAGGAGACCTATTCTTCATGTTTCTACTGCTTCATCATTTCTATATCAACAGGAATCTCAACGCAGGTATGAGGACAGTCTGTGGGATCACCCATTTAATCCTGTTAGATGTTGTGAAGTAACGAGCATTTCTCTCTGATTCAAGTATATGGCCGAAGGAGACAGCCTTCCAGCAACTGTGAAACAAGCGTTTGTTGTGCTGAATGAGGCCAGGCTGATCAGGCCTAAGCGCTGTAACGTGCGAATGATACAGACGAGAACCAACGTCATAGGGAAACCCCGTAGGAGACGTTTTTGTCCAGCGAGGCGTAGCAGTGTTAAATATGCCGGACCTAAGGTCGGCCATAAAGGGGAAACATTTATGTAAACTGTTTTTAATTCTACAGTAATTCAGGGAATGAAGCTTCACCAATTATAACCTACCATTTTTCTTAAATTTTCATTGTGAGCCACCGGGCCGAGTGGCCGATCGGTTCTAGGCGCTACAGTCTGGCACCGCGCGACCGCTACGGTTGCAGGTTCGAACTCTGCCTCAGGCATGGATGTGCGTGATGTCCTTAGTTAGGTTTAAGTAGTTCTACGTTCTAGGGGACTGAAGACCTCAGAAGTTAAGTCCCATAGTGCTCAGAGCCATTTGAACCATGGTGATCCCAATAAAACTTGAATATTGATAATATCTATAACAGCTTAGGATTTACTGCTAAAGTGAAATTAACAAGTTTTGTGACAAAGATCTGAATGCTAAAATCTGAACGCTCTGGTCGATTTTAACGATCAACATTTCATATAAAAGCGCATCATTAAAATGACAAACGTTGCAAACATCGACTCTGTAATTTTATTTGTTTAAAATATATAGTAAATTTCAATTATCAGTATTTTCAGTTAAGCATCAGAGCATCATTTCCTCCGCACAAAACACACTGAACGAAGACTGCGTGACACCTTATTGAGTCATTAGGCAATAGAATATTTGTTGTAAAGTTTACTGCATAATAGTTAGCTTTGTTCTTCATTTATCTATCAGAAAGCACTTTGGTGCAAGGCTACTGGCCGTGACATTCAAAGGTAAGAAGGAAATTGTATTGCTTTTATGTAAAAGAATTTAATGTTTATTATGTAATGGATAATATTGTAACTTTATTTAGAACGTGGCAGTGGTCAAGCTTTGATTATTTAAATATGTTAAAATTTAAAATAATGTAGAATAAGCAATAGGCAATCAGATGGACGGCTTCAGGGAAAGGAACTGCACTAGCCAGTTGAGCTACAATGTTCGGCACGCAGGACGGGCAGAGGGGCAGTGATGGTGAAGACGTGAAAGCGGACGGTCGGTCTTTAGGTAGCTAGGAAGTGAAACGACTTGGAAAATTTCGCGTTGTGTGGTATCGCAGGATTTAGTCTCTGAGCGGTGAGGAGCCGCGCACCTGGTGCGAACTCTAACTTTTCGCGTAGTTAACGAGATGGAGTTGTGGACTTGTATTTCCCGATGAGATTGTCAATGATCGAACTGTGTCAAATGGATATGTGCCCGAGTGTAACAGTAACTCTAAATACGACCACTTTCGCTTTTGGTTTGCTTTATGAATGAACTTCACTCTAACCAAATCGCCACTGTGTGGCCTACATCATTAATGGGTCGTTAATTCAGCTCCTGATAGTACTGTTATTGTATGTTATATAAACTTTGTATGTATCATACAATTTCGCAAACTTGCATCAGCCAAACAATTTTACCAAAGGGTCATAAATGTCTAATTTACGGCGTGTAATGCGACACATGCAGTCAGCCCCTAGACGAGTCTGAGCTAAGACGTTTCTACGAAGAGGAACTGCATGTGAGCCCGAACATCTTTGGGACGTTAATTCGCAACTGGGGGCTCGTCCGGGATCGGAATTTGGGAAGTGTTAGTTGCGGAATAAGAATCTTGCAGTGTTGGAACAGGATTGGATTTTGGAGAGTGTCAGTTGCGGAATATGAACTCCGGAAGGTTTTAGAATTTGGTTTGAATTCTGCAAAGTGTTTTCAAAAGTATTATCTGAACTTCGATAGGCAGGGTCTCTCTCAAAAGTTAATTTTGAGATGAATATTAGGTTTCTGTAACAGTTGTGAAATTACAATTGTACTTCTCACAGTTAACGATATTCTGCGGTCTAGATCCCAAGTCTGTGGCTGTTTAAGCAGTTTGCGTGGGGGCTCTCAGCTACGAATTTAGCGATAGTTGTGTGCACCGAGTTTTAGCAGTGGTTAGGAGTGATAAAAAAGTAACGTGGAAGAAAGGGCGACATCGAAAGCACGTAGTTCCAGCCAGCAGCGGCATCTTCAACGGCGATTCATTGCACAGCGGCGGTTGCAGTACCACAGCCGAGGCTACGAGATCTTCAGCGTCGGCTTCAACTGCAACATCGGCAGCAACATCGTGGCAGAAGGATACAGCAAGACAAAGCTAAGTACCTGCGCTGACAGCAAAATTACGTATCATTCTGTAGTTCAGTCGCCAATAATAGACGTCGCTGATACTAAGCAATTGGCCAGTTTTTGTGGGTTCGAAAACACTAGGGAGCCGCTTAGCCCCAAGTCCGAGCAGGTGAATTTGGGGGAGATATGATGTCGCAATTAATGCAAACGGTAAGTCGATTGGGATCCGAAATTGACTCTGTTAAAACCGATATGGCTGACGTAAATTTAAAAATTGTTTTGATTCAGTCCAAAATAGCTTCGGTTGTGAAATACGAAGTAGATAAAATTGCTAGTGGAATCGAGGGATGAAATGGGCAAAATCTGTGATGAAGTTGGTATAGTTGATTCAAAGATAGGTCAAGCGGAGTAATATTTCAGTGATAAGGTGGAGAAGTTGCAGGCAGAATTGGGAGGCAACGTAAGGAATTGTATGAATAGGGAAGGTGCTCTAATGGCTGAGACGACACAGGCTATTAGCAACTTATCCGTTGAAATAGGTAAAGGGGAGAAAGAAGTAGACAAAATAAAGGAACAAGTAGAATTTGGCATTAAAACTGAAAATAGTGAGGTTAAAAAGCAAATCAATCAAATTGAAATCTTTAGCTGCGTATCAAACCTCTACAGTGGTCAGTGTTCTGCGGATAAACTCGGGAACGGTCAAATGTTTTGGAGACCACGGGAAATATCACCCAGTAAATTTTCTAGCAACATGCAGGGATGGTTTTACATGGGAATTTCTGACGAGGCGGGGATAAAATTCGTTTATACATCTGGAAGGTGAGCCGCAATCATGGGCAAATATACACAGTGAAACGTTCACTACCTACGAAATATTTGAAACCAGTTTTGTGAACAAATTCTGGAGTGAAGCGAAGCAAACGTGACTCGAAAATGAGTTTCTGAATGGTCAAACATTTAAATACGGGAAAAGGTGGATAGGAGAATTTTGTAAACGTGAACTTGCGGGATTAATGCATGTGAAACGTCCATTGAGAGTGCTTACTGTGTAATAGGTCCATGATTAAGGAATTTGTTGCTAGAGCACTCAAGCAAATGTGATTTCGATGGATTTCTCACGCGCTGCCTGCGGTATGTAACCTATAAGAGAATCTGAGACCAAAGAGCAGTGTTGACTGCAGTAGGAACTGTGTAGCAGTTGTAGTAGTTGTTGCTAGCGAGCAGTCTGGAGTGTGAAGGTGGCTGGGCCGGTCGCGATGGAGCGATGTAGTATCAGGTAAAAGCAGCCTGGCGCACATGTCCTATTGTTATGTCAAGCCCCATGTAAATGTTTTTAAAAAATCTCTTAATAATAATCCTTCTCATAAAAAAGTAACTTTTGACAATCATTAATTTCAGTTTAAAGAATTTACTAATTTCTCCTATCCATGGTCATCCCGATTATTGCAAAGAAAAATCAGTTGTTAATTTTTATACATGACAAATCTATAGGCCAGCATTGCACTGAACTGCGCCAGAATAATTCCTTATAGGAGCAGATGTTGTTGTTGTTGTGGTCTTCAGTCCTGAGACTGGTTTGATGCAGCTCTCCATGCTACTCAATCCTGTGCAAGTTTCTTCATCTCCCAGTACCTACTGCAACCTACATCCTTCTGAATCTGCTTAGTGTATTCATCTCTTGGTCTCCCTCAACGAGTTTTACCCTCCACGCTGCTCTCCAGTACTGACACCGGTGTGTCAAACCCACCATATTGGCTCCGGACACTGCGAGAGGGCTGTACAAGCACTGATCACACGCACGGCACAGCGGACACACCAGGAACCGCGGTGTTGGCCGTCGAATGGCGCTAGCTGCGCAGCATTTGTGCACCGCCGCCGTCAGTGTCAGTCAGTTTGCCGTGGCATACGGAGCTCCATCGCAGTCTTTAACACTGGTAGCATGCCGCGACAGCGTGGACGTGAACCGTATGTGCAGTTGACGGACTTTGAGCGAGGGCATATAGTGGGCATGGGGGAGGCCGGGTGGACGTACCGCCGAATTGCTCAACATGTGGGGTGTGAGGTCTCCACAGTACATCGGTGTTGTCGCCAGTAGTCGGCGGAAGGTGCACGTGCCCGTCGACCTGGGACCGGACCGCAGCGACGCACGCATGCACGCCAAGACCGTAGGATCCTACGCAGTGCCGTAGGGGACCGCACCGCCACTTCCCAGCAAATTAGGGACACTGTGGCTCCTTGGGTATCGGAGAGGACCATTCGCAACCGTCTCCATGAACCTGGGCTACGGTCCCGCACACCGTTAGGCCGTCTTCCGGCTACGCCCCAACATCGTGCAGCCCGCCTCCAGTGGTGTCGCGACAGGCGTGAATGGAGGGACGAATGGAGACGTGTCGTTTTCAGCGATGAGAGTCGCTTCTGCCTTGGTGCCAATGATGGACGTATGCGTGTTTGGCGCCGTGCAGGTGAGCGCCACAATCAGGACTGCATACGACCGAGGCACACAGGGCCAATACCCGGCATCATGGTGTGGGGAGCGCTCTCCTACACTGGCCGTACACCTCTGGTGATCGTCGAGGGGACACTGAATAGTGCACGGTACATCCAAACCGTCATCGAACCCATCGTTCTACCATTCCTAGACCGGCAAGGGAACTTGCTGTTCCAACAGGACAATGCACGTCCGCATGTATCCCGTGCCACCCAACGTGCTCTAGAAGGTGTAAGTCAACTACCCTGGCCAGCAAGATCTCCGGATCTGTCCCCCATTGAGCATGTTTGGGACTGGATGAAGCGTCGTCTCACGCGGTCTGCACGTCCAGCACGAACGTTGGTCCAACTGAGGCGCCAGGTGGAAATGGCAATGCAAGCCGTTCCACAGGACTACATCCAGCATCTCTACGATCGTCTCCATGGGAGAATAGCAGCCTGCATTGCTGCGAAAGGTGGATATACACTGTACCAATGCCGACATTGTGCATGCTCTCTTGCCTGTGTCTATGTGCCTGTGGTTCTGTCAGTGTGATCATGTGATGTATGTGACCCCAGGAATGTGTCAATAAAGTTTCCCCTTCCTGGGACAATGAATTCACGGTGTTCTTATTTCAATTTCCAGGAGTGTAAAATGGTGATCCCTTGATGCCTCAGAACATGTCCTACCAACCGATCCCTTCTTCTGGTCAAGTTGTGCCACAAACTTCTATTCTCCCCTATCCTATTCAACACTTCACCATTAGTTATGTGATCTACCCATCTAATCTTCAAGATTCTTCTGTAGCACCACATTTCGAAAGCTTCTATTCTCTCCTTGTCCAAACTATTTATCGTCCATGTATCACTTCCATACACGGCTTCACTCCATACAAATACTTTCAGAAATGACTTCCTGACACTTAAATCTATAATCGATGTTAACAAATTTCTCTTCTTCAGAAACGCTCTCCTTGCCATTGCCAGTCTACATTTTATATCCTCTCTACTTCGACCATCATCAGTTATTTTGCTCCCCAAATAGCAAAACTCCTTTGCTACATTCAGTGTCCCATTTTCTAATCTAATTCCCTCGGCATCACCCGACTTAATTCGACTACATTCCATTAACCTCGTTTTGCTTTTGTTGATGTTCATCTTATATCCTCCTTTCAAGACACTGTCCATTCCATTCAACTGCTCTTCCAAGTCCTTTGCTGTCTCTCACCAATTTACAATGTCATCGGTGAACTTCAAAGTTTTTATTTCTTCTCCATAGATTTTAATACCTATTCCGAATTTTTCTTTTGTTTCCTTTACTGCTTTCTCAATACCCAGATTGATTAACATCTGGGAGAGGCTACAACCCTGTCTTACTCCCTTCCCCACAACTGCTTCCGTTTCATGTCCCTCGACTCTTATAACTACCTTCTGGTTTCTGTACAAATTGTAAATAGCCTTTCGCTCCCTGTATTTTACCCCTGCCACCTTTGGAATTTGAAAGAGAGTATTCCAGTCAACATTGTCAAAAGCTGTCTCTAAGTCTACAAATGCTAGAAACGTAGGTTTTCCTTTCCTTAATCTTTCTTCTAAGATAAGTCATAAGTTCAGTATTGCCTCATGTGTTCCAGTATTTCTACGAAATCCAAACTGATCTTCCCCGAGCAGATATATACGCGTTATCCAGCAACCTTATTGAGGTAAGAATTTTCAATTTATTCAGAATGATCTTTCAGGGCCATGACGCAGCACTGCTGACGTTCAAAATTTACCAGTTTAAATTCACAATCAGTTATTGAAAGGTTATAAGTGAGCCACATTTTTTTTATTGAGTGATTAGTCACATTATATTATTGGGAGGTTACGCTAAGTTTCAGTGTTATAGTTATATTGTTTTTACAGTTGGGAGGTTATTATACATATTAATTTTTTGTGGGGAGGTTACAACTGAAATTACGAAGTTGAAAGGGCGGTTACCGGAAAATTTGCAGTGGGATATAGTTCTAGCAACTCAACGTACGAAATTAGAACGGGCGTTGAAATTTAAACCGCAAAGTAAGCACACAAATAGTTTTCAGAGTGGAAATCATAGCTACAGTCCGAGTAATTACGATGAAAGACATCCAGATAGTGAGCAACGGAATGCAAACAGCAGTTTTGGTAAGGGAAACGGTAACAGGAACACAGCCAATGATAAATTTCATAGGGCTAATGGGAACGAATACTTTCGAGACCGGGACCGACACCAAAAAGTAGATTTGAGGGACCGGCAGCTGGCGAAATGAACCAGCCTAATGGGAGATCAGGAAAGTAAGTTTCGTCGCATCTCAGGTCCGGAGGTGGCAAAATAAACCGGCGATGAACAGGACGCGAGTAAATGGAAATGTGATAGGTGTCAATAAATCAGCAGAAAGTCGTCAGAATTTTGAAATGAAATCAGTAAGAGATAAAAATTAAACAGATAAATTTTGAAATCAGATCATACGTTTTATGAACGTGAGACGAAAGAGTGTGTGAATGTTAATACAATGAAAGATTCTATGTGCCAAAAGGAGGCTGAGGTGGAGCTGAATTTGGTGGAGGTAGATGGTATAGGAAAGTCTAAAGAGGTACTAACCAGCGGTAACGATTGTAGTGATGAAGCTGGTGATGTTGCAAGTGATATTGTGAAGCAGAAAGTTGCTAAGGAGGTTGATAAGGGTGGCGTAGCATTAGTGTCGTCAGCTGTTGATTAATTTGGATGTGTATCGGTGGATATTGATGAATTATTTTTGAAGATACTAATGATGTTTTATGTGCTGAAGTTACGAAAGATGATGCTCCTGGTATTGATACTTCAGAGGAATAAATCTGTGCGTATATTTCTACTAATGGAGGTGAATCGAAAATTTTGGATGGGTCTGTGGATCTTGAATGTTTGTTTGAGAATGAATGTTGACCTGAATTTCACGCGAGATCTGAATTTAATGTGTTACAGGAGCTTGTAGGACAGATAAAGGTATTATGCTCAGATTTAAATCAAAACGTAAAGGAATTTAATGGTAATGTTGACTCTGAAATTACATGATGCTGTATCTACAGATTATGTGATATAACGGCAAAGGATGGTGAAACTATGAACGGTTCTTATATTGGTGATTTGTCGACATAGGTAAATGGGGTTTTATGTAGCGAGTTGTATGATGTACCGGCGGCTGTTGAAAATACTGTTTGTGAAGGTGTTTGTAATGACATGGAACTAAAAAGTAATGATATATTTCATGATAATGATGTTGTAACTACCACCGTCGAAAATTTTAAGGGAGAGTACAGTGAGTTTGAATCTCATATAGAAAGTAATATTTGGACAGAATGCTATCTTAAGGAGGAATGTGATTTTACTGTAACTGATTGACGATGGTACGGTACAACATTAAGAATCTTTTGATGGAGGACAACCCGATTTCGCACGCCATAATTACACATGATTGGGATGAAGAGAACAATATGTGTGACAAGATAAAGGAAACGGTAGAAGCAGTCACGGGTATATCGGAAGTAGAGAAAAAGGATTGATGTGAATTGTTGTCCCGTTATGAGGACATATTTTCTGATCGTACCGATAAAGTAACAGACTTCGAACACTCCATTAAAGTGAAGCCGCAATGTCTCCCACAGTTCTCAACAGTTTTTCCCTTTCAGTTCCGCAGCTCAACTCTGCTTCTGAAAGAGTAGAAAAAAATATCGCCGTCTGGGAAGTACTTTAAGATCTACCAATGAAATATCCACAGTCTTGGACATCTGCCGAAGAATGACTGTTTGACCAAAGCCTCAACAGTTAGTCTCCTGGTAATTTATGGCCAAGGACATTGAGGTCTGGTTGAACCAGAGTACCAGTGGGTGGCGATTTTGAAAATTACGGCAAAGGCAAACGAGAAAGCATAAAGAACAATCAGTACAATTGTGGCGCCACGTAAGGTACGTTATTGTGGAGACTTGCCAAGAAAGAAGAATCTTGGAGATACGGAGGAGGGAGGGTGTTCAGTTTGTGTGATCGTCTAGTACGTGGTATGTATTTCACAACATATTACTGTAACATTGTTGGTATGCACCATATTTTATTTTCTGTACTATTTAACTACGGTTTTTGTTTCTGGCGTCTAATCATAACAGTAACAAAATGATTCTTCCAAAGTTTGGTTATTCGAACAAAGAGTGCAGATACAACATTCGTGGACCGCTTCTAAGGAACTTTTTCATATGTTGCCAATTTGAAGGGTATTGTGTGAAAATAGACCTAGGCACATTTGCTTCACTACCTACAAATAATATCATCATCGACCACAGTGGCCGTTCTCATATGAAAACCATAATGCTCCTGTCATGGAGTTTCTGAACAATGTGTACGTACAACAGCTTTCAGTAGGTGAGACATGACCAAGAAGCGAACGATGTGTATCGCCATTACCTTAACGGCCAAGACGTGCCTCCAAAAAGCCAGCAGGAGTTATGAAATGTGATTTGTTTCCGACGATAGAGAAGCAGTAAAGTATCTCTAGCGTTGCTGGGAACTTGCAACGTTCCTGCTTTATTGGACGGGAAAAGTATCTGACCTAAACAATATTTTTCCACTAAATAATGCTTTCTGTTCACAGAATCCGCAGTTGGTCAGGTAAGGTTAACAGTTTAAGAGAAAAACTATATAAAGAACCCGTGACCCTATAAAAACGTAAACGGGTTATAATTGATTTCAAAACAGTAATTAGTTGCTGTTAATTGTTCAATCTATGAAACATTACAACTAATTCAGATTTCGAAGCAGTCTTCAGACGGCAGTTGACACTTTTCTGATAGCAAGACGTCGATGTTTTCCAGTTATGGAGAACGTATGATGACGTAGTGGTCGCCCACAGTACTGACCGATTCAGAAAGATGATTTTACTATGTTATTTTTTACAGACGTAATTACGAGTAGGAACAACATAATCAGCTCTTTTAGTGCACCCGTGAATTATTTTTCAGAAGTGGATCCTGTGATGTCGTCAATCATATGACCACACTCCCTCCTGAGAGATCGATCCGCCGGATGCGATTCTCTCGATAAACGGAACAGAAGAACGGTCGTGTTAGCCAAAGAGTACACAGACCATCGCAGTACATATGCTCGCCGCGAGGCGCCGCTAGGCCACTTCATGTGCAGCAGGAGAGTAGTGCAGTTGTGCCGGTCTACAGTTCGTAGCCGCCCTCAGTGGACAGCCAGGGCCGATGTTAGTCATCGTCTGCAGCTCAGTCATTGCTGCCTTCAAGCTTTTGTAACTCCGCTCCTAGTCAGTCTTCAAATTCACCGGAGTCGACATTCAAGATTACGAGATATTAATTCGTCACTGCAAGATCTGTGACTTGTATATTATGTCATTCTACAGACGCTTAGTCTAGTCGTGTCTTCGATGATTGTCAACCAACTGATCATGGACTACAGAAAAGTTAAGTAATAAATACTTTCTTATTTTGCACTTCTGCTAATTAATTGTGTTTTTTTGTTGTAGCTACCAAGCAGTTTTGCATAGTAGAAGCCACGTTTCCACCTCCTTGGTACCTCATATTTGCCACCTCATGCTGATGGGCTCGATTATGGTGGAAGATCGAGAGCCATCAGAGACAAAGGCTCTAAAAATACAAGGGATTTGACAAAGACCTGGAAAAACCATAACCGCAACAAATTACCATGCTTAATACGATGTAGGAAAATTGATCGATTTCAAAACAGCTTTCAGACTTCTCGATGGATAACTAGAGATTGTGTATGGTTTTCATTGGCAATCTTGTACCATTCTGCCAGCAACGTATAATCTCATTTTGTTATCACCAGATTTTATCGGATTTCTTACCGACGTAAGGACTGGTGTCAAAATTAAGTCTTCCTTTCAGCAGACCTGGGGACACCGCCCGAGAAGCGGACCGTATGGATTTAACTGTAGGCGTGGGCAGCCATGGTCGAGTGGACTGTCATTACGAACAGTGGACTAACTGAATGGTTATGGTATGGCACGCGGTATTGGTTTGCTTTTAGGGCTGTCTGTCCAGGCTGTTCCTGTAAAGCGACACTGGAGACAGCCACGTAGCCTATGTTAATGTGTGACCGTACAGGGTTATACAGGCCTTCTGTGACAAATGGCGGTTAGCTCTCTTCCTTATCTAATCAGTGGTGTGTTCGCTCGGCCAGCGACATATTGGTAAGTCAGTGCATTATTGCAATAGTATTCGGTGTAGTGCACATACTTTTAACCTATTATCTCCCCTTGTGTGTAAATAAACTTAACTGTGTCCCAGAAATATTTTTTTTGTTTATTGTGTTCCAGTGAATCGGCTCCTAATATAAATTTTAAGTTACGAAAGAAGTTTTAATATCTTTTTGGCCAGTAGTGGTACCCAGAGGTGTTTTGGTATTCGGCACATCTGGGAGACTAGTGAGATGTTCTCTTGGCTAAAGCTGCCTTAGAAGTCAGGCGGAGGGTACAGTTTTTGAAAAAAGTTCCATGTTTGAAAAATTAATGTTAAATCTTGCCGGCCGATGTGGCCGAGCGATTCTAGGAGCTTCAGTCTGGATCCGCGCTGCTGATACGGTCGCAAGTTCGAATCCTGCTTCGGGCATGGATGTGTGTGATGTCCTTAGGTTAGTTAGGTTAAAGTAGTTCTAAATTGTAGGGGCTGATGACCTCAGATGTTAAGTCCCATAGTGCTCAGAGCCTTTTTTGAACTGTTAAACCTTGTTGTGTTCAGAGCTACGCTCCTTGCGTAATTTGACTTAGTTGTATTTTCAAAGGGTTTTAATAAGTGTATTTTTTTTTTTTTGCTGATGGCAGTTGGAAAACTTTCAACATGCAAGAACTTGCAGAATTATTGAAGGAACTGCTGAACTGTTGTGGACATTGCGTTGAATAATGCAAGTTTAAACTGTGGAACATGCATTTGCTGAATATGTGTTGTAAAATTAATTTTCAGAATATGTTTCATAAAAATTTTAAGTGGAATGGACCACTTACAATTTAACCCAGTCCTACCGCTCGCTTTTTCTGCACTATTATCTGCATACACAGAATAATACATAAAAAGTTAATATTTACGAGCACATTGGTTCATATAACACGCAAAACAAATTCCAAAAGGACATTATTTAGTTTGGAGAGAATTTAATTAAATAACAAGCAACAGAATAACTGTTTCATTTCTTTGTTTTGTAAATAAAAATGCCTTTTTCTTGCTGCAGTGCAACGAGAAAAGACGGTTTTTATTCACACAATAAATATTTTTGTTCTTACTGCTCAGGTCAGGAGCTCACCTCCGAGGAATCTTCTCAAGGGAAGTGCGAGGGCATGCTTCGCACCAAACAGTAGAATTGGGTATTTTATTGTCAGAATGCTACGGATGTAAGAGGGAAAATGGAAATTTCCAGAAATTCTCCTGAAAGGAGTATGTGATGCGACTGGCTCGTAGATTCGTAGCCTTTGTAGTGGGAGGTCATACTTTTGTACTGCCACTGGAATTTGTCACATAAGTCGAAATGTAGACATCATGTATCTAGCAGAGAACGGGCGTATGGAGTGATCACACTTACGTTCCGGGAACGATCGAAAACACTTTCTGCCGGGGATCTATATAGGGACTTCGCTGGTGAGATCCACAGCAGAGAATCTCGTGATTAGATGTTGAGAGGGGTTTATTCTTTCACAAGGAGCACGTGGGTTCATTTCTCTGTCAGCAGAGTTGTTATTTCGTTCACTCAAGTGATGCTTATTTACCTCTCTGTGGGATCTGACAAACATTGAAGTGCTTCTTTATGGAAGAATATTTGAGTCTAATTTCTGTTCCCAGCCAGTGAGTAAACTGAAAACTTGACTCATTTTTTGTTTCCTACACTGAGGTAATTTCACCCCTAGGAGATTTTGGTGACATACTGCGTCTACTCTGTAGACAGAGACTTACAGGTATTCCACGCGTCAACTGCACAGCGGCCAACGCTTAAATGAACAGATCATCGGTGCATTATAACTGCTGTCCGTACTTCAATAGGCAATATGTATGAGCAGTTTAGTTAACTGGAAGTAGACACTAGTGATAAATGTGTTGAGCTCCATTTACTCGTCCACTGAACTTTTTTCTAAAAGTGCCAGTCAGGTGGCAGGTCTTCTGTTTCTCACCGATAATCAGTATCAGTCAACTTTGTGTCCATCTATTAAAGGTGGAAACGGAGGAAGCATACTAAAGTAAGTCAAACATATGTTCTGCCTATGTCGAAATTACATTTAGGGTAGAATATGTCAGTGTGTAATTTATATTTACACAGTTCTTTGCACTCTACATGTTTTCTGAGACTAAATCATTTATAGTATCCATATTGTGATTTATTGTAGTAGCTTACCCATAGCGTAATTAGTTCGATTTTCAGGACAGAAGTGACTAAAACCACAACATGAGTATTTTTCAATATCTCTTTCTAAATGAATCAGCAAAAACATGATTAATTAGTTCATTTGAAGAAGCGAGAGAATATACTACAATATGATAACTTTAAATAACAAGAATTAGCACAAACATCCTTTACTAAAATTTATTGAATTATAAAGATTCTAAAACACGGAAGTCCATATATTGTAGATGGAATTTCATGTGGAATAGCTCTAACATAATAAGTAATGTCCTCAGTGATGAATGTAATACACTACTGTCACAGGAATTTTTCCAGAAAGATTAAAATAATTTATTGTTTAACCTCTTTGTAAGTAAGGTGACAAGAAAGACTTAAATAACTATCGTTCGAGTTACAGACTCGAATCTTTTTCCAAAATATTCGAAAAAGTAATATACTGAAAAATAGTCTCTCATTTACGTAGAGACAGTTCCCTAAGCAGTTTGGATTCCCGAAGGTTTCTCAGCTCACTCACACATTCACACACAATTATATCAAACCTTAAATAAGAAAATATTTCCAGTACGTTTATTTTCTGATCTTCCAAAGGTGTCTTATCGTGTAAGCAATGTTAGTGTCTTAGAAAAACTTTCTGGACTTTACAAAGAAATGCTTAAAGTTTGGAAAGGTAGAAAGTTTTAGTGATGGGGGAGAAATCACAAAGGAAGTCACACTGAGTTCAATTTTCGTTCCACTCCACTCCATTCCATTATATATGTGTGTGAAACTTAACATTCAACAAGCAGAATTGGTACTTTTAGAAGGTAATATTAGTGTTATAATAAAACCCAATGGAGGGGAAGCAACATAAGAAATTATAAACGCTGTTTTTCATATAATTGTTAAGTGGTTTCCAAATAGTAGACTCTCGCTAAATTTTGATTAAAACACAGTATATTGAATTATGTACCACAAACAAAGGCATACCAGATATAGACTCACCATATGAACAAGAATTAGTAAATAGTGCAGAATGCTCCCAATACTTGCATGTAATTACTAATGAAAACTTGTACTGGGAGAAATATGTTACTGAATTCCTCAAATAATTAAGTTCAGTTGCTTTTGATTTTCATCTAATTTCTATTCTGGAAACAAAGAAATCAACCTCCTGACATGATTTTCACATTTCCACTCAGTAATTTGGTATTGAACAATTTTCTGAGGTAACTCATCACTTACGAAGAAAGAATTTCCACAACACAGGGTAAGAATAAATGTAGTGTTCACCAACGGTAGTCATGTAGGTACCTCTTCAAGAAGTTAGGCATTTTTTACTGCACCAGCACAACGAATACATTCGCTAGTGAATTTTGTCATAAATAATCTATTACAGTTTGAGGAGAATAGTGACAACCAGACCTACAACAATAGAGGAAAAAAGACCCATACTCCCCATTAATGGCTCCAAAAGGAGTTCAATACGCTGCAACAAAATTTCATCATTTCGCCAGTAACATAAACTGCCTTACAGGTAGCAAGACAAGTTTTGATTCTAACAAAATAATTACTCCTGAAGAGTCCCATGGACGAACTTTTATTTAAGAAATTGTAACGTGATAAAAAAAATCGTTTTATGTGTGGTCGTATGAGTAAGATTAACAAATAATTTATTCATGAATGTTAACATTACTCATGCATATGTATCCTGAAAACAGACTCGTTCAAATTATATGTAACAAACTAGCTAAGCTTGAGATTTTGGTGTGTTTCAATGTAGTTGGCTTGTGTTTGTCTGTTCATCAGCCAAACCATTAACGTCTTTCTATGCTTTAAATATTTCCTTTAATTTTCTCTTTTGTTTTCGAAAGCTTTATAACTGACAGCAAATATGGTTTTAGAATGTCCGAATTTTTATGTGCGTGTGTGTGTGTGTGTGTGTGTGTGTGTGTGTGTGTGTGTGTGTGTGTGTGTTTGTGTGCGTGCTGTAGTGTAATTATATAATTATATATTGCTTTTGTGTGTGTGTCACAGTCCTTCTTACAATCTTTTAAACTGTAAAATTGTTGACTCAGACTTATTACACCCTACACTTCAGTGTGCTCATTAATTGATTATTATTATTTCCTTTTATTGAAGTTACGTTATCGTGAAGATATGATACTTCTTACCAAAGTAAAAAATTTTTGAATATGATCTCTTTTTGTCTCAGGGTTTGAAACCTTTGGGTTCGAATGTATGTACAGTAATTAGTAGCACACTGGTTTGTGTATTTTAATGGCATTAAGTATACGTAGTTGTAGCTTTCTCTGGACTGGCTCTTACGTGAACAAAATAACGTACTCGACATTAATGGCCCAGTACGGCAAAATTTACATTAGAAAATGAAAGTAATGACGGAAATGCTTTACTACTTTCATAAATTTGTAAACTGAGTATGTTATCTTAATAGTATCTGGGCTGGAAGGGCCCTCGTTACCAAAAATAGACGGACAACAACATGGTAACGTAGTAACCAATTAAAGTTTCAATAACTGTAGAAAATTTTTCTATAAATACAAGATGGTTTCAATAGTAACAAACCTCATTTTTATACTGTAACTGGCTTAGATAAAATGATCAGTTATTACAATTATTACAGACTCCTTAATATAGAATGTTAGAAGAGTGTGTCTTCCTACGTTAGCAGCATTACTTGAACGAGGTCTTGTCTTTTATCAGACAAATGAAAATTAACAAAGTATATATTGTCTTCTTTAATCATTGTCTACATAGAAAATAAATCGTGGTTTTTGTCTTTGTTTTTTTCACTCGATACCCTTCACATGAAACAATCTAAATGTTTTTCACATACTACATAAAAATATTAAGTCCTTCAAGTATAAACATAGGGAAAAATACGCGAGGAGACAGCACCGGCTGTTGTGCAACCAAAGGAACTCGTCATAATCTTCATATCGTTCTGATCGCGTTTGAGAGTTACGTAAACGTTAGACCGATCAGATAGCATCAGGTATGCCCTTTTCCATATAGGTTGTTGTACAACATTGTGGTCACGATCAATATTTTTACATTATCGGTAATTGTACTGCTATTTTTATCTCCTGTTACTACTCACTTGCTACCAATTAAAAGTTTACATTTAGTGGTCTTTAACGTTTTCTTCTCTTCTTGATTCTGCATTATGGCTTTATCGTATTTCTTAATGTCCTTTGTCATTTCTTTTCTCAGAGTATACCAGAGCTCAGAATAATTTTTTATAACAGCCTAGTTTAAATTTTCAAACTCTTTTTTGCTCTCACAGACATCTGATTTGAACAGCATCCTTACAAAGACCGCCGACAAGCTGTAAACTTGAAAACTAAATTATGCATGATGCTCTCTTCTTTGTGCAGCTTTCTACTGCAAACTACCAGATCTTTTTACTTGTTCACTTGCAATTCATGACGATTTTTCTTTTCTTGTAGTATTTTTTTTATTTCTGCTGTTACACATATCGCAATCTTTGCATTACAGAAGCAGACAGAATAGTTTAGGGTATTTTTGACAGAAGTATGGTATCCTTGCTCCATTGGTGAAACTGGAGTCCGTCGTCGTCTTCTTTCGATCTGGATGTTCTTGAAGAACGAATTCATGATCGGCAATGTGCTGTACTCAGCATGAAGTATTCATCATTGTGTATTCCTCTTTATATGCATTGATCATGGTATTAAAATCACCGACTAACAGTTGAAACCTGGAATTCCTTCCTTTTTCATGGAATTCCTGAAGACGTTAGCAAAAACTTCCTTTATTTGCGCTTTGAACCTCTATTACATCCTTAAGACAAATTAAGAAATTTTACTGCTCGTACTCTCTATTGCCGAAACATGGTCGACAGATATTCTTGTTTACAAGGAATCTTATTGATTTTGCTTATCCATTCTCTTATTAGAAGAAATAAAACAAATATCCAGGTTCCAACAGACTGCATCACCTATCCGGCGTTATTTCTCAGGTCAACAACGCTACACTTAATTGTTTCCTGTTCCACTTTGATTTCTCCCAGTCTTTCATTACCAAGATTGGATCCGCCGAATACATACTGATGTAAGATATAAAATTTTAAGGTTTTATGATAAAATGATTTTTCATTTCAGGGTCATAAAAGCAGATCTCACGCATATATATAACTTACGCAGATAAGCTCCATTCAATTAAGGAACCGCTACGTTGCATGTCAGTGAGCTTGTTTCTCCGTATCCGTCTTCGCCTAACGAAAATGTACATTACAGTAACAAAATTTTGATCTATATGGGTGAACTATAAATTCAGTGTACATGAGAATGATGTCGAAATGGGTTATTTGTGGGGTTTTTATTTAACATGAACGTCATCAACCTTAGAGTAATTATTACGAAATATAATTACGGTTAACAAACAAAAACGAGCTCTTCTTTCTCCAATTACAATTTATTAATGTAAGAGCTTTTCTACGTGAAATTAAAAAGTATCCTCAGAATAAATACAATACGTAGTTCATTAAACATTAAAACTTTGTCTCAGCCAACAAGCTCTCTCCAGATATTCTGCTTTAGGCGTCTTTCTCTCTATCTAGAAACCAGCAAGTTTGTAATACCCCGAGCTACAATCCCAAGCCGTGGCGCTTGTTTCTGCACTCGAAACAGGGAAGACATACATAAACTCACTCAGATAGAGAGGAGAGGGAGGACAGGGAGATAGGGAGATAGGGGTAGGCAAGGGGTGACAAATTGCCTAAATTACGCTTTTTTTAGAAAAAATATAGGCACAGTCAGTTTAATTCAAAGGTATTGCATTGAGCTATTAGGTATACTACCGCCAATGGAAATGCTTATCTTATAAAAGGAATCGAAATATCTCAAGGATCATTGTCAGAAAATGTGCTCAAGATTGAGTCAGTTTTGTAACAAGAGTATTCGGCAACTGTTAAATTAATCACTGAATTCACACCTAGATGTTCAGACGTATCACTAGCACTTCTTGTGTATCTAATGATGGCATCCTTGAGAATTTTAAACCGTGCGTCAGACATTTTACGCAAAGAGAAGCGTGCAGTAGTAAACTGAGGACGCAAAATGGTCGATGCAGAATAATACCCCTGTGTAACGATCTGTAATAACAAAATACCTTAAAAAGCGGTAATATTTCCATAGGTGATCGTTATTAAGACTGGTACTGAGGAAAGAGAAACTTAATTTTCCATTTAAGCTTCCATTTCATTTCTTCGAACGCACTTGGTAATGGCTACTAAATCATCTTTCAATAAGCAAAGAACTACAGTTACAAAATTAATGTCCCCGTCAAAGAACGGAAAATTACTGCTGCCCAGGCATTTAGATGATTAGCAAGAACTCTCTGCACTGAGATGAAATGTTTTCCAGATAATTACGAAAGTCTTAATTTAATCTCACGTTTCTGTCTTAGATACTTAAACAAGGTTTAAGCTGATTCGCAACAACAATTGTTGATAAAAGTACCTGATTTAAATGTTAAGGAAATGCTTTTCCTATACAGTTTTCGTGGCGACGTTATGCAAAAAAGTGCTGTTAATTAACGACTAAATCTTGCACACATGTTTTTAACTTTCATTTAATACGAACATTTTACATACAGCTGTTAGTGTTTGTAAGGCCCTTTGCAAGACGAGGTAGCCTTTACTCACGGTTTATACACTAATGGCCATTATAATTGCTACACCAAGAAGAAATGCAGATGATGAACGGGTATTCATTTGACAAATACATTACACTAGAACTGACATGTGATTACATTTTCACGCAATTTGGGTGCATAGATCCTGAGAAATCAGTACCCAGAACAACCACCTCTGGCCGTAATAACGGCCTTGCTACGCCTGGGCATTGAGTCAAACAGAACGTGGATGGTGTGTACAGGTACAGCTGCCCATGCAGCTTCAACACGATACCACAATTCACCAAGAGTAGTGACTGGCTATTGTGACGAGGCAGTTGCTCTGCCACCATTGACCAGACGTTTTCAATTGTTGAGAGATCTGGACAATGTGCTGGCCAGGGCAGCAGTTGAACATTTTCTGTATCCAGAAAAGCCCGTATAGAACCTGCAACATGCGGTCGTGTAGGGTTTCGCTGAAGGGTAGAGCCACGGGTCGTAACACATCTGAAATGTAACGTCCGTTGTTCAAAGGGCCATCAATGCGAACGAGAGGTGACCGAGACGTGTAACCAATGGCACCTCATACCATCAGGCCAGATGATACGCCAGTCTGGCGATGACGAAAACACGCTTCCAATGCGCGTTCACCGCCATGTCGCCAAACACGGATACGACCATCGTGTAGCTGTAAACAGAACATGGATTCATCCGAAAAATGACGTTTTGCCACTCGTGCACCCAGGTTCGTCGTTGAGTACACCATCGCAGGCGCTCCTGTCTGTGATGCAGCGTCAAGGATAACCACAGCCATGGTCTCCGAGCTGACCGTCCATGCTGGTGCAAACGTCGCCGAATCGTTCGTTCAGATGGTTGTTGTCTTGCAAACGTCCCCATCTGTTGACTCAGGGATCGAGACGTGGCTGCACGATCCGTTACAGCCATGAGGATAAGATTCCTGTCATCTCGACTGCTAACGATACGAGGCCGTTGCGATCCAGCACGGGGTTCCGTGTTACCCTCGTGAACCCACCGATTCCGTATTCTGCTAACAGTCATTGGATGTCGACCAACGCGAGCAGCAATGTCGCGATACGATAAACCGCAATCGCGATAGGCTACAATCCGACCTGTATCAAAGTTGGAAACGTGATGGTACGCATTTCTCCTCCTTACTCGAGGCATCACAACAATTTTTCACCAGGCAACACCGGTCCACTGATGGTTGTGTATGAGAAATCGGTTGGAAACTTTCCTCAAGTCAGCACGTTGTAGGTGTCGCCACTGGCGCCAACCTCGTGTGCATCCTCTGAAACGCTAATCATTTGCATATCACAGCATATTCCTCCTGTCGGTTAAATTTCTCGTCTGCAGCGCGTCATCTTCGTGGTGTAGCAATTTTATGGCCAGGAGTGTACCTCGAAACTGTTACATAACGTGCTGCTGCAGTACTAGTATTATATTCGGTTAATGTAAGAACGACGTGATTCAGGTAGCCACAAAAGGGTCGTTAAGTTTACCATTCTGCTGATACTACCAACGGCCCTGCCGTAGTGGTAAAACTGGTTCCTGTCAGATCACCGAAGTTAAGCGCTGTAGGGCTTGGCTGGCACTTGTGTGGTCACCGTCCGGTCTTAACGACAGCTGTTGGCAAGCGGGGCGCTCTCAGCCCTTGTGCGGAGAATTGAGGAGCTGCTTGACTGAGAAGTAGCAGCTACGGTCACGAAAACTGACCCTGTCCGGATGAGAGGTGTGCTAATCACATACCCCTCCCTATCCACATCCAGTAACGTCTGTAGGCTGAGGATGACACTGCGTTCGGTTAGGAGCGTTAGGATCTTCGGAGACTTTCTGGACCGGCGTTGGGTTCAGACCGTTAGGGTCTTCCGAGACTTGATGGGAAGGAGTTTTATTCTACTGATGCTGCCAACATCACCAACTGTTTCTTACACAGTTTTTTTTTCAATTTGAAGTGTTCAGTTGACTTCCTTTTATCACAGGTAGTCCGATAAAGAAGGCCTAGCAGCCTACTGCGTGTTTTTTTTTATGACAGTGAGTGTTTGGATTTGGTGTACATTAGCATGTACCATGATGTCAGTCAATTTACCCAATTTCAGTATTTTTTTGTTACTTTGCATTTTTAATCAATTTTATATAAATGTATTTCATTTAACGTGAACCACTAACAATTCAATGCCGGCCGGTGTGGCCGTGCAGTTCTATGCGCTTCAGTCTGGAACCGCGTGACCCCTGCGGTCGCAGGTTCGAATCCTGCCTGAGGCATGGATGTGTGTGCTGTCCTTAGGTTAGTTATGTTTAAGTAGTTCTACGTTCTGCGGGACTGATGATCTCGGATGTTATGTCCCATAGTGCTCAGAGCTATTTGAGCCATTTTTAACATTTCAAATTTGACATTAATGACCGCGCTGTCATGCATTACTGGACCAAACATCATAAACGTAATTATACTACATTATGTCATGCTTACTATGAACCCGCGAGGGAAGCCGAGAGCGCTAACGCACTGCTTCCTGAACTCGGGTATGCGCGCCGGCCCCGGATCGAATCCGCCTAACGTATTAACGACGTAGGGCCGGTGAGCCGGCCGGCCTTGATGTGGTTCTTAGGCAGTTTTCCACATTCCCCTAGGTGAATACCTGACTGGTCCCCTTGTCCCGCCTCAGTTACACGATTTGCAGAGATTTGCAACACATTCGCCTTCTTCCATGGCTTACATTAGGCACAGACAGCTTGGGTACACTACTTCCTTCCCGGGGGGTATGGGGTGGCGGCAGGAAGGGTATCCGGCCACCCCTTAACCTTACCATGCCACATCCGATTAACCATGGCCGAACCTGCGTAACTGTGGGACAAGGCTCAGACAAAGAAAAAGAAGAAGAAGGAGATGTCATGCTTACTATGAGGGGGGAGGGAGGGTGCGAGTCTTCTGTTGGGCATAGGTCAAAGACTTTAGCCGATAAATGGCGAAATGCAGGTGTACCAATACTTTGTAGATAAGAAAACTCACTGCTCTGGGGAAGGAGGGTTAGTTCTAAGGATATGGCAATATGTTTTGACTTAAATGCCTCGGAAGTCGCCTTTTCATTCCGGTTCCCACCTTTTGCTCTCCCATAATTTTGATTTGAGACTGCCGTAGGTTAGCAACTGATGTAGATTTTTGTTGACTCGGACAACAACTCATTCGGATAGTATTTCCTATTGTCTTTTGATCCATGCTGCTTATAACGTGTCAACGGATAAAGATTTCACAAAAGAACATGGTGACCATTAATTACATATATTTGTCTACCTACTTTCATAATTTGAACTGATTCACATAGGCCTGACATAGAAGGGGCACGAGTAAGAAAACTCACAAAAACGTGTTGTTGCACGTAAAATCCGATGGACACAGCATTTTCGAAAGCGAGTTTTTCAATTTAACCGTAAGAATACAATTTTTTATTTGTGTGACTCACTTTAAACCGTTCCCAAGATTTCAAATCACATAAGAATGAATTTTGCGTATTACATTCAATTTCACTTTAAACCACCGTATCTCGACAACGGATAGAGCTCATGGCTTAAAAAGAAACTAGTTTTGACATCAACTGTGTATTCACCTTGGCCTAAAATTTGAACCGAATCGTACGGTTTTGAAGCACAGAAGTGGCAAACTTCAAGAATCTTCCAGAAAAATAAGATATTTGCATATTTTTGCACTTCTGACCCAAGTCAGCCAGTAGGTCGGAAGCAGCTCGCACGCAGACAGAGAATGCTTTCGTCAGTGTTGTCTCGGCGGTTGACGTCACGGCCAGCTCACAGCCACTGTGGCGGCATGTGTCACCTGTGCACGTCTGCTGCACTGCCAAGCGGCACCCAAACACGGGTCACGTGAATGCACACGGGATCACGCCATCGCCCCCACTGCAGCAGAGGCTACGTACAGAGAAGGAGTCTACTTGCAGGAATAGAGCTGTGGACTCACGTAAAAAGGAAACAACCTCACTCTTTTCAACATCCTAATGAATCCGATTATTATGATAATAAAGCTAACACTGATCTGTTCACAATAATTTATTCTTAGCCCTTTTTTCCCCATTCAGAACGAATCCTACACTTGTTATACAACTCTCTGATACCATTGACAGCATCTTACAAACAGATGACATGAAATCCCGATTTCCTAGTTCACTTCATTGACACACAGTGTATCTAGATTAAGCATTTTTATTTTCCTTTCCAGATTTTCAAACTTACCTACAATATGCTCGAGTTTAACGCTCCAACTATAAGAATTTTACTCTTTCATTGGTTTTTCAACCTATTTCTCACGGTACTAAATGGATAATTAGTCCCAAACGATTCTAGGTGCTTCAGCCTGGAACCGCGCGACCGCTACGGTCGCAGGTTCGAATCCTGCCTCGGGTATGGATGTGTGTGATGTCCTTAGATTTAAATAGTTCTAGGTTCTAGGGGACTGATAACCTCAGCTGTTAAGTCCCATAGTGCTCAGAGATATGTGAACTATTTTTGAGTCCCAAACGCTTAGCTACTGAAGTGATCCATTGCCCTTTGCATAATGGTGCCGTTGACAACTGCCGACTGTCCCCTCTTTAAGGGGAAGGGGGGGGGGGGGCAGAGAGAGAGCGCAAATCTATACTAAAACTGCAAACCAGTTGTATTCGTCTGTTTGCCAGTTTGAACATGCTAATCTCCAAAAGCACTATAGGAATTTTCATGCGATTTTCACAGGTAACTCGATCGCAGCTTGGGGCAACATATAGGCTTCATTTCATCAAAATCAATTCAAGGAAAAAAATATATCGTAATATAACGTTACATAGGGATACACGTTTGCTCTTTGAAAAGGCTGTTCAACATTTGACGTTTGAAGTGTGATAAAGCTTTTATTGGCTGATACGTTGCATGTAATACGATTTAGTGTAATGAATACAATGCTTATACAATTCTCAATGTGTGTAATCCATATTTACATGTTAAAATGCGGATGCGACATCGATGAAACTTGGTACGGAGATAGCCCGAACCCTGAGGAAGAACATAGCCTACTTTACAAAGTAATGGGTGTTCACCACTAGCTATGCTTACCGGTTCAGACAGATACGTGTGAGCAGCTGACATAACTGCACGTACAAACAGCTTACTTACCGTTACTCATCATAAAGAAACTACTGATAAACAATCGCAGCCGCAGATAACAGTTAGTTCTGAATACAACATTTGGTAACCAACAAGTTCGTGAGAACAAGAGTAAACAAGATCTTCATTCAACTTCCTGTGGAAATCGGGGTCATTAGCGATGAGGCATAAGCTATGGATGATTCAAGGATGGGGAGAGGAATCGGCCATGAAACGAAACATTTGCCTAGGCGGGATTCGAATCTGTGACCGTAGCGGTCGCGCAGTTCCAGGCTGAAGCGCCTAGAACCGCTCAGCCACAATGGCCGGCTATCCAATGGCAAACTCAAGCCAATGTTTTAATAGGTATGGAGCGACTTTGTCCTCACTAATAATTTTAGAGAAACTTGTAGTTGACTGTCTAATAAGAATAAAGTTTTTAAGACATAAAGACGCAACAGTAGGTCTCTCGCAAAGTAAGTTCTATTTGTGCATTCAGAATGAACATGTTGAAGTCAGCTTAATGCGAGTTACACGAAAACCTGATAAATACTTTCAAGGAATAAAAGTTTGATTTTCAAAGACTAAGAGTGCATCTGTTGAAGATATACCGACTTGCAGGGGTAAGAATTGTGTTTATAAGACCATTATACTTGATGATGTACATAGATCACTGTGTCTTGATGAGCAACAACGAAAACAGCTGAACGAATTACTAATGAGACATCTAGACGTATTCAATGACAAATCAGGAGTACTAAGCACGTATGTCTATCAAATGTATGTGGAACCATATGATACTTTTTGTAGGAAATCATACTGTGCGCCGTGATCGAAAAATCGGGCTATAGGTTGAGGTGTAGTGCTCCATATCACGCCTATGTTAAGTAACAGACGTTGGCGGGAAGACGGCTTCAGAAACGATTTATGGTTATAGCTTGACAAATGACCTCTGATCCGGTAGCTAGCGGCAAGTAATTACAACTGTAGCCGAAAGGTGTCAGCTTCTTACGAACTATGAAATTACCAAGTAGTTAAATATATTTTGGAAAGAAAACAGTAATTATTGTGATTATTACGACTATTATTAATTATTGCTAATATTGTTATTAATGTGAATGTTAGTGTGAACGGAAAGAAAGACATTAAACAAAGATGGTTACATTTGTGGATTTTTTAAATTTGTTCATTTCATTAACTGTTAAAACTAATAACTGATGGGCTGTATTGCAGTTCCTCCGGTAGAGAAACATCATTCGTTACTAACAGCGAAGGCATGCGGACCAGACTGCAGAAGAATAAATCAGCACAAGGTGCGTAAATATTATTTTTGTAGGACGAGCACAAAGTAACCCGAGGCGTTGCAAGGTCGCGAGCGTAACAGAGTGCTATCATAGAAGGTTATTGAGACTTCACACTCCTCGTGTTGAAGTCGTTTGTTTCCTGTATTGAAACCTAATGGAGCAGTACATTTGGTCCTGAATCCATGTGCAGTTACCAAATTATAATACCAGTATGCACACAACCCGTAAATTTTGAAGAGAAACTGCAGAAGTTCCACGGTGTACACTATTTACCTAGGCTCGATTTCAGATTTTCTTATTGGCAGATCCCATTATCAATTGAGCCTGATAGGAGCTATCAGTCCCGTATTTTGTTCTTCGATTTAAATGTGAGCTTTGAGGTTTTATTACAGCGCTAGACACTATGTTCGGACCTGATCTGAAAGATAAGCTAACTTCATATGTTGATGACATTCTAATTGTATTCTAACTGCACTTGGAAAGAACAGCTAGTCTTAATAGATAGGATTTTGCGTAAATCTTCACAGAGTGGAGTGACAGCTAATATTCAAAAGTCATAGTTTGGTAGAGATGAAATTTAGTTTCTAGGTCATATTATTTCCCCAACAGGAATAATATCTGATGTCAATAAACTAAGTGCAGTCAAGACGTCTCCTACATCACACTAAACAACAGATAAAAGCATTTTTGGTTTATGTTCTTTCTTTCATCTCTTTGTGTTGACTTAGTTGCTGAACAGCCCGTCACTCTTAGGATTCCTAAAGAAAAACTCAGTTTGGTTTTGGTCACACAGTTGTCAAACAAACATGATGTTAAAGATGTACTTGTTATTTCTGATAAGCTATGTCACCCCATCATGAGGTTATACTTTTATATTGGCACTGCCTCATATTTTCAGGAATCGGAGCTTGTCTATTTCAGATTCCAAAGATGGATGGTAAAACTGAGATTGATATGATCATGTTTGCAAGTAAAACTTTATCTTAATGTGAACATGGATTTTCAGCTACCGAACTCAATGCTCTAGCTGTCATTTGAGCTTTTAAGAAGTTAAATCATTACGTTTATGGTAAAAGTATCAGAGTGTACTTCGTAACCAGGCTCTTAGCTTTCTATTAACTTATAAGTTGCTGCATCCTAGAATTGCTAGATGGTCGGCATTTCTTCAAGAATATGACTATGAAATAATGCATATACATGACAACAATAATGTCATCGCTGACGTTTTATCCTGGTTCCCACAGCAAGTAACTGAACTTTCTGTTCACACTGAATGTACTACAAATTACAGAATACTTTTGATGAAAGCCAACTGCTAAACGCAATATTATTGAGACATGTGTGACAACATGGCAACATAGCAGGATTCAGATCTTTATGGTATAAGGTAAAAACACAGCCAATGCATTTCGTATTTACAGATATAGGCGATCCAGAGCAGACTGAAAGAGGGGATATCAAACACTTACCAGCTTTCTATGATCTTTTCTTTAAATAAGTTAAACTGTGCGCCTGGAAGTCAACAGCAGCATCTACTGTAATAAAAGGAATTCAGAACCAGTACAAACCCATGGTTCGTACACCTGTTGCGTTCCTTATAGAAAATACATCGAACTTTACACGTAGCAAATGGAAATATTTTCTAAGACACAGTGACAATAAGCATGTATTGATACCCCATTTTCATCCACAAAGTAATTCCATCGAAGGTATTTTTAGGGAAATTAACTGGATTATAAGAACACTACAAGCAGAAAGCGGCTACACGGATAGTTGGTGTTGTGTGGCGTGGACTGGGCCGTTTTTTATGTTAGATGGCCTCGGGAAAGTACAGAAAGGGCAAAAGCCTCAAAGGGTGCGGGGCAAAGTCACGACATGGCGGGGACCAAGCAGCAATCTGTATTGTAATTGTAAACTATGGAAGCTGCATTGGTAAAGTACCAGAACTTCAAGCGCTGATAGAAAGCACCGAAGCTGAAGTCGTTATAGGTACAGAAAGCTGGCTGAAGACAGAGATAAGTTCTGCCGAAATTTTTATAAGGTACACATGGTGTTTAGAAAGGATAGATTGCACGCAACCGGTGGTGGCGTGTTTGTCGCTGTTAGTAGCAGTTTATCCTGTAGTGAAGTAGAAGGGGATAGTTCCTGTGAATTATTATGGGTGGAGGTTACACTCAACAACCGAGCTAGGCTCCTTTTACCGACCTCCCGACTCAGCAGCGATAGTGGCAGAACAACTGAGAGAAAATTTGGAATACATTTCACATAAATTTTCTCAGCATGCTATAGTCTTAGGTGGAGATTTCAATTTACCAGATATAAACTGGGGCACTCAGATGTTCTGGACAGGTGGTAGGGACAGAGCATCGAGTGACATTATACTGAGTGCACTATCCGATAGTTACCTCGAGCAATTAAACAGAGAACCGACTCGTGGAGATAACATCTTGGACCTACTGATAACAATCAGACCAGAAATTTCGACTATGTTGTAAGGTGTCAGGCAAATCCAACACCTTCCATGAAAATCCTGACATGATAAACAAATCCAGTAGTATGTCACATAGCTCCGAATAAATCGTGACATTAAATTAATCAAAGTAATACGAGCAACGAGTGAGCAAATGGAATACCACAGACTAACACAAGAATGCCTAAATGCATGTCAGACTTCCCACCATGAGACCGACGCAGTTACGAGGGAAAAACGAGAACAGAAGCAGAGAGCAGAACCATGTTAAGCTAGAAGGCCCTACAATACGGGACGAACTGGACACCCACATCGCCAGCTAACCACTAAGGCCACACAACCCACACGTTTTAGCGTGAGAATTTTTCACGTGTCTGTTACATTAGGACCACCCCCAGCCCATGTTAAAAGATAGAGCCCTCCAGTAGAACAGTATAGATCTTACGATAACGCTAAAAGAACCACACCAGCTGCAGGTTTTAGCGTGAGACTTTTTCGCGTCTCTGTTACGTTGCGAACTTTAAAAACTTTGCCCCACCACGAAAAGTATAACGTTTCTCATTGGATAGACAGAATTTTTGTAGGCGGAGCTTAAGGTTAACATTGAGACCCTGATTGGTCAGATGAAAACATAGCCAGATAGTTTTTATACCAACTTCGGTAAGTTGTAGTCAGGAGAAGTTAGGAGGGGAGTTGTTTCCGATAGGGCGAGGTGGACGGAGCTGCGCCGGCCGCCGCCCCCCTGACGAACACCGACAAGGTAATGAACGCACGCGATGCCGCATAACAGCACATAAAGCTTCACTCAGAACGGCAGAAGTCTCATCTGTTACACGCCCTTTTTGCGTAATACTAGTGTCGATCGTAAATTAAAGCTCATGGTGTTCACATTTGCAAATTCAAGTAAAAATCTGAAACGCGATGATTTTTCTGTTATATAGTTATTGAGAAGCCACATCAGCCACAGTAATTTACGACAAGTTAGATAAGTAATTAAAGATAATTGAGGGTCACTGTAGACCATTTTGATAGTTTTCTCTTTTGTGAAACTTAATTTAAACCTAGATTATAGATGTGATATGGCATAGGTCATCCTTCGATCCATTGTAGAACTTGGAAACCCATTGAGGTAATGTTCGTTCACATTTTTGTTGAACGCAGTTGGTTTTTACCATCCTGTATTAAAACATTTCCTTTTATCAATAGTGCAATTTATAAACAATGTTTTGTGAGTAGAATAAAATATCCAATGGTAAGCTTAACTGCTTTTTCGACGTTATTGTACCAGCTAACTAAAAATAGGAAAGCCTTGAACCCCTTCCACTAAATTTAGTTAGTATTAAGATTCTTTTACAGGAAGTTCAGTGGAGCTGATGTTGAGATCATTAAGTATTTGGTTATATCATCGCTAGTCTCACTGAACTCTTCTGAATTCTACATGTCATGTGTAGTCTGGCGTCTCCTTACCAGCAACAGGTCCCAGGTTCAAACTAGTCAATTCCCTAAAAAGCACACTCAGAGCATCGTTGCGTGTAAGTGGTAGGGAGACAGGATATAGAACAAACAGACACCACCATGAATGTTTAGAAAATGGCGACCCTGCCAGGATGGTAAAATACCATGATTGAAGGTTGACCAAATGCCTAACCAGGTTAGAAAAATACCTGCTGAAAAAATTTCCATAGTAAAAAAAATTTTTGTCGAAAACAGTAGCTGCAACGATAGATAGTAAGAAAGTATTCCATAGATAGACAGTTTAGCAGAAACAATAGCATAATTAAGTTATGAATTTTAATATTCTTAGAATTAAGTTCTCTCTCCAATGCAAGCGCGCAGGTGGCGGATACATCGTTGACAATTTGGTTCTGACCCAAGAAGTAAGTGAATTGATTGTCAAGTCGTGTGTGTAAAAAGTTTATGAAACGCGTGAGATCGTATGAGCGCATGTTGACGCGAAGTAGGGCGCGTGAATTGCTTTTAAAACAGAAAATAAGGGATTCGGAAAGATTAGCAATGGCATATTGAGACCTTGACCGAATTGAGGTAGAGACCCAGCATGAAAATGGACAGAGAATAGAGGACAGTACAACAGGCGATGCAGCATCGCAAGAAAAAGGACATATAACGCACCATAACGAGGATAACGTACGCGAAGGCACAGAGAACCTAGATTAGCATACGACAGAGGAAAGTAGTGAGACAGTCGATGAGGATTCTAACTTGCGTCTTGAATACGTAGAACCCATAGTACAAGTAATCAGAGCTCCCTCACCACAGAGTACAAGGAAGGCGAGCAGAAACGTGTCACAGCACAGTTCAATGCAATCGGTTGCGAACCAACACTTGAGCGAAAACACAGGGCCTAGGACGTCGGGAGAAAACGCAATAGGACCTACCAATCTGGCAGAATTATTACAATTAATGACGGAAACCATGACAAGACAAAATAAACAAATTGCGAACAGAACTAAAATTCAGAAAGCAGAAATGACCAAACAAAATGCAGAAACCACGAGACAAATGCGTGCGATTAAAGAACAAAACAAAAAATTCAGTTGAACGTAAGTCATATTGAAGACGAGGCAAAAGAATCTCGAGAAGTAATAGGAAACTTAATAAGAGGTTACAATCGTTTGAGAACAGACATTGACAAGGTACAAGCGGACGTACAAACATTGTGTAATGATATTCAGGACGATATCAAAACATTACGTAAAAACACCCACGGAGAAGTCAAGTAACTAGAGAAACAGATAAACGAAATTACTAGACAAGCAGCAGGTACAGCGCGTGAAATTGTTGAAAACAGCGTGTTACACAAACGTATCACGAAAGCAGCGCTGAAAAGATATGATAACGCATAGTCAAAATAGAAGGGCAAACGAAGCGACAATTTCAGAAATTGCGAACAGATACGTTGCAAACCATTGGAGAGCGTAGTGAACAGGATCGAACAAGCACAGAGTCTGCAACCACATCCGTATCTCTAACAGCACCGGAAAAACAAGCTATTAACGAAGATATTACGCATTTGCGATTCCAATCACAGGCGGAATGTAGCATATGTGAAATCAGACAGCCTGCACCGCGGGTACGCGAAAGTTACAGTGGACAATATCCAATGGGTCTACCACAACCGGAAAGAACGACGGGAGAAATGATCAGAAACAAAAGTGGCGAAGAATCGCGAATTTCATATGGAACTATGACGAAGTACGACTACGATTATTTCCTCACAGTCAGAAAATTTCAACACTTTCGAGAAGGAAACTCATTACATCCACGAACTTTTATTGATCAATTCCGAGTAGGATTACCAGAACACTGGACGCTAGCACACAAATTAGACTTTATATGTGCACACATGTCAGGAACAGTCGCAGAAACCATGCAGAATGTTGCAGCGACATGCCGATCGTACGAAGATTTTAGAGAGAAGTTTCTCTCACGATATTGGTCCAGCGAAGCATAGAACAGAGTGAAGTACGAATTATTACAGAACCCATATTTTTAAAATTCAGGAGAGAAGAGTCCCGTGAAATTTTTCGAAGTAATGGCAAACAAAAATCAATGCTTAGATGTACCATACAGTGACGGAGAGTTAATTAAATTATGTGCGATGAAGCTACCATTGAAATACCAGCAATCATTAGTAGGTCGCGGTGCATTTAAAGGTATTCTACGGGAACTAGAGTTCATATTTTCGGAATATGGCGCAAGAAAAAGACGAAGCGCACGTGAAAACGAAACCAAAAAGCAGTGGAATCCACAAGACACAGTACGAAGAAACAATAATTACGAACCATGTGACAACTTCGCACCAAGAAACGACAATAGATTTCAACAAAGAATCGGTTCTGGATTTAGAAGAGAATATGGCAATAACTATAATTCACCCAGGAACGGCAACAACTATTACAGAGGGAATAACGACAACCAGAACGGGTACTGGAGAACCAATAGACCGACAAATTATCAAAAAGAAACCACTATCAACAAGCTGAAAAAGAAAAGCGAATACAGATAGAATAAGTGGAGGTAAGATCACCAAAGCCCGATAAACGTTCGAATTGACAGCTAAGCGCCCATGCCAAAGAGAACGACGCACCGACCCATGACAATTGCAGGACCTTGAACAGAGAAGTAAAAATCTTATCACGAGAAGAGAAGAAGGAAGAAACAAATCGGCAGGCACCAGATGAAAACGAAGACAAGAAAATAACCATATTTTGTTGAGACGAAATTAATTGGGAGAATACTGACGAGGAAGATGAATTACCAGAGGCATGCACAACGAATGTAGGAGGAAAGGACGAAGTAATGAGTATTGCAGAGCTATTTGAGGTGGAAAGCAGGGAAAGCGAATTAAATGAGGATAATGCGCAGTCGACAGAAGTTGAAAATAATTTACAAGTGGGCACACAACCCAACGTATATAATGAAGGAAGTTATGAAGCGATAATTAGAGCATTTAGATGCAATTATGTGGAAGTAGCGACGAAGAAGGAGAAGATAGACGAGGATGAGGAAAAAGTAGAGGATGTAGAAGAAAGCCGAAATGAAGGAAGAAACAGAGAAGAGGAAATAAAAGAGAGAGAAGTAGCAGTCGAAGCTTATCCTACAGAAAGTTCGAATTCACAAGGGAAATTCCTAAAAAGACTCATGTATGATTCAATGGAGGATTCGTTGATTCAGGAAGAAGAAGAACAGAACCAACCCTTTCAAATTCAACCAATTGTGAAGGCCTTGATAAAGCATATCCTAGTCAATATTGTAATTGATAGCGGAAGTGAACTGACTGCGATCTCAGAAAATTTATTCATGTAGTGTAATGCCAATGAGGAATTGCTAGTTATGAAAACACGTAAGATTAAAGTAAGAGGTCCTATTAGAAACAATGCTGCGGAAGTTACGAGACAAACAAGGTTTACTCTTTCGTGCCAAGGTCAAAAGATCGGAGCCAACTTCGTGATTATACCTAAACTAAATGTAGATTTGATTATAGGTGCAGATTTTTAAAATGAGAAACGAGCGATAGTAGATATGGTGATAGGTAGCGTAACATTCGGGAATGTCACACTTCTCTTTGAGCAAAAGCTAAAATTAGAAGAAATACCAGCTATAAACAAACAATTAAGAATGACACGAGATAAAGAGGATGAAGTATTAGAATGGTATGCATAAAAGGGAGAATCGCCTCAACTCATGTTAGAAGTCCATAAAGAAATCGAAGAAAAATTGCATGAAGTTCAAGGTATTTCAGAACAAAAAATGGTTCAAATGGCTCTGAGCACTATGGGACTCAACTGCTGTGGTCATTAGTCCCCTAGAACTTAGAACTACTTAAACCTAACTAACCTAAGGATATCACACACATACATGCCCGAGGCAGGATTCGAACCTGTGACCGTAGCAGTCGCACGGTTCCAGACCGCATGACTAGAACCACGAGACCACCGCGGCCGGCATTTCAGAACACAATAAAAGAGAATTAAAGGGTATTTTATGAGATAAAGCAGAGGTATTTTTACCTAGGACTGCCAGTATTAAATACTTTCAGTACAAGTTTGAAGATTAATTTTATTACTGGTAAATAAGCACCACAATATTTCAAGATTATGTTGCAGATAAATAGTCAGGAGAAAGAAGAATGAAGAGAGAGGAAGGTGGGAAAAAGAAAGTAGTTTCAATAATAACACCAATAGTACCATAGATTAAGGTGAAAGGATAAAGCGTAGATAGTCTAACAGCATGAAATACTAAAATGCTATACACCACGACACTACACAAAAATAATAAAATAAAAAACGAATTTGAGGATTCTTGAGTGGACGTTAAGACTCCAAATATCTTAGAATTGTAACATGGAAAAGGCGCCGAAATTTGTAAAGCTTTTTAAGAAGGCGTAAAACAAGTAGGTACTAGATATATGTTAGATGATTATAAGTAAAACTTTTTGTAAGAACCATTATAAAAACTCCAATGAGGAAGAGATGCAACGACCTACAAGTTGCACCGCAAGATGTATCAAGAAAGAAAAGGATGTAATTAGCAAGACACGAGGACAGCGAGACCAACAGAAGGCCCTTGTAGCTGAAATGGGCTGCTGTATATCTGCCAAGCGGAACCATAGAGTGCTGGAGGCCTGCAGTGACAGGACGCCGAACGACGGTACGCCGAACATCAGAACGGACTGGTGCACAGACAGACAAGTAGACACCCAACTTTCACCGCTCGTAAGCCCCAGGGCGCCCCCCGACACAGCGGAGCGAGCAAAAAACGGCCCGACGAAAAGACCGCTTGGGCAAGCCACCACTGAAAAAAAATATGCGTAAAAGTCGCACTACTGCTATTAAACAGCAGGCTTATGCAGGAAACTGAAGAAAACTTCCACAAAGTAAAAATGACACTCCCAAACAATTTATCAAACTGTTACTAGGAGGAGAACTTCAAAGCGACTAGTTATCAATAAATATTTCCATATCCTGCCCAGAGAAGAACCAAGAAGCAGAGAAAAAGCAGGAAGAACAGAAGTTTAAGATTCGCAAGATTGAGACCAAGAAAGAAAATGGGTGAAGAATAGACGACATACCTTCCCAAATCCCTATCCTATTGTAAACTAGTCGTCTGCGAAGTATTAAACGAAAAATGACAGCTTTCAGCGACACATAACGATGACTTTCACGCATACAAAGCCAGTAAACCACGAGATTCTGCACTCACAGCTCCATTCCATTATGGGACCTCCACAACAGCAACACACACTTGCAAAGCGAACAAGGAATGACGAACGAAGCTGTACATCAAATACTTCCCCACATCCATCTCGCTCAAGTCCATCACCTTCGTGCAAAAACATTCGCCAACCTCATGCTTAAACATTCATAGGATTGTGTGAATGTGTGAAATCAAATTATGTGATGTAGGAATTGTGCAAAAGAAAAGTGTGAAAAACTAAATACGTTAAGCACACCAGACAGCTAATAAACTACAAAATAAAAGTTGTTGACTATGGACTTAAGTAAAAAATAGACTATCGATGAAAATAAGTCATTTGTTCTGAAATGGACAGTATATAATGAAACAATATGCCACTTATTTTCTCCTCATAAAAAGAAAAGAATAACTATATTTTACTTATTTTCTCCTTATAAAAACAAAGAATAAAAAATTATCTTGTTGGATGTTTTCCCTTTTTTTAACATTTGTACCATTTGTTAGGATAATATCTCAATACTTGTGTATGTATACTTCTTTGCCAAAGCAATTCTTGGAAATAATTCTTATTTGTTAGTGTATCAATGTTGAAATGAGTGTCTAGAAACAAAAACAATTTACTTCCACATGATATTTAGAAAATCTGTTAGGAATAGATTTTTCTTAGTTACTACATTTATAAAAACAATATTTCTAAGAAAATCGATGTGAAAGACTCCTCACTTTCGATAACAAACTTCTTAAAAAACAAACTTCACATTTAAATAAAGAAAGAAAACAATAAAAAATTAATAGTAGCATAAAAAAATTCTTCTCTTGTGATTTTTAATTATAATGTGGTAGAATATTAAAATATAAATTAGTAATACATACTAGCATAGAATAGAATAACGTGGCTGAACAGTATGCAACAAAATTAGGATAAATTAGGAAATTTTTGACTGACTTGGACAACGATTCAATCACTGCCTAAATTCAGTGAAAAAATTAAGTTCGAAGGGTGGTGATATGTAAGGTGTCAGGCAAATCCAACACCTTCCATGAAAATCCTGACATGATAAGCATATCCAGTAGTATGTCACATAGCTCCGAATAAATCGTGACATTAAATTAACCAAAATAATACGAGCAGCGAGTGAGCAAAAGGAATACCACAGACTAACACAAGAATGCCTAAATGCACGTCACACCTTCCCACTGTGAGACGGACGCAGTTCCGAGGGGAGAAACGAGAACAGAAGCCCAGAGCAGAACCATGTTAAGCTAGAAGGCCCTACGATATGGGACGAACTGGACACTCACGTCGCCAGCTAACCACTATGGCCACACAACCCACACGTTTTAGCGTGAGACTTTTTCACGTGTCTGTTACATTAGGACCACCCCCCAGCCCATGTTAAAAGATAGAGCCCTCCAGTAGAACAGTATAGATCGTACGATAACGCTAAAAGGACCACACCAGCTGCAGGTTTTAGTGTGAGACTTTTTCGCGTCTCTGTTATGTTGCAAACTTTAAAAACATTGCCCCACCACGAATAGTACAATGTTTCTCATTGGATAGACAGAATTTTTGTAGGCGGAGCTTAAGGTTAACATTGAGACCCTGATTGGTCAGATGAAAACACAGCCAGATAGTTTTTTTAAACCAACTTCGGTAAATTGTATTAAGGAGAAGTTAGGAGTGGAGTTGTTTCCGAGAGGGCCCGGTGGACGGAGCTGCGCCGGCCGCCGCCCCCTTGACGAACATCGACGAGGTAATGAACGCACACGATGCTGCATAACAGCACATAAAGCTTCTCTCAGAACTGCAGAAGTCTTATGTGTTACACCCCCTTTTTGCGTAGTACTAGTGTCGATCGTAAATTACGCGGTTCTAGGTGCTCAGTCCGGAACCGCGCGACTGCGACGGTCCCAGCTTCAAATCCTGCCTGGATGGATGTGTGTGATGTCCTTAGATTAGTTTGGTTTAAGTAGTTCTAAGTTCTAGGGGACTGATGACCACAGATGTTAAGTCCGATAGTGCTCAGAGCCATTTTCATCGTAAATTAAAGCTCATTGTGTTTACATTTGCCACTTGAAGTAAAAATCTGAAATGCGATGATTTTTCTGTTATATAGTTATTTAGAAGCCACATCACCCATTGTAATTTACGACAAGTTAGATAAGTAATTAAAGATAATTGAGGGTCACTGTAGACCATTTTGATAGTTTTCTCTTTTGTGAAACTTAATTTAAACCTAGATTATAGATGTGATATGGCATAGGTCATCCTTCGATCCATTGTAGAACTTGGAAACCCATTGAGGTAATATTCGTTCACATTTTTGTTGAACGCAGTTGGTTTTTACCATCCTGTATTAAAACATTTCCTTTTATCAATAGTGCAATTTATAAACAATGTTTTGTGGTAGAATAAAATTTTCTATGCTAAACTTAACTGCTTTCTCGACATTATTGTACCAGCTAACTAAAAATAGGAAAGCCTTGAACCCCGTCCACTAAATTTAGTTAGTATTAAGATTCTTTTACAGGGAGTGCAGTGGAGCCGACGCTGAGATCATTAAGTATTTGGTTATATCATCTCTAGTCTCACTGAACTCTTCTGAATTCTACATGTCATGTATGGTCTGGCGTCTCCTTACCAGCAACAGGTCCCAGGTCCAAACTAGCCAATTCCCTAAAAAGCACGTTCAGAGCGTCGTTGCGCGAAAGTGGTAGGGAGACATGATATAGAACAAACATACACCACCATGAATGTTTAGACTGTAAGTGTAGAACAGGGAATCAGTGATCATAAGGCCGTTGCAGCATCCCGGAATATGGAATTTAATAGGAATATAAAAAAGGGAGGAAGGTTTATTTGTTTAGCAAGAGTAATAGAAGGCAGATTTCAAACTACCTAACAGGTCAAAACGAAAATTTCTGTTCCGACACTGACAATGTTGAGTGTTTATGGAAAAAGTTCAAGGCAATCGTAAAATGCGTTTTAAACAGGTACGTGCGGAGTAAAATTTTGACGGACGGGAAAAACCCACCGTGGTTCAACAACAAAGTTAGGAAACTGCTGCGAAAGCAAAGAGAGCTTCACTTCAAGTTTAAAGGCAGCCAAAACCTCTCAGACTAACAGAAGCTAAACAACGTCGAAGTTAGCGTAGGGAGGGCTATGCGTGAAGCGTTCAGTGAATTCGAAAGTAAAATTCTATGTACCGATTTGACAGAAAATCCTAGGATGTTCTGGTCTTACGTTAAATCAGTAAGTGGCTCGAAACAGCTTACACAGACACTCCGGGATGATGACGGCATTGAAAGAGAGGATGACACGCGTAAAACTGAAATACTAAACACCTTTTTCCAAAGCTGTTTCGCAGAGGAAGACCACACTGCAGTTCCTTCTCTAAATCCTCACACAAACGAAAAAATGGCTGATATCGAAATAAGTGTCCAAGGAATAGAAAAGCAACTGGACTCACTCAACAGAGGAAAGTCCATTGGGACGGGATACCAATTCCACTCTACACAGAGTACGCGAAAGAACTTTGCCCCTCTTCTACCAGCCGTGTACCGCAACTCTCTAGAGGAACAAAAGGTTCCAAATGATTGGAAAAGAGCACAGGCAGTCCCAGTGTTCAAGAAGGGTCATCGAGCAAATGCGCAAAACTATAGACCTATATCTCTGACGTCAATCTGTTGTAGAAATTTAGAACATGTTTTTTGCTGGCGTTTCATGTCGTTTTTGGAAACCCAAAATCTATTCTGTAGGAATCAACGTGGATTCCGGAAACAGCGAACGTGTGAGACCCAACTCGCTTTATCTGTTCATGACACCAAGAAAATATTATATACAGGCTCCCAAGTAAATGCTATTTTTCTTGACTTCCGGAAGGCGTTCGATACATTTCCGCACTGTCGTCTGATTAACAAAGTAATAGCCTACGGAATATCAGACCAGCTGTGTGGCTAGATTGAAGAGCTTTAGCAAACAGAACACAGCATGTTGTTATCAATGGAGAGACGTCTACAGACGTTAAAGTAACCTCTGGCGTGCCACAGGGGAGTGTTATGGGACCATTGCTTTTCACAATATATATAAATGACCTAGTAGATAGTGTCGGAAGTTCCATGCGGCTTTTCGCGGATGATGCTGTGGTATACAGAGAAGTTGCAGCATTAGAAAAGTGTAGGAAGATCTGCAGCGGATAGGCACTTTGTGCAGGGGGTGGCAACTGACCCTTAACATAGACAAATGTAATGTTTTGTGAATACATAGAAAGAAGGGTCCTTTATTGTATGATTATATGATAGCGGAACAAAGACTGGTAGCAGTTACTTTTCTAAAATATCTGGGAGTATGCGCGCGGAAGGAATTGCAGTGCAATTATCATATAAAATTAAGTGTTGGTAAGGCGGGTACCAGGTTGAGATTCATTGGGAGAGTCCTTAGAAAATGTAGTCCATCAACAAAGGAGATGGCTTACAAAACACTCGTTCGACCTATACTTGAGTATTGCTTATCAGTGTGGGATCCATACCAGATCGGGTTCACGGAGGAGAAAGAGAAGATACAAAGAAGAGCGGCGCGTTTCGTCACAGGGTTATTTGGTAACCGTGATAGCGTTATGGAGATGTTTAGCAATTCAAGTGGCAGACTCTGCAAGAGAGGCGCTCTGCATTGCGGTGTAGCTTCCTCGCCAGGTTTCGAGAGGGTGCGTTTCTGAATGAGGTATCGAATATATTGCTTCCCCCTACTTATACCTCCCGAGGAGATCACGAAAGTAAAATGAGATAGATTCGAGCACGCAACGGAGGCTTTCCAGCAGTCGTTCTTCCCGCGAACCATACGCGACTGAAACAGGAAAGGGAGGTAATAACAGTGGAAAGTAAACTGCCCTCCGCCACACACCGTTGCGTGGTTTGCGGAGTATGAATGTAGATGTAGATGAACATATGCAAGTACACAACACACACACTTGATGGATTTTATAGAAACATTTGAACAAGTTGTAAGTAACCTGCCAGTGTACACCATATCATACACGCCTGCTGGACTACTGAACTACAACAACGAAGCAAATTACTACATAAATGTCTTGGCTCATCTGCTGGAAGAAAAAATCACTCCACGAGAAGAGGTAAGAAAGACGCTAAGCGTGCTGATAGAACGCTCCAAAATTCGAATGATACATGGTAAAGTGCTAGGACGAGTTTAAACACCTTGGAAAAACAGTTTTAGTAAGATTACATCTGAAATCTTCTGCTCGACATTAAAGCAACAGTGTATGGCAGTTTCTCTACACTGGTCTATACAAGGTCATTAGTATACCTAACCCTGGTAGTTATCTTCTGGTTTCTGCAAGGTCAGATAAAATTAAAGATTTATGTGGCCACCAGGATCTGAAGAGATACTTACATAACTAGCCATCAAGTTTTAAGCTGAGAAACGTCATTAAAAACTAAAAAAAAATATCTATTTGTTACTGGTAAATTGCTAAATGTCATGACAGATCTAAGTTTTTCAACGTGTAACTATGTGCTGTGAAAAATCATCAATAATGCTACACTAAGTATAGTTAATTGAATAATTGTTTGTTTAAAAGACTAAAGAGGAGTCTCATATCTAAACATCTATTCTGTACTTCTGTTATTTTATTTATCATGAAAAGAGATGCACCTATGTTCTGAGAGAACAATCTCAGTTTAACCACTTATTTATGTCATCCAGAAACTACAGAGATTTGTACACAGCGACAATTATTGAACTACATCAAATAAAATCGTCATAACTTATGAACAATTTGCATTAGGACATTTAAATTGCACGTTTCGCCATGCTGCATGATGGGAATTAGTAACTGTATGCGCATGCGACTTCTCGTCATCGGCATTTGCACGTGAAAACGTCACGATGCAGCGTGCATGAGTAAGTAACGCTTGTGGAGGAATACTTTTTTTTTGGTCATCAGTCTACTGAATGGTTTGATGCGGCCCGCCACGAATTCCTTTCCTGTGCTAACCTCTTCATCTCAGAGTAGCACTTGCAACCTACGCCCTCAATTATTTGCTTGACGTATTCCAATCTCTGTCTTCCTCTACAGTTTTTGCCCTCTACAGCTCCCTCTAGTACCATGGAAGTCATTCCCTCATGTCTTAGCAGATGTCCCTTCTCCTTATCAGTGTTTTCCACATATTCCTTTCCTCTCCGATTCTGCGTAGAACCTCCTCATTCCTTACCTTATCAGTCCACCTAATTTTCAACATTCGTCTATAGCACCACATCTCAAATGCTTCGATTCTCTTCTGTTCCGGTTTTCCCACAGTCCATGTTTCACTACCATACAATGCTGTACTCCAGACGTACATCCTCAGAAATTTCTTCCTCAAATTAAGGCCGGTATTTGATATTAGTAAACTTCTCTTGGCCAGAAATGCCTTTTTTGTCATAGCGAGTCTGCTTTTGATGTCCTCCTTGCTCCGTCCGTCATTGGTTATTTTACTGCCTAGGTAGCAGAATTCCTTAACTTCATTGACTTCGTGACCATCAATCCTGATGTTAAGTTTCTCGATGTTCTCATTTCTACTACTTCTCATTACCTTCGTCTTTCTCCGATTTACTCTCAAACCATACTGTGTACTCATTAGACTGTTCATTCCGTTCAGCAGATCATTTAATTCTTCTTCATTTTCATTCAGGATAGCAATATCATCAGCGAATCGTATCACTGATATCCTTTCACCTTGTATTTTAAGTCCACTCCTGAACCTTTCTTTTACTTCCATCATTGCTTCCTCGATGTACACATTGAAGAGTAGGGGCGAAAGGCTACAGCATTGTCTTACTCCCTTCTTAATACGAGCACTTCGTTCTTGATCGTCCACTCTTATTATTCCCTCTTGGTTGTTATATATATTGTATATGACCCGTCTCTCCCTATAGCTTACCCCTACTTTTTTCAGAATCTTGAAGAGCTTGCACCATTTTATATTGTCGAACGCTTTTTCCAGGTCGACCAATCCTATGAACGTGTCTTGATTTTTCTTTAGCCTTACTTCCATTATTAGCCGTAACGTCAGAATTGCCTCTCTTGTGCCTTTACTTTTCCTAAAGCCAAACTGATCGTCACCTAGCGCATGTATACCTGAACTATCGTTGTCGGTGTTGGTCTGCTGTCGATTCTGATTAGAACAACTCGGTCACTGAACTGTTCACAGTAACACACCCTCTGCCCTGCCTTCCTATTCATAACGAATCCTACATCTGTTATACCATTTTCTGCTGCTGTTGATATTACCCGATACTCATCTGACCAGAAATCCTTGTCTTCCTTCCACTTCACTGACCCCTACTATATCTAGATTGAGCCTTTGCATTTCCCTTTTCAGATTTTCTAGTTTCCCTACCACGTTCAAGCTTCTGACATTCCACGCCCCGACTCGTAGAACATTATCCTTTCGTTGATTATTCAATCTTTTTCTCATGGTAACCTCCCCCTTGGCGGTCCCCTCCCGGAGATCCTAATGGGGGACTATTCCGGAATCTTTTGCCAATGGAGAGATCATCATGACACTTCTTTAACTACAGGCCACATGTCCTGTGGATACACGTTACGTGCCTTTAATGCCGTGGTTTCCATTGCCTTCTGCATCCTCATGTCGTTGATCATTGCTGATTCTTCCGCCTTTAGGGCAATTTCCCACCCCTAGGACAAGAGAGTGCCCTGAACCTCTATCCGCTCCTCCGCCCTCTTTGACAAGGCCGTTGGCAGAATGAGGCTGATTTCTTATGCCGGAAGTCTTCGGCCGCCAATGCTGATTATTTATCAAAATTTAGGCAGTGGCGGGGATCGAACCCGGGACCGAAGACGTTTTGATTATGAATCAAAGACGCTACCCCCCTTTTTTTATCTCATTTTGTTCGCTTTTGTTCGTTTCGTCTGCTCTGGGCGGACGTCGTAAGACATCCTTTTAAGTTCGTTGGTGATCGATTAACTCAGTTTTTTTTTTATTACAGAGGGCACGTAATCCTCTGACCGAACACGCTGAGCTACCGTGCCGGCTAACCCCTAGAGCACGGGTGAACATGGGAGCAATAAGAGCCTAACGGTGTCTCATAGGAAGTTTGCACCGAATTCAAGCTGAAGACAACCGGTCCCAAGTGTCCTAACAACAAGAATTTCATTTGCAAGTTAGAGAGAACGCTGAGTGTTTACCATGCCAGTGTTGGCAAATTCGGTCGTCCAGTAACGGTGCAAAAGCTTGAAACCATCGAGAAGACACGTGCTATGTTTCAAACCAGCCCCAGGAAATCGATCAGACGGGAAGGACAACAGGTTTGAATCAACTGGGAGACACTGCGACAGACTGTTGTAGAAAACCTGCATCTCGTCCCATAAAAAATTCAAACCCATCAGCCATTACGCCCAAGGACCATGGAACGGCTGTTGTGTTTCACCAACACTATTGTCCACAGAACTGACGAACAGGAATTTGATGTAAATATGGTTTGGTTTAGAGACGAAGACCACTTTCACTTGGATGGGTTCATCAACAAGAAAAATTGGCACATCTGGTGGACTGAGAATCGACATTTAACAATTGATAAGTCTCTTCACCCTCAACGGGTGACTGTATGGTGTGAAATGGAATAAACGCTGCGATGTTTCTTGATGGTACTGTGATTACCGAACGGTACGTGAATGTTTTGGAAGATGATTTCATCCTTATAGTACAAAGTGACCCTCATTTCGACAAAATGATTTACGAAGTCCGTTTACTATTTCCTGTACGCATTTTTATTCAGCTGGCAGTGGCGATTCAAAAATTCACTACCAATAAACGGTCTAACGTCACCCTCTTAATAACTGACAACGAAAGCCAGCTACGTCGATTTTTGAACCATGTCTTTTATTCATTTCATTTTCTTTATCAGAACGTCTGGTCTTCCTTGTAATATTGCTGCTTCCATCATTTCCACTAGTAAACATTTCTAATGATTAATTCTGGCTCGAAGCAGAAATACTATAGAAAGGTCTATTATCAGCGTTTCAGTTAGCAGTGTCTAAAACAGAACTGCAAAGTCTCATCCCTCTAGGCCGCCTTCCAACCTTTTCGCCCACCCGGCGCGCCGGTGATTCGATTGCTTTGTCAACAGTAGCGCAGTTGGGAGCGTTTGATCTGGCGTAGGTGTATCGCAGTTAACATTAGCACTCCATTTCCTCACTGGACGAGTGGGATACCTAGCTGTCCGTCTCTGTGAAGCTGGTCCATAATGCAGCTAGGATATTGCGAGTGCCATTGACTGATTTATCATAGGCCTAAGTGCAAGCTGAACTTCGCACCACAACTCTTGGGCAACTTTAAAGAGGATGAAGTTGGGAGCCTTACCACCTCCGGCATGAGTGATTTCTGTTATTTGTTTCTCTACAAGCATAGCTAGATAGTTCTGTGATTGTATCAGACAATTTCCTCATCACTGACCGTATCTTCTACTGAATGAACGACTCCTTTCGGAAGTGTTTGTTTGTTGTTGCTTTAGGGCGCAAAACAGTAGGGCCATAAGCGTCTCGTTTTGGGAGTGAAGCCCCATCTTCGGGCAACTTGTTTTTACGGAAGATTACATCAACACTCATGAACGTGCAACATCGGACCTCTTGAAGGAATTTTGTCTATATTTAAAAAACTTGATGAGAGGACCGCTATTCTTGAAACCCATTTCGTAGTTTTTTTGGAATGTAATTCAGCAGATTAAGAGTAGTTTCTGGTTTTACAAATTAACTTTTTTCTGTTTTCTACAAGTGCAGCTAAACAGAAAATAATACCTTTAAACTAGAGTTCTTTGTTCCAGTAACGTTACATAGATTTTAGAAACACATGCTTCCAATTCTATTGTTAATCAGGTGACTTTTTCTTGTTGCTGTTATGTGTTGATGACACTGTGCAACAAATGTAATGAGTCAGGTACTTAGAAGTAGGGATGAATTTGTGCTCACGCTTCTATATGGAACTTTTTCAACTCACTCAGTCCTCACTCGACAAAATTGGACTCCTTTTTGACATTTTAAAGAAACGAATAATAGATATTAATATACTCCGAGATAACACTGGTCAATGAAACAAAACTTTTCCTGCTTTTTACAAAAAATTTAATTTTTTTATTACACTGTATTACACTGTTTCTGGAGGATAATTCACTCCTCGATGCAGACATAATTCCAAAATTTATGTACCGTCCTCAGTTTTCGTCCAATGACGGTCTCTGTGAATGTTTACCACAGCCTGATCAATTCTTCTCGGGTTATAAGCCGAGTGGTGGCGTCGTCTTGTCGCAACGTTTCAATGACCTTCGTACCCATCATCTTCTGACTTCGCCTGAAACACATTGAAACGTTGCGACAAGAGGACGTCACCACTCAGCTGATAACCCGAGAATAATTCATCAGTGGAATTTGTCTGGAAAAATGACGCATTCTCATCGCAAGACATGTAAATGCAAAAAAAAGTAAAAATTAAAAAAATCTGTCTATACACAAACTAATGAAAGAATTAAGTTACATGAGGATAAGGAAAACTAAAGGCTTATACGTAAAATATTTGCTGCGTGACTTTGCCTCAGGAATGTCGCATCGTAGAGATCAGTAGTAACCCGAAAATACTTTGGTGCTACTTAACAAAGATTGTCCATTTCAAAAATGTCCTGGTGAAGACGTTCCCTATGTTCGTCCCAAATAGCATCAGGTTTATCCCGGAAGAAGTCAAAATTATCATTCGTCAAATGTAGTTTTAAGTTCCACGCTACCTTCTAATCGGTGATACAATCTCAATAGTTCTTGTACAACATGGCAATACTTCTCCGTCCCATGGTCGCCTGTGACGTTGTTGGACATTCTTGTGAAAGACAGCTGCGTTCTTCTTTTGGCGTCACTCAACAGATCTAATAAATGTTCATCAGACATATACGCTCTAATCTGAGTTCCTAAAAATACTCCTTCGTTTACTGATCCTCGGAAACTGATCTCGCAAGTACATGAAATCATGCGAAGTTTCGTCCATTGCTTTCATAAAGCTTTTACGAGGCCCAGTTTAATATGCACAGACGTAGTTACATATTCTCGTGATGAACAAGAAGAGCGCATAACACATTCTTCCTTCTAGGTAGCAGTTCATTTCGGACAGTCCATTTCTTCCCACAATAATGTATTTTTTCTGTTACTGCTGTCTCATGCATATAGAAAGCAGGGCTTTGAGTATCGTAGCTAGATGCGGCGAATATTTAGAATTATCTAGATGTCTGATTATACACATTATTTGTTATTTTCCAGGCAGGATGAGTGTGAATAGCAGTTCAAAGTTATCATTTGTGTCTTTCTGATTATGTGCATGAAGAATCGTACTGAAGGAAAATGTTCCATGAGGACAGAAGCTGAAATAATTAATTAAAATTTGTTCGACAGCCAAGACTTCAACTTACCAGGCAAATGTATCAACCAATACACCACCATGATACTTGCAAATAGAGGCCACGGTTTTGGAATCATATATTTAATTCAGACTTTGTATATCTCTAGTAGTGCCTTAGAACAACATAATATGCAAGTAGTAAGGTGCACTACTATGGCAATTCCGAGTAAATCGCAAGAGAAGTCTTACGCGTCTCTTGGGCTTACGTTTCTGTGCGTAGGTGCTGTGCATTAGCGTTATCATTCATAGTGGTTAGCTGATTAGCGTTCGAGCGTCGTAAGACGAGCGTGGATGAGGCGAGGGTTCAAATCCCCCTCAGACTTCGTTATTAATGTTTTTTTTTCGTCGCTGGCCATTATTTAAATTATATGACATTTAAAAGGTGATACGAGGGTCACTCCAAAGCAAATGCACACTATTTCTTTTTTTTAAATCCATATTTTATTCTACTTGTTTGAAAGTTTTACAGTGTGTAGATACATCCTTTAGGAACATTATTTTCATTTCTCCACATAATTTCCATCCCTCTCAACTGCCTTATGCCATCTTGGAACCAGCGCCTGTATACCCGCACTGTAAAATTCTGGACCGACCTGTCGGAACCACTGTTTGACAGAGTGCACTAGGCAGTCATCGTCTTCAAACCTTGTTCCACGAAGTGAGACTTTCAGTTTCCCAAAGAGATGATAGTCACATATAGCCAGGTCAGAACTGTAAGGTGGGTGTTTCAGTGTTGTCCATCCAAGTTTTTTGACTGATATGTGGCCATGCATTGTCGTGCAACAGCAAAACATCCTGCTTTTGCCGATGTGGTCGAACACGACTCAGTCGAGCTTGAAGTTTCTTCAGTGTCGTCACATATGCATCAGAATTTATGGTGGATTCACTTGGCATCATGTCCACAAGCAAGAGTCCTTAGGAATCGAAAAGCACCGTAGCCATAACTTTTCCAGCAGAAGGTGTGGTTTTCCATATTTTTTTTCTTGGTTAAATTTGCATGACGTCACTGCACTGATTGCCTCTTCGTCTCAGGTGAAGAATGATGGAGCCATGTTCCATCATCTGTCACAATTCGTCCAAAAAAGTCATGTCCACCATTCTCCTACTGTTCCAAAAGTTCGCTGCATATCGTTTTTCTTGTTTCTGTGTGAGCCACTGTCAACATCCTGGGAACCCACCTGGCACAAACATTTTTTAACGCCAACGCTTTCAGTATTTGGCAAACACTTCCTTCCCCTATCCCAACGTAGCGTGACAATTCGTTCACTGTGATGCGTCTATCAGCAGTCACCAATTCAATAACTCTCTGCACATTGTCTGGAGTGTGTGCAGAACGAGGCCTGCCGCTGCGAGGACAATCCTCAATATTGCCGTGCCCGCTTTCATCACGTAACCTGCTTGCCCACCGACTAACTGTACTGCGATCGACAGCAGCATCTCCATACACCTTTTTCAACCTCTTGTGGATGTTTCCCACTGTCTCATTTAACTGTACAGGTATTCTATGACAGCACGTTGCTTCTGAGAACGTCAAGTGTAACACGCATCTTGAAGACATGCTGTGACAGTGCCACTCATGGAAACAGGTTGAACTAAGTTTGAAAACAAGCGGGAAGGATGTATCTACACACTGTAAAACTTTCACACATGCAGAGTGAGAACTGTATTTTTACAAAAATAGTGTGCATTTCTTTTGGAGTGACCCTCGTATAATGGAAAACACACCGTGTATTTGCATTAAGTATTTACATGAAGTTTCAATTTATGTTTTCCATGACTGTATGACAAATACCATCCTGCAACGTGTGGTGTTGAGAGCACATGTGACAGGTAATTGTACATTACTCTTGTGGTCTGGCGCATTGTGTTAATGTATTACTGATTGTGAATAACGCCATTCACATAATTATTTATCGAGGTTTGACTTGGGCTTTCCAACCCCGTCCCTTGCCCTTGAAAATTAGTTACAAATAATAAATTAGTCAAATAACATATGAAGTTCACTAAAAGTTAACAATAATGCACGTGCGTTGTTTAACCATATTACCTCTCAAATGTCATAAATTAAACAAAAGTGACCAGTGATGAAAAATATAGATTAACAAAGAAGTGTAAACAAGATACGGACCGTTGCTTTGTACACGACCATCTTACAATGCGCGAGCGTTAACCGACTTTTTGTTCTTTTTTACGTACACCATGTCCACATTTTTTTCCTTGTTTGCCTCATTTTGTTCGTTACTGGTCGTTGTATTTGTTCGTGGTGGAGATCCCATGACTCTTGCTCAAATTCATCGTTGATCCACTTACTCAGTTTTTTATTGCAGAGAGCAGATCACCCTCCTACCGAACACGCTGTGCTACCTTGCCGGCAAGCGCTTCACTACCATGACTTCTTGGAAGTACTGTTTACGCACAGATACATCGGTTGCATAACAGATGCGTAAAACTACTCTTGCTATCTTGTCGGAATTACCAGGGTAGTGCACGTTACAACTTCCACACTACGTTGTTTTAATGGCCTATTAAAGACGTGCAAAGTATGAAGTAAATCCGAGATACCAACCACGTGGTCCCCGTCTGTACTTTATACTTCCCCTTTGGAAAATTATATAGTACTCTGCTGGTAAACCTCTTACGCTATTAGATTTTCAAACAACTGAGCAAAATTGAACGTACTCTCTTTACTATATCTGATCATCACTAAACTGACACACGATATTTTTAGCGCCACGCAATCTGACTTTCAGTAATCCCTACAAAAGAATGGCCCTGACTAACAATAACCTATACCTTTCATGAATCGCTTACCTCACAAAAATCTTCCTTGATCGAACCACTGCAATACAGCGAGCGCCAATACAGCCAGCTATATAAATGATTCTAACTACTGAAGGCACTAACTACTGATAGGCATAGTTTGCAAATGAAAGATTTTGGTAGAGAAAAAAACAATGTCTTTATCTTAAAAGTGTTCAAAAATCATTATATCACTTCATGACATCCAGTCTTACAAATTTCCTTTTTCTGGCGGACACACGTCCAGATCGTCCGCTCTCAAAATTCTGCCACCTCTCTCCCAACATCCACCACTGCTGGCGGCTCACCTCCAACTGCGCAACGCTACACGCTGCTCACATCCAGCTGCCCAACACTACAATAGCGAATATTCTATCAATGCCAACCAGCCACAGACTGCACAAAGCTGTCAGTGAGTTTCATTCAGAGCGCTACGTGGCGTTACCAACATAAAAACCTAAAAGGCCTACTAACAAGTTTATCGCAGCTGCACGGACCATACTAGACCAGTGCCCTCCCGAAGCCGCAGTCGGCCTCTGGCTGTGGTGAGGCGTGCACGCCCTTTCTGCGCCTCGCCTATTGTGCTGATTTCGAGGGAGCTCTCATTTGTTTAGTCCCGCGTAGCGGCTTGGTTCAAAATGGCTCTGAGCACTATGGGACTTAACTTCTGAAGTCATCAGTCCCCTAGAACTTAGAACTACTTAAACCTAACTAACCTAAGGACTCCACACGCATCCATGCCTTAGGCAGGATTCGAACCTGCGACTGTACCGGTCGCGCGGTTCCAGACTGTAGCGCCTAGAACCGATCGGCCGCTCCGGCCGGCGTAGCGGCTTGTCTCAGAGTAGTTTTCTCACGGCCAAGCCACAATTACATTAAATTTTCCTTTGGATCTTGAACGACGGAATGCCCATGAAGTAGAACGTTTTATACAGGATGAGATACGCCTCCCGCCACATCCACGGTATTACTGTGTACATTAAGCTAGAGAATGACGAACTGTGCGCCGACTGTGTGGCGCCACGTTAACGCTCTCAAGTTCCTATACTCTGTAAGTAGGCTGTTTAGGTTTTTATAATGGTAACGCCACGTCGCACTCTGTATGAAAATCACTGGCTGTGCCGTGTGCATTCTGTGGCTGGGTAGCATTGTTGGAATAGTCACTATTGTAGTGTCGGGCAGTTGGATATGAACAGCGCGTAGCGTTGCGCAGTTGCAAGTGGGCCGCCAGCTGTGGTGGATTTGGGGAGAGAGGTGGCAGAATTTTGAGACCGGATGATATGGACGTGTGTCCATCAGAGACAGTAAATTTGTAAGACTGGATGTCATGAACTATTATGACTTTTGAACACCATTAACGAAAATACATTGTTTGTTCTTAATCAAAATCTTTCATTTGCTAACTGTGCCTATCAGTAGTTAGAGACTTCAGTAGTTAGAATCTTTTATTTAGCTGGCAGTATTGGCGCTCGCTGTATTACAGTAGTTCGAGATATTATTTCCAATGCTATGTTAATATGATTTCTTATTTTGATCTTCAAATTGTGCTTTTCTTCGTTATCGCGTGAAATATTGTGACAATAATGGCGTGTGGAAAACGTAATACTAGGCTCCCAAGTAAACTGAGAAATGACATGAAGAAGAAAACAGTGTGTTAGCGCCACCGTGTAATGAATTAACTAATGTTCAAAGTAGTAATTTGGTAATTATGCATAGGGAAATGGAGCGGGCTGCAAATAATGGTGTAGACAGTGAAACAATTAGTGAACAGGGAAGCATTATCGGTCGATCGATCGGCAACAGCTCGCCTCAGGAATTCAAAATGACAGGACATAATCTTGTAAATACTGTAGATTCAGGTTTTGCGTCCACACCGTTTTCTCATATATGTCTAGATACATTTTCTGCTTTTCAAAATGTGAATATTGCCGGTCCAAATGCACTGCCGAATAGCACTGAGGAACATGTTTCAGACACCAGTGCATTATTATTAACGTTAATGAAACAAATGGGGCAAGGCTACAAAAGTTAAACACAACGCTTGAACAAAATCAGTAACAAATGCGACAAAAGCTTCGAAAGACACAATGGAACAAAATCAGAGACAAACACAGCAACAGAGACACGATGGATATTTATTGCTACTACCTTCGCCAATTTGCATTTTTGTCATTACTGTTTGTGTTAATTGTTTTGTGCTGCTGCACTGACCTGTGCCTTAGTTTATATATCTGAGCTCAGTAGATGGAAAGAATACATTGAGAAATTATATGAAAAAGATTTGGGCAAAAATGAGTATTGTACAATGAGAAATATTTATTTTGAAAGAGGATATGAACAAAACAGTAGGGTTTAGGGACAACAGGGTTAGATAGAACTATTTTTTGCAGGAAAATTTGTTGAATAAAAGGAAAGATCTATGGAATGAAGTTTTGGGTTGGACTGCAGTACCAAATGTTACACTGAAAACGAACCCTGTCCTTTCCTTTTGTATTATTCCGCTATGTGTTTGTGTACCCTTGTGTATTATTGTTTTTACTGTCTTTATGTTTTTATCTGATAAGAGTTTTGATGTAGTTTTCTATTACTATGTTATTTACTTTATAAAGATGTTTAGACATTATTAATTCTGTTCTGTTTCAATGCTCATGTGTGAAATTAATGTTTCGAAAGCTATTTTAATTATTTTATATATTTACTTGTGTCATAATTCCTGTAACACTGATGTATATGTTTATTTCTATTCTTCTGTAAAGCCCGTATTACTACAAATGTTATGTGTATTGTTATGCTCTTTAATGATGTATTTTGTACCTTTTTAATTGTATTCTTATGTTGTAAATTTATAATTGTATAGACACCAGTTGTTCAAATTAAGTTACATTTCGCTACACACGTTTCTGTTGGTCGTAGTATATGCACAATAGATGAGAAGTTGGGACTGTTAGTGTTTGCACGTGTGTTGATAATTCAGCAAAGGACTGGTTAACAGCATTGCTGGTTTTAAGGACATATAAAACAGTTTGTGAGTGCACAAGTAGTGATTTATGGACTTGCTATATTGTCTGCAAGACTTTAATGTTGACTGTGCACCCGCACACTTGCAACAGATGGCTGCTGGCCATCTCTACAAGGACTACAGTGGGTCTGCAACTTTGATGGCCCACCAATACCATTATCTCTACAAGGACTACAAGGGGTCGCACCTTTGATGGCCCACCAATACCATTATGTCTACAAGAACTAAAGTGGGTTTTCTCTGTTTTGGCCCATTACCTCTCTGCATATCAAGAGTCAGCACTGTCTTCCCGTTGGAGGGACAATACTACTTCTTCAAGTCTTCCATGTGCATTTTCTTTTACTGCTCAGCCTTTGAGAAAAACACTGCAATTTAACTGTGATGAACTATCACGACTGTCTTTATGGACAGTGAGAAAATCTTTGCTTTTGTCCAACAGTATATCAATAAGTGTGTGCATTTAATGTCTTTGTTATTGTAATTATGAAAAGTTTTTTCAAATCTGTATTGGTCACTGCCCAAGCAAATTTGTAAATTTTTTTGTGGGGAGCATGGGGGCTATGTCATTAGGCTGTTTAGGTTTTTATATTGGTAACGCCACGTACCGATATTCTGACGGTCAAATATGTACTGTCGGCTTGATCACCTTGATTTTGGCCTCCGAACGTTGCAGATTTTCGAACTCCGGTTTGGAATACCATCTGACGTTACGGTGGCCGCCTTTAAATCTTATGGCAACGTCGTCACTCACGTGGTTGAAACGTGGAAGTCGTTCGAACCACACCGTGTCCTCAACGGTGTCAGTCAGATAAAAACTGAACTATGGACACACATGCTTTCCTATTCCTCCGTTATTGCCGGCCACAGAGCTGTCTTTAAGTACGATGGCCAGCCGTGCACCTGTCCACTTGTGGCCCGGAAGGTCATGCTCGTTCTGAATGTCTCCGACGTAGATTGGTTCAGATGTCGGTAGCAGACGTCGCTCTTCCTGCGGCGCCCACTGTGTTACCTCTATATTATGCGTCTGCAGCGGTGCTGCCTGCTGCGCCTCCTCTGCCGTCGACTCCTGGAGAAGATGCATGACGTTTCGCCTGTCTCTCCTGCACCCCTGCCGGAGGCAATACAAATGAACGATGACCATCAGTAGGCACAAGCTGTCTATCCTGACCTCATGCTCGTTGATCATGAATCTGTACCGCCACCCAACACATAGCAGCGCGTTAGGAAGCAACGGTTGTCGAGGAAACGGAAGAGACAACGCCATACCCCTTGTGATGACGGTCTTCGTGGACGACTCTGCTACTGATGATTTCGATGTCCTCTGAGGCCCTGACGACGCGACGTCCTTTCTCACCTCTATCTCCTGCCAGCGTCCACCTCCGGACACAGACCTTTCCCCACCTGCGTCTGATGCGGTTGCCTCCCTTCCTGTGGGTGCACCTCTGATGGTGTTCCACTGAACTGGCCCTTTGAGACGTCTGTCTGCTGGGCAGACGACGTCGATGCAGAGGATGGATATTCTGGAGGTGTACAGAGCAATGGACCCTCCTTGGTGAGGTCGGCTCCCTCCCTGTCACACAGGTGTGCCCTTCCAAGGGGGCCTAATAGGGAGTTCCCTGTGTTTGAATCGCCCGTCCTTCTGATAATGGCACCTTTACAGACGTATCGCAAAGCCACGGTCAATGTCAATATCATTCGTATACCCCACAAACTGACTTTACTCCATGACGTGCTGCATGCTGCGGACATTGAGATTACTCCCCTTCAGGAGGTGCATGTTGCAACTCTCATACTTCCCCTACTGGTAGTGTGGTGGTGATCCTCCTACGTGAAGTTATCCTCAGTGATGCAGTTGCCTATCCCCCTGATACCAGAGGTATGGCTGTCAAGTTTAGTGGCGCCAGGATCATCAATGACTGTGCGCCATCTGGTTTGGGTCGCGGCCATGAACGTTCCACCTTCTTCTCAGAGACAGTCGCACCCCCCTTTTTGGGTCGGCAGGATGCATTGAACATGGGAGCCGATTTCAACTGTATTCATGCACCAAAAGACCAACTACCATGTCACTCTCCATGCGTGGCACTAGCGACAGTTCTCCAGCTCCTCAATCTTGTGGATTCTTGGGAGCATCGTCATGGCAATCGTCCAGGGTTTACTCATTTCACTAGTCAGTGGAGTACAGGCTGCTGAAGTCTGGCCAATTGCGTTCTCTGACCATGACGCATATATCTGCGCCATCAATATCTGCCGCGAAAGAGTGTGGCGCGTCCTTGGACCATGGAAACTGAACATGATCCATCTTACTGCACCCGACTGTCGGCAAATCATCAAGAACATGCGGACAGCTTGTCATCAATGCCGTGATGCATATCAGGCTGCCCTGCTTTTGCTCTGTGCAAAGCCTGTCCTCCGCAAGGCCTTGCTAACGCCACAGTCGACGAAGTCCGTGACGATATCCAGGCGGGTTCTATGAACAGCTCACCTGGCTCTGACGGCCACTCAAGGGAGTTTTATCGTACATTTCGTCCCCTTCTGGCTCCACAGTGCACGGAAATTTGTCAGGACCTTATGCCACCTTTCGTGGCGAATCCAGACGCCTTGCTCTATCGTTTCCTCATTCCCATCCAGATGCCTCGGAGTACCTCACGGATATGCGATTTCCGCCCCTTGACGTTAATCAACAGCGGCACAAAGATCTTTACCCTGCTGGTGGCTGCGCATCTTAAACGGAGAGCTCGGCACGTAGTTCCCCCGATCAAACTTCTTTCGGAGGTACCAGTAACATCCACACTGCCTTCTGTCACTATCGGGACATAATCGCTCTTTCCCAATCTAGGCGTATGCCTCGACTTTTGCTGCTCTTCAGCCAGGAGTTCGATCGGGTAATGAACTACCTGGAAAACGGTTCTCCGCAATATGAGCTACCCTGATACTACCGTCGACGTGGTAGTGCGTCTCCTTCGTCGAGGTACGTCTCAAGTACAGCAGCCGTCTCACTCCTCCCGCCTCAATCTGTCGATCAGTGCGTCAAGGCTGCCCGCTCTCGGAACTGTTATATGCTTTCACCGAGGATCCGTTGCTCTGTAGCCTCCGTCAACGCCCTCTGGGATATCTCTCGGAGATCACGTATTCAGCTGCACTACTTATGAATACGATCTTGTCATCGTTCTTCGTAACAGCGCTGATGTCAGGGAGTCAGTGACATGGGTTATCAACTAAGGAGAAGATTCTGGTAGCTGCCTAGACGTTCGCAAATCGAGCACCATGACTATAGGTGCGGGGATTCCAGCAGAGAGCGCTGTTCCTTTGTGTGTAGCTGATACTATCCGATGCTTATGATCTGCAGCGGATAATTGCCCTCAACTGCGCCGCCTACTTTCCCAACTAAGTTCTGATCTCTTAGATCACCTTTTAGAAGCACTCGATCTTCTACAATGGACACAATACATAAATGTATGTTTCCCATCATGTATACCCCTCATGGCACAGACACTTCCTATGCCGCCATTTCTTGATCCTTCACATGCTTGCGGCATGAGGTTCATTTGACTGCCACGGCTTGCTGTTCAAGATAAGATATGAGACCTTCACCCTGCCGCGGCGGAGGGGCAGTTTATGTCTGTATCGTATGCCTGAAAGAGCTGAAGCCCTTTTCATTAGCTCACACATAGCGTTGTGGCATTGTAGTCCTACGTGCCTTAGAATCCCATGCAGGGATACTCAATATTCAAAGAACTGTGACTGTCGCCAGAACATCAGGGACTTACATGCATTGAGAATAAAAAATTGCGCATAGAAAATGGCTTGCTACTAGACGAAATCTGAATTTTGCATAATAAAATCTAAAAAGGACGACTGAATGCTGCACTCTATAATTTATAAGGAATCCTCCTTGTTTACTCCGTTTGTGGATGACACGTTCGTGATCTGGCCCCATAGAACGGATAAGGTCCTAGACTTCCTTACACACCTGAACTCCATACTTCCGAACATCAAATTCACTATGGAGCCCGAAGCAGAAGGAAGATTACCATTCCCGGATGTCGCGGTCAAAAGAAGAGCGGATGGCACCCTGGGGCAAGATGTATACAGGAAGAAAACGCACACCGACCTGTATTTGCATGCGGATAACTGCCACCACCCTTCCCAGAAGAATGGGGGGGGGGGGGGGGGGAGGTGGCTAAAAAAACTGATGCAAAGGGCGCGCTCCATCTCTGAGGCAGAGAGTCTGCATCATCAGCTGGAAAACCTCAAAACTGTTTTCTGGAAAAACAGGAACTCGGAATGGCAGATCAGACGCGCTCTCCACCCCACCTCTACAGTACATCGTGTGGAGACGGAAGAAGTTACGGAGGAAGAGATAGCCACTCTCTATATACCGTATACTGGCGCACTAAAGGGCCAAATAAGACGAATATTGAGGAAAGACCGAATAGGATCTGCCTTTTGCCACCCAATAAAACACAGGCATTATTGGGAAGTGTCAAAGACGATCTCGGTTTGCGAAAGGCCGGCATGTACCGGATTCCGTATTCCGTGTCAGTGTGGGAAGATTTCTATTGGACAGACAATGCGCACCGTGGAAGATCATTGCCGAGAACATCAGAGGCACACTCGACTTAGGTACCACAAGTCGGCGGTCGCACAGCAGTATTTGTCCGGAAATCACGAAATGGACTACCAACATACCAGGGTCTTGGTACAGACATCTAAATACTGGGACAGCGTTGTTAGAGGGGCTATCGAAATTCGTGCCAGGGATGCACTCATCTACCGAGATTGCGGCTATAACCTCAGCAAGGCACTGAGTCTAATTAAAAAGACGCTCAGCAAAGAAAACGAACGGGCGACCAGGGTGGACGAGGCAGTTACACCGACGCCACCACAGACGCCGACGCCAGCGTCTCAGCTACCGCCGACGCGGGGAAGCGGGTGGGGACCGGGCAAAAAACGCCTCCCAGGGGGAGAGGATTTAAGACGGCCGCCCGCCCTCAGGAGCTCAATTCGTCAGCGCACCTGTCCATGGCGACATGCCTGATCGCCGAAATACTGTGCCCGTTGGACACTATGGACCGGCAGTACATCCGCGGACAGTGCGAGCAAGAAATACGCCGGAAGAAACTGAAGAATCGCACTACATAAACTTTGTGGACATGTTTGCATTTATAAACTGGTACATTAAGCGTAAAATAGCAGCAGAGATGCTAGTGCTCTAAGTAGTTACATTTCTAAATAAAATATGGCGTTTCAGTCTTCGATCGCTATTCTTTATTTTCAATTACTAAACTTTAGTCATTTCCACTACGTCTTCGTTTTTCCCTTTGAATAATAAAATAGTGTCGTCAACATACCGTCTCAACCTGCTCGAAGAGATTGAAATATACGCACGTCAAAGAAAAACCCCAGGCCTACTACTTAACGAGCAAAGTGATTTTATGCACAGGAATTATTATGAGGTTTTTAAAGACCTGTTTTAGGCTTACTCTTGTATGCAGCAGAACGCCCCAGTAAGAAACAGCTGCAGCAGAACGGCCCTCAGCGTACTGGCGGCGAGGTGAATTGGGCGCGGCGGAAGAGAACTCGGCGTGGCGTTGTATACGTTCTGACGTAGGGAAACCCACTCCACCACCAATCAAAACAAAGGAGAGGAAACGTACATTTTTGGAAGAATATCTACATTTTAATTATATTTTATGTTTCTTTATAAAGAAATTTTAAATTAATGTAAATTTTTCGTTTCATGGTCCACTCAAAAAAGATTATTCATATGTTATTACCTTAAAAATTGTTTTATTAAAAATAATATTCGCCATTAATATATAAGATGACATAATAACAGATGCACAATTGTTTTTGGTAGAGGGCACTTTTTACTGTTACCAATGAGGTTACTCTTAAAAATTGCGATATAATGTTTTAACAGATTGAAATTTACTTTACTTATGACAGTGAACCGTATGTTCTGTACGGACAAGTAACTCTGTAACTACAACATATGGTATGTCGGCGTTTAATACGTTCCAAAATATCTTTCTTAAATTAAGATATATCTATCACTAACTGAATCTCTCTTATTAATTACATTTTTAACTTTGTCTAACAGATCTGAAGATGGGCAGCTATCCCGAAACCGGTAATTGAAAATAAAGAATAGCGATCGAAGACTGAAATGCCATAATTTATTTAATGAACGATCGCGGCATTCCCATTGAGACAATCATATCTAGTTTTGATTCTTACATTTCTCCTTGTAACTGATAAAAGATGATCACATTCTTTGAGCAAATAAAGTCTGACGAAAGGCAACTGTAAAAAGTTCCTTAACACACTACGCCAAATAATTTTGAAAGAATATTTTGTTAAGGAAATTGGTAGCGTGATACGGTCTAATTAATATGAGGCGCTTTCAGGATTTCGATAAAGGGTGGCATGTTGCAAAAATACTGAGCCCGATCTGTTTTCATTTTCAAATTCAGCACCCACGACTTATCATTGTTTCCCATTCAGTTTCTTTGTTGACCACTTAATCCTAGTGAAGTAATGAACAAACTAATAGGCAACAGAGAGGAGTGGTGATGAAGAATTGCTGCTAACTGATCTTCTGATTCAGAGAAGTAGTACACTCCCATTTTTATTTATTTATTAAATCTACATTTGTCGCACGCATTCGATTATACCGTAAAATCCAAGAAAATAGCCCATCCATTTTGTACCAGAATCAAATACAATAAATTTAATAACGTAAAAGCAAGTAAAAACACCACCCACTAACTGTTGATGTTGCTGTATATTAAAAGCAAAAGGCACCCTTTCCACTTGTCAACTGACAGGTTCGTAGTGAGACAAGGTGTCAGGTTTGTGATTTAATTTATCTTATACCGGTAAGTTCATCTCGGCTCTTTTTGTTGGATGTAGCGAAAATCGTAAGTTACTTTATGGCAACTTTTGAACAGGTTCATATTTTGTGTTGTTATAAGGAAGACTCAACACTCTGGACACACAGAAAGTGCGGAGCCCCTCATTCTCTCTCTCTCTCTCTCTCTCTCTCTCTCTCTCTCTTACACTCACTCACACACACACACACACACACACACACACACACACACACACACACACACACACACACAAGACAATATCTCGACCTCGTGGATATTTTTAGTTTTTTATAGTAAATTTTAGCAAAAGTAGAAAAACGTGTCATAGAACAACGTTGCTACACCGGTATCCAACACTCCAGAACTTAAGGACGGAAGTAAAGTGACTCGATCATATTCGACAATGCTGGAAGTAGCCTGATGTGGCGAGAGGTGTGACTACGTAATGTATCCAGGAGCTTTGTTGGACATGATCGTCTTGGTTGCCCAGAAGTTATATGTTGTGTGGAGGCACAGGTTTCCATGAGCGTAATGACCTCCAGACCCTTGAACAATGTACGCTCACCGGTCAGCTTTATTGTGACACTATACTACTTCTCAACGTGAGTCCTTTCAGGGGTCAATTCCACCCTAATTTCGTTTATGTGGATCACAATGCGTGATCGTCTCGAAAAGCGCAGGTGGAGCTCTTGAAACGAGAGGATATTCGGTGAAGAGATTGGCCCACCCGTTTCCCCGGATTTAAAACCCATCGAGGACGCTGCGTAGGGGAGACGTTTTGCAGGACGTCCTTTGCACCAGTGACCAGCCAGCAGTTGCCCAGCCTCGCTGGTGGACACTGTGGCCGGCACGGGACCACCTAGCAGAGACTGCGTTGTCGTCCATGACGATCGCACCCGCTATCACGAACCATTTCCCGCGGTCTGAATGCGGCGAAAGCTACTTTCGTTAAAACTGTACACGAGTGTATAGCTTCCCAAATATGTACACACAAAAAAAATCGCAAGAGCACTAAGGTGTTCTGCAACATTGAAGTATGTTGTCCATTCACATTTCACACCAGTTGTATAAGAATACGAGTAATAGTGTCACTATGAGGATGCAGATCAGGTTTGTTTTAAATGCAGGTTGTAACGGTCTTGAGCGTTAGTTACCTTTGATACTCAACGCAGTGCCAAGAACGTATTTCAGGCTTGGCGGCAATCTAGCCACTGGATGTGACTGCTGGCAGCGGTGTTCACGGGCTCCGGACATCTGCGTGGCACTAACAAGACGGAAGACCCTCTTGTTCGGCTTATGGCTCTGGCGCTGTAGCAGCAGTTGCCCCCATAATGACACAACGATGCACCACAAATCGCTTACTCCACGCAAAGCTCCGAGACATACGCCGTGTGGTGTGCATTCAATTGACCTCAAACAACTGCCATTTGCGAATTCAATGATGTCAAGTGAGAGCCGACTGAGGGCAGAGTGGAGATCTCTCGTGTTTTCTGAAGATGAGTGATAGCCGAGTGCTGGTTAGAAGGAGGCCTTTCGATGGCCTGCAACCAGCCTTTCTGCCTGCTGGACACGCTTGGGCTTCAACTGTATTTATGTCAGGGGTGCGATTCCGTATGAGAGCAGGAGCACTCTCGTGGCTACCCCACACATCCTGACTGAAAATCTGGACGTCATTCTGCTGATTCGAGCTGTTGTGCTGTCATTCACGAACAGTGTTTTCCAACTGGGTAATGCTCTCCCACATACCGCTGTTGTAATTCAACATGCTCCACAGAGGGTAGACATCTTGCCTTGGCCTGCTCGATCACCAGATCTGTTCCCAATCGAGTATATGAAGGATGTATCATAATCAATGGCGTAAACGCATACAGCTAAAAGTACACTATGCTAGAAGCAAAAGAGTCTCAGGCAACGTAGGGTCGAAAGTGGATACCTTAAGACCTACGAGAAATTTTTCATCGTCGATACTGTGAAACAAATCTCTTCTACTGCAAGTTCTTTGCTTTCCATGTTTTGGAAACTGATACTATGAACCAAAACAAGAAAAAGAAGTCCAGTAAACATGCGCTCTAAAATGCATTCCTTAAGAGCTATGAGCACTTGTTCATCTTTGGTACTCTGAAACACAGCTCTTTTACTGATCTAGTCCTCGTAACTTTCAAGGTATGCGTTTTATAGCACATGTTTATTGGACTTTTTCTTCTTATTCTGGTCCATACCACCACTTCCCAAAATATGGAAAGCAAAGAACTTGCAGTAGAAGTGATTTTATTCACCGTATCGAAGATGAAAAATTCCTCGTAGTTTTTAGGGTATGCATTTTCGACCCTGTGTTTACTGAGATAGTTTTTCGTCTAATATCGTGTACTTTCAGCTGTGTGCGTTTACACCAGTAATTATGAAACACCCTATATAACACATCACCTGACGACAGCTCCAGTGTCATCCACAACCAGCACTAAACATCCGCGTATTGGCCGATGAAGTGGTTCAAATGGCTCTGAGCACTATTAGACTTACCATTTGACGTCATCAGTCCCCTAGAACTTAGAACTAATGAAACGCCGGCGGTTCTAGGCGCTGTAGTCCGGAACCGCGCGACTGCTACGGTCGCATGTTCGAATCCAACCTCGGGTATGGATGTGTGTGATGTCCTTAGGTTAGTTAGGTTTAAGTAGTTCTAAGTTCTTGGGGAGTGATGATCTCAGATGTTAAGTCCCATAGTGCTCAGAGCCTTTTGAACCATTTGAACTACTTAAACCTAACTAACCTAAGGACATCATACACATCCATGGCCGAGGAAGGATTCGAACAGGCGACTGTATCGGTTACTCGGCTCCAGACTGCAGCACCAGAACCGCTTGGCCACCTCAGCCGCCCGCCGATCAAGTGTAACAGTCGTGGAACTCCATACCACAAACTGACGTACGGTATCTGTACAATATCATGCAAGCACGTTTATTTACTTATTTTGTTTCAGACCGTGTCCAGGATTTACATAATATCAAACAGGAAAAATAATTACAGAATTCTGCGAGGCACTGCTGATTTTCTGCTATATGAACCGTGTTGCTGTTGTTGTCTTCAGTCCTGAGACTAGTTTGATGCAGCTCTCCATGCTGCTCTATCATGTGCAAGCTCCTTCATCTCCCAGTACCTACTGCAGCATTCATCCTTCTGAATCGTCTTAGTGTATTCATCTCTTGGTCTCCCTCTACGATTTTAACTCTCCACCCTGCCCTCCAGTACTAAATTGGTGATCCCTTGATACCTCAGAACATGTCCTACTAACCGATCCCTTCTTCTAGTCAACCGCAAGCTCCAGAATTCCGGCGTCTTGATGGTCTTATCACTCGCTGCATATAGATCTGTTGTGCAAGGTCGGCAGGTTTCTGCAGACTAGAAGATGTGTGGTTCCTGCAGGTTACCACACTCACAGGATCCAACATCAGTTTTCAACCCCCACTTCCTAAGGCTCGTCTTGCATCCTCATCCTCCTGTTCCCAATAGGTTCAGTGCCTTCCACATCCCTCACAAGGCTCCTGTTCAATGTTCTCCCCAACCATTTTGTCTAATGACTTTCTCCATTGCTCTGTTGGGCGAGGTACACGTGCTAACGTAATTGCTGATGTTGTACACACATGCTCCTCCTTGGAATCAACCTGGGATTTTTGTGGCTCATAAACCAACAGTGGGTGTCTGGGATCGACTCCCCGCTTATTTCCTCCATTTTCGCGACTGTGCATTTGCGGTGTGAGGTGGCGCTATACCCGTAATTTGATATATTTTTGTGAGGGATGGTGACACACAGCCAGTCAGAATCACTCTAGTCTTTTTCAACGTCGTATCCACCTTTTTGCCATGTGTGGAGTTTCACCAAACAAGTGTTACGTATTCATATGCAGAGAAACATAGTGTCGGGTCAGATGTACGGAGCATGTTCAGCTATGATCCGCAGGTGGTGACAAAAAGGTTATGGATGGTGTTGTTCCGGGAAGATACCTTTAGCTTTGTTGCTTGACAGCGACCTTTGAAAGTGAAATTACCGTGCAACTTTATTTCCAGGCACTATGAAAAAATGGTTCAAATGGCTCTGAGCACTATGGGACTCAACTGCTGTGGTCATCAGTCCCCTAGAACTTAGAACTACTTAAACCTAACGACATCACACACATCCATGCCCGAGGCAGGATTCGAACCTGCGACCGTAGCAGCAGCGCGGGTCCGGACTGGAACGCCTAGAACCGCACGGCCACCGTGGCCGGCAGGCACTATGAAGTAATATATGAATGCGTGCCCGAAAGAAAAGACATCACGCCGAATCTGCAGAATTCTTATACATTATACGTAAATTGAAGGTGGAGAGCGGTGGAAAGGAAAGGGAAGCGATCACTGTCGTTAGCTGCATCAGGACATTGTAAGTAGGCTGTTTAGGTTTTTATGTTGGTGGCGTCACGTAGCGCTCTGTATCAAAATCACTGACTGCGCTGTGTGCAGTCTGAGGGTGGTCGGCATTGTTGCAATAGTCGCTATTGTAGCGTTGGGCAGTTGGCTGCTAACAGCGCGTAGCGTTGCGGAGTTGAAGAGGTGAGCCGCCAGCAGTGTAGTCTGGATGTGGGGAGTGAGATGGTGGAGTTTTAATATATGCCCATCAGCAGTTAGTGCCTTCAGTAGTTACAATCTTTTATTTAGCTGGTAGTAGTGGCGCTCGCTCTATTGCAGTAGTTAGAGTAACGAATATTTTTGTGAGGTAAGTGATTAATGAAAGGTATAAGTTATCGTTCGTCAGGGCCATTCTTTTGTAGGGATTATTGAAAGTCAGACTGCGTTGCGCTAAAAATATTGTGTGTCAGTTTAGTGTTGATCAAATAGGTAAAGAGCGAAATGCCTGAGCACGTTCAGTTCTGCTCAGCTGTTTGAAAATTAAATAATGTAAGAGGTTTATCAGCACAGTCATGTATAATTTTTCTAATGGGACATTGCAACATTACGCGTAATCAGCGGTGACGAGTGAAAATGTGTACCGAACCATGCTTCGAACTCGGGATCTCCTGCTTACTAGGCAGGTGCGCTAACCACTGCGTCATCCGGAACACAACGTAGCATAACGGCGCGGATTATCTCGGCACGCATCAACGGCTGACTCACATTCCCACAGAGCGCCACCCTCTGCAGTTCCTGTACATTGCCTCCATGTTTGCTTTCTGAGGTTCCCAAGGGAGGAAAATTATTTTCTATCTGAAAGAGCAGACATCACGTATTTAGGTAATTTGATTGGCCTAGCTGGAAAATGGATCCACCTTCTTCAGTGCGGAGACACAAATACGTCCAACCTCTTGTGGGAACCTCAGAGAGCGAACATGGTGGAAATACACGTGAACTGTGGATATATGGCACTCGATGGGAATGTGAATTGGCCGTGAGGCGTGCCGAGATAGTCCTCGAAGTTGTCAAGTCTCTGTCTCCCGGATGACGCACTGGTTAACGAACCTCCGTAGTAAGCACGAAATCCTGAGTTCGAATGCCAGTCCGGTACACGTTTTCACTCGTCGCCGCTGAATCCGCCTAATGCCCCGAAGCAGTTGAAAGCAGTGATCGCCACCCTTTCGTTTCCTTTCTTTTTCTGTCCACCTTCAATTTATACATTACGAAGTATTGTAGTGTCATAGTTGTTGCGCTATCTAGTTCATATTTAACTTTCTCAGGGCTTCCCGGTTTCTCAGATGAAAGCCCCAGGACTGTCTTTCTGAGATTTGGATGTAGAAGGTCATCATAACAACACTTCTGTTCTGACGGAAATTAATATTCTGAGTCCATGGCTGTTTACAAAATATAGGCTGACTCTTACATAGAAGATAACAGCAACCAGCTAGTTTTTATAATGCTATTTATTTATTTAAATAACGCCGTTACCGGTTTCGAACCGACGGGTTCATCAAGAGATGACTAGTTCACGTTTTACATTAGCTTACTCCTTTTGCTTTCCGAAATAATGAAATTTCCTTGGGTTGGTGGTGCCTTACTATGAAAGCAAAATGTGACACAATGTCTTTCTGACTATAATTGTGCCTCACAACGATTTTAAGTGACGGAAATGAATTATTAAAGGAAAGATGTTTCGGTTACTTCCGATAAAAAATCTACGCCATTACATTCTAGTGCAGACTGTTTATGATCTTGCAGCAGGTAAAACTGTATGATGCACTTAGTTATGTATATGTGTGCACGTAATCTAAAGGACCAATCATGCAGTAAGAAGTTTCATCACATGGAGGGATGTATACAAATATGACGACATTACAAAAATTTACAAATTATTAATGTAACATTAATTGCTATTTACATGGAAAGAGAACTGGTTAAAATTAAACAAGTCAATTTCTTACAAGATGTTACTGCAGTGATAGTACGTAAATATTATGGTTTACAGTGGAACCAAAGTAAATGATTTGGGATGGATGCACATGTATAAACATTAAAACAGTGGACGCTCCATTGATTCTTTTAATATTTTATTTTTTTAGTTTAAACTGGAGAGCAGGTGAATGAAATTTTGGGGAAAGGATGCATTGGCTAACTCGGTCTGTTCATTCGGGATATTTTGTAGTGATTTGCTTCTATCTACATATATTTCAACCTCCTCAAGCAAATTCATAAAATTACCTTTCTCATCATGGTGCAACACTTGTGCATGGTCTTTGATGAGCTTTATGCCACGACTGTTATTAGTCGTGTGCATGGAAAATGTAGCTTTTGAAATGTTGTTCAAACGTATGGCACTGTATGCTCTTTGAACCGAGTCTCAATGCTTCTGCCAGTTTGCCCTATATAGTAAGGGGGGCAACTTTGACAGCTGAGTTTGTATGTGCCGGATTTCTGCATGGGGAGTTGTTATTCTTTAAATTGTAAACTGCTGACTGCTGGGGATTGTTATTAGTGTGGAACCCTACTTTAATGTCTGTGTCTTTAAATATATTGCTTATTTTATAGGATATGTAACTTAAGAAAAGTAGTGCAACGTATTTTCTGTTGTTTTCTACTGTGTCTTGTATTAGTTGCATGGTTGTCCGTTTGCAGCTTTATTGGCTGATGGTTTTTGGAATTTTTATGATTGTTTGTCTGTCATAAGACGCTGTATCCATCGCTCGAAACTATGCTTTTAATGATTCTGATTTCGTTTCCTTTTTCAACTGTTTCAAGTGGAACTTTATGTACGCCATTAAATGTGGATCTAAAATATGCCATCTTATGCTGGTTTGTATGACAAGACAATCTGTTGATACATACATCACTGGATGCTGGTTTTCTATAGATCTCAAATGATATTTATGGCTTTTATTGGTGATTTTAACATCTAAGAAATTGATGCAGTTGTTGGTCTCATCTTTAACGGTTGATTTAATGATTTTGTGTATGCTGCTCAGATTTGTTGCAAATGTGTCTATTTCATCATTAGTACCATCAAAATGTATAACTGAATCCACTTGTTGTAGCTGGGATCCACAGTCATAAAAAAATTTTTTAACGACATCATCTTTACGCCACTCACTGTTATAAGTTTTTATTACACTATTGCGATTTCGGCGTTAGGTAATTATCAAGTGATATTATGGCTTAAGCCATGTCAACGTAATGTACGCTGATAACATCGGTGTGTCGTTGTCAATCCTGAGTCTCGGCAGTACAGATACAACTACTGCGCTACCTGTCTTCCACGTCTCGTAAATTTATGTTCTCTTTCTCATTCCTGAGCTGCATAATTGGTACAAACTTGGTGGCATTTATGAAGCTATTTTTGTATACTTTTCTAAATCACTATAGATAAATGTTGAAATGATTGCTTAAGCAAAGTAAGGATGTCTTCCGTATGCTATTCAGTGTAGCTAATGTTACATTTTCTCCGAACACGATGCATCTTCCCAAGAAATATCAAGAACATAGTCTCCTAAATTCTCTGATTTCGTCCATGATCAATAAAGTTCTAAAATGACGATGCAATTTAAAAGCCTGCGTTTATTAATGATAAGACTGACAAGACTTGATAATTAAGTTCATCTTTCACAAATTTTTTTCATAAACTTCATACGTGTAAACGCAGCTGAAATAAAATGTTAGTAACTTAAAGCACATTCCAACAACCAACTGAGTCAGTCGTAACCACAAATTATGTTGTAATCACGTTACCCTTAGTGAGTGCTTTCTCCTAGTCATCCCTGCTGATCAAAGGAATTGGAAGCAGTTTGTTAGGCAGTGCGTAGCGTAATTGGATGCAAAACTTCTCGGGAACATTAAGCATTTCATGTCGTCCTCACCGCTGAAACGGAGAGGATATTGGTCTGTAGAAGTAGCACGAGCCAGAAAGTTCAGTGTGGCCTTGTTTGCTTTCGAGTAATCTTCCCACAACCCCACCGCTACCCAGTAAGTCGTTAAATTCTGACAGCTAAAGGATTTTAATCAACAGAATTCAGCCGGAAGGCGTGGGAGATGCCCTGAGGTACAGTTTCTCATCACCAGTTTTTCACTTACGCCCTCACATTCAAACTCCGCAAAAGTTCTTTCGTTAAATTCATAGATTAATGTCTTTACATTACTGAATATCAAGTGGTAGGCAGGCTTTAAGCGCAACCTTAGGATTTTTAGTAAATACTGGGTGCCTCAAATAAATGTATACACAGTTTGATCTGTCACAGAAAATTTATTTCCTTCTTCAGTGTTCAATTTCTAGAGGGAATGTTATATTTCTTTAACAGTTGACAGCAGAATCGTCGATCTCGCTACTCAAACCATTAAGTGGTAAGGATGTAACTTTAACAAGGCGGACATACGTTTGAAACGACGCGGAAGCAGGTGATTAAATGGTACTGGAAGTCTGGGAATGTTTCTTCGGTTCGAAGACAGTGGGAAACTGAGTACGGTACACCTTCAAGCTTAACAACTACACATCCACGAGACAAATTCGTAGTTCACTGAACAGCGTGTGATATCCATAAAGGCCGATTTGGGCGTCGTCGTACAGCTACAAGTGATGAATTCTCTGATGCATACGATTCAAGAGATTGTGAAACGTGAAGCGGGATTTATGGGTGGAATAATTTGGTCACATGAACTCCAATTCAAACTTCAAGGAACTGTCAGTAGCTCAATATTGTGTTTACTGAGTTGTAGTCAATCCTCATACTAGAGTTGAAAAGGCTGAAATTTACCTGCTGTAAATGTGTTGTGTAGTTTGTCTGTCGAGGGACTCATTGGGTTTTTTCGATTGATTCTTGGCGTTCGTGCTTATGCGTTAATGACAACTTCTTTACCAAGATAGCGTGCCACCGCACTATCATATGGACGTACACTACAGGCCATTAAAACTGTTACACCACGAAGATGAGGTGCTACAGACGCGAAATTTAACCGACAGGAAGAAGATGCTTTGATATGCAAATGATTAGCTTTTTAGAGCACTCACACAAGGTTGGTACCGGTGGTGACACCTGCAACGTGCTGACGTGAGGAAAGTTTCCAACCGATTTCACATACACAAACAGCAGTTGACCGGCGTTCCCTGGTAAAATGTTTTTGTGATGCCTCGTGCAAGGAGGAGAAATGCGTACCATCACGTTTCCGACTTTGATAAAGGTCGGATTCTAGCCTATCGCGATTGCGGTTTATCGTGTCGCGACATTTCTTCTCGCGTTGGTGTACATCCAGTGACTGTTAGCAGAATATGGAATCGGTAGGTTAGGGAGGGTAATACGGAGTGCCTTACTGGATCCCAACGGCCTCGTATCACTAGCAGTCGAGATGAAAGACATCTTAACCGCATGGCTGTAACGGATCGTGCAGCCACGCATCGATCCCTGAGTCAACAGATGGCGACGTTTGCAAGACAACAACCATCTGCACGAACAGTTCGACGACGTCTGCAGCAGCATGGACTATCAGCTCGGAGACCGTGGCTGCGGTTACCCTTGACGCTGCATCACAGACAGGAGCGCCTGCTATGGTGTACTCAACGACGAACCTGGGTGCATGAATGGCAAAACGTTATTTTTTCGGATGAATCCAGGTTCTGTTTACAGCATCATGATGGTCGCATCCGTGTTTGGCGACATCGCGATGAACGCACATTGGAATCGTGTATTCGTCATCGCCAGACTGGCGTATCACCGGGCGTTATGGTATGGGGTGCCATTGGTTCCATGTTCACCTCTTGTTCGCACTGACGGCACTTTAAACAGTGGACGTTACATTTCAGATGTGTTACGACCCGTGGCTCTACCCTTCATTCGATCCCTGCGAAACCGTACATTTCAGCAGGATAATGCACGACCGCATGTTGCAGGTTCTGTAGGGCCTTTCTGGATACAGAAAATGTTCGACTGCTGCCCTGGCCAGCACATTCTTCAGATCTGTCACCAATTGAAAACGTCTGGTCAATGGTGGCAAGAGCAACTTCTCGTCTCAATACGCCAGTCACTACTCTTGATTAACTGTGGTATCGTGTTGAAGCTGCATAGGCAACTGTACCTGTACACACTATCCAAGCTCTGTTTGACTCAATCCCCAGGCATACCAAAGCCGTTATTACGCCCAGAGGTGGTTGGTTGTTCCGAGTACTGTTTTCTCAGGATCTATGCACCCAAATTGCGTGAAAATGTCAGTTCTAGTATAATATATTTGTTCAACGAATACTCGTTTATCATCTACATTTCTTCTTGGTGTAGCAATTTTAATGGCCAGTAGTGTATGAGTACCCCTGGATCCAAATCTGCCAGGTCAATAAATAGGACACAGGGGACAAGTCGAGTTTCATCCAACCTCTCCAGACCTTACGCTGTTAGATTTCTTTTTATGTGGCACAGTAGAAGATGAAGAGTGCAAGCGTAAACCGCGTTACTTGGTCACACTTTGGAATGGGATTCACTCGGTCCGTGCGTAAATCCCGTTCCACACTTCAGTGCAATGAACAGAATCGTTGGTGACTCGTACTCAGAAATGTATTGATGCCAAAGGTCACCATTTTGAACATTAATCAGAAATAAAGAACATTTACTTTTCATACTGGGCTTTAATGTTTACATTTGCCGGACTTTGACCGTATAGAGTGGAAAATAAATTCTATACGACAGTTCAAAGTGTGATAATTTTTGGACTCACCTTTCGCTTCTGAAGAATCAGTTGTCCCCTATATCTTCCCATTTACTCCAGGCAAGACATGAGTTCTGCCAGATACAGTGCTGGCGTAATGCCAGTGGGAACGAGATTGAAAAAAAAAAATATTATGCCCACCTGACAAATTGGTACTCACCCCCTTAAACGAGCTAAGTGGTTGTCTTGGAACGCTGTATTTGTGTATAACTGCTGCTCTACATCTACATCTACATACGCATTCCGCAAGCCAGCGTACAATGCGTGACGGAGGGTACGATGTGCCACAGTTCCATTTGCAAACAGAACGAGGGGTAGAAGACTGTCTGTAACACTCGTACGAGCCTTAATTTCTCTCTTCGTATCTTCGTTGTCCTTATACGAAATCCATGTTGGCGGCAGATGAACCGTTCTGCAGTCTTCCTCAACTGCTCGCTCTCTAAATTTCCCCAATAGTGGCTCAGTAAAAAAAAGTGCCGCCTTCCCTCCAGGGATTCCCATTTTATTTCACAGAGCAGTTTCATAATATTTGCGTGCTAATCTAATCTACTATTAACGATCCTAGCACGACGCCACTCAATTCCTTCGATGTCTTCCTTTAAGCCGACCTAGTTGGGATCCCAAACACCCGAGCAGTACTCAAGAACGGGTCACACTAGTGTTCCACACGACATCTCCTTTGTACATCATCTACATTTCCCCTAAAATTCTAAAAGAGTCTGACGTTTAGACCATAGATGATGTCTAGAAACTTCTATGAACACATAGCGCCCGGGAAAAATTTATAGTCCTAAATAAGAAGCGAAGACGGGGCTAAAGTTTCATAAATTTGTATTCAAACACAAACATAATTAGAAAAGTACAAAAACCCCCACCGACCTCCTATCGAAATCACTCATAGAACATGTAGTAAAACTCAAACTGACTTCACAATAACTTTAGATATACTTACGTTCTCTGTCAGTGATATCCAGAATGTGATCACGACGGAAAAACGAAACGTCGGGTCAATTATGTAACAAAAAATGGCAGATACAAATCTCCTACAATCACGTAGCAAACACACTGTAGTGAATGTTACTTACAACATTGTTTTAACCACTGACAATTGTACTAACTATGAAACGTCCCCTTAGAAAAATTTTACACGACTGTGCTTAAACTGACACACAATAGCTTTTAGCGCAACGCAATCTGACTTTCTAAAATCCCTACAAAAGAATGGCCCTGACTAACATTAACCTATACATTCCAAAAATTACTTACCTCACAAAAATCTTCGTTACTCAAGCTACTGCAATACAGCGAGCGCCACTACTGCCAGCTAAATAAAAGATTCAAACTACAGAAGGCACTAACTACTGATAGGCACAGTTAGCAAATGAAAGATTTTAATAGAGAACAAACAATGTATTTACCTTTATAGTCATAATATATATATCAGTTCATGACATCCAGTCTTACAAATTACAAAACTCCGCCATCTCTCTCCCCACGTCCACCACTGCTGGCGGCTCACCTCCAACTGCGCAACGCTACGCGCTGTTAGCATCCAGCTGCCGCTGCTCAACACTACAATGGCAGACAACAATGCAAACTAAACACAGACTGCACATGGCACAGCCAGTGATTTTTATACAGAGCGCTACGTGGCGGCAGCGTTACCAACAAAAAAAAAAACCTAAACAGCTTACTTACATAGCCCCCATGCTCTGCACACAAAAAAATTTACAAATTGCTTTGGGCAGTGGCCAATACAGATTTGAATTTTTTTTCATAATTATGATTACAATAGCAAAGAAATCAAATGCACACACTTATTGATACAATGTTGGTCAAAAGCTAAAATTTTCTCACAGTCCATATAGACAGTCCTGATCATTCATCACAGTAAAAATGCAGTGTTTTTTTTTAGAGTCTGAGCAATAAAAGAAATTGCACTTGGAAGTAGTGGAGTTCCACGCAGTCTTGAAGAAGTAGTGTTGTCCTTCCAACGGAAAGACAGTGCTGACTCTTGACATGCAGACAGGTAATGGGTCACAGCAGAGCAAACCCACAGCAGAGTCAGTCGAAGTAGAAGACTATCGGTACTTAGGTCATCACAGAGCAGACCCATTGTAGTCCTGGTAGAGATTAGGGTATTCGTGGGCCACCAGAGATGCAGACCCACTGCAGTCCTTGTAGAAATAATGGTATTGGTGGGCCATCAAAGATGCAGACCCACTGTATTCCTTGTAGAGATGGCCAGCAGCCATCTGTTGCAACTGCGCAAGTGCACAATCACTCGAAGAGTTTTGCAGAGAATACAGCAAGTCCATAAACCACCACTTGTGCACTCACAATTTTTTTATATGTCCTTAGAACCAGCAATGCTTTTATCCCTTGCTGAATTATTAACACACGTGGAAACACTATCAGTCCCTACTTCTCACATATTGTCCATATACTATGACCAACAGAAATGTGTGCAGTGAAATGTAATTTACAAGTTACTTAATTTGATGAACTGGTGTCAATTACAATTTTATAACACAAGAATACAATAACAAAGGTACAAAATACTTCTTTAAAGAACATAACAATATAGATAACATTTGCAGTAGTACAGGCTTTACAAAAGAATCGAAATAGCAAATATAACAGTGTTACAAAAATTACGACATAAGTACATACATAAAAGATCAGAATAACTTTTGAAACATCAACTTCACACATGAGCATTAGAACAAAACAGAATAAATAATGTGTAAAGATCTTTACAAAGTAAATAACATGTTATTAATGCAAATTATATTTGAGGATAACAGTATTCCTCATCATAGTGAATGTAGCTTAGTATTAGAACAGAAAAAAATCTATGAAACAGTACACAGAGACAGGAAGAAAATAAATACACAAGGGTACACAAACACATAGTCGGATACACAAAAGGAAAGGACAGGGTTTGTTTTTAGGGTAACAGTTGGTACTGGAGTCCAACCGAAAACGTCATCCCATAGATCGCCCCTCTTATTTTAACATTTGCTCCAGGCAAAAAAAATTCTATCCAAGCATGCTTTCTGCATTCTGTTCTCATCCTCTTTCAAAAATAGTTTTCCTCCACTGTACACTACTTTTTGGCCAAACCATTTTCTTATAGCTTCTCAATGCTTTTCTTCCAATTCATCATAGTTAGTTTCTTATATAGTCTACCCCCTCTTAAGCTAACTTAAACCTACTGAGCTCAAATGCTAAACTAATGGATGAGGCAATGCAGCAGCACAAAACAATTAATACAAACAGCAATGACAAAAAATGCAAGTAAGCATAGCGAGCAGCAATAAATGTAATAATTTATATCCAAACATGACAAAGCTGAAGCAGAAAAAATATTACAGTAAAAATGTTTAATACCTATGTCACACCTTAACACTAGAGTGATGCATCACTAGAATATATGCTAGCAGATAAGTTACCAAATCGTAAAAAAAAATATTTTTGCAAGTCCTGTGAAGGGAAATGTCTATTTTTGCCCTCTTTTCTAAGGAAGTACATCATAAAATGATTCTTTACTGGGTCTGTAGACAGAAAGTTGTTATATTAGTACATGTATTAAATTTTAATTTAAACAATGCTGTGTTGCAACAAGAAACTAGATATTAAACAAAATAGGCAAAGCAAGGCGTGAAACGTCATTCGCTAGCCATAAGGCACTTCATAATGCAGTAAACAATCTTCCAGCTAGCAAGACAATAGACATGAAACGTTTCTCATCATTTCATTTCAGTAAATATCATAAATTAAGAGGTTCACAGTATAATCATATGTTTTCAAGTTTGAGTGTGTCGTATTTACGATGCTTTCTACAAAGGAATGAATGTCAATAGCGAGGATAATGGCCTCTTTTTTTATTTTTTTTTTTACCTAATGGCTTTCTTTTGTCAGACGACTACCTCTCAGCCGGGCTCCCAAAACGCATTACGTCAAGGTCACTTACCTTTCTTACTGAAATATTTATGACAGCAGTTTTCGCTACAGTGACAGTCTCATATACAAATATTTTCACAGGTTGAGAATTGGCGTTACAAATGTATAGAAAATAAAATCCTATAAATATAACAGTGTCCAAAAAAGTTCTGTCGCCATTGTAATACATTTATGCATTTGCATACATTTCATAACTCTTAAAGTACGATTCTTGGTTTCCAACGTCCTTTTTCACAAATCAGAGTCCCTAACCACTACTCATTATTCCTTACCTTATTATACATATGTATTATTCGTCGATACTTCTTCAATATGTCATCATAACAAATGCATAGCATAACCAAATAACTCATATAGCATCAACTTAAACATACCTCACCTGCATAATTCACTTCGTCGTCGTAATAATAACATCATAACACCTCAGTCAAATCTCAAAATCGTCGTAGCTTCGTTCAATAATTTCAAAACCTAAAAAAAATTCTCTGCTCATGTCAAAAGTGTCATCTGCCTCAAACGTACTTTAAAAATCATGATCCCATACCAAATACAGTTTCATAAGTGTGAAGTTATCCAATGGTGTAATTACGTAAACATCTGTCACTGATGTAGTAAAATAATTCTTTGTCTCTCTCAGTTAAATAACTAGATAGCTGTGTAATTTATGTGTTAGAGAAATATGGTACCGATGTGTAAAGTTGTATAAGCAAATACCATATTAGCTAGGGCTCCTTGTGCTTGCCAAACACATGGTACACAAAGTAGGCGTGTACCCCCCTGAGGATTAATGTAATTATATCCTCAGGTGTTACAGATTACAGCAATGGAATGAAATGTATCACGGAAAACTTTCTTTGTAATTCAAATATGTTGAAAAATAAATAGTTTATTGCGTGTCCTGTAGGGCTAAATGTGCGTCTTGCTGTAAGACAATCTCTGTGGAAGTGTCGTAGTTATTGTCCTCCGAAAGCTAAGTCCTGTAGAAGTCAATGTACTTACCTCATGATAAACGAAATTGAAATGCTTTACATATAGATATCTTAGTTATTACGCTTATTGCTGTGATGAAGTAAGTACTGTACTGTACGTATTGTTGTGCTACAGAAAAGGCTGTCTCATTGTAGCTATACCACAAACGTTACTACTAAAACATGTTTTACTTTCCAGAAAAATTCAGAAAAACTGTGCAGATATAAAACAGATAAACTGCAAAAGCAACATTGTAAATTGTCACTCATTAGTAGCGTCGTGATAAAATCGTGTAGCTGTCACATAAACTAACCACTGTATCATGTGGTATCTCACAGAAAGTACTTTAAATCCAGAATGTATTTTCAAGTAAACCAAAATGTTGCATTAAAATCTCATTAGCAATACTGGTAAATGTTCTAAGTATGTGAGCCTTATAGTCGTTATGTAATCGTGCAACTAACAAGCAAGAATGTACACACGAAATAACACAGTGATGTATGTTCACTATAACAATGCACTCGTAAATACTGTCTAAATATGTTCCGTAGGTTCTAGACTGGATAGTAAACTTCAAACATTGTTGCATGTTAACAGTTTCTCAGTGTGACAAAGCATACTAGAAATGTGAAGTGGAATGTTTTATGGCAAAGACAAAGTTAAAAAGCAGATTATCTTTCAATAAACGGTTTTACATGTGAAATGTGGTGTAAACCATTACTCTTTGTAGTACTCAAAGTTTCAACTTGAACGCAATTATCATGCGGTATACGTCGGTACAGAATACTGGAACTTTTCTCAAGGTTAGCTTATGTTATTTTTCTCTGAGCCAGCCGGCACACGCGGCTGCCTGCGGTGCGAGTCATTGTCTGTCTCTTTGTTGGCGCGCGCCGTTAATGGGATTAGGGGACCTAACTTCTAAAAATTCACCTTGCCGAGAGGGCCCTACCCAGTTTGAAGCTCGCCAGTTCTGATGGATTTCCGGTCTGTCATTATGATTATATCGTCTGTCGTCATGTCGGTAGTTCCTGTAATTTCTTGTTTGTCGGTCATGTGGTGGAGAATTTCTCCCTGAATTATCACTGCGTGGTGGACCCTTGCGTCTGAAGTTGATCTGCCTCCCGTGATAATAATTATTTTGGTTTCCATATTGTCTGTTTCTCTGATTGTCTCTGTGATAGTCATTACCACGGAGAGGTGATCTTTCCCTGTAATAATTACTACTCTGCCAACGGTTGTCATACGGGTGGTGTCCGTTTTGGTCACGATTTACGTTGTACGAATAGCCTTGTCGTTTATTATTTCTGTCATCGCGGAATTGTGACAGGTGTGACCTGTAATTGTTGTGTTCCTGTTTTCGCGTTCCGCGATTGTCAGTGTCAATTTGCAGTTCTTGTAACAGTCCCTGAAAAGCTTCAATGTCGTCTTTGCATCGTCCTGCTAAAATAATCTGTCGTAAATGTTCAGGTAATTTGATTAAGCAAATGCGGATGAGTTCTGAAGGGCTGTATGGGTTTGAAAGATACTGATTCTTATGTAACATGTCTTCAAAATATTTGACAAGACTGGAAAATTCAGATTGTTCGAAATGTTTCATCATTATGATGCTATGTTTTACTCGGTCTTGTGTGGCTTGGGACCAATATGCTGAGAGGAAGGCATGGTAAAATTCTCCTTCACTGTGGCAATTGTGAATGACCGATCGCATTCTTACAGCTGGTTCATTCTCTAAGTAGCCACACATAAATTCTAAACTGTGTTCTAATGACCATTTGGGAGGAAAACAATGAGAGATTTGATGGAGTCACGCTTTTGGATGAATGTCGTTGCCAGAATTCTTAAATGTTTTGAATTTACATGCAGTAATGAACAGCTTATAGTCAAAATCATCGTGTCGGCGGGTAGCATATCGGTGATTGTTACGTCGTATCGGCGGTTCCATCTCAAAATTCGGTGCACCTTGCCAATTACTTTCATGATTTCCGAAATGCCCTGTGTTATTATTTTGTGGTTGTTCTGTATTGCTATGTCCCTCTTCGCGTACTGGGGCGCGAGTGTCCTCTGAAATATGTAATTCTGGTATTACTTGAGCCAACTGATCTTGTACTTCCCGCATTTCTCTTTTGTACTGTGTGTTGATTTGATTTTGATTCTGTTTGAATTTCCTAATTTGTTCATACTCTTCAGTGTCAGTGAAGGCTACAGATTTTGTGTCATTCAGATCATCATCTACCTTCATAGATAAGTTAGTGAACTGATCAGAAAGTTCGGCTACTTTATCCGACAGTGAAATTATTTCCTCTGTGTGTCTTTCTGAACCAATTTTCAGAGTATCTACTGTGTCCTTTAAGTTCGCTTGAGTTTTTGCAAGTTGTGTAACCGAATCGGTAGATGCAACTGAGTCAATTTTAGCTTGCAAGGTCTCATGATTTTCATGAACAATAGTTTGCAGTTCTTTTATGGCTGCTTCGTGATTCTGTAATGCTTTTTCATGCCGCGAAAAACTAGGTTGGAAATGCTCACAAATTTGTGTTTTTACGTCATTACAGACTTTTTTGACATTTCGATTCGATGTTATGTAACTCATAAGTTAAATCTTCACGTGTTTGTTCAAGTGTGGTGTCTAACTTTTGAAGCTTTTGTTCCATTGTGTCTAACGTTTGAAGCTTTTGCTGTGTTTGTCTCTGATTTTGTTCCATTGTGTCTAACTTTTGAAGATTCTGTCCCATTTGTTTCTGATTTTGTTCAAGCGTTGTGTCTAACTTTTGAAGATTTTGTTCCATTGTGTCTAACTTTTGAAGATTATGTTCCATTGTGTCCAACTGTTGCTGTGTTTGTCTCTGATTTTGTTCCATTGTGTCTAACTTTTGAAGCTTTTGTCCCAATTGTTGCATTAATTGTAATAACGGTGCACTGGTGTCTGAAACATGTTCCTTAGTGCTATTCGGCAATGCATTTGAACCGCCAATATCCGCAGTTTGAAAAACAGAAAATGTGTCCTAATTTATTTGAGAAAACGGTGAGGACGCAAAATCTGAATCTAAAGTATTTGCAAGATTGTGTCCTGTCATTTCGGAATCGTGAGCCGAGCTGTTGCCGACCGATCGATCGATAATGCTTCCCTGTTCACTAATTGTTTCACTGCCTACACCATTATTTGCAGCCCGCTCCATTTCCCTATGCGCTATTACCAAATTACTACTTTGAACGTTAGTGAATTCATTACATGGTGACGCTAACACACTGCTTTCGTCTTCACTGTCATTTCTCAGTTTACTTTGGAGCCTAGTATTACGTTTTTCACACGCCATTATTGTCACAACTTTTCACACGACAACACAGAAAAACACAATTTGAAGAACAAAAATAAGAGAACACATTAACATAGCACTGAAAATAATATCTAGTTAATTGCAAGCGCAGCTGCGAAATACTTTGTGCAAAACTACATGCATGCCACAACTATTTTACTGTACAACAATGAAAGACTGCAACTACAAAGGAAATTCTCTCTACGATTACGCGCTAGCAATAAACAAAAGCTACACTAATTACACAAACTACAAGAAAAAATCAGAAGATTCCAGTGAGGTATCCTCGGCTAAGGGTCGATATATGAAACGTCCCCTTAGAAAAATTTTACACGACTATGCTTAAACTGACACACAATAGTTTTTAGCGCAACGCAATCTGACTTTTAAAAATCCCTACAAAAGAATGGCCCTGACTAACATTAACCTATACATTCCAAAAATCACTTACCTCACAAAAATCTTCGTTACTCAAGCTACTGCAATACAGCGAGCGCCACTACTGCCAGCTAAATAAAAGATTCAAACTATGGAAGGCACTAACTACTGATAGGCACAGTTAGCAAATGAAAGATTTTAATAGAGAACAAATAATGTATTTACCTTTATAGTCATAATATATATATCAGTTCATGACATCCAGTCTTACAAATTACAAAACTCCGCCATCTCTCTCCCCACGTCCACCACTGCTGGCGGCTCACCTCCAACTGCGCAACGCTACGCGCTGTTAGCATCCAGCTGCCGCTGCTCAACACTACAATGGCAGATAACAATGCAAACTAAACACAGACTGCACATGGCACAGCCAGTGATTTTTATACAGAGCGCTACGTGGCGGCGGCGTTACCAATAAAAAAACCTAAACAGCTTACTTACAACTATTCAAAATATTTTTCACTTTACTAGGAACAATTTTACACTAATAAAATATTGTAGTGTGTGACGCATGTCAGTTTCTCTTTGGCTGGACTGGTAAAACTGAAGCAGCCCGTCAGAAACGGTGTCGCCAACGTGACATTCGTTTGGTTTCCTAAAACCGAACAGCAGAACGATGCCGAAAAATTATCTTGGGACATTGGTAAAGATGGAAACCGGAGGCAAAGGCTGACCAGTCTTTTGCTTCATCTTCTACGCTATGTGCACTACTAATAATAATTATATTTAGCGGGCTGCTTGAACTTGCGAGTGCAAAGGCCTGATGTGCTATCTTCAGTGATAATCGGAAACGGTGCAACGCATCGAATTTTTTCTTAACAGTTACGTCCCAACAGAACCTACCCCGCAAACTCTTACAAGCTTTTCAGACTATCTCTGACCACACTGCATGTGGGACACCTGGAGACACACATACATACATTAATCCTTGTTCCATAGATCATGAATACGCCGTTTCGTTATGTGGAACGCGTCACTTTAACATAAATTTTCTTTACACAAAATAATTAATTAATTAATTTTTGCAGCTACTACTTCATATCTAAGAATTCATCTATTGAGTAGAAGGAGTTATCATTCAGAAATTCTTTTAATTTGCTTGGTTGGTTATCTGTGAGACGTTTAATACTGTTTGGCAAATGACCAAAGATTTTTGTGGCAGCATAATTCACCCCTTTCTGTGCCAAAGTGAGATTTAATCCAGAATAGTGAATATCTTCCTTTCATCTAGTGTTGTAGCTTTGCACGTTGCTGTTATTTTAGAATCGGGATGTGTTATTAATGACAAATTTCGTAAGTGATTGTATGTATTGCGAAGAAACATGAATTAAGGAGATTATCACGGCTAGAGCCGATCGTACGCGGTCGCTGTAATCAATGTTAAGCGTTATCAGCCTGATGTCCCATGGGAGCAAATAGTTTTCTGTCACGAGTGTTTACAATTAAGAATGTCTCCAGCACGAAGGAAAGCTGAAAACATGCTCTATCAAGCGACGTTACCACACACAAATGTCTGTGGCACTGTGTGAAATACAGCTGACTGAGCCACAGACCAGAGAGTCGTGATTGTCTACAGATGATTTATCGGATTAACGCCGTTTCGTTGTAACGTTTCTTGTCCTCTTTCAAACATGAAGATCATATGATAGAATAATTCCTGTTGATACCGAGTGTCCTGCGCACTATTGAAAAAAACATTCCCTGATGTTGTGAGACGGACTTTTCCTGGAGTGTATTTATCTTTCTTTAATTTATATTAATTATATTAACTGAAACATGTAAATATATACATGTACATATGTGATGTACATTTTCTGTTGCATGCGTGCTACGTCCAAGGAGATCAATTTCTATGTAAAACCAGAGGACCGGGCATTTCCACGTAAGTAGAAGGAGTGACAGAAAAAGAAGGTGAGAGGTTTTTTTAGATTTTCAGGACTTGATTGTATGAAAATGAGAATCTGGACGAAAAAATGGTACACAAATATATAGCAAAGAAGTGTGATTCAAAGTGATTTTAGTTATTAAGACTGAGCAAACAACTTACAAACATAGAAGAGCTAATGTTTTAGCTGTAAATGACGGAGGGCTATGGCTTTGTATTGTTTAAGGATGGGGAGTGGTTAATTACTAAACAACACTTTTGTGATGGTCGCACTACACGTAATTTATTTATGTCTCTTTTTTATTTTATTATGTATCGGGAGTTGCTACCAAATATGACAAATTGGGCAATTGTGAGTTAATAGACAATACTGGTCCCACTTAGGTACTTTTTATATACTACTCGGACTTTATATGAAGTTCTCAGGAAACCTGTTTGATACAAGCCAACCTGCCGGCTAAGAGCCGAGATACTTCACGTCCACAAAGAATTTCACCAAGTTTCCGATTGAAGTTCTGCGTTCTGTTGCAGAGAACGTTAACGTTCTACTGAGACACATGGCGAAGGAAACTGGGAATGTGTGTAGAATCAAATGGAAATTGAAAACCGCTATTAGGTCTGTTAGACAACCCTAGATAGCCTTATAGGTGAACTATTCACAACGAGTTCTGCGAACGGCAGTAAGGTAACAATATTCATTTTAATGTATTTCTTTTTTCTTACAAAAGATAGAAAATATACGAAATTTTTATTCCCAGGTCTAATTATATCTTCACTTTAATATTTTCGCTTTTATCCATATCGATCTGTCATTCTATTAGCAATGGAATTACAGACAGTTCGCATACCACCAGTGACGAATTCAGGAGTTTGGTCAGATGGTGGGGACTGAGCTCATACAGATTTTGTATGATATTGATATCTGCAAATACTGTACACTAAACGAATGTGTTTTCTTAATCTACTATGATAAGCGCATAAGCTAACTGCAGAAAGTGTAAGTGATATTTTAAACACCAAACAATGATACAGATGTAGAAAATGGCATCACAGTTTATTATTAAATGTCACAGGAAAATACTGTGACATTACAAAATAAACTGAATAAGTTACGAAAGACAGCAAAGTATAAGACATTATTCATGAACAGCTCTTTTGGGCTACCCTTCATCAGCATTTACGTCTACATTAAAATAAACATTCTTAAGTAAAGCAACGGAGTCAGTACTCCCTTGTTGAGTTTCTCAAAAATGCCTTCATTCTTCTTAATGTACCTCTGCTGTAGCTGCTTTCACAGACATTGCTGCAGCTGTTCTGAGAAGCTTGTATGCGTTTAAAAAAGTATGCTTATCAGATTTGTTTAGCATTTCAATAAAGGAGATTTACTGTCCGGAAATTCCCTCAATTTTTCTTTTCTATATCAAATATTTATCATGTGCTTTCGCAATTCTGATGAAGGCACCATTATCAAGACAACCATTCTAGTAAAATTTGATCAATGTTCCATAGTCACTTAAGTTATCTGAACCAGACAGCAAATAGGAAAAACAAGAAAGAACATTTTTGTGAACCAAAATCCTCCTCCTTATTACTAAAATAATGGAATCCGAAAAATGGAAGATAAACAGTAAGACAACAATACGATTTGGTATCATCTATCTCTATTTTGGAGCGATGGGCTCGCTGTTTATTTGTCCTTGGAATAACGATTAACACCTGATGTCTTTTCACAGCTTGTTCTTGCTGTAGGAAAAGGCGTCTCAAAATGATCATCTGGACATTTTCTGATATTCAGCATTTGACCTTCAAGCATTTCGGAATGTTTTACTGCGACAGCTAAATCCAATTCTTGTTTTTGTAGGTGTCTCCATTACAAAATGCTGTTGTTAAAAATGAATTCACTTACAAAAAGAGATATCATAAATTTCAACGTGCGCTTGAAGTTGACTAATTCAGTGGAATCAGCCGACGCGTCACAGTCAGTCCAATGGCTAATTTCATCCAGATATTCGCATATAGCATCCAGAAGTTCAATAGAAAATTGTAGAGTGAATCATCTCCACCAGTCTTGTCGCACACAGTTTCTTTGAATCCAGCTCTTTGATTCAGGACAAATTTCTTCAATTTTCTTTGAGAAAACACCTTGCCTCTTTGTAGTGTGAAGAAAATAATATCTCATTTCAAGTATCCCGAAACAATTTCTGATGTCTGGGACTTGCCAAGATTCTGAGAGTGTAAGATTCAAGCCGTGCGACATACAAACTACAAAAATAGCTTTGGTTGTAACTGAGCGAAACGCGTTTGTATCTCTCAAAATTCTCCGCTTATATACGAGCGCCACCATTGCTTGTCCTCTAGGGAATTTGACATCCACATGCAGATATTGGAAAGTTTTGAAAGTTGCATGAAAAATGCTTAAAGCAATTGTAGAAGTAGGAGGAGCGAAACACAACACAGAAAAGCATTTGCTGTATAGTTGTAACATCAGTTCTCTCATCAATTATAACTGAGAAGTATACTGATTGTGCTAGAATTTTTGTTTGTATCGGGGAGCCGCAAGTTCCAAGTGTTTGGTTTGTATCAAAACTTCTGCAGAGAATATTTTTCTTTGCAACTAGTAATTTATATTCCAGGTTCTTGGCTCCAGACTGAATAGAAAATGTTAAGCCGCACAAGATTATCCAAGCGGTCTAGGGCGTTGCGGTCTTGGATTGAGCGGCTGGTCCCGGCGGAGGTTCGAGTCCTCGCTCGGCACGGGTGTGTGTGTTTGTCCTTAGGATAATTTAGGTTACGTACTGTGTAAGCTTAGGGACTGATGACCTTAGCAGTTAAGTCCCATAAGGTTCCACACACATTTGAACGTTTTTGAAAAAAAAAAATTTTTTTTAATGTTAAGAAAGCTCTGAAATGCTATACATTTCTAGATGGTTGGTTATGCTAATCAGTGACACCTGTGCCCACATAATGCCAAGCCATGTTTTCCGCACAATTTTATCGTTTTTACAATGGGCTTCAGCAAATCTCGGTTCTCTTCAGCATCTCTGATTTGATTTTCTTCCATTAAAGTAGGAACGTATTTCTATTTTCGTTGTGTATTTCGTTTACGCTGGTGTAATGCAAACATGGACCTTGCCGTTGGTGGGGAGGCTTCTGTGCCTCAGTGATTCAGAAAGCCATACCGTGGGTGCAACCACAATAGAAGAGTACCTGTTAAGAGGCCAGACAAACGAGTGGTTCCTGAAGAGGGGGCAGCAGCATTTTCAGTAGTTGCAGGGGCAACAGTCTGGATGATTGACTGATCTGGCCTTTTAACACTAACCAAAACGGTCTTGCTGTGCTGGTACTGCGAACGGCTGAAAGAAAGAGGAAACTACAGCCATAATTTTTCCCGAGGGCATGCAGCTCTACTGTATGGATAAATGTTGATGGCGTTGTCTTGGGTAAAATATTCCAGAGGTAAAGTAGTCCCCCATTCGGATCTCTGGATGGGGACTACTCAGTAGGATGTCATTAACAGGAGAATAAAATCTGATGTTCTACGGATCGGAGCGTGGAATGTCACATCGCTTAATCGGGTAGGTAGGTTAGAAAATTCAAGAAGAGAAATCCATAGGTACAAGTTAAATATAGTGGGAAAACGTGAAGTTCGGTGGCAGCTAGAACAATAGTTCTGGTCAGGTGAATACAGGGTTATAAATTCAAAATCAAATAGTGATAATGCGGGAGTAGGTTTAATAATGAATAAAAAAATAAGAGCGCGTGTAAGCTACTACGTACAGCATGGTGAACGTATTATTGTAGCAAAGATAGACAAGAAGCCCACCACTACCATAGCAGCATAAGTGTATGTGCCAACTAGCTCCGCAGGTGACGAAGAGACTGAACAAATGTATGATGAAATAAAAGAAATTATTCAGATAGTGATAGGAGAATAAAATTTAACAGTAATGGCGGACTGGAATTCGATAGTAGGAAAATGAAGAGAAGGAAAATTAGTAGGTAAATATGGAATGGGGGTAAGTAATGAAAGTGGAAGCCACCTGGTAGAATTTTGCACAGAGAACAACTTAATCATCGTCAACACTCGGGTTAAGAATCATGAATGATGGTTGTATCCATGGAAGAGACCTGGAGACACTGGAAGGTTTCAGATAGATTATATAATGTTAAGGCCGATTGTTAGGAACCATGTTTTAAATTGTAACACATTTCCAGGGCCAGATGTGGACTCTGACCATAATCCATAGGTTGTGAACTGTAGATTAAAAGTGAAGCAACTGAAGGAAGATGGGAATTTAAGGAGATGGGACCTGAATCGAGAGAGGAAAGAAATACAGTAGAAGAAGAACGGGTAGCTTTGAGAAAGGAAACAGTGAAGGCAGCAGAGGATCAAGTAGGTAAAAAGACGAGGGTAGTAGAAATCCTTGGGTAATAGAAGACATTGAATTTAATTGATTAGAGGAGAAAATATACAAATGCAGTAAATGAAGCACGCAAAAAGGAATACAAACGTGTCAAAAATTAGATCGACAGGAAGCTTGAATTAGCTAAACAGGAATGGCTAGAGGTCAATTGTAATGATGAAGAGGCAGATATCACTAGGGGTAAGATAGATAGTCTACAGGAAAATTAAAAAGACCCTTGCGGAAAAGAGAATCACTTGTATGAATATCAAGAGCTCAGATGGAAAACAGTTTAAAGCAAAGAAGGGAAAGCAGAAAGGTGGAAGAAGTGTTTCGAAGGTCTATAAAAGGGCGATGTACGTTAGGGCAATGTTATGGAAACGTAGATGAAGATGAAATGGGAGATACGATAGTGCATGAAAAGTTTTACAGAGCACTGAAGGACCCTTCCCCCTGCGCCCAATTTTATGTTCAGTCTGAAGATCACCTTTTGAAACGCTAAATATCGACAACCTTCTTTTTCTTCTTCTTCTTTTTGTTTTCCTTCTAATTCTTCTTCCTTTGGAGGACTAGCGATTTGGCGTGTTCACGCTACAGAGGAAATACAGGTAGATACCAACATACTCTCTTTTTTTTGTCATTCGGCCAACAAGATTAAATTTCTTTTAGGATTCTTCCCTCTTAGACTCCATTAAAGGTTATGTAAGATATCTTTCTTTATTTTCGTTATCTCCACACATCGTAATTTTTAAATCTATCCGGATCAGCCTTTTACGAAACCCATTAATTTCATTTTTGGTCTCAAACTTCATTTGCGATCCCTGTATCTTACTAAACTGTTTAGCAATCGTCGCCCATGTCTCTGAGCTACAACGTAAAAATGGCACAACCATCACATTATTAAATTTCGTTCTGGTTTCTTTCCTTGTTTTCCTAGACAACGTTTATCGCTTTATTCCACGAACGACCATGTACTTATGCTGTTTGTTGTAATCGTTATTGAGATCAGAGTTATAACTTACGTCACATCCAATGTATTGGAAGTGAGACTGATTCATACTGTACATACGAATAGAGTGATTTACAAGCTATTGCCCTGACGAAGTGGTTGATTGATACAGATTTCTTCAAATAGTAGATTTTTTTTTTAGTATTGCTTGTGTGAGATGTTATTAACGTTTAATACCTTCCTCAAAACGGAGAGTATTTCGTCGTTTAATCACAATGTAACATCTATTGACTATCAAAGACTTCCTAGTAATCAATGAATGAAAAGTGTGGTTTATGGTAAACTGTAGTTTTCTTTCAACCCTTACTTTCAAGACAAAATTTTTCGTCTATGCTTCATCGACTCTTTCTAAACCCAGCTTGTTCCTCAAGCAAGTAATTGTTAATATTATTTTTCCATATTCTTTGTAAGTGGTTTTCATTAAACTAGTTCCCCTGTTATTAGTTGTCATCTTCCTGTCCCTATTTTTGTAATTTACGAGGGAAGTCAGTAAGTGTGCAACACAATTGTTTTCTGAAATCAAGTAGGTATTATTCAGGGTTCCAGTGTATCCTACCTTTCCCCACTTTTTTGACAACAAAAGCCTATTTTTCAACGTAATTTACGTTTAGTGCGACGGCCTTACGTCACCTAACTGAGAGGGACGCTACGCCCGCACGGTACCACTCCACTGGTCGACGTCGGAGCCAACGTCTTGCTGCATCAAAGATCTTCCCACCATCCATGTACTGTTTCCCGCGGCCTCATAAGGGGCAAGCAATTTCTTACAGATGGTCCTTCGTTGTTGTTTTTGGTCTCCTGTTGGACGTTGAGGAACCCAGAGTGCACACATCTTTGAGTACCACAATTAGTGGGTAAGTGTGACAGCACTACTAACAGAGATGTCCAGCTGACTAGCGATCTTTCGATCACCTTGAATGGGAGTGTCCGCACGTTCAGTCATTGAAGGAGTTACAGCTGTGTTCGTCGGAAAGACTTGCAGGATTTCGGACACGCTTTGGCGAGCTTGTTGCAATGATGAGAGTCGCCCAACGACTCGCTACGCTCTTGTTCACTGTCAGTTCTCCCTAGACATCCTGAAAGCGCCTATGAATATCTGCAATGCTCTGGTGTTCCCCCTAAAGTGACTGAACTACAGCTCCGTGCTTCAAAACCATTTTGAAAGCTACATATTGCGCCGCCACCAATCAGAACTTCATGAAACTATTGAAGCTTTGCACAGATGTGTTGGGTAGTGTCTCTAGTATGACCGTCGATCGCACCAAGACGCTCTTTTCAGTTGTGAGCGAGTGCCTAGTGTGCCTAGAACAACGATGTCTCCCGCCAAGTAGGAAGGCCTGCTGGGAGGCTTACCCTGAATGAATGCAGCCCACATAACACAACTGCCACACACTTCCTTCTTCATGGAAATTCTCAGCCGCACTCTGCAGGGGCACCGAAGATGATCCTGCAGCTTTTTGATGGGAAGTTTTCGATCACTCACAACACAGCCATAACTGGTTCGTCCTGAGTATCATCTCTATCTCTGTTCACATGAAACGCTGGGTACAAAGACAACACTTTAGTGCAGGCTACACACTATACACCAGCGTAGTGAATTATCGGGAAGCACAAGCGGCTGCCTTCTATGATGATAGTAATTTGGTATAACAATCAGACAAATGTCTAAGTTGGAGTGGCGACTATGTAGAGAAGTATGCGGAAAGTGTAGCCTACTATTACAAATAAAATGTTTCTGATTTTTACTGTGGTTTCCATATAGCGACCAATCGGAACTTACTTTCTGGACAACGCTCGTATATCAAGATGCTCCACAATAAAGTACGCATTTTTTCAACTAAAACTGGTCACGAAAAAAGTGTGTTGCGCTGCTTATTGGATACCTGTTGTATATACCACCAGAGCTTCTCTCCAGTCGTCAGGAATTTTGGAGCGTTATCAGCTTCTACGAAATACGAACGACAGTTTCAGTTTAAAGGTTTTCTGTCATATTTCGGTAGTTCTCAATTTATTTCATTCAAATCACATGCTTCTCTTCAGTCAAAAAATATAAATGTGACTGTGTCTGGACATAAAAATATTTTAAGAATTATAGCAACGACGGCCATCCCCCACTTATAAAAGAGAAGATAACTTTTAATGTACGCAAATTATCTACATCTACATGGATGCTCATCAAATCACATTTATGTGACTGGCAGAGTCTTCATCAAACCACGAACCACATAAATTTTCAGCTAGCTTCAGGACACCAGTTTACTATCACCGAGGAATGATCAGTATTTTTGTTTTAAGAACCTACTTTCCCGTTTATTCTTCTAAATTCATAATACCTATTGTAGAAACAAAAGATATTTAAAAGTGAACATAAAGTTAGTTATTAAGGCAGAGTGCACAGTCAGTTCCTAGCAGACGGCTCTTCCTATTAAGATGCAAACCGACCTTTTCCACCTTCTTCCATCAAGTGCTCTAACGAAAACTATGTCAAAATGAATGAGATACATTCGTACTGAGTGCCAAAAATGTAGTAGTTTACAGTATCGTGATCAGACTTTCTCCGTCGTGTTACAACCGATGCACATTCACATCACATGCAGCTTTTTTCCGTGCTCGTCAAACCTTCGCCTTGCTTAGGTGCAGTATCTTACGTCATTGGGGCAGGACGCAAAATATCATGTATTCAAGATGAGCTTCAGATACCTGTTATCTTGTGCGTAATATTTCTGTAACTAAAATTTGAGTAAGGGTATCACCTCAGTATGAAGAGATGATAAACGGATATTGAAGCGGTCGGTAAGACCTATTGCCCGGAGTGCGGTGTTGACAGCTGGTGACACTGTAACACTCAAATCGTTCCTTCAAAGAGGTCGCTGTCTTTCAGGAACTTAATTAATCCTCAGATAGCTCCATTAGAGACACTCGGTACAAATTTTCCACTAGATTCGCGTTGCAAGTTTGCAACTTAAAGGTCCGCCTCACTCGTGAAATATATTTTGATTGCTCCGTGGAGCAGCGGGTCTTTGTGAATGAACATCGAATTAACGCCACGCGACAAACTTCTGCGAAAAGCAATTATAAACTCTGAAAGAAACTTCTGTCAAAGGAGGAGCACCGTAAGACCGAGCGTCAGACTTCTGAAGCTTACACTTTGGCGTATGAATATACCATGTGCCATAACAACCACGAAAAAAATCTGACGATATTTCGCTTGTAAGCGCCCAACAAAACACGGCGAAATTTCTGACAGAACGTTACGCAACATTAAAGCAGCTAAACATGAAATACTTCTCGTGTGTCCGATATCAGAGGAGGACAATTCTGTAGAATGGGACAGACATGACTGCTTGAAGCAAAAATGTTAATGTAGGCATTTGCTCAGTTTTCAATACTTTCATATATAATTGTTCAGATGGTTCAAATGGCTCTAAGCACTATGGGACTTAACATCTGAGGTCATCAGTCCCGTAGACCTAGAACTACTTAAACCTAACTAACCTAAGAGCATCACACACATCCATGACCGATTCAGGAGTCGAACCTGCGACCGTAGCAGCAGTGTGGCTCTGGACTGAAGCGCCTACAACCGCTCGGCCAGAGAGGCAGGCTAATTTTTCTTACTTACTAATTGTCTATATGAAATAGTTTTATTTTATTTCTTCTTTTCTTGGTTTTCTTATTAATGGTTTTCTACAGCTTACAAGAATATTTTCGGCATCCACAATACTTAATCCACTTTTTCGTGTTCGTAAGATTTCCTATAACAACTTTCGGAGCAAACCATAGGTCACCAAGCGTACATCTCGTGTGGCACTTCGAATATTACAGAAGGTGTTCTATGTGATGAGCTCCACAACAGTGTTGTCTACGTCGTCTTTGAGGTCTCATTTAATTTGATTTATTTTGCCTGGCACTAGACCCGCTCTGATGCTATTCACTGTTGTCCAAATCTTACAACTTCATATCCTGCCGCTGGCATCTTTTTTGAGGCAGGGTATTTCATAGGCGGCTCATTTTGTTCAGTACTAAGAAGTCCCTTGCGGGATTAAAGTCCACCAGTTCCAAATGAAGCATGGTGTAAGGAGTGGCACTCGTTCTAAGTCTGTTTAAATTTTTCCTTTTAATCGTGTGGAATGCTTCGAAATGCAGTACCTGAGAATCGGCCGCTTCTTATAGCTTACTAAGTGCATCATTTTGTTATTCTGCCTAAATCGTTTACGAGTGTATTGACTTTTTTGTCAGATGCGGATCTGTACCTCATTGGGAATGCATATTCCACTGTGGAAAAGCAAACTGCTTCGGTAGTTGTTCGTAATACAGTTCGTTTGTCTTTCCATTTACTATTCGCTGGTTTCCTGAAGTAGTTGTTCATGGTGGCAAACTTTTGGCGGGTTTCCTCTCAGCGATATTTATATGTTCGTGGTCTGTCCAGCAGGACAACTAGGGATGACAATGAAATGAAGACTCTAAGCTGTCGAGTTGAAAATGTGTGCCCCGACCGGGACTCGAACTCGGGTACTCCTGCTGACATGGCAGACGCTCTATCCATCTGAGGCACCGAGGGCACAGAGGATAATGTGACTGAATGGATTGATCCCTTTGCACGCTCCACGTGAGACCCACATTCCCAGCTTAATGTCCACACCCTACATACGTAGTGCACTTATCCACTATACTCATTACAATCCTGTAAGAGTTCGGGCTATGCGTGTGCATCTAGCACAGAAGAAGAAGATCAATGGCCGGTTAGCCTTAGCTATATGAAGACGGTATCTGTTCTTTTGGACATGCCCGATACCATTTTCATACAACCAGGGATGACGGTTTGTCTGTTACGTTCCAGGTTGCTGCCATTCCAGGGGACGTTCAGTTTACTGTTCAAATATCTTGAGCTAAAGGGAAAAGCCTCAACAAGTGTCTTGAACGAGTCTGATTTGAGGGCGTTTTCTTAGTAGTACTTCAAGAGCCCAAAGTAGAGGCGGCCAAAATAAAACCGGGTGGGAACATGTAAAACTTACTCTACTAGAATGAAAAATTCTATTATAGAACAAAAAAGAGACTATTTACTGGGCAGAGTTAAGATGTAATAGAAGGCTTTTCCACTTATCTAGCAGCTTCAAGGACATTTGAATGAAAACATCTTCACATATTAGTACTTTTTTACTTGTTAGTGTTAGTACCCATGTCATGTAATATAATGCTCTGTGTCAAGAGAAGTAGCATGATCCTTGACATCTTCCCCTCAGAAACAAATGCACCTTCAGAAATTTCATTCTCTCGGAAAAAATTTTCGCCTATTACGTGGAAGCTCTTCAGCCATACGATATATTTTGTTTACTGTGAGTGGGGAAACTTCTGGATTATGGGCACGGGATGAAAACATTAGCCTATAAAGTACAAGCTTCAGTAGTGCCTACACCTTGCAGCTAAAAGAACTCACTTTGAACCAACACCGTACTTCAGAACAACACAGGCACCGCAATATCGTCTTCATCCGCCGACAGCGGTCAAACGACGCTCAATCAAAATGTCTCCCCTTTACTGGAATTTAATTAACAAATGTGCGAGTGCTGATTGTTGACACATTGTTGACGACATATGAAAGTAAGGATCTGGTCAATAATCGCACTCAGATAGAAGGCGACTGCTCGCGATAAACGAGAAATCCGGGCTCGAGTCCCGGTGTGGTACAAATTTTAATTGTCATTATTCGATTATACAGTTGATGGTTGCCCATATTAGTGAGTACGAATCTATTTTATAACAGCTGCAGACGCAGCAGTTCCTGTTCCTGCGGACATACATGCATCCATATGGCCGAAGGAACATTTCAGCGTGCTCCTGAACAACACTGGCACTGCAATACCGCACCTGTCATCTACGGCTCGTCGTGCACCGCTCTTGTCTCGGCACCGATTTTAGATAGCGACATTTTGAAACGGTAGCACGAAAAAATTTTGCAGACTTAGCCGTTTAGGAAATGCCTCCGCCGTTGGCCCAAGGGCAATGATCATGCCCTTTTGGACGTCAGATACTTCACTCCGTTTCTCCCTTACGTCAACTACTGCACTATTACCAGCGTCCCTCACGCTTTATACAGGGTGAAGCGAAATTCGCGCACTCGGGCTTCGCAGCGCCACTCCTTGTATGCTGTTGTTGTTGTGGTCTTCAGTCCTGAGACTGGTTTGATGCAGCTTTCCATGCTACTCTATCCTGTGCAAGCTTCTTCATCTCCCAGTACCTACTGCAACCTACATCCTTCTGAATCTGCTTAGTGTATTCATCTCTTGATCTCCCTCTACGATTTTTACCCTCCACGCTGCCCTTCAATACTAAATTTGTGATCCCTTGATGCCTCAGAACATGTCCTACCAACCGGTCCCTTCTTCTTGTCAAGTTGTGCCACAAGCTCCTCTTCTTCCCAACTCTATTCAATACCTCCTCATTAGTTATGTGATCTACCCATCTAATTTTCAGCATTCTTCTGTAGCACCACATTTCGAAAGCTTCTATTCTCTTCTTGTCTGAACTGTTTATCGTCCATGTTTCACTTCCATAGAAATAATTTCAGAAACGTCTTCCTGACACTTAAATCTATACTCGATGTTAACAAATTTCTCTTTTTCAGAAACGCTTTCCTTGCAATTGCCAGTCCACATTTTATATCCTCTCTACTTCGACCATCATCAGTTATTTTGCTCCCCAAGTAGCAAAACTTCTTTACTACTTTAAGTGTCTCATTTCCTAATCTAATTCCCTCAGCATCACCCGACTTAAGTCGACTACATTCCATTATCCTCGTTTTGCTTTTGTTGATGTTCATCTTCCATCCTCCTTTCAAGACACTGTCCATTCCGTTCAACTGCTCTTCCAAGTCATTTGCTGTCTGACAGAATTACAATGTCATCGGCGAACCTCAACGTTTTTATTTCTTCTCCATGGACTTTAATACCTACTCCGAATTTTTCTTTCGTTTCCTTTACTGCTTGCTCAATATACAGATTGAGTAACATCGGGGAGAGGCTACAACCCTGTCTCACTCCCTTTCCAACCACTGCTTCCCTTTCATACCCCTCGACTCTTACAACTGCCATCTGGTTTCTGTACAAATTGTATATAGCCTTTTGCTCCCTGTATTGTACCCCTGCCACCTTTAGAATTTGAAGGACAGTATTCCATTCAACATTGTCAAAAGCTTCCTCTAAGTCTACAAAAGCTAGAAATGTAGGTTTGCCTTTCCTTAATCGTTCTTCTAAGGTAAGTCGCAGGATCAGTATTGAATCACGTGTTCCAACATTTCTGCGGAGTCCAAACTGACCTTCGCCGAAGTCTGCTTCTACCAGTTTTTCCATTCGTCTGTAAAGAATTTGGGTTAGTATTTTGCAGCTGTGACTTATTAAACTGATATTTCGTTAATTTCCACGTCAGTCAACACGTGCTTTCTTTGGGAGTGGAATTATTATATTCTTCTTGAAGTCTGAGGGTATTTCGCCTGTCTCATACATATTTCTCACCAGATGGTAGAGTTTTGTCAGGACTGGCTCTCCCAAGGCCGTCAGTATATGCTAGGGATAAAAAAATGTCTGTCGCAAAGTTTCATTCGGCGAGTGCATCCGGCAGAAAATGGACATTAAAGACTGGCAATCTGGAAACAATGTAATCACATATATGGTAACTACCTTTGTCAGCACCCAAGTGGTGCAGGGGATTGAGTTTTGGGTTATCATGCAGGAGGTTGTGGCTTGGATTCTGGATTGGAGCTCTTTTTTTTATTTGCTAATATCATTCTGATATTTCATACAGTAATATACGCCGTTTCTTAGGTCACACGTATCCTAAATTTATAACATTTTGTAACTCTGAAGGTAACAAATGCGTTGTTAGACAAATAAGAAACAGACATTTGAAGCAAATGGCATATCATAGGACAGAGTAACTACAAAAACAATATCAATTTAGAGATGCTAAAACTGCGCCTGTCCCATGTAATGAGCATTATCTCTCTGACAGGTATTGTTCTGCATGATTCATACCGATATCGCTAATTGTGAAATGTTCTGCATCAAATTACACTGTGTCCCTAACGGTAACAGACACGATGTTTCCACAATCCCATCGATAGAATAATAATAATAATAATAATAATAACAATAATGTACTGAAATACATGATAAACAGCATGCAGTAACCAGAATCAGTGTTGATAGGCATGGGACCATTTTGATAACACATACAAATAGTAAACGAATTTGGACATTCTTCGCAAAGCACCTTCGTAGTCCTATTCGTAACGTAAGTCCCTAACGAAATGTGTGGACTTAAACGAGGCAAGAATAACAATTGCTGTTAATCTCTGGGACCATTGGAGGAGGATACAAAGGAAACAAGTTTCGCATTTACTGGAGGAGGTAATTGTGAAATTCTTTGACATAAAAAGGGCTTCTTTCAAATGGTTCAAATGGCTCTGAGCACTATGGGACTCAACGTTTCAGGTCATTAGTCCCCTAGAACTTAGAACTAACCTAAGGACATCACACACATCCATGCCCGAGGCAGGATTCGAACCTGCGACCTTAGCGGTCTCGCGGTTCCAGACTGCAGCGCCTAGAACCGCTCGACCACCCCGGCCGGCTATTGCTGAGCGCATCTCCCCATAATGTTCCACTACTGAACCTTATGCGTCCCAAATACCCGTAAGCATCAGTTTTCCTGTTGACGGTTGCGTCTTGAACTTTTTTTTTAATTTTTTTTGCACAGCGAATTTGGATGTTCCCATTCCATGCTCTGCCGTTTACTCTCCAGCTCCTAATGATGGATCCATGTTTCGTCATCAGTACTGGACCGGCACTGTACCCGTGGTCTAGGGGTAGCGTCTTTAATTCATAATCAAAACGTCTTTGGTCCCGTGTTCGATCCCCGCCACTGCCTAAATTTTGATAAATAATCAGCATTGGCGGCCGAAGACTTCCGGCATAAGAAGTCAGTCTCATTCTGCCAACGGCCTTGTCAAAGAGGGCGGAGGAGTGGATAGAGGTTCTGGGCACTCTCTTGTCCTACAGGTGGGAAATTGCCCCTAAAGGCGGAAGAATCAGCAATGATCAACGACATGAGGATGCAGAAGGCAATGGAAACCACTGCATTAAAGACACGTAACGTGTATCCACAGGACATGTGGCCTGTAATTGAAGAAGTGTCATGATGATCTCTCCATTGGCAAAAGATTCCGGAATAGCCCCCCAGTCCCCCATTCGGATCTCCAGGAGGGGACTGCCAAGGGGGAGGTTACCATGAGAAAAAGATTGAATAATCAACGAAAGGATAATGTTCTACGAGTCGGGGCGTGAAATGTCTGAAGCTTGAACGTGGTAGGGAAACTACAAAATCTGAAAAGAGAAATGCAAAGGCTCAATCTAGATATAGTAGGGGTAAGTGAAGTGGAGTGGAAGGAAGACAAGGATTTCTGGTCAGATGAATATCGGGTAATATCAACAGCAGCAGAAAATGGTATAACAGGTGTAGGATTCGTTATGAATAGGAAGGTAGGGCAGAGGGTGTGTTACTGTGAACAGTTCAGTGACCGAGTTGTTCTAATCAGAATCGACAGCAGACCAACACCGACAACGATATTTCAGGTATACATGCTGACGTCGCAAGCTGACGATGAACAGATAGAGAAAGTGTATGAGGATACTGAAAGGGTAATGCAGTATGTAAAGGGGGATGAATACCTAATAGTCATGGGTGACTGGAATGCAGTTGTAGGGGAAGGAGTAGAAGAAAAGGTTACAGGAGAAAATGGGCTTGGGACAAGGAATGAAAGAGGAGAAAGACTAATTGAGTTCTGTAACAAGTTTCAGCTAGTAATAGCGAATACCATGTTCAAGGATCACAAGAGGAGGAGGTATACTTGGAAAAGGCCGGGAGATACGGGAAGATTTCAATTAGATTACATCATGGTCAGACAGAGATTCCGAAATCAGATACTGGATTGTAAGGCGTACCCAGGAGCAGACATACACGCAGATCACAATATAGTAGTGATGAAGAGTAGGCTGAAGTTCAAGACATTAGTCAGGAAGAATCAATACGCTACGAAGTGGAATTCGGAAGTTCTAAGGAATGACGAGATACGTTTGAAGTTCTATAGCGCTATAGATACAGCAATAAGGAATAGCGCTGTAGGCAACACAGTTGAAGAGGAATGAACGTCTCTAAAAAGGGCCATCACAGAAGCTGGGAAGGAAAACATAGGTACAAAGAAGGTAGCTGCGAAGAAACCATGGGTAACAGAAGAAAAACTTCAGTTGATTGATGAAAGGAGGAAGTACAAACATGTTCCGGGAAAATCAGGAATACAGAAATACAAGTCGCTGAGGAATGAAATAAATAAGAAGTGCAGGGAAGCTAAGACGAAATGGCTGCAGGAAAAATGTGAAGACATCGAAAAAGATATGATTGTCGGAAGGACAGACTCAGCATACAGGAAAGTCAAAACAACCTTTGGTGACATTAAAAGCAACGGTGCTAACACTAAGAGTGCAACGGGAATTCCACTGTTAAATGCAGAGGAAAGAGCAGATAGGTGGAAAGAATACATTGAAAGCCTCTATGAGGGTGAAGATTTGTCTGATGTGATAGAAGAAGAAACAGGAGTCGATTTAGAAGAGATAGGCGATCCAGTATTGGAATCGGAATTTAAAAGAGCTTTGGAGGACTTACGGTCAAATAAGGCAGAAGGGATAGATAACATTGCATCAGAATTTCTAAAATCATTGGGGTAAGTGGCTACAAAACGACTATTCACGTTGGTTTGTAGAATATATGAGTCTGGCGACATACCATCTGACTTTCGGGAAAGCATCATCAACAAAATTCCGAAGACGGCAAGAGCTGACAAGTGCGAGAATTATCGCACAATCAGCTTGACAGCTCATGCATCGAAGCTGCTTACAAGAATAATATACAGAGGAATGGAAAAGAAAATTGAGAATGCGCTAGGTGACGATGAGTTTGGCTTTTGAAAAAGTAAAGGCACGAGAGAGGCAATTCTGACGTTACGGCTAATAATGAAAGCAAGGTTAAAGAAAAATCAAGACACGTTCATAGGATTTGTGTACCTGGAAAAAGCGTTCGACAATATAAAATGGTGTAAGCTGTTCAAGATTCTGAAAAATGTAGGGGTAAGCTATAGGGAGAGACGGGTCATATACAATATGTACAACAAGAGGGAATAATAAGAGTGGACGATCAAGAACGAAGTGCTCGTATTAAGAAGGGAGTAAGACAATGCTGCAGCCTTTCGCCCCTACTCTTCAATCTCTACATCGAGGAAGCAATGATGAAAATAAAAGAAGAAAGGTTCAGGAGTGGAATTAAAATACAAGGCGAAAGGATATCAATGATACGATTCGCTGATGACATTGCTACCCTGAGTGAAAGTGAAGAAAAATTAAATGATCTGCTGAACGGAATGAACAGTCTAATGAGTACACAGTATGGGTTGAGAGTAAATCGGAGAAAGACGAAGGTAATGAGAAGTAGTAGAAATGAGAACAGCGAGAAACTTAACATCAGGATTGATGGTCACGAAGTCAATGAAGTTAAGGAATTCTGCTACCTAGGCAGTAAAATTACCAATGACGGACGGAGCAAGGAGGACATCAAAACCAGACTCGCTGTGGCAAAAAAGGCATTTCTGGCCAAGAGAGGTCTACTAATATCAAATACCGGCCTTAATTTGAGGAAGAAATTTCTGAGGATGTACGTCTGGAGTACAGCATTGTATGGTAGTGAAACATGGACTGTGGGAAAACCGGAACAGAAGAGAATCGAAGCATTTGAGATGTGGTGCTATAGACGAATGTTGAAAATTAGGTGGACTGATAAGGTAAGGAATGAGGAGGTTCTACGCAGAATCGGAGAGGAAAGGAATATGTGGAAAACACTGATAAGGAGAAGGGACTTCTGCTAAGACATGAGGGAATGACTTCCATGGTACTAGAGGGAGCTGTAGAGGGTAAAAACTGTAGAGGAAGACAGAGATTGGAATACGTCAAGCAAATAATTGAGGACGTAGGTTGCAAGTGCTACTCTGAGATGAAGAGGTTAGCACAGGAAAGGAATTCGTGGCGGGCCGCATCAAACCAGTCAGTAGACTGATGACCAGAAAAAAAATGATTTTGCCTAAGAAGTTGTCCCGTTCGTTACCATAGCGATCAAAAATGTTTTTATCAGATGTCCAAGCGCATTTGATTATGCAACTGTGTGAGTTGTTTTGAGACCCATCTTGCAGAAACTTTATGAAACCCAAGTCTGTTGTGGATTATTTCATAGGCAGAAGCGTGATTAATTTGCAGACGCTGTATCACTACGTCAATAGTTAATCGTATGTCTCAGAGAATTATTTCACGTGGAAGCTCAATGGTATCTTCATTTGTGGTGGTAAACGGTCGTCTGGCTCCTTCATCGTTCGTAACACCTGTGCGACCATATCGCAATTTTTCAATACAGTCGTAGACACTCCGTTGTAACAAAACACTTTTCTCGTACTGTACCGAAAGTCTTCGATGAATTTCGGCCCCTGATACGCCTTCCGACCACAAAAAGCGGATCACTGAACGTCGTTCTTCTTTGGTGCAAAGTACGACCATAGCATAGACAAAAGACCGGCAGCAAGTTTTGGTATTCTTATCTTAGTAATTCTGATTTCGCCACCATTCTGTATCAAACTGACATTTCCCATAATTTTAATAGGAAGCGGTGTATTGCTGGCAATAGTTGGCTTCGAACGTAATATATCGAATCACATCAATTGATCACTTGCATTGACCCACCTGATTCCATACCCCATCCGTCGGGATTCACTGAAGGTGAAGAAGCTATAGCACCTATGACGAACGTTTCACCTTTTTCAGTTTTTCTTGTCTTTTCCTTCATTAGGCGATACTGTCTGGAAATTTGGCCGTGTTTTTTGCAACTGAAGTATCTTGGCGCCTAATTCCTTTTGGCCTTGCGTCGTGCTTTTGCTTGTGCGCCTGTATCCGTTGAACATTTTCTTCTTTTCCTGTAACAAAACTTGAACGCTTTGGTCTGTTACTCCTCGTAAGAGCTTAGCTTTTATAAGGCCTGCACTTGTGTTTATACTTGAGCTTTCAATCACATTATCATCGGTTTGTATGATTCAGACAAACTAACCAACGTTAGTATTCCACGGCAGTAGTTACACTTATCATGTTTTATATCTCTTAATCTATTAGCGGCTGACGTGATTGTACTCATAGAATCTTCAATACTTGTAGGAGGTTCCAAAGCAGTGGTAATAAGGTAGCTCAGTAATACACTTGTCATTTTTAATCGCTATCATCGAAAGCTCATTCTGTTTTCTACCAGACCTCCTCGGCAATTAGATAAAAGTGACGAATGCATAATGTTGATTTCATTATTAACCTGCATCATTCATTATTAACCTGCATCTACATAATTTGTTGATCATGAGGACCGGAGACGTCGACAAGATATTGTATCCATAAAACGACGTGATATACAGTTGCTCGCATCAGTGCTGATGGGATCTGAGCAACGTGCTCCTGTATGCTTCCCTTCAGACCAGATAGAGACCGAACGTGTCCCTGGTTAACATGCTCTTTTACATATCCGCAAAACCTGAAGTCAAATACATTCAGATCAAGTGATCTTGCAGGCAATGCGTCTGCGAAACCTCTGGAGAAAAGACGTTCGTGGAAGGTTGCATTAAGTGTATCTTTCGCTGGGCCAGCGACATGAGGTGTCGCCCCATCTTGCTTGAAAGCACTGCTTTCCCCGCAGCTGCGCTCTTCGAAAACGTCACATGCTGTAGAAGGAGGTCTCAACAACGTGTAGACCTCACGGCATACCGGAGAGACCCTATGGGTGTATCCTCTTCAAAGAAGAATGGACCGAAAATAAAGGTGCCTACCGTTAGTGCAGTGGCTCTTCGTGCACTACAAGCGCTGTAATAGTACCAAACATTCAGCAGTTTTGAGTACTCACTGCAACCTGTAGTGTAAAAAGTCCACTGTCACTCCATAGAATACTGCTCGGACCGTTGCTAGCAACTTCCATCACCACCAGAAACCGGAGAGCAAATTCAGAACGTTTCTGCGGATCATGAGGTTTCACTTGCTGCGGTGTCTGGTTCTTGTACGGGTGCCAGTGTAACATAGACCGCAAAACTTTCCGTACATGGGACAGATAATTCTCTTGACACTGCTCGAGTTCTAACACTACCCATGGCACGTGGTGGACGGGCAGCTACAGAAACAGCAACTTCATCAACAGCTTCCAGCTCTTTCAGGTGCCACACCTCGCACACCCGTGTTTTCACATTTCATTATCATCTGCTCTGAACCATTTAATGACACTGGGCCCCTCGTCGGGCCTTTCAGTTGGCGACACTCTCTCACTGCATGGCCGATATTACAGCCGTTCACGTAAAACAATTTCACAAACAGTTAATGGTCGCTCTTCGCGACAGCGGTACTGTTTACTCACGTTATGGATGTCATACCGTCTTACAAACAGTGCTCATCGCCAGGTTTGCAGCTGCTGCCCAAAATCGATTCCGCACTGACGCATTAGCAGGTCTACGAAGTTTCGCTGCCGTACCGAAATTATAGCCGACAGTGGAGATCCGTGAGTAGTAGCACTCTAATTATAGCCTCTCGGTATTTAGTAGCATACACACTGCCCCACACATCGTCACCTCCTAAGTACGACGGTACTAAAAACATCCATCTCGCATCATTATCCGGCCCGTTGGGTTTGCCAATGTGTTTTCCATATTTAGATGAAGTTGACATCCTCCTTGTGATAAATATAGGAACGAGTGTGGAGTAACAATCTGTGTACAAGATATCTGAAATTAGGTTTTTTTTCCTTTATTGTAATGTTCATTCCCTATCAGGGGCGGGCTGGCAGCAGCATAAGCGCTGCTCTTCAGCCGAGAGACATAAAAAGACAGAAAGACATGTAAAACAATATAAAGAAGAAAACATGTCGGAATATAGAAACAAAAATGGCGGAACAGACGAAAAGAAAACATACAAAGCGGTGACAGTAAATCAAAGATAAAAATCTAAAAAAATGTTACACAAAAAACACACACTAGATTAAAAGGCACCAGGCAAATCACGGCCGGAGCATAAAAGTCATAGAACTATGGAAACACCCTCGTGATGGACTACGTAGCATGGAATAGTCATGGACGAAAAATAGATCGAACACACAATTGAAACCACGTCACTAGAGGACACTGTATAACGGCACCAAAACAAAACACTAACGCATTACACAGATAATGTATAAAAACCTGGGAGGATCTGTCAAGCGGCAAGGGGGGGGGGGGACAAGGGAAAAGGAAATAAGGAAAAAGGAGGTGAGGAAGAGAAGAGAGAGAGAGGGAGATGAGGTATGTTACGCGCTAAAGGAGGGAAGGTATGCGTGAGGAAAACAGCCGAGGAGGAAGTGCAGGGACTCAGAGAGGAAAGGAGGAAAATCCGCTCTTGGAGAAGGAAGGGAGAGGAAACAGGGGGCCCTGGGAGGGGGGGTGGGGGACAAGGCCAGATCACAGTTGGAAGAGTAGATGTCACAGAGAAGTTCCACAACTGGAAGGGGGAGGTGCTGGAAATTGCTCTGATGATGGAGATGGAGGGTGTGGAGGTGGAAAGAGGGCGTGATACTAGAAGTTAGGTTCTTTTCGCCTACTGGAAAAGACAACACTTCGGAGACTTTTCGCTGAGATTTTAACCGTTTTTTGTTGCATCAGTAGCTGCAAAATAATTCGAAACCTCAACTACAAAGAGGAAAATTTAATGTCGTTATGCACAACAGAAGAAAAGCCTTCTTTAATTGTTATATACAAATTCCGAGGAGGGGGGAGATTAACTCTGGTGTTTGCCTGTCATAAAATTTCATTTTGTCCCTCTGTAGTAGTTACCACAGAGTTGGGAACCACTGTCCAGCAAAATGCGTGCGGACGTCATCGTGGATTACAGTCACTTTACGCAGTCTTTCTAGTCATCGTTCTTGGATTGCGTCAGCAAGACGTCTCAGCTGTCGACAATAAATGTCAACAGTGCTGTTTACACCTAGGGGGAGCAATTCGTAGTGCACCACACCGTCGCAAAATAAACCACACAGTCGCTGTTCCAGCAGATGCGTAATTTTATTTCTTTCGGGTGCTAGCAGGTCTGTGTAGGGGAGCTGCTGCTCTGTCTGCGCTGAGCCATTCCGTCCTTTTCCTTACAAGCACAAAGACATCTTTTGTCGTCACCATTAACGATACAGCATAGGAATGTGCGGTGTTGTTCACGAGCCAATTGATGACGAGCGAGCTGAGATGTTCATATGACCTTCCGATGATTTTTGTGATTTTGGCTTCGAGCACGCGGCAACCCATTTCTGCACTGCGCGCAAATGTCGTACTATGGTGCAATGATTACAGTTCATCTCATATGCCAGTTCTCGAGTACTCTGAGATGAATCATTATTGATTACTGCATTTTAAAGATCTCCATCAAACTCCTAAGCTCTACTCCAGCCAGGAGAGTCACTAACGTCAAAGCGATCCTTCTTAAAACGAGGAAACCATTTTCTTTCCGTGCTGCGTCCAGTGGGATTATCCCTACACACGGCGCAAGAGTATCTGGCGGCACCCGCTGATGTCAGCGCGCTACTCAACTGAAACAGAAAAATTCTCCGTTTGGCACTCCATTTTCCTATGTCCACGGCCCCACTCACTATCTTCAAATGATAAAATGACAATATGTTGACTCATATAGCAACAGTGGACCACATTTAAAAAATGCCACTCGATAAGTAAACCCACAGCAACTGGAATACGAACATGCAAAACAATAACGCTTTGAGCTTTCGGAGCAATCATGTGATGACCGGGCAGGACTGAGGAAGTATGAATTACGTGTAAGAATCAATCCCACAAGAAATAGCTGGAGAATGAGTTCACAGCTTAAGGCCGATCTACACAGTGAGATCTTCCCGCACCATCGGACGTCCATCGGGCCATGAGCCGCCGACGTAACTTTGAACCAGTCTGACGCAGCACCGCAAACTGCAACTTGCCACTTCGCGCGAAACACAACTTCTTCCCAGTTCGGAACTCTCTGATCTAGTACGTGGACTGCAGTAGGGCCGGCCAGGGTTGTGGTTTTCGGTAACATTGTCTGACTGAACCACCGCCAAACACCACGCCGGTCTACTCTACGAGCGGTAGCCATAAAATTTTAATTGATTCAGTAATTATTTTGTAAAAATCAAGTTGCGACAGTGAAACTCTCTTCTGAATAAAGTGGTGTGAAAAACCTACTTAAGTCCGAGGAATCCGCGCGGTTAGAGACTCCACGTCACGAATTGGGCGGCTCCTCCCGCCGACGGTTTGAGTCCTCCCTCGGGAATGGGTGTGTGTTGGCGTAGGTCAGTTAAAGTAGTGTGTAACTCTAGGGACCGATGACCTCAGCAGTTTGTCCCTTAGGAAATCACACACTCAAATTCGAGTAACGTGCAGGCCAGTCCATTCGCCGAAGAGCGTCTCGTTCCCTGATCTCACCCTCATTCGCTATTAAACGCGGTCGTGCATTATTATCTATAAAATTGAAGTCATTGCGGAATTCGTCACAGAACAGACACACGTATGGAAGCAGAACAGTGTCAAGATAACGCTGATCGATGAATGTACCATGTTCTCAGATTAGCATGTCAGTGCTGCCCTCCATCCATGTGTAGCAAATGTTGGTTTCACCGCGGACTTCTAGACTGACCCACACACAACTGATTTTATCAAAGTGTAAGGGCCTGGAGATGATGTTGACGCAACGTCGAAACTAGTAGCAAGGTAAATATAAAATCTTAAGTACAGCTGGAGGAATTTTATTTTTAATAAAAATACATCAAAAGTCTCCACGAGTCCGTCCTGCTCTTTCATTCTCCTGATGTTCACCTGTCATTGTGGAGGTAATTTTCTCGAGTTTTGATTAAACTGAGGATAAGGAGATCGAATTTCGGTAGTATCTGCCCTTTTCCTCTCTACACCACGTTGACTAAATCCAGCTGCCGCTCTTTTGCTTACATTCCGGCTAATTTCACCCCTATTTCTTCTTTTTGGTTGATTCATCGGGTACATTCCTAGTTCATGAGATTGGTAACGTTCAGTCTTTGTTTCATTGTACGTTCTCTGTGGTGTCAAAGCGTACCATTCGATTTCTCTCAGACTTCCACGTGTATTACCGTCGGTGCTAATATACTGTAATACCTGAATGACATAAATGCCTCTTCGCTATCTGTTTACCATCCTATTAGCGTTTGCTGACAGTGGATGGCAATTTCATGTAACACCATATCAAATCTGGGCTGAATGAAGTGTCCTGAAATTCATTCTTTCTGTATATTTGCTTCAGATGTTTCACTGGGCTGCAGATTTTAGAATTGAGTAGGTTCTGCCCTATCATTATCTCCTCTTTCACTCTTGTCTGCATCTCTGCTGACCAATACTTCAACAGAAAAACCTCTCTAAGCTCTCTATATGATTTACAACCCAAAGCTATTGATCATACCTTCACCAATAAGTGTACCGGCAGGAAACTGCGTTGCTGAACTGTTAGCTCGAAAAAGTCTCCGCAATTTAAATCAAATTATCGTAGTAACAAAAGCGTCCTGGGTATCAAACGTACTGTTTATTAGCGTCATTTTCCACTTACTTTTATGTAGGAGTAACTTTGCGCTCATTTACCTCTGTTACCACAAAATTTGAAGTACGTTCCCGATTTTCACTTCCTTCATTTTGAATAGCCACGACTTCTTTTGCTATACAGAAACCATATTTGTTTTACTATTATGCTTCGAAGAAGAAAACTGACGGGTTGGACTGCAAGACGAAGACCGAAAGACGAACAGTATTGTATAGACGATATAATAGGAATAATTTGGATGTTAATAATAATAATTCTATTGCTGTAATAAAAGATAAATTTAAATCATCACCTCACGTAATTCCAAATAATCTTGGGGTTATAACTGTGGTTTGATGGATTTACAAAGCAGATTTCGTAATGCATATTATTTCACATAAGTGATAAAACATCATTCGCATTGCACTGCCATAAGGGAAAGATAATTTGAATCATTTGATCGAATTTCGACCATCGTCGATACTGATTCCTATTAAAATTAATTTCAGAAGGTTATCGTATTGTTTTTCGCTTGAAAATGATCATCAGATTAAGTTTAGTACCGTCAGCACAACATGAAAAGAGCACAGAGAAGTGCATTTTTTAATGTCCACTTCTTTTTATAGTGACAGTTTTAGAAACTTTCATGACAACAGATCTGTTACTCGGGACATCAAATGTAAGAGGAATTTCATCCATATTCGCTATTTGGCTTACTCCCACTCTGATTTCCATTCCCCTGTTAAATAATACCCAAGATGGCACCTATAAGGACCATGCACCGGGAGTACAACCTCCACATCAACTGCAACTTTGCGTGTTTGAATAATTAATTAGAGCAGTAATGACAAGTGTATGTAGGCTGTTTAGGTTTTTTTATTGGTAACGCCGACGCCACATAGCGCTCTGTATGAAAAATCACTGGCTGTGCTGTGCACAGTCTGTGGCTAGTTTGCATTGTTGTCTGCGATTGTAGTGTTGGGCAGCGGCAGCTGGATGCTAACAGCGCGTAGCGTTGCGCAGTTGGAGGTGAGCCGCCAGCAGTGGTGGATGTCGGGAGAGAGATGGCGGAGTTTTGAAATTTGTAAGAATTGGTGTCATGAACTGATATATATATATATACATATATTATGACTATAAAGGTAAATACATTGTTTGTTCTCTATTAAAATCTTTCATTTGCTAACTGTGCCTATCAGTAGTTAGTGACTTCCGTAGTTTGAATCTTTTATTTAGGTGGCAGTAGTGGCGCTCGCTGTATTGCAGTAGCTTGAGTAACGAAGATTTTTGTGATGTAAGTGATTTGTGAAACATATAGGTTAATGTTAGTCAGGGCCATTCTCTTGTAGGGATTATTGAAAGTCAGATTGCGTTGCGCTAAAAACTATTGTGTGTCAGTTTAAGCACAGTCTTGTATAATTTTTCAAAGGGGACGTTTCATATAGACCAGTCTTGTATAAATTTTTCAAAGGGGACGTTTCACAAGTAGCAGCATGGATGTGAGCAAATTTTCAGTTCGTCGTGCTATGCTAACAGAATCGGCGAAGGGATGAGAAATTTGAATAAACTGCATTGCTTTAAGGGCAAATAATTTTTTTACGGATAGGGTTTCATTCGGGATTGTACGTAGGAAGCCAGCAGCTGAAGATTGCAGAGCGTTAGCCGAAAGGTCGAATTTTACGACCTCCAGCACCCCAGGACTTGCTGGCACCACTAGGGAAGTCTCCAGCGGGAGGGTTTTGATGCCGTCTGACAGACATGCAGAATTTTTGGCAGAACACTGCGAGGCAAGCAGAATGTCTCCCCACAGCGAATATCATAGCGAGACGCTCTTTCCTCCTCAGCTTTGTCGCCCTGAGTTCACAAAAGCGTCGTGGGCGAGATTGCCAGCAAGGAACGTCCCTCCGCGAATCCCTCAATCCATATTTTTGAGTGTGGGACAGAGGATCCGATTATGTCCCTTTAGACACTGGCGCCAAGGAAGCGTCTGGAATGTTATTCTGACGAGTGACCAGTCCCACAGGCGGCTGCAATTGGCCAGACCAACAAGACGCTAGCGGTGTTCCCCACGCACTCGCAGTCGTGCGGGAGTAGCGTCCATCGGAGAATTTCTTTCTTTTTTTTTTTAAATGGCGGATGGACAGCCACACCAGTGGAGCAGCACGCTGCACTAGATTTTAGGTAGAAAGGAGACACTTGCGTTTCAGCGTTCGTCCATGAAGGACCCAGTACTCTGTAACATTAAACACAGTGCGATTGCAGAGTAGCTGTGTCCCTCATCTGGAACTCTGGATAATTTCATAGGATTGTGTCAGTACGCACACTGCTGTGGCTGCAGAGAAATCACGACGAGATCAATTGGCTGGGGACCCTGTCGTGAGGCAGAAGAGCACACTAGGTAATATACGCAGCTCTGGCCATAACACAAGGAGGCTAGCAGTTCACAGGGCTTAATCGGGTGGCCATTGACTTATTGAGCATCGGAAAAAAATCTCGCATATATTTCTGTGATTAGATACAGATGAAAAGTGTGTGACCTAGAATCTTGTACACTCATTCACTCAAGGGGAGCGCAAATCCACATCACTAGGTGTTACAGTTGAAGATTCGGTTCATACTCCTTTCTCCTTATTAAGTTATCAATCTGTCCACTATCAAGAGGCATCTCCTCGTTATTGCGATTTACGAGCATATGTAAATTCTAAAATCGAATTAATCTGACTATCTTTCCAAATATTTCAGGCTACCTACACTGACTGACACACCAACTTAGTCAAAAATGTTGCTGATGTTAACTTAATATTAATAATTCACGCCCATCATTATTTTCTATGAGGTAAGCGACAACACCCAATGCGATTCTACAACGGAGAGCTGTATTGCATAGTCACAAGTCATTAAGCGCACAAGAATCGCACTGGAGAATTTACAACAGAATTCCGAATGGTTCAAATGGCTCTGAGTTCTATGCGACTTAACTTCTCAGGTCATCAGTCCCCTAGAACTTAGAACTAATTTAACCTAACTAACCTAAGGACATCACACACAGCCATGCCCGGGGCAGGATTCGAACCTGCGACGGTAGCGGTCGCTCAGCTCCAGATTGTAGCGCCCAGAACCGCACGGCCACTCCGTCCGGCCCAGAATTCCGAGTTCAGCATATAGTTCATTATACGAAACTCGTATGTCACTTCCTATAACTGCGACCCTGCTTTTAAGTATGTACCCTGTGATCTTCTGATTCAAAAAATAAGATTGTCGAAGTTGTTTATTTAAAAAAATATTTTCTGTCAGTATGTCAATCAGCACTCAGGTAATTTCTTATAACTGGCTGATCGAAAACCCGCGTTACCTTAACTGCTTGTGCTAATTCATTAATCTGATGTGTTTACTTTTTAACAGGTATTACCTTCTCTGGTAATAGTTCCGTTCTAGTGGCTTTCGCGTAACGTAAGTGGAAACGTGCTCTCACACAACGGAGTTACATAGTTAACATCTAAGTTGTATTGGGTATGAGAGTATGTGGTTATGTTCTGTAAAGTATTTTCATATTAATTACAATCAGTGCCAATGCTACGCGCCGCTCACATCTTGTAATGCCGGCCAGTTCTGAATGCTGACACGGAGCCGTGGTAGATTCTTTAGACAAGGAAATCAAACAAATATGACAGACACCGTGGAACGACAAGACAGAGGCGACCAACAGTTCGTAACGACTTTACTGATGAGAAGTTATCCGGACTGCCAACTATGAATCCACTCTCGGATCAGTCAGACAGCCGTGTCACTCACAGTAATGAGATCACAGTTTCTTCGAACATCATTCGCGTTCATGTGACTCTACAAGCTTAGGCGAACCCATTCAACAACACGACGGTCCGTGTGATAATCAAAACCGGACGCAAATCGCAAATCCCGTCACAGACAACTACACACAAGATTTTGCCCAGTTACTTTCCCAAAAAGGATGTCACGCTTACAGTGTACTGGAGTCAAGGGTCAAGTCGCCAGGCTTACCAAATGCGTGACGCGACACAGAGTGGGACGACTTCATTCAAATGGTTCAAGTGGCTCTAAGGACTATGGGACTTGACATCTGAGGTCATCAGTCCCCTAGACATAGAACTACTTAAGCCTAACTAACCTAAGGACATCACACACATCCATGCCCGAGGCAGGATTCGAACCTGCAACCGTAGCAGCTGCGCGGTTCCGGATTTGAAGCACCTAGAACCGCTCGGCCACAGCGGCCGGCCACGACTTCATTGCATTTATGAAGCAGTTAGAGGAAAAACGAGAACAGCGATGGGAAGCAGTATTAACTGAATGTAAAGCGCCAGTGGAAAAACTTGGAGCTTGATTGAGTAAGATTTACGAGGAATTACGTCGACAAAACGAAGACAACCACGTGCATGTAACTACGATGCTACATTCACCGCACGCCGACGTCTCTGAACTCAAACAAACGACTATGTCTGCCAAGAGAGAAGCCCGTTTGAGAAGATCTGATGCTGCAATACCTAAGAAAGCGTCACTCGTAGCAATAAAACGACCAAAACGTGCTGTTTACACTGCCACAAAAGTATCACAGGTAGTTTTGTGACGGTCCTGCAGCGGGTAAACAAATATTAGACCAAAATGTCTCACCCGTCTACAAAAAGTGAATGAAGAAGTAGGAATGGTTTGTGAACAGGTCACCTGTTATCGGGAAAAAAATGTGAAAAAATTCGAGACAGTTAATTAAAGGATAAAAGCCGTTGAGCATACGATCACACCTGAAAATGCACGCCCCGACAACACGATCCCATTGCGCAAGAGTTTACCTGTTGTCCAAAACCCACTTACACCCTGTGGCACCACACAGGCGGACGCAAACGTGTCAAAACGTCTCCCGCCGAGTGCACCCTCAAGGCGTCACGTTGGGCGTACGCGCGAGGCCACGCCTATGAACTGCAGTGCTAGTACTATTCCCGTCAGTAATGATGATTAGCACACTACGACCGTCAAGTCGAACAGGCACATTTTTCTAAACAATGCAGTACCCCAATATATTGATAGATTTAGCGTTTGACTTCAAACGTTATCCTTATATGGATACGGTGTCTGTTCTTTCGAACATGTCCGAAAGTACAGACATTATTGAAAACCTTCAGCCGTCTAGAACTAAATTAGAATTATATTAATACCTTCGGCTGCTGACGGGCGTTGATATACATCAACGGGGACAGGCGAAAATGTGTGCCCCGACCGGGACTCGAACTCGGAATCTCCCTCCTACATGGCAGACGCTCTATCTAGCTTAGCCAACGAGGGCACAGAGGATAGCGCGACTGCAGGGACTACCTCGCGCACGCCTGCCGCGACACCCACATTCTCACCTTGAATGTCCACACACTACCTTCGTAGGGTCCTGCCCCAACACGCTGATTACTCATGGAAGACATTCTTACCAAGTCCCGTAAGAATTCGGGGAATATGTGTGCATCCGCACGGAAGAAGAAGGTCATGACTGGTGTTGCCAGAACTATATACTTATATGGGTATGGTGTCTGTCCTTTCGGACATGTCAGAAGGAACCGACACCATTGATGACCTGCAGCCGTCTACAACGAAATTAGAATTATATTAATACCTTCAGCTGCTGACGGGCGTTAATATACATCAACGGGGACAGGTGAAAATGTGTGCCCGGACTGGAAAATGTGTGCCAACGAGCGCACAAAGGATATCGTGACTGCAGGCACTATCTCGCGTATACCTCCCGCGAAACCCACATTCCCACATAAAACATTCATATTGATATGCGTTTGACCTATGGAAGCGCGATCAAGTGGGCCAACCATAGTGCCATCTGGTTTCCTAGACGAGTTTCGTTATTTGTCGTTTTTTCGTTTGATGCTTGTGAGATATTTGGCCCGGTCACTATCAGTGGACAACCCGAGGGTCTATACAAGAGCGATATTCTTGAGGATAATATTATGGTAATGGAAGAGGATGCAGATGAAGATAAAATGGGAGATACAATACTGCGTAAAGAGTTCGACAGAGCACTGAAAGACTTAAGTCTAAACAAGGCCCCGGGAGTAGACAACATTCCATTAGAACTACTGACAGCCTTGGGAGAGCCAGACCTGACAAAACTGTACCATCTCGTGAGCAAGATGTATGAGACACGCGAAATTCCCTCAGACTTCATACAGAATATAATAATTCCAATCCCAAAGAAGGCAGGTGTTGACAGATGTGAAAATTACCGAACTACGTTTCTACGTTTCTAGGACTTGTAGACTTAGAGAAAGCTTTTGACAATGTTGACTGGAATACTCTCTTTCAAATTCTGAAGGTGTCAGAGGTAAAATACAGGGACCGAAAGGCGATTTACAATTTGTACAGAAAGCAGATGGCAGTTATAAGAGTCGAGGGACATGAAAGGGAATCAGTAGTTGGGAAGGGAGCGAAACAGGGTTGTAGCCTCTCCCAGATGCTATTCAATCTGTATATTGAGCAAGCAGTAAAGGAAACAAAAGAAGATTTCGGAGTAGGTATTAAAATCCATGGAGAAGAAATAAGAACTTTGAGATTCGCCGATGACATTGTAATTCTGTCAGTGACAGCAAAGGGCTTGGAAGAGCAGTTGAACGGAATGTACAGTATCTTGAAAGAAGGGTATAAGATGAACATCAACAAAAGCAAAACGAGGATAATGGAATGTAGTCGAATTAAGTCGAGTGATGCTGAGGGAATTAGATTAGGAAATGAGACACTTGGAGTAGTAAAGGAGGTTTGCTATTTGGGGAGCTAAATAACTGATGGTGGTCGAAGTAGAGACGATATAAAATGTAGACTGGCAATGACAAGGAAAGCGTTTCTGAAGAAGAGAAATTTGTTAACATCGAGTATTGATTTAAGTTTCAGGAAGTCGTTTCTGGAAGTATTTTATGGAGTGTAGCCATGTATGGAAGTGAAACATGGACGATAAATAGTTTAGACAAAAAGAGAATAGAAGCTTGCGAAATGTGGTGCTACAGAAGAATGCTGAAGATTAGATGGGTAGATCACATAACTAATGAGGAGGTATTGAATAGAAGTGGGGAGAAGAGGAGTTTGTGGCACAACTTGATTAGAAGAAGGGATCGGTTGGTAGGACATGTTATAAGGCATCAAGGGATCACCAGTTTAGTACTGGAGGGCAGGGTGGAGGGTAAAAATCGTAGAGGGAGACCAAGAGATGAATACACTAAGCAGATTCAGAATGATGTAGGCTGCAGTAGATACCAGGAGATGAAGAATCTTGCACAGAATAGAGTAGCATGGAGATCTGCATCAAACCAGTCTCAGGATTGAAGACCACAACAACATTAACAACACATTTATCAAATGGTTCAAATGGCTCTGAGCACTATGGGACTCAACTGCTGTGGTCATCAGTCCCCTAGAACTTAGAACTACTTAAACCTAACTAACGTAAGGACATCACACACATCCATGCCCGAGGCAGGATTCGAACCTGCGACTGTAGCAGTAGCACGGTTCCCGACTGCGCGGCTAGAACCGCGAGACTACCGCGGCCGGCAACACATATATCATCATGTAATAAACATAGTTTATTGTGTTGTATTGGTCAGATTTCATTTGTGACAGATTGTGGACGGAACTGCCTACGATGTATTTTATGCCTAGCAAACCACACGCCACCAGAGCTGCACCCAGCAGAGACCCAGACAGGCAAGCATGCAGGACAATACTGCCTGGACGGCTGTTCTTTTCACCAGGAGTTCAGCCAACGCGGACGGCCACACCGTGCCTCAGAACCGCCGCAAGCACCTCCCCCCCCCCCCCCCCCCCATCGCTTGGTGTGCCCTACAGGTTTGCCATAGGCCAGTGGCCCACTTCTTGACAGCGCCCTGGGGAACCCCTTCCTTGTATCACAGGCCACTATGGGCAGTCTACACTCAGGCCAAGGACCTCCCAGACTCGCTAACAGGCAGCATACACAACTGTGCATAGCACCGCCTACACCATTCGCCCAACCGCCACAGATGTCTTGCAGATGCGCCGTTCTTACGTCGTCGGTAAGGCGTACACGCTACAGTGTGCACGCCAGGTCAGAGGCAACGCCACTGGCACTCGTTGCCACGACTCTCCAAATCACGGTAAGTAGACTCTTGTGTGGGCCCACGGCCCCACACTATGACAGCGACCAACGCGACAACAAAGGTGTCCACTACACATCTTCATACCATTCCCTCCCTCCAGCCATGCAGTGCATCTGCCCTGTCAAGAGTACGATGCACCACACACCGCTTAACGTGTGTGACACTGCAGATGAGTGTTGAGGCTTTTCGTGTACAGTCTTTGTGCTACGTGAATTGTTAGGAAACACTCATGTTCATCACAGTCCTACATCAGGGGCTGTAGGTGATCTTTAAGGAGGTACAAGTGTCTCTCTGTACTGTAACATCTTTCTAATTACTCATTGTCTGATTGTTATTATTGTTGAGTCACTGAAGCCTGACTTACATGTCATCGGTTTCGTTGTACCCATGTCTTAACTTCACAACCAAATACATAATTTAATGATTAGACTTTACACACGTTTGCTTGATTGCTCACATCTTGCTTATCTTAATTTGTACCTATATCTGTATCACAGCTTTGGAGTGTGCACCCAACCTTCTTAAGCACAGTCAATTCCATGTACGGATTTTTAAATATTTACTTATATTTTGTGTTCCTTGGCATTATTCTGTGTCTGTTTCATTAATCTTAGCGCTTATCAGTTCTCTCAAATATTAATTGTTAATACTTCCGCGTTAAAACTACAGTCTTGGATGATGTTACACTCTTTGTTGTGTGACCACTAAGTTCTTTCCAGAATTCTCTGATGTCAAATACAGTATTTCATGACAAATTAATAAATATAACTTATTTATCATTAAGGGGGGTAGGACGTCCAACGGGCCGACTTGGAGCAGGAGAGGCACCAGAGGACATTTTAATTACCACTGTCTACACTTTTACAAGTAAATTCATAAAACTTTGTCAGCATGACCAGGAAGGATTTAGGATTCACACTCGTAGCAGCGGAAGTTCAAAACCATAACAAAATAATATTTTTACATGTGAAATTTCATCATTTTTTCACGTACTACTGGCTGCATTTGTTGCTATAGATACACTTTCTTTCATAAGTAAGAGAGACTGTTCGATGAATTTTGCACAGCATACAAACCACACTTACAGGTGTCTGAAACTCTAGAATGCATTTAATTTATGAAAAAATGAATGAGCTGTTACGTTTTAAGCTTAATGTTTAGAAAAAAATCAATTTTTTTACTTAATTATCTCAACTTTTACCACAGATTTTAATAGATTAGAAAAATTCTAGAGCTTCATACACCTGTAAGTATGGTTTGTATGCTATGCAAAATTCATCAAAGAATCTCTCTTACGTGTGAAGAAAAATGTACCTATAGCAACAAATGCAGACCACAGTTAGTGAAAAAAAGTTGAAATTTCATATCTAAAAAAAATTATTTTGTTACGTTTTTGCACTTCCATTGCAATGAGTTTGAATCCCCAATCCTTCCTAGTCATGCTGACAAAGTTTTATGAATTTATTTGTAAAAGTATAGACAGTAGAAAATAAAATGTCCTGTGGTGCCTCTCCTGCTCCAAGTCGGCCCGTTTGACGTCCTACCCCCATTAACGTCAATATGTTTATATGTCTTGCCAGACAATGTGCTGCCTCACGTTACCCGGAATGGTGAGAGGGACAAGCCCTAGGATCGCCCTTTATAAATATCCAGATGTCATCATTGGCCATCAATATATTTATTTTAGTACATTGTCTGCTTGTGTTTCATCTAAAGTTGCACATACATACACTCCTGGAAATGGAAAAAAGAACAAATTGACACCGGTGTGTCAGACACACCATACTTGCTCCGGACACTTAGAGGGCTGTACAAGCAATGATCACACGCACGGCACAGCGGACACACCAGGAACCGCGGTGTTGGCCGTCGAATGGCGCTAGCTGCGCAGCATTTGTGCACCGCCGCCGTCAGTGTCAGCCAGTTTGCCGTGGCATACGGAGCTCCATCGCAATCTTTAACACTGGTAGCATGCCGCGACAGCGTGGACGTGAACCGTATGTGCAGTTGACGGACTTTAAGCAAGGCCGTATAGTGGGCATGCGGGAGGCCGGGTGGACGTACCGCCGAATTGCTCAACACGTGGGGCGTGAGGTCTCCACAGTACATCGATGTTGTCGCCAGTGGTCGGCGGAAGGTGCACGTGCCCGTCGACCTGGGACCGGACCGCAGCGACGCACGGATGCACGCCAAGACCGTAGGATCCTACGCAGTGCCGTAGGGGACCGCACCGCCACTTCCCAGCAAATTAGGGACACTGTTGCTCCTGGGGTATCGGCGAGGACCATTCGCAACCGTCTCCATGAAGCTGGGCTACGGTCCCGCACACCGTTAGGCCGTCTTCCGCTCACGCCCCAAAATCGTGCAGCCCGCCTCCAGTGGCGTCGCGACAGGCGTGAATGGAGGGACGAATGGAGACATGTCGTCTTCAGCGATGAGAGTCGCTTCTGCCTTGGTGCCAATGATGGTCGTATGCGTGATTGGCGCCGTGCAGGTGAGCGCCACAATCAGGACTGCATACGACCGAGGCACACAGGGCCAACACCCGGCATCATGGTGTGGGGAGCGATCTCCTACACTGGCCGTACACCTCTGGTGATCGTCGAGGGGACTCTGAATAGTGCACGGTACATCCAAACCGTCATCGAACCCATCGTTCTACCATTCCTAGGCCTGTGTCTATGTGCCTGTGGTTCTGTCAGTGTGATCATGTGATATATCTGACCCCAGGAATGTGTCAATAAAGTTTCCCCTTCCTGGGACAATGAATTCAAGGTGTTCTTATTTCAATTTCCAGGAGTGTAATTCTTTGGCTAATGGCCCCATGGTAGCAAAGGAAACTCGGAGGTCGCTTCCCATGTAAATCTATGGAAAGATAATAATGTTTATTCGTACTCTTATGGCATTTTCCCCCACACAACGTTTTTCCACTGTTTAATCGTCCAATGTTTACGCTCCTTCCACCAAGTGAGGCGTCGTTTGGCATCTACCGGCATGATGTGTTGCTTATGAGCAGCCACTCGACCGTGAAATCCAAGTTTTCTCACCTCATGCCTGACTGTCATAGTGCTTGCACTGGATCCTGATGCAGTTTGGAATTCCTGTGTGACGGTCTGAATAGATGGTTGCCTATTACGCATTACGACCCTCTTCAACTGTCGTCTGTCTCTGTCAGTCAACAGACGAGGTCGGCCTGTACACTTTTGTGCGGTACGTGTCCCTTCACATTTCCACTTCACTATCATATCGGAAACCGTGGACCTAGGGGTGTTTAGGAGTGTGGAAATCTCGCGTACAGACGTATGACACAAGTGACACCTAAATATTCTGACCATGTTAGAAGTCCGTGAGTTCCGCGGAGCGCCCCATTCTGCCCTCTCACGTACTCTAATAAGTACTGAGGTCGGTGATATGGAGTACCTGGCAGCAGGTAGCAGCACAGTACACATAATATGGAAAAGGCATGTTTTTGGGGATGTCAGGATACTTTTGATCGAGTAGTGTATGTTCCCGGTAACCCTGCAGAACCACCAGAAACAGCTGAATGTCAACAAACAAGTTTCGGTTGTTTGAAGGAGAGATGGAACAGCGCTTACAAATGTGGAGAATACGTCATCCGTATGTTAGTACCCGAGCAAGTCTGAGTGTAAGAGTAGATGTGTTGGTGTGCCTGGTACTTCGACAGCAAGACAGCGTTAACCTGATCGTAAAGTAAAATGGCTTTACAGATTAGTTTCGAAAGAACGATTAAAAACGGCACTTTTGTAAAGTGAACAGCTCCTTCTCCAAAAGAATATCATCGCTTCGAAATCTTCTCCAGTAATAACACAAGAAAACATGGAAATTGGAGGACTATTTTGCAGAATTTTCGAAATGCTACCGGCGAAGGAATTCGCGGTACAAACTGAGTAAGTCGCTTCATCTTCGTCAGACAATCAGGTGACTGAAGAAAAGTAGTCGAAAATGGACGTTTTGCAGTTCACAAGATTAGGAGTGTAAGTCTAGCAAGATAGCATTCATGACAGGGAACTTCACGCCTCAAAAACATGAATGGTTTGGTAATATGGGAAGAACACAGAAAACAAGGTGGAAATAGGGATGAACAACTTAAAACAATTGTCTCGTGGACTTATGATCGTTCCATAGAAGAGAATGTAATCAGCATGTGACGACGAGAAATCTGCAACAATTGGTTCTTGCTGCTGCAAGCCAATCTCTAGATTCAAATTTTCAAGATTCTGACTTGTGGGCGTGCTCTTCAAACGAATACATAAGATTCGTTAGAGAAAAATCACCTGATTTGTTTCCGGGAGGGAAAGCGCTTCTCTGCAGCAAATCCTTGATGCAGCAGCAAATTTCCTAATGCAGACTCGACCCCCTCAGACAAACATAAGACAAGGAATTTCCTACTAACACTGATCAAACAGGTATTGCACATAAAACTACCTGATTCATTTGCATCAAGTGTAATACAATTTTTATAGACTATACGATGCTAATTTGTGAAAGTTGGTTCTAGGGTACATTCACTTTCAAATTCGCTTTTCTCGAAGTAGGTTGAGAGTTGAGCCTACCTCTTTAATTAAGTTTTAGTCCTAGCCATGCTCTACACACCCTGTCAACATGAATCAGATCGATGATTTTTAACTATTGTATATTTAACTATATGAAATAAAGTCGTCATAACATTTGAACGGTTTGCGTTGGGACATTCAAACTGATCGGTTGGCCGCGCGGCATCATGGGAATAATATGGTTACTATGGTTTGGTTTGGCTACGAAGCCCACATTCATCCGAATGAGATCGTCAGTAAACAAAATTGGCCCATTTGGTGTGCAATGTACAGTCACGGAATAATCGGTGCGATATTCCTTGAAGGCACGATGACCACCGAACGATACGTGAAGGTTTTGGAAGATGATTTCATCCCCTGATTTTGACAACAGGTGGTTCATGCAAGACGGAATTCGACCCCATCGAAGCTCAGTGTCTGATTTCCAGGAGGAGCACTTCGGGGACTGCATTCTGGCTCTGGGGTACGCAGAGGCCAATCGCTAGGGCCTCGATTCGCGGCCATATTCTCCGGATCAGAACACATGGGACTCCTTTTGGTGGGGCTATATTCAAGACAGGGCGCAACGACTTCCAGCAAACTTCACACAAAATTTCAAACCTTATCGAAACTTTTCCCGCTGAGTCCCGCCACCGCCCCCCCCCCCCCCCCCCCACCCAACCACCCACTCACACACGAAATAATGAAACGTGAAAAGTGTATCGCTTGCAACATTTTCGCTGTTCATACAGTAAAATTTTAGTATCAAAGAAGACACTTTAATTTACTACGTTTTTGCTACCAACGCTATTCGCAATATGGTTTGCCATCAGTATCTACATACGAGGTGCGACAATAAAGTAATGAGACTGATTTTCTTTGCAAGATGTGGCAACCCTGCAGGTTGCGTAGGCAAAATATCTTTGACCTCGTTCTATAAGCTCAGTCGTGAGTTCTGCTGTAATATGTTAACATATGTTTGTGTCTCTCGTCACGGAAATGCAACCGCATAGTATTGCGCAATGGTATGCCATTTCTTTTTGCGTTAAATTGATTGAAAACGAGACGACAACTTACGATAACCTACAGAAGACTTTTAAAGAGGAGGTTATGTCAAGAGCCCAAGTTTTTCGTTGGCATAAAATGTTTAGTGAAGGTAGAACGAATGTTGAAGATGAAGACTGCAGTAGACGACCATCAGCCTCACAGACGGATGTCAACTTGGCCAGGGTGCGTCAACTCGTAAGATCTGATTGAAGACTATTCGTGAAAAAGATTGCAGAGGAACTAAACATCAATCGAGAAGCGGTTCGTCAAATAATAATTGAAGATCTTGGTATAAGAAAGATTTGTGCAAAAATGGTCCCCAAAAATCTCACACTACAACAGCGAGAAACACGGAAACATATGGCAGCCGATCTGTTAGACGAACGGAAATCAATCCAGAATTGTTGAGCCTTGTTGTGACTGGTGATGGAAGTTGTTTTCTTTTCAGTAAGATCCAGAGGCAAAACGCCAGAGTTCGCAATGGAGCTCAGAGGGATCCCCAGACCACAAAAAGCTCGCATGTCAAATTCAAAAGTGAAATCCATGCTTGTGTGCTTCTTTGATTCCAAGGGAATTGTTCATAAAGAGTGGGTGCCTCCTGGACAAACAGTTAATCAGTATAACTACAAAGAAATTTTAGAAAGAATTCGTAAAAGAGTTTCTCGAGTCCGTGCCAACAATGCTGATAATTGGATTCTGCATCACGATAATGAGCCACCCCGTTCTGCTGTGTCAGTACAACAATTTGTAACCTCAGAACAAATTTCAGTACTCCCACAGCCACCTTATTCACTCGATGTCGCTCCGTGCGACATTTTTCTATTTCCAAAAGTCAAAACGGTGGTCAACGGACACAGTTTCCAAACAATACAAGATGTCCAAAAAGCTGTGACGAGGGTCTTGGAGGATATTACAGAAGATGAGTTCCAGAAATGTTACCACCAATGGCAGAGGTGCTGTGTGAAATCGAAAGGGAACTACTTTGAAAGAGACAACGCTAAACTTGACTAAAACGGTAAGCAACATTTTTTTCACATCAGTCTCTTTACTATATTGTCGCACCTCGTAAAGAACTGAATTTACTGCAAAAATATGTCACTCTATGACACACAGTTCATATCTGACGTCGGAGGTATTTAGATGAGGGAAACACTTGCTTGTGCCTTAAACGGCGTTCATTAAAACCTCAATATCAGGAATGATGTCTTAATCTATTATTTCATTACTAATAAATCTATCCGCAACAGTTTATAGAGAGTATTTACCCACACTACTGAATGTACTCGCATTTGCAAGATTACGAGGCGCGATGGATAAATAATACAAAACAGGTTTCTCTCGACCAGTTTCGCTTCAAAAAATGCGGAATGCCTTCTGGAACATCGTAGAATATTCCCACTGCATCCCCTACAGTTTCAATAAGTTCTGATAAGTGCTAGAGCTATACGTAGCCTTCAAAATCTCGTCTGTAACGGAGGAACTTTCCAAGCAGAGGGTTGTCAATGAGTTTCTCTTAGCGGAAAACAGAGCGTCGCATACATTCATAGGCACTTCAAGAATGTCTACGTAGACCTGGTAGTGAACAAAAGCATAGTGAGTCGTTGGGCAAGGAGTCTGTCATCATCGCACCAAGGTCGCGCAAAGCTGCAGGATCTCCTGCAAGTCGGCCGGTCACACACGACTATGAACGTGCGGACACTCTCATTGGAGGTGATCAACGGATCACAGTGAAACGCCTCGCTGCTCAACTGGACGCCTCTGATGGTAGAGCTGACACACTCGTCCACCTGTTGGGGTACTCAAAGGTGTGTGTCCGCTGTGGTCCTCGTCTCCTAACACAAGATCTTAAAGACAAACGAAGGACCATCCGTGAGGAACTACTTCCACGCTACAAAGCTGTTAGTGAAAATTTTGTATCAAAACTCGAAGCAGGTACTGAAACATGGTTGCATCACTTCGAATCGGAAACAAAACTGCAGTCAACGGTGTGGCGCCACACCACCTCTATTCCGAAGTAAAACTTCAAAGCCGCGTCCTGAGCTGTTAAAGCAATGACGATGGTCTTCTGGAACTCTGATGGGGTTATTCTGCTTGATATTTTCCATCATGGTCCAGTGATCAACTCTGAAGTACATTAAGATTCTCTTAGGAAACTGAAGAAACAACTTTAGCGTATGCGTCGTTGCAAAAGCGGAATGGAACTTCTCCATGACAACTCAAGTTCTCACACAAGTCTCTGCCCCCATGAGGAACTTACAAAACTACATTGCGCTGTTCTTCCTCATCCACCCTACTGCCAGGATCTCGCACATTGAGTCTTCCATCAATTTGACCCAATGAAGGATACATAATATGGATGACTGTGAGGTTACTGATGCTGCAAGACGCGTTCTCCGACATCGACCAATAGAATGTTACCACGCTCACCTACAGGCCCTTCCAGTAAGGTGGCGTATTGAGTGCCGTTTATGTTGGAAAATGGATTTGGTATCCAGAAGAGTGGGGAATAAAATGGGATATTGGAATCCTCAATAACGTTGCATTATTTACTGAACGCTCTTCGTACATCACATTCAACGACACATACACTGCTGGCCATTAAAACTGATACACCAGGAAGATGACGTGCTACAGACGCGAAATTTAACCGACAGGATGAAGATGCTGTGATATGCAAAGGATTAGCTTTTCAGAGCATTCACACAAGGTTGGCTCCGGTGGTGACACCTAGAACGTGCTGACATGAGGAAAGCTTCCTACCGATTTCTCTGAAACAAACAGCAGTTGACCGGTGTTGACTCGTGAAACGTTGTTGTGATGCCTCGTGTAAGGAGGAGAAATGCGTACCATCACGTTTCCTACTTTGATGACGGTCGGATTGTAGCCTATCGCGATGGCGGTTTGTCGTACCGCGACATTGCTGCTCGCGTTGGTCGAGCTCCAATGACTGTTAGCAGAATATGGAATCGGTGGGTTCAGTAGGGTAATACGGAACGCCGTGCTGGACCCCAACGGCCTCGTATCACTAGCAGTCGAGATGACAGGCATCTTATCCGAATGGCTGTAACGGATCGTGCAGCCACGTCTCGATCCCTGAGTCAACAGATGGGGACGTTTGCAAGACAATAACTATCTGCACGAACCGTTCGACTACGTTTGCAGCAGTATGGACTATCAGCAAGGAGCCCATGGCTGCGGTTACCCTTGACGCTGCATCACAGACAGGAGCGCCTGCGATGGTGTACCCAACGACGAACCTGGGTGCACGAATGGCAAAACGTCATTTTTTCGGATGAATCCAGGTTCTGTTTACAGCATCACGATGGTCTCATCCGTATTTGGCGACATCGCGGTGAACGGACATTGGAAGCGTGTTTTCGTCATCGCCATACTGGCGTATCACCCGTCGTGATGGTATGGGGTGCCAATGGTTACATGTGTGGGTCACCTCTATTCGCACTGACGGAACGTTGAACAGTGGACGTTACATTTGAAATGTGTTACGACCCGTGGCTCTACCCTTCATTCGATCCCTGCGAAACCCTACATTTCAACAGAATAATGCACGACCGCATGTTGCAGGTCCTGTACGGGCCTTTCTGAATACAGAAAATGTTCGACTGCTGCCCTGGCGAGCACATCACTAGATCTCTCACCAACTGGAAACGTGTGGTCAATGGTGACCGAGCAACTGGCCCTGTCACTATACGCCAGTCACTTCTCTTGATGAACTGTGGTATCGTGTTGAAGCTGCATGGGCAGCTGTACCTGTACACACCATCCACGTTCTGTTTGACTTAATGCCCAGGCGTAGCAAGGCCGTTATTACGGCCAGAGGTGGTTGTTCTGGGTACTGATTTCTCAGGATCTATGCACCCAAATTGCGTGAAAATGTAATCACATGTCAGTTCTAGTATAATATATTTGTCCAATGAAAACCCTTTTATTATCTGCATTTCTTCTTGGTGTAGCAAATCTAATGGCGAGTAGTGTAGTTCAAGAGATACGCGACTGTAGACATTCAGATGAGCGAAAAACTTGCTTTTTGCTTAAAACGGTGCGCAAATTTCCCAGTCCATTGAAATCCACTGTTTAAATGTGAGAGCACTTATCGACTTCCAACAAATATTTAAGGATGATTTGCAACATTTGTAAACATTTTGCCGCTAACATGCCTAACGTCAAATATTTAACACAATAACTCGAAGCTGTTTTATACACTGGAGTTTGATTGTAAGCCGCTTGTGAGGAATAATATCAAAAACCTTCTAGAAATCCACAAACACTGAATCAACTTGAGATCATCCGAGTATAGCACTTATTACGTTATATAAATGAGCCAGTTATGTTTCAAAGGAAGAAGTTAAGATAATGTTTCCTCACATCTTTTTTGATAGAGAAAGTATAAGCGTACAATATTAGTAATTCTACACAGGTTGTTACAGGGAGTTTAAAATGGTGCGGCTGTAGACACTTCCTACAAGATGTTTCACTCTACTGGCAGATGAAATTTTCCATTTGTTGTACGTTGAAAATGTTTCGTCATCGTAACTAGATGCAGGAAAGATCGACTACTCCGGCGTCGCACTGCAGCTTCGCTGCTGACATCTCGTTATTTTTGCCGGATGTGGGTCGTGCGTCTGACGGAGCCGTGGCACTTGACAAGAGTTACCGCCGCCGCGTTTTCTCAGAACACTGTGGACGTGTGACACGGCCCACGGTGCGGGTTTAACGCACCACCGAGCAGCTGCAGATGACAACGACGTACTGGCTCCACAAACGTTCATTTCCTCGCCGACCTCTGACTTTTTCAAGACTTAAATATTCAGTTTATTTGCTAGCTTGGGTCAGCACATTTACCTTCGCTTTTGCCACCGGTTTCTAGCAGATATTCATTTTCCTATTTCCAGAGTACAGCGAAAACTGTAGGTGCAGCAATTTACGCCTGATTTTCTTTTTGTCACCGTATATAGAACTGAAACGGAGCACATATTACACAACCAGGGCACATCAACACTGCAGTGTTATCGTGCCAGGCATGTAAAAGAGAAGTCTAGAACCCTGCTCACATACATTAGTGTCGCGTGCACCAAGACTGCTAATTCTTGAAGTGTTTGTTAATCGTACAGAATACACGCAGTCCTTCGGAAAAAATAGGAGACTGTTGTGACATGAAACACAATACGTTGGTTAATTTTAGTTTACATGACTTTTTGTTTACAATAGGCTCCTCTGGAGTCAATGTACAAGTGGAAGCGTTGTGAAAATTGCTCGAAAAGATTCCGATACTCACCCTTCGAAATTGCTGCAGTACCACGATTCTGGACATAGTTTCAGACGGCTTACTTTTCATTGCCATAGCCAAAACTTGAACACTACGTTTCGAGCTTTGGTTGTGAAAGGAGCAACGGAACCAGGTGCGAACATATTTTTTCTAACTGGGTAAATGTGCCAGAGACACTTTTGAAATAATACGAACTGTTTGTGGTAGTGAAGCAATGAGTCGGAAAACAGCCAGGTTTCGTGATGGTAGAGTGATTAATGGTGACGATCCGCATTCAGGAGGAGCATCAATGTTTAGAGTCGTAAGGAAACTAGAGCCGTAACAAGATAAATTAGACGCACAGATGTGGTGTTCAAGCAGCCCAATACATTTCTGAAGCAAGAAATTGTGCAAGATCTTTATTTTATGCGTCGGTGCACTGTCGTGCAACAAACAACCTTTGGCTTGATTTCTGTATTCAGCTCGAACCTGAACCATGCTTGTTCCTAAACGATTTAAAACACCCAAGTAGTAAATTGCATTCACCATTTGACCATGTGGACCGAATTATTTACAGATAATTCCTTTCTAATCAAAGAAAACATAGAGAAGTGTCTTGACAGGCCTTTTCTGCATGCTTACACTTTTCGGTCTCGGAGATTCATGTTTCTTAAATTAAAGATCACGATTTATTGTTCTATTTACTGCTCTTACAAAATGATGAAGAAGAAGACATTTCTGCTTTGCATGTGGTTCGCACAGAAAAAAAAGCATGTCTCATTAACCGTTCCAAGTATCGTCTGTTACCACTCTCCTAACTACAGCCTCTTGAAAGTTTCGCGTCTCCTACGCCATTACGGTTGCCGCCAACAATTCGAGTGTGTCTTGTGGACGTGAAGATTTTGAACGAAGGAAAGCTATCCAGCTATACTGAAATCACGAAAAGGAGGTTATACTACTAAGTAGTAACTGCTTATGATAGAGACTTTAACTTTCCCATCGCTTCGCGGATGCTGGTGTTTCTATAATTGGGGGTAGTTCACAGTTTGGAAGACAATTCGCCTTTTTTAAGGCAATCATGAATATTTTTACTGATATTTCTTGGACGTGCTGTTGACGTATTTGAGTATAAACCTGCTCTTTAGACACCATGGTGTCTTTTATATGTATGTGAACAATATAATAACATTACAATAAAAATAGTTTCATAATCTACACAGTCCGTCCTGCATGAAAAGTCACAGATTTTATGTTAGCGTAACTCCTAAGGCCATCTGTTTACTGATGCCTCAATTAACTAGCGTGGTAACTCGATTACCTTCAGTTTTATGTTTAGCAGTGTTGAAATCACAGACAACTCTTAATAACCGAAATTTTAACAGTATAATTTGATCTTTGGTCGTGCCAGGAACAATGGTGCCAGGTGCGAACATTAAGTTTTCCTTTAAATTGCGCAAATGTTCCACACACACTTTTGAAGAGATACGAACTCTTTATGGCACTGAAGAAATGAGAAGCAAAACATTTTTAAGTACTATGTGAGATTTCGTGACGGTAGTGAGATTATTGATGATGTCCCAAATTCAGTAGCACAATCGACGTTTGGAGTAGGAAAAATGTTCAAAAAGCGGCTTAAATTCTTCGAAATGTTCATTGTGCATCTGCCAGTTCAATTGAGGAGCTCACAGGAATTCCTAAAAAAGTTGTGCATCATATTCTAAACTAGGTCTAAATGAAGAACTGTCGTTGTTTTGTGCCCTACTCCCTCACTGAAGTTCAAAGAGGTTGCAGAGTGGAACGCTACGGAGACTCGAAAAGATTGGCCGCTAGGGGCCCAAACTTCATGATGAAACTTGGTTTTTTCCAGTGCGAGCCACTTACAAAGCGGCAAAGTATTCAATGGAAACGTCCAGAACCGCCGAGGGCGAAAATAGTAAACATGCAGAAAAAGCATGTCAAGACACTTCTGTTTTCTTTGATTAAAAAGGATCGTATTACGAAATTTGTCCGTTTAGTACCGTGATGTTGTAACACAGAAACTATAGTCATAACATAATTTCGCTCTCGCCTGCCTCTTAAGTTAAACTGAATCACGATGTAAACTCTGTCCTCAGTGTCTGGCAAGATAATCGGCACCGACTGACCACTGTGTCATTCACTGCCGGTGGTGTCATTTGATGGAGGAACGTGGGGTCAGCACACCGCTCTCCCAGCCGTTGCCAATTTTCGGGACATGTAGGTGATATATATATATGTTGTGTACATAGTTCCACATACTCAGCGCGTACACAACGTTCCCACTAGAGCGCGCCCCGCTAAGCACAACGCCGCGGGCGCAGCGGTCGTCCGTCTCCGCACTACGAGATGGCGCTGCCATAGAGCCGGACCAAATTCTGCTTCCGCGTATTAATATGTAAGGTAGCCAATGAGATTGCTGCTAACGTAGAACCTTTTCTCCTCGCGGATCACACTCGCGCAGCGATACATCAATGCGCGAGGTATTGTAACGAGTGTTCAGACCTCCGATTACCAGTCTGCATTTGTCTGCACCAGTCTATAGGCAAGTTTCAGTCTGCGCCTCATAAGATTACCATATTCCTGTACATAGCCATGAAGATAAATGAATAGACACTTTTGTCAAATATCAGAGATAAATGTGACAATAAGATTAACGTACCAATACCAAAGGAACTTCAGATTGTCCATTGTAAATAGCACCCAGAACCAAGTTAAGTAATTTTTAGACTTGTTATTATTTTAATAAATGTGTGTGAAAATTAATCAAGTTCCGTTTAAAGTTGGTCACCGTCAATCTGCTACTCTAAGCGTGCATGTGGCATTTCTACCGTCTGACCTAACGGCAGAAGATAAACACGCCACGATAAGACCACGAGACATGTTGCTGACACTCGTCTACTCCGTTTGAGCGAGAAGTCAAATAATCTGATGGTGTGTGTACTGAAGGTCTTACAGAACTCACACCATATATATATGTATATATATATGTGTGTGTGTGTGTGTGTGCCGCTCTCTGCTGCATATACAAAGTGATTCAGAAGGATATGCAAATATTTTAATATGTTATTCTACAAGTAAAACTAAAGAAAAAAGTTGATATAAACACAGTTCCGCAAATGTAGTTACGGCTAATAAAAGATTTTGCCTGAAATATAGTAACTTCGCTAATATGAAGCCATCTCAAGAGTGTTAAAGTAAAGCCCAATTTCCATTTATCTTGTTGTTATTGGCCTGGTCAGTCCAATAAAGCATGTCCCAGACGTGTATCTGCAGTAGTTTTCCAGAAAATCCAGAGAAGTTTTTACTTTAAAAAATACTTGGCCCAATTTGTTTTTTTTTTTAATTCCTGAAAATTGCACAAAGTTTTCAACAGAAGTTGCAGAGAACTTAATTTCGGAAAAATGATGGTAATAACTTTAACTGAAACTGTATGACTGAGTCACATAACCTGCTTTCATTAATACCATAGCACACGGGAATGCATGTTAAACTGGCAAAAAGCAAAGTTCAGTGTTAAAATTGTGATAGGGTCTTATGGGACCAAACTGCTGAGCCTACACCCTACTTATACTAACTTAAGCTATGGACAACACACACACCCATGCCCAAGGGAGGCTCGAACCTCCGACGGGGTGAGCCGCACGAACCGCGACAAGGCGCCTGAAACCGCGTGGCTACCCCGCTCGGTTAGTTTAGTGTTAAGGAAGTTGTACGGTGTACATACAATTTCACAATAAATGTCTCCACCGAGTTCAGTGCATTTAGCTGCACGTTGACTTTGTCCTCATGAACTAAGTCTTTCATGCATCCCCTTACACAAAAATCCATTGGTGTTAAATCGGGCGATCTGGGTGGCCACAGACGTGTAGCACCATGACCAACCCATTTCTGAGGAAAATGTTCATTTAAATTTGTAGTAACGGCGTTGGTGAAATGTGGAGGCTCGCCGTTGTGTTGAAAACACTGAACCGTGATTTATTTCCAAAGAATATAGTTAAGAACTTATTTTATTTACTAGCGATTCATCATGAACATTAACACATTTAATCACACTATGTAAGCATAGAAGTAGTTGCCAGGGAGTAACTGTTGAAATCATAACCAAATACCTTTTAACAAATGGGAATTTTATTCACTTTAATAGTTCCTAAAAGCATTTTTTAAAAGAAAGAGATTTCGAATTATTATCAGAAAGCACCCTCGAAAAATCGAAGTTACAATTTACTCAGAGGCAGAAAGAAACAAGTTTTGACTGTATGAGCTTTCGGGCAGAGAACCTTGCCGCTCCCTTTTGACACGGCCTTAGTAACGACCGCTCGCAACAGCCCCTGAAAGACTACACAGGTGCAAATCTGCAACACACCAGATAACTTTAAAGTATGAGTTTTAACAATTTACACGAGCATACAAACTATGCACCCCCCGTAGGAGGGATGGAAATGATACAAAACACTAACAATTAAAATATTAACCTTGCCACCGAAAGTGCAACTTGATTTTAACTTCTAAGAAAAGTCTTACGATGAAAGGGTGGCAGCTTTATGTACTAAAATGATCATTTAAATAAAAGCCCATGAAATGCAATCTTATATAAAATTCTACAAGGTTGGCCAAACAATAGTTAAGATGCTCTACAGCTCACAGATACCGCCTCGCAAGATCATAGGAAATAATATCAAAGTTTCCAAAGATCAAAACATATTTCATGTACTAGACCGTTGCACTCCAAGCAATAAATTCATTAACACACCAAATCCGACAAACATGACAGAGGCAGCTACTACCGTACGTTAGACTGATAGGGAGAGTACCGAAGAATCCGAACCACAGGCTGCTCTAACCCGCCCCTACTCCACAACGGAAAAACGGACCACCAAATTTATAAACAACCACCTTCCCACGGGTGTACAAAAAAATGTTCAAATGCGTGTGAAATCTTATGGGACTTAACTGCTAAGGTCATCAGTCCCTAAGCTTACACACTACTTAACCTAAATTATCCTAAAGACAAACACTCACACCCATGCCCGAGGGAGGACTCGAACCTCCGCCGGGACCAGCCGCACAGTCCATGACTGCAGCGCCGTAGACCGCTCGGCTAATCCCACGCGGCGGCTGGAAAACGGAGAAGAATGATGGGACGACCCCAAAGCAAAACGGCTAGTGACCTCACCAAGGAAACAAGTAGAATATAACAAGAGTAAATCAAACAACATATCATCAATCACTTAACTTCAAATAAATTGCAATTTCTCGAGAAGACCTGGCGCAGCACCTCAAAATCGCTATCACGAACCGTCCCTGCCAGCCGCTTTAACGGACGCAGGAAGGCGCGGCGATCTCCCGTCTCACGGCGTAGCCGCTCGCACCTGCAGATTGATACAATTGGTTGACTCCTGTTGCTCTCGAGTCGACCGCAGAGCCACTACCCCTCGCTATACGCCGTGGCTCACTGGACTCACGTGGCGACCTCACATGCGCCGACTCTCAAGACGGACAAGTCATCTTGTGTCTCAGTGAGCGACCTACCAACCGATCGATCCAACCATCAATGACCATTGCCTGAGCAAACTCGAGCAGATTGGCGGCCTAACGCGCAGACTCAGATGCAGGAACTAAGCCCCGACCGGGCGACCACTCGCTGAGTTCTGTAACAGGCGGAGTGGAGACACTCTCATTTTGCCGGCTTTAAAGGCTGATCCGAACGACCAACATACTAGCACTCCGAACGACAGACAAGACTAACTGCCTAACAAATGCGGACGAGAGAGAGACTAGCAAGCTGGGGACGAGAGACTTACCCAGCCTGACGGACTGGCGAGCTCATAGCGCCCCTTAAATGCACGTGAACAGGCAACCTTTCCCACCAGAGGGAGAAACCAAAGCTACGATTGGCACAGCGGCGCCGCCGCCAGCAAAGGACGGCGACTGCTTCACACTACGCGCTGCGGCGCGTTCTTCAAAACAGCAGTTTTTACCACGGCTCAAACACATTTGCAATCGTGTGGCAAGTGGAACATATTCGTGCAAGCGGGTCATTTCATCTTGAAGGAATTGTAAGTACATCTCGCCAGTTAGACGTCCTGAGAAAATGAAAGGTCCAATAAGGTGTGTGTTGATTACAGCACACAGTACATTTAGGCTAAATAGCTGCTGGAAAATGCGTTGTAGTGTTGCATGTGGGTTAGCTTCAGACCATACTACTCGTTATGTAAATTGTTTATACCATCCCGAGTGAACTGTGCCGCATCAGGAAATAAAATATATTTGTGTAATGGCCGATTAGTATTTAACCAGTTGCACAACTCCACACGAAGGGCAGGATCTCCCAAATGTAAAGGATGCACTCCTTGTTTATGGTAAGGATACAGGTTATTGTACATCAGTGTACGCCATACCTTAGATTGTGAAATCCCTAATCGTTGAGAGATACGTCATGTATTGGTACCCGGGGTAAGTTGAACAGCATCCATAAAATCCTTATCATCGTCTTCACTTATCGAACGCTAGTACTGATTATGAACCCTAGGTAGGGAACCTGTCCCCCGTAACAACCGAAATACTCAGCTAATAGTTCGTGCAATCGGAATCCTCTAATTTGGATAACGTAAGCGATATTCGTTAACTGCAGCCGCAGCATTACCATCACATTTGCCACAATGGGCGTATTCTTCTGTCGTAAATTTAAAAGGCATCCCTACTACATAAATAATCTACAAACTATAATACACTCCTGGAAATTGAAATAAGAACACCGTGAATTCATTGTCCCAGGAAGGGGAAACTTTATTGACACATTCCTGGGGTCAGATACATCACATGATCACACTGACAGAACCACAGGCACATAGACACAGGCAACAGAGCATGCACAATGTCGGCACTAGTACAGTGTATATCCACCTTTCGCAGCAATGCAGGCTGCTATTCTCCCATGGAGACGATCGTAGTGATGCTGGATGTAGTTCTGTGGAACGGCTTGCCATGCCATTTCCACCTGGCGCCTCAGTTGGACCAGCGTTCGTGCTGGACGTGCAGACCGCGTGAGACGACGCTTCATCCAGTCCCAAACATGCTCAATGGGGGACAAATCCGGAGATCTTGCTGGCCAGGGTAGTTGACTTAACACCTTCTAGAGCACGTTGGGTGGCACGGGATACATGCGGACGTGCATTATCCTGTTGGAACAGCAAGTTCAAATGGTTCAAATGGCTCTGAGCACTATGGGACTCAACTGCTGTGGTCATTAGTCCCCTAGAACTTAGAACTACTTAAACCTAACTAACCTAAGGACACCACACACATCCATGCCCGAGGCAGGATTCGAACCTGCGACCGTAGCAGTCGCACGGTTCCGGACTGCGCGCCTAGAACCGCGAGACCACCGCGAAACAGCATGTTCCCTTGCCGGTCTAGGAATGGTAGAACGATGGGTTCGATGACGGTTTGGATGTACCGTGCACTATTCAGTGTCCCCTCGACGATCACCAAAGGTGTACGGCCAGTGTACGAGATCGCTCCCCACACCTTGATGCCGGGTGTTGGCCCTGTGTGCCTCGGTCGTATGCAGTCCTGATTGTGGCGCTCACCTGCACGGCGCCAAACACGCATACGACCATCATTGGCACCAAGGCTGAAGCGACTCTCATCGCTGAAGACGACACGTCTCCATTCGTCCCTCCATTCACGCCTGTCGCGACACCACTGGAGGTGGGCTGCACGATTTTCGGGCATGAGCGGAAGACGGCCTAACGGTGTGTGGGACCGTAGTCCATCTTCATGGAGACGGTTGCGAATGGTCCTCGCCGATATCCCAGGAGCAACAGTGTCCCTAATTTGCTGGGAAGTGGCGGTGCGGTCCCCTACGGCACTGCGTAGGATCCTACGGTCTTGGCGTGCATCCGTGCGTCGCTGCGGTCCGGTCCCAGGTCGACGGGCACGTGCACCTTCCGCCGACCACTGGCGACAACATCGATGTACTGTGGAGACCTCACGCCCCACGTGTTGAGCAATTCGGTGGTATATCCACCCGGCCTCCCGCATGTCCACTATACGCCCTCGCTCAAAGTCCGTCAACTGCACATACGGTTCACGTCCACGCTGTCGCGGCATGCTACCAGTGTTAAAGACTGCGATGGAGCTCCGTATGCCACGGCAAACTGGCTGACACTGACGGCGGCGGTGCACAAATGCTGCGCAGCTAGCGCCATTCGACGGCCAACACCGCGGTTCCTGGTGTGTCCGCTGTGCCGTGCGTGTGATCATTGCTTGTACAGCCCTCTCGCAGTGTCCGGAGAAAGTATTGTGGGTCTGACACACCGGTGTCAATGTGTTCTTTTTTCCATTCCCAGGAGTGTAGTTATTATGTGGTTTCACTTAATTACACAGTTGTTAATAAGTTCTTTCACTGAACAATACAGAAAACTAACACGTTTGAAGGTTAGGAAACGACTAAAACATCGCACTAACTGTTGCCAACAATGAACGTTTCGACATTCGTAATGGAAAGTAAACTATTTTACTTGTACAATAATCGTTGCTTCTCTGGAAGTCCTGGAAAACTACAGCATATTCAAGTCTGCGGCATGTTTCATTAGGTTCACCAGATCAATAACTACAAAATAAATGGAAATCGTGATTTTCTTTCACTCGTACAGTTTTGCGATGGCTTCATATTAGGGAAGTTGCTAAATTTCAGGCAAAATTTGTTATTAGTCGTAAATCAGTTACTAAGCATTTGCTGGACTTATGTTTATATGAGCTGTTTTTCTTTAGTTTTGCTTCTACAATAACATGTTATTTGCATATCTTCGTGAATCATCCTGTATAAAGGGCGGTCAAAAACATTCCGTTCGAAGGCCGTGCAGTTCAGAATCGGTAAGCCAATCAGGCAAAATCGCATTCAGTCAGTCATCCCACCGACGAACCAGGTTGAATGTACCCGTTTGGCAAAACATTTTGCCCTGCTCCGTAAAGAAGTCTGTAATAGCCTGTTGCTCATCTTCGTCCGACATCTGTCGTCGATCCTTCGAGGCCTTTTTTAAGCGGCCGAAGACGAGATAACCGCATGGGGAAAGGTTACGGTTATAGCTCGTGTGTCTTCCACGTGAGATGGTGTAGCTTTTGCGTAACAAAATTTGCCATATGAGACGGACGTCAACAATGTAAGAGATTTATATTTCTATTGTCTATTGTCAAACCACAGTTTATGAAAGATGTTTATATATCATTAATAGGATTAAGTAGGAATAATTAATATTTGTCATGTTGGAAATAACTCTGGTAGCAGGGAATGTCTGCGCTAATGTATTGTTGGCAAGACAGACATCACATTTATATAATTTTAAAAAGGGCGGGAGAGACAGCGTATGGATACATTTTAAGAAAAGAGAGGGAAAGACCGCGCATTGATACATTTTGTGATGGTAACAGGAATTGTCTGCACCAGAAAACATTGTTGGCAGGAGAGACCGCAGTTTAGCGTTCATAGGAAGTCAGTAGTAAGCGAGATGTGAAGCGAGTCGGTAGCAGGTCTGAAGCGAGAGGTTGCGAGGAGCGGTGTGCCTGCCAGCCACCAGCTATGATTTACAAGAGATTATAAACGGATGTACAGAGACATCAGCTAACTATTATCACAAGAGGAACTAATAATACTGAATTATTTTTTTGAGAAACTCAAGACTACTGAAGGTATGTTTGCGCAATGCTAGTTGTAAGATTATTGTAAAAAGTGTAAAATCGTTTCATTCAGAATTTAATTAATTTTTGCCAGCAATATTGCATTACAGATTATAATCCATCCCAAAAACCATCCACGTAAAACTTTGCAAAATTGTATTGTTGTCAAGAAAAATTTTAACTATGAATTACGTAACTTCAGTCAAATTAATTAAATAATACCGTCAGCTTTGCTATTAAAGAATAACGTCAGCTTTGGTTATAAATACAGCCACTTGTTACGGCAGCCCACAAGCAGCTAATAGACTATAGTAAAGCTGATTAAGTATATTCATGTCGCAGTTCGATGTAGCAATCAGATGGCGATCCAGTAACAGTAAAAAAGGTAAGGAACAGTTTTGGGTTATTGCAGATAACGACTGAGGGCCACGACGACGACACATTCTGTTTCATCGAAATAAGCAGAAAACAACTTTTAATAAGCAGCATTTAAATTTTTATGCGAAGATTGAGAAAGAGAATTAATCTCAAAGGGAAGATTTCATTTGTTATTATCAAGCAAGCGGTAGTAATGCTAAGGGAAGGTTTCATAGGTGATTGTAGAAGGGAAGGTTGCGTAACAACAAAAGAGATATAGAGGAGATGGGAAGCTTTCAAAATGAAGTAGCAGCACCCTTTGTCACATGGAACTTGGCGCACCATTCCATGACGGTGTTTCCGACCAACATGTTGCCCCATACACATTCTTCTCTTTCCCATTGATGTCTACCGGTGTTCGCACTTCGGAAGCCAAGAAAAGACTAGCACATTAGCACATTGGTCCTATTTGGACATTTCTGGTAATGACATAGCCATTCTTTGTGTTTCCGTACGTCGGAAAAATACGAATACCACACTAATCTCTTGCCTATATATCGGTTCTTATATACCCGAAACGTAGTCGCACTGCGTGCATATACATCCCAGCTACAATCTCAAGTGGAAACCCTTGGATCACCACATATAGAGGTTCCCAAACTGGGGGTCGCGCCCCCCTGGGGGAGGGGGGGGGGGGCGTGATGATGTTGCAAGGGGGGCGCGGGTGGAGATAGCGGTATAAACCTAATATTTATTTTTAATATCGATATTTTAATAAAAATGGGTGTGCAGGTATTAATGATAGATTATGGTGCTAAATGTAATCGTTTGGCGTCCCACTTCCCGCAATCCATCTCAATAACCTATCCCAGAACATACAGCTTTTGGAGATCACTTTTAGAATGTCAAACACAGAATCTCTCAAAATTACGAAGGCAATATGCGTTAATTCTAATATATCAGATTTGTAAACAATTTACTTCTGACCACTGGAAAACAGAAAATTCAGGTATTAACTATTCCGTACGTTTGTACACATAAACTGAACGTAATCATGTTATAACTTTTAGCAGTAGTAGGCTGTGTTCATCAGAGTAATAATCACTTATACTGCGTAACTGCAAAAATGCCGTTTTATTACCCTGTCAACCCTCGGCTCCCCATGTGATGCGATTACAGTGACTTTAACAGACTGTATACGCTTCAAATGAACTGGCGGGTTCGCAATTTGGACGCCAGGGTTATGCCCTTTGTCACCAGAAAAATTTGCACGACTTGTATGCGAAACTAGTACAAGTATTCGTTCTGATCAGAGTAGTTCACGCCGTTTCGGAAACATTGTCGTGAGTGCTAACAATGAAACATAACCCACCTAGGTACACAATGAAGTCCGTTAGTGAGGCAATTTTTTTTTTTTTTTTTTCGAACGGTCAGTACTAGAGCTCTATCATTCGGATTACGTATCTGACAAAACAGTTATTTCTCTGCTGCCTTTTTGAAATACGGTATAATTTCGTTTGAAATTAGTGTACGTTCTTTGCTGCGACAATGGCTTCTTTTGGTACGAGTACAGAGGTAACTGACTGGCACTGTGCAGAGTTTCCTGCGACGTGTGAGTTGTATCCATAACCTTACGTAATTGCTGTGAAATTTGACAACCTAATTCATTGACGCTATCTCAAAACTTATAACATTTCGTTTGTAATTAACGAATGACAGGGGCAAGAAAACGACTTTCCCATAAAACTCCAGGCGGCACTGCACAGAACAGCACCGCAGAACAGGTAGCAAATTCGTAGATTGCCTGTGGGCTGTTTCCGCCCTAATCGGGGAAAAGTCCGTTTCTCTCAGCAAGAGCCCTGCTCGGCCACCAGGTCGCAGACAGACAGTGCACTGACTACCTGCAGGCAGTCATCTGAGGTGCCGACAGATGACAGTAGCTTTTCTTTATTTCAGTTGGTACATCTGATATATTGGATTCTGCTGAAATCGCGTTGAATCTTTCACAGTTGTGCTTCAGTAAAATCAGTGTTAGTGCGAAATGATACTGTTAACTTCTTGTTTTCTTTTTACTTCTCCATAAGTGTCGTGAAGAAACGTAAATGTAATGATGATTATATCAAATACTGTTTTGCTTCTATACAAAAAATGGTGTTGACCAGCTGCAATGACTTCTTTGCTGTGAGGTATTGAGCAATGACTCCAAGAGACCTTCTCGTCTGGAACTCCATTTGTGGGCAAAGCATAGTGCATTGAAAGAGAAGCCGAAGGAATTTTTTACTGCAAAATGTGATAATTTGAAACGGATGAAGTTGGACACCGCTGGATCCTTCGCTCAGACTTCAGAAAAGGTACTGGAAGCATCGTATGGGTTATCGCTACAAGAAAAGTCATATTATCGGAGAGACACTAGTCAAACGCTGCATGTTGAAAGCTGCTGATATTGTTCTTTGGTCAGAAAGTAAACAAAAACATTCACAAATACCGTTTTGTGACAATACTGTGAAACGTCGGATTGATGATATGACCGAAGACGTACAAAGGCAATTAGTTACTGCCGTCAAACAATAGCAGTTTTTCGCAATACAGTTAGACGAGAGTACCGACGTTGCTAATTGTGGCCAACTGCTAGCTTTCGTTCGCTATACAGAAAATGAAGCAATTAAAGAAGAGTTGCTGTTTTCTACAGAATTAAAGACAACTTCAAAAGCAATTCATATAATGGCAGCCGTCTCTGAATTCCTTAGTAGAAATGAGTAATCATGGCAGAAACTTATAGGAGTATGCACAGATGCTTGGATATCGCTCAGGATTCGTGCAGACGGTCAGAGAAAAAAAAAACCCTAGTGTTACTGCTATCCACTTTGTACTACACCGTCAAGCATTGGCAGCTAAGACACTTCCAAAGGAAATCAATCATGTCTTGAAATTGTGCATCAAAATCGTGAATCATATTAAAAAGAGTGCGTTAAATTTCAGGTTATTTACGGCTCTTTGTGAAGACTTGGGAGCAGAGTATAAAACACTTATTTCATACAAAAGTACGTGGCTTTCGAAAGGAAACATGCTAAAAGATTATTTGAACTTCGAGACAAAGTGATGCAGTTGTTGGAAAATAACAAACAAACTGAATTGTATGTGGAATTTAGAAAGCCCGGTGTTCATGTTGCATTGGCTTGACTGTCAGATATTTTAGAATCTTTAAATACATTGAATTTGAAATCACAAGGTGGAGAGTCAGACATAATTTTTCATCGGGAAACGTAAAATTTTAGCCTCCAATTATTCCTGCTTTCCCAGATTGTTTGGAATCTTGGAAGAAGCCCGATTTCTCAACGATTTTAAGGATACTGATAGTAAGAGAAAAATATCGAACAATTTGCAGCGCCTCATTGATGAATTCGAACGACACTTCCCTAGCAGTTGTGGTGATAAAATTTATTATAGGTTGGCGACGGATCCATTTCACGTTGACGTGGATGTGTTGCAAGACAGACCACAAGAGAAAGTCTTAGAAATTGAAAATGATTCTGCAGCGAAGTATGACTTTCAGAAGATGGATAAGCCTTTATTTTAGATGAAATATCTCACTGTGTATCCCAGCACAGCAGAACAAGCACTGAAACTGTATTTACCATTTTCAAGCACTTACTTGTGCGAAGGAGCATTTTCAGTGGTAGTGGCGATAAAAAATAAGCTTAGAAGTAAACTCAGTATTGCCAATGATTTACGTTGCGCAGTTTCTACTATTCAGCCAAGAATTCAAAATCTTGTAAAAAATACGCAAGCTCATCCTTCACATTGATTCATTTGATTTTTTCTTGCCATTTGTGTGTGGAAATAATATTTTTATAATAAATACGTCACATTGTAAGAGAACTTGTTACTTTTCTCCTAACTATCCTTACATGCAGGTAATACTGTATAATTATAGAAAACTATTTCGAAGAAACAAAATAAACATAGTGAATCTGATTAAGTATAAATACTGCGTGTGCCCTTATGGATTCTGATGTTAAGTGTGGTATGTTATTTCAGCTAATAACAGTATTTCTTCTGGATGAAGGCACAGCGAACGTCTATCCTAGATATGGCAAGCGAAGAGTAGTCCCAAACTCGTATACTGGTGAAGAAATGGTGTGCAGCAAGGGAATGTAATCAAAGTAAGGAATTTGTTTTATTCATACTTTCTAAAGTTCTGTGTAGTCTCCAAAATTATTTCGTAAAACTTGTTTTCTATTTTCTGTCTGCTTCTGAGAACTGGGCGTTTGTTGCCGTTCGATAACTGTCATCGTTGACAAAAGTGCCAACCTATACGCAATGACAAGGGGGAGCGCTATAGGCGTACTAATCATTAATGTTCGTTAACACCGTGACTGAGTGACTATTTTTGATAATGAGTGAAAGCAATAAGCTACACTCAACTTAAAATAATGGCCCGCATTCACTAATCTGCAAAGGTCGCAAATATTTTACCTTCTTTTCCAAGGACTTTCTTTACTTTAGGAGTGGCTTATAATCGCTAGACTAGACTTATGACGTAATAACTGCGACTCGATACATTAACAGAGCACCATGTTACATGACGTCACCATCACAAATTCTTCAATAGTTTCTTGATAATTAATAAAAATCTCTATTTCTTGGGGGGGGGGGGGGGGGGAACGGAAGTTTTCTTTTCGGCAGAAGAGGGCGTGAGAAACAGAGGTTTGGGAACCTCGTCATGTAATGAATGAATTACCGATTAATTATATGTTGTTGTTGTTGTGGTCTTCAGTCCTGAGACTGGTTTGATGCAGCTCTCCTAGCTAATCTATCCTGTGCAAGCTTCTTCATTTTCCAGTACCTACTGCAGACTGCATCCTTCTGAATCTGCTTAGTGTATTCATCTCTTGGTCTCCCTCCACGATTTTTACCCTCCACGCTGCCCTCCAATACTAAATTGGTGATCCCTCGATGTCTCAGAACATGTCCTACCAACCGATCCCGCCTTCTAGTCAAGTTGTGCCACAAGATCCTTTACTCCGCAATTCTATTCAATACCTCCTCATTAGTTATTTGATCTACACATCTAATCATCAGCATTCTTCTGTAGCACCACATTTCGAAAGCTTCTATTCTCTTCTTGTCTAAACTATGTATATCGTCCACGTTTCACTTCTATGGATGGCTATACTCCATACAAATACTTTCAGAAACGACTTCCTGACATTTAAATCTATACTAGATGTTAACAAATTTTTCTTCTTCAGAAACGCTTTCCTTTCCATTGCCAGTCTACATTTTATATCCTCTCTACTTTGACCATCATCAGTTCTTTTGCTACCCAAATAGCAAAACTACTTTACTACTTTAAGTGTCTCATTTCCTAATCTAATTCCCTCAGCATCACCCGACTTAATCCGACTACATTCCATTATCCTCGTTTTGCTTTTGTTGATGTTCATCTTATACCCTCCTTTCAAGACACTGTCTATTCCGTTCAGCTGCTCATCCAAGTCCTTTACTGTCTCTGACAGAATTTCAATGTCATCGGCGAACCTCAAAGTTTTTATTTCTCCTCCATGAATTTTAATACCTACTCCGAACTTTTCTTTTGTTTCCTTTATTGCTTGCTCAATATACAAATTGAATAACATCGGGGATAGGCTACAACCCTATCTCACTCCCTTCCCAACGACTGCTTGCCTTTCATACACCTCGACTCTTATAACTGCCATCTGCTTTCGGTATAAATTGTAAATAGCCTTTCGCTCCCAGTATTTTACCCCAGCCACCTTCAGGATTTGAAAGAGGGTATTCCAAACAACGTTGGCAAAAGCTTTCTCTAAGTCTACAAATGCTAGAAACGTAGGTTTGTCTTTCCTTATTCTTTCTTCTAAGATATAATATCTACGGAATCCAAATTGATCTTCCCCGAGGTTGGCTTCTATCAGTTTTTCCATTGGTCTGCACAGAATTCGCGTTAGTATTTTTCAGCTGTGACTTATTAAACTGATAGTTCAGTAATTTTCACATTTGTCAACACCTGATTTCTTTGGGATTGGAGTTATTACATTCTTCTTGAAGTCTGAGGGTACTCCGCCTATCTCATACATCTTGCTCACCAGATGGTAGAGTTTTGTCAGGACTGGCTCTCCCAAGGCTATCAGTAGTTCTAATGCAATGTTGTCTACTCCTGGGGCCTTGTTTCGGCTCAGGTCTTTCAGTGCTCTGTCAAACTCTTCACACAGTATCGTATCTCCAATTTCATCTTCATCTACATCCTCTTCCATTTCCATAATATTGTCCTCAAGTACATCGCCCATGTATACACCCTCTATATACTCCTTCCACCTTTCTGCTTTCCCTTCTGTGCTTAGAACTCGGTTTCCATCAAAGCTCTTGATATTCATGCAAGTGGTTCTCCTTTCTCCAAAGGTCTCTTTAATTTTCCTGTAGGCATTATCTATCTTACCCCTAATGAGATAAGCCTCTACATCCTTACATTTGTCCGATAGCCATGCCTGCTAAGCCATTTTGCACTTCCTGTCGACCTCGTTTTTGAGACGTTTGTATTCCTTTGTGCCTGCTTCATTTACTGCATTTTTATATTTTCTCCTTTCATCAATTAAATTCAATATTTCTTCTGTTACGAAAGGGTTTCTACTAGCCCTCGTCTTTTTACCTACTTGATCCTCAGCTGCCTTCACTACTTCATCCCTCATAGCTACCCATTTCTCTTTTACTGTATATTTCTTTCCCCCAATCCTGTCAGTTGTTCCCTTATGCTCTCCCTGAAACTCTGTACAACCTCTGGTTCTTTCAGTTTATCCAGGTCCCATCTCCTTAATTTCCCGCATTTTTGCAGTTTCTTCAGTTTTAATCTACAGTTCATAACCAATAGATTGTGGTCAGAGTCCACACCTGCCCCTGGAAATGTCTTACAATTTAAAACCTGGTTCCTAAATCTGTGTCTTACCATTATATAATCAATCTGATACCTTTTAGTATCTCCAGGGTTCTTCCATGTATACAACCTCCTTTCATGATTCTTGAACCAAGTGTTAGCTATTATTAAGTTATTCTCTGCACAAAACCCTACCAGGCGGCTTCCTCTTTCATTTCTGTCAATCAATCCATATTCACCTACTATGTTTCCTTCTCTCCCTTTTCCTACTCTCGAATTCCAGTCACCCATTACTATTAAATTTTCGTCTCCCTTCACTACCTGAATAATTTCTTTTATCTCATCATACATTTCATCAATTTCTTCATCATCCCCAGAGCTAGTTGGCATATAAACTTGCACAACTGTAGTAGGCGTGGGCTTCGTGTCTATCTAGGCCACAATAATGCGTTCACTATGCTGTTTGTAGTAGCTTACCCATACTCCTATTTTTTGTTCATTATTAAACCTATTCCTGCATTACCCCTATTTGATTTTGTATTTATAACCCTGTATTCTCCTGACCAAAAGTCTTGTTCCCCTCTGCCACCGAACTTAACTAATTCCCACTATATCTAACTGTAATCTATCCATTTCCCTTTTTAAATTTTCTAACCTACCTGCCCGATTAAGGGATCTGACATTTCACGCTCCGATCCGTAGAACACCAGTGTTCTTTCTCCTGATAACGACATCCTCCTGAGTAGTCCCCGCCCGGAGATCGGAAAGGGGGACTATTTTACCTCCAGAATATTTTACCCAAGAGGACGCCATCATCATTTAATCATACAGTAAAGCTGCATGCCCTCTGGAAATATTACGCCTGTAGTTTCTCCTTGCTTTCGGCCGTTCGCAGTACCAGAACAGCAAGGCCATTTTGGTTAGTGTTACAAGGCCAGATTAGTCAATCATCCAGACTGTAGCCCCTGCAACTACTGAAAAGTCTGCTGCCCCTCTTCTGGAACCACACGTCTGTCTAGCCTCTCAACAGATACCCCTCCGTTGTGGATGCACCTATGGTACGGCTATCTGTATTGTTGAGGAACGCAAGCCTCCCCTCCAACGGCAAGGTCCATGGTTCATGGCGGGATTAATTATTAATTATATATCGAGCAAAAATGCTGCTTCGCTATGTGCGGCGATACTGCTCTGCAGCCTTCTCAGGCTTTCATACAACTGCTGAACGCCGGTAGCACAATAGTTTTCTTACAAATTGTACAAATCAAGTTGTTTCAAAACTTACACTTAGTTGAATAGCCATGGGTCAGAAAATATTTGTCTGTCACACGATGTCCTAACATGAAATACACTCATTTCGTACCTCTGTTTAGCATTTATAGATTTATAACTTAATGTGATCACGACAATGAAATACTCTACAATACAAAACATCAGCACAGATCTAGAAGCTGTCAGGCCTTTACATTCAAAAACTAGTTTTTCCCTTCAATAAATGTGTTAGTGTTATCGCAATGATCTGTTAACTTAGTTAGTTTTATATAAGAAAATTAGGTTTCTTTTTAACCAGTTGTTGTTGTTGTTGTCTTCAGTCCTGAAACTGGTTTGATGCAGCTCTTGATGCTACTCTATCGTGTGCAAGCTTCTTCATCTCCCTGTACCTACTGCAACCTACATTCTTCTGAATCTGCTTAGTGTACTCCTCTCTCGGTCTCCCTCTACGATTTTTACCCTCCACGCGGCATTCCAATGCTAAATTTGTGATCCCTTGCTGCCTCAAAACATGTCGTACCAACCGATCCCTTCTTCTAATCAAGTTGTGCCACAAACTTCTCTTCTCCCCAATCCTATTCAGTACCTCCACTTTAGTTACGTGATCTACCCACCTTATCTTCAGTATTCTTCTGTAGCACCACATTTTCAAAGCTTCTATTCTCTTCTTGTCCAAACTATTTATCGTCCATGTTTCACTTCCATACATGGCTACACTCCAAACAAATACTTTCAGAAACGACTTCTTGATACATAAATCTATACTCGATGTTAAAAAATTTCTGTTCTTCAGAAATGCTTTCCTTGCCATTGCCAGTCTACATTTTGTATCCTCTCTACTTCGACCATCATCAGTTATTTTGCTCCCCAAATAGCAAAATTCCTTTACTACTTTAAGTGTCTCATTTCCTAATCTAATTCCCTCAGCATCACCCGATTTAATTTGACTACATTCCATTAACCTCGTTTTGCTTTTGTTGATGTTCATCTTATATCCTCCTTTCAAGACACTGTCCATTCCGTTCAACTGCTCTTCCAAGTCCTTTGCCGTCTCTGACAGAATTACAATGTCATCGGCGAACCTCAAAGTTTTTCTTTTGTTTCCTTTACTGCTTGCTCAATATACAGATTGAATAACATCGGGGAGAGGCTAAAACCCTGTCTCACTCCCTTCCCAACCACTGCTTCCCTTTCATGCCCCTTGACTCTTATGACTGCCATCTGGTTTCTGTACAAATTGTAAATAGCCTTTCGCTCCCTGTATTTTACCCCTGCCACCTTTAGAATTTGAAAGAGAGTATTCCAGTCAACATTGTCAAAAGCTTTCTCTAAGTCTACAAATGCTAGAAACGTAGGTTTGCCTTTTCTTAATCTTTCTTCTAAGATAAGTCGAAAGGTCAGTATTGCCTCACGTGTTCCAATATTTCTACGGAATCCAAACTGATCCTCCCCGAGGTCCGCATCTACCAGTTTTTCCATTCGTCTGTAAAGAATTCGCGTTAGTATTTTGCAGCTGTGACTTATTAAACTGACAGTTCGGTAATTTTTACATCTGTCAGCATCTGCTTTCTTTGGGATTGGAATTATTATATTCTACTTGAAGTCTGGCGGTATTGCGCCTGTCTCATACATCTTGCTCACCAGCTGGTAGAGATTTGTCATGACTGGCTCTCCCAAGGCCGTCAGTAGTTCTAATGGAATGTTGTCTACTCCGGGGGCCTTGTTTCGACTCAGGTCTTTCAGTGCTCTGTCAAACTCTTCACGCAGTATCGTATCTCCCATTTCGTCTTCATCTACATCCTCTTCCATTTCCATAATATTGTCCTCAAGTACATCGCCCTTGTATAAACTTTCTACACTCCTGGAAATTGAAATAAGAACACCGTGAATTCATTGTCCCAGGAAGGGGAAACTTTATTGACACATTCCTGGGGTCAGATACATCACATGATCACACTGACAGAACCACAGGCACATAGACACAGGCAACAGAGCATGCACAATGTCGGCACTAGTACAGTGTATATCCACCTTTCGCAGCAATGCAGGCTGCTATTCTCCGATGGAGACGATCGTAGAGATGCTGGATGTAGTCCTGTGGAACGGCTTGCCATGCCATTTCCACCTGGCGCCTCAGTTGGACCAGCGTTCGTGCTGGACGTGCAGACCGCGTGAGATGACGCTTCATCCAGTCCCAAACATGCTCAATGGGGGACAGATCCGGAGATCTTGCTGGCCAGGGTAGTTGACTTACACCTTCTAGAGCACATTGGGTGGCACAGGATACATGCGGACGTGCATTGTCCTGTTGGAACAGCAAGTTCCCTTGCCGGTCTAGGAATGGTAGAACGATGGGTTCGATGACGGTTTGGATGTACCGTGCACTATTCAGTGTCCCCTCGACGATCACCAGAGGTGTACGGCCAGAGTAGGAGATCGCTCCCCTCACCATGATGCCGGGTGTTGGCCCTGTGTGCCTCGGTCGTATGCAGTCCTGATTGTGGCGCTCACCTGCACGGCGCCAAACACGCATACGACCATCATTGGCACCAAGGCAGAAGCGACTCTCATCGCTGAAGACGACATGTCTCCATTCGTCCCTCCATTCAAGCCTGTCGCGACACCACTGGAGGCGGGCTGCACGATGTTGGGGCGTGAGCGGAAGACGGCCTAACGGTGTGCGGGACCGTAGCCCAGCTTCATGGAGACGGTTGCGAATGGTCCTCGCCGATACCCCAGGAGCAACAGTGTCCCTAATTTGCTGGGAAGTGGCGGTGCGGTCCCCTACGGCACTGCATAGGATCCTACGGTCTTGGCGTGCATCTCGTGCGTCGCTGCGGTCCGGTCCCAGGTCGACGGGCACGTGCACCTTCCGCCGACCACTGGCGACAACATCGATGTACTGTGGAGACCTCACGCCCCACGTGTTGAGCAATTCGGCGGTAAGTCCACCCGGCCTCCCGCATGTCCACTATACGCCCTCGCTCAAAGTCCGTCAACTGCACATACGGTTCACGTCCACACTGTCGCGGCATGCTACCAGTGTTAATGACTGCGATGGAGCTCCGTATGCCACAGCAAACTGGCTGACACTGACGGCGGCGGTGCACAAATGCTGCGCAGCTAGCGCCATTCGACGGCCAACAACGCGGTTCCTGTTGTGTCCGCTGTGCCATGCGTGTGATCATTGCTTGTACAGCCCTCTCGCAGTGTCCGGAGCAAGTATGGTGGGTCTGACACACCGGTGTCAATGCGTTCTTTTTTCCATTTCCTTCCATCTTTCTGCCTTCCCTTCTTTGCTTAGAACTGGGTTGCCATCTGAGCTCTTGATATTCATACACGTGGTTCTCTTCTCTCCAAAGGGCTCTTTAATTTTCCTGTAGGCAGTATTTATCTTACCCCTAGTGAGAGAAGCTTCTACATCCTTACATTTGTCCTCTACCCATCCCTGCTTAGCCATTTTGTACTTCCTGTCGATGTCATTTTTGAGACGTTTGTATTCCTTTTTGCCTGCTTCATTTACTGCATTTTTATATTTTCTCCTTTCATCAATTAAATTCAATATTTCTTCTGTTACCCAAGGGTTCCTAGCAGCCCTCGTCTTTTTACCTACTTTATCCTCTGCTGCCTTCACTACTTCATCCCTCAGAGCTACCCATTCTTCTTCTACTGTATTTCTTTCCCCTATTCCTGTCAATTGTTCCCTTATGCTCTCCCTGAAACTCTGTACAACCTCCGGTTCTTTCAGTTTATCCAGGTCCCATCTCCTTAATTTCCCGCATTTTTGCAGTTTCTTCAGTTTTAATCTACAGGTCATAACCAATAGATTGTGGTCAGTTTCCACATCTGCCCCTGGAAATGTCTTACAATTTAAAACCTGGTTCCTAAATCTCTGTCTTACCATTATATAATCTATCTGATACCTTTTAGTATCTCCAGGGTTCTTCCATGTATACAACCTTCTTTCATGATTCTTAAACCAAGTGTTAGCTATGATTAAGTTGTGCTGTGTGCAAAATTCTACTAGGCTGCATCCTCTTTCATTTCTCAGCCCCAATCCACATTCACCTACTATTTTTCCTTCTCTCCCTTTTCCTACACTCGAATTCCAGTCACCCATTACTATTAAATTTTCGTCTCCCTTCACTATCTGAATAATTTCTTTTATTTCATCGTACATTTCTTCAATTTCTTCGTCATCTGCAGAGCTAGTTGGCATATAAACTTGTACTACTGTAGTAGGTGTGGGCCTCGTATCTTTTTAACCTACATTACTGAATACGGTGGAACCAACATTACTGATAAATCAGTCGTACATTGCTTTGTTCAACATTCACGGCAGCTACAGACATTATTTTTTCAATCTTCATGGCGAGATCGCCCCCCATGAACCATGCACCTTGCCGTTGGTGGGGAGGCTTGCGTGCCTCATCGATACAGATAGCCGCACCGTAGGTACAACCACAACGGAGGGGTATATGTTGAGAGGCCAGACAAACTTGTGGTTCCTGAAGAGGGGCAGCAGTCATTTCAGTAGTCGCAAGGGCAACAGTCTGAATGATTGACTGATCTGGCCTTGTAACAACAACCAAACGGCCTTGCTGTGCTGGTACTGCGAACGCCTGAAAGCAAGAGGAAACTACGGCCGTAATTTTTCCCGAGGGCGTGCAGCTTTACTGTATGATTAAATGATGATGGCGTCTTCTTGGGTAAAATATTCCGGAGGTAAAATAGTCCCCATTCGGATCTCTTATACTCAAGAGGATGTCGTTATCAGGAGAAAGAAAACTGGCGTTCTACGGATCGGAGCGTGGAATGTCAGATCCCTTAATCAGGCAGGTAGGTTAGAAAATTTAAAAAGGGAAATGGACAGGTTAAAATTAGATATAGTGGGAATTAGTGAAGTTCGTTGACAGGAGGAACAATACTTCTGGTCAGGTGACTACACGGTTATAAACACAAAATCAAATAGGGGTAATGAAGGAGCAGTTTTAATAATGAATAGGAAAATAGGAATGCGGGTAAGGTACAAAAACAGCATAGTGAACGCATTATTGTGGCCAAGATAGATACGAAGCCCACACCTCCTACAATTGTACAAGTTTATATGCCAACTAACTCTGCAGATGACGAAAAAATTGAAGAAATGTACGATGAAATAAAAGAAATTATTCAGATAGTGAAGGGAGACGAAAATTTAATAGTAATGGGTGACTGGAATTCGAGTGTAGGAAAAGGGAGAGAAGGAAAAATAGTAGGTGAATGTGGATTGGGGCTGAGAAATGAAAGAGGATGCAGCCTAGTAGAATTTTGCACACAGCACAACATAATCATAGCTAACACTTGGTTTAAGAATCATGAAAGAAGGTTGTATACATGGAAGAACCCTGGAGATACTAAAAGGTATCAGATAGATTATATAATGGTAAGACAGAGGTTTAGGAACCAGGTTTTAAATTGTAAGACATTTCCAGGGGCAGGTGTGGACTCTGACCACAGTCTATTGGTTATGAACTGTACATTAAAACTGAAGAACCTGCAAAAAGGTGGGAATTTAAGGAGATGGGACCTGGATAAACTGAAAGAACCAGAGATTGTACAGAGTTTCAGGGAGAGCATAAGGGAAAAATTGACAGGATTGGGGGAAAGAAATATACAGTAAAAGAGGAATGGGTAGCTTTGAGGGATGAAGTAGTGAAGGCAGCTGAGGATCAAGTAGGTAAAAAGACGAGGGCTAGTAGAAACCCTTGGGTAACAGAAGAAATATTGAATTTAATTGATGAAAGGAGAAAATATAATAATGCAGTAAATGAAGCAGGCAAAAAGGAATACAGACGTCTCAAAAATTAGATCGACAGGAAGTGCAAAATGGCTAAGCAGGGATGGCTAGAGGACAAATACAAGGATGTAGAGGCTTATCTCACTAGGGGTAAGGTAGATACTGCCTACAGGAAAATTAAAGAGACCTTTGGAGATAAGAGAACCACTTGTATGAACATCAAGAGCTCAGATGGAAACCCAGTTCTAAGCAAAGAAGGGAAGGCGGAAAGGTGGAAGGAGTATATAGAGGGTGTATACAAGGGCGATGTACTTGAGGACAATATTATGGAGGATGTAGATGAAGATGAAATGGGAGATACGATACTGCGTGAAGAGTTTGACAGACCAATGAAAGACCTGAGTCGAAACAAGGCCCCCGAAGTAGACAACATTCCATTGGAACTACCGACGGTATTGGGACATCCAGTCCTGACAAAACTCTACCATCTGGAGAGCAAGATGTATGAAACAGGCGAAATACCTTCAGACTTCAAGAAGAATATAATAATTCCAATCACAAAGAAAGCATGTGTTGACAGATATGAAAATTACCGAACAATCAGTTTAATAAGCCTCAGCTGCAAAGTACTAAATCGAATTCTTTACAGACGAATGGAAAAACTAGTAGAAGCCGACCTCGTGGAAGATCAGTTTAGATTTCGTAGAAAAACTGGAACACGTGAGGCAATACTGACCTTACGACTTATCTTAGAAGAAAGATTAAGGAAAGGCAAACCTACGTTTCTAGCATTTGTAGACTTAGAGAAAGCTTTTGACAATGTCGACTGGAATACTCTCTTTCAAATTCTAAAGGTGGGTGGGGTAAAATACAGGAAGCAAAAGGCTATTTGCAATTTGTACAGAAACCAGATCGCAGTTATAAGAATCGAGGGACATGAAAGGAAAGCAATGGTTGGGAAGGGAGTGAGACAGGGTTGTATCCTCTCCACGATGTTATTCAATCTGTATATTGAGCAAGAAGTAAAGGAAGCAAAAGAAAAGTTCGGAGTAGGTATTAAAATCCATGGAAAAGAAATAAAAACATTGAGGTTCGCCATTGACATTGTAATTCTGTCAGAGACAGCAAAGGACTTGGAAGAGGAGTTCAATTGAATGGACAGTGTCTTGAAAGGAGGATATAAGATGAACATCAACAAAAGCAAAACGAGGATAATGGAATGTAGTTGAATTAATTCGGATGATGCTGAGGGAATTAGATTAGGAAATGAGACACTTAAAGTAGTAAAGGAGTTTTGCTATTTGGAGAGCAAAAGAACTGATGCAGTCGAAGTAGAGAGGATATAGAATGTAGACTGGCAATGGCAAGGAAAGCGTTTCTGAAAAAGAGATATTTGTTAACATCGAGTATACATTTAAGTGTCAGGAAGGCATTTCTGAAAGTATTTGTATGGAGTGTAGCCATGTATGGAAGTGAAACATGGACGATAAATAGTTTGGACAAGAAGAGAATAGAAGCTTTTGAAATGTGGTGCTACAGAAGAATGCTGAAGATTAGATGGGTAGATCACATAACTAAGTATTGAATAGGATTGGGGAGAAGAGACGTTTGTGGCACAACTTGACCAGAAGAAGGGATCGGTTGGTATGACATGTTCTGAGGCATCAAGGATCACCAATTCAGTATTGGAGGGCACCGTGGAGGGTAAAAGTCTTAGAGGGAGACCAAGAGATGTATACACTAAGCAGATTCAGAAGGATGCAGGCTGCAGTAGGTACTGAAAGATGAAGAAGCTTGCACAGTATAGAGTAGCATGGACGGCTGCATCAGACCTGCCTGTCTCAGGACTGCAGACCACAACAACAACAACATGGCGAGATCAGTGGTCAAGGAGCAACCATATAAAGATACGTGGATCACTATCTTCGTGAAGAAGAAGGCTTGGAGAGTAATTGTCACATTTTACTGTTGATGATTATGCACTCAGCGAGTTAATTTCACGTGACTGTCCGGCGAACTTACCGAATCACTGTCGGGCCTCAGAAAAAAAATTTATGCGTAGGAGTGAAGTCATTCTTTCAAATCCTCCTTGCAGCGGTGGTATAGATTACAAAATTATTATCAGAATGAGATTCTCACTCTGCAGCGTAGTGTGTGCTGGTATGAAACTTCTTGGCAAATTAAAACTGTGTACCGGGCCGAGACTCAAACTCGGGACCTCTGCCTATCGCGGCCAAGCGCTCTACCGTCTGAGCTTCCCAAGCACGACTCACGCTCCGTCCTCACAGCTTTACTTCTGCCAGTAACTCGCCTCCTACCTTCGGAACTTTACACAGGCTCTCCTGCAAAAGTCACGAGTTGGAGTCTCGGCCCGGCACACAGTTTTAAATTGCCAGGAAGTTTTTTCATAATTATTTTCATTCGCAGCACCAGGATTTACAAATAGGAGATGAAATACATTGCTGAACGCAGGTAGCATAATAGTTCGCTTACAAATTGTACCAATCAAGTTGTTTCAAAACTTACACTTAGTTGAATATCCATGGGTCATAAAATATTTGTCTGTCACACGATGTCCTAACATCCCATCGCTGCCAACTGCAAATTTAATTTCGATTTACGATAACTAGAAAGTCAGAGTCACATTGGATGACATTTTTTGCAACTGCTTTTAATGTGAACAGCAATACTGGCGGCGTTATATTTACTGAAAACGATGTACTGGATACTAGTAAGCTATGAAACATTTACTTAGTCCGCGAATGTTTGTTTTACACACAAGTAGAAATACCATATCCACGTGCACTAATCGCTCCCGGATATCTGACGGAAACACGTCATATGATAAATAAAATTATTCGTTGCCTGAAGTTTGACTTTTACCATTGCGATCCAGTGAAACTGGATGCAGAAAAGCAAATTGTATTAATTTCAAATTTGACATCGAATAACAAATGAGAAAAAACATTTCCTGCGATATTATTACAAAGTAACATTTCTGGATGTTTTTCTTTACTTGTTCTGTGAAACCTTACTTCTTGCCAAATTTCATTACCCTGTAGTTTTTGATGAGTAAGTTTGTGAACAAAAAATACGTGACCTAAATGGCCGTATCTTCCAACTGTGTTGACTTGGAACCTTCGATCTTTCATATTGCCAAGGAAAAATTAACCTCAGTGTGTGAAATAAATTTCAGCTTGATATGCCCCCCGTTCCTGAGAAAAAGGGCTTTTAACACTGGAACAGACAGACAGGAACACGTACTAACAATAAAGCGACCTGTGAGGTTTCCGTTTTTACCGATTGAGGGACGGAACCATAAAAAAATACGGTGAGGTGTAATTAAAATTCCAGAAATACATATGAAATTACTTTTCTAAATTCTAAAAAAAGAAGGAAAAATCAGAGAAACTGATTGAGGCACGGATCCCTGAAAAGAGAATGAGATATAATTAAAATTCGAGAAACGTATAAGGAACTATTTTTCAAAATTCTACAAAATGAATGAAAATTCTGTGAAACAATTTGTCTCGTAACCTATTTTTATGCTATGAGACTTTGCCTATACGTCACGTACATTTTGCTTTTGTGCTTGCCAATGATCAATTTTTGCCTGCTTTGCATTATTCTACTATGCAGTGTTGTATAATATGGATGAGTAAATTTTCTTGCACATAAGCATGTATCCAGTCATGTATATCTCTGCTCATTTGGGTACGTTCGAAAACTTACGTCGTTCTACAAATGGGGACGCAGGATAAATACAGTACAGATTGTGTGATAATTGTAGTTCATATTCATTACCACTAAATCAATATTAGGTTGTTTCTAACACATACACTGTAAAGTATTATATTACTCGAATAATTCTGTCGGCCTCTGTAAATAAAACAGTAATTTTGCTTAAGAGAATTTACAGCACCGGAAAAAGAAATATTTCGAGTTGCTACTACGTTGCTGAATCACAGAAATATTATTGGAAAGTACATGAATAAAATAGCTGTCCTAGTACGAGGTAAAGCTCTACAGCTGAAACGAAAACCCCGACTGACAGAACTAACTTCAAACAGTATATGTCGTATAGAAGTGGACGCTAGTACGACAAAAACACTTAAGTTGTACAGCTCAAGCGGGGACTGCGATACGCAGTTGCAAATAATAAGTAAATGGAGACGACGTCAACTATTTAGCGAAAAAAATACCGAATCGGATATAGTAGAAAAGGCCTCTACATCCGTAGTGAAGAATTCGATACAGAACCAAAAATAAAATATTTGTCGTAAAAGATATGTAGTTAATATCGCAAAGTACCATTTAGTAATATAGACGAAATGGAGTTTGCGATACACAGTCACGAGTTCATACATACTCTTACCAGGAGTAAATTGAAACTGTTTTCACAAGAAACTTTTATTCTCTTTTTTAGCGAGAAAGTTTGATCATAAACGAAAATACATTGAGAAATTTCTGATAGAAGGTCTCACATATAAATAATTTGACAACGGGGTTTCAATGGCAAAAAATGGTATTCAGAATAAGGTGTGGTCATTGCCAAAAAAAGAAACGACAGCAAAAGACTATGAATCTAGAGACTTGTTCTTTGGTCTCTAACAGAAATATGTCTTTGCCCTTAACCAAGCATTATACTTGTAAATACTTCATCCTCTTTAGATGACGGTGACTTTAAAACCTTACATACAAACGAAAGGCAAACTTAACCATTATGATAATCAAACATATTTTTTACTACGGTTACTAGAAAATACTAACAACAAAGTGACCTGTGAGGTTTCCGTATTTACCGATTGAGGGACGGAACCATAAAAAAAGACGGTGAGGTGTAATTAAAATTCGAGAACTACATATGAAATTACTTTTCTAAATTCTAAAAAGAGAAGGAAAAATCAGAGAAACTCATTGAGGCACGGATCCCTGAAAAGAGGATGATATATAATTAAAATTCGAGAAACGTATAAGGAACTACTTTTCAAAATTCTACAAAAAGAATGAAAATTCTGTGAAACAATTTGTCTCGTAAATAATTTTTATGCAATTAGACTTTGCCTAAAAATGAAAACTAATAATACATTTATACGTCACGTACATTTTGCTTTTGTGCTTGCCAGTGATCAATTTTTGCCTGCTTTGCATTATTCTACAACGCAATGTTGTATAATTTGGATGAGTAAATTTTCTTGCACTTACCTCCACAGTTAAATAGTTGAATTGTTTACTTTTTTCACTTAATTTTCAAGTAATGTATGTATTACTATATTTTTTGAACAGAAATTTGTCAGCTACGCCATCTGATCTGATTAATAGGGTGTGCCATTAACAATAATTATAATTAATATCTTTTTCTTTTGAAGATATGCAGGATGAGTCACTAACTATTGCCACCTAGAATAACTTTGAAAGTATGGTAGTACCTGAAACTTTCGTGGTACAAATGTTGCATGGGACAACAGGGGCCATAATATGACATTAGTTTTTTGTTGCTAAGTGAGGTCGTGTCAGAGATATGAAGGTAAACTTTTTTTTAACGAGATGCTATAGTTTAGGACTTATTTTCTGACAGCGGCTATCGAGACGAAGCCAATGACGTGTAACAGTAAGGTCTATGAAGGTCAACAAAGCTCAAAAAGGTGGCATGAATGTCCATTTGCAGAAGGTGTTATAAGTGATGACCATTGGTATCAATGCAGTGCTGCAATCTTCTTATCATGGACTGAGTGGTATTACTTATCACTTCGGCACTTATCGAATCATATGCTCTGACACGACGGTTTCGCAATACAACACTAATAGGAACGGTAAAACTACTATCGACGAATAAAGCGAATGTGAATGATGTATTCCTTCGAACGACAAGACGACATGCTTCTCATTTACGGAGTATGCCAGCGAAAGGACAGAATTATAGGCCCCTATTTCATCGAAGGAAATCTTAATGGTCGGAAGTACTCCACATTCTTGCAAGAAACATTAGGTCTGTTATTGGAAGAAATACCTTTAGGAACAAGGTACAGAATGTGTTATCAACAAGATGGGTGTCCGGCACATTTTTCGCTGATGGCTAGAAATGAGCTGCAGAGATAATTCCCAGATCGTTGGATTGGATGCTGAGGAGATGTGTCGTGGCCGGCTCGTTCGCCAGACTTGATGCCTCTGGATTTTTTCTTGTGCAGATTCGTAAGAGATGTTGTTTGATTTAGCTGTTCTTTGTGCTGGATGAATTAGGAGGAAAGGTATATAATTGGAGGGGAGATAGAGATTCTGAACAAAAAACTTCATATAAGCAAATGTCCTGATCACAACACTTTCCGGGCAGACTAATGAAAACAATTGGGAAAGGAAAAATGCCGATAGTAGTAAATGAAACATTGTGATCTAATATTTTCTTAATTGTGTATATTTCTTCACAAAACATGTTCAAAATGTACATATGCAGCTCTTGGAGACAGCTGCTAGAGCGCTGATCTGAGCTTAATCGTATGGTCCTTTACATGAGTACACACACGTAAAGTACGAACGAAGAGTTACACCTTCGTGCCCACTCTCCAATTGTAGACATCGCTCTTAAGCCAATCCCACAAACGGCAATGTAATGGAATAAGATCGTGTGACCTCGGTGGCCAAGAAATGTCTCCAAGGCGATCGATCCAACGACCAGGATAAGTTTTTGTGAGGTACTGTGTCACTGGCCGTACGGAATTACCAAATGAAGTGCTCACTGAAACGGTCAATAAAGACAACGCTACGTAGCCTAATGCCACTTTGCTTATATTCGCATGTGAGTACTAGCCAAGAAGTATATGTGACAGATGCCCGTGATTTTCATATAGCTATATGTCGGATATGGTTAAGAAAAGAGTGTATTTTTATTTGGGGTTTTTGTTCAGAATCATCAACATTATCACCCCTCAAAGCATGCATCTTTCTTCCTGATTCACCCTGTATATTGAAATTCATATTGTCACTTTTCTAGTTTCGCATTTCTCTCTCAACAGTTCAAATGCGTCGCTCGTGTGTCCTCTTTAAGGACATTGATTCTAGTTGTCCCTCTTTGATTTGCTTCGTCTATCTTTCAAATTATCCTTGTGCCCTGTACAAGCTCTCGGTACGCTCTTGGCTTAAAATTCTAGGTACAGAGATTCTTAAGTTTGTCGGTCACGTTTAATACACTAATTAGACACGTGCCATCGTTTATGGCTGCTGATGCCACTGGTATATGTATTACTTCCTTGATTTCTTACTTAGAAATGATTTCTGCCTTCGTTCTTTCGTTACAGTTTTACTCTAAAAATCCCGTCTTTTGGGTAGCATCGTTTATTTTTAACTTCATGTCCTTTTCGTCCTTTCGTCGCTTATTAGGGCCAACGATTCTTCTCGAACAATCCTCGTCTGTTTCGGCAGATTCATAGTTTTCGTTTCGAGTCGTGGTGAACTTTTCCGTGTAGTCGGTTTGCCTTGTCACAAATGGACAATAACACCTACTAAACAACAGATAAGTACCCTGTTCCATCCATGCACGATCAACCATTAATGAAGCGACTACGTGATATACCACTCGGTATTTACTTTATGTTAACAGTTTAGAATGTCTAAAACTTCACGAATGGAAAAATTACAAATAACCCTATCCTTAAGTTTTCCCAGTATTTGAGAAAAGAAAAATAAACACAACTGTTGTACACATAAAATCGCGTATTGAAATTATCAGACAACATAAACAACAAGAACTCTCTGTACGAAAAATATAAACAAGCTTAATTATATACGTCTCAATAAAATATCAATATTTTTACCGAAATTTCCGAAATATAATCCTTTGATCCACCTGTTGTAACATGTAAATTAAAACAGCTAAGATCTGTTTTAATTGCGAGTCAGTGACACTATTGAGCTGAGAATGGTAAATTTCATGGTCTTCATGGGCTTCTCCAAGGAGGTTCCATGACACTTTCAGAGACAGATATATCGTTGAAACATCGTAAAATGAAATTGTTCAGTATCCATCTTTTGCAATTTATAAGTTTCTTTTCTACACGGATCTCTTGGACTTTAAAGAGCTTCTTAACATCTCTCTGTGTGTTCTTCCAAGAAAACGAGCACCTGATCTGAATCTAACGTATCTAAATAAGACAGATATTTTACCTTTTTCTTGTTTTTGCGCTTTAAATTATAGCTGTGACTTTGGGAAAACGGTGTTTGACGTTACTACATTCCTTTGAATAATGTCTTTTGATTCGTAATTACTCTGGCGGACCTTGGGGTATTTCTAATACAACCAGTAACTGCAGAATGACAAGGTAATAATTTGTTCTTTCCATTGGCTATTGGTAATATTTCTCAAATAATGCTAGGTATACTTTACTGAAATCAAGCTCTAGTGTAATTAGGCCTGAATGAGTATTTACAACAACAAAACTGGAGCCACATTCACGTAATTCTCTACCACTTGAGAAGTTGAAGACCAATAACGCTTGCTAACTATTCTATAGTTCTGGCAATAATAACGTATTGCCTGCTATAACAATAAACCTGCCCTCGAGTATCACAAACGTACTCAAAGCAACTCAATACATCGTCCCTACACCACGAAAACAGAAACCACTCTCCCTCGAAATGATTCTGCATCGGACTTAAGCCGATTTGTCATTAGAAGTCTTACGAACATGCAAATAAAGTGCCCTTGAACTGTCCGATAACTTGAATTCCATTTAGCACGTAACAACAAATGAACCATATACATCAATAGCTTTAGAAACTTGCAATGACTTGCTCTCCAGCTGATTTACCCAACCTTGGTTTGATAACACGGCTATGCCTAGACGTAAGCTGCACACCCACCGGCGGGAAACTTTGTTATGTCCTGATAGAAACCATCCTACCCTAAATCCCACACTAAAGTTTAGGAAGCACTGAAACTGACAAACGAATACCACGATTAGTATTTTTTAACAGTTAAAGTTAGTGAAAAACGGCCATCGTCGTATCGTCCAGCGACCGGCTGCGGGCTAATTTGTATGCTTTCCGTCTCGGATTTTCAGCATGAGTACATACCCCGGGCACCAACAACTCGCAGCATCTTTCTCCCTTCATTCCATCTTAAGTGTTTACATCAATAAATCACTAAGAAATTACATGAATCGTTTAATACATATTCTTACCTACTTACCGTCGCTTAAATTTTGGTACGTTACAACACTTGGCTCTTACCTCTTCTGCTGTCTTACCTACATTTCTTTATGTATTTCCTTCAGCACATTATGCCTTCCCTGGTTTCCACAGGATGTGTTTTCCCATGAATTCTACTGTCACTTTGGTCCACGGTTCCGGTTTTAATGTTTCGACGTTGTTCCGTAATTCCTACGTTACGACTAGCTGCCTGTCGTTCCGTTTTCGTTTTCATTTTTATTATTCGTGAATCCGATGTCTTAGTGGGGTGATCTATCACCGATAAGTGCCTAATGAAGAAATCTCTTTAAAATTGACATCTCTACAACTATAGTGTGAAATCCCTGTTTTAGCTGAATGTTATCAACCTATTGTCTTCTGAGGGGTTACTATAACTTTTCTGCTTATTATCTCATTCTAAACGTCTTTTAACCGCATGCTCTATCTGGCTTTATACTGAGTCCCATCTATTATATCAAACACAACTTCGCTGCACTGTCAATTAGGGAAATCAATGACTTCGTGTTACTTTCCTGACACTCCCGACTGAAACACTTATTTGATTTATCGCAGTGTATCATAAACAGCCAACCTAGTAAGGCATTGTGCGACTGCTCCTGTACGTGTTTTTGCCGATTCTCGATTCATTCTGCTGCGCTTTTCGTATGCTGCAGGCTGCTGCATAACACGTTTTATTTCTCCCTTTCCTACAAAGTTTTTATGCCCTAGAAAGATACATTGTATTCACATCACTTTCTTTTCGTCGTTATATCGTAAATATCTTGTATATGATAAGTGCACTTTCATATGTCCTGCATTTTTATTATTTGGATCTGTTAGTACTGACTCAAAAGTTAATACCATTTTAGAACGCATACAGTGTCGCGATGTATGATCTCATCCATGGCGTATCTTACTTTACGGACAGCTATGGCAATCTCTCGTCGTATTGCCAAGATTTATCGCATGAGAAAAACTTCCACGGTCTTCTTTTTCTCATTCCTATGAGTTACTTGTCACCCTATTTTTTTTCCTTTTTTACGGGTAATACCTCGCTTTTTTTCGTGAGAGCCGTCTCAAGGTCAAGTTTTCTACCCGGAACCTAACTATGGTCGTAACTCGCTCGTTTTACGTACCACGTTTGAGAGCGGCTCTATTCAGCTTTCGGATTAGAGCCAGACCACCTTCCATTTCTGTATTCTGTAGTTCCCCCAGGACAGTTTCCCTGAATTGATTCGTACAGCATGTGTTCGCGACACGTCTGTGCTATTCCCTCTGAGCAATCGCATCTGCTAGCGAAATGCACCACCAGTCAAAAGTATTCAATTACCTATGATAAAAACTATAGCCACCCTTTGCACTCAGAACAGCTTCACAATATCTTAGCTTTCTGGAAACAAGATTTTGTAGTGTTTTTGCAGATATTGCTATCGAACAAGTGTGCAAGAAATTCCATAGATCTTCCAACACTGAATGACCTCAATTTTCTCTCCTCCCTGTCAAGTTCATCCCATAAGAGGTTAATGTGATTTACGTCATGTGACTGGCTTCGCCATATTCTTCATAACTCTTTCTCTACTGACATACCCGCTGCACTGTTTAAAGAAATGTTTGTGATCATTGTTTTCCTGGAGAACAAACCGACAACCAATAAGTATACTACGTGTTCAAAAGTATCCGGACATCCCTAAAAACAGACGTTTTTCATATTAGATGCATTTGGCTGCCACCTATTGCCAGATACTCCATATCAGCGACTTCCGTAATCATTAGACATCATGAGAAAGCAGAATGGGGCGCTAGGCGGAACTCACGGACTTTAAACGTGGTCAGGTGATTGGGTGTCACTTGTGTTATACGTCTGTACGCGAGATTTCCACACTCCTAAACATCCCTAAGTCCACTGTTTCGGATGTGATAGTGAAGTTGAAACGTGAAGGGACACGGACAGCACAAAAGCACATAAGCCGACCTCGTCTGTTGACTGACAGAGACCGCCGACTGTTGCAGTGGGTCGTAATGTGTAATAGGCAGACATCTAGCCAGACCATCACACAGCAATTCCAAACTGTCTCAGGATCCACTGAAAGTGCTATGACAGTTAGGCGTGAGGTGAGAAAACTTGGAATTCATGGTCGAGCAGCTGCTCATAAGCAATACATCAAGCCGGTAAATGGAAAACGATGCCTCACTTGGTATAAGTAGCGTAAACATTGGACGATTGAACAGTGGAAAAACATTGTATGGACTGGCGAATCCCAATGTGAAGATCCGATAGCAGGTTGTGGGTATGGCGAATGCCCGGTGAACGACATCTGCCAGCGTGTGTAGTCCCAACAGCATAATTCAGAGGCGGTGGGGATATGATAGGGGCCGTGTTTTTCATGGACGGGCTTGCACCCCTTGCTGTTTTGCGTGACACTGTCACAGCACAGGCCTACATTTATGTTTTAAGCACTTTCTTGCTTCCCAGTGTTGAAAATCAATTCGGGGATGGCGATTGCATCTTTCAACACGATCGAGCACCTGTTCATAAAACACGGCTTGTGGCGGAGTGGTTACACGGTATTAACATCCCTGTAATGGACTGTCCTGTACAGAGTCCTGAGCTGAATCCTGTAGAACACTTTTGGGATGTTTTGGAACACCGATTTCGTGCCTGGCCTTATCGACCGACATCGATATCTCTCCTCAGCGCTGCACTCTGTGAAGAATGGGCTGCCATTCCCCAAGAATCCATCCAGCACCTGATTGAAAGTATGTCTGGGAGAGTGGAAACTGTCATCAAGGCGAAGCGTAGGACAATACAATATTGAATTCCAGCATTAACGATGGAGGGAGCCACGAACGTGTAAGCCATTTTCAGCCAGGCGTCAGGATACCTTTGATCGCATAGTGTATCTTGCCAAATGGAATTGCATTGATGATCAAAATCCTATGAGACCCATACCTCTTCCATTTTCTGTTAATTCTTACTGGGTCACCGACTTCGTCACCGGCCAAACAACCCCAAAACATGACCGACCCTCCACCATACTTCACCGTTGGCGTCACGCAGTGATTCCTCATATGTTCTCCACGAAGTTAACGAACAAACATTCGACGACGGTTCCCAAATACCTCAAATTACCAATGAATAACACCTTGGGCCATTACTGCATGCTCCAGTTGTGATGTTACTGCATCCGCTGCAATCTTTTCACCTGATTTTGTACCTTCCCGTGACCACCGCTGCCGGCAATCGTGTACTGTGCCTGCATTCCTGCCAAGCCTTTCTCCAATATCGCGGAAGAAGTATCCAAGTTCTCATTTCCCCATTACACAACCTCGTTTGGTGAGCTAATGATAATGGCGTCTTCACCATCCTAAAGGCATTCTTGACTAACATCAAGTCACTACGATCAATTTCAAAGGTAGCTAACGCTCCCGATCGTTACAGTTCTTATTTAAAACAAACCTTATTTGCATCACAATAGCGGTGTTATTAGCGCCACTCTTATGCGACTGGCGCGAAATGTGGATACACTTCATCTTTCAGATGTAGAAACACGCCTACCGACTTTCGTTTATCTCGCGCAAGTCCATCTCTTGCAATGATATATTTTCGTCATTGTATCTCTGTTGCTTAGCCACCAAGTTAATTTGAGCACAACAATTTTCTTTTGCGTGATGTAATAGTTACAACATGTACAGAAATAAAGGATACCCTTTTCAATAACAAAAATATTCCGCTCTAAATGACTCTAGCAAAACATTGTTTCAGACCTCACTTTGGGCACATAACTGAATTATTCTTTAATGCTGTCCGATTAATTGTTGACAAAAAGGAATTCAAATAACGAAATATGAAAACGGGAAACGTTAAAAATAAACCAAACTGCCCTCCTTTCACTCAGTTACTGGCACCACTAAGATTGTGCTCTATGCGGTAAAGTAAAAGCTCTATTTTTAAGCGCACATGGCCTAGCGCCCGCGAGCTCTGACAGGTCTATTCACTCTCAGCAGAGCGAATTTCCATGGAACGTTTATTCTTTTTTTAAATTTATTTCCACTTCAAAGGCTGGGATTGTGAATACAGCCCTGAGTACTTCTCTTTCATTAAACCGTGTATCACCGCTATCGACATACAAATTACATTAAATTCCAAAGTTTGAATAATATTTTTATTTGCACTGGCTCTTGTTTCGTGAAGCATTTTTATTTTTATTTCATTCATCAATGACAATGTCAAATATTGAGAAACACAACAGCATTTTATATTCCCTTCCTCCTATTAACTGAAAGAGCTCTTCTCAGTTGTAGATACGTGTTTTTAAATATTTTACGTTGTACTGTGGCTAAACCACTTATACAACTGCACTTATTACTAAAATAAGTTCAAATGTAAAAAATAACAAAATATGTATAATGAATAATAAAATACATTACCTCGCCATTCCAGAACAGTTCAAGCGTTATCAGACTTGATGTACACATTTTTCGAAATAAATCGCTCTGCCCCCATTATTACAGTAGCTCAAGATATCTTCTAGTAAACACATACTTACTTTTGTAAAGAAGCAGTTGAATAAATGAATCCCCTAACCAAATACTGTACTAGAAGTGGAATTACGTCAACTAATATTAAAATTTTAATGCAGAACATTGCAGGCAATACCTGTGGAATTCATGTGAAAATATTTTGTGCGAAGGATTAGTAACATGGGCAGTTCGAAAGGAGCAGTCATTATGCAATAAAGCATGAAATTAGAGGAAATCTGTACTACTATACAAAGACAAGTCGTGATATAAAGGTGTAACCAAAAACCTCGGGACGTTCTTGACTTACTTGCCTCGAACTTTTCATGTTAATCTAACGAACTTTTGACATACATAGGCTGAAAGATGTTTTTCAATGAAGTTTTGCCTAAATTTTCTTTCTTCTCATTTCGATTCAGCAATTATTCATTATTTATCCGGTCTACCCACTTAATCTTCAGTATTCTTCAGTAGCATCGCATTTCAAAAGTATCTGTTTTCTTCGTGTCTGAAATGATCCACATTTCACTTTCCCACAAGCCTACACTACAGACAAACATCATTCGAAAATTCTTCCAAACATTTAAACTTTCAGTCGATAATGACAATTTATTCTTTCTCAGAAATACTTTTCATGCGACTGGCTGTCTGCGTGTTGATTTCTGTCTGCTTGGCCATCGTCAGTTGTTTTTCTGCCCAGACAGCAAAACTCCGATAAGGTTGACATTGAGATACTACCCACAGGGTAACGGACGTGCGTCGGACATCGTGAATGTCTTGGTGAGTATAACGTCTTATTCTTGGTCATGTTCTGAAACGCAAAGAGGCCGACATTGTATTCGAATACAAACATGTCCATTAGCTGAATATTTTCTATATTAATGGAAAGAAAATAGACATAAATACAACTTATAAAAATGTTCAGTTCTCTACCAAACATATAAACTAATAAAAAGCAACTGCAGAATAGTTCCAATACTAGAAACAACGAAAATAGTTTGTTTATTTCTCGATATAAGAATTCGAACACAGTAGAGCTAGTATTTAGTCATCATCCAGTTTCTATGAATTACTGTCGTTAGCCTTTTACACATTAACTGTATACGTTTTTCGCTGACTGCAGAGCTCATATGTCTCCAATCTGAAGAAGTTCAGAAGATTCTTATTTCTGATGTGTTGTTCCTAACACGATCTTCGAACTCATTCCAGATGTTCTCTATAGGATTTAAATCGGACGATTACGGCTGTGTCTTCAAAGTATGGGGATTGCTGTACACTACCCAAAACCTAACAGTTTCAACAGTATGATTTGGATCATTGTTGTACTGGAAGGAAGAATCGTTTCCAAATCCCAGTCACTCTGTATACTTCTTAAGATTAGTTTCAAGATTCTTCTTGTCCGTGATTCCATCTATGAACACCAGGTCCCCAGCGCCACATGAAACTATACAGCCGCTTATCACCACATTGCTGCCTCCCCATTTCACTGTAGCTACTAAGTCTTTAGATTCCCATTCTGCATTAGGTAGAATCCACTCTGTAACACATCCTTCACCCTTGTATACACAAAATTCGCTCCCGTATGACCAGAGTACGTCATACCTGAATCTTTTGGTTTCACCAAATACTGGTTAGTAAATTCTAGACGCTTTTTCTGATACTCACAATTGACATATTCTTTCTCTTAGGGGGATAGGCAATGTAACCAACACTGTTTAAAACCAGTGCAATTGTTCTTGTGTGAACCACACTGCCAGAATATTGTTCAAGACTCTCACCATTTCTATTATTTACCTCTTTCGTCCAGTAGTATGTGAAGATGCGCTGATCTCGGCTTATACACAACACTATTAGTCTGTTTGAAACACTGAAAGATGAAGAACACGGCAGTTTTTGTATATGTTGACTGCAATGGCAATTTTGGAGACGTGTTTTTGTTGTTAGTATAGATTAATTCCAACATTTCTCTGTCCCACCCTTGTAGTCTTACCTTTCAGCTGTGAACAGAACGAGTATGTGGTAGGGACAAAAGCATGTATCCAGTCATGTGTCTCTCTATTCATTTGGGTACGTTCGAATACTTACGTCGTCCTACAAATGGAGCCGCAGGATAAATACAGTACAGATTGTATGATAAATGTAGCTCCTGTTCATCACTGCTAAATAAGTATTACGTTGTTTATAATGCATACATTGTAAAGTATTATATTACTCGAATAATTCTGTCGGCCTCTGTAAATAAAACAGTAATTTTCCTTAAGAGAATTTACTGCACCGGAAAAAAATATTTCGAGTTGCAACTACGTTGCTGAATCACACAAAAATATTTATTGGAAAGTACATGAATAAAATAGCAGTCCATGTACGAGAAAAAGCTCTACAGCTGAAGCGAAAATCCCTAGTGAGGGAACTAACTTAAAACAATATATGTCGTATAGAACTGGACGCTAGTAAAATCACTTTAGGTGTACAGCTTATGTGAGGACTGCGATACGCAGTTACAAATATTTTTATGTAGCAGAAGTAAATGGAAACGACGTCAACTATTTAGTGAAAAAAATACCAAATCGGATATAGTAGGAAAGGCCTCTACATCCGTAGTGGAGAATTCGATACAGAACCAAAAATAAAATATTTGTCGTAAAAGATATGTAGTTAATATCGCAAAGTACCCTTTAGCAATATAGACGGAGTGGAGTTTGCGGTACACAGTCACGAATTACGTACATACTCTTACCAGGAGTAATTTTTTTTTTGTTTTTTTTGCGAGCTAGTTTGATCATAAACGAAAATACATTGAGAAATTTCTGATAGACATTTTACAATGAGGTTTCAATGGCAACAAATCGTATTCAGAACAAGGTGTGGTCGTTGCCACAAAAAGAAACGACAGCAAAAGACTGTGAATCTAGAGACCCATTGTTTAGTCTCTAACAGAACTATATCTTTGCCCTTAACCAAGCATTATACTTGTAAATACTTCATCCTCTTGAGATGATGGTGACTTTAAAGCCTTACATACTAACGAACGGCAAACGTAGCCATTATGATAATCAAACATATTTTCTACTACGGTTAATAGAAAATACAGTATGACATTCAGAGACTAATTTCAAATAGGACGTTTCCGTCTAACGACTTTGCGGTTGTCTCCCTCCCAACCCCTCCACGCCCCCTCTCGTTTACAATGTTCCGATATTAGTGTTAATTAAACACGTTCCCAAGGCGCCATTTCCTGGCCGTGATGAACCTGTGCCTGCGGCTTTGGGAAGTGCCAGCTTAATTGAGAACAGAGCCGACTGATTTAGTGCTCGCGCACGCCTCCATCGCATCACGTGACCTCGCCATTCTCCTCTCCTGGAGTGCTGCTTCCTCAGCACGTACATGACTGTGAACCAGGCAAGCTCTTACATCTACAACAGTACTCCAACAGGAAGGTTACCTGTGGTACCTCTATCATTTTCCCGCTTCTCTGTTCCATTCGCGAACGGTGTGTGCAGGAGCGACTGTCGATAAACTTCTGTCTGTGCTGTTATTTCTCAGTTAAGTTAGTCGTGGTTATTTTGGGCGAATATGTAGGTCGAAGTAATAGGTAGCTTGTCTTTCCTTCGAACGTACGCTCTCGGAAATACCACAGTAAATCTCTCCATGGCACACAATTGCTCTCTTGTCGTGACTACCATTGCAGTTTGTGGAGCATCTCTCTAACACTACCGAGGGCACTAAACTCTCCATCCTTCGTTGGCTCTGATGTGCATGTTTCGTCAGCCTGCTGGTAAGAGTCCGAGACTGAAGAAGCGATCGAACAAGTGTTTCGTAAACCACTTCTTTCGTGTATGAATTCCATTTCCTTAGTGTCAGTCCAATAAATCTTAGCCTGGCTTCTGCTTTTCCTTCAATCACTTTATTGAGGTCATTCCACTCCAGATCGTTCCGGACGACTACTCCTAGATGTTTAGTTTCCTAGCGATTTTTCATCACAGTAATTACCGTCTCTGTCTCTTTACGCACAATACTGTTGAACAAACTTAACTACTAATAGATCACTATACCTTCCAAAACAATTGTTCTGTGCAAAATGTTTTGGAACCTAAGGAAATGATAAGACGTGTTTGTGTTGCTGCAAAAGCAAGGTTCACTTCGCTCGATATAGGAAACATATATACCAATACGATATTGCAGTATCTGCTTTATTTCGAATTAAGATGCAATTGAACATCACTTCCCCATGAATTTTGTCATGTCAACGTATAATAACAAGCAAATCGAACATGGGGATAGAATAACAAAAAAGTCCTCAGGAATTAGCAGACTTTATAAATGATTATTTTCTGGTATTGTTGAGAAGCTGCAGCAAAATCTGCCTAAAACACATGTAGCAAGCACAATGATGTTGATTCCCCACAACAGAACGTTCAGTTAGGAATACAGTACAGAAATTAAAGAAATAAGAAGTCAGCAGGCGTACATGCGGTTTCTGTCGCTTTACTGAAGGTGTGCGTAGATAGCATACAAGACCCATGAACAGGCCTAATAAATGAATCCCTTAGTTTAGGAGCTTTCCCAGAGTACCAAAGCATGCACTAGTGGTGCTATTACTAATGAAAGGTAATGTGGAAAATACTGAAACAACGGACCAGTTCGATTATTGTACAATACGTGGTGTCAGGTACAAAACACCGTCAGATTAATTACTTTCCATATCTAAATTGTTCCATGATGCTCGTCAAGTGTTGCAATAGTGTCTCCTCATCCAAAGTACGTACTGTGTGTTGTTAATTCAATTTGAAATTTTTTAATGGTGGTTTACAAAATGCACTGATATCACAAGCCATTTTTACACGTTTTTCCGTAAATCAGCACACAGTTTCAGGTAGGATTCTAATTTGCCTTTCTTATGCTCTATCCGTACCATGTAGAGCGTTGTATTAGTCGTGGCTGAACGATTGTACTCTAAAGTTTTTTGTGAAGGTATTACGTTTTGTGACCCTATTTTTCGGTGAGTGCAAACTTTACTTCAGTGTTGAGCATAGAAGGTGTGCAGTCTGTTAACCACTGGAAGGCAGCCTTTAAAAGTTACGTATACTGTGTTGTTGTTGGGGTTATATTTCTACGCTTGTTGCTATCAAGAGCCATTTTATCACATTTTACCTATATTTGACAGAGACAGTGGAACTTCCTAAACAGTCAGTGAGTTTTGGGATTAACTTATGATTGATATGGTGCGTGTATCGATGTTGTGTTCCCTTGTACATGCTTATGTTGGTTGACCAATGTATTCAATATATACGAAGCTCTATTCTCAAAGAGCAGCTATCCTGTTTTGCAGCCACTATGAATTCGCAATTACTGTTCGTACATACTTTCAGAGGCTTTACTCAGTAACTGGCTTCTCTTATGAAGCAACAGACATATCTTGTAGCTGTTTGATATTTACTGTTAATTTTATTACCAGATACAACAAATTACCAATTACGTATGATTTTCTTCATCTAACTGAAGAAGTACTGAAGTGATATGAGTTACCATATTGGTTAATAAGGAAAGAGTATACGGTAGCATATATTTTAGCCTTGTTTCTCGTGTTCGTTTGATGACTAATGTCTTCAGACTGAAATACATAGAGCCTAATGACAGTGTAATGTATCACCGAGACTGGTTGCATTTGAATAAAGAATTTTAAACACGAAGTTGATGGCGAAACCATTAATACTCTAATACTGACGAATAGCGGTCCCATTGCCCAGAGAAAATGGAAATATGAGTGACTCATAGTGCCTGTTTCTCAGATGGACAGTCATTTTCTTGATAAGCTGTAATTGAGTGGCCAGAATGGAACCTAAGTATTGACGTCTTATATCGTGTGGGTGCATCCGTCACATAAGTAGCTGGCATTACTACTGGTATTATTGTAGTTATGTAAATTGTTTTCCTTTGTTTCATGACTTATTATCTTTATATCTTAAAATATTTTATTATCAAATTACACCCCTGGAAATTGAAATAAGAACTCCGTGAATTCATTGTCCCAGGAAGGGGAAACTTTATTGACACATTCCTGGTGTCAGATACATCACATGATCACACTGACAGAACCACAGGCACATAGACACAGGCAACAGAGCATGCACAATGTCGGCACTAGTACAGTGTATATCCACCTTTCGCAGCAATGCAGGCTGCTATTCTCCCATGGAGACGATCGTAGAGATGCTGGATGTAGTCCTGTGGAACGGCTTGCCATGCCATTTCCACCTGGCGCCTCAGATGGACCAGCGTTCGTGCTGGACGTGCAGACCGCGTGAGACGACGCTTCATCCAGTCCCAAACATGCTCGGTGGGGGACAGATCCGGAGATCTTGGTGGTCAGGGTAGTTGACTTACACCTTCTAGAGCACGTTGGGTGGCACGGGATACATGCGGACATGCATTGTCCTGTTGGAACAGCAAGTTCCCTTGCCGGTCTAGGAATGGTAGAACGATGGGTTCGATGACGGTTTGGATGTACCGTGCACTATTCAGTGTCCCCTCGACGATCACCAGAGGTGTACGGCCAGTGTAGGAGATCGCTCCCCACACCATGATGTCGGGTGTTGGCCCTGTGTGCCTCGGTCGTATGCAATCCTGATTGTGGCGCTCACCTGCAAGGCGCCAAACACGCATACGACCATCATTGGCACCAAGGCAGAAGCGAATCTCATCGCTGAAGACGACACGTCTCCATTCGTCCCTCCATTCACGCCTGTCGCGACAGCACTGGAGGCGGGCTGCACGATGTTGGGGCGTGAGCGGAAGACGGCCTAACGGTGTGCGGGACCGTAGCCCAGCTTCATGGAGACGGTTGCGAATGGTCCTCGCCGATACCCCAGGAGCAACAGTGGCCCTAATATGCTGGGAAGTGCCGGTGCGGTCCCCTACGGCACTGCGTAGGATCCTACGGTCTTGGCGTGCATCCGTGCGTCGCTGCGGTCCGGTCCCAGGTCGACGGGCACGTGCACCTTCCGCCGACCACTGGCGACAACATCGATGTACTGTGGAGACATCACGTCCCACGTGTTGAGCAATTCGGCGGTACGTCCACCCGGCCTCCCGCATGCCCACTATACGCCCTCGCTCAAAGTCCGTCAACTGCACATACGGTTCACGTCCACGCTGTCGCGGCATGCTACCAGTGTTAAAGACTGCGATGGAGCTCCGTATGCCACGGCAAACTGGCTGACACTGATGGCGGCGGTGCACAAATGCTGCGCAGCTAGCGCCATTCGACGGCCGACAGGGCGGTTCCTGGTGTGTCCGCTGTGCCGTGTGTGTGATCATTGCTTGTACAGGCCTCTCGCAGTGTCCGGAGCAAGTATGGTGGGTCTGACACACCGGTGTCAATGTGTTCTTTTTTCCATTTCCAGGAGTGTATATGTGCATAACTGATAAATGTTCCAGTTGTCATTGTGCACTTTAATAACCGAGACCTAGCTCTTCTACTCTCTGCAGCACAGTAGTACTATTTAATCTATAGATGCTTTAGACTTAAACTTACAATAATTGCGTGACAATTTTTATTATTTCTTTCTTGCGTCCTTCACGATCAATTCTTAACATTATAAAGGTTCCTGTCTAAGGTATTATCAATTCAGTCATTGGTAGTGTTTGTTCTCATGAAAGGTGGACATATATTGGTGCACTGGACATTTATTTGCGGAGAGTTTCAGACTGAGTGTAAATTTCATGTTACGAGAGCAAAACAGTTGCGTGTGACACTGAGGTATAGTCGACTTATGGCACTGGCAGTAGTATCTCTGACGGTGTGTATCTTTGGCTGAGCTGTAGAGCAGAAAGTAGTGCAGTGTTGGACGTGGAGTAAGCTGGCAGAATTTTTAGCATTGTGCATGTTGGAGGATGATTTTGCTGAAGAAAATTGTTAGGCTTTATTAATCTGATGGAATGACTTACGGACGCAGCATTTATGGAACAGAGAGAATGGACTACCTTAGGGATATGTTATAAGGTAATAACTTTTTTCTGGCGAGTACTAACAATATTACCGATCCTTGCAACAGAACAGTACACCTCCCCCACATCAATTTCAGTTATTTAAGTTTAGTTTATTTCAATGCGCATAATCGTAAAAGCATTGCCTTGTAAGGATTTTGTAAAGAATGTGAAGTTTTTGGGTTTCTGTGAGTTTTATGTTACTGTGAAATAAGAGTTTAAAATAGAACATTTGCATTATAATCAACGGATTAGTACATTCATTTCAAGTAAGTATGAGAAAATCATACCAATCTTTCTCCCAGTTGTTTAACTTTAGTTTACCATATTTTTGTTGCCACGATTTCTTCATGCTGTACTATTGCCGCTCATTATGCTGCAATTTTTCAGCTGACATTCTTTTCTTATTTTGTTGCTTGTTTCGTTCCTCATGTCACATTTCCATTGGGAAAATTCTAACTATTATCTTCGTACTTCATATTTTTAATGGGGCAGTGAATTGTGTGTGTTTCATAGGGTTGATACGTAATTTCAGTATTTAAATTTTTTGGGGGAAGTGCACGGTTTTGATTTAATTTCCTACACATTGAACGCCAGTTAGTTTAGTCTTTATATAAATGTGTGCACTGAGACACGCTGTTTGCAATAGCGATTTCAGTTCAACCTTTTTATAACAGACGACAGTTCACTCAGTTTTGAGTAAAAAGCACGCATACATTTTAATGCCCTTGAACGAACGAACCATCGAATCAGAGCGTATAACTTTCACCCTTTGTAATCGATTACAGTCGGACTTAAGTTCTCATTTTAATATTAAGTATTTACACCTGAGCTTTTTCATCTCCCGTATCAGTTCAGCTGGTTCTACTAGACTCGTCCCTCTCATTTTATACTGAAATTTTGTTGATACCAGATTCAAAGTTGTCATCTTCACTGCACTCTGTTATGTTATAATCTTAAGAATGTACATCTCATCCTTCTTTCCCAAAGTTACTGGTAATATGCAATCAGAGCTCAGGCTACAAATTGGACAAACGATTCCCAACTTAATCTATTATATTGTGCTACAGTGGCGAGGCTACAGCCGCCATGGATAGTACTGTTGGAGCTACCACGAAGACTCGGAACACCTAGGTAACTAAATGGCGCCCTCCTGTTACGAAGCCGCTGAGACGTCGGATGATGTAACGAACGACTGAGAGCCTAGTTCTTCGGCCATACCGCCGGCATAAGTGACTAGATATCAGAAATTCACCCCAAAGAGTGAGAGAGGCAATACATGCATCGAAGTAAAAAAAATCAAGGCACCAAGAAGAAGTTGTGCGGCATGAATGACGGTAGGTAGGTCTGTTTCTACATCTGAAAGATGGTGTCTGTTCAAGTTTTGCGCCAGTCGGGCATGAGTGGCGCTAGCAGCGCCACTATGGGGATAAAAAGCAAGTTTTCAGTAAATACACGCTGTACAGCCTTGAGCGCTGCCTTTGAGATCGGGCGTGGTGAGTTGATGTTAGTCAAGAATTCCTTTAAGATGAGGAAGATGCCATCAACACCTCACTTAGTTTTAATGAGATAGTGTTGATACGACCCCTTAGAAATATTATGAAATATGAAACCTCCCCTTAGAAAAAATATGAATGACTGTGCTGGTAAACCTCTTACGTTATTTGATTTTCAAACAGCTGAGCAGAACTGAACGTACTCGGAAATTTCTCTCTTTAATTATTCTGATCAACACTAAACTGATATACAATATTTCTAGCGCAACGCAATCTGACTTTCAATAATACCTCCAAAAAATGGCCGTGACTAACATTAACCTATACCTTTCAAGAATCACTTACCTCACAAAAATCTTCGTTACTCGAACTACTGCAATAGAGCGAGCGCCACTACTGCCAGCTAAATAAAAGATTCTAACTACTGAAGGCACTAACTACTGATAGGCATAGTTAGCAAATGAAAGATTTTGATAGAGAACAAACAATGTATTTACCTTAATAGTGTTCAAAAGTCATAATACGTATATCAGTTCATGATATCCAGTATAACAAATTTACTCTTTCTGGTGGACACACGTCCAGATCGTCTGCTCTTTAAATTCTGCCATCTCTCTTCCCACATCCACCACTGTTGGCGGCTCACCTCCAACTGCGCAACACTATGCGCTGCTGACATCCAACTTCCCAACACTACAATAGAGAATATTTCAACAATGCCAACCAGCCACAGACTGCACACAGCACGGTCAGTGATTTTCATACAGAGCACTACGTGGTGCTACCAGCATAAAAACCTAAATAGGGCTAAGAGGAACTGAATGTTCCTTCGGCGATATTTCAAGAAAGACTTGGCAGTAGTGAAGCCAATGCATATGATTGCTGGCAGCAGTAGTCACGAGAATGTACGGTAGCAAGAAGACCAGACTCCGAACGGCGACGTGGTACAATACCGAGAGGGATGACCATCGTGTTCGGCTTGGGGCTCTGGCGCATCGTATTGTATCTTCAGCAGCAATCTGCGCAGCAGTTGGCACCTTAGTGAAACAACGAACTGCTACAAATCGGCTACTTCAAGCAGAGCTCCAAATCAGATGCCTTGTAACGTGCATTTCACTGATCCCAAACCACCGCCATTTGCGACTTCAGTGGTGTGAAGCGAGAGCTCAGCGGCGGACAGGGAGAAAGTCTGTTATGTTTTCTGCTGAAAGCTGGTTCTCCTTTCGTGCCAGTGATGGCTCTGTGTTGCTAAGAGGCAGGTCAGTTGAGGGCCTGCAACCAATCTGTCTGCCTGCTAGAGTACTGGAACAACACTAGCAGTTGTGGTCTTAGGTGCGATTTCGTATGACAGCAAGAGCTCCCCCTTGGTTATCCCACGCACCCTGCCTGCAAAATTTATCCGTCAATCTGGTGAGTGAGCTGTTGTGCTGCCATTCATGAACAGCTCCCCAGAGTGAACAAAATAAAGTTAGCCCACGTACCGCTGTTGTAATCCAATATGCTCTACATGGTGTCGACATGTTGCCTTAGCCTGCTCGATCACCAGATGTCTCACCAACCGAGTACATATTGGACACTATCTGACGACTGCTCCATAGTTATCAACAAACAGCATTAACCGTCGCTGTACTGACCGCTAAGTGCAGCATGCATGGAAGTCCATCCAACAAACTCATATGCGGTAGCTGAACAACACTATGCGTAAACATTTGCATGCTTGAATTCGACGTTCTGGCGGATATTAACATAAAAGTATTTCATTTTTGCAGTGGTTTACCTCACGCTTACGTCGTCCTGTGAACCTGCAATATTGATCATTTAAATACGTTACCTAGACAATTATATCCCGAAATTTCAGTACTATACATTAATTACTTTTTAGTTTTGCTGTTTCTTTTTCTGTGAATGTATAACGCTTCTTCCTGGTTTTTTAGAGACCAACCAGGTTGTAGTAGGCCACTATGATAATATGAGAACTCTCATGTAGCTACATCTTTTATTAGCATAGCAAGCTTCACAGACGCTCCGAACATGTAGTGGGTGTGCCACAACTAGCCTTTTTGAAGTAAACGTAGCGCCAACTGTAGTTCTTGAATCTTCTATAACGGGAAATCACTTACCAAAATCAGAAGATTCTGCTATAGTGTAATCCTGCCCTTAAAGAAAGCTCGTCAAATCCTTCTAAAAAAATGGGGCTATTGCGTGGTGTAACTAGACAGACTAGAAAGCTGAGCGCTACAGTTGACTTTCTGTTTGACAGTTTGGCTACAGTGAGTCATCTGGGAATACTAACTTACCTTAGCCAGTACAAAAATTAAAACTTGGACTCTTGATTACCATCTGACTATCGAAATTGTTCCGCTAACGGAACAAATCAAACCAAAAGTAGCAGTTACGAGGAAAAAATGATTGCCGTAGCTTCAAGAACGATATAAAAGCAGCACACTGCCCAAAATTACTGGAAGTAAAATAAGGGCTCTTTCATGTCAGTTCTCTCTGTTAATAAAGGCACTACCGAATTAAAAAAAATTGTAGTCTTCCAACAATATTACAACTTCCTGTACATTAACGTTCGTAACAGCTTGAACAATAACCAGTGATAAATGAATAAATTACCTCTGGGGCCTAGAACAACCGTAAAGACATCAGCCCAGAACTGACACAACGCCAGGAATGGCTATTTTGCTGTGACATACACTACTGGCCATTAAAATTGCTACATCACGAAGATGACGTGCTACAGACGCGAAATTTAACCGACATGAAAAAGATGCTGTGATATGCAAATGATTAGCTTTTCAGAGCATTTACACAAGGTTTCCGCCGGTGTCGACACCTACAACGTGCTGACGTGAGGAAAGATTACAACCGATTTCTCATACACAAACAACAGTCGACCGTTGCCTGGTGAAACGTTGTTGTGATGCCTCGTGTAAGGAGGAGAAATGCGTACAATCACGTTTCCGACTTTTATAAAAGTGGGATTGTAGCCTATCGCAATTCCGGTTTACCTTATCGCCACATTGCTGCTCGCGTTGGTCGAGATCCAATGACTGTTAGCAGAATATGGAATCGGTGGGTTCAGGAGGGTAATACGGAACACCGTGCTGAATCCCAACGGCCTCGTATCACTAGCAGTCCAGTAACGGATCGTGCAGCCACGTCTCGATCCCAGAGTCAACAGATGGGGACTTTTGCAAGACAACAGCCCTCTGCACGAACAGTTCGACGACATTTTCAGCAGCTCGGAGACCATGGCTGCGGTTACCCTTGACGCTGCATCACAGACAGGAGCGCCTGCTATAGTGCACTCAACGACGAACCTGGATGCACGAATGACAAAACGTCATTTTTTTGGGTGAATCCAGGTTCTGTTTACAGCATCATGATGGTCGCATCCGTGTTTGGCGACATCGCGGTGAACGCACATTGGAAGCGTGTATTCGTCATCGCCATACTGGCGTTAGCACCCGGCGTGATGGCATGAGGTGCCATTGGTTACACGTCTCGGTCACCTCTTGTTCGCATTGACGGCACTTTGAATAGTGGACATTTGAGGTGTGTTACGACGCATGGTTCTACCCTTCATTTGATCCCTGCGAAACCCTACATTTCAGCAGGATAATGCACGACCGCATGTTATAGGTCCTGTACGGGCCTTTCTGGATACAGAAAATGTTCGGCTGCTGCCCTGGCGAGCACATTCTTCAGATCTCTCACCAATTGGAAACGTCTGGTCAATGGTGGCCGAGCAACTGGCTCGTCACAATACGCCAGTCACTACTGTTGATGAACTGTGGTATCGTGTTGAAGCTGAATGGCAGCTGTACCTGTACACGTCATCCCAGATCTGTTTGACTCAATGCCCAGGCGTATCAAGGCCGTTATTAAGGCCAGAGGTGGTTGTTCTGGGTACTGATTTCTCATGATCTATGCACCCAAATTGCGTGAAATTTAATCACAAGTTAGTTCCAGGATAATATAGTTGTGCGATGAATACCCGTTTATCACCTGCATTTCTTCTTGGTGTAGCAATTTTAATGGCCAGTAGTGTCTTAAGGGCCCTGCACACGCAATCTGATTTATTAGCTGACCAACGAACAAAATGTATGTGGTAAGTATGTTGGGTGACAGGCTGGCCGATTTTGATTGTTGGGGGGCTAACCACGTGACAACCGATCCCTCCACTACTTCACCCAAAAAACTGTGTTGTGTCTAGCGTAACCGTGCCAGCCATCTTGCTGAAGTAGTTCGTCTTCTGTCACTGTGCACGGAGGTGATCGCTGTTCAAATATGGCTAACATGGGCAAATGCAAGGCAGACAAAACGTTCAGAGAAGTTTCTTGGTCCTATTTTCTGTGCTAAAACTGGTTTTATGCAGCTCTCCATGCTACTCTATACTGTTTACGCCTCTTCATCCCCGAATAACTACTGCAACTTACATCCTTCTGAATCTGCTTACTGTATTCATCTCTTAGTCTCCCTCCACAATTTTTACAGCCCCTCTCCCCCTCCCAACACACCCACCCACCCACCCACCCACCCACCCCCACACACACACAAAACACACACACACACACACACACACACACACACACACACACACACACACACACACACATGCCCATCCAATAATAAATTCGTGACCCCTTGATGTCTCAGAAGGTGTGCTATCAACTGATCTCTTGTTATTGTCAGGTTGGGCCACAAGTTTCTTTTCTGTCCTTTTCTGTTCAGTATCTCCTCATTAGATACGTGGTACGCCTACGTAATCTTCAGCTTTCTTCTGTAGTAACCTTTTCTAAACTATTTATCGTGGACGCTTCACTTCCAAACACAGCTATGCTCCATACAAAAGCGTTTCCTTACAATTGCCTGTATAGTTTTATATCATCTCTACTTCGGTCATCATCAGTTATTTTGCTGCTCTAATAGCAAAAAGCTTCTACAGTAGTACTTTGTCTCGTTTCCTAATTTAATTCCCTCAGCATCATCTGATTTAGTTCGACTAATTCCACTTTGCAATTGTAGGCCATTTCATATCCTTCTCTGCACACATTGTCTATTGTGTTCAGCTGCTCTTCCAAGTTATTTGCTGTGTCTAACGGAATTACGTCATCTGCGAACCTCATGGTTTTTATTTGGTCTCCATGAGCTTCAATTCCTACTCCAAATTTTTCTTTCGTTGCTTTTACGGCTTGCTCGATGTACAAACTGAATAAATTTGGCGATAAGCTACAACACTGTCTCACTCCTCTCTCATCCACTGATACCTATTCATGCCCTGGATTCTTGTAACTGCCGTTTGGCTTCTGAACAAGTTGTAAATAGCCTTTCGCTCCCTGAGTTCTCCTATTACCTTCAGAATTTCGAAGAGAGCATTCCAGTCAACACTGTCAAAAGTTTTCTCTGAGTCTACAAATGCTATAAACGTAGGTTTTCTTTCCCCATCTTCTAAGTTAAGTCGTAGGGTCAGTACTGTCTCGTGTATTTCTAAATTTCTCAGGTCTCCAAATTGTTTCCCCGTGGTTGATATCTACCAGTTTTTCCATTCTCCTATAAAGAATTCGTTTTAGTGTTTGACATACATGACTACTGAAACTGATATTTCGGTAATGTTCACATTTTTCGGCACTTGCTTTCTTTGGAATTGGAATTAATACTTTGTTCTTGAACTATGAGTGCATTTCGCCTGTCTCATATATCTTGCATACCAAGTCTGCCCGTCGGGGGTGGGTTCTTGTCAGGATATCGCTCTCTGTACAGTTCCGCTGCCTGCGTGGCATTTCGCCTACCTTCAACAACGACAATAAAAGAAATGTTATGTCGATGCAGTCTGTAGGAAGGACAGCCTTTACTGTATGCCTACTCTACACAACAGTATTTAAAAGGACTAAACTACAGTACTTACTGTACTCGTATATAAGAAAACAGTATTGCGATTACTGTTCTGCTAACTTAAATTTCCCATAGATGAGTAGCACTTCTTCCTTCTCTTCGTTGGTATACATTCTGCTCACACAGCTCTTTAACTGACGATGGTTGACGGAATAACGGTTGTGCATTCTACTTGTGTTTACATTTGTCCTCTGTCAACGTCAGCACGTGGATGTGTTCCATTACACCGGGTACCTGCACTAAGGACTGGGAGCGTCAACGTCAGTGTTGAGTTATGTAATTAATAACGTTGTGTTGCAATGAATGGTACACTATGATACATTTTTGAATAGGTCTGCCAGCCGTTGTGGCCGAGCGGCTCTAGGCGCTACAGTCTGGAACCGCGCGACCGCTACAATCGCAGGTTTGAATCCTGCCTAGGGGATGGATGTTTGTGATGTCCTTACATTAGTTGGGTTTAAGTAGTTCTAAGTTCTAGGACATCAGAAGGTAAGTCCCATGGTGCTCACAGCCATCTGAATTATTTTTTAATAGGTCTTTAGGAGAGGAAATGAATTACCGAATAAAAACTACAGGGTGCTATTTAAGAAAGTGGTACCTCTCTTCATATCTTTGTAAAAAACAAAGCTAGAACACAGGAAATAATGCTGATTGATGTCCCCCTGACGGCTAAAGGACATTTGTTTGAAACATTTTGTAATTTGCATCTGGACAAACAGTTATTTAGGGTGATCAAGATAAATGGGACACCCTGTATAGTGCGGCGACATGCGAGGAGCATCGAAATAGATATGCAAGAAATGAAACACTTGCTTAATCAATTTGAAAGGCTCAGAATTTAATCAACGGAAGTCCGTCGATTGTCTGTAAATCGGTTTTTAGGTTTCATTTCCGATAAGCCTAGGAAATATAACCTAAAACTGAAATATAGACGGTCGACGAACGTTTATTCTTAATATGTAGTATCTTCATTGCTAGAAGCGTTAAGAAATCCAACTAATCACCAAACCATCTTCCAAGAAAGGAACACTGCACAACTAAATTTTGTTTATAGCTCTTACAGTTGACGCATGCTTCTGTCGCATTTATTACGCCATGTGCCACAACCAAGTGTTGTCTTCCTATTTCTAATGAATTTAAGGTATAGGGCACATGTTTTACGCTACAGACATAACGTTTGCACAATATCATTTGTTTTATTTCTTTGCTTTACCATGGTGTGTTCCCTCAGGCATCCGTAAGATACGTTGCTGGTTTCAGTATTAATTTTACACCAGGCTTGTCCAAACAGCACTTGGCGAGCGCTCTGTTCACGCCTCTGCCTAGCGTTCTCTGTGCAGTGGTGAGTTGGGCTGTGGGTAAGGAGGAACGGAAAGTGACTGCAGCGGGACGACGCAAGAGCAGATAAGTCAGCCTTGCTGACAATATCAGTTGTGTTACGCATTCGTCCAGAAAAGGAAAACATAGAGAAGCCACATCATTCAAAACTGAATGCTACGTGCTTCATTTTATGTACAGTATGAACGACATGCGTTGGACTATTATGAGCTGGGAAAATATTCCTTAAAACATTATTACAACACCAGCCACAAAAACGATATGCTGCATACGTGATCTGACGAACGAGAATGAATGCCGGCTGAACTCAAGGCACCCATTAGGGAAAATTGTAAGTTAGAGGTAAACTGAACAGTGACAACATATGATATGTTCGATATCTTCAATTATTTAAATTTATTCTTTCAATACAAGTGGAGGATCTTTTGGTATCAGATATGGCATAGAAGATTCATGCTATAAACAAGTGAGAGAGGAAAAGTTACTCTCTCACCAATTTTTCGTACACAGAAAACTATTAAATGTTTTATTATAACCTGACGCACACTGAGTGAGACTCAAGAAAGTTAAAGGCCTGAGTAGACATTGATGGTTCCTGGTAGGGTACTAAAAGCATAAGGTATTTTTATGATTCTTAGCTCATATAAATAGCTTGTTGGGAGTTGAAAGCAATTGGAGGCGAGTCCATCCCTTTGTAAATCTTGCCAGACAAGCCCACAGCCATGCAGGGCACACAGGGCTCCAGCAGAACAATGCCACGATACCTGCTGCTGCACCATCAGAAGCCTGGCCTGGGGCGACTGTCTAAAGGAAAGAATCTACACAGTAGAGCCACAAACTGGGCATTGTGTGCAGAGTAGCATGTAATAAAAATTCATATGTTTTCGCATTAACCGATAGTGCAAATAGGCCAGTGAATCACTGCCCTTGGCTGCCTTAGTTGTATAAGAAAACTGTCGTCTGAGAAACGTTTAGAGACAGAATGGCACCTCATAGCTAGGACTAACAAGCTCCAAGGCACAGGCGATTGAGATAAAGATCTTTTAGATTATATCTGTGCGCTTGTTGCCATGGGAAGAGACACAACATCAGAAAAAATCATCTCTTCTCCTTCCGCAAAAACTTAAAAAAGCCAGTAATTGGCGGTTTCTTTTTTTTTTCAGAGACGCAGGTTTATTAACTCTTGCCCTGGTTCCACATGAGTTTGTGCTGTCGTGTGGGAGGGGAGATTTAGCGTCTCTAGAGCCTTGTGATTGGCTCAAGATCGGGTGAAGGCGGTGTCGTTCGTGCACTTTGCGGGAAGACTTTTTTTTCTGGAGGTACTAAGCACTTGGGTGCAGGACTTTGGTCTGGTAGGCACTTCTGGTCGAAGCTCTGGCATTTGTGGTTGGTACTTGGGACCTGTCCTGAGACTGACTTCATTTGCGAGTAGTTTAGACTGGGGAACCAGTGGTGAAGTTCATACTGTACCCACAGGGTGACTACAAACGTTTTGACTGCTTGTTTGCTGAGGGCACAATTATTCGATGTTTGTTTACCAGACTTGATGTTTGGTATTAAAAATGGCTCTGAGCTCTATGGGACTTAGATGCTGAGGTCATCAGTCCCCTAGAACTTAGAACTACTTAAACCTAACTAAGCTAAGGAGAGCACACACATCCATGCCCGAGGCAGGATTCGAACCTGCGACCGTAGCGGTCGCGCGGTTCCAGACTGTAGCGCCTAGAACCGCTCAGCTACTCCGGCCAGTTATTTGGTATCCTTGTGTGCTCTGTCGTATAAGTGAGATAAATTGGTCCTTGCTATGACCAGCGAATGGGTGTATAACACTGAAAACTATGATGATTTCAGGGCTCTGATAGAGAGTAAATTACGATCCATCTGCCTGATCGCTAGACCGTGGCAGCGATCGATTCACAGGTGCCACCTCCACGTCTCACTTCCTCCGCCACACACATGTCGCCATCTGCAACAAGTCGGTCACTACGTCACTGCACAAAGTACACAGGATAACATACTGTCACTGTGGCATTGTTAGGGCGTAGACATCTCAATCGCCACTTGCTCTCTGGTGCACCTTTGTAGAGAAGCTTCAGTAGATCTGGTCAATCAAAGTCTGCTCAGCGTCAGATCAATTGATCTTGCGCTATCCACATTTTTAGAGCCATAGTACTTGACTCACTGATTACCTACTTAAACTGTCTTTGCCACCCAGGATGCACTGAGAGTTGTAATAAAGGATCTGTTAGTTGTTTGGGGTATTCAGTCTATAACTTTTTAGTATAATTTATGTCTTGTTTTGGGAAAATAAATGTTGTTAGCACACTGAATTTTGCCAACATTCTCAATATTTTAAATAGTCCCACCAGAGTTACCTTTCAACCTGTTTGTAGAATCCAAGAATTTACAAGACTCTTATAAACTGTTACCCCAAGAACCATATTTTCGACTTCACAGACAAGTTACTGAAGTTATTTCAATGTCTGTTTCAGTGTATGTGTGCAAATGGCTTTTCTGTTATGAAACTGGGCAAACACCACCAAAATTCGGGTTTAACAAATTTCAGTCTGCGTAAATTCGTGTGTCTGACTGAATCACAAACTTTATTTCCAGGTTTATTACATGTTGTAAAATCGAAACGTCTGTAAATTTATAAACATCAAAACTTAATGTTAAATGCTTTTATGCATATTTTTTTACTTATTTTAAAACGGAATTCTCAATAAATTTATAAACATCACGACTTAACGTTAAATGCTTGCACTTTTTTTTGTAATTCTGCTCCCTGTGTTAGCTTTGGCCTGATATACTTATTGAATTAAGTACTAACATTATTGCTTTGGTAGAAAAATGAAAAGTTGAAAATAAACGCTAGTGATACAATCCTCCTTCTAAATGTATTCGCCGCTTAGAACTAGTCGCACTGCGTTACAATATGGTGTGTCCATGCGGTACATTTAACCTGCGATCGTCGCACGGTGGCGCTGGTAGCAGTCCACATACGCAGAGGTTTATTGGTGCATGTCATCGTACGGTGCAGCCAATAAGTGTGCAGACGTTTTCAGACGCGCTGATGGTGACTGGGTGTTGAAAATGGCTCACAGAACACGTATTGATGGCTTTATGAAGGGTAGAATACTAGGACGACTGGAGGCCGGTGAAGCACAGCAGGTCGTAGCACGGGCCCCCGTGTGCCACGAACTGAGATCTCAAGATTATGGCAACGATTCCAGCAGACAGGAAACGTGTCCAGGCGCTACAGTACGGGACGTCCACAGTGTACAACACCACAAGAAGACCGATATCTCACCACCAGTACCCACAGACGGCCACGGAGTACTGCGGGTAGCCTTGCTCGGGACCTTACCGCAGCCACGGGAACAGTTGTCTCCTTACCGCAGCCACAGGAATAATTGTCTCCAGACACACAGTCTACAGACGACTGAACAGACCTGGTTTACTCGTCTGAAGACGTGCAAGGTGCATTCCACTGACCCCTGCTCACACGAGAGCCAGTAAAGCCTAGTGTCTAGAACAGAGTACATGGTCATTGGAACAGTAGTCCCAAGTTATGTTCACGATCGAGTCCAGGTATAATCTGAACAGTGTTTCTCGCCGGGTTTTCATCAGGCGTGAACCAGGAACCAGATACCAACTCCTTAACGTCCGTGAAAGGGATCTGTATGGAGGTCGTAGTTTGATGGTGTGGGGTGGGATTATGATTGGTGCACGTACACCGCTACATGTCTTTTACAGAGGAACTGTAATAGGTAAGGTGTATCGGGAAGTCATTTTGCACCTTTTCTGGGGTGCAGTGGGCCCCACCTTTCTCCTGATGGATAATAACGCACGACTCCGCCAATCTGCCATCGTGGGGGAGTACCTTGAAACAGAAGATATCAGGCCAATGGTGTGGCCTGTCTGTTCTCCAGACCTAAAACCCATCGAGGACGTCTGGGATGCTCTCGGTCGACGTATCGTTGCACGTCTTCAAACCCCTACGACACTTCAGGAGCTCCGACAGGCACTGCTGCAAGAATGGAAGGCTATACCTCAGTAGCTGCTCGAGAACCTGATCCTGAGTGTGCGAACCCGTTGTGCTGCCTGTGTACGTGTGCATGGTGATCACATCCCATATTGATGTCGGGGTACATGCTCAGGAAACAGTAGAGTTTTGTAGCACATGTGTTTCGGGACGGTTTTCTCAACTTATCACCAATACTGTGGACTTACAAATCTGTGTCGTGTGTGTTCTCTATGTGCCTATGCTATTAGCGCCAGTTTTGTGTAGTGCCACGTTGTGTGATACCACATTCTGCAATTATCCTTCATTCATGAGAATGAGTGTACTGGGTTATCGAAAAGTCAGTATAAATTTGAAAACTAAAAAATCACGGAATACGGTAGGTAGAGAGGTACAAATTGACACACATGCTTGGAATGACATGGGGTTTTATTAAAACCAAAAAAATACTACAGTTAAAAAAATGTTTGGCAGATGGCACTTCATCTGATCAGAGTAGCAATAATTAGCGTAACGTAAGACAAAACAAAGATGATGTTCCTTACAAGAAATGCTCAATATGTCCACCATCATTCCTCAACAATAGCTGTAGTCGAGGAATAATGTTGTGAACAGCACTGTAAAGCATGTCCGGAGTTATGGTGAGGCATTAGCGTCGGATGTTGTCTTTCAGCGTCCCTAGAGATGTCCGTCGATCACGATACACTTGCGACTTCAGGTAACCCCAAAGACAATAATCGCACGGACTGAGGTTTGGGGAGCTGGGAGGCCAAGCATGACGAAAGTGGCGGCTGAGCACACGATCATCACCAAACAACGCGCGCAAGAGATCTTTCACGCGTGTAGCAATATAGGGTGGTTCTAATAAAACCCCCTTGGCATTCCAAGCTCGTGCGTCAATTTTTACCTCTCTATCTACGTTATTCCGTGGTTTATTAAGTTTTCAAATTTATACTGACTTTTTGATCACCCGGTATTTCCACGTTATTACCAAATACAGCCGAACAGGTTGTCGAGGGACAAACACTGGTAGACGTCCATCGGAGACTGAAGAAAGTGCGTGGGACAGAATATCTATCACAGACTACCGTCGTGGAAAACTGCGACAACGGGTGCTGCTGCTTCGCGACAACGCATGTACCTCTGTTGCACATGCCGTCACGCAGGAGTTACACCAACTCTAATGGGAGGCACTCGAAGAGACGCGCTAAATTCCTCATCTCTCTCCATGCGATTATCACGCGTTCACGCGTTCGGTGCCTTGAATGATCGACGATTAATGATAGTCGAGGATATGCAATAAGCAGTTACGGACTTCTTCATACAACAGGACACGCTGTTTTAGCAAAGGAGAGGTTTCCATCGTGGTCAGTCTTTGGGATGATTGCCTCAATGCTCACGCTGATTTTGCCTGGCGTTTCTAGACTGTACGGCCTTCGAAGGCATTTTCTCCAGCGTCTCTTGTACTCAAACGTTGAGCAACTAGATGCTTTCCTCAGTCATTGTTTCATCAGCTATCATTGCTCAAGAATCTTCACTGTCATGAGTTTGGAAATACTTGTATCAACGACTACTGAATTTCAGAGACAACTTAATAGTTGGCACATAAACGCGACACCAGGTTATAAACGTTTCTATGCACAGTTCAATATAATATTAATTTTTACGTCGTCGGCCATTGCCTACGCTTTTGCACGCTTCAGAACCTCGCCATCTTCTTCCGCTCGCTGCTGTTGTTCACTCGACCAGCAAGCACCAAAGCCAATCGGACAACCATTATCCTTGACTCTTCGTGGAAAAGTATTTATATTTGAATTACGCATTATTTAAACCCTTGGAGTAGTGAGATCATCTGCAATTATAAAAATAAGTTTTCATTTTAGACTCTTTTCAAAGTAGTTCATATTTGCAATTGTTCATTTAATAAGTTATAAAGACATTTCAAATATACGTATATCGCTATTAATCGACCTACAACTGCACTGAAAATTATATTAGAAAATGCAATGTTTAATGAGTTTAATATATTTTTTCCGCTATAATATATTTGAATTTGTGACATGACGGGACTGAGTGTACTGCTGTACATGTTGACAGTTGCAGAATCGGCTTCCTTCCGCTGTGCCACTACGGTTTTGTTCTTACAGCAGGAAAAGCTGACACAAATTTTCAACAGAGTTGCCGAGTTGTTGTTAATAGGCTCTGATACTAGAGGAAGGCGGTACTACCTGTCTCTCGTAGTTTCAGATTACTTAGACGATAAGTGGCGGATCCGCCAGCGTAAGCCATTAATATGACAAAGGTCAGGTGTCTTGATGAGAACAAAGAAGCATTACACAAAGGCCCGACTTTCAAGTAACTTGACAAAACCGATTACGCACGCATATTAAACATGTAGGCGGTTCTTAACGATTAATTAAGTACAGAAATTAAGAGCTGGGTTTTATTTTTACTTATATTCTATGCCATTTATATTTGATTTGCCACCTACCGACTAAGACGTATCGTATTTTTACAATGTTAAATTGGACATGTACCTAAAATGAGGCTCCTTGGGTTTATATACTTGCGAAATTAAAGCTAATTTAAATATTAACAGCATTAGGAAAAGAGGAGGATAGAAAAGAATTAAGATTTGTAGATTAAGGCGCCTTGCCACGGTTCGCACGGCTCCCCCCCCCCCCCTCCACCCTCACCCCCCACTACTATCTCCCCGGCGGTGGTTCAAGTCGTCCCTCGACATGGATGTGCATGTTATCCTTAACGTAAGTTAGTTTAAGTTAGATTAAGTAGTGTTTAAGCCTAGGGACCGATAAATCTCAGACTTAAGATCCAATAGGACCTTACCACCACCACCATTGCCACCAGGACTGCTGTCCAAGAGGGAAAACCACAAAAAACCATTGAACGTCTCACTCTCGGGCAACCACCGTCCGATCTACTAGTATTTGCCATCCGAGGGCGAGGACTTCAGCAGCAGGTTGAACCTCTCGCACCCCTTAAGCCGTGGTCCCTCATTTAATTGTATTTTTCTTCTACTCTACAGAGCAGATTGTGGTATCCTCTGGCACTACAATGACAGTCACCAGTAACGTTCAACAATAATGCAAACTACTGTTAGACTTTGTTAGACTTCCACCATATGTGTATGCAAGTGTATTTTGTATCCTGTACAAAAGAGTGGTCAGTATAATTGCATGCTTAGAACGCACGATATCAACATACCCTATGTCAGTATTCTATTCTACAATGTTTGCCATCTGAGTCTGACTGTTACCCCCTACTACTGTTGTCTGTCTCGCTTGTCTTGTCCGTGGGGCCATTCGGCACTGGAGTTCATTGGCGCACCTGTTCTCGTCGCTGCAGGTTTCTTTGTTACAGACAATCTTACTGTTTGCAGCGAGGAAAAAACACATATACAGTTCAGGAACCATTCTACCAACACTTTGTTTTCAGCTGACTTTTCCATTACCGTAAACTACCACTCACTACGAAGCACTGCACCAGTAAAGAAGTACTTCCTTAAATTCATTTTATAGAACGAGCGTGATCTAAGGTAGGAGGACATGTTGCACACTTGCAACACCTCCATTCTCAATAATAAACCCTTAACAAGATAAATGTGCCTGAGGAGCACAAGTGCATTTTTGTTTCGCTAGATTGACGGGAATGTCTCTGTTTCATACAATTTCTTTGTCAGTCTTGTAGAGTGAGTCGTTGTTGATTATGACGGTTACACGTGAAGTAATAGTGGTTTTCTAACTATTATGCGTCTGTAAACACATATTTGCAGTAATGCAAGTTCTATTGCGTATCGACTGGACACGCATTTTGAAAAGTGATACTTCTATAGCTGGTGAACTGAACTACAGGCAGATAATTGCCTTTGCATTTAGACTTTCTTTTAAGTTACACGGACTACAGCTTTTTAATAGATTATACAGGTGGGATAAATAGAGAAGGTTCCATCTACTGTCAGCACTTGCTGATGGATGGCCGTCCTCTGGTTATCGTTGGTCAACGACTGTGAGTGAGACTGTGTGGGTCACCAGTAAGTTTGGGAGAGGGAGAGAGTGCCTGCCCGTCTGTTAGGATGCCGGCAGCAGTATTTGCTTATATGGGAAAAAGTCTATATTGCGATTTCATATCAAACCAGCACACTGGTCATTTGCATTATGGACGGTTTTCACATAAGGCCAAAATTCGATTCCCTGTAGTTCTGCTAATTGTATTTCATCTCACCTTCCAAACAGGACTTGAATGCCACCTCTTCAGCCTAATTACTACAGGCGTAAAACGCTGTTCGAGCAGCAAGAGAAACCAACCGGTCTGTGCGACCCAGGCAGTAGAGCAATGCTGACCACACTGACCGTGTTCCAACCAGCTGGATGAGCCACAGAATAGGCAGCAGTAGGCAGAGTGCAGGTTGAGCTGCTGTGAGAGACAGTCATAAATCCACAGGCACAGTTATATGAAGACGATAAAAGCCTCCAGTTGTCAACCAACAGCCGAGTGACCATCGTAAGATGACCTCGATAGCAACGTTGTAGCATTAGAAGCTGACTGATGGCCAGCAAGAATACGGAAAAGTGGCCTTAGCTTGGCTGGCCCGGAGGCAGGCAGTAGGAGCCATCTAGCAAGAGGCGTGCTGGGCCCCGCCACTTAAAAGTTGACTTTAGGGTTGGTGGTTGATGGGAGTGATCATAAAGACATTTCCCATTTTCTATCGCTCTCATAAGCGATGGAGGCGATCACATGGAGAATAATGAGTACTTAAAATACACAAAATGCATTAAGCACATACAACGAGAAAACTATGCACAGCTTGTAAGTTGTAGGAGTGGGACAATGTCTTTGCAATTTTAACCATGTTTTTAACACAATATTTAAAAATATACAGACATTAATGATTATTACTGTTTATAAAAATTATATCAAAGGAACACAAAACACTATTTATGATATGTCGTATGAAAACTGATGGTGCCAGAAGTATGACAACAAGCTGATTTGACAATTAATCAAATTAGTATGTAGTTACAAATACAAGGGGAAACAAAAATTTTCCGTATGATGGCATTACTGCAGCGTATATGGAACGTAGTGCCATTCCGATACAGGTATATGAGCGCCCACATGTAGTCAGGGATTTGTGTGCCATTCGCGTCTTTCCGACGTGCGTGTGGTAAATGTGGAATCAAGAATTATGGCTACATTATTACCAAATCTGTCGAAACAGGGGCAAAGTGCTACTCTTTTTTTCTTTCGTGTGACAAATAGCCGTTAGATATGAATCAGAGAGTGAAGAATGTGTATGAGACTGCTTGTCTACCGAAAACCAACGTCGTGGAATGCTGCGCCACGTTCTGTGCTGGTAGCAGTTCGACGCGAGGCGCCGGCGATCTGGGAGGCTATCCCCATACATTACAGACAAATGAGACACCAGAACATCCACACTCCAGTCCTGATGAGTCGCCGTGCTATTATCGCGGTTTCAGTCCCTTAAAAAGGGCATTGAGAGGTCAACGATTCCTGTGGGACGAGGATATGCATCAGGCAGTTATAGACTTGTTCATGCAGTAGAGCACGTTGTTTTACCAGACAGGTATCTCCAACTGGCACGTGGGATGGGTGCCTCAATTTTCACGGCGATTTTGCTAGATTCACTTTCAGATTGTGGACTGTACGGCCTTCGAACGGAAACTTTCAGATCTTCTTCTATACTTTACTTAAATTTAAATGTATAGTGCCATAGCTGCGAATACTTCTACAATGAACAGGCCAGCATGAGTATCCCAGTTCCTTATCCATTTAATTCCTGGGTTAACGACGAGTATAATTCAATGTTTGTAATGTATTTAAAATAAGTGTTTTGCCTAGAAGTACACTGCAGCGCCAGATATAACGAGGCGAACAGAAAAGTGTTCACACATGCTAGGAATAATGTAGCGACCTTTATGATGAAGTCGCGAACTGACTGTAAAAATAATTATGTGTTTTGGCATTTATGTTGTTGACACTTAACATTAAAATGATAAACGGGGGCCATTTTCTAAACACCTGCTTTGAAGTAATGTGATAAAGTCCTTAAATAAGTGTGCTCAAAAGAGGAGTCTTTAGCCAGGTGTTCATCGGTGTGGATAGATCACAGAGGTTCCTGTGGCCAAAGTTCCACTGGGTTGTGATAGTTGGACATAGAATGGTTTGGTGACCATGACTTGAACAGATGGAAATATTTTGTGACGTTGATTCGATCGAGACTTAAGAACTTTTAGGTCATTTTCAGTAGAGGTTCCTTTTGCAACCAAGTAAAATATACTGTTATTTAACTGTTAGTAAGCAGTTGTGACGCTTAGTGATTTTTGTTGCGTTGTGTGATTTCAATTGTGAGACGAACTTGTTCGATATTAGTCACGATAACTTTCGAGATAATGAGCTTTATATTTCTATGTTAATGTTGATGAGGGTTCGCGCTGTCGAACTTTTAAAATCTGTTACTGTATCCTTGTGAATCAATTTGAGAGTTCATGCTCTAATTCTGCCCTTGCCACTGTCTTCAAATGTTGTGCTTGCACTACGTAACTGTATTTTTCTTTGGATAACGTAAATAAGATTTATTACTTTGTTAATTTGAGGGAAGGACATCGTACAAATATATGTATGTGCTTTTTCAAAATAACTTTCTGATTACAATCCCAAACAATGTAGTTTAAACAATATTATTATCCTACAGGATAATGTATCATGAGGATAAAATCAGAGAGATTAGAGCCCACAAGGAAGCATACTGACAATCTTTCTTTCCACGAACAATACGAGACTGGAATACAAGGGAGAACCGATAGAGGTACTCAAGGTATCCTCCGCCACACACCGTCAGGTGGCTTACGGAGTATAGATGTAGATGTAGATGTAGATCCATTTCCTGTAGTTAAACTTCCATTTCATGATTTGTTTGTTGTTAATTCTTGTTTTATTTAACTAAAATGTATCCTAGGAAAAGGGAATCAAGATTAATTTTGTGGTACGATTTGGACTTAAAACCAACGGTGTGGGATCAGTATGTAATGATACCAGCGAACCAGGTTGTCTATTGCTCACAGCAATCTCTTCGTCCTGTCGCAAATGAGTTGTGATTTGTAAAGGCAAAGGCTTGGCCTGTTTAGTGTTGCACCAACGCTAAACAAGCCACCTACGTCCTCATGCCAAATTGATTCAATTAGTCAACATGTGGTGAGAGCAAATGGAGAATGGAAATGTCAAACGTTCTAAGCGCAGTTCTTTCAGAAAAGCCGTTTTCAGTGCTACTGTGTTGTCGGTACTCCGTTGCATGTCCCTAGACTTATTACAAGCGTCAAATCCAGCAAAATACATTTAGGACTTTCATTAGCTTTCTTTGTCCAACCAATTCTTCCTTCCGGAATTCCAACGGCCAAGCGACAGCGTCTCCTACATTAAGCAGGGGCTGCTTTATACAGGTAACTCACAAGTTAGGTGAGTGAGTGCAGCTTTTGAGCTGCGACAGAGATTTAAAATTACAGAGAGAGGAAGAAGGGAAAAATAGTTCATTATCCTACATGATTTATACAAGACTGAAGGGTCAGATAAACCTATGCATCCATCCCATGTAATTTCAGAGGATATCACCAATTTATTTCATTTTAAAGATGCTGCTCAAATACTGTTTTCGATGCAGACATTCAAGATCTACAAATGCAATGTGATAGGATTGTCTCATAGCCCCCCACCTTAAATAACTGTTAAGAATTCCTACTCTGAAACAGAAGAAAGGAAAAACGTCAATATATTCAATAGCGAAAAGTTCATGGCTGATGTATGCCATTCCTTACTTCATCTGAAGACCAGCCTTGTTTTGCCCGCATCTCGTGGTCGTGCGGTAGCGTTCTCGTTTCCCATGCCCGGGTTCCCGGGTTCGATTCCCTGCGGGGTCAGGGATTTTCTCTGCCTCGTGATGGCTGGGTGTTGTGTGATGTCCTTAGGTTAGTTAGGTTTAAGTAGTTCTAAGTTCTAGGGGACTGATGACCACAGTAGTTAAGTCCCATAGTGCTCAGAGCCATTTAAACCATTTGTACCAGCCTTGTTTAACACTTTTATAATACAAAGATCTGTTCACAATGCTGCAAGTTCTACCTCGTCCGCACTGTAAGTTTGAAAGCAAACTTTACAACATCTGGTCCCAAGAAATGGCTTGTGTAAGAGAGAAAAGTCAATACTGAAATATTTTATCATGAATTTATATTTTTTTATTCTCTTGTAAAAAATTTAAAAACTGTGACAAACTGTTTTTGTTGACTGGACTTCTAGGTATTTCTGGTTTTTTAATGTCACAAATAAAGTGTATTGCCCCAGTATTAACACAGATGAATCTTGACAGAAAACATTTAATGCATGGGAGCAATAGTGGATTCTGGTAGAGAATAACTATCAAGGTACAATACATTATGCGCTATATGATAGCTTTCAGAGTATGCATGTAGATTATATATTTGAGTAGGAATGATAGTGACACATCTAAGTCCAGATTGTAGCACTGTAAAAAGATAGCTAAGTCAGTTTTAGGAATATAATGAGCAAAATGGTTTAGAAATCATATCGTTCACACTGTCATCACTAACACACAAACGAAACAGGAAAAAGGGTTGTGAAACCATATATCGAGGAACTGCGGAAGAACTACTGACTTGGAGAGTAGCTTCCAATGAAATAATAGTGTCCCTTCTTTAGCAGTACTTACCCTCTCAAGTACACTATGCTTATGTATTTAGTTGGTGATGTCTTTCAAATCTCAGAATGTCTCAAGAATGATATTGTACACAGCGTTTATGTATTTCAAATCAGTCATTGGTTCTAAACAATGCCTATGGTAAACTGCCATCCTGTCATTTGACACAGATCACTATGCGCTGTCCTTTCAAACACTGTGTATTATCAGCACACATCATAATGACCAATGGAGTGAAAATGGACTCTTTGACAGTAATTGACATTTCCTAGGCATCAGCGTTTGAGGTCTGCACTTAACAGTATGCTGCAAATATTTTGTTAATGTCATGAAAAGTGACATGTGTCGTAAGGTTAGAAGATGTACACATTGATGGCACATACCCATCAAGGGTTTCTATGTCAATAAATCACCAGAGCAAACAGCGATGTGTGGTATGAGAAGAAAGCCTCATACGATGCAAGTCAAAGAAGTTGATGGAGGCGTCTTCTGTATCTGCAAGGGCATAGCCATATTATAGGTGCGAGCAGTTGATATACATGTAAGTAGCCTTACATAATGCTGAAATAAGTCTTAGGGTACAGTCTGAAACTCCCAAAATCTGTTGGCATTTTGTTCACAGTAAGTATTCAAGATATTTCGCGTCTTTAGTATTTAGCTCATAGGTTTCACCCTGTTATAATGGTTGAGTAAAGTTGATCTTTTCTATTGACTGTCATTAGTTGCAGATTTCATTCTGCAACTGTCAATGTGTCTCCTATAATTAATAATTGTAATATCAGTTTCATTAGACTTGTACAAAGGCAAAGTTGGAGACAAAAGTCAGAAATCAAACAGAGGCTTATAGAGGTACTGTTTCTAGTGTTACACCATCATATATAGTTAATGGGGGACTACATATGCTAAATGAAATATAGAAAAGATAACTAGCAATCTGAAATCAACAAAGCATGCACACAGATTCGCTGGTGCAGCGTCTCGCCGTCTAATACGTTGGATCAGCACATACAGTTGTTTGCAAACAAATTCCAATTCTCTGTAGAGCAGAACACTGAAAATTGTTTCCAACTTTGAGTTACCTCCAATGACTGAACCACTGGCATTGCATAGTGCACGAATAAATGTGATGTTACTCTCTGGAACGTTAAATGTCTTGTTATAGGAATGTCATCAGATCGAGTGTTCAATGTAGTATAGAGGGCAGAAGCCATAGTCTCTACAGTTGTCAGAATAGAATAGCACTGAGTGTGGAGGCGAGGATTTGTCAGGCACCTAAATGTACTAGTGAGAAATCGTTAACATTTGTTGATCATGGACGCACAGTTGTCTATGTGGTGGCTAGATGAACAGAAGAAGCTCATGCAAGGCTGGTATGTGCATGATGCCTGCACATCATGATTTTCACCCAACGCAGCAATGGGGCTACACATGCAGCAGGTGATTGGTGAGAACGACGCCAGTGTCTGAGCAGAGAAGCGAGTCGGGAGCGGCAATTACTGCGCTCCTCTGTGATGACGGTAGTTTGGCAGCTCTGGTACCATCAGCTAGGCCTCTAGGGGATCTGGCTTTCTTATCAGTGATGACGAGGTGGCAGCAGCACTTAGCAGCCGAGTTCCTTAGGCTGGATTGGCTGTTACATCTCGAGGCAGGTTTCCTGGAAACTGAGAACTGGGCTTTAGAACTATTTGTTATGATCACTCTATTCCAAATGTGGCCTAGTTTTCTAGACGCATCTGCGCAATTCACTGTGCTGTGATGTCCCACCTCTTCTCTTCAGGCATTCAGTTTAGTCATTCCTGCAGTGTCTGTGTACTGTTAAACCACTCTCATATATGACTTCGACATAGTTACTACACTTTGCATAGTCAAGTAAATGACGTTTTAGTTCCCTTTCCATTGATGTCACATTGCTGCAATGGCACCTTCATCATCCAGCTCAGAAGGTGTTTAATTCGGTGATGTGCCAGTGCTACATGCAGTACTGGCCCTTCTGCCTTCTTAGCATTACAAAATAGATATTACCTACTAGACTGCTTTATTTTCAACTCTGACGCTGTTGCTGGCCAGGGAAATCTTTAAAAATTTTCACATATCCCTGGAATACCATTCTAGGACGCATCATCTCCCATTCATTCAGGAATCTTGACTCACTCGGAATGTTTCTGATCAATTTTGTCATACGTGTTTTACATCAATAATTATACACCGTATAATATGGTTATTTTCCTTCCCTATGGACTTGACTCACAAGACTCATACAGTATTTTGATCCTTCATCCAAAAACACTATGTTTCACGTTCTGTCCATTTGATTTATCCTCTTAAACTCATATATTGTCGAATTCATCCCTTACATGCGAGCAAAGTCACTCATCACAATGTCGTTTACTACCTTAACACGAAATTTAGTACCTTAAGGATAAAGGGTACTTTTCCAGCTCAATGTTATGTAAAAATCAACATCTATTTCTTTCAGGCACTGTTTAAAATGTATATGTTTTACAGATTTTTGTTGATATCTGGTAATTCAGGACACTTTCTAAACAAATTAGAAGTATTTTGAATATTTCTGAACTTGCTTGGGGTTATTAAAAAATTACAAGAAAATTTATGCATTTTTTTTTCAAAATGCTTCCTCATATTGAGGTACCATTTAATCCAATGTAATGCGTTTGAAGGAGGCCAAATTTGTACCAGATATGCGTGACATGAAAGCTGAGGTACTAGACCTATTTAATTCTACTTGTTATGTATATTACAAGTATAAAAATATCAAATCTTACATTTTAATTTCTATAAGTTATTCCTAATAAAAATGCTATTTTTCTACAATTTAGTTCATTCTGCAATAAAGCGTAGGTCTACTAATGAGTATGGACTATTGCAAGTTACAGAAAAAAATTAGAGCAATGCTTTATAAACTTCGCGAAATATTTGTACCTGAATTCTGAGAAATACAACTTGCAAGAAATTGCGAATGAAGATATGAGCCTAAACTCAAACTGTGCCAGAGAGCCTTGCTGAAGCATAATCTTCATCCTGCAGAATTTCTTCAAGCTTCCTCTTGGCATTCCTTTTAGCACTTCTTGTTCTTTGGTGACTTGAAGAGCGAATCTTTCAGCATCTTGCACCTGCTGTCTGTCACATGCATGCAATTGATCTTCCCTATTAGAGCCACATTTTATGTCTAAATTTGTCATGACTTCCAACCTTCCTAGCACTCCATCATTGAAACATATCACTGCATCTACTAAAGAAACTATTAATGTACTTAGTCCTACAAAAATGTTCTTCGGGTAATCTTTCCCATCTGCAATGGTTGAGACTTTCATTTGTATTCTGAGTGCCCCATGAAGACATTTACTAAGCAAAACAGGGTAACTCAGGTTTGTAAAAATTGATTTTAATCCATTCACAACAGGCTCAGGAAGAGAATGCTTATCATGGTACATTTGACCATTTCCTTTTGCTTTTTGGTTAACCACACCAAGAATCTGCTCCTTTAGGGCAAAGTCCGTGAACAGCGTGGTCATCTGTGGACAACTTATGAAACTAGGTCCCCTATACAGTTTCTCTCATTGCTGTAACATCATTCAGAGGTGCTGTTCATCTAATGGCCAGTCCATAATAACTCTGAAAAAGGTCTATTTCAGTTTCGTCGATCTGCCTCGGCCAGACAGAAATTTTCCATCAGATAACAACTTTCCTTTCGTTTCTTCTCGTACCTTCCTCAATCTAGCACCCATCCTATTTTGCACATGTCCACAAAACTCCAGTTTTGTTACCAAGGTGTAACCATGAACATAGACCTCATTAACTTTATTGAAAGCTTTAGAGTCCCCACTGTGTAGGTACTTCGTACATCTAACGTTATAAACGGGCACCGACTCCTGAAATATTTTTAGAGCTCCTTCACACTCCATACCTCCACTGTAACGATCATAATTCTTAGAACACTGGTGTTCAATATGTCCTTTAGTGTTATCATGGCAGGTGTGGCAGTACTTAGATAAGCACTCAACATCAACAACTTTTCCATTTTACAGAGAAGTAGCATTTACAACACCATTCAAAGCATGATGTCCTCAACGCTGCCATGTCCCATCAAGTGCAACAGCAATGTCCGTATTTCTACTAATATTTACACTTTCTTCTACTGCACGTTTCATAAATACTTTAGACCTAACCGTCAAGGCACCTAAAAGTATTTTTATGTACTTGCTGAACCTACAGGGAGGCGGAGAAAGGTCCATCAAACCACAAAACGTCTGAGCAGCCTCTTTTTTTTCCTTTTCCTATTGCACACATTGCATACACTAACTTCAAATTCACATCATATGTATTACGCACAATGTTAGAAGTCATTTTCGAGGTAGATTTATTGTAGGGTCTACAGAGAAGAACTAATTTTGACGCTAAACCCTTCCTGATACTTTGCTGTTCAGTTATTTCCAGACAGCCTACACCATCACATTGTTTACATTTCTCTGCACCCCTTATCAAAGAAGATAAGATGTCCACATCAACAACAACAAATCCACTACAAACAGAGTCATTGTTAACACAAAAATTTGGATCACCAGGAGGCGTTCCATGTGGGATTCTTCCCTGAGAAGCGAGAAGACCTGGGTTCGACTCCCAGGCGCAGCACAATGTTTAGTCATTTCCTCTGCTTGGATCATTATCGTAGATAATGAACAAACTTAAATGTCTCAGGGAAACATCTAATTATAAGACTGAAACATGGGTTACTTTCAACAGTGTAGCTTGCTTTGTTTGCGAACTTTTATTGGATTTCTTGATGCGTGGCTTAGTTCGTATTTATTGCACAATAAAGGATATGTATTTCCCCAAATATATGTAGCACTAGGGCAACAAACTTTCAGTAACCCATGAACAAACTGCTTCAGTGGAACAAAAGTAAATACTGACAAAGATACTCATTTACAGACATTAGAAACCTGTAGTGATACCAACATATACACTGTATCACACGTATAATCGCTGTAAACAGAAAGTTCACAGTTATTTTCGAAATAATACTGATTTCTGTAAGAGAAATATAGGGCGCGAGGGTGCATACATGAATGTAACTTTAAAATTTGGTATGCAAAGGTCATTTTTCATTTGAAGCCCTATAATGTGTATATCAATGTAATCAAGGAAGACTATAGAATTTCATAAAGTCGTAAAATATATTTATTTTGCATCATTTTTAAGTAACCTGTACCCTTAAGTCTCAGTTAGTAACCCTTATATCCATTTACAAACCATTATCGTATATCTGGCCATCATTTCACACATATTAGTGTGCAGATCCTCGTTTAAATCAAAAGTAGATCACAAAAATCTCAATCATATCCACCGCAACATTGGAAGTAGTAATATTGTGCTGATGGCCTAACATGTCGTTCAGGTCGCGAATGTCTGCTGTGCATAGCAGAGTTTTTAGCAGTTTCCCACCTACATCTAACCATCTTTTCTTCCTGCGAATTAGTTGTAAGTAGGCTGTTTAGGTTTTCTTATTGGTAACGCCACATAGCGCTCTGTATGAAAAATCACTGGCTGTGCTGAGCGCAGTCTGTGGCTAGTTTGCATTGTTGTCTGCCATTGTAGTGTCGGACAGCGGCAGCTGGATGCTAACAGCGCGTAGCGTTGCACAGTTGGAGGTGACCCGCCAGCAGTGGTGGACGTGGGGAGAGAGATGGCGGAGTTTTGTAATTTGTAAGACTGGATGTCATGAACTACGATATATATTTTGACTATTAAGGTAAATACACTGTTTGTTCTCTATTAAAATCTTTCATTTGCTAACTATACCTATCAGTAGTTAGTGCCTTCCGTAGTTTGAATCTTTTATTTAGCTGGCAGTAGTGGCGCTCGCTGTGTTGCAGTAGTTCGAGTAACGAAGATTTTTGTGAGGTAAGTGATTTGTGAAAGGTATAGGTTAATGTTGGTCAGGGCCATTCTTTTGTAGGGATTTTTGAAAGTCAGATTGCGTTGCGCTAAAAAATATTGTGTGTCAGATTAAGCACAGTCGTGTATAAATCGTTCTAAGGGGACGTTTCATATGTCGACCCTTAGCCAAGGATACCTCACTGGAATCTTCTGATTTTTTTCTTGTAGTTTGTGTAATTAGTGTAGCTTTTGTTTATTGCTAGCGCGTAATCATAGAATTTCCTTTGTAGTTGCAGTCTTTCATTGTTGTACAGTAAAACAGTTGTGGCATGCATGTAGTTTTGCACAAAGTATTTCACAGCTGCGCTTGCAATTAACTAGATATTATTTTCAGTGATATGTTAATGTGTTCTCTTATTTTTGCTTTTCAAATTGTGCTTTTTTTGTGTTGTCGTGTGAAATATTGTGACAATAATGGCGTGTGAAAAACGTAATACTAGGCTCCAAAGTAAACTGAGAAATGACAGTGAAGACGAAAGCAGTGTGTTAGCGCCACCATGTAATGAATTAACTAATGTTCAAAGTAGTAATTTGGTAATTGTGCATAGGGAAATGGAGCGGGTTGCAAATAATAGTGTAGGCAGTGAAACAATTAGTGAACAGGAAAGCGTTATCGATCGATCGGTCGGCAACAGTTCGCCTCAGGATTCCGAAATGACAGGACACAATATTGCAAATACTGTACATTCAGGTTTTGCGTCCTCACCGTTTTCTCAAATAAGTCAAGACACATTTTCTGTTTTTCAAACTGCGAATATTGCCGGTGTAAATGCATTGCCGAATAGGACTAAGGAACATGTTTCAGACACCAGTGCACTGTTATTACAATTAATGCAACAAATGGGACAAAAGCTTCAAAAGTTAGACACAATGGAAAAAAATCTTCATAAGTTAGACACAATGGAACAAAATCAGAGACAAACACAGCAAAAGCTTCAAAAGTTAGACACAATGGAACAAAATCTTCAAAAGTTAGACACAATGGACCTTACAGAATCCGACGTATACCACATGATAATTGCGTTGAAGTTGAAACTTTGCGTACTAGGAAAAGTAAAGGTTTACACCACATTTCACATGTAAAACCGTTTATTGAAAGATAATCTGCTTTTTAACTTTGTCTTTGCCATAAAATTTTTCACTTCACGTTATTAGTATGCTTTGTCAGACTTAGAAACTGTTAACATGCAACAATATTTTGAAGTCCACTATCCAGTCTAGAACCTGGGGAACATTTTTAAACAGAAATTACGAATGCATTGTTATAGTGAACAGACGTCACAGTGTTATTGTGCGTGTACATTCTTGCTTGTTAGTTGCACGATTACGTAACGACTATAAGGCTGACATACTTAGAACAGTTACCAGTACTGCTAATGAGATTTTAATGCAACATTTTGGTTTACTTGAAAATAAATTCTGGATTTAAAGTTCTTTCTGTGAGATTAAAGATGACTTAGCATTTGGTTTCTTTGATAGCTACACGATTATATCACGACGCTACTAATATGTGACATGATTTACATTGTTGCTTTTGCGGTGTATCTGTTTTATATCTGCACAGTTTTTCTGTATTATTCTGGAAAGTAAAACATGTTTTAGTAGTAACGTTTGTGGTATAGCTACAATGAGACAGCCTTTTCTGTAGCACAACAATACATTACAGTACAGTACTTACTTCATCACAGCAATAAGCGTAGTACTACGATATCTATACACAAAGCATTTCACTTTTATTTATCATGAGGTAAGTAAGTACATTGACTTCTGCTGAACGTAGCTTTCGGAGGACAATAACTACGACACTTCCACAGAGATTATCTTACAGCAAGACGCACATTTAGCGCTACAGGACACGCATTAAACTATTTATTTTTCAACATATCTGAATTACAAAGAAAGTTTTCCGTGATACATTTCATTCCATTGCTGTAATCTGTAACACCTGAGGATATAATTACATTAATCCTCAGGGGGGTACACGCTTACTTTGTGTACCATGTGTTTGACAAGCACAAGGAGCCCTAGCTAATATGGTATTTGTTTATACAACTTTACACATCGGTACCATATTTCTCTAACACATAAATTACACAGCTATCTGATCATTTTTACTACATCAGTGACAGATGTTTACGTAATTACACCATTGGATAACTTCACACTTACGAAGTTGTATTTTGTGAACTGTTCATATTTTTTCGGAACCATTGTGATACTATGAGAGCTTTGAATGACATATTTGGTATGGGATCACGATTTTTAAAGTACGTTTGAGGCAGATGACACTTTTGACATGAGCAGAGAATTTTTTTTAGGTTTTGAAATTATTGGAGGAAGCTATGGAGATTTTGAGAATTTGACTGTGGTGTTATGATGTTATTATTACGTCGACGATGTGAATTATGCTGCTGAAGTATGCTTAAGCTGATGCTATATGAGTTATTTGGTTATGCTACGTATCTGTTATGATGACATATTGAAGAAGTGTCGACGAATATACATATGTGTAATAAGGTAAGGAATAATGAGTAGTGGTTAGGGACTGTGGTTTGTGAAAAAGGTGGTTGGAAACCAAGAATCGTACTTTAAGAGTTATGAAATGTATGTAAATGCGTGAATGTATTACAATGCCGACGAAAATTTTTTGGACACTGCTATATCAATAGGATTTTGTTTCTACAGATGTGTAACGCAAATTCTTGACCTGTGAATTTTTTTATATGAGACTGCCACTGTAGCGGAAACTGGTGTCGTCAATATTTCGGTGAGAAACTTAAGTGACCACCTGCACGTAATGCGTCGTAGGCGCCCAGCTGGGCGACAGCCACCAGGAAACAAGCCATTAGTGTGTGCCTTTCAGAGGCACAGGTAAAAAAAAAGGCCATTATCCTCTCTATTGACATTCCTTTGTAGAAAGCACCGCAAATACGACACGCTCATTACTGAGAAAGATACTTACATCTGACACCTGATAATAACAAACGTCTTTCTACGAGAGTTGAGAGAATTCTACTAACTAATGAAATGTCACATGACTATTGAATGATATTTTTATGCTTTGTCCATAGTTGCTTATTTCATTTGATATCTGTTTTCCAGCTGTGTTGCATCATTGATTTTATAAAATAAAAGTAAATGCATTTGCTAATGTGAAAACTTTCTGTCAACAGATCTGTTAAATAATAATTTTATGATCCACATTCTTAAAAAAAAGGAGCACTTGGAAAGGAAAGAACAATAAGAAGGGACTAGTAACAGGAACTGCATACATAATTTTCTTTTCAAGTACTTGGTAATTTATTTAATAGAATAAGTTGTGGTGCACCACTTTAATTACATAGTCATTAAGATGTGATTATAACTTTCCCTTATCTGCATTGTTGTCTTTAGTGTACTATTTTTTCTGCTTGTGGGTTTGTCATGTTTAGGTATAAGTTATTACATTTATTGCTGCTTACTATGCTTACTTGCATTTTTTATTCATTGCTGTTTGTGTTAATCGTTTTGTGCTGCTGCATTGCGTCGTCCCTTAGTTTAGCATCTGAGCTCAGTAGATTTTAAGTTAGCTTAAGAGGGGGTAGACTATATAAGAAACTAACTATGATGAATTGGAAGAGAAGCATTGAGAAGCTATATGAAAATGATTTGGCCAAAAAAAAGTAGTGTATAGTGGAGAAAAACTATTTTTGAAAGAGGATGAGAAAAGTACAGAAAGCAGGTATAGATAGGACTTTTTGGAAATAATAAAGAACGAAGGGAGATCTCCGTGAAGTAAAGAAAGTTTTGTTTGCAAAATACTGCAGTAAAACAAACCCTGCCCTTTCCTTGTGTTATCCCACTATGTGTTTGTGTACCCTTGTGTATTTATGTTCTTCCTGTCTTTATATGTTTATCTGATAAGACTTATGTTGCAGAATTTTTCTAATACTAAGCTACATTCACTATGATGAGGAATACTGTTATCCTCAAATATAATTTGCATTAATAACATGTTATTTACTTTGTAAAGATGTTGACACATTATTTATTCTGTTTTGTTCTAATGCTCATGTGTGAAGTTGATGTTTCAAAAGTTATTCTGATCTTTTATGTATGTACTTATGTCGTAATTTTTGTAACACTGATGTATTTGCTATATCGATTCTTTTGTAAAGCCTGTACTACTGCAAATGATATCTGTAGTCTTATGTTCTTTAAAGATGTATTTTGTACCTTTGTTATTGTATTCTTATGTTATAAAATTGTAATTGACACCAGTTCATCAAGTTAAGTAACTTGTAATTTAATTTCACTGCACACGTTTCCGTTGGTCATAGTATATGGACAATATGTGAGAAGTAGGGACTGATAGTGTTTGTACATGTGTCAATAACTCAGTAAGGGACTGGATAACAGCATTGCTGGTTCTAAGGACATTTCAAAAACAATTTTTCTGAGTGCACAAGTGGTGGTTATGGACTTGTTATATTATCCGCAAGACTCTTCAATGGTGATTGTGCGCCTGCACAGTCAAACAGATGGCTGCTGGCCATCTCTACAAGAACTACAGTGGGTCTACACCTTTGATGACCCACCAATACCATTATTTCTACAAGGACTGCAATGGGTCTGCACCTCTGGTGGCCCACCAATACCGTAATCTCTACCAGGACTACAGTGGGTCTGCTCTGAGATGACCTACGTACCAATATTCTTCAAAACTTCAACTGACTCTGCTGTGGGTTTGCTCCGTTGTGGCCCATTACCTGTCTGCATGTCAAGAGTCAGCACTGTCTTACCGTTGGAGGGACAACACTACTTCTTCAAGACTGCATGGAAATCCACTACTTCCATGTGCATTTTCTTTTACTACTCAGACTTTGAGAAAAACACTGCTATTTTACTGTGATGAATGATCAGGACTGTCTATATGGACTGTGAGAAAATTTTAGCTTTTGACCAACATTGTATCAATAAGTGTGTGCATTTGATATCTTTGTTATAGTAATTATGAAAAATTTTATCAAATCATTATTGGCCACTGCCCAAAACAATTTGTAAAAATTTTTTGTGGGGAGCATGGGGGCTATGTAAGTAGGCTGTTTAGGTTTTCTTATTGGTAACGCCACATAGCGCTCTGTATGAAAAATCACTGGCTGTGCTGAGCGCAGTCTGTGGCTAGTTTGCATTGTTGTCTGCCATTGTAGTGTCGGACAGCGGCAGCTGGATGCTAACAGCGCGTAGCGTTGCACAGTTGGAGGTGACCCGCCAGCAGTGGTGGACGTGGGGAGAGAGATGGCGGAGTTTTGTAATTTGTAAGACTGGATGTCATGAACTACGATATATATTTTGACTATTAAGGTAAATACACTGTTTGTTCTCTATTAAAATCTTTCATTTGCTAACTATACCTATCAGTAGTTAGTGCCTTCCGTAGTTTGAATCTTTTATTTAGCTGGCAGTAGTGGCGCTCGCTGTGTTGCAGTAGTTCGAGTAACGAAGATTTTTGTGAGGTAAGTGATTTGTGAAAGGTATAGGTTAATGTTGGTCAGGGCCATTCTTTTGTAGGGATTTTTGAAAGTCAGATTGCGTTGCGCTAAAAAATATTGTGTGTCAGAATAAGCACAGTCGTGTATAAATCGTTCTAAGGGGACGTTTCATAGTGTTCGCATTAGCAAGTCCATCACTTGCTTAAGCTGTTCCCTTAGCTTCTCATACGACAGCTGCAATCCTTGGTACTCCTGTTGCACTTCCGTCAGTACTCCTTCTTTCTGCACTCCTTTATGCAGCTCCAAAAATGTGTCTCACAACTTAGGCACATCATTCCTCAAATCCCATGTATTGAAGGTTAGTCTCAGCATCCATCGAAGATTAATCAATAAGACATCTGGTTGGCGGGAACATGTTACTCCAGGCTCAAGAGGTTGGTTCTGCTGTGCATTTGCTAGTCCCCTTTCGAAGAGGTGTGGGATCACCAGGACGCCTCCTGAAAGAAAAGAACCTTCACCACTTCCCAACCTATTTGATAGATGAGTCTGCACAGTTCAGCAACAAAATATACAATAACAGTACCTTCCGTCATTCTTATTAATGCAGTTTACCGAGAATAAACCCTCAAAATACACAATACATATCAAAATAATAAACTGTAACAAGTCTTAATAATCTAGAGGAACGACAATCAGCACATATATTAACCTTAATATACAGTCTAAAAATTTGGTCATATTCTTATTTATTGACGTGGTCTAAGTGTACAGGACATTCTGAGTGCACCTGGATTGTTACTGGGTGATTCTGTTTTGACTCTTCTAGACTCAGAATTTAATACTGAAGGTATTCGTGGTAATGCAACCACAGCTACTCTGAATAGTTTAACATGACCATGTGAATGATAGAAATTTTCGTCCTTTTTTGTATCTAAATGTTGGTAGACAATGCCATTTCTACAACTTGTTGTGGTTCCTTATATCAGGTAAGGAACTTCTCCACTTTACCCATAGGTGTATATTGATTAGTTACCAAAATCCACTGCGCAGCTCTATATTGTAGCAATTTTCCCACAGATTGTGTCCTCTATTCTTGATGGTCATCTTTTGTGTTTGCTTGTTATACTTTCTGCCAAATATCTCGCAACACTTTTGTAAAATTTTCAACTGATTCGCCATTGCCCCCGAGCATTGGTTTTATCGCTTCAAAAGGCTAGTATTTTCTTGCTGTGTTCTATATCATATGGTGGAAAACCTGTAGCTTTATGCGCATTCGAAATATACGCCGCAGTGATGTCCTGTCCAATCTCGCATTGTTTGAGGGTTGAAACGATTTCTTCGAAGTTTGCAACTGTGCAACAATCGATAAAACTGTTCCCTGCGCCGTGATTACAGTATCTGGAATCCCAAACACGAGAAAAAAATTATTCACCACAGCTTGTGTTACAACCATTGCTTGCAGACCAGGAACTACACAATTTGCCACAAACCGTGAAAAGTGAACTATTATAGTCAGTAAGTAGAGATCACCTTGGTGTTCGATTCATTGGTCCAAAAGTCCATTCCTATCATTTCTTATGGTTTAGACCCTCCTGAAAGTCTTGGTAACTCAATTTGTTGGTGGCTATAGTCATCTAGTTGCATACAAAATATGCAGTTCCTAACATATTGACTGACATCTTGTTTCGTCATATAGAAGCATTTAGTGATTCCTCTCACATTCCATTTACGAATAGAAACGAACAAAATCAACCAATAACATACCGAAATCGTTGATTTTTGCAACGAAAACGACGAATAACGTAGTCCACCAAAACTTTACAACTAATTTGACATTCTGCTAAACACGCCATCATGTCTCATGAAGTATGGCTTTGACCTAAATACCCGATCGTCAATATCAACTGCCTGTGCTTTCTGCTACTCATCAGTATTCAAGTCCAGTGCCTGTAAAACTCTAATTTTCCTGCTTAAACTTTCAGCATTACTATCCATTTCTCCTGGCCTGTGCACCGCCTCATAAATGAATTCATTCAACTTGGTGCCCACCATGTCAATGTACTGGAAGGCCTATCAGTCCCAAAAACCACTTCAATGGTGTACAGTCCATCACTACTTTAACCGTTTCTTCACGTAAATAAGAAAAGAAGTATAAACGCCACATATGACTGCTAACATTTCCTTCTCCTTATTTGGGATAATTCTGGTCAGGTTTCTTCATTTGTCTCGATGATACGTCACAGGGTATTCCTCATTAACTATACTCTGGCTGAGAACACATATGATCGCGACATGACTCCCATTGCTGGAAAAAACGGATTCCTCTTCGAAGTTGGGAAATACTGAAACTGGATGCGACCGATCATCCTATTTTAAGGCATGAAATGCTGCCTGGCTAGCAGTAGAACATTCAAATTTGGCTTTTTTTTCTTTATAAAAAGACAGAAATAAAAATCAATAAGAAAAAAAGGAAGGATGGAAAAATACTCTACAGCTCAATAATTTCAGCAAAATTTTTATACAAATTTCCTATAATAACTACAAAGACATAAAAATTTTTGCAACTATTTTGTTATCTGTAGTGGCAATAATTTACGAATTCCTGACACGATGGACCAATCACATGCCCAAAATAGTTTCTTACTGTTGTTGCAAAATGACATTTATCGATATTCGCCGTTAGATGTGCTGTTTGAACTCCCTTGGGACCTCCCCTAATCATCATACTAGTTCTACCATGTCCTTGAAAATATTACGATGTCATCCAGATATACCATTGATCGTTCTTATTTGAACTCCCTAACCACTCCACCCAACAGTCTCTGGGAAGTATGTGGTGCCACCAACTCCGACACAGTTGGTGTATCTGGTGCGTTTATGAGCAGTGTTCACCGCTACGTGTGGCCCCACAGTATGGTAAAAGCTATTTTAAGACGGTCCTGAAGCACCACTTCCAGCTGGTTATGGCCATTTTCGAAAAATGTTTACACTGACCCAGTTGTCCAAGTGAACTGTTTAGACGACATTCTTTTCACAGGCCAGGACATGCACGCCAACACTCTGCATGCTCTCTTCGTGTACCTCCAATATGATAACCTTTAATGTAACTAACATCAATGCTGTCTTTTGTTGACCAAGTGGAATACTCCGTTTTAGTGCCTCAGCCATTGCCCTACTCTACATTATATTGGGACAATTCAATAACGTTTGGCCCCCACCAACATCAGTCAGCTGAAATCAGTTCAGTTCTTAACATAAATTTAATTTGCATGTAACAGGCATTGCAGAATACTCACACCACCTCTTACACAAAAATACACAAAAAACGTTCACTGGCAATTGACCCCAGAATGTGACAAAGCCTTCAGGGACTTGAAATAGACCAGCTTTCAGCCACATGCTTCACAGCATACTAGCCCGCCAAACTCAAGTCTTGGCACCTGATGCAGCAGATCATGGATCACAGGCCGTCCTTTCACATGGGATCGATAGGGTGCAATACTCAATTGCATTTGCATCTCAGACTCTTACTGAGGCACAGTTTAACTACAGTTAGATACAATGAGATTCCCTAGCGATCATATTTGTCATAATAAGTTTTGTGGTTGTTTGTAATGCCAAAATTTCACGCTGTTCATATACTGCAAGCCCTTACTCCTCTATTCAGAGTGTTAGCAAATATTCCTACCAAAATGGCATGGTATCTTAAGCAGTTCGCTCTGTTTCTTTCAAGTTATAATTATGAAATTTAGTACTGTCCAATAACGTTATCTGTTAATGCTGACATCGTGTCAGGTCGGTGAAAAATCTGCCTTTGATGTGGACCCCATAGTCTGCATTCATTTGGACGGTGCTGCTTTAGGGATCTATGACCAATCTTCTTTTGGGCTGCGAGCTCGTCACACACCATACTGCTAAAGACACAGCGCTCTGTAAGGTACTCCACCAGGTGCAATGCGACTGGCCAACAGATCGCAAGCAGCTGTGACACCCTCAGATCCAGACCTACTTTTATCACCAAAATGAGCTCTCCACCATCAAAGACAAGCTTCCGCTCATGAGGGACAATAGTCACACCAGGACTGTGACGCCAGCGGCTCTCCATTAGACCCATGTCTCTCATGCACATGTGGGTCATTGTGCTCGCCAAGTACCTGGCGCACAAAAATGTCTACTGGTGAGACATAGATTGGTGAGCATCCATATGCTTCTCCCCTGCCCCACTTGCCATATCAAGAAGGCCACTCCTCCACGTCATTTTTTCCCTTGACTAGATGCTTCTGCTCCCTGGTCCTGACTATACTGGAGTTTGCTATTCCGCTATGGGGGTACACCTGGTTAATCGCTATAGACACTGTCTGTGGCTAGCATGATGTCTCATGCATTTCTACCATATCTACAGGAAAGATCATCAAAACCCTCTCCCGGTTCTTCTTTTTAGTTGAAAGGTTCCTCAAAACTATTATCATGGATAGTGGCAGTCAGTTTCTTTCTGCAGTATTCTCTGCTTTCTGCAAATCAGATGGAATAGCACTGACACATACTGTGGTCTTCCACCAACCTTACAATAGTCTAGAATCACACTTCATCTGAACCCCCAGCCATGCAAGCTTAACTGCTATCATCCACTGGATGCTCTTTCTGAATTCCTAACCTTCCACTCGCTAGGATGGGTCAATCACAGCAGAATACCTCCATGCCTTCCTCATTGGTCGAACTCACCTACAATCCATCCCAGCAGCGCCCACTGCTCAGCCAGCTCCACTTTTCTCTCCAAGACTTCTCTCTCTGAGATCTTGTGTGGGGTCGTATCTCCACCAAAGGCTGGTAGCATTAGTTTACTGCAGTAGTTTCCATTCTTATGCGCTGAGAGGTCACAGTGTGCTACAAGCACATTAACCGGTTGTGGCCTTGCTGTGGTCCTCTTCCTGGGTCATCCTTTGTTCCAGAGGCAGATATCTCCAAAATGTCAATCCCAAATGCTGCCAGCCTGTCTCTGCATCAGGCTTCAGCCAGCTCCCTAGAGGAGCCCTCAGCTGCTCCACACAGTACACCAGCACCAACACCAATGGAGACAGGCCTGTGTCGCCCAGCCACCTTGTTCACCAGGAGGAACGAGACCCCTTCCAGGGATAACGAGATGTGCTACTACATTTTTCCTCTTGGGATGGGGGGAGGGGTGTAGAGGAGGGAGGGAGAATCCGTATTGAGGCCTTGCACCTACTCAGCCAGCAACTGACAATACGGATGCTCTATGCAGGCCTGGACCTCACAGAGGACAACTCTTTAGATGACAGAAAATGTGATGACTGCACCGTGCCAAGCCACGAGGGGGTAACCCAAGAGCTGCAAGAGGTCATAAGTCCCATGGATAATTTCTCATGTGTGGTCCACGTGAATAAAAGTAGTATCTTCAGTATCATGGCACCTGTGAAGTATTTAGATCGGCTCCCGAGCTATGCTTCAGCAACTTCTTACAAGTGTTTCTCCCAGGCAACTTGCCAACTGTGAAGGCATTGCCACTGTTGAAGGAACTCACTTTGGAGCTGTCGCTATGACGACACCGCCGTCTACTCGACCTTCACTCCCAGGAGCTGCCAGCTATGAACCCAATCCATTCATGGTACCCACGCCAATGAGATGAGGCCTCCGAAACTGTGGACAGCAATTGTACTTTATTATGTTTAACTTTGTTTTTCATCGGTAATATACTAGGTTTAAATTTTTGTGTGTCCCCGTAGGACTAACTTTTGCACTTCCCTTCTGGACTAATAGTGACACTATCAGTGTATGGAAACTGAATTTAGATACTTTCAATTTACTGTGACATTTCAGCCTTCGTCCTTCATATATCAATGTTGTCCTTCGAATAATCAAAACGTGACTTGTTTTCAGTTATTACATTCCAAAGTAGCTTCCGTCAAAGAAGATTGTTTGTGTGTTTTACGACAAAATTCAAATTCGTTTCATAGCTCGGTATAACGACACTCCAATAAATATTACCGCAGAAATTTGCCCGCTGTGCATGTGGATTGATGGGAAAAAATAATAATTAATGAGATTAAAATAATTGAAACGGTTGATTTCAGACTTAAAAATTTCAGTAGTAGTTATTGCAGGAGTTGAAGGAAGCTGTTAAGAAGCGGTCAGGATCCGTCACTAACAACATTCGTCGAAATTATTTGGGTTTCACTTTTCATTGCCCCGTTTCTTAAGTAACGACCGCCACTATCGGATTCAGTAAGCAAAATAACTCATAGTTATGTGGATGTATACTAACTGTTTAAGTAACTTGCGGAGAATTGTCATGAATTTGCTAACTTCTCTTTTTAATCGAAATAAAATTTTCAGACACTTCAGATAGTCTCCTGAGGCTACATGGCGTAAAGTCAGTGGAAGGATTTTTTTTCACTTTCTGCTATCTCGTATTATTGGTTGATCTGGAAATCAGTTGTGGCATATCTTCCAGAAAGTAATAAAATTGGTCTTCAGGCATTCGTAGTTTAAAGGTCCAGTTATATAAGTTGTTTTGTACATACAAAAATACTAATTTCTAACATAAAGCTAGGAAAATCACTGAAATAATTATTTAGTCCGCCATTGATTTTTATTCGTTCTGAACTGAAGTATTTGTCTTCTATTTGGTCCTGAGTTCTTGGAGTAATAATGGATTTCTTTCTAATTCTGGTAGTACTGCTGGGGTTAATATCAACCCATAATCAGAGTGGAAATATATATCTCCCTTGTTTCTGACTCTATTATTATCGAAACATATGAGTTTTTCTTTTGAGACAGTGTATCGAAAGATGTTTTTTCTTTCAGTTTATGTTTACAGCACATTTAAATTTCTTCATGATTTTTGCACTGAGTACCACTGGGGTCAATATGGTCCAAACTAAATTTCTTTTTGTTTATTGAATGTAATTTATAAAAATTGGATGATCACTGTTACTTTGAACAACTGTATTGCGTTTTTATGTTACTTTATTAAAATACTGCCAATGCTTCCCACGTACTGGCCCCAGTGGACTCAGTGAAACAAAAAAATTTTGTTACGAGTGTTCAGATACTTGGTACATTACCATTAAGCCCCCGAGTCTTTAAAGAATTGAACTCGAATATACAAAAAGCCTTCTGATTACGATGGAAGTGAGTTAACGTGCTAAAAATTTGCTGGTAAGCATTTAAACAAGAAAAAATTATAAAATGTTTCAACTTATGTTTAAATTTTGTTGGAAGCAGCGACGTGCTCTCATTCAGAAATACTGCATGGTAACAGCCGGGGTAATTTACGCGTAGTATGGTACGTTGCCTTAAAAGTTACACAGATTATAACTGTAATACGTGTCTCACAGTGTGAAACTTTTGACGTAAAATTATAACTTTTAATGAGTGTACAGGGTGAGTCATTAACTATTGCCACCAAGAATAACTCCGAAAGTATGATAGGAGCTGAAAAGTTTGGGGAACAAATGTAGCGTGGGATAAGGGGGGCGATAATATGACGTTGGTTTTTTCTTGCTAGGTGGGGATGCGTCAGAGATATTAAGGTCAAATTTGTTTTTTTAAATGGGATGCTATAGTTTGGTACTTATTTTCTGATAGCGGCTATCGAGACGAATCCAATGATAACTAGCAGCAAGGCCTTTGAAGGTCAACGAAGGTCACAAAGGTGACATGAACGTTCATTTACAGAAAGTGTTCGAGGTGATGACCATTGGTATTAATGCAATGCTGCAATCTTCTTATCATGGAGTGAGTGGTATTCCTTACCACATCGGCACTTATTGAAACACATGGTCTTACAGTTCTCTCTCGCATTTCTTCAGGTGTAGTTGGAACGTCTTTAAACAATATATTTTACGAATCCGCACAAGAAAAAATCCAGAGCCGTAAAGTCTGGCGAACGAGCCGGCCAGGACACATCCCCTCAGTATCCAATTCAACAGTTTGGGAACTGTCTGTGCAACTCATTTCTAGCCACCAGCGAAAAATGTGCCGGACACCTATCGTGTTGGTACCACATTCTGTTCCTTGTTCCTACAGGTATTTCTTCCAATAACAGACCTAATGTTTCTTGCAGGAATGTGGTGTACATCCTACCATTAAGATTTCCTTCGCTGAAATAGGGATCCATAATTATGTCCTCCAGAATCTCACACCATATATTCACCGACTACGGTTTTTGGTGTGCAACTTGCCGCAGCCAAAATGGATTTTCATTTGCCCAGTAATGCATGTTATGCAAATTAACATAGCCATGTTTCGTTAATGCAGCCTCGTCAGTAAATAAAATCAAATTAATAAGTGGTTTCGCAGGTAACTTGAAAATTGCTAGCTGCAACGTAAAGGCTTTGTTTCATCAAAATCGGACACGAAAAAATAGATACCGTGATCTAAAGTTTTATCTAAAATCGTCTGTTCATTTTAGCAGTAGATTTTTATCTTAATTGAAGGGGGAGGGAGAAAAAGGAAAGGATTAGGATCCATAGCGTTGGGACTTTATACGGAGTCAGCGGCATCAAGCGAAAATATGTCGGAACGGGATCGGAACCCAGGATCTCATGTCACGTACAGAGGACGCTAACCACTGGGCCACCGGGACACAGTGTTTATCTCAAATGCGCGGACTATCTCCCCACGCTCCCTCGCCATCTCTCACTCCCATCTAGCGCCACCTTTTCGCAGTCCTCGTCCATGTCTTCCATGCTCGCTAATTCTAGATTTGCGCTAGAAATCAAACGTAAATGTGTATCTGCACTAAAGGTAGCGAATTGATTGACCATCGACGCGAATCAGTTATATGAATGTATGAATGCATGATGTCCGTTCCTTCGCACATATCTGAAAGAATAAAATACCACACAGTCATCCAGTTAGCACCAGATATTTCATTATTAAGGTGTAGTGCACCACTGTCTTAAAAAAAAAAAAGGGAAAAGAAAGTAAGAAAGAAAACTTAGTGAAATATCTATTTTCGGAAGATTAGAGCGGTCACTGAATTAACGCCGCATTCTTTGCCAGGAAAAACGAATTTATTAAGTTTGCTTTGTGATTTTGGTGGCTACTCATTACATTCGCTCTCGTTTTGTTTACAGTTAAAATGTTTATAAACGGCAGATAATTTCTGAATACATGAGAATGGCTAATGGACTGAGGATTATGGTGCCTCAAGAACATAATGTTGCCGACATGGACGTTGGTGTCAGCTGCTTTTCGTCTGGCCATCTCTACGTGACACTCTCCGGTGTTAGTGAAGCAAACATGCTCTTCGTTGAAGTCCCCAACGGTACTGCTTCAGACATTACACAAGGAAGTTTTATAAGTCAAAAAATAAATTCCACGCTTACGAAGCTATGGGCACAACTCTTAAATAAATATTCAGGCAACGCTAGGTTTTACCGAGCGAGGTGACTCAGTGGGTAGCACACTGCTCTCGCATTCGGGAGGACGACAGTTCAACACAGCGTCCGGCCGTCCTGATTCAGGTTTTCCGTGATTTCCCTAAATCGCTTCATGTTAATGCCGGGATGGTTTCTTTGAAAGGGCACGGCCAGTTTCCGTCTCCATCCTTCTCTAATAAGATGGAAGAGATGGCCTCGCTGTTTGCTCCCCTCCCCACGAATCAAACAACCAACCAACCAACGAACGCTGCCCTTCTCAGACAGTAGCAAAGAATTGCTGGTGGTGAGGTTTGAACTGGCAATCCGCACTAACGCTGACCGCTATATTACACTTGCGGGAATATTATTCCAACAAGATATATTTTATTTCTTTCTCATCACTTAATCGTTTCATATACAAAGTGAACTGAATGAAAATGCTCCAATTTACTTACCAGTACTTTACTGCAGTGTGCAGCTATTTTGTATTCATTGCTGCGTGAAACTCAGACATTTCGTTACTCTTTGTTTTGTCATTTAGTATCCCTTGGTGGCTGTCCGCTCCCGGATAGGTGGAACGTTATTGAAAGCAGGGAGATGCCCACTTATGATTTTTATACTGGTAATTTAATTTTCCAAGAGGAGGTTTTTAGCCCCCTTATAAAGTTTAAGCGCTCGGGATTCAGTCCTCAATGTTTTTGAAACGGAAACATTAAGTTCTAAAAATCATCTAGTTACCTATTACTGAATTCCATGTCAACTGAATTATGTGGTCCTGTTACCCTTTCTAGATTTCGCTTCCAAATCCTGCAACATCTGTTTTTCAGTGTCCCTCACCTGATTAATTCTGTGCGTCGATATACCAGCAAATACACTACTTACCACTATGCTTCCTTCTATGAGACGTTCGTTGATGTTTAGATTTCGGCGATCACGTGAGCCACGCTTTCGTAGGTACTCAGGACTGCGTCAACTAACCGCGACCCACGACTGGTTTGGTCACGCCCACAAATGCACGAAAGCGTTCACGCTTTCTTACCCACATTCTGAGTGAATGTAGCTTATGCTTTTGCTCGAGATAATACCGTAGACTCTTAGTAATATTTAAGAATCTAATTAAAGAAAAACTGGAAGAACGTGATTATAATAAAGGACATCACAAGGTGTGTGAGATACAAGTGACGCATGAAGTAGAAATGACTCACAGCCACAGTTGAATACTGGTTCTCCATCTATAGCCTACAGATTCCTACGAATCAGCACCCCCATCCTTCCAATAATTCTCTTCGTAGTTCGCTGACCATCTCTGTTATACACTAAGACCTTTTACGATGCTAATGGTGAGTACCTTAATTCCTTCTCGCTGATCAAGGTTACGTAGTCTCGAAGTACTCAGTGCACTATTCGCCTCTGTTTTATTTTAACCACTCGGTATTTGTGGCTCAACACTGCAATGGCGTTTCTATTCCTCTACAACAAAATTAAGAGACTTGATGATGTACAATCTGTTGGAGTTCACATATCACTTCTTGGTTTCCAATGGTGTATTGAAATGGCCAATGATAGTAAACTCACCTTGTGTACGTTCTGTGCTATCTAATATGTCGGTAAACAGCTGCGGCAGATTTCTTGTTGCGTGCTCTTGAGTCCGTTGAAAGTGGCCGTGTTTATTTGCAGGTTCGTTCGTCAATTCCACCAGTGTCTTTCCAACTCCACGTTGACTTAGTGTAGCTGAAACTTCCTACAGTAATTACAATGAATACGAAGAGTAGTATTTACATTCGAGTCTCTCCTAATTATTTATCTGAGTTGAGCACTCATTTATTTCTTCCTTGAATACACCTTTTACTCTACCTATCTAGTTGTAATATGTAATATTCACAATTACAAGTTCCCTTCGCCCTTACCCCAGTAATAACAAAATCGGAGTCATTGACATTACATTCAACAACAGAAATAATAGCAAACAGAGATATTGTAAGATAATGTTTACTATTCTTAGGCAAGCAGTAACGTCTTTGTCTCCTACACACGGCACAGTATCTGGCACAGTGATATTACAATAGTTATGACTTCCTCTGCCTGAAATTATCAAGAAAAAACAGCACCCTATGGTCCCCAAGATCATTGTCTTTTTCTGACGGCGTGCAAGGGTTTTCTACCACTTCGGAGAACATAGTCTCTATTCTTAACAGCATCATTTGGATCGTAGTGGCAGCTAGCTGGCTTTGAAGTTAAAGGTTGGCGGTATTTTCTCAATCTAAAAGTGCGACGGCTTGCTGAAAAGTAATGCCTCCGGATTTTTTATGTGAAAACCCTTATAACGTTTTAAATAAAACAGACATTAATCACAATCTTCATCTTTATTCTTCATGTCCTCTTATCTATAGGCACCCTAGTGACTAACACATTTCCCCCAACGAAAGACCAGTTTATTGATACCGTCACTGTAGAATATCTGACTTTTTGACGGCGCCACAACCTCATCTCAGCTTGCAAACGCATCATCACTACCAACGGGAAACCCTCAAAGGCGTTCTTTAAATTTTGGAAACAGATGAAAATCGGGTGGGGCCAAGTAGGGACTTTATGGAGGATGATCGACGATAGCGAGACGAAGGCATCGGATTGTTGCAGACGTCGCAGATATCTGTGTGGTCTGGTAGTATCATGCTGAAGGAGGGGGTGCTCCATGTGCTGACGAAGCCTCCGAATTCAAAACTTGTTTACAGCTGTTTCTCATGAACGACATAGTTATATTACACGCCGCCATGTTACATGCTACAATTCGGAGCCCTCTAGCGGTAGAGGGTTGACAATATGGAGAATAAAGAGGTAGAAAGTTAAGAACGTTCGTTTTATTCAAAAACCTTGAAGAGTCTCGAGATAATATATTCGGAAGTATTACTCTGCAGCACACACTCACAGCAGAACGCATACCGTATGACATGAGGTGAAACATTTTGCCCGAAGCTGTCTGAAACCACACTGTCTTTGAGGCACATATCTTTTTACATAGAGCCGGCCGGTGTGGTAGAGAGGTTCTAGGCGCTTCAGTCTGGAACCGCGCGACCGCTACGGTAGCAGGTTCGAATCCTGCCTCCGGCATGGATGTGTGTGATATCCTTACGTTAGTTAGGTTTAAGTAGTTCAATGTGCTGACGGACTTATGACTTCAGATGTTGAGTCCCATAGCGCTGAGAACCATTTGAACCTTTTTTTTTCACGCAGAAAGTCTGACCTTTCATTGTCAATAACTTCATTGTCAAACCATAATGTTCGGGTATTTTTTCTTCATTTAATTACTATATATAGACATTGCTGTTTGTTTTATTTCGTGGTTTGTGTATGCAACAAATGACAGCGTAAATGGGTTTCCACTGTAACAGCTGCAGGCACATTCTTCTCAACTTTCAAAATCTTGGCGCTCGAGAATAAACAGTCGGTAGTGTTTTGGTGAGCGGCTTCTGGGGTTTATACTTTTGCCTTCAGTATCGATAAAGTATTATTAATTTTAATTATTCGTGATCAACCGAAATTGAGTGACAAGTTTTCTGCATTTTTTCCTATTACATTTGTGCAATGGATCAAATAAAGAATGTACTGTTTTCCCAAAAATCTAATTGTTTATGGATCGTAACACTGTGTCAGCCTTTAAAATAAGTACTACAGCCTTTCACGATAAGTTCTAAAGTAGGCTACTACACAAAGCTAAATATTGGCTTATGAGAGAACGCTGTCAGAAATCTAAATCAGACATCACGTTTGCCCTCTGAAATTTAAAGTTTCTGTGTGCCACAACGATAGCTACAATCCCACCCGTTATCAAGAATCGGTCGACGATGTCTTAGCAGTGCAATCTATAGTCATCGTCCTTGCACGTTTCATCTTGCAGTGTTTTAAAGAGGATTTTGTATAGTCTGAATCAATGAGAAACCGCCATATCTCAACATCGTTAACGATACTTTCATCAGTTTCAGGACGTACCGAATTTTAGGTTTTAATTTATTTTTGTACCGAGAGCATTGATAAGAACAGAATACTGTCGTAAGATACTACTTGAGGCCGAATAAACACAAACCGATAGTAAACAGAAACATGTAAGGTGTGGTACAACGCCACTAAGTAAATTTTAAGGCAGTTTGCATGAATATAAGAGTAATATGACCTTGACTAAGTGTATCCTTACTGTAGATATAGCGAAGTGTAAATTTGCACATATTAGGAAAATCAAAAATTAAGTAGCCTTTGCCTATATCATGTTGAATCAATCAAATGGTTCAAATGGCTCTGAGCACTATCGACTTACCTTCTGAAGTCATCAGTCCCCTAGAACTTAGAACTACTTAAACCTAATTAACCTAAGGACATCACACACACCCACGCCAGAGGCAGAATTCGAACTGCAACCGTAGCGGTCGCGCGATTCCAGACTGTAGCGCCTAGAACCGCTCAGCCACACCAGCCGGCCTTTACTCAATCATGTCATGCAAGAGGAACTACGACACGAAACATAGATGAAGATTCTTTATAAATATATCAGTTGGAGGCTTCGCTTTATTTGTATTGGTTGATCATAGTATTATTGCATCTGTGAGTGAGAGCGCTTCAGTTGGTTTATCGTGAGATTTTATCATGACATTTCAGGAGGGCATGCTGAAATTCTTGACGATATAAGTACGACGGTCTTGAAATCTGCCACAGTGGGATGGATTTTCTTCAGTTACCACTGGCTGTATTTGTTTACTGTAACGTCACTGCGTGTTTCTGATAACGAAGACGTGAAGCCAAGTGCAGTAATGTCGTGGTCGGGTTATAGAACAAACGAAAAATTCAGCTTAAGAGCAAAAGCGATTTTTTATATAGCGGCAGTAAAATCAGAGTGTAGGATTTTTTGAAGGCGTGGAATCTATATTTAAATGGGTTAGCAGACGAATAGAACACTCGAAATAGTACAGATCTGTGGGTCGTATGTATCAGACAAGTGCTAAAATTATGAACTGTCGAGTATATGAAGCACTACACTATTCCGGAAAAAAATCTTATTAGGGTTGAAGAAACAATTTCCAGGAAGAAAACTACAATATGAGCCGCATTCCCACATATATAGCTTTCTTAGGTTTTATTGAGATAGGCTATTAGACTAATAGTAATATACATACAGACATGCAATTATTCTCTCCTCACCCCATCCTGAATAAGAGGAATACTTTGGACACATAGCATCGTTGGAAGTACCACTTTCAACCCAGATTACAGTGAGTTATACAATTCTCCTCATATGAAAGACACATTTCGAACTTAATATTGAGGAAGTTCTTTCAGTTGGCTCTGTTAATCAATTCAGGTGCAAAGTTCCTGTCAGTCGACCTGTGACTGTGGTGGAAGCTATATCATCAAAAAGTGTTCACACTACGCCGAACGCTCAGCGCATATTAATCGAATTAGGATGCCTCATTTGCTTCCCCAAAGACAGATTTCGTATTGTCATGGGGATGCCAAAAAAAAGCTCTGATTTCCTGTGTGTTATTGTCTTTAGCCCAGTAATTATTCCCGAGTGGATAGTTATGCTGATGATGATGAGGTCCCATACTCCGACGAGCGTAGGGAACGATGCGGGAGACCTGCACCGCCGACTAGACAAGGTCGTGGCGGACGTGGTTTGCCAGTGTCTTCCTCCGACCATAATTGGGATGAATCATGATGATGAAGACAACACAACAAGGCCCAGTCATCTCGAGGCTGGAAAAATCCCTGACCCCGCCGGGAATCGAACCCGATACCCCGTGCGGAGGAAGCCAGAACACTGCCGCGAGACCACGAGCTGCGGACATAGTTATGCTACTCGTAGGAAAAACATACAGACTTCGAGATGTATTCTCCAGTTAAACGCTGAATATTCACATATGGAACAAGAAGCTCTAGATGAATAATGGAAAGATATCAGTCGCTTGCACGTCCTGGAAAATACGGCATATTAACACGTACTTACCGAATTTAAACAGTAAATTATTGGGTTTCTTTTGTACACAGAAGTAGGGGTAGACTTCAAGCCTGAAGTGATACAGGTGGTAAGGAATATTGTTCACGTAGATCACTGGTGTCCTGATGCCTTCGATTACCAACACAGATTCCGTGTAGGCCCAATCAGTGTACCCCATTACCGGCCTCCATCTGTGGCGCGTTGCATGTTTGGTGGTGCAGCCACTCGCCTGCATGAGGGCGTGTAAGGACTCAGCCATCGACTTGGTGTAACAATAAATGCAATTCATTCGACAAGTGTCATGTTTCTATTGACCCACGGTGATAACTCACTGATGCTGTGCCCACCGCAATCACAGTTGACGATGTCGTTGGGTAAACACAAAAACACGTTAAGGTCGTGTGATGTGGAGCTCCATGTTCAACATTGGCTTTCAAACGGTGTCCTCTGTAATACCTGTGCACGCACCAGTATTGTACTTTGTCGACAGATATGCCATAGATCGCTGCCTATCCTAGATTACATACTGGGGCATCCTTCAACCTCTACGTTTTGTGATGAGACGTGGCCGTCAAATACCGTACGGCCCATTTGCTATTTGACCATGCGTCTAACCACTTTCCATAGGTACTCACGACATTAGTACCCCAACAGGTGACCAGTGCCGTTTCAGAGATTTTCGTCTCCAGTCGCAGTGCCACAAGAAAACGTTCTTTGTCAAAACCGCTTACATCAGTGGATTTCCGTATTTGCGGGTCGTATCTTCGCTGTAATGACTGCCTATTCGTCTCTCTTCCGCTGACATTCTTTCCTTAGTGTGCCACGTGCGCGCAGCACCAACAGGAGGCCATCAGCTACATGGTGGGCAGTCGCCATAATGTTTTGGCTCATCTGCGAAAGGCACTGGGGAAGGCGTGCACACGTGACGAAAATGAAGCTGTCGGCGTACCTCACAGAAGCATTGTGTGGCACGAGCAAGGAAACCATCTGAATAAATATTCTGGAAGTGAGAAGTGCTCGTAAGATTTCGTAAATGGCTACTCAGAACACAAGTTCCAAATCCACCAGGAGCTCCTCACCCTATTTAGTTGCAAAAGAATCACTAGGCTATTACGTGCCAGGCACCCAGCAGCTGACACTAATATAGACTAAGGTGACAAACGACATGGGATCGCGATAAGTACGTAAAAAGACGACGATAATAAGGTGTACAAAAGGTGTAAAACGGCAGTGCTTTGGCGGAGTAGTTATGTGTACTCGGGGTTCGTGTTAAAAGGTTTTCGTCGTGATTATGGTCGCATTAAATTACATACATTTATCGTTTTCCATGGGTCCCTTGGAGAGGAGTCTTGGATGTGGAAAGAGACAGTTTTTTTCTTTTTTTTGTACTCAGATACATGTTATATTGTATAATTCTAATTCTAATGCAGACAGAGTTATGAGCTGTAATCCTCGTAAAGATATTCATCGATGGAGTAGGAGTTGACCAACAAGAATTTCTTTAATTCACTCGGAAACCGATCTTTATCACTTGCAAACTTTTGATATTCTCTGGAAAGTTACTGGAAATCTGAGTACCCATGTATTTGACTCCTTTTTGTACTAATGTTAAGCTTTTACAGTCCTTATACAGATTGTTTTTGGTTCATGTATTATAATCATGTTTTGCACTATTTCTCGTAAAAAAAGAATGTTGGAAATGACAAAGGACATCAGTGAGTATACGTAGTGAGAAGTATAGAATACCAAGTTTCTTAAAGAGGTCTCTGCATGATGATCTAGGACTGACACCAGGTATAATTCTAATGGTCGTTTCTGAATTTTGAAAATGTTCTCTTTGTGACAGGAGTTTCCACAAGATGATTCCATAACTCATTAGTGAATGGAAGTAGACCGAATAAACTAACTTCTTCAATTTTAAATCGCCTATTTCTGCTCTCATGCGTACTGTAAATATAGCTGCACTCAGGCGTTACATTAAATCTAGAGTGTAAGTTTTCCAATTTAGGTTGTGATCAATTTGTAGCCCTAAAAATTTGACACTGTCCACGGCTTTAATTTCATTGTTTGAATACATTATACGTATAGGGTCAGGTATTCTTTGTGAGGTACTAAACTGTACTTACTAGGTCTTGTTAAAATTCAGTAAAAATCAATTTGCTGTGAACCACGCATTGATACGTAAAAATAATTCATTAGCTGATTGCTCAGTGAGATCATGGTACTGTTTTTTATACCAATACTTGTATCATCAGCAAATAAGACAAATTTGCATTTTGTGATACTGCATATGGAAGGTCATTAATACATAATAGGAACAACAAGGGACCTAAAATAAAGCCCTGGGGCACACCTTGTCTGACGGTTTCATATTTTGAATGACTATTGTTATGTGGCAAGCTCGATACATACACACATTGTTTTCTGTTAAATAGATAGGATGAGAAGCATAAGCTTGCTACTCCTGTTATCGCATAATATTTTAACTTTTGTATAAAGATATCATGCTTAACACAATCAAAAGCTTTAGCCAGGTCACAGAATATTCCAAGTGGTAATAACTTTTGATTTAATGATTCTAATATATCATCTGAAAAAGTGAATATATCTTGATCAGTCTGCAATCTTTTCCCAAATCCAAACTGACTGCTAATGAGAATATTTTTCTGTACTAAGTGTTTGTGATGTCTACTGTACATAACCTTTTTAAACACTTTTGAAAATATTACCAATAATGTAATGGGATGGAAGTTTTCCAGTGATGATTTGTCTCCTTTTCTGTGTAATGGCTTGACATTAGCATAATTAAGCTTGTCTGGAAAAATACCACTGTGGGGCGATTCATTACATAAGTAACTCAGTATGTCACAAAGTTCTGAGGAGCAACATTACGGGAATTAACACACTTTCAAGGTGGAATTGTAGTGGCAGCTATACACGTGGGACTCTCCACTTTGGAAATCGGTAGGGAATTCACTATTCCGAGATCCACATTGTCTGTAGTGTACCGAGGATACCAAATTTCAGGCATTACCTCTCATCACGGATAGCGCAATGGCCGACGGCCTTCACTTAACGACCGAGAGCGTTTGTGTAAATTTGTAACACTGAGTGAAAACCGCTCAATATCTTGATATTATTGTCGGTGATAAAGCTAAGGCGGGCTTCTTATATGCGTCATATCATTACCTGCTGTGCAATCTCGTGAGAACTAAGAGTGGAATATGGTGGGGCTATGATCGGCGGTCAGCAGTATCTTCATACCGGTCCCTAGTAAGGACAGACTTTGATTTCGGACATCTATGTTACGGATCAGCCTCAGAAAGTACGCACCAAAGACTGGACATTATGCACGCCAAAGTTTTGCGTATAGTTACTGGGGCGTTCCTTGCAAACCCAACGAACGCGTTACTGGTTGAAGCGAATAAACCACCAGGGAAGCTGCGACGAAAATTCCTACTGCGACTGTCTTTTGGTGAATATGAGTCCCTTGATAAAAAGGAATCCGAGAATTAATATTATATTTTTTATGTGGAAGCTATTGGGCAAATAAGCAGCTTCCCCCCGTCGCGGCTGAACATATGGAGACGCAGTCATTAAGGCACCAGATACGAAAAATTCCTCTTCCACCGCCATCAGAAACGTAGACTCTGCTGATTTATGTCTGGAACAGTTAAACGTGTCAAAACCAGTCTCAACTAACGCGACGGCAATGTAATTTCTGTCTCATTACCGCGATGCGTCTACGGAGTTTACAGATAGGCCCAAGTCAAGTGAAGGCGCTGGTAGTTCTTATTGGGTGTCCCGTAGAAGACAATAAGGCCTTTACAAGCTGTATCGACACTCCATGACAGCAGAACTGATTGACATATTGGAAGCCCTAGTGTTCGTACAGAGCTTCACACAACAGTCTCACAATAGTCATCATCTATGATAGTACATTAGCACTAGAACTCATTAGAAGCCAATAAAATAGTTTTACCAACCCACAGACGGAGCAATTGTCGACATAGAGTTTTGGGTGTAGTGGAATTATCGAACATTGTGTGGTGTGGATGAAAAGCTACTGAGGGACACTTGGGAGTGAGCAAGTATAAGGTGTTTCAAAAACGACCGGTATATTCGAAACAGAAATAAAAACTAAAAGAGCAGCGATTAAATAGACCGTTTGTTGCAATATGCTTGGGACAACAGTACATTTTCAGGCGAACAAACTTTCGAAATTACAGTAGTTACAATTTTCAACGACAGATGAAAGATATAGAAGACAACGCAGTCTGTGGGTACGCAATTCTGTACGTCGTCTTTCTGTTGTAAGCGTGTGCTATTCACAACGTGCAAGTGTGCTGTAGACAACATGGTTTATTCCTTAGAACAGAGGATTTTTCTGGTGTTGGAATTCCACCGCCTAGAACACAGTGTTGTTGCAACAAGACGAAGTTTTCAACGGAGGTTTAATGTAACCAAAGGACCGAAAAGCGATAAATAAAGAATCTGTTTGAAAAATTTCAACGGACTGGGAACGTGACGGATGAACGTGCTGGAAAGGTAGGGCGACCGCGTACAGCAACCACAGAGGGCAACGCGCAGCTAGTGCACCAGGTGTTCCAACAGCGGCCTCGGGTTTCCGTTCGCCGTGTTGGAGCTGCGGTCCAAATAAAGCCAACGTCCACGTGTCGTCTCATGCGCCAGAGTTTACACCTCTATCCATACAAAATTCAAATGCGGCAACCCCTCAGCGCCGCTACCATTGCTGCACGAGAGACATTCGCTAACGATATAGTGCACAGGATTGATGACGGCGATATGCATGTGGGCGGCATTTGGTTTACTGACGAAGCTTATTTTTACCTGGACGGCTTCGTCAATAAACAGAACTGGCGCATATGGGGAACCGAAAAGCCCCATGTTGCAGTCCCATCGTCCCTGCATCCTCAAAAAGTACTGGTCTGGGCCGCCATTTCTTCCAAAGGAATCATTGGCCCATTTTTCAGATCCGAAACGATTACTGCATCACGCTATCTGGAAATTCTTCGTGAATTTGTGGCGGTATAAATTGCCTTAGACGACACTGCGAACACCTCGTGGCTTATGCAAGATGGTGCCCGGCCACATCGCACGACCGACGTCTTTAATTTCCTGAATGAATATTTCGATGATCGTGTGATTGCTTTGGGCTATCCGAAACATACAGGAGGCGGCGTGGATTGGCCTCCCTATTCGCCAGACATGAACCCTTGTGAGCTCTTTCTGTGGGGACACTTGAAAGACCAGGTGTACCGCCAGAATCCAGAAACAATTGAACAGCTGAAGCAGTACATCTCATCTGCATGTGAAGCCATTCCGCCAGACACGTTGTCCAAGGTTTCGGGTAATTTCATTCAGAGACTACGCCATGTTATTGCTACGCATGGTGGATATGTGGAAAATATCGTACTATAGAATTTCCCAGACCGCAGCGCCATCTGTTGTTGACAATTGTAGCTACTGTAAATTCGAAAGTTTGTCTGCCTGAAAATGTACTGTTGTCCCAAGCATATTGCAACAAACGGTGTATTTCTATCGCTGCTCGTTTAGTTTGTATTGCCGTTTCAAATATACCGCTCATTTTTGAAACACCCTGTAGATGCCTTAGCGAAGCTGCCATTTCTGCATGGAGCTATTAAATATGATTAACTCCCTCGCAGAGATATGGCGCCCATGCTCAAAAGCGGTTGTCCTCGGACTAGCATCGTGGACATCCAAAATCAAAGCCACTCACTGCATAGTAGTACATCCCACGATTCCAAAAGAACCCAGATATAATAAGAAACAAGCATCAAGGGGCTTCAAGACAATTGTAGAGGGACTGAAATTTAATCAATCTAAACTCAACAAACGCTTCTATGGGCTCAACCTGAGCAACACTCCTCCAAGTTCATAAATTATAGAGTGCAGCAAACAGTCGTTCATTTTTCTTAGATTTTACTGCGCAAATCCAGATTTCGGCTAGTGGCTAGTCGTTCTCATTGCTCTATTTTCTATTCTCGATGCATGTAAGTCCCTGTCAAAGAAATGTGACTGACGCCTGAACAACAAGGACTTACATGCATCGAGAATAGAAAATAGTGCATTGAGAATCGCTAGCCACTAGCCGAAATATGTATTTGCGTAGTAAAATCTAAGAAAAAGGACAACTGATTGCTGCACTCTATAATTTATAAGCCACGTAAGAGTCGCTGAGTGCACCCACTTTCCAAATGGAAGGTAACCTGACTCCTCTAAGCTTTTCCGGAGGGGAAGAGTATTCAACCATGTCTTTGTTCAGTGTCCTCGGAACACTTATCACATAAACGTCCTTGCAAGAATCTCTTACGATTCTTGCTCACCATTTACCAAGAAACCTCCAAATCTGTTAGCATCCAAATATGTAGTAACATATAAGCTACTGTACGTATTTGTCAACAGTGCCAATATCAAAATATAGCTCCCTGGGCTGTTCATGTAGCACTCTTGGTAATTGGAATGCCAGGGGAAGACCAAGGCACAGTTAACTTGACGTATTCCCACGTGCTCCTCGGCAGATTATAGAACGATTAGTCTCTAAACATGGTACTTATTGACCTGGACAGATGTTCAGTTTTGTCCGTAAACAACTCACACAGGACATATAAAGCACATTTTGTTAATACTTCAGATATATAGCCATTCATGGGGACTGAATTGGGAATATCCCAAATGTGTACGAACAATTCCACTTTTCCTTCTGTGTTAGCAGTAGGACTTTTATAGTACACTGACTCTGTGTATCCTGTGCTCTATTTTCGTCTTGTTTATTCGTTTTAGTATACGCAGATTGTAAAACTTGTTTTGTGTCAAATCAGTCATTTGTTAATCCTATTTTACATCTTACTGGGTACTACTTAAGATAATGCCATCGTGAGTTGTGAAAAACAATTGTAATATAACATTTCCTGTGTTTAGATGGTTTCGGGAGCCAGAGAATAAAGAAAAATAAATGTTCTCGATAGCGCGAGTATATTTGCTCCGAGTGTGTATATACCAAATACCATCTATGTTGTGGTTCGAAGAGAAATGGAGGCATGTAAAAGAGTGAATGAAAGAACTGTGTCGAGGCGACCAGGAATAAATAAACTCGTTCGAGAAATTTATTTTTCTACCTTCATTATTGTTTCACTTCATTAATTAACCCTGATATTCCCACTAAATTAAATACGGAAAAAATACATTACAAAAACACCAGAGCTTGTTCGGAAATCCACCACAAGTTGTCGGCACCCCAGGCAAATGCCTTGGTCGCTATGCCAGCGGTCTTTCGTTCACCAATGTCTACCTTAAGGGTACATAAGAGGCAGTAGTAATAGCTTCTCTCCTAAATTTCAGGAAAATATGTTTACAGCCCCCATATATGATCACGAAAACTCGCGTTTTCAATTATCTATCGATCCCGTCAATTTTGAGTCGACTTCGAGCACTGAACTTCAGTGTCTCTCGCGGTAGCTGAGTGGATTCAGAGAGCCGGTTGGCCTCTGTAATAAAAAACTGAGTGGAAGGATCAACCACCGAACTTGAATAGGATGTCTTGCGACATCCGCAACGACCAAACACAACGATCAGTAACGAACCAAAAAGAAAAAAAAAAAGTGGTCAGCGTGACAGAAGGTCATTCCTAAGGGCCCGCGTTCGATTCCCGGCTGGGTTGGAGATTTTCTCCTCTCAGGGACTGGGTATTCTGTTGTCCTAATCATCATCATTTCATCCCCATCGACGCGCAAGGCACCGAAGTGGTGTCATATTGCCAAATAGAAAGACTTTTACCCGTCTAACAGTCTACCCGAAAGGAGACCCTAGTTACACGACATTTATTTACTGAACTTTAGTAGTGGTTTCCGCAAAAACTGGAAGGTCTTACCTTAAAGCCTTTCTTTCATCTTAGGTTGCATATGAACGACCTCCCAAATATGGTCTCAAAAACAACATCTCAAAAGCTCTTACAGTCACCTTCAAGTAGCACAATCTCCCCGCCGACTGTTTCTTTGCAGGCTGTAAGTGGCTGCTACAGTGCACGTTGTTCATAAAAGTACCTCAGTGCACGGATAGATGTCTCTGCAATAGCATCAGCGAATCAAAGCGAAACGCACTCGCCCTTAAAAAAATTAATAAATTGATGTATCAGGCAGAAACGACTTGTACTCAGACGGTTAAATAAACCTGCAGTTTGTAGAGGTAGCAAAGCTATTCACTGGAGGAGAGAACAGATGAGGTGTCACTGACAGAAAAGAATAACAATATTGGGGCTAGGTGTGTGCCCCGTGGCATTAGGTAGATAACATGCGTCCGGGTCGTCGTCTCATACCTACAGTCTACAAGCTGCTGCCTTTTTCTGAGATAGCTTTGAAATTAAATTAGCTCACTTTGAAAAATTTATGTATCGTATTTTTCTCAACTGCATCTTATAGTTGATGGTACCAGGTGCATTGCTGACGTCTATTGATGTCAATGTTGCAACCTCACAGCTATCTATGGCGTATTTCGTGTCTTTAGTTACCTTAATTACTGCAGTGTTTCTGCTATAGCAGGTGTTCCCAAACTTTTCCTCTGATGGAACATTTTAAGAATCTTCGTACTCTGATGGAGCACATCGTTTGTTCTGAAGGTTAATAAACTTTTAAAAATGAGGCAACATTTCTTTATTCAGTGATTGCTTCAACTTTAAATCACAAGTTAAACACAGAAATCATTATAAAATTTAAAAAAGTAATTGGTTTCATGAAAATGTCGAAGAAATCTCCATGTTATTAACATCTTTTGCGCAGCAGTTATTCACTTCCATCAGAACACCACTGTTCTACGGTTTGGGAAGCCCTGAGCTATAGTATTGATGAAAATAGGATTTAAACGTTGTTATGGGAGTATAGGATAATGAAGTATTTCTTCATGACAAACTAGGGGACGTCTAGTCAAGGAATAATGGAGAGGACGAACATGGACGCAGAATTCGGGAAAGAAAACAGGCACACTGCACGTTTTACTTTACTGCGCTGTCTTCAGAAAGAGCCCATTGATTTTGCTGTCGTGGCTAGCTGACGGCTGTTTGGTGACACGTGTCTTTGACATCAAAGACTGTCAACACAAGCGAAGAGGTTCTCGATGAATGCCCGTCTCCCACGGGTAGACAATGTACTATTTCGCGTACGTCAACTGTTTTGCCAGCCCTGTGGAAAAACGAGGATGCGGACCCCCCCTGTATGAGCCAATTTGCTGCGCTGCACGATTAATGATACGCCTTGGAAATATGACGTCACAGGCTCCACGTTAATTGCCCTCCTCCCTCGTGCTGCCATTTATCACGCATTCAGCCGAAGTCTCTTAGGGTCGCCCTAATTAAGCGGTATTTAGCGCTTCGTAGCGCCGGCGTAAATCTTCTCGCAAGGCGCCATTTGTTTGCGGTTGCCTTCGCGTCTGTTCTTCTGGCCGGCGCGGCGCGGCGTGGCGCGTGCGCTCTCAATTGTTTTCAATTTTCTTCGCGGACGGTAATTTATCTCGTGCACATACGATGTTTCACAAGAGAAGATACCGGAGAGTGCAGGAGGAGCTCACAAAGCGAGAAGCGGGCCAGGGTTAGGACAAAGGAAGTTGCAAGAACTCCTGTGCACTAGGGCTGTGAGAAACGGACCAGTTAAAAGCACTACCGGTGGTTTAGTTTAAACAACCGTTGTTTTTCGGCATTTGTTTGGTCTCGTTTATAACAGTTCTTCTTTCAATTTTGACTAATAATCGGGTAAAAAAATCGAAATATCAATTCGCCATAGCAGCAGTGCTAAATTTTTTGGGGTTTTAAATAAACGTTTTTCTGAAAACGAGTAATGTTTATTTCTAAAATTTCCATTTCTTTGAAATATTGCCTTGATACAGAAAATGGGAAAAGCGATAAGCGTTATTTTGATAACAACTCGGACATAAAAGAGCAAAAGCACGTACCATAAGAGTTGGTACAGCTTTGCTGAGACAACATGTAACTGTTACCATGTAGCATGACTTACTGCATGGTGCAAATGTACACCCCGGGCAAAACACTTCCCCCATCAGATGTATTACATGTCAGTTTCGCGCTGTCATCGTTGGATAATATTTGTATTTCACAATGGCACCGTCAATAGTCTGAAAATATTTTACGAAGTACGCTGCTAACGAAGTGCAATGCTCCATTTGCTTTAAAAGATTTAGAACGGGAGGATCCACAGCAAACTTGTGACACCATATAAGGATAAAACTTAAAATTTAACAATTCATTCATAAAACTTCCTGGCAGATTAAAACTGTGTGTCGGACCGAGACTCGAACTCGGGATACTCCGCTACAGAGTGAAAATCTCATTCTGGGTTTCATTCATAGTTTACAATAAAAATGGAAAGTAGCTGATCTATTGACTGTGCTACATAATATGCCTTTATCTGCTTGTGGCCCATGAATTAACACGAAAAGCAGAGTTCTTCAATCTCCCTTTCCATCCTTTACACTTACTGTTCGAACACCCAAATATCGGTATGAAGCGAGATTACAGCCGGCTGGTGCGGCCGAGCGGTTCTAGGCGCTTCAGTCTGGAACCGAGCGACCACTACAGTCGCAGGTTCGAATCCTGCCTCGGGCATCGATGTGTGTGAAGTCCTTAGGTTAGTTAGATTTAAGTAGTTCTAAGTTCTAGGGCACTGCTGACCTCAGCTGTTAAGTCCCATAGTGCTCAGAGCCATTTGAACCAGATTACATCATGATTTTAGATCAGAGTTCCAGAAAATTAGAATGAACAGAAGAGTACCGGTGGTTTTTTTGTGGTATTTTACCACTCATCACATTTGGAGCAGTGAATGGGGATCAGACTAAGTTTTCTACTATTTGCCTATTTAATTTTATATTTTCATTCTACGTATCTGGAAACTGAGGGAGACAAAAGTTTTCAATCTTTGTTCGATTAACGTTTACCACATGAAACAACAGGAATAAAAAACCGAAAATCGGTTAGTTCAGAAACCGGTTATTTCGAGCAGTTTTAACTGTCAGGTTAAATTGGCGTGGGAAAAAACGATATAACCGAAAACCGTTTGTTACTGCCACAACCGCCATCCCTACTGCGAACATCTGATGTGACCAGTCTACTATGCATATTTGGTGCAAAGCGTTCTATTCTCGGGATGCAAAGCTGCGACATAGCCTTCTATTTATCTTTCCTTCTTTTTCTTTTCTTCTTTTCCTTCTTCTCTAAGTATAGGGGTTTGACAAAAATATGATAAAGGAGCGAGAAAGGCATGATTTGTTCAGGCAAATGTAAATGCAGATGCTAACCCATCTTGCAGGTACCGCTGTTGTACCTGACGACTACCGACACCAGTGCAGTGTCCTCAATACGTTGGAAATGACATCGTTGTCAGAGCAGCGTTTTCCGCAGTTATGAATGCGTTATGTCGGAGCGAAGTGAATTCAAATGTGGGCAAACTGTTGGTGCTCGTATGGTGAATGCTTTCGTCATTAACGGAGCCAAAATTTTCGGTGTTTGAAGATCCACCATATCGAAACAGCACTGAGGAAATTGTGTGTTGAGTGACTGTGAGTGACGGTCATTGAATAGTATTTTGACCAAAAGTAAGAGGACGAAAGCTGCAAAAGTTACTGCAGAATGTCGCACTCACAAAACCTGGCAGCACCAAAGAAATACGAAAAGAGCTCCAGAAACAGGTAAACGGTGAGCGAGTTCAAATTCCAAAACTACTTGTTGTTGTTGTTGTGGTCTTCAGTCCTGAGACTAGTTTGATGCAGCTCTCCATGCTACTCTATCCTGCGCAAGCTTCTTCATCTCCCAGTACCTACTGCAACATACATCCTTCTCAATCTGCTTACTGTGTTTATCTTTTGGTCTCCCTCTACGATTTTTACCCTCCACGCTGCCCTCTAATACTAAATTGGTGATCCCTTGATGCCTCAGAGCATGTCCTACCAACCGATCCCTTCTTCTGGTCAAGTTGTGCCACAAACTTCTCTTCTCCCCAATCCTATTCAATACTTCCTCATTTCTTATGTGATCTAAACATTTAATCTTCAGCATTCTTCTGTAGCACCACATTTCGAAAGCTTCTATTCTCTTCTTTTCCTAACTATTTATCGTCCATGTTTCACATCCATACATGGCTACACTCCATACAAATACTTTCAGAAACGACTTCCTGACACATAAATCTATACTCGATGTTAACAAATTTCTCTTCTTCAGAAACACTTTCCTTGCCATCGTCAGTCTACATTTTATATCCTGTCTACTTCGACCATCATCAGTTATTTTGCTCCCCAAATAGCAAAGGTCCTTTACCACTTTAAGTGTCTCATTTCCTAATCTAATTCCCTCAGCATCACCCGATTTAATCCGACTCCATTCCATTACCCTCGTTTTGCTTTTGTTGATGTTCATCTTATATCCTCCTTTCAAGACATTGTCTATTCCGTTCAACTTCTCATCCAAGTCCTTTGCTGTCTCTGACAGAATAACAATGTCATCGGCGAATCTCAAATTTTTTATTTCTTCTCCATGGATTTTAATACCTACTCCGAATTTTTCTTTTGTTTTCTTTACTGCTTGCTCAATATACATATTGAATAACATCGGGGATAGGCTACAACCCTGCCTCACTTCCTTCCCAACCACTCCTTCCCTTTCATGTCCATCGACTCTTATGACTGCCATCTGGTTTCTGTACAAATTGTAAATAGCCTTACGCTCCCTGTATTTTACCCCTGACACCTTCCGAATTTGAAAGAGAGTATTCCAGTCAACATTGTCAAAAGCTTTCTCTAAGTCTACAAATGCTATAATATTAGCATTGCCTTTCCTTATTCTTTCTTCTAAGATACGTCGTAAGGTCAGTATTGCCTCACACGTTCCAGTATTTCTACGGAATCCAAACTGATCTTCCCTGAGGTCGGCTTATACTAGTTTTTCCATTCGTCTGTAAAGAATTCGTGTTAGTATTTTGCAACTGTGACTTATTAAACTGATAGTTCGGTAATTTTCACATCTGTCAACATCTGCTTTCTTTGGGATTGGAATTATTATATTCTTCTTGAAGTGTGAGAGTATTTCGGTTGTTTCATACATCTTGCTCACCAGATGGTAGAGTTATGCCTGGACTGGTTCCCCCAAAGCCGTCAGTAGTTCCAATGGAATGTGGTCTACTCAGGGGACCTTGTTTCGACTTAGGTCTTTCAGTGCTCTGTCAAACTCTTCACGCAGTATCGTATCTTCCATTTCATCTTCATCTACATCCTCTTCCATTTCCATAATATTGTCCTCAAGTATATCGCCCTCTTCTGTTCATACAAGTGGTTCTCTTATCTCCAAAGGTCTCTTTAATTTTCCTGTAGGCAGCATCTATCTTACCCCTCGTGAGATAAGCCTCTACATCCTTACGTTTGTCCTCTAGCCATCCCTGCTTAGCCATTTTGCACTTTCTGTCGATCTCATTTTTGAGACGTTTGTATTCCTTTGTGCCTGCTTCATTTCCTGCATTTTTATATTTTCTCCTTTCATCAGTTAAATTCAATATTTCTTCTATTACGCAAGGATTTCTACTAGCCCTCGTCTTTTTACCTACTTGATCCTCTGCTACCTTCACTACTTCATCCCTCAAAGCTACCCATTCTTCTTCTACTGTATTTCTTTCCCCCATTCCTGTCAATTGTTCTCTAATGCTCTCCCTGAAACTCTGTACAACCTCTGGTTCTTTCAGTTTAGCCAGGTCCCATCTCCTTAAATTCCAACCTTTTTGCAGTTTCTTCAGTTTTAATCTACCAATAGATTGTGGTCAGAGTCCACATCTGCCCTGGAAGTGTCTAACAATTTAAAACCTGGTTCCTAAGTCTCTGTCTTACCTTTATATAATCTATCTGATACCTTTCAGCATCTCCAGGGTTCTTCCATGTATACAACCTATTTCATGATTCTTAAACCAAGTGTTAGCTATGATTAAGTTGTGCTCTGTGCAAAATTCTACCAGGCGGCTTCCTCTTTCATTTCTTAGCCCCAATCCATATTCACCTACTATGTTTCCTTCTCTCCCTTTTCCTACTACCGAATTCCAGTCACCCATGGCTATTAAAATTTCGTCAGCCTTCACTATCTGAATAATTTCTTTTATTTCATCATACATTTCTTCAATTTCTTCGTCATCTGCAGAGCTAGGTGACATATAAACTTGTATTACTGTAGTAGGTGTGGGCGTCGTATCTATCTTGGCCACAATAATGCGTTCACTATGCTGTTTGTAGTAGCTTACCCGCATTCCTAATTTCCTATTCATTATTAAACCGACTCCTGCATTACCCCTATTTGATTTTGTGTTTATAACCCTGTAGTCACCTGACCAGAAGTCTTGTTCCTCCTGCCACCGAACTTCACTAATTCCCACTATATCTAACTTTAACCTATCCATTTCCCGTTTTAAATTTTCTAACATACCTGCCCGATTAAGTGATCTGACATTCCACGCTCCGATCCGTAGAACGCCAGTTTTCTTTCTCTTGATAACGACATCCTCTTGAGCAATTCCCGACCGGAGATCCGAATGGGGGACTATTTTACCTCCGGAATATTTTACCTAAGAGGACGCCATCATCATTTAATCATACAGTAAAGCTGCTTGCCCTCGGGAAAAATTACGGCCGTAGTTTCCCCTTGCTTTCAGCCGTTCGCAGTACCAGCACAGCAAGGCCGTTTTGGTTATTGTTACAAGGCCAGATCAGTCAATCATCCAGACTGTTGCCCTTGTAACTACTGAAGAGGCTGCTGCCCCTCTTCAGGAATCACACGTTTGTCTGGTCTCTCAACAGATACGCCTCCGTTGTGGTTGTACCTACGGTACGGCTATCTGTATCGCTGAGGCACGCAAGCCTCCCCACCAACGGCAAGGTCCATGGTTCATGGGAGGAGGCAAAACTACTTATCAGTGATGCAATTACCCGTGACAGGGAAACGCGGTGCAGAAGGCATAAAAAGTGGGTAAGGAGCAATGGAAGGAAGTCATTCGGTCGAGGCACTCATGTTTCACACTCTTTCCAGTTTCTGGCCGAGTTTACGTCCCAAAAAGGAGGAAGGCGGGTGTCCGGTGAGGAATTTGGCAGCCATACTATGAAATTACATGGGTATACTGTAAGGTCGCATTATTGCAAAGGATTATGTGACAATTGAGGCCCATCAGGTTGATCCCATGGTGCAATGTCTCTTCCACATTGGTGATGCTTTGTTCCAAGACAACACGGCCCCTGTTCATTTGTGATCTACTTTGGCGAGAAATATTCATGATCGCTGTCTTCCTCTATAGTCGTTACCTGAACTTGCCACTATTCTGCAGAAAAGACGGTGTGAGGTTCCCTTGAAAACTGTACAGAAATTGTATTCATCAATTCCGAGACGACTGGAGCCTGTTCTGAATGCGAACAGGTTTCCTACATCGTATTAGATATGGTAATGTGTCACTGGTGCTTCTATATTTTTGGCCAATTCTTGTTCACTAAAATATTTTTGATTTCTTAGTGGTGTTCATAGAGCCTAAACGTATCTCTTATACAACCGTACGAAGACTTTTAGTGGCTTCAGCGCATTTGAAAATGCGAAGTACGAGTACTGCCTGAAACCAGAAATGCGAATATTTTATATATATTTAAGCTTTGTGACGCAATATATTATTTTATAAATATCCGTCTTCATTTCCAGGGTTATAACTACAGAAGAAGACCTCTAGATTTATTCTTAAGTCTCTAAAACGCAATCGTCATTCTCCCTTATATCAGGATTCTTGAATGGTGTCACTGAAATATCTTTACCATGTTTCCTACTGCCTACTCGTTTCACATTCTACTCTTATCATTCCTTTAACTGCTTGCCGTACTGTACACTCATGTTCAGGAAAATACCTTGACCGACTAGTGATAGGATGTTCATATTCACAGGACACGTATATTATCATGTTCTGCACAAATGATTAGCACTTGAACCACGTAGGCCCGCTGGTTCAAGGTCAACATCGATGTCGCTGCGCAGCACCATCTACCGGTAACACGTGACTGTGGTTCTCATTGTCACAATAAATCGAAGGTGTTGCATCAGTTTGACTTGCGCAGATGTACAGGATGTGAGTCTTAAAGAGAGTGCATAATTGAAATAAGAGAATGTGATGAATCCATCCGGGAAATTGCTACTCTTGTGGGAGGATGTGTTCCGGCAGTGTGACGGGTGCGTGTGGAGAATGGTTCACGGAGGATTGTAGAACACAACGAGATGGGTCAGGTCGTACAACTCAGACCATCCCCGGAGAACATCGACACCTCTTGCGAATAGCACTGCAGGACAGATCTGCGTCCTCTTCGGCTTTGGCGCAACAGTGGAAGAGTGTAAGACATCGTACACTATCAGAGGTGATACTCCCGTTTATTACGGCATAACTTACATGCGCGCCGTCCACTTCTCCGCCTACCTTTGACGAATGGGGTGAAACATACTAAAGCGACGTCATTGAGGACAGAAACCGCATCTGATAGTGTTTTCGGAAGAATCCAGGTTGTTTCAAAATGATAGCCGCATTGTGGCTCGCCGCAGACAAGGGGAGAGGCATAACAGCGACTGCATTAGCACAAGAAATATAACTCCAATTCAAGGCCTTATGGTGTGGGGTGCTATTGGGCATAAACACAAATCACAGTTGGTACATGTGTAGGGCACTACCACCAGTGTGACACTATGACCAGTGTGACCTAAGTGAATGACATCCTGCGACCCGTAGCCCTACCCTTCCTTCACAATACCCTAGACGCCATTTATCGCAAGACAATGTACGACCGTATGTTGCTGCACGGACACGTGCGTTCTTGGCATCACAGGATGTCAGCCTATCGCCCTGGTCCGCCACATCACCAAACTTGTCGCCATTTGAAAGCGTGTGGAATATGGTGAAACGATTGGCCCAACACTGAAAACGTCGGTTAACAACCATCATCACGGTATGAAAGTGCATATAGGCTATTATTTACTTATCATACTATGTCAGTATTGCCATGACATGACATGATACGAAAATAATATATTAACTTTTGCATTCTCATGATGGTTATTAATGGAAGCCGTCAATGACAATAAGCGAAAACAGTTATCTAAAGTGTGTGTTTACTTTTCAACAAGCATTTGTCACATAATTATTATGACTGATGTCATAGTCATTAAAAGCACCCATCGGTCAAACTGTTTCCATTGTACAATGGCGAACTGCTTATGCCCGTGGAGCACTGATGCTGTAACAGACCAATATCCTTAACATCGGTTTACTGCAGAGTTTTTGAAAACATTCCAGTGTAATGAACTTCCTTGAGATAGAAACGTTTCTGTACACAAATCAGCAAGATTTTAGAAAGCATCGCTCTAGTGAAATTCAGTTTGCCCTTTTCCCACATGATATATTGTGAACTACGGATATAGGGCAACAGGCGGAGTCCATATCCTAGATTTCCGGAAAGCGTTTGGCACCGTGCCCTGCTGCAAACTGTTAACGAACGTAAAAGCATATGGAATAGGTTCCCAGAAATCTGAGTGGATTGATGGGACTCACTACGATGCCCTCGACGGCGAGTGTTCATTAGAGAGAAGGGAATGGTCAGGAGTGCCATAGTGAAGTGTGATAGCACCGTTACTATTCTCTACATACATAAATTTTCTTATGCGGCTGTTTGATTATGATACTGCGGTGTACGGGACGGTCTTTGAGTCACTGTCGAAGAATACAATATGACTTACTGTAGAAAAAATTTCTAGCTCTGAGTCTAGAACAATGAACGGTAATACACATAAATATCAAATATAGCATTCGTAGTGCGCTACTTGATACAGTCATGATGAATAAATGACTAGGCGTAGCGCCGCAAAAGGATATGAAATGGAACGACCGCGTCAGAGCTTTAATAGGGAAGACGGAGGCCGCCTTCAGTTAAAAAAAAAAAAACTGGTAGAGTGTTAAGAAAGTGAGATTCACCTGTAAAGGAGACCGCTTACAGAACACTAAAGCGATCCACTCTTGAGGGTCTTTGTGGTCCGCATGAATTCGGATTAAAGGACGACATCAAGCAATTCGGAAGCGACCTGCTGGTAGTTTCGATCAACAGGCAAGAATTAAGGAGATGCTTCAGAAGCTCAAATAGGAATCCTGTGGGAGGAAGGGGGGAGGGGGGAGGCCGTTATAACGGAATACCTGAGTGCGGTGATGCAGTGGTAAGAGTATCCGTTTCCTAGATAATGGTTGTCCAGATCCCAGTCCGGCCATTCAGATGGATCTTCTCCATAATTTCCTTAAATCTCTAAAGGTAAATGCCAAATGGTTCTTGAAAAACGGCAAGGCCAGTTCTTTCCAGGCTCAAACCTGGTGGCTGTAATGCATTCTAAGACAAAAACAGAGGCTCAACGAACTAATTATCCTAATGGGATGGATTTTGATCGATGTGATCCCCGTGTCAGACAAAAAAATGACTACAATTTCAGAAAAATTAGATGATTTTTCTAGACAAAGAACTTCACAAATTGATAAAGTCAATAACGCGTCGGTCCAATTCCGGCACTTATGCAAGCAGTTATTCGGCTTGACACTGACTGACAAAGTTGTTGGATGTCTGGTGCGTAAGATCGTCAGAATTCCGAAAACAGTGCAAAGTCTTGCCATGTCCGGTGGAGCATTATCTTGCTGAATATAAACCCAGAATGAAGGGAAACATAATGGGACTTAGAATACCGTCGACGTACGGCTGTGCTACAAGGGAGTAGCACAGGACAACCGCAGTGGCCCTGCTGTGATAAGAAATGGCACCCCACACCATCATTACTGGTTGTCTAGGCACAAAGCAGGCGACAGTGAAGTTGGTATACCACAGCTAATCAGTTCCGTATCGAAATGATCCCCGATAACCAGTGACTGCATATCTGGAGAAACCCCGAACAGAGGTGAGATACCAACCTGACCGTCGCTCGCCATATGGCCCGATAACCGTGAGTGGTGACCTGTGGTCCCATTTCTTTTCATACCATGGCGCCTTTGTCATCGACGGCAACCTTACACCAGAGCGACGTGTAGACGATATTTTAAGCTCCGTTTTGTTACCCTTCATGCCAAGCCATCCTGGGCTTACATTCCAGTAAGATAATGTCCACCTGCATACGGCGAGGGTTTTCACAGCTTGTCTTCGTGATTGCCAAACCCTGTATCTGCCAAAACGGCCCCTCCAACTTTCTATGGACATTTGAGTACCCAAAGCGCCATTTGGATGCGAGAGGACACCCAAAAACTCTGTCAATCAATATCGAGCCGAATAACTGCTTCCATAAGAGCCGGAGGTGGACTAACGTGTTCCTGGTATGCTCAATTTCTGAATCCCCTTCACTTGAATCATTCAATTTTTCTGATACTGTAAATATTTTTTTGTATGTACATGGATTAATACAATACATTTATTTATTTCCGTCCCATTCAGATAATTCCTTCGTTATGCGTTTTTTGTTTTTTGTTTATTTGTCTTAGAATTTATCTCATTTTCCATCCCTGATGACGGAACGTTAGACCTGTTTCTTTCTTCCTTTTTTACCAAACTAACACCACGAAACAGTGACACCACCACGTTTAGCAAAAGGTGGACTGCTGGCTTCACTTTGACACTCAGGACTGATTCATTCGAATGACTTAATGCGATTCATTACGAGTGCCCTTCGCAAAGCTCGACGGTCGCTGTCCAGACAGTGTATGAGGTCTGCGTGGTCTTTGTTTAATTGTTACTTCTCTTTCGTGATTCCACATCACAGTCAGATCATCAATAATCGGTTATGGCAGCTTGAGAAGGGTTTAAATGCCCCTGGTTGACCTCTTACTCAACTGACATGAGATGACTAGTCCACGTACTAAGTCACAGCGCTATCTTGATTGATCCACCTTGCTGTTACTGCCTCTCTGACGATAACACCATACTCGCTGCCTCCTGTTACACTGGCGCGTCCGCCTCTCGTGACATCTAATAACTTCGCATAACGTAGGAATGTGCAGATATTCCTAATCGGATAGTGCTTATTCCTCATTACAGTTATTGTGAAATATATAGCCCTGTAGCAAAACACTAGTCACGAGAGGCACTCCAACTGCTACTGACCTCTATTGACCCTATTTAGAGCGCCCATCGCCGCAGAGAAGGTCCACAAATAAAATTTACACTTACGCTGAGATTAAAGCAAAGGTGACTCTAACATAACATTTCTCCATTCATCATCTCCATTTTGTGGCTAATGTTGGAGTCATCACTAATGAGATAGTACACAATTTCCACTACAAGTATCTTCACTGTTTTGGCGCTGCTCTTCATTTCTGCCGAGCCATTGCCCCGCAGTTATTTCCTGTTGCATTTTCGGAAGTATCACAGTTTACCTTTCAACAGATCCTACTGTCTCTTTGCAGTCCAGTATTGTTACTAATTTACTGTATTCATCTTCCGGATGGTTGTACTTGCATCCAACGAGCAGAAAATATTCTTTTATGGTTATTTCTCTTGTATTTGCAGCCTTCATTATACGAAAAGCTGTCATAAAGTTTTAAGAATCACTGAGAAAATATTTGACTGATCATGAAATATGCTGAAGTTGTTTACCCATCGATGACTCATTTTTGCTTACTATGGATGACTTGGTTGGGGACCAAGGTGGCACAAGCCTGCGTTTTAACTATTCGGGATACGTTACACCTCGAAAATCACCTCGTCGTCACTTTGAAAATGCCACGCAATAGTTTCCTCAAATATGCAGGTCTTAAGTAAAGTACACCAGCGGCAAGACATAATCAATACATTTACTGTGCGATAGCTATGATAATGTTAATGATAACGCTGCCACTAAATCAAAGTTTGTAAACACGTATTCCCGAAATACCTTCACCAAAGAAGACGGAGAAAGTTTTTCAGAATTCGACTCAAGAACAAATAAAAGCGTCAGTAACTTAAAAGTAGATATCCTCTGTGTAGGGAAGCAGCTTAAATCAGTAAATGTAAGTCCCCCAGCGCAGATCGTATACTAGTTAGCTTCCTTTCAGTGATTGCTGATATAATAGCCCCGTACGTAACAATCATATACAACCACTCGCTATATGTAATGTCCGTACCTAAGGAGAGGGAAGCTGCACTGATCGCATCAATACATGTAATCCGCGGCGTTACAAACTCATATCACTAACGTAGATTTGCAGCAGTATTTTGAAACATATACTCTGTTCTAAGATTGCAAATTACCTAGAAGAAAGCGATTTATTGACAAATAGCCAACATTAATTCAGGAAATATAGCTCGTGTGGAAACAGGAGATATCAAAACTGAGTCCATATTTTTAGATTGATACAAGGCTTTTGACACTGTTCCTCACAAGCGACTTCTAATAAAATTGGGTGCCTAAAGAGTATCGCCCCCCTTGTATGACTCAATTCGTGATTTCCTATCAGAGAGGTCACAGTTATCAGTAACTGACGAAAAGTCATGGAGTGAAATAGAAGTGATAACTGGTGTTTCCCTACGAAGTTTTGTATGCCCTCTACTGTTCCTGATAAATATAAACGATTTAGGAGACTATCTAAGCAGCACTCCTGAACTATTTGCAGCTGATTTACCTTCTTTGTAAAGTCATGAGATAATCAAAACGAACTGAAAAATGATTTAGACAAGATATCTTGTGGTGCAAAAAGAGGAATTTGACTCTAAATAATGAAAAGTGTCAAATAATCGACACAAGTACTGAAAGGAATCCGTTAAATTTCGGACACCGATAAATCACACACATCTAAAGGCTGTAACTTCAACAATTAGGAATATTTTTAATTGGAGTGGTCACTTAGATGAGTAGATAAGCGATATTGAACCTTTCTTTATCTACCTACCATTTTTGTATCCGTGTTAGTTGTAAAATTCCCTAACCAACCGCCTGTTTCTCAGTAATGGTGATTTATAAAGTAGGGAAGTCAGTTTACTTTACATAATAGATCGGAGGGTGGAATGTCAGATCCCTTAATCAGGCAGGTAGGTTAGAAAATTAAAAAAGGAAATGGATAGGTTAAAGTTAGATATAGTGGGAATTAGTGAAGTTCGGTGGCAGGAGGAACAAGACTTTTGGTCAGGTGAATACAGGGTTATAAATACAAAATCAAATAGGGATATGCAGGAGTCGATTTAATAATGAATAAAAAATAGGAGCACGGGTAAGCTACTACAAACAGCATAGTGAACGCTTTACTGTGGCCAAGATAGACTACTACTGTAGTACAAACTTATATACCAACTAGCTCCGCAGATGTCGAAGAAATTAATGAAATGTATGATAAGATAAAAGAAATTATTCAGGTAGTGACGGGTGACGAAAATTTAATAGTCATGCGTGAATGGAATTCGGGAGCAGGAAAAGGGAGAGAAGGAAATGTAGTCGGTGAATATGCCTTGGGGCTAAGGAATGAAAGAGGAAGCCGCCTGGTAGAATTTTGGGCAGAACATAAGTTAATCATAGCTACCACTTGGTTTAAGAATCATGAAAGAAGGTTGTATACATAGAAGAACCCTGGAGATACTAAAAGGTATCAGATAGATTATATAATGGTAAGACAGAGATTTAGGAACCAGGTTTTAAATTGTAAGACATTTCCAGAGGCAGATGTGGACTCTGACCACAATCTATTGGTTATGAACTGTAGATTAAAACTGAAGAAACTGCAAAAACGTGGGAATTTAAGGAGATGGGACCTGGATAAACTTAAAGAACCAGTGTGTGTACAAAGTTTCAGGGAGAGCATAAGAGAACAATTGACAGGAATGAGGGAAGGAAGTACAGTAGAAGAAGAATGGGTAGCTATGAGGGATGAAATAGTGAAGCTGGCAGAGTATGAAACAGGTAAAAAAACGAGAGCTATTAGAAACTCGTGGGTAACAGAAGAAATATGGAATTTAATTTATGAAAGGAGAAAATATAAAAATGCAGTAAATGAAGCAGGCAAAAAGGAATACAAACGTCTCAAAAATGAGATCGACAGGAAGTGCAAAATGACTAAGCAGGGATGGCTAGAGCATAAATGTAAGGATGTAGAGGCTTATTTCATTAGGGGTAAGATAGATACTGCCTACAGGAAAATTAAAGAGACCTTTGGAGAAAAGAGAACCACTTGTATGAATATCAAGAGCTCAGATGGAAACCAAGTTCTACGCAAAGAAGGGAAAGCAGAAAGGTGGAAGAAGTTTATAGAGGGTCTATACAAGGGCGATGTACTTGACGACAATATTATGGAAATGGAAGAGAATGTAGATGAAAATGAAATGGAAGATACGATACTGCGTGAAGAGTTTGACAGAGCACTGAAAGACCTGAGTCGAAACATGGCCCCGGGAGTAGATAACATTCCATTAGAGCTACTGACGGCCTTGGGAGATTCAGTCCTGACACAACTCTACTATCTGGTGAGCAAGATGCACGAGACAGGCGAAATACCCTCATACTTGAAGAAGAATATAATAATTCCAATCCCAAGGAAAGCAGGTGTTGAGAGATGTGAAAATTACCGAACTATCAGTTTAATAAGTCACAGCTGCAAAATACTAACGCGAATTCTTTACAGACGAATGGAAAACCTGATAGAAGCCGACCTCGGGGAGGATCACTTTGGATTCCGTAGAAATGTCGGAACACGTGAGGCAATACTGACCCTATGACTTATCTTCGAAGAAAGATTAAGGAAAGGCAAACATACGTTTCTCGCTTTTGTAGACTTAGAGAAAGCTTTTGACAATGTTGACTGGAATACTCTCTTTCAAATTCGGAAGGTGACAGGGGTAAAATACATGGAGCGAAAGGCTATTTACAATCTGTACAGAAACCAGATAGCAGTTATAAGAGTCGAGGGATATGAAAGGGAAGCACTGGTTGGGAAGGGAGTGACACAGGTTTGTAGCCTATCCCCGATGTTATTCAATCTGTATATTGAGCAAGCAATGAACGAAACAAAAGAAAAGTTAAGAGTAGGTATTAAAATCCATGGAGAAGAAATAAAAACTTTGAGGTTCGCTGATGACATTGTAATTCTGTCAGAGACAGCAAAGGACTTGGAAGAGCAGTTGAACGGAATGGACAGTGTCTTGAAAGGAGGATATAAGATGAACATCAACAAAAGCAAAACAAGGATAATGGAATGTAGTCGGATTAAGTCGGATGATGCTGAGGGAATTAGATTAGGAAATGGGACACTTAAAGTGGTAAAGGAGTTTTGCTATTTGGGGAGCCAAATTACTAATGATGGTCGAAGTAGAGAGGATATAAAATGTAGACTGACGATGGCAAGGAAAGTGTTTCTGAAGAAGAAAAATTTGTTAACATCAAGTATAGATTTAAGTGTCAGGAAGTCGTTTCTGAAAGTATTTGTATGGAGTGTAGCCATGTACGGAAGTGAAACATGGACGATAAATCGTTTGGACAAGAAGAGAATAGAATCTTTCGAAATGTGGTGCTACAGAAGAATGCTGAAGATTAAATGTTTAGTTCACATAAGAAATGAGGAAGTATCGAATAGAATTTGGGAGAAGAGGAGCTTGTGGCACAAGTTGACTAGAAGAAGGGATTGGTTGGTAGGACATGTTCTGAGACATTGAGGGATCACCAATGTAGTATTGGAGGGCGGCGTGGAGGGTAAAAATCGTAGAGGGAGACGACGAGATGAATACACTAAGCAGATTCAGAAGGGTGTAGGCTGTAATAGGTACTGGGAGATGAAGAAGCTTGCACAGGATAGAGTAGCATGAAGAGCTGCATCAAACCAGTCTCCGGACTGAAGACCACAACAACAACAACCATTTATACAGGAGAGTTACAGTAAATTAAAACATATAATGACTGTTACTTACCAAATGCAATACGCCAAAAATGTATGAAAAGCTAATGAAGATGTTTTAGAACCACTACCGCCTATTGTGAAAGCTCTAACGCCCACCAGTGGGCTGTAGGGTCCACTACTAATGACATAAATAATACTGTGATGAAAGCGCACCAGAGACTGTGATTTATTGGCAGAACTTAGGAAATGCAACAGGTCTGCTAATGCCACTGCCTACACTATGCCTATCCTTCCTCACCTGAAGTACTGCTGTGAAGTGTCGGATCCGCATCAGCTAGGGCTGACGGAGCACCTCGCAAGAAAGGCAACTTGTTTCGTATTATCACGAAACAGGGGAGAAAGTGGGATGGATATTATATGGGAATTGGCAGTGGCAATCATTAAAGTTAAGGCTTTTTTCGTTGCGGCAGGATCTTCGAATGAAATTCCAATCATCTAATTTCTCTTCATAGTGTGAAAATATTTTGTTGTTGCCCACCTACTTAGAGGGGAATAATCATCACAATGTAATAAGAGAAATCGGAGCTCACACTGTTCGAGAATGGAACGGTAGAGAAATAGCTTGAAGGTGCTTCCATGAATGCTCTTCCATACACCTGAGGGTGCAGTGAAGAGTAATCGCCGGCCGGTGTGGCCGAGCGGTTCTAAGCGTTTCAGTCTGGAACCGTGCGACCGCTACGGTCGCAGGTTCGAACCCTGCCTCGAGCATGGATGTGTGTGATGTCCTTAGGTTGGTTAGGTTTAAGTAGTTGTGAGTTCTAGGGGACTGATGACCTCAGATGTTAAGTCCCTTAGCGCTCAGAGCCATTTGAAGAGTAATCTTGTAGATGTAGATCCAAGGATACACGAGGAAAAACAGAGTTCCAGGAGAATCATGAAACGAACTCCCCGCCAGGTCGTGATGGCCCTTGGACAATAACAGGGTGAAGCAAAATTTGTTAATCTAGAGGCACCATGGGGGAATCTGCCTTTGCTGAATGAGCCGGGGCGTTGACGTGGAGCAGAAACACATCTTGCTATGACACTTTGTGCTACAGCCTCCGATACGTTTATCATATGATTTCGGTAGTATTCGCCTGTGACGGTTTGCTCCTTACGAACATATTCTTTTACCACCACTCCATCGGTCAAGAACTGTCACAGCATCATTTTGCCAGATAACGCTGGGTGTTCATCATTTTCGGCAGTGCTAAATTCACACGTTTCCACTAGTTATTTTGCGCCTTTGTCTGGGGGTAATGGTGTCATATTCAAAATTCGTCCACAGCGGTTAGCCGGGTAAGAAAGTCATCTGTATTGACTGCATCAGATCGGAGACAGACCTTTTTTGTAATTTTGAAAATTTCATGCAGTATGCTGACAAGGGACCCTCCCCATTGCACCCCCCCTCAGATTTAGTTATACGTTTGCACAGTGGATAGGCCTAAAAACTGAACACAAATCAATCGAGAAAACAGGAAGAAGTTGTGTGGAACTATGATGAAAAAAGCAAAATAGACAAACTGAGTAGGGCATGAGCAAGATAAGCAACATCAAGGAGAGTCTGAGCTCAGGAGCGCCGTGGTCCCGTGGTTAGCATGAGCCGCTGTGGAACAAGAGGTCCTTGGTTCCAGTCATCCCTAAAGCGAAAAGTTTACTCTCTTTAATTTCGCAAAGTTATGATCTGTCCGTTCGTTCACTGAAGTCTCTGTTCACTGGAATAAGTTTAGTGTCCGTGTTTTGCTTCCGCACCGAAAAACCGTGCGATTAGTAGACGAAAAGACGTGCCTCTCCAATTGGAACCGAAAAGATTTAATCGCAAGGTCATAGGTCAACCGATTCCTCCACAGGAAAACATGTCTGATATATTCTATACGACACTGGTGACGGCATGTGCGTCTAATGACAGGAATATGTTGTTGGCACACCTAACTTGTACACATGGCGAATGGGTAAAAAGATTCTTCTACCGTTCCCGATTTAGGTTTTCTTGTGTATGTGACAATCACTCCCAAAAAGTGATGAAAACATAAGAATTTGCCACATAAACTGCAACAAATGAATTCAACAGTTTCACAGTCGCACAGTTTTCCCTGTGCTCTGTCAAAACATGTTTTTAACGTTTTCAAATATTTCCGTGTGTAGACCGTCAAATCCTGCATACGTACAAACAATTCTGAACATGTCCTAGAATTTTGGAGAGCGAAGTTGATTATCTGTGAGTGCCTGAACTTTGATAATTGTCTCAAAATGAAAAATTAAACTTTTCACTTGAGGGAAGGCTTGAACCAAGGACCTCTTCTTCTGCAGCTGCTCACGCAAACCACGGGACCACGGCGCTCTTGAGCTTACGTTCTCCGTGATATTGCATAGCTTGCTCATAGACTACTCAGTCTGTATATTTTGCTTATTTTTTTCATAATTCCCCACAAGTTCTTCCTGTTTTCTCGATTGATCTGTGTTCAGTTTTTCAAGGCCTATCCACTGTGCCAACTTATAACTAAATCTGAGGGGAGTGCGATGGGGAGGTTCCCTTGTGAGAACAGATTCACGAGTGATGTCTACTTTTGCCACTTTAGCCTCGATTGTGATAAGCATGTGTTAGATCAAAAGTGTTGTCACTTTTTAGCGATTCTTCGCATGGTGTGCCATTACGTTCTTTTTCTTTCAGACTTGTTTTACCACACTTGCAGCGCCTGCTCCACCTACCCGTTGAGTCGTTGTTGGTGCGCTATTGCTGTGTGCCCCCACAAGTATGGAATCCCGCGGCGTTGGTCCCCTTAAAATAGAAAACCAAAGTTCCGCACGACACCCCACATTATCAACGGGCAGCGCCATTCTATTTTGGATGTTCTAGCGCCTTGCCATGCTGCTGTTTGGCAGGTGTAGGAATAAGTACCAATAGCGTAGTACGTACCTGCAAAACAACAGACGGAACATTATGACCGCCGTCCTGCTATCGATATAAACCCGTTAAGGCGATAGAAGCATCAGCTGGCGAGGAATGACTGCCGGTCAGACACAAGCATAGTGCATTTAGAATCAGCGATCTACCCGTATGGTAGAATGGGAAATGCGCACAAGATCTGTCTGACCGGGGGTCAGAATCAGATGGCCCGGAGGCCCGACACGAGCACTTCGGAAACTGCACGACTTGTCGAGTGTTCGAGGAGTGTTGTGGTGAGTGTCTTCAAGACGTGGCGAACCAAAGGCGAAACCACGTCGTGGAGTTGGGGGCCACACCTCATTACAGATGTCGACGTCGTAGGCTGGGCACACCGGTAAAAAACGGACAGTCGACGGAGTGTAGCGGAACAATCGTCAGACTGGGCAGAATACAAGTATGTCTCAATCACAGTACACCGAACACTCCTAACGGTGAGCCTCCTCAGCCAACTACCCATGCATGTTCCAACGTTAGCATCACGACATCGGCAACTACGACTGCAATGGGCACGTGACGATCGGCAGTCGACATTGGCGCAGTGGTAGAGCGTTGCACGATCTGAGGAATCCCGATACCTTCTTCATCATTCCGGTGGGTGGGCGCAAATGCGTCGTCTTCCAGGTAACAGCTCCTTGACAACTGTACTGCAGGACGGAGACACGCCGGCGGCGGCTCCATTATGCTCTGGGGAACACCCACGTGGGCATCCTTGGGTCCTGTGGAGCTCGTGTAAGGAACCATGACGACCAAAGGAGTATTGTACACTGGTTACAAACCATGTACACCCCTTCATGGCGATCATGTTTCCGGACGGCAGTGGCATTTTTCAACGAAGATATTGCCCCTTGTCAAAAGACCATGAGTGTGATGGAGTGGTTCGTGGACCTCAGTGGGAAGTACCAACTGATGTGCTGCCCACCCACGTACTCATCAAATCTGAACCCGATCGAATATATCTGGGACGTGTTTGGACATGGCGTCAGAGCTAATTGCCCCTTGGCCGAAGTTTACGGGGATTGGGCGCCTTGTGTGTGCAGTGGCATTTTCCAACAAAGATATTGCCCCTTGTCAAAAGACCGGGAGTGTGATGGAGTGGTTCGTGGAAGTCAGTGGCAAGTACCAACTGATGTGCTGCCCACCCCCGTACTCATGAAATCTGAACCCGATCGAATATATCTGGGACGTGTTTGGACATGGCGTCAGTGCTCATTGCCCCTTGGCCAAATTTTACGGGGATTGGGTGCGTTGTGTGTGCAGATGTGGTGCCAGCTCCCTCCAGCGACCTACCAGGGCCTCTTTGCCTCCATGCCACCACGGGTAACCGCTGTTATCCGTGCCAAAGATGGACATGCCGGCTGTTGGGTAGGTGGTCATTGTTGTGTTGGCAGAAGAGCCAACATCGCGTTACGAATGGAGGCCGAAATGCACGCGTTTAGCTCACGCAGGCTGGCGTAAGGAGGGAAGGACTATACTGACGTGAGGTCTGGAACATGACAAGGAATTCGAATTCAGAAAGCGTACGTAATTAGTTTGATACTTAACTTTATTCCATTAATGATGAACGTCGCTGTTGGCGGTACATGGTTCACAATATTATCCTTTTCAGAATACATTCTGGAAGTAACTGAATATGGCACCTTGCTAGGTCGTAGCAAATGACGTAGCTGAAAGCTAGGCTAAACTGTCGTGTCGGCAAATAAGAGGGTATGTAGATAATGAACCATCGCCAGCAAAGTCGGCTGTACAACTGGGGCGAGTGCTAGGGAGTCTCTCTAGACTAGACCTGCCGTGTGACGGCGCTCGGTCTGCAATCACTGATAGTGGGGACACGCGGGTCCGACGTATACTACCGGACCGCGGCCGACTTAAAGGCTACCACCTAGCAAGTGTGGTGTCTGGCGGTGACACCACTGTCATAATGCTCTGACTGATGGGTGTATGTCGAGCTACGATCACTTGCAAGCACGACACCAATAACCATTGTACATTCTTTACATTTTTTAGCGTCATTTCTACCGTTCCTGTTGTATCTGATGTACTTGTGGCCTCTTTCGTACATAACAATGATTACGTTCCGACTCATAAACTGTAAGCCACACTTCTGTACCTTTAGTCTCGAAATCTGAACAAGTCGACCTTCATACCGTTACTATGGTTACTGGTGGCGAACCTTTGCACACCATATTTTACGCACAAATGCCCATGGAGAGCACTTTGAATCTAGCTGGAATGTTGATGGATTGTTTCTTTATTATGCTTCTTATACACGTTCTTTAAGGATATTTTATGCAAGCCTATTTTTATATTTCCTTTATTATGGTCGTGGTCGTAATATTTCATATTACCAACGTATTTTTACTGATGTTATACGTATTTGACACCTCTTGAGTATCACTGATACAATGCAGGAGTCTGTTTTCGGAGCTCTCGATATTTATGTGACGGCAATTGCATATCGTACAGCAGTTTCTCTTCACAATAGCCTAGAGCAGTTCATGCTACGCGCCAGCAACTCCAGCAGCAAAGAAATGAATCTCGCCATTTACTTGCACTGTAGTTATACAGTTTTTTATTGTTGTGTTGATCTTCATGCCTCCTCTACCGGATTTCATGTTACTCCATTTACAGAGCACTAGATACTACAATAAAGTAATGAGACTGATGGGAAAAAATGTTGCTTACCGTTTTATTCAAGTTTAGTGTTGTCTCCTTCAAAGTAGTTCCCTTCTGATTGAACACACTTTTTTCCAGCGCTTCTGCCATTGATGGTAACAATTCTGGAACTCATCTTCTGTAATATCCTCCAAGACCCTCGTCACAGCTTTTCGGACATCTTGTGTTGTTTGAAAATGGTGTCCCTCGACTGCCGTTTTCACTCTTGTAAATAGAAAAAAGTCACACGCAGCGATATCTGGTGAATAAGGATGCTGTGGTAATACTGAAATTTGTTTTGAGGTTAAAAATTGCTGTACTGACGGAGCAGTATAGGATGGCGCATTATCGTGATGCAGAATCCAAGTATCAGCAATGTTGGCACAGGCATGAAGAACTCTTTTACGAAGTCTTTTTAAAATTTCTTTGTAGTAATATTGGTTAACTCTTTGTCCAGGAGGCGTCCATTCTTTATGAACACTTCCCTTGGAATCAAAGAAGCACACAAGCATGCATTTTACTTTTAACTTTGACATGAGAGCTTTTTTTGGTCTGGGTGATGCCTTTGAGCACCATTGCGAACTTCGGTGTTTTGTCTCTGGATTGTACTGAAAAAAAACTTTTATCACGAGTGATAACACGACTTAACAATTCTGGATTGATTTCCGTTTGCTCTAACAGATCGGCTGTCACATTTTTCCGTGTTTCTCGCCGGTGTGGTGTGAGATTTTTGGGGACCATTTTTGCACAAATCTTTCTCATACGAAGATCTTCAGTTATTATTAGACGAATCATTTCTCGATTGATGTTCAGTTCTTCTGCAATGATTTTCACTCATAATCTTCGATCAGATCATACGAGTGCACACACCCTGGCCAAGCTGACATCTGGCCGTGAGGTTAATGGTCGTCCACTGCAGCCTTCATCTTCAACATTCGTTCTGCCTTCACGAAACATTTTATGCCAATGAAAAAGTTGTGCTCTTGACATAACCTCCTTTACAAATTCTTCTGAAGCTTACCATAAGTTGTCGCCTCGTTTTCACCCAATTTAATGCAAAAAGAAATGGCATACCTTTGCGCAGTATTATACGGTTCCATTTCCGTGACGAGAGACACAAACACGTGTTAACTTATTACAGCACAACTCAACGACTGAGCAGTTGCATCGATGTGCCGCTTGGAATAGAAGCAGCTTATAGACCAAGGTCAAGGATATTGTGCCTACGCAAGCCTGCACGGTTTGCCACATCTCACAAAGAAAATCAGTCTCATTATTTTATTGTCACACCTCGTATATAACGGTCTGAGGGCGGTCAGACATTCATCAATACCAATCTCCGTTCTACAGAATAAAATATTTTATGCGGTGTTGACGGTTTGTATTACATTGCTTTTTATGACCACTGACATTTCCTAAAACTATGTTTTTCCAAAAAAATTAGAATTTCTCATTTAGTAGAATATTTCTGGATTATGTGGATTTTCGGTAATGCAAATTACATCCGATCTCACCTATTCCGGATACAGGAAGTTCTTGTGTAGCATTAAAATCATATTGTTCTAAAGTAAAATACTTTACGAAATTTGCAAACGTGAAATACGACGTCGGCCACGCCTAGAAATACTAGTATGAACTATACTAATATCATTTTAACCAATACCTCGAAATATAACGTTATGTGATTTAATCTGCCCCCCGGTCAGACTCAGATAGAGCGTGCTCCTTTCCCATTCTACCACACGGGTAGCACGCTCGCTGATTCTAAATGCACTATGCTTGTGTCTGACCGGCAGTCATTCCCCGCCAGGTGACGCTTATATCGCCTTAACGGGTTTATATCGATAGCAGGTCGGTGGTCATAATGTTCCGTCAGATTAGTGTATGTCACGCACAAAGCCACACAGAAGAAGCTTGGTGTCTAGTTCAAATGTTAATGGTTTATTTATCTATCATGCTTCCTTTACTACCTCCTTTGTTGTATTCCATACATGCTTAAATGCATCTTTATATAACAGTAGTTGTGATCGAAATATTTCATACTACAATTATACACTCCTGGAAATGGAAAAAAAAGAACACATTGACACCGGTGTGTCAGACCCACCATACTTGCTCCGGACACTGCGAGAGGGCTGTACAAGCAATGATCACACGCACGGCACAGCGGACACACCAGGAACCGCGGTGTTGGCCGTCGAATGGCGCTAGCTGCGCAGCATTTGTGCACCGCCGCAGTCAGTGTCAGCCAGTTGGTCGTGGCATACGGAGCTCCATCGCAGTCTTTAACACTGGTAGCATGCCGCGACAGCGTGGACGTGAACCGTATGTGCAGTTGACGGACTTTGAGCGAGGGCGTATAGTGGGCATGCGGGAGGCCGGGTGGACGTACCGCCGAATTGCTCAACACGTGGGGCGTGAGGTCTCCACAGTACATCGATGTTGTCGCCAGTGGTCGGCGGAAGGTGCACGTGCCCGTCGACCTGGGACCGGACCGCAGCGACGCACGGATGCACTCCAAGACCGTAGGATCCTACACAGTGCCGTAGGGGACCGCACCGCCACTTCCCAGCAAATTAGGGACACTGTTGCTGCTGGGGTATCGGCGAGGACCATTCGCAACCGTCTCCATGAAGCTGGGCTACGGTCCCGCACACCGTTAGGCCGTTTTCCGCTCACGTCCCAACATCGTGCAGCCCGCCTCCAGTGGTGTCGCGACAGGCGTGAATGGAGGGACGAATGGAGACTTGTCGTCTTCAGCGATGAGAGTCGCTTCCGCCTTGGTGCCAATGATGGTCGTATGTGTGTTTGGCGCCGTGCAGGTGAACGCCACAATCAGGACTGCATACGACTGAGGCACACAGGGCCAACACCCGGCATCGTGGTGTGGGGAGCGATCTCCTACACTGACCGTACACCTCTGGTGATCGTCGAGGGGACACTGAATAGTGCACGGTACATCCAAACCGTCATCGAACCCATCGTTCTACCATTCCTAGACTGGCAAAGGAACTTACCGTTCTAACAGGGCAATGCACGTCCGCATGTATCCCGTGCCACCCAACGTGCTCTAGAAGGTGTAAGTCAACTACCATGGCCAGCAAGATCTCCGGATCAGTCCCCCATTGAGCATGTTTGGGACTGGATGAAGCGTCGTCTCAAGCGGTCTGCACGTTCAGCACGAACGCTGGTCCAACTGAGGCGCCAGGTGGAAATGGCATGGCAAGCCGTTCCACAGGACTACATCCAGCATCTCTACGATCGTCTCCATGGGAGAATAGCAGCCTGCATTGCTGCGAAAGGTGGATATACACTGTACTAGTGCCGACATTGTGCATGCTCTGTTGCCTGTGTCTATGTGCCTGTGGTTCTGTCAGTGTGATCATGTGATGTATCTGACCCCAGGAATGTGTCAATAAAGTTTCCCCTTCCTGGGACAATGAATTCACGGTGTTCTTATTTCAATTTCCAGGAGTGTATATCTCAAAATGGCTCTGGGCACTATCGGGCTTAAGTTCTGAGGTTATCAGTCCCCTAGAACTTAGAACTACTTAGACCTAACTAATCTAAAGACGTCACACGCATCCATGCCCGAGGCAGGATTCGAACCTGCGACCGTAGCGGTCGTGAGGTTCCAGACTGCAGCGTCTAGAACCGCTCGGCCACACCGGCCGGCACTGCAATTATATTTTCACAGATTTTATTCTTATTTGACGTCGCTTGACTATCACTGACGTAATGCTAGAGACGGAGGGCGGAGATCTCGCCATGCGAAGGCAATTTTGCAAGTCACGCTGCAGGTGCTCTTCTTCATACCAGCCTAGAGCAGTTAGCTTTCCGTGCCACCACCTCCAGCGGTCAGCAAGGGTGTGCCTTCTTCCATTTATATAGCTTTTTTTTTTACTTTTGCGTTCATCTTTGTGCGCCCTCTAATAACTTCCGTGATACTCCACTTACAGAGTTTGTCTGAGGATGATCTGTCTTTCATCAAAACAAGCCACTGATTTTGAAATAAAATATTTTGTGCGGTGTTGTCTGTATCATTGTATTTCTAACAGCAAAACTGTAATATTTACTTCATTACAGAAACCTTTTATTTTGGCTCGTGAGCTCTACACTTACTGTGCTGTCGTTTATTTAGTGAAATACAATGAGATGACAAAAGTCACGGTGTAGCGATATGCACTTTTACAAAATGCTGCAGTATCTCGTTCACTAGCTATAAAAGTGCAGTGCAATGGCGGAGCTGCCATTTGTACTCATGTGATTCACGTGAAAAAGTTTTCTACGTGACTATAGTCTTACGACGGGAATTAACAGACTTTGAACGCAGAAAGGCAGTTAGAAGTAGAACCATAGTACACACCATTTTGGAAATTGTTAGGGAATTCAATGTTCAGAGATCAACTGTGTCAACAGTGCGCCAAGAATACTCTATTTCAGTCATTACCTCTCACCACGGACAACGTGCATTGGTCATCGGCCGTTACTTAACGACACAGCAGGACCGTGTGCTTGTTGTTGTCAGTGCTAACAGACAAGAAACACCGGGTGAAATAACAGTAGAAATCAATGAAGGACGTATGGCGAACCTATCCGTTAGGATAGTGCTGCGAATTTTGGCGTTAGTGGGCTATGGCAGCAAAAGACCGACGCGAGTGCCTTTGCTAAGAGCACAACATCGCCTGCAGCGCCTCTCCTGGACCCTAGACGACTGCAAAACCGTGACCTGCTCAGATGAGATTTTGGCTGGTAAAAGCTGACGTTAGACTTGAAATGTGGCATCCTCTGGTTCAATTGAGCCGCTCATTGACTATACATGGTTATTTTCGGCTGCTGGGAGACGATTTTCAGCCCTTCATTAGCATCATATTCCCAAACAACAATGGAATTTTTATAGATGACAATGTATCATGTCAGTGGGCCACAATTGTCCGCGATTGGTCAGAAGAACATACTAGACAATTCGTATGAAAAGTTTGGCGACCCAGATCGTCCGAAATTAATCCCATCTAAAATTATATGACATAATCCAGACGTCAGTTCGCCCACAAAATCCTACACCAGAAACAGTTTCTCAATTATGTACATACTATAGAGGCAACATGGCTCATTGTCTCTGCAAGAGACTTCCAACGACTTGTTGAGTCTATGCCGGCTTCGGTGGCCGTGCTGTTCTAGGCGCTTCAGTCCGGAACCGCGGAACAGCTACAGTCGCAGGTTCGAATCCTGCCTCCGCTATGGATGTGTGTGATGTCCTTATGTTAGTTAGGTTTAAGTAGTTCTAAGTTCTAGGGGACTGGTGACCTAAGATGTTAAGTCCCATAGCGCTCAGAGCCATTTGAACCATTTTTTTGAGTCTATGCGACGGGAAGTTTCTGCACTACGTCGGACAAAAGGAATTGCGACACGATAACAGGATGTATCCAACCACTTTTTTGTCCTCCACGTAGTGTATAAGTCTCTTTTGTTTCAAACTTGTGTGTCATTTGAGAGCAGCACACTGCACTAACATCGGTTCGGCTGGACTTGATACGAGTGACGTTCTAGGGAAACCATTAGTTTTCTCCACAGGAGGCATTATTTCTTTCGCTGAAAGGTCACTTTCGTTATCCTTCCACTACCATTGTCGTTATCTGTAATACAGCAGGCAACAGTACAAATTTCGTGACTGATCGTCATTCCGTAACCACCAACACTGTCATTCTGCAACCAAGCATCTACGTCACTGTCATCTTCATCCGCACAACCAGAAATGTTTGCTACCGTTTCAAAGAATTGAGAAGTATCGACAACGTCACGGACTTCACGTAGGAGGCAATACTGTTTACTGTGACATCTCAATCGTTCCCAAGACTATGAAACTAACGTCTGCGATATTTATCGATTTCAGTATAGAAATAACACGAACTTCTCTCTCTCTCCTTCAATTACTAATTTACCCTGTAGCTTGCTTCGATGTAGAAGTTCGATATACATATACCATAACATACCAACTGTATGTTTTACATTTTAGCATTCAAGAAAGGAAAAGGAAACAAAACATTAATCATGATAAAACGACTATCCTGGTTATAGAATGCGGAGTAGACGAGATTCATGTGTAGCAATATAACACACCTTCTAAAACTATTTTTTTTGGGGGGGGGGGGGGGGGGGGGGGGCAGTCGCCAGTCAGTCTACTGACTGGTTTGATGCGACCCAGCACGAATTCCTCTCCTGTGCCAACCTCTTCATCTCAGAGGAGCACTGCACTCTACGTCCTCAATTATTTGCTGTATGTATTCCAATCTCTCTCTTCCTCAACAGTTTTTGACATCGATAGTACCCTCCAGTACCATAGAAGTCGTGTCCTGATGTCCTAACAAATGACCTATCATCCTGTCCTCTCTCCTTGTCAGTGTTTCCCACGTACTTCCTTTCCGCTCCGATTCTAAGCAGAACCTCCTCATTCCTTACCTTATCAGTCCACCTAATTTTCAACATTCGTCTGTAGCACCACATCTCAAATGCTTAGATTATTTTCTCTTCCGGTTTTCCCACAGCGCATGTTTCATTACCATGCAGTGCTGTGCTCGAAACGTACATTTTCAGAAATTTCTTCCTCAAATTAAGGCCAATTTTTGACACTAGTAGACTTCTCTTGGTCAGGAACGCCCATTTTGCCAGGGATAGACTGTTTTTGATGTCCCCCTTGTTCCGTACATCATTGGTTATTTTGCTCCCTAGGTAGCAGAATTCCAGAACTTCATCTACTTCGTGACCATCAATTCTGATGTCAACTTTCTCTCTGTTCCCATTTCTACTACTTTTTATTACTTTCATCTTCCTTCGATTGAGTCTCAGTTCATATTATCTACTCATTAGATTGTTCATTAAATTCAGCATATCATGTAGTTCTTCTTCACTTTCACTCAGGATAGCAATGTTATCAGATAATCGTATCATTGATATCCATTCACCTTGAACTTTAATGCCATTCCTTAACCTTTCTTTTATTTCCAGCATTGCCTCTTCGATGTACAGATTGAACAGTATGGGCAAAAGACTTCATCCCTGTCTTACACCTTTTTAAACAGAGCCATTCGTTTTTGGTCGTCCACTCTTATTATTCCCTGTTTGCTGTTTTACGTAGTGTATATTACCCTCTCTCACTATAGCTTACCCTATTTTTCTCAGAATTTCTAACATCTTGCTCCATTTTACATTGTCGTACGCTTTTTCCATATCGACAAATCCTATGAACGTGTCCTTATTCTTCTTAAGTCTTGCTTCCATTATCAACCGCAACGTCAGATTGGCCTCTCTGGTGCCTTTACCTTCTCTAAAGCCAAACTAATCGTCATCTAGCACATCCTCAATTTTCTTTTCCATTCTTGTGTATATTATTCTTGTCAGAAACTAAGATGCAAGAGTTACACTGATTATGCGATGATTCTCTCACCTGTAAGATCTTGCAGTCTTCGGAATTGTGTCTTCCGAAAGTCAGATGGTCTGATGGTATGTCGCCAGACTCATACATTCTACACACCAACTTGAATAGTCGTTTTGTTTCCACTTCTGCCAATGATTTTAGAAATTCTCGTGGAATATTATCAATCCCTTCTGCTTTATTTGGTCTTAACTCCTTCAAAGCCCTCTTAAATTCTGATTCTCATACTGGATCCCCCATGTCTTCTAAATCAACTTCTGTTTCTTCTTCTATCACATCAGACAAATATTCCCTTCTTAGCACAGTGTTATTGTCTCAACGCATCACTTACGTTGTCATCTACGATTTCTTGGCATATAGAACGTGTACGTATGTACGGGCACGATTCTGGTGTTATAGAGTATCGTTATGTTTCGGTGTCTAAAACTAATGAACTGTCTCGCTTGTTAGATTTTCAACTAAACGTTGTGAGTTTTCAACCCAAAGGCGAGTTTCTGCAATAACCCTCAAGCGGCGCTTACAGTTATGACAGAAGAGAGATTTATTTGTTCCGTTTCCTGTTTCTTGCTACCATAAATCTAGCACACATGGCGCTACCGACGAGGAGTGGAAACGGAGTATTTCCTTCAAACAAACATACAACACTGTCACAAAATCGCGTCTGTGATCTCATATCGGTTTCCGGGCACCTGCGCCAAGCTTTTCACGCTATCTGCTAGTTTCAGTTTTCGCCGCAAAGCGTCTTCGAAATTAATGCACTAAGATGCAGTTCGTGCACGACTTCTCATAACATATTAAAACCTTTGCGCTCCTAAGGGGTGCTTCTGGGTAGCGTTATGAGATTTTGTACTTATCTCCCTACATCAGTTTTCTCCTCGTTTTCAGTGAGTTCTTTCGCAAGATCAGTTCAGATGTGTCCCCCTTAACACGTTAACTGATGAAGAACTCTGCACACCTATATCTGCATATACATCTACATCTACATCTGTACTCCGCAAGCCACCTTCCGTTGAGTTGTGGACGGTACTTTAGTGTACAGTGCCACTTTTCCCAATATTCTGTTCCACTTCCGTATGCTTTGCGGAACGAACGATTGTCGTTATCTCCAATCTGTCAAAATACGGCAAAATGTATTTCTTACCCTTACGTTCGTGTGTAATATTTTACCTGTTGTGTTGTTGACGAGACACGAAAATGGCGCTACTGAGAATCGGCCTTCTGTTCTTTCAGATGAGTGCTGAAATATTTTTAAATGGTTTTAGGAAATAACGAGACAAGTATAGTAATGTAGCCGTGCTTTCGTTAACTACGTAGGAAAATATTAAACTGACATTACCAGTATGTTTTTATTAGTAGTCGAAACATTAAGGCGATCAAGTAAGTCTCTAAACATATCTTGGAATATTACAAAATAATTATGTTTCTAGGTGAATGCCACATTTATGATTTATCTGTGTGATTCAATCACTGTTTCGAATACTTTTGACATAGTTAAAACGAGATACTTCACATTTAAGTAGGATGTGATGCTGTTCACATGAAAAATCACTATCTCCCTTTTTTTTACGAATACATAGGACAATACAACACCTCAGTGCTAAAGAGTTCCATACGTTGGCAGACATTTCATGGATCCAGGCTACATTAAATAAAATTGCCTTATCTTCCTAAATGATGATTATAGCTTGTTTTGTTAGTTTTCGAAGTTCCTACTGGCACTTATCGGCGGTAACACACGGCTTTGACGACGTGCGTTATGATTTGTCTTGAGAAATATTTCTGAAACTCTGGAATAGAAACTATCATTTCTCTTTCTACATCTCGTTAGTTGAGATAGTTTGATACTATATTTCAGGAGAAATGAAATCTTTATGTGGATTTAGTTAAAAATATCGTACACCTTCGATTATTAAAAATCCCTTTTTCTGCCCAGCTGCCAAACCGTCGTTTGCTGTTGGAATGAAGTGACAAACAACACAGGTAATTTCGTATGCATGCTTTGCTTCCTCCCAGTTCATTTGTTACAACGAATGTTTTCCATACGAAGCTCTATCGTGATTTTTCGTGACATATGTGCTTCTGTAAGAGAGAACAAGAGCAAAATTAGCATGCAGTAAAACAATGGGTTATTTAACTGATATACAAACAGTGCCTACAGCGCATTTGTAGGATTTGTATTGCACAGATTGGAACTCTGGCACAGGTCGCATGCAGTGATGTTACACATATTGATTGTTGCAAAATGTAGCTCAAAGCTACAATACATTAATACCGCTGTAATTATCCAGATATTATACTTTTTTTGTCGTCAGTCTACTGACTGGTTTGATGTGGCCCGCCACAAATTCCTTTCCTGTGCTAACCTCTTCATCTCCGAGTAGCATTGGCAACCTACGTCCTTAAATATTTGCTTGACGTATTCCAATCTCTGTCTTCCTCTACAGTTTTTGCCCTCTATAGCTCCCTCTAGTATCATGGAAGTCATTTCCTCATGTCTTAGCAGATATTCTATCATCCTGTCCCTTCTCCGTATCAGTGTTTTCCACATATTCCTTTCCTCTCCGATTCTGCGTAGAACCTCATTCCTTACATTATCAGTCCACCTAATTTTCAACATTCGTCTATAGCACCACATCTCAAATGCTTCGATTCTCTTCTGTTCCGGTTTTCCCACAGTCCATGTTTCACTACCATACAATGCTGTACTCCAGACGTACATCCTCAGAAATTTCTTCCTCAAATTAAGGCCGGTATTTGATGTTAGTAGACTTCTCTTGGCCAGAAATGCCTTTTTTGCCATAGCGAGTCTGCTTTTGATGTCCTCCTTGCTCCGTCCGTCATTGGTTATTTTACTGCCTAGGTAGCAGAATTCCTTAACTTCATTGACTTCGTGACCATCAATCCTGATGTTAAGTTTCTCGCTGTTCTCATTTCTACTACTTCTCAATACCTTCGTCTTTCTCCGATTTACTCTCAAACCATACTGTGTACTCATTAGACTGTTCATTCCGTTCAGCAGATCATTTAATTCTTCTTCACTTTCACTCAGGATAGCAATGTCATAAGCGAATCGTATCATTGATATCCTTTCACCTTGTATTTTAATTCCACTCCTGAACTTTTATTTTATTTCCATCATTGCTTCCTCGATGTACAGATTGAAGAGTAGGGGCGAAAGGCTACAGCATTGTCTTACTCTCTTCTTAATACGAGCACTTCGTTCTTGATCGTCCACTCTTATTATTCCCTCTTGGTTGTTGTACATATTGTATATGACCCGTCTCTCCCTATAGCTTACCCCTACTTTTTTCAGAATCTTGAACAGCTTGCACCATTTTATATTGTCGAACGCTTTTTCCAGGCAGACAAATCCTATGAACGTGTCTTGATTTTTCTTTAGCCTTCCTTCCATTATTAGCCGTAACGTCAGAATTGCCTCTCTCGTGCCTTTACTTTTCCTAAAGCCAAACTGATTGTCACCTAGCGCATTCTCCATTTTCTTTTCCATTCTTCTGTATATTATTCTTGTAAGCAGCTTCGATGCATGAGCTGTCAAGCTGATTGTGCGATAATTCTCGCACTTGTCAGCTTCTGCCGTCTTCGGAATTGTGTGGATGATGCTTTTCCGAAAGTCAGATGGTATGTCGCCTGACTTATATATTCTACACACCAACGTGAATAGTCGTTTTGTCGCCACTTCCCCTAATAATTTTAGAAATTCTGATGGAATGTTATCTATCCCTTATGCCTTATTTGACCGAAAGTCCTCCAAAGCTCTTTTAAATTCCGATTCTAATACTGGATCCCCTATCTCTTTTAAATCGACTTCTGTTTCTTCTTCTATCACATCAGACAGATCTTCACCCTCATAGAGGCTTTCAATGTATTCTTTCCACCTATCTGCTCTCTCCTCTGCATTTAACAGTGGAATTCCCGTTGCGCTCTTAATGTTACCACCGTTGCTTTTAATGTCACCAAAGGTTGTTTTGACTTTCCTGTTTGCTGAGTCTGTCCTTCCGACAATCATATCTTTTTCGATGTCTTCACATTTTTCCTGCAGCCATTTCGTCTTTGCTTCCCTGCACTTCCTATTTATTTCCTTCCTCAGCGACTTGTATTTCTGTATTCCTGACTTTCCCGGAACATGTTTGTACTTCCTCCTTTCATCAATCAACTGAAGTATTTCTTCTGTTACCCATGGTTTCTTCGCAGCTACCTTCTTTGTACCTATGTTTTCCTTCCCAACTTCTGTGATGGCCCTTTTTAGAGACGTCCATTCCTCTTCAACTGTGTTGCCTTCTGCGCTATTCCTTATTGCTGTATCTATAGCGTTAGAGAACTTCAAACGTATCTCGTCATTCCTTAGAACTTCCGTATCCCACTTCTTAGCGTATTGATTCTTCCTGACTAATGTCTTGAAATTCAGCCTACTCTTCATCACTACTATATTGTGATCTGAGTCTATGTCTGCTCCTGGGTACGCCTTACAATCCAGTATCTGATTTCGGAATCTATGTCTGACCATGATGTAATCTAATTGAAATCTTCCCGTATCTCCCGGCCTTTTCCAAGTATACCTCCTCCTCTTGTGATTCTTGAACAGGGTATTCGCTATTACTAGCTGAAACTTGTTACAGAATTCATTTAGTCTTTCTCCTCTTTCATTCCTTGTCCCAAGCCCATATTCTCCTGTAACCTTTTCTTCTACTCCTTCCCCTACAACTGCATTCCAGTCGCCCATGACTATCAGATTTTCGTCCCCCTTTACATACTGCATTACCCTTTCAATATCCTCATACACTTTCTCTATCTGTTCATCTTCAGCTTGCGACGTCGGCAAGTATACCTGAACTATCGTTGTCGGTGTTGGTCTGCTGTCGATTCTGATTAGAACAACCCGGTTACTGAACTGTTCACAGTAACACACCCTCTGCCCTACCTTCCTATTCATAACGAATCCTACACCTCTTATACCATTTTCTGCTGCTGTTGATATTACCCGATACTCATCTGACCAGAAGTTCTTGTCTTCCTTCCACTTCACTTCACTGACCCCTACTATATCTAGATTGAGCCTTTGCATTTCCCTTTTCAGATTTTCTTGTTTCCCTACCACGTTCAAGCTTCAGACATTCCACGCCCCGACTCGTAGAACATTATCCTTTCGTTGATTATTGAATCTTTTTCTCATGGTAACCTCCCCCTTGGCAGTCCCCTCCAGGAGATCCTAATGGGGGACTATTCTGGAATCTTTTGCCAATGGAGAGATCATCATGACACTTCTTCAACTACATGCCACATGTCCTGTGGATACACGTTACGTGTCTTTAATGCAGTGGTTTCCATTGCCTTCTGCATCCTCATGTCGTTGATCATTGCTGATTCCTCCGCCTTTAGGGGCAATTTCCCACCCCTAGGGCAAGAGAGTGCCCTGAACCTCTATCCGCTCCTCCGCCCCCTTTGACAAGGTCGTTGGCAGAATGAGGCTGACTTCTTATGCCGGAAGTCTGCGGCCGCCAATGCTGATTATTTATCAAAATTTAGGCAGTGGCGGAGATCGAACCCGGGACCGAAGACGATTTGACTATGAATCAAAGACGCTACCTTTTTTTTTTAATTCTTTGTTGATATCATTTTGTTCCACTTTGTTCGTTGTATATGATCGGGGCGGACGTCTCATGACCCCCGTTCTTGTTGTTTGTTGAACAGTTCACTCAGTTTTTTTTTATTACAGAGGGTAGCTAAACCCTTTGACATTCTTAGACCACGTCTATGTCTATATTATACATACACATATCAAAACAAGTTTTGCATCACTCCGGTTCCCAGAACTCCTAAAGATAGGCGTTGACTGTGGATATCGTACCACAGACACAGTTCCTTAAACTGTTCAGAGATGTCACTAAACCCTCCAAAAGATGTAAACAACAATGCATGAGCAGCGCCTACTAGGCAGAGGGGGTCCGACAACCGATTTGTTCCAGTCCTCCACCAGGAAAGACGTACATGGCTCGTGTTGTCTGTAGTTCAACCACGCCTAGACGGTCAAAGCCGCGCTTCGATCGCATCCGCATTATTACTTTGTGGCAGGAAGGGCTGTCAACCAGGTAAGTGTCCAGGCGTCACGCAGGGTACCAAAGCGATGTTCTTCGGACCTGGAGGACATACAGAGAGACAGAACTGTCGATGAAATACCTCGTGCAGGCCTCCCAAGGGCTACTACTGCAGTGGATGACAGCTACCTGCGTATTATGGCTCGGAGGGACCTTGACAGCAACGCCAACATACTGAATAAGCTTTCGTGCAACAACAGGACGTAGTGTTACGATTCAAACTGTGCGCAGTAGGCTGTATAATGCGCAACTTGACTCTCGACCTCCATGGCAAGGTCCATCTTTGCAACCATGAAACCACGCACCGCGGTACAGATGGCCCAACAACATGCCGAATAGACTGCTCAGGATTGGTATCACGTTCTCTTCACCGATGAGTGTCGCATGCATCTTCAACCACACTGTCGTCGGATATGTGTTTGGATGCCATCCGGTCAGGCAGAACCCACACTATCGTCGGATATGTGTTTGGAGGCCATCCGGTCAGGCAGAACGCCATAGACACACTGTCCAGCAAGGTGCAGCAAGGTGGAGGTTCCCTGCTGTTTTGGTGTGGCATTGTGTGGGGCCGACGTACAACGCTGGTGGTCATGGAAGGCCGCGTAACGGCTGTTCTATACGGGAATTCCATCCTCCGGCCGATAGTGCAACCATATCAGCAGCATATTGGCGAGGCATTCTTCATGGATGACAATTCATCGAGCACATCTTGTGAATGACTTCATTCAGGATAACATCCCTCGACTAGAATGTTCAGCATGTTCTCCAGACATGAACCCAATCAGATATGCCTCGGATAGATTGAAAAGGGCTGTTTATGGACGACGTGACCCACCAACCATTCTGAGGGATGTACGCCGAATCGCCATTGAGGAGTAGGACAATCTGGACCAACAGTGCCTGAATGTACTTGTGGATAGTATGCTACGATGAATACAGGCATGCATTCATGCAAGAGGACGTACTACTGGCTATCAGAGGTACCGGTGTGTACAGCAATCTAGACCACCACCTCTGAAGGTCTAGCTGTATGGTGGTACAACCAGCAATGTGTGGTTTTCATGAGCAATAAAAAGGTCGTAAATGATGTTTATGTTGAACTCAATTCCAATTTTCTGTACAGGTTCCGGAATTCTCGGAACCGACGTGATGTAAAACGCTTTTTGATGTGTGTATACAACATTTTCGTTAAGGAAACTAACCCTTCAGTTCGATGCTAAAGGTGCATAGTAAGTACCCTAAAGATTTACACCCTCGAGCTACTTCGTAAAAACGTCAATGAAAAATTCATGAAATATTTCAGAACCTATATTAGTATATTAAATTTAAGAATCCAATACGCTAATTCGCTTTGCCGAAAATGTAATGGAGATAGTACATATAACATCGCACAGGACATTTAGCATTCTTTCAAATCCAAAGAGCATGTTTACTGAAGGATATGTTATTAAATAATGTAAAGTATATAAGAGCAGCTAAGGCATTTCATTAGAAATTTTCGGTAAACTGAGGTACATAATTCAGAGGAAGAAAATCAGAAATGCAACAGTAAACTCTCAGCCACAACAACAATCCAGGTAACTAATATCGACCCACTTAGATTTTGTGTGAACATATTATTTATTTATTTTCTGGTCTATAAAATACTGTCGCAGAATTAGCGGGCGAAGTTAAAATTACTCATTGGATGTAACAAAGTATAAGTTTTATTCAAAGACTTAAATGGCTCTAAGAATTATTGGACTTAACATCTGAGATCATCAGTCCCCCTAGACTTAAAACTAATTAAACCTAACTAACCTAAGGACATTACACACATCCATGCCCGAGGCAGGATTCAGACCTGCGACTGTAGCAGCAGCGCGGTTCCGGACTGAAGCGCCTAGAACCACTCAGTCACAGCGACTGGCTATATATATTACTGTAATAGTTATTGCCTCTCTCCGTTATCACCTACGATACAAAACAGACGAGTTTGTCGGCCATTGTAACACCAATAAAATTACCTCAAGTTAGTGAAGTACCCAGCTGAACATGTCGCAAGCTCTTTATTGTTTAAAGTTTTAATGGACTATCCATCCGAGAAGACGCGAAAACCAACGCTGTGGAATCTTTTCTAAGCTGATGATGTAGCCACCATATCTAATATCACCTGAACATTTAAGGGAGCTAAAAGGAGAGGAGGGATGTATTTTAAACAGATGGCTTTCACATCACCAGAACAAAGAACGATCTCGCAATAAGCACTGACACAAAAATTTTATTATAGTTTATTGAATCATTTTTACAATTGTTATTATTATTGAATTTCTCAGGCTGAGTTCAACGCGTGAAGGGTGATGTTCCGCTATAGCTACGTATCCATTGTCTTACATTAACTTTTTTTCTGTAGGAGGGCTTGGGTCAGCAATCTTCTCACTATTCTGATACGGCATGGCACCATTTTTTGTCTTCCGTGTCAACGTCTTCATGCCAGAGCTACAACTGTACACAACGTTATTTGTGGAATGTGCTCCAATCTCTGTCTTCCCCTACAGTTTTCACCCTCTTTAGCTTTATCTCGTAAAATGGAAATTTTTTTTGATGTCTTTACGTATGTCATATCATTCAGTCTCGTCCTCTCCTCAACTATTTTCACGTGTTGCTCTTCTAGCCAATTCTGTGAAGTACCTCCTCATTCCTTATCAGTCCACCTGATTTTCACCATACGTCCGTAGCACCACTGCTCAAACGCACCCACTCCCTTTTTCACGGTTTTCCGACAGTCCATGAGTCACTATCATACAATGTGTGCTCCAGATACATTTCCTCAGTTACTTTTTCCTCAAATTGAGGTCGATGTTTAATACTAGTAGACTTCTTTTACAGGGAATACACTTTTTGCTATGTTAATCTGCTTAATGTTTCTCTTGCATTATCAATCACGTGCTATTTTGCTTCCAAGGTAGCAGACTCCTTCAGGTAGACTACTTCATGATCCTCAGTTTTGGTGTTAAGTTTATCCCTCACCTCATTTCTGCTTCTGCTCATTAGCGTCGTCTTTTTAGGGGCCCATACCTCCATCAGTACCCTTACACAATGATTTTGTTGTCCGTTTGTTTTCTATCTATCTATCTATCTGTCTGTCTGTCTGTCTGTCCGACTGTTAAGACCTCCTCTTCGCAGCAAACGGTAGAGGTATCGAGCTGAAATTTATGTCAATACTAGCGTCTACGGTCCATTGGCGGTGTAAATAACTTAAGCCTCTACGGTAATGCAATTAAATGTGTCCGTTATTTCCCGACCTGCGGCCATAATGACGTCGGAAACCTCTTGAGGTGCATCAACTAGGTACAAAAGACACTTCCGCCAATCTATCTATGTTTTAACCTAACCTTCGCCTCTCAACGATGCGAGGAGTCGCCAGAACAACATGTTTTATGGATTCCACATAAAATTGTAGGTCAACATTCCAAGTTTGGAAACTGGGGTAGAACAGGGTCTCCTAAGTCACCGAAGTCGTGACCAGTAAGAATACTTATACCAGGCCATAGACAGAAAGAAAATATTCGAATCGTAGCACGGAAAAAGCTAGTATTTCCTAGGCAGAGTTAGGGACGTAAAGGAAGGAACCAGCTTTTCGACTTATCCAGCGGCTTCATATACATTTAAATGAAGACATGTTCATGTATTGGCGCTTTTTTACTTATACAGGGTGTTAGAAAAAGGTACGGCCAAACTTTCAGGAAACATTCCTCACACACAAAGAAAGAAAATATGTTATGTGGACATGTGTCCGGAAACGCTTACTTTCCATGTTAGAGCTCATTTTATTACTTCTCTTCAAATCACATTAATCATGGAATGGAAACACACAGCAGCAGAACGTACCAGCGTTACTTAAAACACTTTGTTACAAGAAGTGTTCAAAATATCCTCCGTTAGCGAGGATTCATGCATCCACCCTCCGTCGCATGGAATCCATAATGTGCGGTTGCAGCCCTGGAGAATGGCGTATTGTATCACAGCCGTCCACAGTACGAGGACGAAGAGTCTCTACATTTGGCACCGGGGTTGCGTAGACAAGAGCTATAAAATGCCCCCATAAATGAAAGTCAAGAGAGTTGAGGTCAGGAGAGCGTGGAGGCCATGGAACTGGTCCGCCTCTACCAATCCATCGGTCACCGAATCTATTGTTGAGATGCGTACGAACACTTCGACTGAAATGTGCACGAGCTCCATCGTGCATGAACCACATGTTGTGTCGTACTTGTAAAGGCACATGTTCTAGCAGCACAGGTAGAGTATCCCGTATGAAATCATGATAACGTGCTCCATTGAGCGTAGTTGGAAGAACATACTGACGAAACTAAAATGAGCTCTAACACGGGAATTAAGCGTTTCCGCCGCCCGCGGTGGTCTCGCGGTTCTAGGCGAGCAGTCCGGAACCGTGCGACTGCTACGGTCGCAGGTTCGAATCCTGCCTCGGGCATGGATGTGTGTGATGTCCTTAGGTTAGTTGGGTTTAAGTAGTTCTAAGTTATAGGGGACTGATGACCACAGCAGTTGAGTCCCATAGTGCTCAGAGCCATTTGAACCATTTAAGCGTTTCCGGACACATGTCCACATAACATCTTTTCTTTATTTGTGTGTGAGGAATGTTTCCTGAAAGTTTGGCCGTACCTTTTTTGTAACATCCTGTAGTATTTGCACTTATGTCATGTAATATAATGCATCTTGACAAGTGTAGTAAAGTGATACATGATCTCATATCGTATAACATGGCACATACGGGATGAAAGTCATTGAAGTATATGAAGGTTTGCGTTAGAACGTTCAAACTGAACGGTTGACTACCGGGATAATTGGAAGTAGTATATCTATGTGCACGCGACTTCTTGTTGTCGGCCATTCGCACTTGAAAATGTCACGAATGGGTTCGTCAATAAGCAAAACTAGCACATCGCCAATAAGCAAAACTAGCACGTCTCTGTAAGTTCAGTATTGAAAGTGCCGGATTCCATTTCACATTAGATAAATCATGGAATCCGGCACTTTCAATATTCAACTTACAAAGACGTCGCTACAGTTCAGCTCCCAGTAATACATCGACCTCCCAGCATAGATCGAATGCGCAGCCACAGACGTAACTCATGCATATTGTACGTCTTTGCCGCCGACTAACATCACTGGCGCCTTGTTTATCTGTGGCCGCATGCGCAGTGGCGCGGTCCGCGAGTTTAAAAGGATGGAGCGAGCGCTGGAACGTCAGTCGTACGGCTCTCTCTGAAGATGGCTGAAAGGTATACAGCCGAAATATTAGAAGAAGAAGCAGAATTCATGCAACTGCATTCCCGAAACTTAATGGAGCAAATTATTGGGAGTCTGGAGCACTGAAGGCCGGATTAGCAAGAGTTTAGTGTATGCCTGAAGTGATCGCTGTTTCTGGAGAGACGGAGGGTGGACGGGGGGGGGGGGGGGGGGCTGTACTCGGCCTCGGCTCTTTTTTTTTTTTTTTTTTTTTGTAAGTTGCCTCGATATGAGACAGTAAAAAGCCTAAGCTGGATCAATCGCCGGCCGATTCGGCAAAAATCTACATCAGTTGTCAAGGAATGGGGGTCTAACGTCAAAATTATGGTAGAGTAAAAGTTGGGAACCAGAATGAAAACTGCTTCCATCGCAGCAACATAAAAGACACATCTGTCCTAGGCAGGGTTAGGAATTTCAAACAACGGAACTAGCTTTTCGACTTATCTGGCAGATCCAAAGACATTAGATCGAAACATTTTCACATATTCGCACTTCTTGAAGAGTTGACCCTATTTTCCCAGCGCAGTTAGCTCTCTTAGACCCACCCTTGTTACATGTATGGTGAGGGGTGTAAGAAATAATAGATACAGAGCTATGTGCTCCTAGAGATTGGGATGCATCTATAATAGGAAGCATCCAAGAGTCGGCCTGCATCTATAATAGGAAGTATGCCAGAGTGGGGAAGCACACTTCTTAAACTTTAATGATACGTTGTGTCTTATTGCAAAACATGCGAAATGCCATGCTGGACGACATAATGATATAGGGAAACAATTATTGAACCACATGAAAAAGAAACGTAAATTACTTACAAACTACGGAGTGCACACACTTTATTCCGTGACATTTTCACGTGTAAATGGCCGACAACAACGCTTGAGCATGCACTTACTAATTCCCATCATGCTCTGCGTCCAACCGTGCAGTTTGAATGTCCTATCGCAAACCGTTCAGCAGTTATGATGAATTTATTTCATTTAGTTTAATAATTGCCACCCTGTACATACTCGAGCAGTAAGTTTTCTATGAAAATAACTCTATCCTTGGATTTAATAGGGTACAAACTCTATGTGTTGACACTAAATTGAAGACACTCTCAATAATCCGAGACTTACGCTAATCCGAAAATCATATGTGCAAGGATTAGCCGGATTAAAAAGAGTGTTTTTTTTCAGATATTTAGACGATACTTTTGTTGTCTGGCCTAATGATAGTGAGAATACTGAAACACTTTTTAGAAAACGTGAATTCAGTCCACCCGAGTATTCGTTTCACGATGTAGGTGGAAAAGCATGGCTGTCTTCCTTGATGTGCTGGTCAGAAGGAAGGTGGATTTTACGTTGGGACATGCTATTTTTGGGTCGCCTACTCCCTCTTATTTGTGACTGCAGGTTAATAGTTGTCACCATACGGCTCAACTTGAAGGGGTTCTTCGTATGGTGGTACACAGGGCCCAACACATCTCTGACCCCGAGTGTTTGTCAGTTGAGTTAGCGCATCTCGAAGTTACCTTAACTATCTCGACTGATGGCATTAATATGCCTGATCATACTTGTCGCCGGCCGATGTGGCCGTGCGGTTCTAGGCGCTTCAGTTTGGAACTGCGTGACCGCTACGGTTGCAGGTTCGAATCCTGCCTCGGGCATGGATGTGTGTGATGTCCTTAGGCTAGTTAGGTTTAACTAGTTCTAAGTTCTAGAGGAGTGATGACCTCAGGAGTGTTCCGTAGTGCTCAGAGCTATTTGCACCATTGTTGTCATATATTGGTCAAGATATCAGGACCGTGGAGAACCGATGTACAAATCATAAGTGGCACACACGCTTACAACAGCCGAGCAAATCCGCCATTGCAGAGCACTGTCTTGACACCGGTCAACCTATTGAACGTAACAACACGGATATTCTGATGTGCACTTCCAGCTGTTGGGATATTGTTGTTAAGGAAGCTGTTGAAATTAAATTAGCAAGTAACTTACAAATGAAGATGGTGGTTTCTGTTTGAATTCTGCATGGAATCCTGCTCTCTCAGATAGCAGAGTTTATGCTACCTCACCCGTTGATTATTAATTTCACTATCGATAATATCTGACCACGGTCATATCTGGTTTGTGATGGCGCTAGTATTTACAGTGTGTGTGTGTGTGTGTGTGTGTGTGTGTGTGTGTGTGTGTGTGTGTTGAGGCGTAGCGCCATACAACGATCCTGCCTTGGAGGCGGTTAAGTGGGAGATGAGTCTCAGAGCTGGATGATGACAGATGGTGGCGCGAGACTGGAAGCGAACGTAGTTTATGTATCAGCCGATAGAGGCCAATATTGGATAGGGGGACTGTGATTTTAATTTCGATTCTGCCCACTAGAGTGCACTAAAGTAATAGAATGTTTTTCATAAACTGTTCTAGTATTGTCATAAAGTGTTATTATGTCTTTCTTTGTATGTAAAATGTTATAAATGTGTTTTAGGAGTATGAATGATGCGTGAGTCTAGTTTAAGGTTAATATGAAGATAATTGTGTAACAAATTATGTGGTAGGATTTAGTGTGGGAACATTTCGAAGAAGTATGGATGTGTACAAAGGGGATTTTTGTAGAATAGATTTGTAAAGTAAGTTTATGGTAAAGGGAAAGTTAATTCAGGTATAAATAACAATAGTAAATGACTTTATGCATAAGCAAAACTTCAGCATATTAGATAATTACGTCGGTAAAAAGTGCGTTCAATAGGTTCACTATTTTGCGATTGGTTATTCATGGATAGCGCGGACTGACGCGGGAGAATGTTGTTTTGCTATTGGCTGTTGAGTAAACTGACCAATGACAAAGCAATATTCTTCGCGCGCCTTTCTCCGCTGGTAGAGAAGACTTAGAGTATTCTAGAGAGGGGTCGAAGCCTAGCCATGAAACAGTTCGGACGTGTGTAGTAGTAGTTCCGGTGAAAATGATAAGTTCTAGCAGTGTTTCATACAACAAAAGTATTGTAAAGTGACGAGATAATTATTCCGATGGGTGTGTAGAAATTTCGGAATTTTTAAATGAATTGTGTGACGAGAAAAAACAAATTCCGCGTGGCGTATTGAGCAGGTCGGTGGCTAAAAACTGTGACTGCATTTGGTACCGACAGACTTAATATTTGGCGAGCATTCTCAATCAAAAACAATCAGTATTTTTGTAGCTATTACGTTTTCGGGAAATACAAAACCATAAACTTGTTAACGTGAGTCAAAGGGATTGTGAGTGACTGTGTTAAGGCTAGCACGGGCTTGGCAGTGATACTTGTTCACCTAAGTTTCAGAATATATTAATTGAGTACAAAATTTCCCATCTTTCATTTCGTGTGAAAACTTTTTCCTGAAACGTAGATTAGTGACTTCATTTGCAGCCTGGTTCACGTCGAAGTACAGTAGGTTTCTCTCGGCTTTCCTACTGATGATCTGCTGAGACAATGTTAACAGGTACATGCAGGTCCGTCGTAAAGGAACGGAAAGAACCGCGCCGCCGCAGTGTGTGTGCGTTTGTGTGTATGTGTTCGTGTATGTGTTATCTTTACGAGGTTTCTGCGAAAATCGAGGTTCTAAATTCGCTTCCACAGGTACTTGTTGCAGTTTTGCCTTGAAAATGGCAGGGTGTGTTCCTGTCGAGATATCGGCGGTTGTCGACGACGTCACCCAGCTGCGTTCCCGTAAGTTATCTGCACAAGATTCTAGTGTGTTTGTTGCAGTGCTGCCTCGCTGTAGTGATCAAATTTTGCGAAATCCTCAGAACACGTGTCCCACTCGCACTTGGCCGCTTTTTTTCACCTGTTTACTCTCAGTCCATAGCTTTTTCCGCCAGACTGCCCACTCAGCGAGTCGTAAAACGAATTATCCGGGCGCGCCGTGCGCAGCTGGCCGTAGTTCACGTAACGGTGAGCGTCTGGGCAGAGTCCCGGCGACCATCCGTCTGCGGCGCGGCCGGCGTCTGCTGACAAATTAGCGGCTGCCGCTTGCGCCGCGTATGGCCGGGTCTGCCGGTCCGCCGCGGCGAGCCGCAAGAAGCCGCCCCCAGCCTGAACCTGAACCCGAACCTGGCCGCTCCGTATGCGGCAGGAAGCTGCCGCCACCAGCGGGACGCGACCCCGCGACCAGCTGCGCCAGTGACAGCGCCCGCTCCGTGGACGAGCGTCACATTGTCCTGTGCTTGCCGAAAGGACAGCGAAACCTGGTTCTCCTGTAACAAGGAATTCTGCGCCGCGCGAACAGCACAGGGCGTCTAGCAACAGCGAGGACGCAAAGCTCAAAACGTTGTGACAGATGTATTTTGCTCTATCTGGACAGTACATTGTCAAAAAGAAGTTTTCTTATACATATTATTTATATCCTTTGCTTACTTGCAGGATGTTCAATGAAAAAGCTAGCATATGTACTAAGATGGTACCTGTTCTTTCGGACATGTGTATATACTACGATGGTATCTGTTCTTTCGAACATGTCCGGGTTCGAGTTCCGGTCGGGGCTCACATTGTCATCTGTCCTTTCGGACATGTCCGAATGAACAGAAACCACATTACAGACACATAACGTGTATCCTCAGGACATGTGGCCTGTAATGAGAAAGTACCATGCTGACCTCTCCATTGGCAAAAGGCTCCGGAATAGTCCCAAATTCGAATCTCCGAGAGGGGGCTGCCAAGGGAGAGCTGACCATGTGGAAAAGATGCAATAACCAACGACAGGATAACTTTCTACGAGCAGGGGCGTGGAATGTCAGATTCTTGCACGTGGTAGGAAAGCTTGAAAATCGGAAAAGGGAAATGCAAAGGCTCAGTCTAGATTAGTAGGGGTCAGTGAGGTAAAATGGAAAGAAGACAAGAATTTCAGGTCAGATGAGTATAGGTTAATATAAATAGCAACACAAAATGGTACAACGGAGGTAGGGGTAGGATTCGTTATGAATAGGAAGGCAGGGCAAAGAGTGTTACCCTGAACAGTTCAGTGATAGAGTTGTTCTTACCTGAATCGACAGCAAATCAACACCGACAACGACAATTCAGGTATACATGGCGACGTGACAAGCTGAAGATGAAAAGATAGATAAAGTATATGAGGGTATTCAAAGGGTAATACCGTAAAGTGCGATGAAAATCTAATAGTCCCGAGGGACTGCAATGTAGCTATTAGGGAAGGAGCAGAAGAAATGGTTACACGAGAATACTGGCTTGGGCCAAGGAATGAGAAGGGAGAAAGATTAATTGAGTTCTCTAATATATTTCTGCTGGTAACAGCGAATAGTCTGTTCAAGAACCACAAGAGGAGGAAGTATACTTGGAAAAGACCGGGTGAAACAGGAAGATTTCAGTTAGATTACATCATGGTCAGACATAGATTCCGAAATCAGACACAGGATTGTAAGACGTACCCTGAAGCATACATAGACTAAGATCACAATTTAGTAGCGATGAAGATTAGGCTGAAGTTTACGAGAATAGTCGGAAATAATCAGCACACAAAGTACTGGGCTACTGAAGCACTAACGAATGACGAGATATGCTTGATGTGTCTGAGGCTATAGATACATCAGGAAGGAATAGCTCAGTAGGCAGAACAGCTGAGGACGAATGGACACCTCTAAAAAGGCAATCACAGAAACTGTAAAGAAAAACAAAGATACAAAGAAGGAAAATGCGCAGAAAGCCTGGGTAACAAAAAAACTACATCAATTGATCGATGAAATAAGGAAGTACAAAAATGTTCAGGGAAATTCAGAAATACTGAAATACAAGACGCAGAGGAATGAAATAAATACGATGTGCACGGAAGGTACAACGAAATGGCTGCATGTAGGAAAGTCAAAACAATCTTCGGCAAAAATAAAACAAGGGCGGTAACATCAAAAATGCAAAAGGAATTACTGTTAAATGCAGAGGAGAGAGCAGACAGATGGAAAGAGTACACTGAAGGTCTCTTTCACGGGGAAGATTTGTCTGATGTGATAGAAGAAGAAACAGGAGTCGATTCAGAAGAGATAGGGAGTCCAGTATTAGAGTCAGAATATAAAAGAGCTTTGGAGTACTTAAGGTCCAATAAGGCAGAAGGGATGAATAACATTCCATCAGAATTTCTAAAATCACTCAGGGAAGTGGCAACAAAACTCCTATTCAATTAGTGTGTAGAATGTATGAGTCTGGCGACATACCATCTCACTGTCGGAAAAATATCACGCACACAGTTCCTAAGGCTGCAAGAGCTGGCAAGTGCGAGAATTATCGAATAATCAGCTTGACAGTTCATGCATCTAAGTTCCTGACAAGTGTAATACACAGAAGAATGTTGATGATGGAAGCAAGATTACAAAACAATCGAGACACGGTCATAGGATTTGTCGACCTGGAAAAATGTTAACAATGTAAAATGGCCCAAGAAATTCGAAATTCTGAGAGAAATCGGGGTAAGCCATAGGCAGAGACGGATAATACACAATATGCTCAAGAGCCACGAGGGAATAATAAGAGTGGACGACCAAGAACGAAGTGCTCGGATTAATAAGAGTGTAAGACAGCTATGTAGTGAAATGTTCAAATGTGTGTAAACTCCTAAGGGACCAAACTGCTGAAGTCATCTGTTCCTAGACTTACACACTACTTCAACTAACTGAATATGACTTATGCTAAGAACAACACACACACCCATGCCCGAGGGAGGACTCGAAACTCCGGCGGGAGGGGCCGTGCAATCCATGAGATGGTGCGTCAAACAGCGAGGCCACACCACGCACAAGGATGTAGTCTTTCACCGCTACTCTTTAGTCTGTCGAAGAAGTAACGATGGAAATAAAAGAAAGGTTAAGGAGTGGAATTAAAATTCAAGGTGAATGGACATAAGTAATACGATTCGCTAATAGCTTTTTATCCCGAGTGGAAGTGAAGAAGAATTACAGGATCTGCTGGATGGAAGGAACAGTCCAATGAGTACAGAATATGATTTGAGAATAAATCGAAAAAAGACGACAACAATGAGCAGCAGCAGAAATGAGAACAGAGAGAAACTTAACATCAGGGTTGATGGTCAAGAAGTAGATGAAGTTAAGGAATTCTGCTACATACGCAGCAAAATAACCAATAACGGCGGAGCAAGTAGAACATCGAGAGCTGACTATCGCTGGCAAGAAGGCTTTTCCAGGCCTAGAGAAGTCAACTATTGTCAAACATAGGCCTTAATCTGAAAAAGAAATTTGTGAGAATGTAGGTTTGGGGCACAGCATTCTATGGTACTGAAACGTGAATGCAGATAATTACATGGACCGATAAGGTAAGGAATGAGGAGGTTCTGCGCAGAATCGCAGAGGAGAGGAATACGTGGAAAACACTAACAAGAAGAAGGGGCAGGATGATAGGACACCTGTGAAGATATCAGGAAATTACTTCCATGCAACTAGAGGGAGCTGTACAGGGCAAAAACTGTAGAGGGAGATAGAGACTGGAATACATCCAGCAAATAATTGAGGACGTAGATTGCAAGTGCTACTCCGAGATGAAGAGGTTGTCACACGAGAAGAATTCGGTGTGCGCCACATCAAAACCAGTCAGAAGACTTTGACATCGTTCTATGTATTGACATGTTAAATAAAAACAGTAATTGCTGAAAATTACGTATCGGTTGTGAAAACCAGTGCTAAATTAGTAACTGCCAGTACTGCTAACGACGCACAGATTAGAGGGCTACCTAGTATTTAGTTACTTATTTTTACTTAGTTAGAAATGGTAACAAAACTGCAGGAGTACAAAATACACTTCTGGAAATTGAAATAAGAACACCGTGAATTCATTGTCCCAGGAAGGGGAAACTTTATTGACACATTCCTGGGGTCAGATACATCACATGATCACACTGACAGAACCACAGGCACATAGACACAGGCAACAGAGCATGCACAATGTCGGCACTAGTACAGTGTATATCCACCTTTCGCAGCAATGCAGGCTGCTATTCTCCCATGGAGACGATCGTAGAGATGCTGGATGTAGTCCTGTGGAACGGCTTGCCATGCCATTTCCACCTGGCGCCTCAGTTGGACCAGAGTTCATGCTGGACGTGCAGATCGCGTGAGAGGACGCTTCATCCAGTCCCAGACATGCTCAATGGGGGACAGATCCGGAGATCTTGTTGGCCAGGATAGTTGACTTACACCTTCTAGAGCACGTTGGGTGGCACGGGATACATGCGGACGTGCATTGTCCTGTTGGAATAGCAAGTTCCCTTGCCGGTCTAGGAATGGTAGAACGATGGGTTCGATGACGGTTTGGATGTACCGTGCACTATTCAGTGCCCCACTCGACGATCACCAGAGGTGTACGGCCAGTGTAGGAGATCGCTCCCCACACCATGATGCCGGGTGTTGGCCCTGTGTGCCTCGGTCGTATGCAGTCCTGATTGTGGCGCTCACCTGCACGGCGCCAAACACGCACACGACCATCATTGGCACCAAGGCAGAAGCGACTCTCATCGCTGAAGACGACACGTCTCCATTCGTCCCTCCATTCACGCCTGTCGCGACACCACTGGAAGCGGGATGCACGATGATGGGGCGCGAGCGGAAGACAGCCTAACGGTGTGCGGGACCGTAGCCCAGCTTCATGGAGACGGTTGCGAATGGTCCTCGCCGATACCCCAGGAGCAACAGTGTCCCTAATTTGCTGGGAAGTGGCGGTGCGGTCCGCTACGGCACTGCGTAGGATCCTACGGTCTTGGCGTGCATCAGTGCGTCGCTGCGGTCCGGTCCCAGGTCGACGGGCACGTGCATCTTCCGCCGACCACTGGCGACAACATCGATGTACTGTGGAGACCTCACGCCCCACGTGTTGAGCAATTCGGCGGTACGTCCACCCGGCCTCCCGCATGCCCACTATACGCCCTCGCTCAAAGTCCGTCAACTGCACATACGGTTCACGTCCACGCTGTCGCGGCATGCTATCAGTGTTAAAGACTGCGATGGAGCTCCGTATGCCACGGCAAACTGGCTGACACTGACGGCGGCGGTGCACAAATGCTGCGCAGCTAGCGCCATTCGACGGCCAACACCGCGATTCCTGGTGTGTCCGCTGTGCCGTGCGTGTGATCATTGCTTGTACAGCCCTCTCGCAGTGTCCGGAGCAAGTATGGTGGGTCTGACACACCGGTGTCAATGTGTTCTTTTTTCCATTTCCAGGAGTGTATGAAAGAACATTCTAACAAATTCCTATATTTCAAAACTGCTTTCGTTCATATCGTCAGTCTGAATTCTATAACTTCCCTACAATCGACATCATCAGTTAATTCGTTGACCAAATATCAAAACTCATCTACTACTTTTAGGGTCTCATGGCAGTATCTAATTCCCTCAGCAACGACTGATTCAAATCTACTACGTCCTATTACCACTAATTTTCTTCTTATGATATTTAGAGACATTACCTATCCCATTCAGCTGCTCTGGCTAAACATTTGCCGCCTCTAACAGAATCATGTCATCAGGAATTATCTTCTCCCTCGATTTTAATCCCAATTTCTCCTTGGTTTCGTTTAGATGTTGAATAACATCGAGGACCAGCTACAACACATTCTCACTCCTTTGTCAACCACAGCCTCGCATTTATGTACTTCTTACAACTGCAGTATAATTCCTCTATGAGTTGTAAATAATCTTTCGCTTCCTGAAGTTTATCCCTCCTATCTTTCCCCCCCTATCTTCAAAATTTCAAATATTGTAGTCCACTCAAAAACGTCAAAGGGTTTCTCTAACCCTACTGATGTTACAAAATGTAGGTTTTTATTTTTTCAGCCCGTCTTATAGGATAAATGGTAAGGTGTTCGAGTGTTCTTACATTGCTCCAGAACCTAAACTGACTTTCACTGACGTCGGCTTCTTCCAGTTTTTTTTTCCTGTCTACTATAAATACCCTGTCAATATTTTGCAGCCACAATTTATGAAACTGAATGTTCGGTAGTATTCACAATCGTCAGCAACTTCCTTCTTTGGAATTGGAATTATAACTTTCTTCCTGAAACCTGAGGGTATTTCGCCTGTCTCATATACATTGCGCACATGGTGAAATGTTTTTATCATGGCTTAGCTTTCCACCAAGAAACTCATTAATTCTGAGGTAATGTCTACTATTCCAGGGTCCTTATTTCCCTTTAGGTCTTTCTGTGCTCTACTAGATTCTTCTCGCAGTATCGTATCCCTCATCTTCACCTACTTTTTCTTTCTATAATATTGGCCTCAAGTTCTTTTCCATTATGTACACCCTGTATAAGTTATTTCCAGATTTCAGTTTTCCCTTCGTTACCTACTACTGGCTCTCCATCTGAGTTCTTGATATTCCTACAGCTTTTCCTGTAGAGGTCTCCTTAACTTTCCTATACTTATGCATGTTTCTACAGCCTTGCATTTGTCCCATGGCGATTCCTGCTTAGCCATTTTGCTCTTTAATTTTGTAGACGCCTGTATTTCCTTTCACCTGCTTTCATTTTCAAATTTTCTCCTTTTGTCGTCTTGAGTTCTATATCTCCTGTGTTATCCACTTACTTCTACTAGGTATTGTCTTTTTACCTATATGATCTGATTTTTCAGCTTTCAAAGCTAACCATTCGTCTTCTGTTGTATTCCTTTTGCCCTGCTTCAGCCTATTGTTCCCTAACACTCAATCTGAAATCCTCAACAACTTCTGTTTCCTTCAGTTTATCCAGGTTCCATTCCTTTACTTTCCTGCCTTCTTGCAATTTCTTCAGTTTTAGTCTGCAGTTAATACCGAATAAATTATGCCTAGAGTCTACATCTGCTGCTGTAAATGCCACATAGTTTATAAACTGGTTTCGGAATCCCTTCTATACCATTCTACACTACTGGTCACTAAAATTGCTACACCACGAAGATGATGTGCAACAGACGCGAAATTTAACCGACAGGAAGAAGATGCTGTGATATGCAAATGATTAACTTTTCAGATCATTCACACAAGGTTGGCGCCGGTGGCGACACCTACAACGTGCTGACATGAGGAACGTTTCTAACCGATTTCTCATACGCAAACAACAGTTGATCGGCGTTGCCTGGTGAGACGTTGTTGTGATGCCTCGTGTACGGAGGATAAATGCGTACCATCACGTTTCCGACTTTGATAAAGGTCGGATCGAGGACTATTGCGATTGCGGTTTATCGTATCGCGACATTGCTGCTCGCGTTGGTCGAGATCCAATGACTGTTAGCTCGCATCCAATGACGCAAAAATACACTCCTGGAAATTGAAATAAGAAGACCGTGAATTCATTGTCCCAGGAAGGGGAAACTTTATTGACACATTCCTGGGGTCAGATACATCACATGATCACACTGACAGAACCACAGGCACATAGACACAGGCAACAGAGCATGCACAATGTCGGCACTAGTACAGTGTATATCCACCTTTCGCAGCAATGCAGGCTGCTATTCTCCCATGGAGACGATCGTAGAGATGCTGGATGTAGTCCTGTGGAACGGCTTGCCATGCCATTTCCACCTGGCGCCTCAGTTGGACCAGCGTTCGTGCTGGACGTGCAGACCGCGTGAGACGACGCTTCATCCAGTCCTAAACATGCTCAATGGGGGACAGATCCGGAGATCTTGCTGGCCAGGGTAGTTGACTTACACCTTCTAGAACACGTTGGGTGGCACGGGATACATGCGGACGTGCATTGTCCTGTTGGAACAGCAAGTTCCCTTGCCGGTCTAGGAATGGTAGAACGATGGGTTCGATGACGGTTTGGATGTACCGTGCACTATTCAGTGCCCCACTCGACGATCACCAGAGGTGTACGGCCAGTGTAGGAGATCGCTCCCCACACCATGATGCCGGGTGTTGGCCCTGTGTGCCTCGGTCGTATGCAGTCCTGATTGTGGCGCTCACCTGCACGGCGCCAAACACGCATACGACCGTCATTGGCACCAAGGCAGAAGCGACTCTCATCGCTGAAGACGACACGTCTCCATTTGTCCCTCCATTCATGCCTGTCGCGACACCACGGGAGGCGGGCTGCACGATGTTGGGGCGTGAGCGGAAGACGGCCTAACGGTGTGCGGGTCCGTAGCCCAGCTTCATGGAGACGGTTGCGAATGATCCTCGCCGATACCCCAGGAGCAACAGTGTCCCTAATTCGCTGGGAAGTGGCGGTGCGGTCCCCTACGGCACTGCGTAGGATCCTACGGTCTTGGCGTGCATCCGTGTGTCGCTGCGGTCCGGTCCCAGGTCGACGGGCACGTGCACCTTCCGCCGACCCCTGGCGACAACATCGATGTACTGTGGAGACCTCACGCCCCACGTGTTGAGCAATTCGGCGGTACGTCCACCCGGCCTCCCGCATGCCCACTATACGCCCTCGCTCAAAGTCCGTCAACTGCACATACGGTTCACATCCACGCTGTCGCGGCATGCTACCAGTGTTAAAGACTGCGATGGAGCTGCGTATGCCACGGCAAACTAGCTGACACTGACGGCGGCGGTGCACAAACGCTGCGCAGCTAGCGCCATTCGACGGCCAACACCGCGGTTCCTGGTGTGTCTGCTGTGCCGTGCTTGTTATCATTGCTTGTACAGCCCTCTCGCAGTGTCCGGAGCAAGTATGGTGGGTCTGACACACCGGTGTCAATGTGTTCTTTTTTCCATTTCCAGGAGTGTATTTTCATTCTGCATCTATACACGGACACCCTCCAAGTCGCAATTAAGCGCCAGGGAGAGAGTTAATCGCTCCACCTTTACAATTGTTTCTATTATTCCAAACGCAAACAGCACGCAGAAAAAATAAACACCTATATCTTGCCGTGTGATGATGGTCGTTTCTCTCTTCATAAGTTCATTGTCTTTAAAACTATCGAACTTAATATTTCACAGTGAATAAATATTTGCATAATGAGCTTCTGAACTAACAACTTTTTAAACTCTTCATGTTATTTCAACATGTGTTATCTCAGATCATAGTATTGCACTATAGCTAACATCTCTTAAAACTACGTATGTGTATTTTATTTCTTGATTGCTTGTTTTTCATATCTTTTCACTATGAAAATGTTTGTCAGAACATTGTATCCCCTACAATTACACAGTAAATGAATATAGCATGAATACCTCTCCTTTCATTGTTCTTGCATGTTAATTTAATTATCAGTTTACCACTTTACCAGTAACTCTACTTAAATATTAATATAATATTTAATACAAAATCATGATAATTTAAGATAAGGTGAAACAAATGTGTTAGCTAACATGATCACTGTAAATGAGGACCCAAAAGGTGCTTCTGACAAGAAGGCCTAAAAAATTGTTTAACCTACATTTAATGGCTATCTGTTGTCATTTATCATGAATGCACATGCAACAGAATACTGGCTTATTTGTTTATGGACAAACCTTTATTTACATTTATTCTGAATTATCTGACAGTTACTCGTTGTTTATAACATTCCACTATTTAAATATTGTTGTAATACATTAGTCTAGTCCAGGGAATGGTCAAGTTGGTCAAATGATGTCTGCCGAACTATTTTTGGTGGGGACAGTCTTCAGCCAATGGAAAGGCAGACATTAGCAGAACACTACGGGAGCCAAGTGGAGAGGGACACACTTTCGAGTGAAAAGCTCAAGGGTGCGACTCTGGGCACTTTTACGTGAGTTCTGTAGTAACGAGTGGTATTCGATCGTGGAGGTGTTTGATTCTGGGCGATGAACTATCACAATCGTACTTTAACTTCTGAAGTGACTATATTTCGAGAGGTCTGAATGTACTCCATAGCAGGAGTTAAACTTTTTCCGCTTGTATTACAGAATTGAGCTACTCTGATTTGTATCGCATGTGTTAATCTTTAAATCATCATGTTGAATTCTGAACAATTTCGACTGGTGAATGCTTCGCGTATTGTGATTACGAAAAGGGCTTGGTTGCCACATATCTTTGATTACAATTTAGTTCGGGGATTTTGCTAAGATTCTCGCAACACACTCAATGTAACTTTACTGCATTTGATAAGGATATTTTCTGTCTTTTAATTCATCATCGTAGCATCATTAGCCTTTTGTTTGAGAGTTCCTTTCTTGAATAAACACTACTGAACACAACTCTCTGTCGTCTACGTCAATTACCGATGTTAGAACAGCATCCTCTCCATTAACTTATTTATCTTGCTTTCATTTTGTATTTCTGCGTATTTTATTAACCCGCAATTCTGGCCAATAGATAAACTACTTAACTGCAGGACCAATGCTACAGGCTGTTATCTGCAGTTAATTCGCTGTGTGGTTCAACCATATGACTAGATACAGCCAATCCTTTTGAGCAAACCCGTGCATAGCCCACACACCACGAATAACCTCAGGTAAAGACGCAACTGGTCTCCTCTTATGGGATGCTGTTCAGAAGAGCAACTCAGCGGCAGAAAACCGTTAGGCACCGTCGCAACTCTTGGGACATAAACATGGCCAGAAGGTTGAAACAGCGTGAAACAAGACACATCCGATCAAATTAAATTCTTCAATTGCTTTTCACGTTTTTTGGCTTCGGCACCGTGTTTTCCTGTTTCGAGCATTTGGCTCACTGCTGAGTGGTTTTGGAATTACAACTCTCCCTGCAATTCCTTGCTTCTGGATCCTCCTTTGTGTTGTGTTGCTAATGACTGCGTTTGCCAGTGCGACACTCAGTTGTGCAGTGACGTTTTCAGCTGCCATCATCCTATTTCGCGTCGCAGTCCCTTCATGACCGTCTCTCTTGATCACTTAGTATACGCTTTGTTTCGCTTTGTGAATCAGCAGACGATGTTTTTCCGCTTCCCTTGTATTCGATATAAATCTTCAATACGGTGACTCTTGAATCAACAAAACTTCGGCTCCCTTAATTATGAAAATACCTATCGTACCAGCACTACACTTTGGACACGTTCGGATTCACTTAGCTCCAACATAATGCCTGACAATTATACAGAACACTATTCTGGCCGAACACGACTGACAGTTTTAAAGTATTGTGGACATTGTGGAGGTACCGTTAGTGATCGAATACTGCTCCACGAACTTCAGGCTTGGCTAGCGTCAGCATTTATTTTAAACACAGTTGGAAGTTGACTGCCAACAGCCGTTAAGTAATGTATAAAATTCATATTTGAACCATCAGCTGTTTTTGTATTTTAAACCCAAACTGTACCTGTTTCGATCTTAGACCTTCTTCACTCATGAAGGCTTAAAATGGTTTAAGCCACCATACTGCATTAGCAATTACTTAAAATGTGATGCCTAATGCAATATAGTGGCTTAAACCATTTTAACCCTTCATGCGTGAAGATGTCCCAAGACCGAAACCGGTAGAATTTGGGTTTACAAAAATAAACAAAATTAAAAACAGTTGATTCTTCAATTACGTGTCTGCATTGCTTGCGGTGTTCCCATATTTATGACTAACCCTTGTGTTTTCTTTCTTGTGTGTTGGTGGAGCTTTCCACTCCTTAGGTACGGATCTTTCGTCGAACTGGCAGTCGTATATGAAGGCCTTATTTCAATAGTGATACAAGTCCATTACGTCCACTTTTCTGTCTATAAAGCTTCTGACAATAATGGCCCAAATAAACAGAAAGAAAGGTTCATCTCTAGCAAGAAGCCATATGCTTGATTATTTCTGGTATCTCAATTGCAGATTTTTCAGGACTCATTTTTAACTTTAGGACTCTGTATCTCAGAATGAACAAAAGTGGACTTCTGCTACCATTGAAATAAGCCCTTCATATGACGGCTGCGCATGGATATACACTCCTGGAAATTGAAATGAGAACACCGTGAATTCATTGCCACACGAAGGGGAAACTTTATTGACACATTCCTGGGGTCAGATACATCACATGATCACACTGACAGAACCACAGGCACATAGACACAGCAACAGAGCATGCACAATGTCGGCACTAGTACATTGTATATCCACCTTTCGCAGCAATGCAGGCTGCTATTCTCCCATGGAGACGACCGTAGAGATGCTGGATGTAGTCCTGTGGAACGGCTTGCCATGCCATTTCCACCTGGCGCCTCAGTTGGACCAGCGTTCGTGCTGGACGTGCAGATCGCGTGAGACGACGCTTCATCCAGTCCCAAACATGCTCAATGGGGGACAGATCCGGAGATCTTACTGGCCAGGTTAGTTGATTTACACCTTCTAGAGCACGTTGGGTGGCACGGGATACATGCGGACGTGCATTGTCCTGTTGGAACAGCAAGTTCCCTTGCCGGTCTAGGAATGGTAGAACGATGGGTTCATGACGGTTTGGATGTACCGTGCACTATTTAGTGTCCCCTCGACGATCACCAGAGGTGTACGGCCAGTGTAGGAGATCGCTCCCCACACCATGATGCCGGGTGTTGGCCCTGTGTGCCTAGGTCATATGCAGTCCTGATTGTGGCGCTCACCTGCACGGCGCCAAACACGCATACGACCATCATTGGCACCAAGGCAGAAGCGACTCTCATCGCTGAAGACGACACGTCTCCATTCGTCCCTCCATTCACGCCTGTCGCGACACCACGGGAGGCGGGATGCACGATGTTGGGGCGCGAGCGGAAGACGGCCTAACGGTGTGCGGGACCGTAGCCCAGCTTCATGGAGACGGTTGCGAATGGTCCTCGCCGATACCCCAGGAGCAACAGTGTCCCTAATTTGCTGGGAAGTGGGGGTGCGGTCCCCTACGGCACTGCGTAGGATCCTATGGTCTTGGCGTGCATCCGTTCGTCGCTGCGGTCCGGTCCCAGGTCGACGGGCACGTGCACCTTCCGCCGACCACTGGCGACAACATCGATGTACTGTGGAGACCTCACGCCCCACGTGTTGAGCAATTCGGCAGTACGTTCACCGGGCCTCCCGCTCAAAGTCCGTCAACTGCACATACGGTTCACGTCCACGCTGTCGCGGCATGCTACCAGTGTTAAAGACTGCGATGGAGCTCCGTATGCCACGGCAAACTGGCTGACACTGACGGCGGTGGTGCACAAATGCTGCGTAGCTAGCGCCATTCGACGGCTAACACCGCGGTTCCTGGTGTGCCCGCTGTGCCGTGCGTGTGATCATTGCTTGTACAGCCCTCTCGCAGTGTCCGGAGCAAGTATGGTGGGTCTGACACACCGGTGTCAATGTGTTCTTTTTTCCATTTCCAGGAGTGTATACCAGCATTCTCCGACAGAAACCTAATGGACCTGCCGACTTGCCTTTTTTTAGTCACTTTAGTTGCTTCGTCACACTGAGGATATCAACTATTAAGTTATTCATGTTAAAAGCTGTTCTTGATTCAAATTACGAAATATTTTCTCTGTCTGTTTTGGTGAAGGAATTCCAGAAAACCGCCTTGAGTTACTTCCATTTAGTGGCACTGTATTTGGCAAAAATAACATTGCTGTCGCGCAGTAAAGTAGAGATTATGTCTCGCAGCTGGTTCATTTTTATACAAACAATCTCTCTGTTTTCTGCCAGATTTCGAGACAGAGTTTCGTTGTGGAAAATGTTAAAAGCATCTCGCTCAGAAGTCCGGACCAAATTTCGAGCTTCTGTGAAACTTCTCCTAGTTTAGAGATTTTACTTTCTTTTTAATCTGGTAGGCTGTTTCCGTTGCTCCTAGAAAGTGTCCTGGCTTGTTTTATATACCACTTATGATCTGTTCCGTCTCTTACGGCTTACTCTGTACAGATCTCCCAAATGCCGTCAGTTTTATCTCCTAATTTCAAACAACATCTGTTCTATGCTTATGTAGTATGAAAAGAATATTTGCATTCAGTCAGAACCAGCGATATCTTGAAATTATTCCAAGGCAGTGAGCCGAGCTATCTCACAGTATATGTGAAATTTTCACAGTTTTGTTTGATTTCTGACGTTTTATGCGTGGAGAAAATTCGCGGCGATGTCGCTGCGCCTTTGCGGTAGCGACTAACTGGAGATGCACTCACTTACAGTGTCTTTTAATACAGAAGTTGAAACACCCACCCTGAATGAGCAGCCAAGCTCTCTTATCTCATACGAGCACAAGATGAAACATGATTTCTGACTCCGCCTAACGGGCCATTAATAAAGCGTTCAACCGATATGCACAGCACGGAATGTTACGCAGCAAGATAACGAGCAGCAGCAGGAGTCTCCGTCCTTTCTATGTCACCGCCAGGAAACAAATGAAAGCGAGGCTTCCTCTGAATTCAGTGCCGAAACTACCAAGGCGGAGTGTCTCGAAATCTTATACCGACTTCGAAAGGGTGACTTTCCACAAAGTGGATGCTCTGCCCGCAGCATGTCTTTTGTTGAGAGACGTCCTTTACGCACAAAATATAAGCAGAGCACTCAAAATATTAGATAGAGTACTCCGTACCATCTCTGATTGTTCAAACTATTCTGTAATTACCTTGGAATTAGCTGTTGGAAGCTCTATCTTCACGTAAACGCCAATACAGAATAATTAATTTTCAGAAGAAAAAAACGAATTCGTCCTCAAAAGACGGTTTCTGCTACGGAAATAATCAATCAGTATTTCACCTGCTCAAGATGACGTTTACGTTTTATCTACGCTGGCAATAAACGAGGGCTGCTGAAAAGTATTGCCTCCGAATCTTTTATGTGTAAACCATTAAAGCTCTGTAAATGAAACAAACGTTATTAACATTCTATATCTTTACTCTTCCTGTCTAAATACACTATTGGCCATTAAAATTGCTACACAACGAAGATGACATGCTACAGACGCGAAATTTAACCGACAGGAAAAAGATGCTGTGATATGCAAATCATTAGCTATTCAGAGCATTCACACATGGTTGGCGCCAGTGGCGACACTTACAACGTGCTGACATGAAGAACGTTTCTAACCGATTTCTCATACACAAACAGCATTCGACCGGCGTTGCCTGGTGAAAATTTGTTATGATGCCTCGTGTAAGGAGGAGAAATGCGTACCATCACGTTTCCGACTTTGATAAAGGTCGGATTGCAGCCTATCGCGATTGCGGTTTATTGTATCGCGACATTGCTGCTCGCCTTGGTCGAGGTCCAATGACTGATAGCAGAATATGGAATCGATGGGTTCAAGAGGGTAATACGGAACGCCGTGCTCGATCCCAATGGCCTCGTATCACTAGCAGTCGAGATGACAGGCATCTTATCCGCATGGCTGTAACGGATCGTGCAGCCACGTCTCGATCCCTCAGTCAACAGATACGGACGTTTTGCAAGACAACAACCATCTTCACAAACAGTTCGACGACGTTTGCAGCAGCATGGACTATCAGCTCGGAGACCATGGCTGCGGTTACCCTTGACGCTGCATCACAGACAGGAGCCAACGACGAGCCTGGGTGCACAAATGGCAAAACGTCATTTTTTCAGATGAATCCAGGTTCTGTTTACAGCATCATGATGGTCGAATCCGTGCTTGGCGACATCGCGGTGAACGCACAATGGAAGCGTGTATTCGCCATCGCCATACTAGCGTATCATCCGGTGTGATGGTCTGGGGTGCCATTGGTTACACGTCTCGGTCACCTCTTGTTCGCATTCATGGCACTTTGTCCAGTGGACGTTACATTTCAGATGTGTTACGACCCGTGGCTCTACCCTTCATTCGATCCCTGCGAAACCCTACATTTCAGCAGGATAATGCACGATCGCATTTTGCAGGTCCTGTACAGGCCTTTCTGGATACAGTAACTGTACTACTTCTGTCCTGGCCAGCACATTCTCCAGATCTCTCACCAACTGAAAACGTCTGGTCAACGGTGACCGAGCAACTGTCTCGTCACAATACGTCAGGTACTACTCTTGATGAACTGTGGTATCGTGTTGAAGCTGCATAGGCAGCTGTATCTGTACACGCCATCCAAGCTCTGTTTGACTCAATGCCCAGGCGTATCAAGGCCGTTATTACGGCCAGGGTTGGTTGTTCTGGGTACTGATTTCTCAGGATCTATGCACCCAAATTGCTTGAAAATGTAATCACATGTCAGTTCTAGTATAATATATTTGTCCAATGAATAGCCGTTTATCATCTGCATTTCTTCTTGGTGTAGCAATTTTTATGGCCAGTAGTGTATTTATTTCTCAGTACTGTCACCCTGGCGACGAAAAGATGTCTCTCAAGGGGCAACCAGTTTGTTGGCGTCGTCTCTGTAGAATGTCTGACATTTTTCACGGGACCACAACTTCGCTTGTGCTTTGGCCCCTTCTCTACTATAAAGGTGAAATCTTCGAAGGCATTCTTTAAGCTCTGTAAACAGAAGATAATCGGATGGGATCAAGGATGATGGATGACAGTGAAACCCAGGTGTCGGATTCTTCCAGACGTCGCAGCGCCCGTGTTTGGTCTGGCATTCGCTTTCAGAACAAGGTAGTTCTTCATTTGTAGACGACCACGTTTTCTTGCACACCAACGTAGTTATGCAACACAGCGCCATGTTAAAAGCTACAATTCATAGCCCTCTAGTGACAGAGGATTACAAGCATGAGGACAAGAAGAATAAAGATGTATATTATGTGATCAGCAGTATCCGAACACCCCCAAAAACGTACGTTTTTCATATTAGGTGCATTGTGCTGCCACCTACTGCCAGGTACTCCGTATCAGCAACCTCAGTAGTCATTAGACATTGTGAGAGAGCAGAATGGGGCGCTCCGTGGAACTCACGCACTTCGAAGGTGATCACGTGATTGGGTGTGACTTGTGTCATACGTCTGTTCGCGAGATTTCCACACTCCTAAATATCCATGGGTCCACTGTTTCCAATGTGATAGTGAAGTGAAAATGTGATCGTACACGTACAGCACAAATGCTTACAGGCCGACCTCGCCTGTTGACTGACAGAGACCGCCGACAGTTGAAGAGGGTCGTAATGAATAATTAGCAGACATCTATCCAGACCATCCCACAGGAATTCCAACCTGCATCAGGATCCACTGAAAGTATTATGAGAGTTATGCGGGTGGTGATAAAACTTGGATTTCATGGTCTAGCATCTGCTAGTAAGCCACACATCACGCCGATAAATACCAAACGACGCCTCGCTTGGCGTAAGCAGCGTAAACATTAGACGATTGAAAAGTGGAAAAATGTTGTATGGATTGACGAATCAAGGTGCACAATGTGGTGATCCGATGGCAGTGTGAGGGTATGGCAATCGACCTGTGAACGACGGTTGCCAGGGTGTGTAGTGCCAACAGTAAAATTCGGAGGCGGTGGTGTTATGGTGTGGTTGTGTTTTTCATGGAGGGGGCGTGCACCCCTTGTTGTTTCGCGTGCCACTATCACAGCACAGGCCTACATTGGCGTTTTAGGCACCTTCTTGCTTCCCTCTGTTGAAGAGCAATTCGAGCATAGCGATTGCACCTTTCAACGCTATCGAGCACTTGTTCTTAATACACGGCCTGTGGCGGAGTGTCTACACGACAATAACGTCTCTGTAATGGACTGGCTTGAACATGGTCTTGACCTGAATCCAATAGAACACCATTGGGGTATTTTGGAACGCCGACTTCGTACCAGGCCTCACAGACCGACATCGATACCTCTCCTCATCTGCCATCAAATGAGAACTGGGGAGCTTTACGGAGATGAAAGGCTGTCAGGGCGATGGACCCGACACCCTCCTCCTCCTAGTACATTGGCGAACGAAGGCCGTGCTCCACCTACACTCACGTCAAGTAACCTGGTCACGTCCTTCTGCCACAGACTTCACATTTTTTACTTTTAAAATTAATTAAACGTTAACCACTCATTTCATAAAAATACGATTTTTTTTATTTCTTAAAAACAATAACTACACATTTTTTCATTAATTTAGAAGTCCGAGTCTGTTTTATTGTGTCCACTACCGCAGCATTCCTTGGCGCAATAGGCGCACAATTTTTAAATGGCTGTCCTGACGGCAGGAAGATCAGACAAAAATTGGTTCTTGCACAAGCTGTTACTGGTCGTCAAAAAACACAAGAAAGATAGCAGTGAAATAAAGACGCCTTAACAGTCGTTCAACAGTTTGTATGCAATCCCCGTGACTCTAAACCTATTATAAAAGTAAGTTTCTTAAGGCAAAAAATGGTTCAAATGGCTCTGAGCACTATGGGACTTAACAGCTGTGGTCATCAGTCCCCTAGAACTTAGAACTAGTTAAACCTAACTAACCTAAGAACATCACACACATCCATGCCCGAGGCAGGATTCGAACCTGCGAGCGTAGCAGTCGCACGGTTCCGGACTGCGCGCCTAGAACCGCGAGACCACCGCGGCCGGCACTTTCTTAAGGAACAGCTATGAGTAGAAGGAATATTGCTTTACCATTCATCAGTGAAAGGCTATGACTGAGACAAAAGAAGGTGGCAGAATTTGTACCATAACTGACTCTACCACTGCTATCTCTCTCTCTCTCTCTCTCTCTCTCTCTCTCTCTCTCTCTCTCTCTCTCTCTCTCTCTCTGTCTCTCTCCGCGTGTTTGTGTGTCTGTCCTTCTGTCACCGTGCAGCTACTCATAAAACTGCTGACGTATTATATACAGTGTGACGTTAGTAGAACTACATGAAAAAAAACGTAAATTAGTTACAAACAACGGCATACACACACCTTATTCAGGATGTTAACTTCACTAAAGATTTTCGAATTTAGGTTATGATATGTTCGATATGCCTGCCATCATTGGTGAAGATGTGGCGCAGACGAATAGTAAAATTCTGCATGACCCGCTGAAGTGTCGGAACATCTATGGCGTCGATGACCTAGTGAATGGCTGTTTATAGCTCATCAATGGTTTTGGGTTACTTCTGTACATCTTGCCTTCGATATAGCCCATCAAAAACAAGTCACATTTTTTCAGATCCGGAGAATATGGTGGCCAATGGAGCCACGTTCCAGTGGCCTTTGGGTAGCCCAGGGCCAGAACGTGGTTCCAACGTGCTCCTCCAGAACATCAACCACTCTCCTGCTTCGATGGAGTCTTCCGTCTTGCACGAACCACATCTTGTAAAAATCGGAGTTACTTTGGATAATGGGGATGAAATGATATTCCTAATCCTTCACGTACCGTTCGGTAGTCACGGTGCCATCAAGAATATCGCACCAATTATTCCGCGACTGGACACTGCAAACCACACAGTCATCTGTTTGGGTGAAGAGGCACTCTCTACCGTGACATATGCACGTGCAAATGGCCGACAGCAACAAGGCGAGTGCGCATGCACAACCCAGCGACTAACCGTGCAGTTTAAACATCATAACACAAACCGTTCAGACGTTGTGACGATTTCATTTGATTTAGTTCAATAATTGTCACGCTGTAGCACACTGTGGATGGCATCCAAAGTATAAAGTCATTCACTTTCTAGTGACTTTGAGCATAAGTAGTGAATAGTACTCACAGGGACATAATTACCAGCGGTCACACTTGCATACGCTTTCTTCGAAAAATTTAATGATGGAGTTTATTTTGTGTCAGAGTACACTGTCGAGATATAGCGTCCAAGTGCGTGCAGTCAGTGGTGGTATAATTACCTTTCAGGAAATAGCCCATAAATAGTTTCATTGACATCCTGTCCTGGAACCATAAATTTTTTATGGACGATCCACCAAAATATCACAAGAAGAAAAACAAAACTGCGACGTTTTGATTGTCTGATTATTCTCGCTTTACTGAAAAGGAGAGAAGTTGCAGTGTGTCACTCCCGACTTCGGCTTTCATCTCGGAATCGTTGTGGATTAGCTTGTGACAGCAAGACTGAATTATTCTGACAAAATAAAACACCCAAGGCCGTCCTTATGATTTTATTTTCTTTAGTTGCAACCAGTTTCAACGCTTAGGATTATCAACTTATCAATCAAGCTACATAGAAACGGATCAAAAACACAATGAGAAACAATGGCAAGATTTGACAAGTGAATTTACACCGAACATTCAACAGAACGAACAGATACATCCACTGTCACACATCTAAAATATACCAAAATGATTTTCCACTCAACACACTGCACAATTATTCTACGTATTAAAAACTTCTGTAAATAACTATCCATGATTTTTATTGGTCAGTCGGTCATACACTATTTGCACAAGCCTGAGATAACCTACTGTAAGACAAAATAACTGTAGAAGGTGATAAATGGAATGAAACAATACCTCAAAAACAAGTAAACAGAAGGATCATGACCTGTGTGTCGTGGAAAAGTATAAAATGCTTAGTTGTACACAGATGAGGGGCATACACTATGTCGTATCTATAAAATGAATGTCCAAGACGTGTTATAAAACCGAATGTAAGATCCACCTCAGATCATAACATATGTAGAACGTATGAAAAACGTCCACAAGAAAACTGTTCATCTTGAAATCATTCATGTGCGAATGCATCTATGTATCATTTAGTGCCGTTCTACAATCACACGCAGGGATACTAAGTAGCCAGCAAGGACGCACTGTATCATACAGGATGAGACTCGGGGTGGGGGGGGGGGGGGCGTTACGTACTGTAGTGTGGGTGATCAAACACTTCTCATCGGAAACGATGCAGGAACGTCTTCATTGCCCCCGCAGTGTGCGGCCGAGGAATGGCATAAAGAAGGAACAGCTCAGCAGTTGTGTTATGTGGGCTGTATGACACAGGCGAAATCTCTGACTAGGCCCTCATACTTGGCGGGAGACGCTATTCTCTGCGCATCTTTACGTGCTCACTGTTCACTCAAAACTGAAAACTGAAAAGAACGACGTGACACAATCGACGGGCATACTAGAGACATTGTCAACACATCTGTGCAAAGCTTTAATGTATTTTCTCTGTAGTTTCCATTTCGCAGCCAAGCGGAACTGACTTTCTGGACAACCCTCGCATCATGACGTTTCTGGAGACTGAAAATCTCTTTTGTGTAAATTAAAACAGATTCTGCAAGCAACGCTCGACCGAAACCCAGCTTGCTCTCTTCCTCCTTGGAAACTAGAAGGCAGTAAATACTGGCGCCCAGGACGATGTCGTGTTTTTTGACTTTCGCAAGCCTATCGATACAGTTCCGCACTGACGACTTATATACATAACACGGTGGTATCAGATCAGCTCTGTGACTGGATTTCTAACACAGATCACATCACGTCGTTCTAGACTCAGAGAAATCTTCAGTCGTAAATGTTTTTTCATGTGTGGCAGCATGGAGTGATCTGTTGGTTAACTATGGATCTTAACCTTTGAGTTCAAAAATAAACAAAAATGGGACTTGAATATCCTTAACTACTAATCCCTATTGTCTTTTAATCACATCCTCTGATGAAGGTGCCATATTCTATAACTGCAATGGCCACACTGCGGTTAATTAAAGTAGGAGGAACTTCTGGTCTGTTAAAATGTGTGTGAAATCTTATGGGACTTAACTGCTAGCGTCATCAGTCCCGAAGCTTACACACTACTTAACCTAAATTATCCTAAGGACAAACACACACACGCCTGCTCGAGGGAGGACTCGAACCTCCACAGGGACCCTTCTTGTCTGAAAAGTGAACGAATTCACTGTTCATCCTAACACAGGTCGGTGTAAGGAATTTAGCTTACGGCACACATAGCAAAGACTTCCTCAATTCGGAAAGAGTTCAGTACATAGAAATGGAACTACTAACCAGCTCTCATCACGAACTAACGAGTGGTACGCTAACAAGCAGCTGCATTGTACCTCATCTCGTGGTACAGCTGCAAAACGTGTTCCCACCGGCCAATAGCATCACCAACGCGTCCAGCCTGTAGCACGTCCCATCTTCAACTGCACCCATTCACTACTCTACACTCAAGGGGTGACGCACGTTTTGGTACACCTTCCAGACAATCACAACTCTAGCTTCTGGGTGCAACACGATGGCCCAACAGGCTCGCGTCCAGACCGAGATCTGTAGATTCCTTGTTCACAAGTTTTACGGACGGACTCCCTCAAAAGACCTCGAAACCTCGACCGTGAACTTTCAGCAAGCAATGGAACACACATGCTCACGAAGTCAGAGGGAACAATCGTACCACCTACATGTCCTATATCATGTACGCCGAGGATTATTGTCCTATGCCACCATCTCTCCCCTTGTTCCTCGACCTCCACACATCCACCGCCCTTCTACTGTCCTGTGCATTCCAACAGTTCTGCCCTCCATATTTTGAGCTTGGAAAGCCATAGCCTACAGATAAATTAACAGAATGGATTTCACGCAATGCAGGTACTGTTCATGAAATAGAGAGTAGAGAATACTAATCACAAAGGGAAGAAAGAATAAAAATAGGACACATACATTGAAGATTACCGATTCCGAGTAGAAATTGATAAAGATGGCATATGAAAATGATAAATTACCGTGTCTAGTTGATAGGATATATTCTACTGAAGGATATACGCATGTAAACAGATGTCTTTCAGCAGTAATTTGTAGTTGCCCATCAACATACACAAATGCAAATTACTGCACATAAACGGACGGAAAAACCCATTATAGTACGATTACATGACTGCAGAACAACCGCCAGGTTAGCTGAGGTCGCTAATGCGCTGCTTCCTGGACTCGGGTAGGCACGCCGGCCCTGGATCGAATCCGCCCGCGGATTAACGACGAGGGCCGGCGTGCCAGCCAGCCTGGATGTTGTTTTTAGGCGGTTTTCCACATCCCACTAGGTGAATACCTGACTGGTCCCCACGTCCCGTGTCAGCTACACGACTCGCAGACATTTGAAAACTTTTGCACCATTTCATGGCTTACATTAGGCGCACACAGCTGGGGGTACACTAATTGCATCTGGGGGGCTATGGGGTGGTGACAGGTAGGGCATCTGGCCACCCTCTGACACTAACATCGCTAAACTCACAGTAACAAGACTGACCCCGATTTGGAATGGGACAAAAGCCTAAGAAAATGATGATGGCATGACTGCAGAACGAGCGCTAGACGCACTGACATATATCAAATGTCTGGAAGTGAGAGTAGGAAACGATTTAAGGTGGAACGACAACAATCATAACACTAATCACAGGTAAGGCAGATGTCAGACTAACATTCAATGAGGGAATAGACAGGAAGCGTAGTCCAGCCATGAAGGAAGTAGCTTACAAAATCCTCATTCGACGATTGCTTGAATATTGCTCGTCAGTTTGGGGCCTGTCGCGATTGTTTTAAAAGTAGAGGAGATACAGAGGAGAGTGGCACATTTCGTCAAGGTTCATTTAGAAGACACGAAGGGGCCACGTAGATGTTCTCCACCTCCAGTGATAAATGCTAGAAGAGAGGCATTGTGCATCACTGTGTGGCTTATTTCCCAGATTCAAGTGGCAAGCGTTCCTAAATGATCCAACCATTACGTAACTTTTTGCATGCATGTATTGTAGAAAGACGTGAAACTGCAATTAGAGGTTATATTAAATTTCAGCCTCTGGTTGCATAAGAAAAGAAACCTGACCTAGGTTTCAGCTATAGTAATGTAGCCTTCTTCAGAAATGTCACAATATAAAATTAAAATTAAAGTGTCCTAGATATTGTCCTTGTCAAACTTAGTATCTTCGGTGTATTCCCCGATTACACAAAGCATATTTAATACACTAACCTTCGTTCAATGCTGTTTCACAATTTGTTACACATCAAATTGTGTACTTAGATTTAAGAGCTTCATAAAGTTTGCGTATGACTCCACTGCCTATACTGTCTTCATAATGCTTTGTGGCGTTGCACGCACCTATTATCAGATAAATCCATTACTTTATATGATCCTCTACCTACGTCAGTAGAAGGCTATGACATACAGCCTACTAGTTTTCTCATGTATTTATTTCTGATCTCATATTGTATATATAACCGCTAATCTGTATGAGACAGTTGTCCTCATTATCATTTACAGGCGTTAATTCTTAGCTACGTTCCACATATTTCCGGCACTGTTAACCGTAACTTATGGCCTTTTCTTATTAAAAGGTTCCTTTATGCTATATAATGTCATTTGCCCCTCATAGAACTGTACCTTCAGTTATTATGGTTTAATTGCCAGTAACATCCCTTTTTAACTGTTGTAACAAATAATGTTATCAATGAATGTTTACTGTTACTTATGTACAATACACTTGTTATAAGTCTTCTGCCGTTTATGGAATGGTAATTTCAGTGAATTATGGTTTTAATGCCATTAATAGTCCGAACTATTGTAATAAAGTATTTTCCACAATAATCTCAGTTAACATTTTCTGGTTTTAATCCAGTGTTACTTCGCACGCGCATGCGCGCGATCCATCATCTGAGTTCGCTGCGTCGCTGCCTGCGGTGCCCAGTTACGACTCAGCGCCCGCGGCGCTCCTGTCTGGCCCGTTTGTTTGGCCTATCGGCAAAACATTAGTAGGAGTGACGCAGTCTTATGACTGTGTACTGTAGTTATAACTTTACAACTTTGTCAAGGCCAATGTGTGGCATGTTTTAAATTTGATTTTATATTCTGACATTTCTGAAGAAGGCTACATCATTATAGCCGAAACCTAGCAACAGTTTCTTTGCTTATGCAACTGGAGACTGAAATTTAATATAATTACATTTTACAATTGCTGATTCAGCTGCACCATGCTAAAAATATACAATTAGAGGTATTTGAGTTATGATGGAGGCTTACCAGCGACCAATCTTTCTGCTGTAGCCAAAGCTTTCGCCTACGAAAACGGCTACCTGCATTACGGAAATGGTCGACAAGTTGCTAGTGGTTCAGGTCCACGGGGGGCAATCCATTGGCAGACCCACACGTTAATCGTACAGCAGGCTTGACTGTGTCCTAAATACGCCAGTCAGTTTCGAGGTAGAACGTGAAGCATCCCCAACTCTCTTGTGGTTCCGTTTTTAGGTACTCCACGTCGACGTCTGCTCGTAGATACGTATCGTCGGTAGGTTTTCCTTCTTTACTTCCCGACGTGACCGCTACGACTCTCCGATGAGGTACGGGCCTTGCGTTTTGCTATTAGTGCGAGCCTTGTAAATATCGCTATTATTTAGTAATTTGCCCGGCTAAAACTCTCCCCTTTTGTGATTAAGACAGCCTGCGCCACCTTTCGGAGGGAGTGGGGACGTCATAGAGTCACGAATGTTCACATTAAGCAGTCCGTAAAACACGTAAACGTCCCCTTCAGTTAGCGTGTTAGTTAATGCCTACGCTTTCCGATAGATGGTGCTGACTTACTGCTGAATAGCTTTGGTTTCGTAAAACCTTCACTGACTAGTACTAGGTAAATGAAATAAGTACAACACTCTTGTGTTCACTTTCACTCTATATTCAAGGATTAAGATGGTGATGAATGATGGTCAATTTAAAAGGTTCCTAGCCTGGAGGAATCTAAATAGTCCGCAAATGCCGATATGCACTCGCTCTACGTCCAGATTCGCAGCTAAGGGACCACGACACTTTCAAAGGTCCACACGTTAATATCTGAATACCGGTACCTCTGAATTCACTCGTATCAGCAGATAATTTTAGTTTCTGTTGTCCATATGTCCGCAAAGTTCCAATCTAGCACTAAAGTCCTAAAATCCCCTTAATACTCCGTTGATACCAACAGTCAGAGACCGTACACTACACCACTTTTAATCTCCGTAATACTCTAACAGTTTATCGTGAATCTTAAAATGATAAAGTCCAGTCTAATAATTGTCCCGCTGACTGACACGGATTCCCCGCCCTTTAATGAAAGTATCAAGGAAAAAAGGCTGCAGTAATGACGATAAGGCCTTTTTATAGGTTTTTTTATCACAAGAGTTTAACGTCAATGTCTACTCCATGACAGAGCTTCCGTGGCTTTGCTGTACTTAGACGTTAAACTACTTGCTGATATACTATAATTTTGATCTGCAATTACCGAACTCTGATTCTACACTATTTTCCCCTCTAAAAATTCTATTCTTAATTTTAAATTATTCTTTACATAGCTTTTATCACTGTAAACTGAACCGAAGTGTTACATTGCCCCCCCCCCCCCCCAGAATGGTAACCGTTTACTTGTTACAAACTCCAGCTTGGATCAAGGAAAAATACGGTGAAAGTCCGCCATGAGAGGTATCAGCCCGGATCTCAGCGGTGCAGATACAGGGTGCGTTCCGAAAGTAATGCAATTATTTTTTTTAAGTAATTTATTGAACAGATTTGCACAAACACTTAAAATTCTTCAAAGTACTGTCCTTGGGCCTCTACACATTTTTTCCAGCGACTCTGCCATGACCGGTACGCGCCCTGGAAGGCGTCTTCTGGGACCTCTCGCAAGGTCTTCGTCACGGCGGATTGGATCTCGTCTATGGACGAAAAACGGGTTCCTTTCAGGGCTGACTTAATCCTAGGAAACAAAAAGAAGTCAGCTGGGGCAAGGTCAGGACTATAGGGGGGGGGGGGGGGGGGCAGCGTTGGCACCTGGTGTTTGGCCAGGAACTCGCGGACTCGTAGCGCGTTGTGGCAAGGCGCGTTGTCGTGATGGAGTTGCCAGGTAGCGGAGATGTCCTTTCTCGTCCTGACGACTCTTTTGCGGAGTCTTTCCAGCACATCCACGTAGTAGGCAGCGTTAACTGTCTGTCCTTGAGGAACAAACTCCTTATGGACCACTCCTTTGCTGTCGAAAAAGACAATGAGCATTGTTTTCACTTTTGATTTGCTCATTCTTGCTTTTTGGGCTTGGGGGACTGATCAGTGTGCCACTCAGAGCTTTGGCGTTTTGTTTCTGGGTCGTATTCAAAAACCCAGGTTTCATCACCAGTGATGACGTTGTCCAAATAATCAGGTTCAATTTCAACACGTTGCAAAAGTTCACTTGAAATTTCCGCTCGGTTGGTCTTTTCGTCGTCTGACAACACCTTGGGCACGAGCTTGGCGCACACTTTCCTCATCGCTAAATCTTCAGTAACAATGCGAAAAACAACAGTAGACGACAGGTTCAGTTCATTGGCAACCATCCTGATACTCAATCGACGGTCAGAGTCCAACAGTTGTCGCACACGAGCCACATTGTTGTCGGTTTTGCTGGTTGACAGCCGCCCAGAGCGTTGTTCGTCGTGAACCTCTTCCCGGCCTTCCTTAAAGGCCTTTAACCACCTCGAAACTTGTGAGTAGGACAGAGCAGAGTCCCCGTAAGCCTCACGAATCATTTTGTTAGTCTCCTCAAAAGATTTGTTCAGTTTAGCACAAAACTTAATCGCGTAACGTTGCTCGATCGTCGATTCCATTTTTTCCGTGACACGGTCGGCGCGCAGAGGTTTACAATAACAGACGTCCTGCCGCTTCCACAGCTCGGAGAGCACTGAAACCGGTTTCGCGGCAAAGCTTAGCGTCCCCCCCACCTACTCCATGTGGCCCGCTCCCACTCCGACTACTAGGAGCGGCGCGGGAAATTCAATTGCATTACTTTCGGAACGTACCCTGTATCCCTGACAACAGCGTCACGACTGGGAGCACTAATTCGCTTCTGCGAATCACATGCTATCCGAACATCAAGCCGGTGTTACTCCGCCTGACATGTCTTTAGGAGGGTAACTGGCCGCTCTCCGCCAGTACAGTTCGCAGAGCCAGTTGCGAGGCACAGTAACATTCCGGATTTACACTACTTGGTTCTACTAGCCGTCCAGTGCGGGAAGTACCACTACGAGCAGTCAGATGTCAACCCGTGAACTTCACATTCTCCATCTTGTCCTCTGGGAGACCAATGTTCCGTGACTGGTATTCGTGTGTGGAACTTATACTAGTAACTGTGCACAGAAACTGCCATCATTATACGACCGAACGGACTTTGACTTTCCTTTAACAAGCACCAGTGTTACGTAAAGTAAGGATTTATCATTCTGATCGAGAATGAGTGTAGTGACTCGAGCCTTCGCGATTTCTTCTGTCGAACTTCTTACCTTTCAAGCGTTTGTACGTGGACAGAGATAAAATAATATTACTGTTTGTCAGTCATTAACTTGGGGTAGAGATTATCTGTACTAGATCAACACAGTTAGTCAAGAAGAACACTTCAATTGTAGTCGGCATATGTGGTGTAAAATTGATGTAAATGTTAACTGAGCACAACCAGCAGAAACCACTTAGTGATGTGTGTACTACTATGTATGACACATCATTTCCACACTCCCTCTGGGCGAGGAAAAGGATCGGCCGGAAGTGACACTGGTACACAATATATCCTCCACCACGTACCGTAACTTGATTAGCGGTGTATAGAGGTAGACGTACAACTGTGTGGGTTCAACATTAGATGGCTCCACGTAATGTATGTTACAGTGAGTTAAGAACAAGGCGAGGCACTTCATGGACAAACCAAGTGAAAAGCTCTGATTGACATTAGCTTTTGCGATAAAAATTAGGCTAACGGCTTTAAAATGCGTTTGCGTAAGACTACCAAACGTGCTACGATGACCCAGCAATTTCAGAAGGTGACTATCTGAAGGATCTAACACGAGAGGTCAACTACCAGTCACATCCTTACAAAAATAAAAGTAATAAAAGGTAACAACATAGTCAGATATGAAATGAACAACTGATGCCAACGACACCAAACCTACAAGAATGGGATCAGATTTTCTGGAAACCAGGGACAAACACGAAAATTTGTGAAATCAGTTCGTTTCACACACTTTTTTTGGGGGGGGGGGGGGGGGGGGAGGGAGGGAGAGGTCATATGTCTCCTGACTGGTTTGATGCAGCCTGCCACGAGTACCTCTCCTGTGTCAAGCACTTCATCTCCGATTTCTCTGCCCGGGGACAGGGTGTTGGTGTTGTTTTCATCATTTCATCATCATTCGTGAAAGTATCTAGATTGAACTTTTTAAGGGTTGAGACTTTGTACGGGCGCTGATGACAGCGCAGCTGAGCGCCTCACAAACCAAACATCTTCATCGTCTACACCTTCTTCTTCATCTCAGAGTAGCACTTGCAACATACTTCCTCAATTATTTTCTGGATGTATTCAAATCTCTGTCTTTCTCTACAGTTTCTGCTCTCAACAGCTCCCTCTACTACCATGGAAGTCATTCACTTAACAGAGGTCCTATCATCCTGTCCCTTCTTCTTGCCAGTGTTTTCCACGTATTCCTTTCCTGTTCGTTTCTACGCAAAACATCCTCATTCCTTGCGTTATCAGTGCGCCTAATTATCAGCATCTCATATGCTTCGATTCTCTTCTGTTCCGGTTTTTTCCACAGTCCATGTTTCACTACCACACAATGTTGTGCTCCAAAAGCACATTCCCAGAAATTTCTTCCTATAACGCTATGATGCCATTCTTGACAATGATAATCTGCTTTTGATGTCCTCCTTGCTCCGTCGATAATTCTTTACTTTGCTGCAAAGATAGCAGAATTACTTAACTTCATCTACTTCGTGACAATAAATCCTGATGTTAAGTTTCTCGCTGTTCTCATCTCTGCTGCTTCTCATTAGTTTCTCAGTCCATATTCTGTTCTCATTAGACTGTTCATTCCACTCAGCGGGATCCTGTAATTCTTGTTCACTATCACTCAGGATAGAAAATCATCAGCGAATCATATCACTGATATCCATTCATCTTGAATTTTAATTCCACTCTTTAGCCTTTCTTTTATTTCCATCACTGCTTCTTCGGTAAACAGATTGAACAATAGGGGTGAAAGATTACATCTCTGTCTTACACCCTCCTTAATCCGAGCACTTAGTTCTTGGTCGTCCACTCTTATTATTCCCTCCGTCTCTCCATACAACTTATCCCTATTATAGCTTTCCCCGTCAGCCCCGACAGCTGAATGGTCAGCGTGACAGATTTCCGTCCTAAGAGGACCGGGTTCGATTACCGACTGGGTCGGGGACTTTCTCCACTCAGGGACTGAAAGTCCTATTATCTTCAAAAGCATTCATCCCCCAATGTGGCGTCGAATGTAATAAGACCTGCACCAAGGCGGCCGGACCTGCCCCAAACGCTCATTTCCATTTCCATAGCTTTCCCCGAGTTTTCACAGAATTTCGAATATCTTGCACCATTTTACATTGTCGAACGCTTCGGCAAATCTTATGAATATGTCTCGACTTTTTTGTAATCTTGGTTCCATTGTCAACAGCAACGTCTGAGCTGCCTCTCTGGTGCCTTTACCTTTCCTAAAGCCAAACTGATTGTCACCTAAGACATCCTCAATTTCCTTTTCCATTCTTCTGTATATCATTGTTGTCAGCAACTTGGATGCATCAGCTGTTAAGCCGATTGTGCGATAATTCTAGCACTTGCCAGCTCTTGCAGTTTCGTCGGGCGTTTGAGTCCTCCCTCGGGCATGGGTATAGGATAATTTAGGTTAAGTAATGTGTAAGCTTAGGGACTGATGACCTTAGCAGTTAAGTCCCATAAGATTTCACACAAATTTGAACATTTTTGAGCTCTTTGCAGTTTTCGTGACTGTGTGGATGATATTTTCCGAAAGTCAGATGGTAAGTCGCCAGACTGATACATTCTATACAACAACTAAATACGAACTTTGTTGCTACTTCCGTGAGTGATTTTAGAAATTCTGATGGAATGTTACCTATCCCTTTTGCCTTATTTGATCTTAAGTCCTCTAAAGCACTTTTAAATTCTGACTCTAATACTGGATCCCCTATCTCATCTAAATCGACTCCTGTTTCTTCTTCTATCACATCAGACAAATCCTCCACATCATAGAGACTTTATGTATTCTTTCCACCTATCCCCTCTCTCCTCAGCTTTTAACTCTGGGACTTTCGTTGGACTCTTAATGTTATCATCTTTGCATTTAATGTCACCGAAGGTTGTTTAGACTTTCCCGAATGCTGAGGCTGTCCTTCCGACAGTCATTTATTTGTCCATTTCTTCCAATTTTTCATGTAGCCATTTCGTCTTAGCTTCCCTGCACTTAATATTTATTTCATTCCTCAGCGACTTGTATTTCTGTATTCCTGAGTTTACGGAACATTTTTGTACTTTCTCCTTTCATCGATAAACTAAAGTATTTCTTCTCTTACCCAGGGTTTCGTCGCATTTACCCTTTTTGTAACTATGTTCTTCTTCCAACTTCTGTAATGATCCCTTTTGGAGATATCCATTCCGCTATTTTCTGTATTGTCTACTGAGCTATTCCTTACTGCTGTATCTACAGACTTAGAAACTTCAAGCGTATCTAGTCATTCCTTAGTACTTCCGCATACAACTACTTTGCGTATTAATTGTTCCTAACTAATCTCGTAAACTGCAGTCTACTTATCATCACTACTCTATTGTGATCTGAGTCTATATCCGCTCCAGGGTACGTCTTACAATCCAGTATCTGATTTCGGAATCTTTGTCTGACCATGATGTAATCTAACTGAAATCTTCTTGTTTCACCCAGCCTTTTCCAAGTATACCTCTTGGGATTCTTGAACAGAGTATTCGTTATTACTGGCTGAAATTTATTACAGAGCTCTGCCCTACCTCCATATTGAAAACTAATCCTAATCCCGTTATACCATTTTCTGCTGCTGATGATATTACCCTATACTCATCTGACCAGAAATCCCTCTCTTCATTTCATTTCATTTCATTTCATTTCACTTCACTGCTCCCTACTATATCTAGATTGAGCCTTTGCATTTAACTTCTCAGTTTTTCTAGCTTCCCTACCACATTCAAGCCTGTGATACTCCACGCCTTGACTCGTAGAACGTTGCACTGTAGTTGATTATTCAGTCTTTTTCTCCTGGTCAGGTCCCCCTTGGGAGTTCCCTCCCGAGATCTGAATAGGAGACTATTCTGGAAGTTTTTGTCGATGGAGAGACAATCATGATACTTTTCCAATTACAGACCACATGTCCTGTGGATACACGTTACGTGTCTTTAAAACAGTGGTTTCCATTGCCTTCTGCACCGTCATGCCGTTGATCATTCTTGGTTCTTCCGCCTTTACGGGCAATTTCCCACCTATAGGACAAGAGAGTTCTCTGAACCTCTGTCTGTCCTCTGCTCTCTTGAAAAGACCGTTGGGAGATGAGGGTGACTTCTTATGCCGGAAGTCTTCGGCCGCCAGTGTTGATTACTAATCAAAATTTAAGCAGCGGTAGGATTCGAACTCGGGACGGAGGACGTTGTGATTACTAATCAAAGGCACTACCACTTTTTTTTATTATCAGAGTGACTTGCTACTATCATCAAACTTCAGAAGACCATAGGAAAAACACCATGTAATATAAGCTGCAAATGGGAGAAAAATAAATTATGGTAACAAAACAATAAATAAAAGTAGAAAGGAAAAAAATCCGGGGACATATCCGACAAACCACCACCAAGTATTTTTAAGTATATACATTCCTTTGTTTTTATATAGAATCTAAAAGCAGGAGGACAACAGAAACAGATTATATTCTAAATAGCGAACTAAGAAATATTCCAGTCTGATTGCAAGGATTGTATGCTCTCACATGTGCATATACTTCATCTATACACATTTTACAATAGAGCTGGAGCAATACTGAGTCATAACACAAAAACAAAACGAGTTGATAAACTAAGAGAGAACAAACCGAAGCAAATTAAATGAGAACAAACATAGCAAAGAAAACACCTATCAGCAGAAAACTGAAATTAACCAACACCTTTCCGACGGAAAACGAGATTCAACATGTTAGCGAAGATGTCTCGATATCGAGGCATTCGCAAGCATATCCAATAGGCCGTGATTATTTACTGGATGAATTTGGTCTGATCCTCTCTCTCACCTTCTACAACATAATGAACAAAGTGGTCCAGCAACCACATAAAAGTATGGGCCTTCGACCGTGGAAAGAAGGAAGAATCTCGGCACGATATGATGCCAGTAGTGTAGAAAGTCTTTGAAGATCGAGAAAGGAAGGTCAATTGCGTCCGAATCCAAGACCAATTTTCCATATGGCCTCCATAAGTAAAACGATGCCTTATCGTATCTGTAAACGAACGACTATATAAATCCGTGTTGCTAAGCCCAATACGTAAAAGTCGCTCGTTCGTTGGAATCGAGTTATTTACTACCTTATACCGAAAGGATGCTACGCGCATCGGCAAAATTGGAAGACTAATATTGCACCAAAGTGTAGTCCAGGTTGTTTACGGCGATTTCTTGCAGCGAACTTCGGGCAAGGGACTGCTTGCCAACGAGTCTGTTAGGAATTTCATGGTGAGGATGGGTCTCCGTAAAATGTCATCGCTAAATAGCTCACCACTGGGTAGAAGTCATCGAATGCGTTTTAACTTGTAATTTATGCGACCAACATCAATAGGGTGTTCAAGACTAGCAGGACGGACACTGAGAAATAAACGAGACGTGAATGTGTAAGTTTCTTGAGTCGTCATCAAAACAGTACGTTGCACATTTAGCATCTGCGTCTTCCTTCGCATATCAGTCAGCCCTCAAAGGAACAAGGCTTCGTGACCACGTCATACCATTGTCGAAAGATATGTTTTCCCATAAGAAACAACCAGACAGTTGCTGTAGTTTCTTCGCCATCATCGAGGGAAGTGGATAAACTTGAGCCAATTAATAAGCTTTGCAAGACCTATATGTATCCAGTATTCGGACTTTTTGGAGCTGAGTAAGAAAACCCCTTTCATTTGAAAGCAATCGCCTAGTGTCAACAGTAAAACCGACTGCCTCCAGAATCTGAAGCAAAATGTCATGATTAACACGATCAAATGCGTCATCGAAGTCTAGTAAATCAATGGCACAAGGGACGGACGTTACAACAGCAACATCGCTTGCTAGTCACTGTTACACACTCTATTCAGGGGGAAATAGGATTCTGAACCTGTCGCGGAGATAGAGACGGATATTCATTTACACGATTATCGGAACTCACTTTGTACACATTATGATCCGAAGCAGAAGTAGGTTCAAATGGTTCAAATGGCTCTGAGCACTATGGGACTCAACTGCTGTGGTCATTAGTCCCTTAGAACTTAGACCTACTTAAACCTAACTAACCTAAGGACATAACACATCCATGCCCGAGGCAGGATTCGAACCTGCGACCGTAGCAGTCGCACGGTTCCGGACTGCGCGCCTAGAACCGCGAGACCACCGCGGCCGGCGCAGAAGTAGGTCCGACGTCGGGAGTGGAAGGAACAAGCTCAGCAACCGTTAATTTGCGACGGTGCACTAGTGGCGGCTTTAATACAAAAATCCTCCGCGGGCAATTAGTTCGAACGTGTCCACTTTCATTACACAGGGAGCAGGTTCCCTCTTGACCAGCATCCATGACACGAACGCGGTAACCGCACACTTGTAAATGTGAATACTGCGTTTGATATGAATTTCCTCGGAACGAATTCCACTATTGCACTGTAATCTGTATTGAGTACACCAGCGTTCACGACGGACGTTTTTCACTTTCCCATAAGGAGTCAATTGTCTTTCAGAAAGGTGTCATCAACGTCCAGAAGGAGGTTTAACACTCTAAGGTTGATATAGTCAATTTCAGCATCTCCGAGTGACACCATATTAACGGAATTACCGCGATGCTTGAACGGGGCTTGAGAAACATGTCGCGACAGTAATCTTTCAACGTGCGGGGGATCCATAAATGTCACTTAATATACGTACTCGTCTGCATCCAAATAAGCAGTGTGGACCTGATCATAGTTCACATGAATTGTATCTACAAGCCAATAGTGGATTTCTAGAGACCCGGGCTGCACGTGTCGCTTTGTTTTATCGAAAGTAAAGCTCACAGTACCTTTTCGTGGAATACACGTGGAAACCATTGTAGCCATAGCTCTGCTCTCGAAGCGGAACGCATTTAGAATATGTAAGGTATGGTGGGTCTTGACGTTGATGTCGTTATATTTTGGCGTGAATAACACCTTGGTGAGTCCTTGAAGAACATACATAGAAGAGCGCCGAACTTCCTAGTACTCAGCCTAGTACTCAGGCTATCATCCAACAGAAGATGGACAAGGCTACCACCATGTAGGCCAGCATCCGGAGGAGGGTTGACAAGGCTTCCACAATACGTCATTGAAGTGGTTCCCAAATGTACATCCTTCAGCCAAAGGCAGACATAACCAGACACATGGCTTCAATACAGTATCAAGTCAGTATCAACAGTACCTCAAGACAGCATGAGGAAAGTATCTACAGCCGGCGCCAGTCTACAAATGATCGCTGTTATCGTTCACTGAATCCAGAATTATACCAGGGTTAAAGACAGACTGGAGTAAGTGAACAGTGAATGATTGCCGTGTGCCGTCTTCATACTACACTGACGTGACAAAAATCATGGGATAGCGATAAGCACATATAGAGATAGCGGATGCATTGTGTACACAGGGTATAAAAAAGGACATTGCAGTGGCGGAGCTGTCATTTGTATTCAGGTGATTCATGTGAAAAGGTGTCCGACGTGGTTATGGCCGCAGACTTTGAATGCTGAGTTCTTATCCGTAGCTAGACGCATGGTATATTTCATTTCGTAAATCATTATAGAATTCAGTATTCCAAGATCCACAGTGTCAAGAGTGTACCGATAATACCAAATTTCACTCATTATGTCTCTCCACGAACAATTCAGTGGCCGATAGCCTTCACTTAATGATCGACAATAGCGGCGTATGTGTAGAGCTGTCATTGCTAACAGACAAGCAATATCAAGTGAACTTAGGGAACGATTGACAAGAATGGAGGAAAGAAATACAGTATAATAAGAATGGGCAGCCTTGAGAGATAAAATAGTGAAGGTAGCAGAGGATCAAGTAGGTAAAAAGACGAGGGCTAACACAAAAACAGAAGAGATATTGAATTTAATTGATGAAAGGAGAAAATATAAAAATGCAGTAAATGAAGCAGGCAAAAAGGAATACAAACGTCTCAAAAATGTGATCGACAGGAAGTGCAAAATGGCTAAACAGGGATGGCTAGAGGACAAATGTAAGGATGTAGAAGCTTATCTCACTAGGGGTAAGATAGATACTGCCTACAGGAAAATTAAAGAGACCTTTGGAGAGAAGAGAACCACGTGTATGAATATCAAGAGCTCAGATGGCAGCCCAGTTCTAAGCAAAGAAGGGAAGGCAGAAAGGTGGAAGGAGTATATAGAGGGTCTATACAAGGGCGGTGTCTTGAGGACATTATTATAGAAATGAAAGAGAATGTAGATGAAGATGAAATAGGAGATGTGATACTGCGTGAAGAGTTTGACAGAGCACTGAAAGACCTAAGTCGAAACAAGACCCCGAGAGAAGATGACATTCCATCAGAACTACTGACAGCCTTGGGAGAGCCAGGCCTAACAAAACTCTACCATCTAGTGAGCAAGATATATGAAATAAGCGAAATACCCTCAGACTTTAAAAAGAATATAATAATTCCAATCCCAAAGAAAGCAGTGGTTGACAGATGTGAAAATTACCAAACTATCAGTTTAATAAGCCACGGCTGCAAAATACCGTCATGAATTCTTTACAGACGAATGGAAAAAGCTGGTAGAAGCCGACGTCGGGGAAGATCAGATTGGATTAAGTAGAAATGGTGTAACACGGGCGGCAATACTGACCCTACCACTTATCTTAGAAAATAGATTAAGGAAAGGCAAACCTACGTTTCTAGTACTTGTAGACTAAGAGAAAGCTTTTGACAATGTTGGTTGGAATACTCTCTTTCAAATTCTGAAGATGGCAGAGGTAAAATACAGTGAGCGAAAGGCTATTTACAGTTTGTACAGAAACCTGATGGCAGTTATAAGGGTCGAGGGGCATGAAAGGGAAGTAGTGGTTGGGAAGGGAGTGAGACCAGGTTGTAGCCTTTCCCCGATGTTATTCAATCTGTATATTTACCAAGCAGTAAAGGAAACAAAAGAAAAATTCGGAGTAGGAATTATAATCCATGGAGAAGAAATAAAATCTTTGAGGTTCGCCAATGACATTGTAATTCTGTCAGAGACAGCAAAGGACCTGGAAGAGCAGCTGAACGGAATGGACAGTGTCTTGAAAGGAGGATATAAGATGAACATCAACAAAAGCAAAACGAGGATAACAGAATGTAGTCGAATTAAATGGGGTGATGCTGCGGGAATTAGCTTAAGAAAGGAGACGCTTAAAGTAGTAAATGAGTTCTGCTGTTTGGGGAGCAAAGTAAATGATGATGGTCGAAGTAGAGAGGATATAAAATGTAGACTGGCAATGGGAAGGAAAGCGTTTCTGAAGAAGAGAAATTTGTTAACATCGAGTTTAGATTTAAGTGTCCGGAAGGCGTTTCTGAAAGTATTTGTATGGAGTGAAGCCATGTATGGAAGTGAAACGTGGACAATAAATAGTTTAGACGTGAAGAGAATAGAAGCTTTCGAAAGGTGGCGCTACAGAAGAATGCTGAAGTTTAGATGGGTAAATCACATAACTAATGAGGAGGTATTGAATACAAGTGGAGAGAAGAAAAATGTGTGGCACAACTTGACTAGAAGAAGGGATCGGTTAGTAGGGAATATTCTGAGACATCAAGGGATCACCAGTTTAATATAGGAGGACAGCCTGGAGGGTAAAAATAGTTGAGGGAGGCCAAGAGATGCATACACTAAACAGATTCAGCAGGATATAGGAAAGAAAATTCAGCACGTATCTTCAACATATTCAGAAAATCTTCAACTGCAGATACAGTGAGCCACAACTCTTGCCATTACACAAGCCACAAGCCATCAATAGACTAAACAAACATCCATTAACTTGTGAGTCAAGACAGCATTAAATCAGAAGTTGCCACACTTAAAAATAAAGCACAATACAAAGCATTTAATCCTAAAATTGTCAACAATATTCCTTCCAGAGAAAACAGAGCGGATGTAACTAAATCAAAAGACGAAATCCAAATCAAGACAGGCAAATATATTGGGGATCAATATCACACAAAAATCTAAGAGGAGAGATTCAGCTGTAATAATATGAAGAAGTCATGTGGAAAACCAGTTGTAAGCAAAGAAGGGGAAGCTGAGAGGTGGAAGGAGAACATAGAGCATCTGTACAAGGGAAATGAACTTGAAAGCAGTATTAGAGAAATGGAGGGGTCGTCGATGAAAAGGAGATGGGAGATATAATCGAGAGGAATTTGACAGAGCTCTGTAAGTCCTAGTTCGAAAGAAGGTACCGTGAGTTGAAGGCATTCTGTCAGACCTCTCATAGTCTTTGAAGAGCCAACCGTGGCCAAATTCCTCCATCTGTTATGCAAGATATGTGAAAGGCCAATGGCCCTCAGACTTCAAGAGGACCCAGCGTCGTCGCACCGCGGTTAGCACACTGGACTCGCGTTCGGGAGGACGACGGTTCAAACCCACGTCCGGCCATCCTGACTTAGATTTTCCGTGATTTCCCTGTATCACTTCGGGCAAATGCCGGGACGGTTTGTTTGAAAGGGCACAGCCGATTCTCCTCCCCATCCTTCTAATCCGATGTGACCGATGACCTCGCTGTTTGGCCCCCTCCCCCGAAACAACCTGCCCAACAACTTCGAGAAGAAATAAGTAATCCCAGTTTCAAAGAAGGCAGGTGCTGACAGTTATCAATATTATCGAACTATCAGTTTAATAAGCCATGCCTGCAAAATAATAACACGAATTGCCGGCCGCGGTGGTCTAGCGGTTCTAGGCGCGCAGTCCGGAACCGCGCGACCGCTATGGTCGCAGGTTCGAATCCTGCCTCGGGAATGGATGTGTGTGATGTCCTTAGGTTAGTTCGGTTTAAGTAGTTCTACAGTTCTAGGGGACTGATGACCACAGATGTTAAGTCCCATAGTGCTTAGAGCCATTTGAACCAATAACACGAATTCTTTACAGAAGCATGGAAAATTAGGCAGAACCCGGCCTTTGGGAATATCACTTTGGATTCCAGAGGAACGGAGGCACACGCGAGGCGAAACTGACGTTATGTCTCTTAGAAGATATGTTAAGGAAAGACAAAAGTACTTTTATAGCATTTGCAGGCCTAGGTAAACCTTTGACAATGTTGACTGGAATACTCTCTCTGAATCTCTGAAAACGGCAGGGGTAAAATACAGGGCGCGAAAGGCTATTTACAACTTGCCCAGAAACCAGACGATACTTATAAGAGTTGAGGGAAAATGAAAAGTAAGCAATAATTGAGAAGGGAGTCAGACAGAAATGTAATATATCCTCCAAGTTATTTAATCTGTACATAGAGAAAGCAGAAAAGGAAATAAAAGAAAAATCTGGAGAAGGCATAAAGTTAAGGGAAAAAATAAATAAAAACTTTGGTGACATTGTAATTCTGTCAGAGACAACAAAGGACGTGGAAGAGCCGCTGAATAGGATGGACAATGTCTTGAAAGAAGGATATAAGATGAACATCAACAAAAGCAAAATAAGGATAATGTAGTCAAATTAAATCAGGTCATGCTGAGGGAATTAGACTAGGAAACAAGACACCTAAAACAGAAGATGAATTACGTTATTTGGGCAGTAAAATAACTGATGATGGGCGAAGTAGAGAGGATATAAAGCATAGGTTGCAATGGAAAGAAATGCATTTCTGAAGAAAAGAAATTTGTTAACATCGAATGTAAATTTAAGTTTAGGAAGTCTTTTCTGGAAGTATTCTTTTGGAGAGCAGCCTTGTATGGAAGTGAAAGGTGGAGCATAAGCAGTTTAGGCAAGAAGAGAGTAGAAGCTTTGGAAATGTGGAGCTATAGAAAAAATTTAAAGATTAAATGGTTAGATCACGTAACTAATGAGGAGATAATGAATAGAATTGGGAAGAAAAGAATTTATAGCACCATCTGACTAGAAGATGGGATTGGTTGATAGAGTACATTCGGAGACATCAAGGCGTCACCAATGTAGTACTGAAGGGAAGAGTGGAAGTTAAAAATCGTACAGAGAGACCAAGAGATGAATGCAGTAAGCAGATTCAGAACGATGTAAGTCGCAATAGTTATTCGGAGATGGAGAGATTTGCACCGGATGGAGCAGCATGGAGATTTGCACCAAACCAGTCTTCGGACTGAAGACGACAACATAAACTTCTTAACAGACTTAAAACTTGAAGAATTCCGGTTTCTATACAACGGTTCAAACTAAAAAAAAACTTTATTACTGTCTGAAAGCCTCTGTAGCTAAAAGCATTACTTTCATTCCTTCTGTTTAAAAAAATCTGATCACTAGGGTATTTTCTCCTTTATCTTTAATTCAGTAATAAGGCTTTTCACTGCTTTCACTCGTGAGCATATATGTGGTTCGCGATTTTTTGAAGTTGGAAAACTATATGCCGGCGTTCCTACTGTCGGCGGTACTATTTATCCAGTAAATTCGAGCTATTTGGAGTACATGGAGACAGCATTATTCCAAAAATTACGATCGGTAGTTAGTTTTGGAAATAAACCACTATTAACTTAGCTGTTCCCGCCCACAGTGTGGTATTTTAATTACACAGCAAACGCATCGTGAACCGAGGCCTCTGCCCCTATGGAAACGCAAAAGCCGTCTGGGGTTGGATCTTTGAGGAGCAATCCGTGATGAAGCTGATATTTCGTACTAGGAGCGACAAAAAATTTGACAACTTAGTGATGGCCGAAAGAGTTATGGTAGACATCTCTAACGAGGTCTTACATAAACGCTAATAACTGTAAACGTATGACCCCAAATCTATTACAGAATCCACAGCGTTCGTATCACTTCTCATTTAGTTCTACACATGTCCTATACCTACGTACTGATCTAAGTGGAAAGGATGATGGAATTTCTGTTGAATAACAGTAAAGTTCATAAATTGTAAAGGGCATTTAGCTGTGAAAGTGGTGCCCCGAGTGCGGCGAATCACTGATTGCCTCTGTTTCTGTGACACAGCGAAAACACACTGGCGCACTTGTGCAATATCACCTCTTCCTGATATACACACGTGAATCCCAAAAACACCTGCGGCACTCGCACAAAAGCAGCCAACACAGAGATAGAAAAACTTTACGCTACGCTTTCTTTTTGTAAACGTCTGCGCAGCGCACTCAAGCACTTTGTGCTACAGTTTCTGTTAAAAGAGATTACACAGTGTTTCGCGTGCGTCTGCATTTGTAGACACTAGCTTTTCACTGAAAGAAAAAGTAGGTCAATTCGGCACTACTTACAAAAGAAGATACAGTACCACAACTGTAATTAGCTCTAGGAAGTTGCTGACACCGGCTCTCTTAGACCATACACTGAACGCACCAAGCATCTTTATGACTAACCTATTACTGAAACTACAGATCTATAGCGGTATTAACAAATTATAACAACGTACAACAAGACAAATGATGACCACTTACACTTAATTATCACACTACCACGAACACAGCTGCATTAGCCTTTCAATGGTAAAATGAAGAATTTGAACGTGATAAACTCCGAAATATATCCCAGAGCTGAGACATCCAAGTATGACCGAAAGCGCTTTCTGTGTATCGTAAAATGGCAATTTAATGAAGAGGGAATCTTCTTTTATTTCTCTCCTTAGTTTCGACGACACGCAGTGACTTTTTTTCAAAACTTTGTACTTCATTAATCAGTCTTGAGCTACTTTCTATTCTACGAGTACTACTTTCATATGTACGTACACCGAAGAGCCTAAAAATTATGACCACCTGCTTGTTTGTTCGTTTTAGGGACGAATTGTGATTACGTCACTGATTCTGCGTATCAGGGATCCGACAGCTTATTGCTAGATTTGTGGAGGTATGTGGCATTAGATGTCTACGCACAGGTCATGTAATTCGCGTAAATAATGTGCCACTAATTTGCCTCCACGGAGATGGCGCCCGATAGCGACCCAGATGGGTTCCATAGAATATGAAAATCACTACGGAAGTAAATGCGTTAAATTTCGGTTACTCGGTAAATCCCACAACGTTAAAGGTAATTAAGTCAAGTGATTACCTAGGAATTACAACTACGAACAAGTTAAATTGGAATAGTCACATAGATAATGTCCTGGGGAAGGCACACCAAAGGTATTCTTACCGGACAGGACTGACTGAGGATGTCAAAAAAAACCGAAGAAGCGCAGCTCGTTTTCTATCGTTAAAACAAAATGAATTTTGCATTGCAGTGAGGCCTTTTCACGAAATTTGTTACCAACTTTCCACTTTGAATTTGAAAATATTTTACAGTCGCCAACCTACATAGGGAGAAATTATCATTGTATTAAGATATATTACAGCTCGTACAGAAAGTTTTAAGTGTTCGTTTTTCCCGCGTGCCTTTAGTGAATGAAACGCTAGAGAAATTGTCTGAAGGTGGTTCGAAGAAACCTTTGCCACGCACTTTGCTCACAACTTGAATATCACAATCGAGGCGATGATGGAAAAAGTAAACTTCAGTCATATAATATTTTTGAACATATTGCACGACGATTTCTAAACGACAAAGGCAGCCGCCCCACTTCTCAACAACGCCGCAGCTCACGCTGCATCGGACACAGTCGCACATGTTGCTTCTTTGGGCTGCCAGATTTCGTCGTCTCCTGATGTGGCTCTCAGTAACTTCTTTCTCTGTGCTCTGATGAAGAAATAGCTGCGTGACAGGCACTTCCTAAATGACAAGATAATTTTTCATATGAACGGCGAAAACGCACTCTTCCACGACCATCTTTATAAAAATGAGTCACACTGAATGGTGTAAATGTTTTGAAGGACTGGATACCATTTTTTTCAATAATTAAAGCCTTATGACAATGTCTCGTACAGCTTGAATATGATTTACTTAAAAAATGATTTTGTGTTCATTAAGAGATTTCCTCGCTCCTACTTAATTTTCCAGTCATATATTAGTGAATACCTTACTGTCCACACCTCGCGAAGGGGGTGGGGGTATTTGCTACGATAATTATTCGTTTATAGTGAACAGACAAAAGCGTATGTGAGTTTAATTTCCGAATTATTAATGTTGTAACAGAATACAGCCAAAATTGGTACCATTGATTAAAATGATATGAAGTTTATTAGTTAATTTAAAAATGAGAGCAGAGGAACTTAAAGGCATATAAAAACAGAAAACGCTCTAAAATGTAAATGATTTATTATTAATATTTTAACTTCCACAAACTGCTTCAAGTTTCAGCAGTTTCCTGTCTTTTAGTCAGTAGGCGTGAGCGAAGGAGACGAGCTTAAGCAGACATATCTCTGATAACCGATTTCCTCGAACCGACTCAGCACGGATCAGCCATTTAGTGGCAGAGATGGAGCCGTATTGCGGTTGCTGAAACAGCCTGTATGTTGTAGTAGATTTTGGGCAATTTCGACAGAGCGCAGTGAAATTATGTGGTTAACAGTCAGTGACATACACAGTGCATTTTTGAAGCATTTCCATTTCAAAATGACAGAAACAGTAATGCCACCTATACAGGACTGTATGAATTCATCCCCTCGTCCACAAACAGCTAAGTAGCATTGTGCCTTATTTGTGAAATGTCATTTTAAAATGAAGTTATAAAGTCTTACAGGTGAAGTGATCATCTAGAATGGCTGCGTTCTGGCAAAATCGATATGTCCGTTTTACTTTTTTGAAACTCTAAAATATATGTTTGGTGACGCTAGTCACCATTCTAAGCCAGCAGTGTTATACAGAGTCTAGAATCGTTAAGAATCACTCTTCTAGAACACGATCGCCTGATTCCAGATGGACCATTTCACCCCACGCCTTGTTTTAGAGGAAAGAAAGAACCTGCCTCACTTTAGAGGTTAACAAAAGAAAGGCAACGAGCAAAACCTACAGACATTCAACCTAAAAAAAAGAAACAATTAGAAGGAAAGGGAAAAAAAATTTGTCATAAATGGATGGAACCTGAATACCGAAGACATTGCTGACTATAAATCCAGGAGAAAGGGAGACTGGATGACCAATGATAAGACATTGATATAAAGACTTTAGCCGATGAAACTCTACAGAAATGTGCAGACTGAAATGATGGATGAAAATATGTACCGAAGCCAAGATTTGAACCCAGGTCTCCTACTCACTAAACAGATGCACTAACCACTACATCACCCTGGCACAGTGGCTGAAGCGTGATTGGGAATCTGGACTGAGGAGGGAGGCATGCTAGGAATGTCTGTGCAACCGTGCAGAGCGATTGTGCCAGGGTGGTGTAGTGGCTAGTACATCTGCCTATTGAGCAGGAGACGTGGTTCGAATTCTGGCTTTGGTACTCATTTTCATTAGTCGAATCAGTCTGCATATATACATCATTGATGTTTGAGACTTGAAAACCTCTCAGGAAACATGCAGTTTCACTTGTAGAGAAACAATTTAATCGTTGGAGTAGATGATGGGATGTAGAGTACCATGGAAGATAGTTAAAACTGAAACGGGATGATTGTGCTTCGTTTCTAAATACAACCATTCTATTTTATTATAGAAAGAACCGCAATAACGGGAACGATGAATACATGTGTAGCTTCTGCGCACACGGTAATAAACTCTTGTACGAAACATTGCACAGTTGCTTGTAACAAGAGTTATAGATACCGTTTAACAATCCTAAATATACATATTCCTTTCATACAAATAACTGCATTTTGATGGCAGTGTCCACAATATGGTAGAATCGTGTTCACATTACGTTTCCAACGATGAATAACAACAGTAAGAGTATTCCAGTATACTCAAGTATTCGTCAAATCACATACTGCAGTCTCATAGCTCTTATTACCTTCCATTTCCGCAAAACATCGGAGATCCATCAAAATCGAAACGCTCACTCGTGCAGCGGATCAGTTGCTTTACAAAAATGTGCTATTTAATTAGTGATAATTCGTACTAATTACAATTCATTTTTGCACGGTTGCTGTACTGCAGATGAAACAGAATATTTCATTAATTACAAATCATATTGCGAAGCTTAAAATGGACGATTAAACTAAGCTAATAAATATTGTTTCCTAGTGCATCAATGTTTCATGTAATTTCTGTAGTCTGAAATCTAACTGAAATTTGTCGGCGCTTTGAGAGATAATCACAGTATTAGTATGCCGCAGTTTGTAGGCAAGATACTGACAAACTATCGACAAAACTGAAAAGTACATGCATAATTGAGCTTATAGAGCTGATGAGTTATTTAGCCTTTATTTTTAATGTTCTAGCGGCCTACTTCTCCTAGTTACATATATGCTTACGCTTCCTATACCAGAGTAGCAGCTACGGTCGCAGGTTCGAATCCTGCCTCGGGCATGCATGTGAGTGATGTCCTTAGGTTAGTTACGTTTAAGTAGTTCAAAGTCTAGGGGACTGATGACCTCATATGTTAAGTCCCATAGTGCTCAGAGCCATTTGAACCAACCAGAGTCGCAGATTTTCATTAATAAGCACGCAAGCTGCATACATCAAAGTCGTGAAAGACACAGAAGTAGAAGTGAAAGAATTCTGTTGTAGAGAAGTAGAACTACACATGGCAGCCGAAGTAAGACATTCACGGTGTCTCACGTACGATACTAGCGCTGTTCTGTAGCAACCACTGCCCTTGAATCCAGCCTGCTACTAATTCCGCAAGGTCCTGTAGCTAAGTTGTCGAACCGTGTGTAGGATAGTACGTCGGTTTAAACCGATAGTAAACTATACGAGTTAGGAGTGGCTTTGGAAACAACTCCCAGAAACTCATTTCACTCTTTAGCATTTCAGACTCGTGTACTAGTACTATCTTCGAATAGAACTGATGAAAACCATTATTTAAAAGTCACCATTCAAGATATTCAGTTTTACGCCAGCTGTGATTCGCTAAACTAACGGATGGACATTTTGTACCCTGGTTCAGGATTCCTAGGCATACTAGTTGTTGGCTAGTGAACTGGAGGTTTAGGGTCTAGTCACACTAAAGTGATCATCGCCTATGTTGAGGTCCATACGCAATAACCATTCACAGAGGAAAGGTGGCAACACTAGGGATGGAAGGTATAGTAAGCATGTCAAGGGAAGCAAAAAACAGTGCACTCGTTGTATGCGTTAATGGGCGATTTATCTGAAGCCTACAAGTGCATGATCATTGGCCTTAAGGCCAAGGATGGAAGCGTTTCCGAACGGCTAAGTTTGTAAACTGCTCAAGTGCCTCTGTGGTTGAAGTACACCGTGCATGGCAAAGTGGCGCATCACACATCTCGTGGTGCACGTGTGTATTTCGAACAGCAGCAGGATGAGCCTACCGTACTCCCCTGGTCTCAAACTTCCTGGATCCAATCCCAATCAAGAATCTGTGGGACCAAGTCGATAGGGCTATTCAAGCTATAGATCCTCAGCCGAGAAACCTAGCTCAGCAGGCATCGGCGCTGGAGTCGGGATGGCTTCTTCACATGCCTATCGGTACCTTCCAGAACCCCTTTGACTCTCTTCTTGCCTATCTCGCAAAACGTGGTTTTTCATGCTTTTGACAGGTGTCTGTATGGATACTTCGGAAGTGTGGCTGACCAGTGAGATGTCCACGTGGCAGAGTTCAGTTGAAGGATGCACCGCTGAATGTGAGACAAAGGCATTTCTATTTCCAGGGTTCAACTGATGTCTTGCTTCTTCCTGCCTTTCAGCGCTTGTCGGAGCCGATTTGTAGACGCTATATACTGAGTTGATATTACGTTCAGATGGCTACTTCCATGCTGCAGAAAACAAGGATTATCGTGAGGATGTGACAATGGCCTCGTAATTTGCCGTAATATTTTGTTTTCAACGCATTCAGGACTATAGGAATACCTTTAGCTGTGCCGAAACTTCACTTCCATTGTGCAAAGAGAGAGATCTTCTTCCATTCTCGTGGCCCAGTATCGGTATTTTAATTGTCCGTCTGTGCGATTAGCTTACGTCATTCCTTATATTCCCAGTATTTTCATATTGCTTAGATAGTATGACAGTATATGGACTTTTATTTTAATTCTTGTGTATCATGTAATTGTATGCCATGTGGTCTGTCATAGGACAGGTATAAATTTGTTGTTTGTCGGTATTTATTGAGTTGTTTATTACGATGGCTTGCTGAAAAGTAAAGTTCTTAAAAAAATTTAAATAAAAAGAACGTTATTAACATTCTACATCTTTATTCTTCATTTCTACATATTTATTTGTTAACAGTCGGCCGGCCGGAGTAGCGGAGCGGTTCTAGGCGTTACAGTCTGGAACCGCGCGACCGCTACGGCCGCAGGTTCGAATCCTGCCTTGGGCATGGATGTGTGTCTTGTCCTTAGGTTAGTTAGGTTTAAGTAGTTCTAAGTTCTAGGGGAGTGATGACCTCAGAAGTTAAGTCCCATAGCGCTCAGAGTCATTTGAACCATTTTTTTGTTAACAGTCACCCCGATTGCAAACACATTTCTCCCAACGAGAGACCAATTTGTTGATACTGTCACTGTAAAATAAATGACTTTGCTGACGGAACCACAGTCACACATCTGCTTGCACCGTTTGATCACTATCAAAGTGATGCTGAAAGAGGGGGTGCTACATGTATGGACTAACTCTTCGAATTGGAAACTCAAGCACCGACATAGTTACATTACACTCCGCCATGTTACAACCTCCAATTCCGAGCCCACTAGCAGCAAATGGCTCCAAATAAGTAGTCATGAGTAATAAAGATGTAGAACGCGAATAACTTCTGTTGTATTTGAAAGGTTTTAATACTTTTCACAAACCAATTTGGAGACATTACATCTCAGCACGCCCGCACAATAATAGGGAAATGCACTTAACACCTTCGATTTATTTTCATCACCCAGTCATTTATGAAGCCTGCGCCATTTTTAACTGCTCACACATCTTGTTTTCCTGTATGAGACATTACTACATTGCAGCAGCAGTCAGGATGGCTAGTGTAGTTAGATATCTCGCTATGGGTCTGATGAAATTGGGTGGAAGTTGGCAGGGCAGCAGGTGCAAAGAGCCAATTGGTCGACTGATGATGAAACATAGAAGCAATACACTGCAGTTAGTTAATTCAATACATAGGGTACAGCAATCATAATGTTTCCAGAATGAGATTTTCACTCTGCAGCGGAGTGTGCGCTGATATGAAACTTCCTGGCAGATTAAAACTGTGTGCCCGACCGAGACTCGAACTCGGGACCTTTGCCTTTCGCGGGCAAGTGCTCTAACAACTGAGCTTCCGAAGCACGACTCACGTCCGGTACTCACAGAATTACTTCTGCCAGTATCCGTCTCCTACCTTCCAAACTTTACAGAAGCTCTTCTACGAACCATGCAGAACTAGCACTCCTGAAAGAAAGGATACTGTGGAGACATGGCTTAGCCACAGCCACAGCCCCAGACTGTGGCTAAGCCATCGTGTTTACGGGGCTCTGACAGTGAATATAAGCACAGTTAGTGAGGCGTCTGGCATCATCGGAAAAGGTCGCGTTAAACTGTCCGATCTCCCCCCTGCCGGCCGGCCGCACATGTGACTCTTACAATGACGGAACGTGCGGACACACTCATTTCAAGTGATCGACGTATCACAATCAGACCCCTCGCTATTCAGCTGGAAGTCTCTGTTGGTAGTGCTAACACACCCATCCACGAGTTGTGATACTCAAGTAGTGTGTTCGCTGGATTCCTCGACACCTAGCAGAAAACCATAAAGGCGGGATTGCTTGCGCATTAGGAGTCTTATCCTAACAATTTTTTTCGAATGCTGTCACAGGTGATGAAACATGAATTACCACTTAGAACCGAAAAAAACGGCAGTCCATGGAGTGGCGCCTCACCTCTTTTCTGCATCTATATGGCTACTTTGCAAATCACACTGAAGTGCCTGGCAGAAGATTCATCGAACAACTTTCACAGTAATTCTCTATTATTTCACTCTCGAACACCGCACGGAAGGCAAGAACATATATATTTTAGTGCGAGCTCCGATTTCCCTTATTTTGTAATTAAGATCGTTTCTCCCTACGTAGATCAACGTCAACAGCACATTTTCGCATTCGCAGAAGAAAGTTTGTGATTGAAATTTCGTGAGAAGATCCCTCCGCAACGAGAAACGCCTTTGAAAAGGTTTCCTCCCCAAATCCTACATCTTGTCTGTGACACTCTCTCCACTATTTCTCAACAATACAAAACGATCTGTCCTTACTACTCGGTAAGGATTCCACACTGCACAGCAGTACCCTAAACGAGGACGGACAAGCATAGTATAGGCAGTCTCTTTAGTAGTATCTTTGCATCTACCAAGTGTTCTGTTAAGCGAAGCAAAAGTTCAAAGCCGCACCCTCAGCCGCGTAACTCATGGCAACGGTCTTCTGGGATTCTGAAGGTTTTGTCGTGTTTGACGTCACCCTCACGGTGCAATGATCACAACTTATGTTTGTTGCGCTACCCTCACGAAATTGAAGAAACAATTTCAGCGTGTTCGTCACCACAAAAATGCAAACGAACTTCTCTATATTCATGACAAAGCAAGACCTCACACAAATGCACCTTAGAGGAGCTCACAAATCTCCGTACATTGAAAAATAGGTTTTTTTTAGTCAAAAAAGTACAGAATAGTATTTGAATCCTAAATAAAACCGACCTGCTTGCAGAAGAAGAATGTCTTGCATTACTGACTGAAAGGCCCTATACTCGGATGCACGAAGAAAGTTTGTGTGTGTAATTTATAAATATGTCGTGGAAATTGTCTGAATTATGATCAATTAAAGTCCCATGCCACGTTTTTCTGTCGGTAGGTAATATTTAAGCTAATCTCAGAAAGTATTTGCGTACGGCTTTCACCAATAGGTAGACGAATTCACGAAGAAGGTTTGTCCACATGATTTATTACCTCTACGCCAGACAAGTCACCCCGCTGTGTACGTGTGCTATGCTACCTGTATGAAGCCGGGGCGGGACATTGGTATGTTACTGGCCATGAAACCATTTCATTGCAATAGTTTCTATGAGGTTGACTTAAAGTTCTCGAGCATTCATTTTGTTGGCGGGATAGCGACCAGTCTGAGCTCTTTAACTTCAGTCTTGTCTGGAATAGAAAAGTACAGTATGCGAAACTAACAACGAAGACTATTTTCTTTATGAAGTTGTGTAATACCAAAGAAACAGAAATATCAGGATGATTTAATCCTTTTTAATGACATTGCTGCTCTCTGCTTGATCATTTTAACTCTGAGTAGGGGAATCAATCATCAAAGGACTCTTTACGCTCATAGCATCCTGAACTGCTAAATTCGCTCGTGTATGGATACTTTTTCCTTCGTGTTAAGCCAACAATTATAGCGTAAGCTGATATAACGAGTACTAACCGCCAGTTATATACGTGTAAGTAAAGAATGCCGATCTTGAAGATAACGTTTTGTGGAACTTAAATATGACACTTGGGAACACAAGCCCCACAGAAAGTGAATGCATTTGGATTGTCATAATACAACAATGTTAAAGGACAGTTGGACACAAAAGATACAAAAAAATATGATTGATAAATTAGGCGAGGAAAATGTATCGTCGAAACCCCGTACAGGAGGAAGGGACAGTTTATTGAAATATCCACTAAGTTATTCAGCATTTCTCTAATTAACGTCGAAGAAGCAGAGAAGTCTGAAAAACTAACACAACACTCCATGATTGCACTATGTGCACCAGATCGTACAGCGTCTTAGTAGTCGTGTTGAATTTAGCTGAGAATTGCACCACATTTCCAGTTTATTAACAGAATTCGTGCGCTCTACTCCAAAGGCGGAGAATCATCTCTGTCTGCAGTATGTAAATCTTCCGCCGGGTGTTGTATTCGGAATGTTTCGTGTGAAAACCTCTTGTTCTTAAGTGCTACACGACGGTGGAGCACCCATTTGCTTTTCCAGAACAACAGAGTCCGTGCAGCTCGAAGTGATCTACCAGGCACTCATCTACGTGTAACGTGGGTGTAGCTAAGTAAATATCATTGTTGTCCTACGTTATTTCCCGTAACTTGATCCCAGACAACATATCCTGTAACTGCGGGAGCGCTAGCACTGCAATATCCATTTCATCTAATTCTGTCTGCAATGGGGGTGTTCATTTCTGCACTCACCCTGCCATAGTTACGAAGTTGTTCGAGAATAGCAGCGTGTGAGTATGACCCAGCGAGTAGAGCTGGCGGAAATAACGACTCTGAAGTTAGTGGCTTCACTTTCTAAATTTACGTGTTAACTAATTCTCTTACGGAACTGCTTCGCGACTTCAGATGTGATAGGACACCATCAATTAGCCTTGAACATCCTGGGTAAGCTACGAAACCGTAAGGACAAGCAGTCTCGAGGAGAAGTATTGAATGAATTTCGGACAATTGCCTCGAAGGACTAGTCCGACGAACAACATGCAAGACAAACATACAGTTCTTCTTGTACAGACAGAGCCCATTTCTTCGCAAACGTTAGCAAAGAGACAGGGATTAGTGACCATGATACTATTACAGTTATATTGTTACCAACTGTTCTTCGTGAAACGTGGAAAAGTTTCTTTATTTGCTACAACTGATAGTCACCAACAAAATTATTAAAAAAAGAACTCAGAACTTTTAGCTAAAGTCCGAGAAGCGCAGAGGAGTGTTTAAAGTTCAAATACATCCTACATTGCGTTAAAGACCTATACAAACAACTTAAGATACCAGAAGATAAGAAAAGCAACATTTATTTAATGAAACCATTCGGAAGTAGCGAAACCGGAGACAGTTATAGTATACCTACAAAATAGATTTGAGGGATCAACTGATGATTCGCTAACAGGGAGAGATTAACCAGCGAAATGGCCTTCTTGTAATGTTCACAGAGGATACGGTGTCCGAAGTGCAGTGACCAGTTTTCGTCCCAACCATTCGGCGAGTTCATTCGTTTCTTTAGAAGGGGAGGCCGATTATGTTTGCACAGTTTCGGTCCGTCGGCGATGACAGAATCGAGAGGCATGCTCTGCAGTCTTTTTCAGACCATTTTAAGAAAACTATTTTATACAAAAACCTCATTTTTAGTTTACATAGAGCTTCATATATCAGCTTCAAGATGATGTTCCCATCATTTCATTAATGGGCATAGGTATTGGATACTTGCATCAAATAAGATGCAGTTCCAAACTGGTAGAAGTTTGCAATGAAAAACAGGGGTCACTATAATTTTGCTTCTGACGTACATTACATGATAAGTCGCTGTGTATGAAATTCAGCTAACATATTGAGTATTTCTTTAGACTAGGGTGGAGGTCTCTTTCTGTCATCAATCCCGAAATGTTGAATTTATGTTGCGTACTCACTGACGATAAAGCGAGCTACCTATAAATCCAGAAAGAAATATCCATAAATTTCTCATATGTCGGAAATGGTTTTAGATATCCAAATGAGATTTTGGCAAAGAATAGCACGTAAAGAGGAAAGTATTTTTCCATGTGTTTATCACGTGAAATTTCATTATCCATCGTGTTATTCCATTAACTACAGAATTTTCGATGAGAGATTGTAGTTTTTAAGGGTTGTCAATAGCTAATGAAACGAGAAATGCAGTGGGTTTTGGAAGTACATAAGTAAAGACAGTGCACATCTATTTTTGACTGAGGTCGTGCTTTTTCAGAGTCTATTCTCCTTATTTTTCCTCAGTTCCTCAATTAATAAACTTAATATACCACAGCTGCAGAATTACATAATTCTCACGCAAGTGAGATGCACAACGTGTTGGTGAGGTGACACTGTGTAAAGTCCGCTATGTTTGGGCAGAAGACGCAAATTTTAACACGGCAGCCAGAGAGAGGTAAGTTTCATTCCAAATTAGCCACTAATGACGCTTCTCTGAAAGTTAAAAACAGTTAACAAGCCAGGAGGAAATATATCGCTGGTTATGTTACATTTCCAGTGGAATTCTTTTTTGTTGCTAACCGAAGCAAATTTTTTTTGAATGGTCAGTGTGCAAGGGTGTGTGTGTGGAAGGGCTCCACTTAATATTTCCATAACAAAAATGTGAGCGTGAGCTTCAATTTGGAGCAGCACTTCCCCTCCATCACTCGGAATTTCCCCTACAGCGGCTGCCTGCAACCCCCACCCTTGCCCTCTTCCCAAGCATGCCTTGGCGAACTCGCAGCTATCAGCTATTTTATTCTAAACATACATTCAATTTGATCGTCTTTTTTTAAATATTGTGCTATATTTTTTGTTTGGTATTTCCACTTCCTTCCCTCAAGACCTGTTCAAAACCATAAGCCAGCCGGAGTGACCGAGCGGTTCTAGGCGCTAGTTTGGAACCGCGCGACCGCTACGGTCGCAGGTTCGAATCCTGCCTCGGGCATAGATGTGTGTGATGTTCTTAGGTCAGTTAGGTTTAAAATGACCTCAGAAGTTAAGTCCCATAGTGCTCAGAGCCATTTTTGTTCAAAACCATTCACGTAAACAAGACTTTATGGAAAGTGTAACACAAAATTGACTTTGACTCTCATTTACTAGCACACAGTGCACGCACCTGGGGTAATGTAACCCGTCCACATGTTAGAACTGAGACTCAATAAATCGAGACAGAAGAAAAATGCATACTGGTAATTCAGTAAACCGTCTTCAATTGAGGGAGTGTGTGAGTACAATTTCCTTGTATTGCGATTCCTTTACTGTCGACTCCAGCTAGTAGTAGTGTTATGTTATTCCCCCCTGCGTGCACTGTGTGTTATTGTAAGAGAGTCGCAGTCGATTTTATGTTATGCTTTTTTTATCATCACGTTTAGTGAATGGCACAGTGTGATGCGGTCTTTACAGAAGTTGAGGAGTAGAGGTGGATTACCGAATAGAAGGTACAGGCCGCTATTTTGGAAAGACGTAGTTCTGATAATATCTCTTCGCAATGAACAACTCAGAAGAAAGACAATCATAGTGGTTAATGACCTCCTGGTAGTTAAACACTTGTTTGATAGATTTTTTGTATTATTTTTGTATAAAAAGTTAATTGTGGTGGTGACAGTAAATGGAAATAATAACAGACACTACGGAAAGACTATTCGCAACGAAGTAGACACTGATGGTTTTTTAAAAATATATTTCACATTCAGTACTCCTCGGAATTGGTCACTTCATTAGCTCGGAAAATTCCCTCGCAGCAAAAAGTACTGCGTGACTGGAAAACAACGTAGGTCATCTCTGTTTGTATGTAGAGTAAAAATAATGGCTGCTCAGATTTGCACTCCTGTACCTGCAACATACACTATGTGATAAAAAGTATCCGGACACTCCCAAAAACACATTATGTGCATTGTGCTGCCACCTACTGCCAGTTACTCCATATCAGCGATCTCAGTAGTCCTTAGACATCGTGAGAGAGCCGAATGGGGCGCTCCGCGAAACTCACGGACTTGGAACGTGGTCACATCATTGGGTGTCACTTGTGTCATACGACTGTACGTGAGGTTCCCACACTCCTAAACACCCCCAGGTCCACTGTTTCCGATATCATAGTGAAGTGGAAACTAGAAGGGACACGTACAGCACAAAAGCCTACAGGCCGACCTCGTCTGTTGACTTAAACAGACCGCCGACAGTTAAAGACGGTCATAATGTGTAATAGGCAGACATCTATCCAGACCATCACACAGGAATTCCAAACTGCATCAGTATCCAGTGCAGCCACTACGACAGTTAGGCACAAAGTGAGATAATTTAGATTTCATGGTCGAGCGGCTGCTCATAAGCCACACATCAATAAATGCCAAACGACGCCTCGATTGGTGCAAGGAGCGTAAACATTGGGCATTTGAACAGTGGAAAAACGTTTTGTGGAGTGAAGAATCACGGTACACAACGTGGTGATCCAATGGCAGGGTATGGGTATGGCGAATGCCCGGTGAACATCATCTGCGAGCGTGTGTAGTGCCAACAGCAAAATTCGGATGCGGTGGTGTTATGGTATGGTCTTGTTTTTATGGAGGGGGCTAGCATCCCCTGTTGCTTTGCGTGGCACTGTCACAGCACAGGCCTATATTGATGTTTTAAGCACCTTCTTACCTCCTTCTGTTGAAGAACGATTCGGGGATGGCAATTGTATCTTTCATCGCGATCGAGCGGCCTGTAATGGACTGGCTGGAAACGGGGTCCTGGCTTGAATCCTATAGAACACCATTGGGATTTTTTGGAACGCCGACTTCGTACCGACATCGATACCTCTCGTTAGTGCAGCACTACGTGAAGAGTGGCCTGCCATTCCCCAAGAAACTTTTCAGCACTTGATTTAACGTATTCCTGCGAGAGTGGAAGCTCCCATCAAGGATAAGGGCGAGCCAACACCATGTTGAATTCCAGCATTACCGATGGAGAGCGCCACGAACTTGTAAGTCATTTTCAGCCAGGTGTCCGGATATTTTTGATCACATAGTGCATGTTGAAAACTCGTAGGAATGCTACAAAATTCGAGCACTGTGCCGGCCAGGGTGGCCGAGTGCTTCTAGGCGCTACAGTCTGGAAGCGCGCGACCGCTACGGTCCAGGTTCGAATCTTGCCTCTGGCATGAATATATGTCATGTCCTTAGGTTAGTTAGGTTTATGTAGTTCTAAGGTATAGAGGACTGATGACCTTCGCAGTTAAGTCCTATAGTGCTCAGAGTCATTTGAACCATTTTCGAGTACTGTGGCGGTACTCGAGATAAATAAGATTCTCGCAAAGAGAGGAGGCAGAAATCTGAAAAAAATGGAGGTCTTCCGTCAACAACCACTCGTCGATTTTTGAGATCCTCCAATACCGTAGTGAAGCAACAGCAAGAACTCCACTGTTGAACATAAACTGTTGTGTAGGCGGCAGCTATTTAAGCCAAGTGCACTTTGTCATATACACTGTGTTAGCGACAGACATCTGTTCGATAGCAGTTCGTCTCCTTACGAAGCTATTTGGTCGATATGACACTGTATAAATGACACTGACAACAGAGCGCGTTTACAGTCTCGGCTGAGGGACAGGGACGCAAGAGGTAAGACAAATCACTCACCTCTCCCGGTTAATTCTTAAGCCGTCTTCGTCCTGTTTGTTTTCGTTTTGTCAGTTTTTACAGCCCCACTGTGTTCGCGTTCTTGGCGGTAGCTTATAGAGCCACACCTTCGGTATGACCCTGTCAACACACACACTCCAACCCATATATATAATTTTTGTCTGAGGCAATAGAGAACATTGCCCCTGATATAAACTAAAATCGTTCCAATCCATCGGCGGCTCCAATCAAGGTCTTCGGGAGATATTCCTTGATTGTTTGGTAAATGCTGCAATTGGCTAGCCCTTTCCGATTATTCCAAATTTAGAACCCATCTTTTCCACTGTCAGTTCGTATGGGATAGGCTGATAAAAAAAGCGTGTTTTCTCGAGAAGGCCTATTACGTATCTTTAGGAAATAGAGATTAGAAGAAGGTTGGACAACAATTCTGTTCGCTTCATCTTTTATTTTTATGGGACCCATGAAAGTAGCAAAAGAGACAGGGGGCTTACCGAGGCACACTGACATCACACATAGATGGAACAGGATTGAAAGCTACTAATAATATTGCGAAGTCTATTATACACTGCCTTGCGGTGAATACGGGTTGTAACGGGTATAAGTATAGATATTTTTATTGTTGACTGAGAACGGTGTGCTGAATAAAATTACATCAGTATTTACTTTATTTGCAGATAATAATCATAGCTATTAGGAGTATTAGGTCTTTAAATTGGTTAGTACGTCCAAGTACATGTGGCAAGAATTATACATTAATGCTAACTTTCCTCTGAGCTACAGGTCATGTGTTGAAGTGTGGACGAGTGGACTCGAGATACTTAGTGTATACTGACAGTAGTAGTTCACTTATCGGTGCAGCTATGACCACACAGAAAATATCAGAAGGAAAATTATGTGACGTGTTTGTGGGAAGACTTTCAGACGCAGAGGCAATACAGCCAACACAATTATGTACGTACTTATTAAAGTACCACATAAAAAACCTGCAGTTATACCCGTTACGACCTGTGTGAGGAAGCAAAAGTGGAGGGAAGAACAACAAGAGTCACATTATAAGGCACGATTACCTGCTCTGCTCTAACACATTAGTTTGCCTGCTATTGTAACACGACGAGTAGCGTATGTAAGTCGCACATAGGCACACCAGATCCCCAGCAGTCATGGAGCTAATACCGTGTAACACCACGTCTAGCCTTGATATTGTTGTCAAGTCAATGGGGAAAGAGTCCACAAGATTCATCAGGTATACCACATTTAGCTGAAGCAGTCCATTGTTGATTAGATACCATAGAACTATCAAGTTAGAGGGATGATTACTGTAAAGAGTGATGCCACTCTGCAGCGTGCAGGGCATGCTGGGGGATGAGTGACTGGTGGTGACAGGCCGCGGGCCCAGGGCGAACAATCTTAACAAGTACAAAGAGCTTTATTCTTCTTGGTACGTGGCACAGTGAGGCGGCAAGCCCCTCCTTGCTGACACTGGGTGGGGCAAAATTGGTTCAAATGGCTTTGAGCACTATAGGACTAACATCTGAGGTCATAAGTCCCCTAGAACTTAGAACTACTTAAACCTAACTAACCTAAGGACATCACACACATCCATGACCGAGGCAGGATTCGAACCTGCAACCGTAGTGGTCGCGCGCTTCCAAACTGTAGCGCCTAGAACCGCTCGGCCACCCCGGCCGGCTGGCTGGGGCAGATAAACGGGCTTTCGCCTGATGTTGCTGGGCTGGCATCTCACGTTCCTGAGTCCGGCAGCCTCTGTAAGCCAAGATCGTTGACGTCAGTTGCGAGTTGTGCTGTGCTGCTATGGAGCCCTAACTGGAACGCTATCCCTCGGTTTCGCACGCGGTTGCAGTGGCTGTATGTGAAGAACGCTACTTTCTACTTCCCTTGCCGTCGGGTAGGCCTGGCAACCCCTCGGGCCACTCACATCACCGCAATTTAACGTAAAGACGCAGCATTCTGGGTATGACTCGCTACCGTCGGACAATAGTCGCTTGGTGGCTGGCTTAGTGGCTCTGATTACTGCTAGGAAATGAGCATCGGAGCCAGCAGGCGCTGACGGCAGATCGGCAGGGCTGAGACACCAAGTCCAGCGAAGGACTCTGTGCAAACGGCAGGCACAGCCCGATCTCCAATCCGTGGCTACATCTGACAGAGCCCAGTCATCTCGTGGTCCGGTATCGTTATGCCCACCTCGTGGTGCTCGTGGCTCCCAGCGATGACAAGTGATCCCTACCTTACATGCCTCACGAGCCCATCTATTTCGCCAAAAGCCGGTGCCTAGTCACTTTCCCAAACCAAGAGTCTTGCCCTGGTGTTGCAACACCCCCCCCCCCCCCCCTTATGATACACAAATACGGCTGTCCAGCACAATTTGCCGCAGAACTCAGGTATCCTCGGTGCGCAATCCACTGGCTTGTCTGATTTTCTAACCCAAATGTCGCTACACAGTCCATGGCTGTTAACACAACTCCGCTGTGAAGCTTCCATGTTACTTTTCCTTCCTTTTGTTAAAGACTAATAATTTTTCAATCATCGACTGTGTCGTGACACTACAACTGTTATATATCGCCAGCTATTCCAAATAATAATAGGCATCTTCTATGGTATTAAGATCGGGTGACATAGCGGGTCATTCGAGGCGCCATTGAATACCTAAATACAGGGTGTTTAAAAATGAACATATCGGTTTTAAGGCGTTGTAGTAGCACTTATTACGTTCAAATTACAATTTATATAATACAGCAAATGAAAGAGCAACTCCAACAGTTCGGTTTGCACACCTGTGAGGAATGGTAAGAGTATGGAAAGACAAAGAGTGAAACGTGTTGAACGAGTGCGAGTCTTCCACACCTAGCCCCCAAGAAATATCCCCGGGGAAAGTTTATGCACCTTTCTTTTTCGGTGAATCAACTGTAACTGATGTTTCTTATCTTGAAGTGCTACAGCTGTGGCCCGTACCTCAATGGGAAGAAGCTGAACAACATATCTTTATTTGGGAGCAAGTTTGGTGCACCACCTCACTGGCAGTAAGCGACTGGTTAAACGACGTTGTATCCGACCGGTGGACTGGGCGCAAGGGGCCGGTTGACAGCATTTTATGCATGACGTCCACGTTCACACACGATCTGACGCGATCATGTGTATGTGCCTCCGATACCAGCCGATCTATCCGACTTTGGAAACAGTGTTATTCTAACATTTACTCTTGACACACTGATCAAAGTTTCGGAACAATTCGCCTATCAACTTGATGTGTGATCGGTGTTCACACTGAATAATTGTAAGAAAATCTGTTTCTGTGTCTCTCTTTCATTTGGTGTATTATTTATAATTATAAGGTGAATGTAATATGTGCTACAAAGCCTTAAAACCCGTATATTCATTTTGAAACACCCTGTATGTGCCAAACAAGGAACGATTGTTGCTGTCCACTTAACATGACTTGACACCTTCGCAGATGGGAGATTTCAGAGAGTACACATGGCGAAGATGTCGAACAAAGGTCAGCATCAGGTCACAGAAGAAGTGCTCCATTCACTGCCGATTTTTCGCATGTGAGCCTCTACGCCATCCATCATTTGAAAAAGAGAGAAAATCTTCAACACGTCGTACCACACTACACCCCAATCCAGCTTATGTGTTGTTCGGCCCATTCAGAAGGTGTAACTCTATGTACCACTAGCCTTTTGCGAGGTAGCGGCCTCCAGATCTCAACTGCCTACAGTCCCCTCCGTAATGTTCGCTCGGAAACTGGCTGGCATTGACCCAGATTTCCATTTGATTGTCCTGGGAAAGGCTTGATACTCGTTTCCAATCCATGTCGGCTAGGATTTTTCTTCAAACACTGTACTTACGGTGCGTTACCTGGCTACGAGTGTCACGGCATTCCTCATATACTAACTGAATAGCTCACGTTGATACGCCCACAAAACGATCAGTCTTACTGACGGTGTGGTTATGGGCACGTCCAAACACGATAAGGTCCTTCTTCCATTATGTCACATCTACAGGTCCACTTAATGTTCTAAATATTTATATATAATCTACTGGTGCATAAACACCACCTCCCTGCGATGACTTAACGCTGGACAGCACACTACAACGTACCTATACTCTCCGGTGTATAAAAAAGACTTTTTTGTGAGACTTGTACCTAATGTCCGTAATTAACTGAAACAAGGCATCGAATCTGAAAATCAGTATATACCGATAGAATATAGACAGTTAAACAATATTTACTATGTATAATAACGATCGAAATGTAAAAAATGGTAATAAGTTTTCGCTGTAGTTAGCTGTAATTTTCTACACGAAAATTGTTTGAATGTATTTAGACTACAGAATAAAATCGATCGACAACTCCAAAACGAATGGAAGTCAAACTTGATAAATGACTGTAACGATTGAAATCTCGAGTATATGGGCAAGAAGGATAATGCGGTAACTAAACAAAACACATTCGCGCGAGCTTAGACGTGGAAAACGAGTCTAACATAACGGGTAAAGACGTTAATTTGGAATGCAAAGATGTTAACTATATTTTTGAAAGCCTACAAACACTTCGTAAAACCTATATTATATTGGGCAGCTCGAAGTACCACTGTCCGTTCGCAAGTCTGCATCACAGTACTGTTGCTCATTCCCAAGTTTACATAATCGTGACCAAATTTACTGATTTCTTTTCAAATGACACCGTAAAAACTTTTACACCTCGCAACAACTATCTCTCAATACTAATATTATGTAGATATAAGCACATATCATTTGCAGAACGCAACATAAAAGCATAAAATTATTTTGACTACAAGAGCGACAGCATAGTTCTGTCATAGAGATATGGACTACATTTAAATCGCTTTTAGTCTGCAGCAGTAATGCAACGCTATATAAACACCTATAGCTACTACTGCTTTTTATTACAATAATTACTAGAGTGAAAATCAACTGTAAATTTAGCTGAATCTGTTTTCTTTCAAGTACTTCTTTCCTTAATGAGATTTTCACTCTGCAGCGGAGTGTGCGCTGATATGAAACTTCCTGGCAGATTAAAACTGTGTGCCCGACCGAGACTCGAACTCGGGACCTTTGCCTTTCGCGGGCAAGTGCTCTACCAACGGAGCTACCGAAGTAAAGCTGTGAGTACCGGACGTGAGTCGTGCTTCGGTAGCTCAGTTGGTAGAGCACTTGCCCGCGAAAGGCAAAGGTCCCGAGTTCGAGTCTCGGTCGGGCACACAGTTTTAATCTGCCAGGAAGTTTCGTATCAGCGCACACTCCGCTGCAGAGTAAAAATCTCATTCTGGAAACATCCCCCAGGCTGTGGCTAAGCCATGTCTGCGCAATATCCTTTCTTTCAGGAGTGCTAGTTCTGCAAGTTTCGCAGAAGAGCTTCTGTAAAGTTTGGAAGGTAGGAGACGGATACTGGCAGAAGTAAAGCTGTGAGTATCGGACGTGAGTCGTGCTTCGGTAGCTCAGTTGGTAGAGCACTTGCCCGGGAAAGGCAAAGGTCCCGAGTTCGAGTCTCGGTCGGACACACAGTTTTAATCTGCCATGAAGTTTAACTTCTTTCCTTCATGACTAACTCGGAAATAATGGTGAGGGGGGATAGGACCCTGTTGATGGTTAACGACTTGAGTCCATGAAGTTTCACTCAAAAAGTTCACGCTGTGACTAAACGCACTTTAATGTTGCAAACAAATTACTATTGTATTAAAAAACTAAACCCCTCCCGAACAGGTCATGAGGAGTCAACGGTACCGACAGGCCGCCGTGTCATCCTCAGCCCACAGGCGTCACTGGATGCGGATACAGAGGGGCATGTCGTCAGCATACCGCTCTCCCGGCCGTATGTCAACTTCCGAGACCGGAGCCGCTACTTCTCAATCAAGTAGCTCCTAAGTTTGCCTCACAAGGGCTGAGTGCATCCCGCTTGCCAATAGCGCTCGGCAGACCGGATACTCACCCATCCAAGTGCTAGCGCTGAACTTCGGTGTTCTGACGGCAACCGGTGTTACCACAGAGGCAAGGTCGTTGGCTACTTTTATACTGGCATGCCTGATACACATCGATAAAACTACTGGCTGGATCTTACTTCGCGAAGAGTTGCCTGTGGTGCGATGTAATGCTTATTATGAAATTTATTATTGTTAGTAGGCTGTGCTTGATTAGCGAGCAGCTGGAATAAATTTGGGCCACACAGTATTCTTCATTAATTATAAAATCCTCTTCCGATCGGGTCTATGCTCATATACGTGCTCGCTCACTTAAATTTTGCCTTGCCTCGTATTGTAACTTCATTCCATCACAGTCTGCTTTTGGAATTGCTCCCCGACACATATGTCTGTGCAACACCACAGATGCTTCGCAACTTCCCTCTGCTCTCCCTTCAACGACTGCACGCTCTTGCCCCAACGATATCTCTGTAACCTGAAAGATATTCTTTTGTTTTCGTACAATATAAATTTCCCTGACATTTTCAGCATGTTTACCACAGCCTAAGGTAACAGTCACGACACTTCATCTCGTTCTTGTTGCCCACAGCTATAGCAGCACCCCAAACGGTCAGGAAGCGACACTTATGAATACGATACAAAATCAATGCGAATACTAACATAGTTTTAGCACTAGGAAGTTTATTTAGTGACACGAAAATCGACAATAACTTTAAAATGACACCATTTTGTCATTGTTTAGTTTCTTAAGGACCTTGGGAGGTACGGAACGGTACTTTGCAGGACAGGCTATTTACGAGTTTCTTGTAACGTGGAGACATCTACTGAATAATGTCGTTTTGCTTTAATGACAAAAATTGCTAGTAAACACCAAAAGACCTGACTTTTGTAAAACAACATCGCATATCTACCCAGCAAATGGAGTTTTGTCCAGTACGTTCAGTTTCAGCCAAATCAGTGAATGTGGAACGTACGACTTTATGTACTGTAATACCTACATTATCTAACCTACTAAATAAGTCATCACAACTGTAGCTTAAGGGAAAAGCACACAAACGTGATAATAAATCGTCAAAAGCCTTAAAAGTGTACCCCAACACAGAAGATTGTCCCCAAATATTGCTAAATCTAGGCCACAAACGGCAAGAATCTTCAACATATTCAACATACTCGCTTTTAAAGCAGAAACAATTACTTTCACAAAAATATGTATATATCAAGTCGAGTGAAGGGTAAGAATGGGCGAATCATTAGATAACATTTTTTTTAAGTGTCAAGGAAAGTACATATTTTAATTGAATCATTGTTATTCGGCTGTTGTCATATGTATTTCACTATAATTCATGTCTCTTATAATTTTTTTAACGCGTGGAACGCAAAAATACAACAGATATGTCGCTGTCTAAGTAGAAAATAATTAAAAACAATAACATCCTTACGGCACATGTGAATGTATGCTCTCCCACCGCTTGGAAGGCGAGTGTCGCTCTAGCCGTGAAACGGTTCAAATGTGTGTGAAATCTTATGGGACGTAACTGCTAAGGTATAAGTCCCTAAGCTTACACACTACTTAACTTAAATTATCCTAAGGACAAACACGCACACCCATGCCCGAGGGAGAACTCGAACCTCCACCGGGACCAGCCTCTGTACAATTTTCGTACCAGAGTGTCGTTACTGCACATATTAGAACGTGACATAACTTACGCACCTTTTCAGCACACATTACATTTTCAAAAATTCTGATTATTAATAAAATTCGTAAAAATGTTTAGTTACAAAAAAAGGGTTTTAAGCCCATGAAATCAAGTAGCTAAAAATGCATGAGGCGTTGGGCTGTGGTGTTACAACATGACCGCCTGGTACCAGTACTAAACCACCGATAACGAACCAAAGTGACCTGGGCACAAATTTTTAAGGGGATGTATCATACGTACATTCTCCGTTGAGCTTAGAATAAATGCTTTCAGTTCACCGAATTTAACCCAGACGAATGGGACCAATAAATCAAGAATATACAGTACCATCTTGGTACTAACCTTGTTTTACAAAAGATCGTACATTTGGTGATAACAATTATTTCGCTGAAAATTTTTCAGTTCTGTCTTTCTAGATTTATTATGGTGGGACATTTTTTTCGATAATGAGCTCTCTATTTTTGAGCAAAGATTTTATTACACCACTTAAGTGTAATCATATCAAACATTGGAAGAGTTCTGTAGAAACAAGAAGTCATATTTAAACTGATCATTTTCAACTTATTTTCTTATAGTTACTTGATAAATTTGTACAAATTACACGTCTGCTTTCTATCGAAAGCAGACACGGCACAACGCACAACTTATAGAGAGGTCACTATACAAGGGGGGGCGGGGGCATCTACAGCAATGACCTGTACCTACAGGAAAACCAGCAGTAGGCCATTAAACTGATACTGCATGGATCAACGTGATTCTTCCCTGCTCTCTAAACAAAACGAAAAGACTGTTCAGCAGCTGCGATTAGAAACATGCAGTAGCAGCCAGATGGCGTGTTGCTACTGATCTCAATCCACGGATACACAGGTTGTTGAAATTTGCCACAGCTTTTCACAAGTTTCACGTTCTTCTAAATAAGGTCTGAGCAACGTTTTGGGACAAAACAAGATGGTACTGTTGACACCTGTCTAAACATGGTACCACTTAACTCGACCGCATGGTGATCGATAATTAGTGAAAAATTTGAGAAGTATAAGGTATGCTGAAGTTTCATGTTTTTATGCATAAATACTTTTCGAGACAATCTGCAATTCATTTCTTGGTGTATTTCGTGCAGTTATCTGTCCCTCATCCTACTGTTAAGGTTGTTTCGTGAAGTCAGTGCTGAAAATAACAAAACAGACTTTCTCAGTTACCCGAAAAGAATGACAGCATTGTTGTAGCTATTTCCATCAGAGAACACTGGCAACTTAGTTCCACTCTCCTCACCACTCGATCAGTCTGACCCAAATTCGTCTGAGTTTCTCTTCTGTCCTGTGACATGCTGATGCAAAACTATTTGATTGTGTACTTTCTGGAGGCTCAGACTGTGGTGACACATCACACAGCATGACTGCACAGGCTTATGGATTCTAGGGTATCTAAGGGAGAGCACCATTACCACATCTAGAGTCTAAAATCTATGATCCAGGGGTACAAAGTAGCAAACGAAGCTAGCAGATCTTGGCGAAAGAATTGACATTTTCTAATGTTTAGGTAAGACTTTACTTGCATGAGAACGCTTTTTTTCAGTGATCGTGGCGTAAGAGTTATAAAGCCTACCATCTAACGTGACAGCGGTTTGAAAACATAATTAGATTCCGAGATTTTAAAAACATGCTAGCCTATGGATTATGAGGAACAACCAGTAGAGTTTCCTGGAGTTATGAGAGAAGACACACAGACACTTCTACGATTGGTATGGCAAATAGCTATACGATTGTTATAGCGTACAGATATGTATAAGAAAGTATGGCCATCTTTCTCCACTCCTCTGGACTTTGTGATTGAAGTTCAGTCATGTAACATTTCCCGACATATTGGGACTCATGTTACGTGTGTGACATAGGACATGTTAAGTGTTTTCAGAAATTTCGTGCGAAATACTGCCACAGCGCCGTGCTGTGGGCTACACTTTCCGGGAGCAGAGAGCAGGATACAGATTACATCTACATCTGTATCTTGAAAGGCTATGCCCTATGGCGTGACTCATCAGAGAACTTTGATTGGCCTCTTTAATTCAACATACTATTGGTTCTTTATATCTGACATAAGTAGATCATCGCATCAAAGGCATGACAAAGGAATTCATGTGACTATGAAATGAGATGAGGATCTCAAGGAACTCAGTTTATTACACTCGTAGGTAATTAAATTCATAATAACCAGATGGTATCACAACCACTGAAAAGTAATAGGCCAATGCCTTGGCAAATCTGGACAAGGGATCTACAATGTGATTAAGGCGAATGCTTGTATGGAGAAAACATTTATAGTCCCTGGAAGCGTACGATGATTTCCGAATGTTAGTACATAAATATTCTACAGAAGAATATGTGTGTAAATCTATTGCCGCAGTTAAAAGCACGTTGAGCTTCTAACGGCAAACAAGTTTTCAGGTTGAAGTATGTAATTACTGTATGTCGTTACAAAAGATTTGTCTTTCAACCTGAAGTTTCTCACTGTTTGTATCTAAGTCCAAGATGGGAGCCTCTCGTCCCAGACAAGTTTGGAGAAATCTTGTATTAGTGAAGCCTGCCGGTGGAGAAGCCGATCCATCAAGTAAATGTCTGCAGAGTGTATCTGACAAGGACAACTCGGCGCTATGCATTTTTCGGCGCCGTGTGATTTGTGACTGGCTGAATAATAGTTCGCCAATGGTCTTGTTGCAGTGGTGATACCTTTTCCCGTCATATGTCCGAAGTAAGTGCTGTCGGTCTTGGCCAGCTCTTGGATGGATGATTGCCCGCGTCTTCTGAGTGCTGTTGACAAGCGGGGCGCACTCAGCCTTTGTGAGGCCTATTGAAGGGCTGCTTGACAGGTAGCTGTTCCAGTCACGAAAGCTGAAAATGGCTGGGAGAGAGGCGTGCTCAGCATATGACGTTCCAATTCCGCATCCGATGTCCTCTATTGGCTGAGGATGACTCGGTGGTCACTCAGTACTGTTGGGCCTTCTGAGGCGTTTGCAGGCAGAGTTTGAGTTATGAGTTGTGAGTAGTTATGTTATAAGATGCTAGTCTCCCTCCCTTACTCACGGTTAAGGTAGTTAACTAGTTACGAAATTTGTTAGTTTTGCCTCTACAAAATGTGTTCCAATCACTCCCTCTCTCTGCCTACTGATTTGAGCTTGTCAGTCTGGAAGGACCTCTGTATGTACAGTCGCATTCCTCACTCCTACTACTAAATTATTTATGTGAACCAATGGCAGCTGCTTTTACATTTATTTAAGTGTTTGCTCTTGTGGCATGTGGGTGATGTATCGGCATCCCATGATAATTAAAGGGGCCCTGAACTTTCTGTTCCTATTCCACTCTGACACCACGTTCAATCATGTACCAGATGTGTTTGATCTGGTTCAGATCGGGCTAGGTGGGGTACGAGCACATCAATTGAAAGTCACCAATGTGTTCCTCTAACCGTCCCATCACAATCCTGGCCTTGTCATATGGCGCATTATCTCGCTGAAAAATGCCTCTGCCCGCGGGAAAAATGATCGTCATGATGGGGTATACTATACTGCTTGCAAGAGCTCCACTGGACCCATGGACGCCCTCATGAATGGTCCCCAGAGCATAATGGAGCCACTGCCAGCTTGTCTCCGTTCTCCAGTACAGGCCTCAGAGAGCTGTTCCCCCGGAACCTGACGGATTCGCGCCCTCCCACCGGCATGATGGGGAAGGTATCGGGATTCATCAGATCATGCAACGCTCTGCCACTGCATCAACGTCCAGTGCGATGGTGATATGCCCATTTCAGTTGGAGTTGCTGATGTCGTGGTGTTAACATTGGCACATGCATGGGTCGTCGGCTGTGGAGACCCATCATTAGGAGTATTCTGTGCACTGTGTGTTCAGACAAAATTGCGTTCTGCCCAGAATTGAATTCTAATGTTAATTCCACCACAGTTCACCACCTGTCCTGTTTTATTAGTCTGCCAAGCCAACAACGTCCGACATCTGTTATGTTGGCTGCCCCCCCCCCCCTCCCCAAACCCCACGACATCTGGACGTGGTTTCACCTCGGTTTCGCCACGCATTGAAGCCACTCTCCACAATACTCCTCGAACACCCAGCAAATCGTGCAGTTTCAGAAATGCTCGTGCTGAGCCTCCGGGTAATCACAATCTGCGCTTGGTCAAACTCAGACGGATCGTGCACCTTCCCCTCCTATACATGGAGAGCAAGCTCTCTGATACAACAGGGCACCGTGCGTGTTTCTGACTAGCAGACATTTCTCGCTAGGTGATAGATGTATCGCCAGGACAGGTCTGTACTGATAGCATGTCGGTGGTCATATTGTTCTGTCTGATCACTGTAAGTATGATACTTCTAAAGAAATCATGTGGAAGTGCTCAAAGAAAGATAAACCAAAAATAATAATGAAACAAATGGTACGCTTGAGTTTTTCGTCAGAATTTATATGAAAATTGTTAGAGTACAGAAATCATGGGTATTATATAAAATATGTAACAAAGCCACTGTATCAAAAGAGACTTAATGCTTGTCACTGGCCTTATTCCCTTCACTACAGGCTCACAAACTGTAGCCAGTTGGTGGTTATACATTTATCACATAGTTCTATTCGAATCCTCTGTTTTACCTTTCGAATACGATTTTTATTGTACTGAGTTCTGTAATAGTCTTGTCGACGGACGAAAACTTCTGAAAGCTAGATAAAAATAGGTACAAACGACCGTAAGATGTGTTTATTTTCGAATTTAGTTATTTCTCGCTCTTACAGCTGGTTTGGACTTCTGCTGCTTTTGAAAACTTCTAGAATGAATTCTGCCCTAATTGTTTTTTAACAAGATTATTCTTGGTATCTTAAATTGGTAACCGCTTTGTGTATGACTACTGGTAATAGGGATTACGTCAATTACATAGTACAACATTTACCTAGCTATTTACATAGTCAGAGATGACTGCATCGTAAACTTAAAGTTCACTTTAACTTTGTGACATGTTGAACTTGAGATAGGTTTACTCTTTCCCCTTGCTACACAATACAACTCTTCTGTGCAGTCCAGGTTTGAACGTTAGAGTTTTTAGTTAGCCGAGATGCTTGGGTTTCTGTTTGGCTTCTTTGTTGCATTTTTCTCTTGGGCAGCCAGCTTAACTTAGTTCGAAAGGGCTGACGTCACTACGGTTCACTCTAACCCGTGCAATCTCCCTGAGGGTTTTGTTCCGTCCTTTCCCCTTCCCCTCCTCCCTTAATTAATTAGCCGCTCCACGAGTTTCCGATCGACCGCAGTTCGCAAACTTCATACAACAGGCGATTAACTTACTTCCGTACTTCTTTTCCTTTTGCGACGCCTCGTCGTGGTGCTAAAGCGATTGCTTTCACTAGAGAGGATCCGGTGTTGGCATGCTAGCTATTGGTCATTACCAAAGCCATTTCGTTCTACGTGTTTGGATGCAAAGACCACGTTCACAGGGGTCGAAAACTCGCAGTGAATTTGTAACTGTAAGAATCAGAGGATCATTAACAACTCTCTTAATTCTCTTTTTATAAAAGCCATCCGGCGCACAGAACGTTGTAATGGATGTTGCCTGTTCGACAGAAGTCAAAGTAGCATCAGGTGTACCTAATGTAGCGTAACGGTACGTCTTACCTTCTCAGTTTACAAATGATTTGTCAGCTAGGATCAGCGGTGCTAAGAATGCTACAGGCTACATAGCGACACTGCGAGGTCAAATTAACATTTATCAGTAAAATTAGGCTTTGTTTCAGTTTGTTTAGGGACAGAGTTATTTGACTAAAATTGGTGACTTTAATTTACAATAAAACTCTAGAATGGTTATTGACAACTGGTCAGAATACCACTAACTGCTTAAAATTGCGAATTTTCAGTACTCTAAGTTTCAACCATAACACCTATATTATACGGTCCACGTATTTTGTATTTCAGTAAATGATTATATTTACTCAAAAATTCAAAATGCAATGAAAGAAAAGCGTATTTACGAGCAAGAGCAAATAAGTCATTTTAAAAAACTAACATTATTATTTTCAAATTGCGATTAAAAAACCAATTATAATTTTCAAATGTGGGCAAGCAGCAAGTCATGATCTTCTTTTGAAAAATTCCTCGGGAACAAAATAAGAACACGTTTTGCTCACTCTCCTGTCCTTGACCTTATCTTCCTTACAAACTGAGTAGTACCAGCCACTTTGGATTGGTAGTATTTTCTGCTGAGGCATATCAACATACACGGTCTTCCTTTCATAAACTATGCGTCATAACCCCGAAAATATTTAGTTTACAAAAAGAGACACTAACTTGGCCGTAACACCCTCAGGTACCTTATTACTATTCACAAATAAAATTTCACCATTGACTGCAATAGCGATATCTTATTACCGCAAATATATCGGCACATGATGCTGTTGGAATGACAACTCCAAAGAAATTCAACGACAAGTAATTCTGCTACTGAGTAGGAACAGTGATCAAGTAAGCGTTAAGTAATGTTTTTAATTAGAAGTGAGAATGAAGGGATAATTATTATCTTATGTGGAGAACTGGCTCAAATGGACCTGAGCACTATGGGACTAAACATCTGAGGTCATCAGTTCCCTAGAACTAAGACCTACTGAAACCTAATTAATCTAAGGACATCACACACATCCATGCAGGCAGGATTCAAATCTGCTACCGTAGCAGTCACGCGGTCTCAGACTGAAGCACCTAGGACAGCTCGGCCACAGCGGCCGGTTACGTGAAGAAGTATTTTAAATTTGTGCTACACTATCTATAATGGAAATTTGGACATGATACTTCCCTTTTTGCCTTATAACATCTGCATGGATATTGAGGTTTATATTTATATACGCTTCAGACAGACTAATATGATTAGCACATGGACAAGGGAGCAAATGTGCGTGAAGTATGAATTTTACACCCGTACATTTTGTAAACAGTGTGATTTGCGAGTCCGGTACAGCCGACAGCTGTCACTGAATAGCACTGTGACCACGTATACCACGTTGACCCATAAGCAAGGTATGCACAATCCGCATCGTTTCCGGGCGTTCAGGAGCAAAGCGAACTCAGCACGCTCAATGTTGACGTTCAAATGCACGGTCCGTGTGCAGCCGGCATTACCACGTGTTCACACATAAAAGTCAGCTACACGAAACATCTCTGATTTACGCAAGATCGGTTTGCTCAGCCACAGTGACATTCGCTGGAAGTCAAACATAAGAAAACGATGTGGGAAATCAGTTCTTATGCTTTATGGAAATTATGAAATGAATAAAATATATGCAAGTTTTTTTGTGATTATTGGGTGGGTGTTCCAGATGAGGGAGAAAAATGAAAGCCATGTCCAAATTCTGTTACGACGGCGAAGTGTGCAGGGGTAATAATAACAAATGATCTCATGAGATAAGTTTTACGGGAGGTGAAAGGAAGAGTTACATCTGTTCGATAGGTTCTGGGAAACTGCAGTGCACCTGTACAGACAATCGCATACAAAAGCAAGTGTACCCAACTTTGGAGTTTTATCCCAGAGTATGGAGTCTTTATCAAATATACCTGACACAATCCGCGCGGATAACCGCGCATATTAGCACACCGCTCGCTTCGGGGTTCAGGGGGGCATGCCGGCCACTTACCGAATCCGCGCAGCGAGTTAACGACGAGGGCCGCTGTACCCACGCCCCACATCCGGTCCACGATTCACGAATATTTCGAACACGTTCTCACATTTTCAAATGGGATAATATTAGACGCAGACAGATGGGCTAATCAGTATCTGACTCATGGTTCGGGGAAGGTGGATGGTACGGACGGGAACACCTACCATTAACCTTGACAAACCTAGAATAACATCTGTAGGTTTTCTACACTACTGGACATTAAAATTGCTACACCACGACGATGACGTGCTATAGACGCGAAATTTAACCGACAGGAAGAAGATGGTGTGATATGCAAATGATTAGCTTTTCAGAGCATTCACACAAGGCTGGCGACGGTGGCGACACTTACAACATGCTGACATGAGGGACGTTTCCAACCGATTTCTCATACACAAACAGCAGTTAACCTTCGTTGCCTGGTGAAACGTTCTTGTGATGCCTCGTGTAAGGAGGAGAAATGCATACCATCACGTTTCCGACTTTGATAAACGTCTGATTGTAGCCCATCGCGATTGCGGTCTATCGTACGGCGACATTGCTGCTCGCGTTGGTCGAGGTCCAATGACTTTTAGCAGAATATGGAATCGGTGGGTTCAGGAGAGTAATATGGAATGCCGTGCTGGATCCCAACGGCCTCGTATCACTAGCAGTCGAGATGACAGGCATCTTATCCGCATGGCTCTAACGGATTGTGCAGCCACGTCTCGAGCCCTGAGTCAACAGATGGGAACGTTTGCAAGACAACAACCATCTGCACGAACAGATCGACGACGTTTGCAGCAGCATGGACTATCAGCTCGGAGACCATGGCTGCGGTTACCCTTGACGCTGCATCACAAAAAAATTGTTCAAAGGGCTCCGACCACCATGGAACTTAACACCTGAGGTCAACAGCCCCTAGAACTTAGAACTACATAAACCGAACTAACCTAAGGACATCACACACATCCATGCCGGAAGCAGGATTCGAACCTGCCACCGTAGCGGTCACGCGGATCAAAATTGAAGCGCCTAGAACCTCTCGGCTACAGCGGCCGGCGATGAATCACAGACAGGAGAGCCTGCGATGGTGTAGTCAACGACGAATCTGGGTGCACGAATGGCAAAAAGTCATTTTTTGGATGAATCCGGGTTCTGTTTACAGTATCATGATGGTCGCATCCGTGTTTGGCGACATCGCGGTGTTTGCACATTGGAAGCGTCTATTCGACATCGCCATACTGGCGTATCACACGGCGTGATGGTATGGGGTGCCACTGGTTACACGTCTCGGTCACCGCTTGTTCGCATTGACGGCACTTTGAACAGTGGACGTTACATTTCAGATGTGTTACGAACTGTGGCTCTACCCTTCCTTCGATCCCGGCGAAACCCTACATTTCAGCAGGCTAATCCACGACCTCATGTTGCAGGTCCTGTACAGAAAATGTTCGACTCCTGCCCTAGCCAGCACATTCTCCAGATCTCTCACCAATTGAAAATGTCTGGTCAATGGTGGCCGAGCAACTGGCTCGTCACAATACGCCAGTCACTACTCTGGGTGAACTGTGGTATCGTATTGAAGCTGCATGGGTAGCTGTACCTGTACACGCCATCCAAGCTCTGTTTGACTCAATGCCCAGGCGTATCAAGGCCGTTATTACGGCCAGAGGTGGTTGTTCTGGGAATTGATTTCTCAGGATCTATGCACCCAAATTGCGTGAAAATGTAATCACATGTCAGTTCTAGTATAATATATTTGTCCAATGAATACCCGTTTATCATCTGCAGTTCTTTTGGTGTAGCAATTTTAATGGCCAGTAGTGTAGTTTGATTTTGGTATTGAAGAAAAGTGATAAAAGCTCTGTTTCCATTCAATGTGTTATATTTCACATGTGTATGCTGGATATGTTTCATACAGTAGTTTTCGATAGTCGATATGTTACGCCACAGAAGTGCTGAGTACAAGCACTGTGATCTCCAAGCATCGTCGTTACAGCAAGCATTCCAAGAGGAGTGCGTTAGAAAGTCCGGCGTTGGCTTACTGAGACGACGGAAATGACTTGCAGAGCACAGAGATAAAGACACAGAGAAATATGAATTATGAAAGAATTTCAGTTTCTGATCTTGTGTGTCGTCGCATTAGACGGAGTGGAACACAGCTGCACGAATTAAAACCAACGTATGGTTCGAATGGCTCTGAACACCATGGGACTTAACATCTGAGGTCATCAATCGCCTAGACTTAGAACTACTTAAACCTAACTAACCTAAAGACATAACACACATGCATGCCCGAGGCAGGTTTCGAACCTGCGACCGTAGCAGAAGCGAGGTGCTGCAGTGGAGTGCCTAGAACCGCTCGGTCACCAAGGCCGGCACCAAAGCATGTCCCGTTTAGAAACTTGCATATCCTTGCACTGCACTTGCACACGTCCATCCTCTTTCATATTTACCTTTCTTACTGCTGCTGCACATATTATGTTCATCATTTCGAGCAGTATCAAGTTTCCATCGCCAAAGGTAAGACATACGTAATTTGTTGGGGCCAGTTTCACAGTGCAGGTAGATTACAGTTAGAACATTCAGTTAGCTTTGCTTTTCAAAACTGATCATCATATCAGTTTAGGTAAAGGTTATTTAAGATTCCATGTCATATCTCGACAGTTACCCTCATCGAATGTTACATTTGCAAGTGCATTATTCAGTGTTTAGAAATTTATTAGCATGCACATTTAAAGGGCATTTTAATAGAAACTTTTTGGTTCGTCATTCTTTAGAAATTATGTTGGTATTTTTACATAACATTTTCGTTCTGTTAACTTTGTGCCGGAACTGCAAGTCACGTGTTGCTATGTTGCCCACTGTGGCGCTTCGCTGTTCTGCACAGTAAAATTTCACAGAACAGTTTATTTAATAAGCAACTAAGTTTTCCAATCACCTTCGCAAAAAAAGAAAAATGCAGTTATACCTTTAGTTTTGGTGCCTCAGTTTTTATTAGGTAGCGGTCCCGTAATTACAGCTCCAGTATTGTTCAGGAAAACAACACAGATAGTCGAGTATAATGAACAGTAGTTCAGTTTACTCCAGTTTCAGTTCACAAAATTAAACACAGGAATATTACGTTGTATAACTATATCTTTAATTAACGTTGCCAAGGTGACTGGAAAATTTAACTGCATATTACGTAAGCTGTTCTGCGAATTTGTATTGTGCACTAGAGTGATGTACAACTTTCCGTGGTATCACTGTACGTGGCTTGCAGCTCAAACACAAATCTTAAAAAGCTGTATAAAATCGCCAACATAATTTTAAAATAATGACGAACCAAAATGTTTCTACAAAAATTTACGTACTTAAAATTAACAAATTTTTAAACACCGAATCATACACACACAAATGTTACACTGCGCTGTGAGAATAACTGTCTAGAAATGAAATGACATGTGAAATAACCAGTACCGATACTGACCTGATAATAAATTTTGAAAAGCAAATCCATCTGAAGGACGTGTACCTATTCGAAATGGATAATGCTTTGGTTTTACTTTGTGCAACTGTGTTCCACCCTGTGCAATGCGGCGACACACTTAAGCGGAAACTAAAATTCTTTCGTGAGAAGACAGTGATGGAATTTGAACTTGTTAAATGACTAAGGAAAATTTACTTTAGAAAAACTTTATTCAGAAAACTGCAACTCATTGTCTGGCTGTTACAGTTACCTTTAAAGAAGTATCCCGTGTGACAAATATTTCTCTGTCAATCAATACTTTCTGAAAACGTTAAGGAGTGGTAAAATCTGTACCTTCTGAGTGCAAGATATGTGAATAGAAACCCTTAATTATTTTCGTCTGTGGAACGAAACGAACTAACCCAAATGAATGTAGATAGGTACCACTAAAATCTTCTTTTACCTGAACACGTAATAACTATATGCAAGCAAGCAATGTAGCAACACTTTACCTCAAAAAGCTTCACATTTCAAATTAATCTCTTCGTTGAGGCGAAAGGCTATAGATCTGTCTTACACCCTTTTTAATCCGAGCACATCGTTTTTGGTCATCCATTCTTATTATTCCCTCTCGCTTCTTGTACATATTGCATATTACCTATCTCTCCCTATAGCTTACCGCTATTTTTCTCAGAATTACGAAAACCTTGCATCATTCTATATTGTCGAACGCTTTTTCCAGGTCGACAGATCCTATGAAAGTGTCTTGATTTTTTCTTTAGTCTTGCTTCCATTATCAACCGCTACCTGAGAATTGCCTCTCTGATGGCTTTACCTATCAAACTGCCGTCATTCAACACATCCTCAATTATCTTTTCCATTCTTCTGTATATTATTCTTGTCGGTAACTTCGATGAATGAACTGTTAAGCTGATGGTACAATAATTCTCGCACATGTCACCTCCTGCAGTCTTCGAAATTATGTGTGTAATATTTTTCCGAAACTCACATGGTATGTCGCCAGATCATACATTCTACACACAAACGTGAATACAAATTTTTTGCCCCTTTCCCCAATTACTTTAGTAATTCTGATGGAATGATAGCTATCCCTTCTAACTTATTTGATCTTAAATCCTCCAAAGCTCTCTTAAATCCGGATTGTAATACTGGATCCCCTATGTGCTCCAAATAGACCTCTGTTTCTTCTTCTATCACATCAGGCTAATCCTCCCCCTCACGGAGGCCTTCAGCGCACTCTTTCCACCTATCAGCTCTCTCCTGTGCATTTCGCAGTGGAATTATCTTAACGAAAAAAATAAAATGCACCTCTTCTGGCGTTGGCACCTATCTAGGCCTATCTCACAAGAACTAATGTATTACTACAAGGATATATATGAACATGATATCTCCTCTTTCAGCTACGTCCGAAAGAACAGATACCATCTTCATATATATGTATATAGTTAAGGCTCACAGGTCATTTAATCATCTTCTTCTTCTGTGCGGATGCACAAACAGTGCCCGAACTCTTACGGTAATCGGCAAAAAGACGCAAGTAATGAGTATAATGGGCAGGGGTACTATGAATGTAGTTCAGGACAATAAGATGGGAATGAGGGTTCAAAAAAAAATGGTTCAAATGGCTCTGAGCACTATGGGACTTAACATCTGTGGTCATCAGTCCCCTACAACTTAGAACTACTTAAACCTAACTAACCTAAGGACATCACACACATCCATGCCCGAGGCAGGATTCGAACCTGCGACGGTAGCAGTCACGCGGTTTCGGACTGAGCGCCTTAACCGCGAGACCACCGCGGCCGGCAGAATGTGAATCTCACGGGAGGCTTGCTAGAGATGAGTCCCTGCAGTCGCTCTATCCTCTGTGTCCTCGGTGGCTCAGATGTTTAGCCGGCACGGTAGCTCAGCGTGTTCGGTCAGAGGGCTGCTCGCCCTCTGTAATAAAAAAACTGAGTAAAGGAATCAACGATCAATTTGAACGGATGTCTTGTGGCGTCCTCCCAGACCAAACGCGGCGAACAATACCGAACAAAATGAAAAATATGTGGATAGAGCGTCTGTCATGTAAGCAGGACATCCCGGGTTCGAGTCCCGGTCGTTGCATACATTTTCAGCTGTACTCGTTGACTTATATCAATGCCTATATGCAACTAGGGGTATTCATTTCACTGTAATTTTATTACTACAAGGGTGTAGAAAGGGAAGAACGTAGGGGAGAAGAACATAGAGAGTAGCGATGAAAATGAAATAGTTGTGTATGGGCTTTTGTTTTTTTAGTTTATTTTATTGCATTTCCTGTTTTCTTTGCGTTTTGCATGTATATTTTTATTTTAATTTATTTATTTACTTATTTTTTAAATTTTTAGTCAAATTAATCTATGTACCATAATTCCAAGAGTCGCTACTTGTCTTCTCGAAAATTCAATGGAGATTCAGTTTGTAGTGCGTTCAGAACATTATGTCGGCAAAAAACTATCAGTATCTCATAGCTTGGACGTTCCACCTGGAAGGCGCGTCATGAAAGGCGCTCCGTAGAAAATTGGAGAAGAACTTGTATCTGTTGTATCTGGGGTAGCCTACAAGTGCACAATGTCGATCGTCGATCGTCAAGGTAAGTCCAATAACCTAGTTCTGATTTCTCGTCGGAGCCAAAAAGATAGCGGACCGTATGACCGCGTGTCCAATTCACAGCGTTAGTTTTTGTTACGGGGTAATGAATCAGATCCGGGAATAAAAGAGTCAGGAAATGCTCTAAGCAGATGGCTGTCGGATAAGGAAAGCCAAGATACGCTGCGCGAGCCTCCAGACGTCAGACGACGAACGACATGACAATGGATGTGCGGCCGTGTCCTCTGCACCACAGTGAACACAGAGGGGTAAAATGTAAGTGCCGTGTGGCTACGGCCTCCCGTCGGGTAGACCGTTCGCCTGTTGCAAGTCTTTCGAGTTGACTCCACTTCGGCGACTTACATGTCGATGGGGATGAAATGATGATGATAGGGACAACACAACACCCTAACCATGAGAGGAGAAAATCTCCGACCTAGCCGGGAATCGAACCCGGGCCGTTAGGTACGACACTCCGTCGCGCTGACCACTCAGCTACCAGGAGCGCACACAAAGAGCGGTGTGTCAGCGAGGCAGATGTGGTGCAAACAAAACTGGTTGACCTCTTTGCCATTGACAGTGATAAACCAGATGGACAGGACGCTGGTATCGAGATAACCAGAATGTACCGCTTTCCACACACGCTGCCACATGATCTGGGGAAACTTCTGTTCGATGGGGATGGAGGTTCGACGCATTTGTAATGTGTCGTGTTCAGTCTTTGTCCGGAGTATACGTGAAAGGGTAAAGAGCGCTGGATGTAAGTTAATTCAAGAAAGAAGTGCCGAAAGTGATAAAAGGGGGATGGAATATCTGATAACATGACTGGGGCTGACAGGGAGACTGGGGCGTGTTCAAGCAAAAGCAGTCCGGTCAAGCTCGTCGGACAGCGACGCCAAACTTTCAGTTGGGAGCTAACATAAAGTGCCGTAACTCTGTCTGGCACATGGAATAAGCCCACTCCACAACGCTTCCGTGGAAGGCCAAGGGAGACAGACAAAGGATCCCATCGCCATCAGAGGCGTGGTAAACATTCACGTATTGAGCACGCTGTACAATGTCGAGGGATCTAAGCTGATGGTCCACAAAACCAGCCCTGTTAGTTTGGAGGAGGTGTCTACTGGTGGTTGCCGCTGAACAACGGAGGTCATTCATAAAATCAGTGTCCAAACAGCGAACGCTGGTGGCCAGTTTTAGAGGAGAGACATATCTCTCAGGTAGACCCTCGCCAGTGAGCAGAACCATCGATTTGGATATGTTAAGAGAACTGCCCGATGCCTCTCACATGTCGCCACCCAAGTCCGAGCCGCGCCAACATAATCATCATTGCGGAGGTAGAGGAGTAGATCGTCAGCATAGGCTGAACAACAGAAGCAGTGCCCACGTAGTATCAGGCCCGCCAGGCGTTGGCGAAGCCCCTGGAGTAGAGGCTCTAATGCCAAAGCATACATTATCGTGGAAAGTGGGCAACCATCTCGGACAGAGAGCATGATCGCTAGAGGCGACCATTCCAAAGTATTCTTGAAGTCGCGCCGCTCAAGAGCCGCATTACTACTGTTACTATACGAGCCGGAAACCCATGCATCGGAGGACCGATTTCAGAAAGGTGTGGTCGACATGGTCGAATGCCTAACAGAAGACAAGAGAAGCTAATGCGCCAGGTAAATGTTGCGACCGCGGGAGCGCGATCATGTTCCTGTAACAGCAAAGGGCCTTACAGATGTTGTTGTCACCGCCCAGACAAGTATTCTCAAGGGAGGTGACATATCGTGCTGCCTTCTTGAGGCCGGCCGCGGTGGCCGAGCGGTTCTAAGCGCTACAGTCTGGAACTGCGCAACCACTACGGTCGCAGGTTCGAATCCTGTCTTGGGCATAGATGTGTGTGGTGCCTTTACGTTAGTTAGGTTTAAGTAGTTCTAAGTTGTAGGGGACTGATGACCTCAGAAGTCGAGTCCCATAGTGCTCACGGCCATTTGAGCCATTTGCCTTCTTGAGTCGTGAGGCGAGAAACAGGTAAAAATTTTGATACTTTTTAGCAGTGTGATGGGCCAGTAATTACTGTTCCGTGATCACCCATATGGCTTAGGGACCAAGATGATCACCGCATCAAGGAAGGTGGATGGGATAGTCGTTGTGGGTGACATCGTTTCGCGACAGCTGGACGTCCAAGTAGGTCTCAAAAGATAGGTAAAACAATTGTAAAATTTGAGGGGGAAGCCCTCAGGTCCAAGGGACATGTTAGCAGCTCCCACCTTCATAGCATCCAGGACCTTATCGGAGGTCACTTGTTCCTGAAGTTCTTGAGCCACATCCTGTGGCATGGTGTTGACAGTAAGTGCTACTACCTCCCGAATTAGGGTCGGGGGATGTGTGACGGCAGGATACAGCCGGCTGAAATGAGACTAGAAAGGTAGGCCAATGGCGCATTGCTTAGTGTATCGTCGTCCTTCCGCGTCCTAGAGGTCGTGGATGAGAGCTCGACGATGACGTCAGCGTTCTGTGAGGAGGTGATACATCGATGGCGTTTCGTGAGGCATTTGGTCACCGGTGCAGAATCTGACAAAGACTCCTTCCAAGCGTCGTCACATAAGTGAAGTGATCTGCGCTTTAGCACGATGCACTATCGTCTGATGGACAGGGGAGTAGGCCATCGAAGTGCAGTCACGAAGCACTGCGTAATAAAAGTCCATGGTGCTCACTTACCAAGCTTTGATGTCTTTGCCATATCCCATCACTGCCCTATGTAGAGCTGGTTTCGCATAGGATAGCCACCAGGATGTGATGGATGTGTATGCGGGGCGATGTCGACGACGGAGGGCCCACGCATCCTCATCAATCCGCCTGCAGTCGGGGACAGACAGATGGGAAAATTCCACAGGCCGTGGCTGTGCCACACCTGTTGACGGGGGAGAACGACATCGCAGATGTAGGCGTCGTGGTCAGAGAAAGCAAGAGGCCATACTTCGGCATGTCCAGTGTCGGCAGCAAGTGAATGTGTGGGGTATATACGATCGAGGAGACTGGACGAATGCTCCGTATAGTATGTGAAATCTGCGCAGGTGCCATGAACCTCTGTCCATGTGTGAACAAGCTGAAGTCTGTCGATGGTGACAGAGAGGGCCGCACACGGGGAATGAAGTGGAAGCTGATCATCAGGCCCTTGTGTGGAGTTGAAATCGCCACCGAGGAGCATTTCATCCAAAGGACCCTAAAAAAGCAGCGTTACCTCGTCGGCAAAGAAGGTGTGTCTGTCACGACTTCGACTGGAGCCAGGCGGCGCAAATACATTGAGGATGCGAACGCCGAACAGCGTGAGAGCCATACCTCTAGCATTAGGAAGGTACACTACATCTTCAGCAGAGAGCCCAGAAAGGAGGAGGACGGCGACTCCACTACCGTTGTCAGAAGCACAGGAGATGTGTGCCGTGTAGCCAGTGAAGGCATAGAAATCAGTGAAGATCATTCCTTGGAGGAGGGCAATGTCGACATCAGCGGCATAAATGTTCTCTCGGAACATTGCCAGTTTGTGGGAAGTCCGAATGGTGGCCAGATTCATCATCACGATGCTGTAGCGTGCTGAGCGTGCTCCCATCATTGGCACAGACTCTGGCAGAGATGTCCGGCTGGCGTGTAACATCTGGCGCAGACACTGTAGCTGCAAATCACTGGGTGGAAGGTGGGTCAGGCATCTCCAAGGGGCACTGCCTTACGGGAGGGCCACCATCTCGATCTGCAGAGGTAGTCACTGCACTTGATTTGGCGGACACCATTCAACACGTGGTATGTCGTGAACGTCTGCCATTTTTCCGCGATGTGCCCCACAATATTGCTGTATGGTTGGGAAGCTTCGTCGACCGCGTATTGTGGCATTTCGAAAGGGAGCTCGAAGACACGAATTGTTCGAAGACCGAAACCAGCGTGATCTACCATTACCTCTCCAATATGCCAGTCAGAATGATTGAAGTTGAGTATGTTTGCGTGTTTTCGAACTACGTCAGCACATATTTCCTCCGTCGTCATTTTAATATAGACGATACTGCCAGTGATAGAGAAGTGAATACCAATCACTTCCTGGGGGTTCAGATGTAGCTGTTTGCGAGTGCATTGTTCAGTTTCATAAGCGCGTGGTCGTGCGTGTTCGGCTTGGAATGTTACTTTAAGTGTCGCTCGGAGGTAACAGTGCCCCATGAAGTGCAATAGTAATGAACCCTACACAACACAGAGTACCGCGACGCGGAAGTAAACAACTGCAGTGCGTTGTCGATGAAATCATCCCGTATCACCCGGCCTTTTCCAAGTATACCTTCTCCTCTCGTGACATGTGAACTGAGGATTAGCTATTACTAGGTGAAATTTATTGCAGTACTCAATTAGAATTTCTCCTCTCTCATTCCTTGTCAAAAGCCCACATTCCCCTGTAATGTTTTCCGCTACTCCTTCCCCTACAACTGCGTTCCAGCCCTCCATGACTATTACATCTTCATCTCCTTTACGTACTGTATTACCCTTTCAATATTCTCATACAGTTTCTCTACGTCTTCATCTACAGCTGGCAACGTTGGCATGTATACCTGAACTGTCGTTGTCAATGCTGGTTTCCTGTCGATTCTGATAAGAACAATCCTATGACTGAACTGTTCACAGTAACACACGCTCTGACCTATCTTCCTATTCGTAACGAATCATACTCCCGTTATAGCATTTTCTACTGCTGTTGGTATTGACCTGTACTCCTCTGACAAGAAATCCTTGTCGTCTCTCTATCTCACTTAACTGACCCCTGTTATATCTAGATTGAGCCATTGATATTCCATTTTCAGATTTTCAAGCTTCCCACCAACATTCAAGCTTCTGACATTCTACAACCCGACTCGTAGAACGTTATCCTTTAGCTGGTTATTAATCTTTTCTCATTGTCACCTGCCCCTTGGCAGTCCCCTCCCGGAGATTCGAATGAAGAACTAATCCGGAATCTTATGCCAATGGAGAGATCATCACGACACTTTTTCAATTACAGGGCTCGTCTCCTGTGGTTACATCTGATGTGTCATTAATGCAGTGGTTTCCATTGCCTTCTGCATCCTCATACCGTTGCTCATTGTTGTTTCTTCCGGCTTCAGGGGTAGTTCAAAAAATGGTTCAAATGGCTCTGAGCATTATGGGACTCAACATCTGTGGTCATCAGTCCCCTAGAACTTAGAACTACTTAAACCTAACTAACCTAAGGACATCACACATATCCATGCCCGATGCAGGACTCGAACCTGCGACCGTAGCGGTTGCGCGGTTCCAGACTGAATCGCCTAGAACCGCACGGTCACACCGGCCGGCTAGGGAGGGGGGACAAAAGAGTGCCCTGAACCACAGTTTGCTCCTCTGCCCTCTTTTCCAAGGCCGTCGGCGGAACAAAATTTAAGCGCGGTCGGGTTTCGACGTTGTGATTACGAATCAAACAAAGACGCTACACTCTTCATTTTTTAAAAAAAATGTCATTTTATTCTTAATTGATCGTTGCATATGTTGGGGGCGGACGTCTTTTTTTACAGAGGGCAGTTAACCCTCTGACCGAACAAGCTGACTTACCGTGCCGACACGCAAAGATCAGTTTACCATGGCATAGTTCATTGATATAGTAGATGTGGGCTGCACCACTACCTGTAGCATCATTCCAAGGTACTGAGGCGCGGGTATTCCTGTGCTACATGGACAACATTTATCTGCAAACAAACAAAAAGTTAATGGCATAACTTCATTTTTTTCAAACTGATACTCAAAATCTTATGAGTAGCCCTAGAACCGCTCCAGCGTGACTCACCAAATCTTCCGTTGGCTGTAGTCCTCACATTCGTGAATCGTAAGCAAATAATAACGTCAATACGAGTCACTGGCTTCCGCAATTTGTATTGGTTTTCACCGAAATTGACATCTCCTGGTAACAGTATTTATAGGGTATTCAGATTGAAACCCAAATACCGCGACGTTGAGTATTTGACATTGTCTTGGCGTGCCAGTCTTTTAAAGAAGTTTCTCAGCGTTACCGATTCACTGTAATTTGTACGAAAGAGAAAGCACTGTGAAGCTGGCAGTCTTTGTCGATTAAAGGAAAGATTACACGAAAACAACTCGGCATCATTTCCATTACTTTGAAGCAATTAAACTCATGAAACCGGCTGGGCGCTGGGGGTATTGCCATCCAATTAGTTACGGCAATAGAACTCAGTAACAAGAGAAACGCGCGTAAACATGGCTCATTCTGCGTGTCAGCCTCGACAGCCGGCACACAGCGCCGCGACCACACAGGCCGGCGTAGGCAGGGCCCCATCGTTTAATTGGATCCAGGTACGCCACGCGGACAGGTGAGCGGGTCCTTGATCATGCGCAGCGCGCCATCGACGCAGACAGAGATCGAGGGCTTCAAAGCTGTTGCCGAGAGCTCCTGCACCACCGTGCCCGCAGCACCTGCCTCGCTCGGCGCGTCCAAACGCCCGGGGAGTGTTCGGAGGGAGTACGTGGCGCCAGTATTAATGGACCAACGTGGAAGTGACAGGAAGAGACTGCGAGGATACCAGAAGGGGCGAATTTATACCAGCTCTAACTTCACTTTTCTTCTGTATTATCGTCCTTCCACCGCTAATCCCTACATCGGCGTAAAACTGATTTCACAAGACTCATATTTAGGGTGTCTGTGTTAGGCAGACCTATAACAACACAAAATGTGATAACTTGGGTCGTAACTGAGATATTTATAGGAGGTTTGCTTCTGCAAGTATGGTAAGTCAATTTTTTTTCGTTTTCTCGTGGTAGTTGGTACCGACTGCCCATGCACGTAACTGCTTTGTTCACGGAAACGTCCATCAATAGCCTTGTGGGCTTCATAGCAAAAACTGTTCTGTGTGCTTTCTCCCGGGGAGCTTAAGTCCTTATAATGCTTCAACGTCGCCTTTATCGTGAGTGTGGACTGCATCCAACTGACGATGTGCCCAGTTACGTAACAATCAAAAAATGGGAGAAGCGGCTTCACTAAACTGGGAGTTTGCTTTTGATGTCTGGCCGCAATGCCAAGCATCCAGTTCCAAGGTCTACTGCTGGATTAATGCCTACATCCCTCAGTAGGAGCCCTCGTATGTTTAAATGGTTCAAATTGCTCTGAGCACTATGGGACTTAAATTCTGATGTCAGCAGTCCCCTATAACTTAGAACTACTTAAACCAAACGAACCTAAGGACATCACAAACTGTAAGTGGGCTATTTAGGATTTTATGTTGGTAACACCACCCCTTGGTCTAGGGGTAGCGTCTTTGATTCATAATCAAAACGTCTTCGGTTCCCGGTTCCATCCCCGCCACTGCCTAAATTTTTATAAATAATCAGCATTGGCGGCCAAAGACTTCCGGAATAAGAAGTCAGCATCATTCTGCCAACGGCCCTGTCAAAGAGGGCGGAGGAGCGGATAGAGGTTCAGGGCACTCTCTTGTCCTAAGGGTGGGAAATTGCCCCTAAAGGCGGAAGAATCAGCAATGATCAACGACATGAGGATGCTGAAGGCAATGGAAACCACTGCATTAAAGACACGTAACGAGTACCCACAGGACATGTGGCCTGTAGTTGAAGAAGTGTCATTATGGTGTCTCCATTGGCAAAAGATTCCGGAATAGCCCCCCATTCGGATCTCCGGGAGGGGACTGCAAAGCGGGAGGTTACCATGCAAAAAGATTGAATAATCAACGAAAGGATAACCTTCTACGAGTCGGGGCGTGGAATGTCAGAAGCTTGAACGTGGTAGGGAAACTAGAAAATCTGAAAAGGGAAATGCAAAGGCTCAATCTAGATATAGTAGGGGTCAGTGAAGTGAAGTGGAAGGAAGACAAGGATTTCTGGTCAGATGAGTATCGGGTAATATCAACAGCAGCAGAAAATGGTATAACAGGTGTAGGATTCGTTATGAATAGGAAGGTAGGGCAGAGGGTGTGTTACTGTGAACAGTTCAGTGACCAGGTTGTTCTAATCAGAATCGACAGCAGACCAACACCGACAACGATAGTTCAGGTATACATGCCGACGTCGTAAGCTGAAGATGAACAGATAGAGAAAGTGTATGAGGATATTGAAAGGGTAATGCAGTATGTAAAGGGGGATGAAAATCTAATAGTCATGGGCGACTGGAATGCAGTTGTAGGGGAAGGAGTAGAAGAAAAGGTTACAGGAGAAAATGGGCTTGGGGCAAGGAATGAAAGAGGAGAAAGACTAATTGAGTTCTGTAACAAGTTTCAGCTAGTAATAGCGAATACCATGTTCAAGGATCACAAGAGGAATAGGTATACTTGGAAAAGGCCGGGAGATACGGGAAGATTTCAATTAGATTACATAATGGTCAGACAGAGATTCCGAAATCAGATACTGGATTGTAAGGCGTACCCAGGAGCAGACATACACTCAGATCACAATATAGTAGTGATGAAGAGTAGGCTGAAGTTCAAGACATTAGTCAGGAAGAATCAATACGCTAAGAAGTGGAATTCGGAAGATCTAAGGAATGACGAGATACGTTTGAAGTTCTATAGCGCTATAGATACAGCAATAAGGAATAGCGCAAAAGGCAACATAGTTGAAGAGGAATGGACGTCTCTAAAAAGAGCCATCACAGAAGTTGGGAAGGAAACATAGGTACAAAGAAGGCAGCTGCGAAGAAACCATGGGTAACAGAAGAAATATTTCAGTTGATTGATGAAAGGAGGAAGTACAAACATGTTCCGGGAAAATCAGGAATACAGAAATACAAGTCGCTGAGGAAGGAAATAAATAGGAAGTGCAGGGAAGCTAAGACGAAATGGCTGCAGGAAAAATGTGAAGACATCGAAAAAGATATGATTGTCGGAAGGACAGACTCAGCATACAGGAAAGTCAAAACAACCTTTGGTGACATTAAAAGCAACGGTGGTAACATTAAGAGTGCAACGGGAATTCCACTGTTAAATGCAGAGGAGAGAGCAGATAGGTGGAAAGAATACATTGAAAGCCTCTATGAGGGTGAAGATTTGTCTGATGTGATAGAAGAAGAAACAGGAGTCGATTTATAAGAGATAGGGGATCCAGTTTTAGAGTCGGAATTTAAAAGAGCTTTGGAGGACTTACGGTCAAATAAGGCAGAAGGGATAGATAACATTCCATCTGAATTTCTAAAATTATTAGGGGAAGTGGCAACAAAACGACTATTCATGTCGGTGTGTAGAATATATGAGTCTGGCGACATACCATCTGACTTTCGTAAAAGCATCATCCACAGAATTCCGAAGACGGCAAGAGCCGACAAGTGCGAGAATTATCGCATAGTCAGCTTGACAGCTCACGCATCGAAGCTGCTTACAAGAATAATATACAGAAGAATGGAAAAGAAAATTGAGAATGCGCTAGGTGACGATCAGTTTGGCTTTAGGAAAAGTAAAGGCACAAGAGAGGCAATTCTGACGTTACGGCTAATAATGGAAGCAAGGCTCAAGAAAAATCAAGACATCTTCATAGGATTTGTCGACCTGGAAAAAGCGTTCGACAATATAAAATGGTGCAAGCTGTTCAAGATTCTGAAAAAAGTAGGGGTAAGCTATAGGGAGAGACGGGTCATATACAATATGTACAACAACCAAGAGGGAATAATAAGAGTGGACGATCAAGAACGAAGTGCTCGTATTAAGAAGGGAGTAAGACAAGGCTGTAGCCTTTCGCCCCTACTCTTCAATCTGTACATCGAGGAAGCAATGATGGAAATTAAAGAAAGGTGCAGGAGTGGAATTAAAATACAAGGTGAAAGGATATCAATGATACCATTCGCTTATGACATTTCTATCCTGAGTGAAAGTGAAGAAGAATTAAATGATCTGCTGAACGGAATGAACAGTCTAATGAGTACACAGTATGGTTTAAGAGTAAATCGGAGAAAGACGAAGGTAATGAGAAGTAGTAGAAATGAGAACGGCGAGAAACTTAACATCAGGATTGATGGTCACGAAGTCAGTGAAGTTAAGGAATTCTGCTACCTAGGCAGTAAAATAAACAATGACGGACGGAGCAAGGAGGACATCAAAAGCAGACTCGCTATGGCAAAAAAGGCATTTCTGGCCAAGAGAAGTCTACTAATATCAAATACCGGCCTTAATTTGAGGAAGAAATTTCTGAGGATGTACGTCTGGAGTACAGCATTGTATAGTAATGAAACATGGACTGTGGGAAAACCGGAACAGAAGAGAAACGAAGCATTTGAGATGTGGTGCTATAGACGAATGTTGAAAATTAGGTGGACTGATAAGGTAAGGAATGAAGAGGTTCTACGCAGAATCGGAGAGGAAAGGAATATGTGGAAAACACTGATAAGGAGAAGGGACATCTGCTAAGACATGAGGGAATGACTTCCATGGTACTAGAGGGAGCTGTAGAGGGCAAAAACTGTAGAGGAAGACAGAGATTGGAATTCGTCAAGCAAATAATTGAGGACGTAGGCTGCAAGAGCTACTCTGAGATGAACAGGTTAGCACAGGAAAGGAATTCGTGGATGTGGGAAGAGAGATGGCATAATTTTGAGAGCGGACGATCTGGCTGTGTGTCCATCAGAAAGAGTATAACTGTGCCCATCAGTAATTAGTGCCTTCTTTTATTTAGCTGGCAGTATTTTCGCTCGCTGTATTGCAGTAGTTCGAGTAACTAATATTTTTGTGAGGTAAGTGACTCATGAAAGGTATAGGTTATCGTTAGTCACGGCCATTCTTTTGTAGTCATTATTGAAAGTCAGATTGCACTACGCTAAAAATATTGTGTGGCAGTTTAGTGATGATCAGAATAAGTAAAGAGAGAAATGTCTGAGTACGTCAGCTGTTTGAAAATCAAATAACGTAATGGATATATCAGCACAGTAATTTATAAATTTTTCTAAGGGGACGTTTCAACATGTTCATGCCCGAGGCAGGATTCGAACCTGCGACCGTAGAGATCGGGCGGTTCCAGGCGGTAGCGCCTAGAACCGCTCGGCCACCCCGGCCGGCACCTCGTAAGTCAATCCGACGAGCAAGTAGGCAGTTACAGTCAGCTCGTAGGACAGTTACACGATGCCGTCCACGAAAGGCTGTGCCTAAAGGCGTACAAACAGCAGCTTTGTCATAAAATCAAGCTCGACAACAGGCCGCGACGGAAGGTATTCGCGAATGCAATTCTGACAAAATGGATGTAAACTAAAATGGTTCAAATGGCTCTGAGCACTATGGGACTTAACATCTGAGATCTTCGGTCCTCTAGAACTTACATAAACCTAACTAACCCAAGGACATCACACATATCCTGGCCCGAGGCAGGACTCGAACCTGCGACCGTAGCGGTCGCGCAGTTCCAGACTGAAGGATGAAAACTAAGTCTCTATTTTTCCAGCTTCTCGGACGAGATAACATCCACACTTCCGTCGCATAGTTGCTGTATGTGGGGAACTGAGCGATCCCCTCCCACGAGTGGGAAAGTGAATCTCCGGGAGTGAATGATGTGGGTTGAAGAACGACATAGTTATAGGCCCATCCTGTTTCATAGATCCCACAGTTAATGCAACAACGTACGTAGACATGTTGGCACTGAGTGCTGTGCCATACATTCGTAGAGATGATCTTTCAACAATATGGCGCTCCCTGCCATTTTGCGAACACTGTGAGGCTTTCCCTCGATCACCAGTTCCCAGATCGCGGGACTGGGAGAGGTAGTCCATCGACTCCTTGGTCCCCCTAGAAGCCCAGACATTGCGCTACTTGACTTTTTTCAAGGCGGTTTTGTCGAGAATCAAGTGTACCAGAAACCAGCTCGTGATCTACCAGATATGCGCCATCGCATTCGTTCAGCTATCGCAATATGTTCCTCCTGCGATACTCCAAAACATTTTAATGTTGCGCATATCGAGGTCCATTTTGAATTAGCATACTTGTAAAAATATAAAGTTAATAAATATCTCTATTATGAGTACTTCTCAAGTTATTACTTTTTATTTTATTGTATGTTTAACCGCACAACCTGCATAATTCATCTAAAAACACGATACGGACACATGTAAAATTCATATAATATGCAACAGTCTGCGCTAGTAAAATTGAAATGATACAACTCGCTAATCAGTTTACTGCTGCTTACTAAAACTATATATCATCTACTTACATCCAGGTAAAAGATCATGCATAGTTCATTGACTTTGAATTTGTTGCTCTTCTATCACACGCGCTCTGTTCGCTAACACGCGCTTGTGCAGCGGTACTCAAGTAGGAGGTGAGCCAGTTCGACTCCTGGTGGTGGGTGAAATTTTCAGTGCCACTATAAGGCAGATAAGAGAAGGAGAGGTGGTGGCTTAAGATTCCTGTTAATCGGCTTGTGTCATGCGACACTGCTAATGGTGATCCTTCCATCGGATGGGAACGCCAAGTTTGGCGGCCGTCTTGGTGCTATCCGAGAGGAGTGGGCTATATGCCGACATCGGGTTTCACCCTCTCCCTTCCCTTCACTCAACAACACAAACCCAAAGCTATACTCTACACGCTCCAATAACAGGCATCCACAAGGCGGAGACACACATTTGAAATTTCAAAACAGGTCGAAGGAAGGCAATGGCAAGTCACTACCATTAGAACCATGCCACGAGCAGCGAAGCAGAATTTCTGCATCGGGTACCCCACCCTCATTCCTTGAGAAGGAGGCCAGTTTGTCTCTTTTGACCCCTAGGGTAGAGTCGACTCTTCAACTTATGAGACCGACCGAGGTGGCGCAGTGGTCGGTACACTACGACTAGCTTTCGGGAGGACGACAATTCATATCCCATCCAGTCGTTCAGATTTAGGTTTCCCGTTAGTTTTCTAACTTTCTTTAGACAAATGTTGAAACGGTTGGTTTGAAAAGGCTCAATCAGCATCCTTCCACATTCTTACTCAGCCCGAGCTCGTGTTCCGTTTCTAATGACCTCGATGCCGATGGGACTTCGGCAGCCACAGACTGGATGTATCTTTTTGAAGATAAGACCGCTTCAGCTGTAAGTACTTTATTTATAAGCACTAGCTGTTGCGCAGTATTTTAGCTGCATCATCATATAGAGTGAAATAGGTCGTCCCATTCACTTTTATCGATCGGAACATTACTTGATTTTAATGCACCTGATGATGCAATTGAAATGCTGCGAAACCGAATGTGTTCATAAATGAAGTAGTTACAGCTGAAATGGTCTTATATTCAAAACTAAATACTAATCTTCCTTCCTCTTCTTGTAATAAGCAACAGGCTACAGGAACATTTCAGCAAAATGTACCAGATGAGCTAGCACATTAACACAGGGAACCGAAATTGGTAACAGCTGGAACGGAAAATTTAGATTCCACCATTTATCTTGCAAAGAAAGAGAACCTTCCGAAAATCATCTTCAGAACTAACAGGGAGCAGGTAGTGGGGAGGATTATTTTTAGCTTAATTCTGGGATAATGCGAGGCGTACTCGCAATGTAAGATCCGATTAGGCGCGTGCTGGAAACCACTGTGAAAATCCGATGGAACTTTACACACATGCGTTGGACACTGCCTGTGCCTGTCGATCGCTTGACGTGGCTCTTTTCAGTTCTCGAGCGCACAGTGATCACGTAGAAATGCCTAAAACGACAGGTCCCCCGGCAAGCATGTGGATCTGGTGAGAGATTTCGCGTGAAGCTATGAAGCCCACATAACATAAATGTCATGCGTTTCTTCCTTCAAGACAATTTTCACCCGCATTCTGCAGGGGCAATGACGATGCTCCTGCAGCGTTTTCGGTGGGAAGTGTTAGATCACCCACAATACCAAACCCCTAAATTGGTTCCCTCGGCTGACCATATCTGCTCACATGGACCGCTGGCTACGAAGACGACATTTCGGCACAAACAACGAAAGGCAGACCAGCTTAGAAAATTGGCGGAAAGCACACACAGCTTCTTTCTGTGACGAGGGTACTGGAAAGTTTGTACAACGCCACGACAAATGTCTAAGTCGGAGCAGCGATTATTTAGAGAGGTAGCCGGAAGGTGTGGCTAACTGTTGCGAGTAAAAAAATTTTGATTTTTCCCTGTGGGATTTATTTCGTGGCAGATCGGACTTTACTTTTCCAACAGCCCTCGTACGTGCCAGACAAAAAGTACGAAAGCCTAGTGTATGAATAAGTGTATGTGTTAATACGTGCAGAATAAAGTCGACTACATGTGCGAAATGCGTATGCCGCCGCCGTAGATCGCAGCTTCTCATTAGGAGATGATATTCCCACATTCTTCTGAAACTCCATGCTCCTGTCTGAGTACGTATTCGCTGACGGCTCAGGTGTTGAAAACGCCTAACAGCCAACCACCTGAACGGCGAGGAGCAGGCTCGGTCGGCGGATAAGTGACTTAATCCGTTTTATATGACGTTCACAGCAGCTCCGACAACGGTTCCCAGACACCATCCCCAGAGGTCACCCGATAACGTCAGACGACAGCTTGGTTAGGCTGCGTCCCATCTTCTTCGTCAGTTTCTGATCGGATAGATGCGACGCTTCTGTGCCTAGAGGCTAATCTTTATTGCGACTTTCACTATACAACGACGCCGCTGTCTCTAAAAAAAAGTGTGTCGAATACCACACACTCTTTCCTCAGTCATTGGAAGAAACAGACCAGTTTTGCGAATATCTGAGAATGAAGAGCGGGACTTTCTATTACACAGTCGGGAAGTTTCATGGTGAAAGCAATCCTAGATCACGTAATGAATTTCAGTGGAAGAAAGACTAGTCGTAAACACATGATAACTTTTTTCCATTCTATTTAATACAGTGTCCAAGAAGATGAAGTTTCTCTATATCTTTTAGTAATTCCAATTCTACCAGCTTACCACTCAGCGGAGTATCTCATCATAAGGTGGGTGGAGTAATGTAATCAGCAGGATATAATTCTTAATTGAATTTCCACGCAAATAATCTATATCCTTCATTAGTCGCCAAATAATTTTTATTTACTTATGGACAACGTACATTTCGTAGTTAATAATGGAATAATAAGTTCGAAATGACAATGAACTGGAAACAGTTTTATTATTAACCTACTGAATTATAGTTTGCAAATGATTTCACAATGTAAGAAAGAGCTATGTCTCATTCTTAAATGACGTTATGTCTTTAGGAACTGTAGCCTCTTCTGTTATAACAAATAAATAGATAATCAACGTTTCACTCACAACTTCTCTTATTACGAACTATCTGTTTCAGTCTCTGCTGCAGACTATCTTTACATCTGGCGCCGCAAAGTGACTGTTGAGAAAACTGCACTTTGCAGTGGCAGACCTGAAGATTAATTCCAACGTGCTAGACAGCTTATCACTCGTACGTCTTCTGTCGAGGTACTTCAAGACTTGGGCTACATGTGGTTATGTGTTATCTTGTTGGGAAATAAAGTTGAAGAAGGGGCCCAACCAGAGTCTTTAATGCGTCAGAAATGCGGTATCTGATGCCCGGCTATGTGTGCTAGAGGGGATCTGTTGCGTGACAGTCGTTAGTAAAATGAGTTGTAGGCCAGATTGCGTTTGCTTTGCTCCTCATTCGGCCAAAACAAAGAAATATTTTACACTGTGTAAACCAGAATTCTCCGTGTAATATAGTGCAAGTACGGTTTCTGAGTTTTTTCGGACTTCACCATCAGAAACGTTGCTGTGACGCAGGTTTCAGATCCTAGATTTGGAAGTATATTCCCGTTAATGATATTTTTCATCCTCAGGTAGCCTCAGTCTCCGGATTAGCCCCTTGATGTCGGTGCCACTGTGAAGGCAGCCTTAGTCGCACAAAAGGACCGAAGCTTTCAGCTGCTGACAGCTATCAGTCACGCGCCACGCGTCGACAGCTTGCCTAGACGCTCCCGGGACCACAGCTCATCACACATGCTGCCACACATCATCGCCCGCCGAACGCCTATTTTTCGTCGCTAACAGCCGATACAGGACGTGAGAGGCTTTAAACTGCCAACCTAGCTCATCAGAGAGCCCATAACATCCTCCAAACCCACTCACTGTGACGTGTCATCCTAGTCAATGTGCCTCGAGATCCAAAACTACGTTTTTTATGTTCACTTCGTTATTTCATTAAATTGGAGTTTTAAAACCCTATTCCCGTTCACCTCTCAGTTATTTACATGGTGATCGCGCCTGCTCTTCATACCAATTTCTTTCAGGTTGATGGTATATACAGACCTTGGTCAAAAACGAAAATAAAAGACGAAGCTCCAGATCGCCAAGCATATAGCAAAAATACAGTTTCTGGTGTTGATTGAATGACGTCTGAGCCTTTCAGGACAATGTAGGTTTCAGGCCATAGGACCATAGAGCGACAACGCGATGTTTGTGGAGTCCAGTCCTCTACCGAAAACGTCTTTATTTTTGCTTTCTATTATTACATTATTTACAACCCTAAGAAACCAAATAATGCTCATTATATTATATTTATTAATAACTTTATAAAAGACATGAATAGACAAGGCACAGGAAAATTTGGTGGTTGAGTACGCGGTAGGGTATAGGGTTCTTGTCATAACTTCAAAAGCTGGAAAACTTACAATAGCCGTTGAGGAGTGGGACAGTCTGGACCAACAGTGCCTTGATGAATTTGTGGATAGTATGCCTCGACGAATACAGGTAAAAGGGCGTGATACTGGATATTAGAGGTTCCGGTGTGTATAACAATCTGGACGGCCACCTCTGAAGGTATCGCTGTATAGTGGTACAACATGCAATGTGTGGCTTTCCTGAGCAGTAAAAAGGGTGTAAATTATGTTTATGTTGGTCTCTATTCTAATTTTCTGTACAGGTTCTGGAACTATCGAACCGAGGTGATGCAAAACTTTTTTTGATGTGTGTATTCAACATTTAAGAGCCGGTGGTGTTCGAATCGGTACCGAGGACGTCTCAAATAGTGATCAATGACGTTACCCCTAGACCACGGGTCACGTTTGCACCACTTATACAGGGTGTAAGCGATGAGTGTTTACAACGTGCCACAGTGTTGTAGTGGTAGTCAGGACGAACAATTTTATATGCGACACTTGTGGTCGTTTAGGTCGGCGTGTGTGTGTATGTGTGTGTGTGTGTGTGTGTGTGTGTGTGTGTGTGTAAGTGAGCTAACATGTCTTAACCGCTGTGTGTGTAAATTACTGCTTTACTATGGACAGTTGATCTAAGGTATGGTACTGCCTGGTTTGAGACCAAATTTTGTGGTGTCTAGGGAATTTTCTTTCTCTGCAATGTGTTTTATTACTTTAAATAACTTCTGGTTGCCCATGTTTGTCTGATCCCGCATTACGTGTTTCTTCACTGTCATTGCTTTTTTTAATTTGGAAGTTCTATTGTCGGTTCAGGAGACGTTTCTTTTTACTAAATCTGAGTATTTTTGAAAGTGATAGAGTGATGATTTTCCTGTCGGGCGTATTCTGAAAATATTCAGTGGCTAGTGCCATATTTCCATGCCCTTATGCGTTCTTTGTACCTTATTACAAAGATTCCGCCTCCCTGCCCAAAGCGTAGGCGATAACAGCTGTTACACTGGATTTGGTAAATGCCAGGTTTTTCGTACATGTCAGTGTGCTCTAACTTTTTAGACATTTCTGCATAGAGTTATTACTTTGGAAAGCCATTGTTATTCCTTGTTTCTTGACAATATTTCCAACTGTGTGTGTCATTTTGTTTCTGTATGTGACTGTGTACCAACTCGTCTGAAGAGTTTCTGAGTTATGCTCTCACTGTGTAATGGTGCTGACGTTGGTGTGTGTGTGTGTGTGTGTGTGTGTGTGTGTGTGTGTGTGTGTGTGTGTGTGTGTGTGTGTGTGTCTGTGTCTGTGTCTGTGTGTGTATGTGTCTGTGTGTGTATGTGTCTGTGTGTTTTTCTTTGTGTGTATGTGTATGTGTCTGTGTCTCTGTGTGTGTGTGTGTGTGTGTGTGTGTGTGTGTGTGTGTGTGTGTGTGTGTGTGTGTGTGTGTGTGTGTGTGTGTGTGCAGGTGCGTGTGTGTGCGTGGGTCTGATTTTGTGTGCTGTTCGTTTATTTTTTATTTTTTTTTATGTTTTATCGATTCTCTTCTTGAGTTTTGTTATTAGGCATTCTTGGTATCCATTATTCATTGTTATCTGAATAATTATGTCCATCTACTTTTGTTTATCAAGCAGTACTGTGATGAGTCTGTGGAGCATGTATCTTTTTGCGTCTGTGGGTGGTTATGTGATTGATGTAACATTATATTTGTTGTAGTGTTTTCCTGTCAAGGCAGAATGAGTGTTGGTTACTTTTCTTTGTAAAAGATATGTCTAGGAAGTTTATTAGAAGGCGAAATTTATGTTTCCGTGTAATTCATTTATCTCTGCATGTCGTTGTCTCATTTCATTCACTGATTCATGTATCAAGCAGAGGATTTTGTCCATGTTTCTCCACCAACACTGTATTTTTTGTGCTATTTTTTTCTTTTCTAAAATATTCAATGAATTCTCTTTAAATAGAAAAAAGGTAATACAGCGTATAATTTAAGATCGGTAACCAGTAATGAAAGCTCCTGCTATGCTTATCAGACAATAACAGGCAGTCAGTTCCATTGTACAGTCTGGAAACTCATTATTCTGAAAGTGAATTAAAGTTCAGAGAAATATGCACAGAAATATTCAGGGCAATTAGCATTCAGTAGGCTTCATCACATGCGGAGGATAGGAGTTTGATTTGCCAGCAGAACTCAATTTCGAGTCCACTGAACGCACGGGTGTGCTGTGTCGACGAGATAAACAGTCCTCGCTGTATCTGATGCCATCAGACTAATGCAATACGGAAAAACCGCGAAATGTTTCCAGGGAAAACCAATAACGTGCCGATAACAGTAAGCCTAAATATTCATGCATTAGCTCCATTGCAACTGTATTTCGTTTAAAATCTGTCTCGTTGAGCGAAACATTAAATGTAAACGGGCATTGCCACACGGTAAATAATGCTCACGTAATACCGTTTAAGGTTAATCGAATTTCCTGGCAAACTAAACTGAAACAGCATTCACCGATTAGACAGAGTGTTAAATATTCTTTAACACATCATTCTGGATACATTTAAAGCCCAGAAAATAACACTACCAAAGCTTCCCCTTCTAGATCCTTTCTTCGGTTTATGATACGACTGTGGCCATACAGTATGCTGAACATTTCAATGGCCGCCTCCGGCCATCCTGATTTAGGTTTTCCGTGTTTTCCCTAAATTGCTCCAGGAAAATTCCGGGATGGATCCTTTGAACGGGCACGGCCGACGTCCTTCCCCGTACTTCCCAAAACCGATGAGACCGATGCCCTAGCTGTCTGGCCTGCTCCCCCACAACAACCCAACTCACTGCAATGGACTATCGGTTTTGGATTTGGTGGCAGTCTAAAAATGTGTAAGATAATAGTCAATTAACTGTGACAGATGCTGTCAGAGGAAGCATTTAAAAATTTGAAGCTCGCTAATCTTCGTTTAACCTGATATAGTGTCAATCCGTGACTCGTAGATCGCTGCTTGACGGAAACTTGTTGTCCATAAATAAATACACGTTACACCAAGTGTCGGTTGTTTCGCGCTACATTAAAGCTGTACAGCACAGTTTACATTAAATGCTGTATCTCGTTTAATTAACTGTTGAACTTCTATTTTCCTACTGTCATGAATGATACTAATCTTACTTTCTTGCAACAATACCATTACGCGTCTTTCAGCCAGTTCAGGACAAGTAAAACATTCATCCCCAGTTCGGGTAGAGGGTGTTGAAACTCATATGCTCTACCGGTAACTATACATGCGCCATATTTCGTATATTCTTTTCTCTGTTTCCAGTTATACAGCTGATTATTTCTCCCTTCACGGGTAACGTAACAGCTCCGTCATGCTTACTAACGTCATCACATAGATTCCTGTCGAAAAAGCTTACATCATTACCTGCGTCTACAAAAAGATTTCCAGCAACCTCCCTTGTATGTCTTTCTCCTGTAGGAAGAAAAACTAGATTTTTTTATTTCTGTCTCCTCCATTAACATAAAGGCAAATTACAAAATCCTTTCCCCCACTATTTCGACTTCAGTTATTTCAGTAGTGACATCATCAAATTTTGTAATCCTGTCTTCCTCAGCTGCGTATAATATTACGGTATATTGATAATTTTTACTTACGTACCATCTGACAGCAATTGAATAAAATACAATTTTAGTGCCATGCGCGTTTCGTCTTTATGTTCTGCAAGGCATCATCATTGGCCTGGAATATGTACATATGTTTACTATTTAATTTACATTTTTGTCACTGTGCCTATAGGTTATAAACAGTTCTAGTGGTTGGTATTTCCTATTAAGTAGTAATGTTTTGAACTGTACTTACAGGTTGCGTGGACAATTTCTTACATATTACGCTCCTGTTGCATTTTTGGTGTTGTTCTTCTTCTTATGAATGCCAATTTGCGGTTTTTTCCACATTCCACAGCACAACGAACTGAACGCTTCTTTTAATGCAATGCTTTGATTTCTATTGCGACTGTCAAAGGTTTATGCCAAATATCGAATGTTATTGCCAAACTTTCAAGTGGAATTATTGAAGTGTCTGTGATCTGTTCATATCTGCATTTGTGTCAGCGTTTGTGTATTTGTATATATTTGTGTGTGTGTGTGTGTGTGTGTGTGTGTGTGTGTGTGTGTGTGTGTGTGTGTGTGTGTGTGTGTGTGTCCAGATGGTAAAGGGGGAAGAGTGTTTTTTTGTTTTATGTTATCATTTCCATTATTACGTGTAGGAGGGAGCCTGTGCTGATGTGTGTTTCTTCATTTATCACATGTTTGTTTTCTTCTATGGCTTTCTGGATGTGGAAATTTTCTTGCGTTTGTATAAGACGTTTGTCATGGTTGCTTATTCTCATTATTTCCGTTTCTTGTTCCAAGTTTGCAGGATAATGGCTATGGTGTTTTAAATGCTTTGCAAATGTGGAATGGTTTGTTTCATACTTCCAACATCTGATATATTCTTTGGATTAAGTTTCAAAATTCCTGCATGTCATGCCTATGTATATTGCATCACAACTTTGACATTCAAGTTTATATATTCATGATTGTTGGTAGCTGGCTGACTAAGGTGTGATTGGAGGGTTTGCCCAGGCTTATATGATATTTTGAAGCCCTGTCTCTTTAGGATGTTTGCAATTCTGTGTGTTAGTTTATGTGTGTAGGTCGTGGTGTACCATCTGGTTCTTTTCTGTGTGGTGTTGTCACTGTGTGTGTTTGTAAAGTGTTTTTGTAAGTTTTCAGATTGTGAGTTCTCTTGTATTCTGGAAATGTTGTGTTTGTTTTGTATTTGTGTTTTTAGTTTTTGATTGAGCCTGTGTACCACATGCGTGTCATACCCGTTGATCCTAGCTATTTGTACGATTGTACTCATTTCTTGTTCATAGTTTCTCTTGCTGAGTGGGATTCTGTTTAATCTATGTAACATGTGTCTTAGTGCTGTATGTTTCTGGCTGTGGGGGTGGTTGGATGTAGAATGTATTATTGTGTCTGTGGCTGTTGGTTTTCTAATGTTGTTAAATGTATGTTTGCCATTTTCTTTTTTTATTGTAATGCCAAGAACATTTATTTGGTTTTGAAATTTATTTTATTTGACATTGAAGATGTCAATACAGCTGTGTCAAGCATTCCCTGTCAACATGTACAACAGGTTGAAGAAAATACATCGGATCAGAGTTTTAGTAGTCTATTAGGCAAGATAATTTTCAAGAAGTAAGGCCTACTACTTAGACGATTTAGGAAGAAATCGCAGGTTCGAATCCTGCCTCGGGCATGGATGTGTGTGATGTCCTTAAGTTCGTTAGGTTACTGTAGTTCTAAGTTTTAGGGGACTGATGACCTCAGACGTTGAGTCCCATAGTGCTCAGAGCCATTTTTGAGAAAATCGCAAGAGAACTTCTACGCTTCAATGATGTATCGGTGGCGGCGGTCATGTGGTTAGCGTTCAAGATACGAAGTCTGTAGATCGCTGAATTTGTTTTCAATTCGTATGTTTTTTTTTCAGCATTAGTCATGTTACTTCGTACATATTACACCTGAAAGGTAATGTGATGAAAAGACGTGTATTTGCGCGAACATTTTACTGCACTGTTTACTAATTATTATTACAACATAAATACAACATAATGTTGGGCTCTTCCAGAAGACCTTTTTGGGTTAGATGCGTACCACGTCTTCAAGATTTTACGATGCACAGCAGTCATCGAAGAATTGTCTTCGCACAAGCTGTTGGTTCAGTCTGTGGTCTCCAAAAATTGCTGTAGCTGGATTAAAATTGTGATGTTTTGACTTAATCTGTGAACATTCCAAATAATTTTCATTCATTCATTAATTTTAATACTAAATACATGGCGTTAATATGTATATTATTATACTGTTATTTAATTTAAAATAAATGTTAATAAATGTAAGTATTTTTTAAAAAAAGTTCAAGACTGGAATAGAAAAGAGAACCGGTAGAGGTGTTCAAGGTACCCTCCGCCACACACCATCAGGTGGCTTGCGGAGTATTTATGTAGATGCAGATGTAGTTGAAGCATGTGACTTTTATTTGTACAGGCAGGTTAGAAAATTTATCAAGCGCGTTCAAAGATTTTCATATTTGATAGACAACGGAAGAGAAATTGCTTCTCATGAAGATGCAACTGCAATACATTTAATCATACATCGCCGATTTTCGGCACAGGTGTTTACGAAGATGTTGCCTTACGCATGGTTTGCATCAAAAGTATCGGAATGAAGAGAAATTTTCAAAATGGCAGTTAGCTTTGTTTTTGCGTAGGAACCCAGAAGATTCCTTGTCTTTGCGTTGAAACAGCATTTATTCGATGTAATTGTTGCCGTTTTAGTTTGTTGTCTGTCTCTGTATGAAAAATATCATCCTGCAACTTGTAATGTCGAAAGTACATTCGACGATTAATCGCACACTACCATAATATAGTGGCATATTGTAACTCATTGTATTATTGAATATAAATATTTACCCCCTACCCGATTGCAGGTATAAGGGATTTCGAAAATGACATCAGGAATGCATTTTCAGGAAAAAAATTAGAGCCCTGCTGCGGTTCGCGATGGTGCTGTTTGTGGGTTTCCGTCCTCTGTTGGAAGCCAGACCGTATCGTTTAGTTGACATGGTTGCGGTTCTTTGCCTTCTTCTCGTGTTGACTGGCGCCACTTGGTTTCGCAAGCGTTGCCTGTCCGCTAGTGGCAGCAGCGGCGGTTATCGATATGTAGTAACTGTGGCCCTATCTTTGGCGCGTCGTCGTTGTTTTTGCGGGTCGTGTGAGTGGGCCAGTGCGGTTGGGGACTCAGGAGAAGCCAGGACCACACAGTGCAAGAACACGCCGCGACTGCTGGCGGCGCGCATGGACTGCCGGATCGAAGGCCTGTGGTCACGAGGGTGCTCGACCTCGTCGTAAACCGGATCCTGCAAGCTTAAGTTAAGTGCATTTGGATTCAAGTAGAGATCTTGCGATTCTCCCGTGAGTTGGGTTAGTGTTACTGCTCCTAGTGTTGCCGAGGCGAAGAGCAGCGAGTGGAGTGCTTGGGGAAGGCAGATCCGACTAGCTTTCCTGGACTTCTAATTACTATTTACTGCATTCAGTTTGTTACTATTTGTTAAGTTCAACTAGCGGTATTTTTCCTGCCTCGTGACCGCTAACGCCCCAGTTACCTGCCCTGGGGGTTAGTGTATGTAACGGCAGTGTACGTTTCCTCGCCTTGCCGCTGCCGTCCAGTGAGGCGTGTAGTTTTGACGGCTTTCTTGATTGGAGGTTGGTTGGCGATTCTTCTTCTCTGGTGGTAGTGACTCCTTTCTCATTCCTGGCGCTCTAAGCACAGCATTCTGCGGGCGGAGTCCAGACCGCCGGTTCCGGCTTTGGCGTTTTTTTTACATCTTGCCATTTGGTTTATCGGACGTGAGGCAGCAAAAGAAAGATTCTTATTAGCCATTCGTTAGACTGCCACTAGTCTGAGTTACCATCTTGTGAAGTGAATGAAACTCTTGGCTGCCTATCTCATCGCTCGCGAAAGTGTTTCTTGCCACACCTACTCAGAAGTCGATTCCTAGTGCAATGTCTGTGACTGGCCCTTGTGTTTTAATATTGTATTTGCTGTTTTATTGTATGTTTCTAAATTTTTCATTGCCATTCTTGGCGTTACAGCACGTTTAAATGATTGTGCTATCAAGTTTGCCATCATTTTGTCTCACCTGTTTGGTGATCGGTTGCTTGTCCTTTGAAGTTAACCTTTGCTGGTGAATTTACTGTTTTACTGTGTGTTTTTTTAATTTTTATATAATTGCCACTCTTGGCGTTACAGCAGGTTTAAAAGGTTGTGTTACCAAGTTTATCATCATTTGTTTCACCCGTTTGGTGATCAGTTGTCTGTCCTTTTAAATTAACCTTCGCCATTACATTGCTGTTTTACAGTATGTTTGTTAAATTTGTTTTACAATTGCCGTTCATGATGTTAAAGGCCTTCCGCCGTGATTGTGGTTACTTGCCTTAAAATTTTAGTTTGGATCACATTGGCTTGTTTTTAAAACAATATTTGCTGTGTCTGTATTTTATGCTCATTTGCTAAATTGTAACGCACCGAAAGTACTGTTAATTACACAGTTGTTTACTCCTTCATTAATAACGAGTGATATATTTATTTATTGCTGAGTCTGGAATTACTATTTTAAAATAAATGTAATTGCAGAAGAGAACTAATAGTAACTGATTACGGCCCCGTCCACGATCGTAACCGAATCCTGCCTTCCTTGACTACCAGGTTACAAAACTGGTCGTTTATTTGTTGATGATTATAAACATAATATTTGTGTTATAAAAATAATAATTAGAAAACAACTATATAAGATTGGAAATTCAATAAAAGTCCATGCAGATACATGTGTCTTTTCATCAAATTATCTTTGTAATGTAATATGTGTGAAATAATATGAACAGTGTTGAAAAAATATAAATTAAAATAAAACAATGAGCTGGATTCAATCCAGCGAACCACTTATTTCGTGGTTTCAGTGCCAACCACATGACCGCCGCCATCTAGTGCTCAATTTAGCAACTCAACGGTATATCACTTAACACGTAAAATTTATCTTGCGATTTTCTCAAATAGCCTAAGTAGTACTGCACGCTACTTGCTCATTATGTCGTCCTAACTGACTACAAAAAGTAAAAAAAAAGGCTGAAGTTAATCCGTGATCCGAATGTCGTTGCCTCGCCTTGTCAGAAATGATGACTGGTTGTGGCCAAGGGCCATGCACTGTGAATTGTTTATACTGATGCCCGACTGTGTATATCAAGGCAAGGTTCGATTTTAATCTTTCAGGTAATGGAAGCCAATTTAGCAACGCAAGGAGCCCTGCTTCAGAATTTTTACGGACTACGGAAGTATTTTGTTTTGGTGAAATCGTATTTTTGTTCTGTTCATGTTAAAAAAAATAATTGTAACATTGAGACTAGCATCTGTACAACCCCCAGCCCAAACTCCAATCCACCTAATTCCTACGCAGCAGAACAAAGATACCCTCACGGACAGTTCCCCACGACCTCGTAACAGCCTCCCGTAACCTCACGACGACATTTTGCTTGTACGCACCTGCGACGGTTTGCTCGTTATATGCATAGTTTTAGCACTGTCCCAAAAACACTCATAGTTACCTTCCCTGAGTACGAATGGGGGTATTCGGCCTTTCATCGATAGTGAATCAAAATGTTTCTACCGCTTATTTTCCTCCTCTGTCTTGGGGTCATAATGACACTACAAGCTCTCGTTAATGGTGGTTAGGATGTTGAGGGCACCATCTGGGCTGTCCTGAAACAGTTATAACATTTCTTCTGCCGCCACGCTTTATCGCACTTTTGGATGAGTGTTAGAATTCGCGAAGCCCAGCAGACGGTTACCTTTTCTACTACCTCCTAGTTTGTGACAGAACCTCCATTACTCTTGAGACCGCTGTTTCTTCACAGGGAGCTAGCCTGCCACTTTATTCATCGTCATTCAGTCTTGTTGGGTCATACTTGTAGTGTCTGCACCACGTAACCAGTAACTCATGGAATGGTTCATTATTGCCGTATAGTTCCACCAACTCAGCATCAACCGTCGCAGCATTGTTGTCTTGCAACTGCAGAAAACGAATTACCACACGACGTGTAAGTGAGCAGTGCCATTATGTTTTGCATCATCTAGCGATATGTATGCTACGCCACACTGGCGCGGGCATTTCAGTCTGTTATATGAACGCGTGGTGTCTTGTTCTTTCGAACATCTACGGAAGAACAGACACCATGCGCTCATGTAACTGATTCGCCTCGATAGACAATGTATCCAGAACCTTAATTCAGATGCACATTTAACTTCGAGCTCCAGCGGGAATCAAAAATTAGCGGGCATAGAGCACATGACCGTGTACTGCTGTTAGTTGCCACTAGGTGGGAGTGGGAGTCGGCCGGATAGCGTGATGAGATAGTCCCCACAGTTGCTATAAACAATATGTGCAAGTGGCATAGTGGATAATGCAACTGCCTAGTAAGCAGGAGATCTCGGGTTCGAGTCCCGGCCAGAGACGAACTTTCACTCGTCGCCCCTGATCAAATATGGGATGCTGCAGGAGAAATTTAAATATTTCAGAAGGTGATACTATAGAGTCATCGGAATAAAAAGGTTCCATATAACATGTGTCCACTTTACACTAGTTATAGAGATCTGTTAGCATGTAACCCAAATAAGTACTCAAAGAAGTTGTTAAGCAAAGGCAAATGATTGAGTTCAAAGTTTACTTTAGTAAATTCAGTGCACTTTCGAATTCTCTTGACGACGCCTCTCACAGATTTTCTGATTAGTCTTAGCGATCTTTTATGAGGCCTGTTCATAACCAAACCGATCAATTAGTGTCTTGCGCGTACTTTTCTTTTGTATAATTCGCCTTTCAACCATCCCCACAGGCAAATATCTAAAGGGTATTTCCCGGGTGCCTTGTTGACCTAAAAACGTGAACACTTCTGCAGATACCATTCGTGGGAAATGTTAGGTTTAGATGACGTCACCTGAAGGTCAGAAGATGTAAAGATTATCACGTTGGGACAACGTACCCGTCCTAGCAGCCAAAGGAACTTCTTCCAGTAATACTGGAACTTCGTTTTTCATATACAAAAATGGTTCAAATGGCTCTGAGCACTAGGGGAGGTCATCAGTCCAAAATTGTTCAAATGACTCTGAGCACTATGGGACTTAACATCTGAGGTCATCAGTCCTATAGAACTTAGAACTACTTAAACCTAACTAACCTAAGGACATCACACACATCCATGCTCGAGGCGGGATTCGAACCTGCGACCGTAGTAGTCACGCGTTTCCGAAACGAAGCGGCAAGAACCGCTCGGCCACCGCGGACGGCTCCCAGATTCAAGTTCCGGTCAGGCGCACATTTTTAGTCTGCCAGGAAGTTTCAGTATTTATGGAATTACTCTGTAATTTGCATTTAGCCATCGACTAAGTACCAATCATCTGCCTTCATATCCTTCTCTAAGATGCTGAATTCGCTGTAAATGATAATCAAAAAGGCTGTGCTCACGAAATGTCTACCATACTACTTTACGTGAAACACCGATACGCGTAGAAATTGTTCGTGTAGTTGTTGAAGTACTACTTTCTATCAACTGAATAACATAGATTGCTTCATCCAAACAACAGATTCAGATATCATATGACTGCTGCCCACTGTACCAGAGATTTGTAGCTTGATAGACACAAGAGAAAACACTCTTGGATCTGGTACTCTGCGGTCAGGAAATCACCCACCGTATTCTCTACAAGCAGCAGCAGCGTTTCCATTACAAAACCTGCAAAGAAACACCACACCGGTATTTTTAAATACGTGTGGTGTGACATGCTTAGACGACACTGTGGAACTGATCAGATAATCACAACCACAATCCAAATTGAATAAATCAAGTATGTAAACTGAAGCGCAACTTCATAACTCGAAACGTAAACTAAAGTGACACCTGATGAACAAACCCACAGTAACAGAAGTACGAATACTCGAAATGAAAACCTATCCTTGCAACCACTTTTAGTGCTACGAATCATTAGCAACGCTCCACGCTACACACGCACCGTGGATCTTCACAATGAATACCGCCTTGAAGCCCTTAAGGAAGTATTCAAAAGGCACGCCCCACAACTATACAGGAACTTGAGACACTCAAACAATCATTTCATCCTTACTCTGGGAAACTATGATCACAACCATAGGAGGAAGCATAAGCGGCCAAAGACACTACTAGCTACGGCATAACCACCTACGGCAAGCTAACATACACCAACAAGCGACAAACGTTGGCAAGCCCTTGCACATCAGCAACGTTGACCAGAAATTATCAGCTGCTTTTAGAGCCGACCAGCAGGCCACAGCAGGGAAACCGACGAGCTCTCCCACTGACGCACAAACAATTCGCCAACATCACCCTACACTGTGAATCCGATATATGACCTATCGGACACAAAAACGATGATAAATCTAACTGTTGCAGGTGGCTGACGCTGATCAAGAGTTCCACACCGGCACCCAGCGGCGGCCGCCGAGCAACACAACCGCACAACGTTACATGTATCGACATGCACGATACCCACTACTAACAAAGCCTACCCTTGCACGACCTATCGCAGGCAGCTAGACATCCGCTACTGCTCTTACCACTAGACCTAACTATCGCAGAGATTTTTTTTCCTTGGCTCTTGCCTTGGCACTGTTTTTCCTCTGCCCTTCAAACCGCTAACCGTTCGTTCGACTTCGACCCAATCTATCTCCAGATGAGCACGCATTAATGGTTAACCTTAACCAGACGTACGCAAACATTGCAGTACCCACATCGTGCGACACCTCACTTTAGTGAAAACTAACTCTTATGCAGAGCTGGCAGTAGACCTTTTGAGTTGGTAATCATGGGCTCCTCCTCTGAAAAAAAAAACTTTATGTATGTAGCCGGTGAAAGCTGGGCACATGTTAAATGGAATGTAGTATTCAGATTATCCTATAGTGCCGTCTCACAAAATATTTTTTATCGTCAAGAACATTTGCAGTGTTTTAACGCCTCGTCATTAGACTTCAGTTGTCATTATCCAGTAGTGGAAATCACGTCATTGCACTTTTAGAGCCCGACATAAATATGGTATGTGTTTAGACATAAACTGCCAGCTGCATAGAGATATCGGTTTTCGACCTCAATCTCAGACGAGGAACCTCATTGAGGATTCCTGCAATATCCTGTAGGCGGAATGGCAGCCCCATTGTGCATACATCAAGAGGAGAGCACTTCAGGGAGAGCAGGGGTTTACAGTAGGCCGTTGGAAGCCAATAGCACTGCAAACTAACTGCAGTCTCAAATGGAGGCATTATTAGTTCTTCACAGTCGCTCGTCTGGTAGTCAAGATCTTCACGTGTCTTATTACAAGGCTTCAGTGGACCATAAAACTCTTGGGCACTTACGTTAAGAAGGTCTCCATTGAGACAGCAAGCAGGGATTTACCCATCGTTTGTTAGATTCTGCACGTGTTACCGTACCACAGAAGCTATCGCAGATCGTATACCAAAATTTCTAGTGTTTGCAATAAGAAAAGTATTCACTATGCTATTGTGTCACAGTAACAACAGTGTTGAAGGGTCTGAAAAAACGACATAAGGCTTCCTTTTTTCCTGCTGAAGGTATGAAACTTTCCGGTAAGTTTGGTTGTGTGCCATGATAAAAGAAAATTCCAGGGGAATGAATAACACACTTTTTACACCGTCGTCGCAGTGTATAAAATAGCATAAAAGGCAAAAGTCAAAGCATAGAAGGCCCTTCATAAGATCAGATGGCGATGGGATACGATTGCTGAAAACGGTCATCTTGGAGCAATGAAAATGTATACACTACGATCGCGGCGTACGGAGCGTCTTCTTCGTTTCCAACCATACATATCACCCGACAGTACAGCATGTTTGTCTTACAAAAAAGTGGAGCAATGAACCATTCAACTAACCAACACAGCTCGCCAATCTCCGCTGCCACCATTCTGGTTTAGCTGTTTATAGACAGAATCTTACTATTGTGTAATCAGGTATGAACACAGCTAACAGTCGCATATTAATAAAATAGTTTCACACGCAGCTGTCTGACGTATTCGTCCTTGATCATAATCATTTCGCAGTGCTGAGCACAACGATTCCTAATGGAATGCTACATGATAATATCTTATTAACATATCCACACAATAATATCCAGTTCTCATTGTATAACACAAAAACGAATATTTATAAACAAAACAAAATAACAAGCTCCCATTCCACCCTTGTGTTCATGGAAAGGGAACCTAAACGTCAATTGTGCAACACCTTTGTTAAAACAATACTCGGTTCAATATTAAAATACATGCAAATTGTATCTCGTGAAAACGCCTAATCGACCTTGTTAACAATTTGATTTTCAAAAGTAACTCTCTGAACGTGTATGAGAATTTACAATTTCGTACATGGAACTTCTTTTGAATTACACGACCAGAATTAAGTCTTGCAGTGTTATTTACATTATTTCTGATCATCTGTCCTCCCCCGGGTAGCTGGGTGATCAGCGCGACAGAAAATCAATCCTCAGGGCCCAGGTTCGATTCCCGGATAAGTATGAGATTTTCTCCTCTCAGGGACTGGGTGTTGTGTTGTCCTTATCATCATCATTTCATCCCCATCGACGCGGTAGTCGCCAAAGTAGCGTCAAATCGAAAGACGTGCACCCAGCGAACGGTCTACCCGACGGGAGGCAGTAGTCACACGGCATTTATTTATTTCTTGATCTCTCCCAAAGACAACTTCAATAATCAAGCTTTTGCTCTCAATCTGGGGATCACAATAGAGTTAATGAAGTGGGCTGCCTTGAATAAACACAAATCCTCGATACTTCATCAAAGTTACGGTGCAGGAAGATTATAGGACTAGCTGCTGCAATAATTGTCATTCTACACACTATACTCAGGATGATAAATACGTTTACACGTTCCATTTCAACTGAGCTCTGCAACAACAAATGGGGGAATACCGAAACTAACAATTAAAATGCAATACTGTCGAATGTAGGATAATGAAATTTTATTATATTTTGTGATATCAAAATTACACGTCACGTAACAGATTCAGTTCTCCTCAAAGGTTTCTAAATAGTCCTAATGCTTCTCTTGATTTCCATTATCTACTCTGAATCATTATTGTTCTCATACATTCAGTTTTAAATCCTTCGCCACTACTTTTTCCCAAAAAATCTGTTCATCATCACTAAACCACAAGGCAGAAAGTCACTGTAAGTGAATAGATTTCTGTATTCACTACCAATAATAACTGCTGTTTAACCACAGCCTACAACAAACAGTCTTGAAACTCTGTAGAGCAAAGAAAGGAAACCTTCCGACAACCGCAGTGATGCCAGCACACCAAGCGGCTAGCCTAAAGTAACAGACGAAAGTCATGTCGTAAACAGAAAAATTCATATTTTAAATGCTGTCACTTCCTGATTTCCCAGTTACTAAAAAGGGGTGATAATGTAAATGTAATTAAACTAACATTTCACCTTTCTGAAAATGTCAACGTATAATAATAAAACCTGAGTGCAATGTTTACATACGGTACAGAGTAACCGAATCGTATGTTCGTTTCATCAGAAATCCCTTACAGAAGAGAAAATGCTGATGCCCACCTCCACATCCTCCATCCTCATCAGGGCAATTTCCAGCACCTCCCTCTCCCAGATGCTGAACTTCACTATGACATCTACATTTCCTACCAACTGTAGCCTGGCCTTGTTCCCTCCCCTCTGACCTCCTTCTCCAAGAGTAGATTTCCCTTCTTACCCCTGAGTCCCTGCACCCCCTCCTCAGTTGTTTTCCTCTCCCATCCCTTCCCTCCCCAGCCCTTCTTTGGCGCGCCCCCACCTCATCCTCCCTTCTCTCCCCTCCTTTTCTCCTTTTCCCTACACCCTTGTCCCTCCACCAGCAGATCCTCACAGGTTTTTATTCATTTTCAAGAGTGCTGCGTTTGTGTTGTGTTCGTCGGCCGTTGTAGTCGAGCGGTTCTAGGTGCTAGCGTCCGGAACCAAACGGCTGCTACGGTCGCAGGTTCGAATCCTGCCACAGGCATGGATGTGTGTGATGTCCTTAGTTTGGTTAGGATTAGGTAGTTTTAAGTTCTAGGGGACTGATGACCTCAGATGTTAAGTCCCATAGTGCTTAGAGCCATTTGAGCCATTTTTTGTGTTGTGCTCGGTGCCATTATACAATGTCATCAAGTGACATAGTCTTAATTGTGAGCTAAATCAGCATATAGTCCATGATCGTTCGTGTGCTTTTTATACTGTGGCCGCCTTTAACTTGTTTTTGCCTCCAGTGTTTTTTAGTGTGTGCTACACATTCCCAACTGTGTTCTTTTTAACTTTATGTCGACTTTTTAACAGTCCCCTTGTGCATGTCCCGTATTAGTGTGTATTTTAACTCCCATCATCTCCATTTACAGTGTTTTTTATGTCCCCCTTTTTATCCCCCTTTTATGGAAGAGTTTGCCTTCTGTATTTGTAAAGCCCTTTGGTTGAAGAGCGGTGGACTGTGCCGCTGCCAGCCCTCCCCTGCCTGTATGGGACAGGGAAATGAAATTACTGTAAAGAAAAAAAAACTGACTGATGCATTTACGATAAAAAGTAAGAGATTACGAGTAGCTGTATCCATGTGCTGAACACGTACTTTCTGATGCTTTGCGTAGGTTGCAGTTCGGTCTGGGAGTTTATTTATGACTTTAAGAATCATTTTTAATACGTTCGAAACCAAGCACGAATTTTACATTCTTGGACTTCAGGAGCTACTTCCATTCACAAATTTACCACTGCACGTGACTCACCTTCATTAGTGGTATCCACGGGGGACGAATGACTTTCATTCTTCAGTATTGGTGCAGCTCATATATTAGGACAATTTCGTTAAACTGAAGCAGAGCAGGTATTCATTTGAATTATCAGACAATGTCTCTACTGGTTTCCACACCATTTCCTTCCTTATCTTCATTCATATACTGCAATGGAGAGTGAAAATAAAATATTACTTTATAAAACAAACAACAGTGCATCGCCAGCCGGAGTGGCGATGCGGTTCTAGGCGCTACAGTCTGGAGCCCAGCGACCGCTACAGTCGCAGGTTCGAATCCTGCCTCAGGCATGGTTGTGTGTGATGTCCTTAGGTTGGTTAGGTTTAATTAGTTCCAAGTTCTAAGCGACTGATGACCTCAGAAGTTAAGTCGCATAGTGCTCAGAGCCATTTGAACCATTTTTGAACAAGTGCATCGTTATTTTACCATACAACGTTTTACATATATAGTAGGTTGATGATAAATATCTTTGCCTTTACGTGCGGATAGTTTAAAGCAATCCTAAGGGTTTCCTCGCTTTCATGAACTTTCTTATGAACTTCCAATTTTAACAATTTCTTGGCGATCTATACACATTCACATTAATTCACCTGGAAAAGAAACTACACATTTCTTTATTGTATCTAGCACAAAAATTAAATTTAAATCAACATCAGAAAAATCTGGCGGCTGATGTGCTTATTTGAGTTCTACTAACGTTCAGATATTTATACAGCAGACAAATTACGAAACGTTAGTTAAAATTCTGTCCATCTCATTAACAAAAGAGGTTAAACAATATCTCGCATGCCCAAAACTTCCAATTAACCCTCCAGAACTAAGCATCATTCACTTACTTCTAGGCATTTTTGCAAAGCGGAATGGTTATGTTTCTGGATTCTATTTCTAATTGATGCTAAAATTTATAGCACCAAAATAAGCTAAGGAATATGGCACTGGAATGTGCTTCTCCACTCTATATAAACGACACATAATCATATGTCAGTGTGTTTTCGCAGGTGAGCCACTTGGCAGCGATGCAGCAGTGAAGTTGCAGAAAACCTGTGAAAGTTTTCCAATTCATTGTCTTGGACTGTTGTTCAACTGACTGTCAGAAGAAATCGCAACGGCCGCTATCTTAGGCCACAAACAAACACGAGTGACTGCCGCGTTCCGTACTCTCCCACCCGTCATTCTTCACTATTCAGGGGTAGATGCATATCCAACCAAAGCTGACATCAAACTTCAGTTTCATCATCATCCCTAGCTTTCTGTTTTGTACTAATCATTTGGCTCCTTTGTGTCTACAAAATGTAAATCACCTATAGCTTGGTTGTCTATATCTGAACTTTTCTCTTCTGTTGTTCGCTGTAACAGCAAATTAACTATTTGCGGATGCCGCAGTAGATATCCCTCCAATATGTCCATGTTTTGTTAATCTGTTTTGGTGGTCTTCTTTCCTCATACACTCCTGGAAATTGAAATAAGAACACCGTGAATTCATTGTCCCAGGTAGGGGAAACGTTATCGACACATTCCTGGGGTCAGGTACATCACATGATCACACTGACAGAACCACAGGCACATAGACACAGGCAACAGAGCATGCACAATGTCGGCACTAGTACAGTGTATATCCACCTTTCGCAGCAATGCAGGCTACTATTCTCCCATGGAGACGATCGTAGAGATGCTGGATGTAGTCCTGTGGAGCGGCTTGCAATGCCATTTCCACCTGGCGCCTCAGTTGGACCAGCGTTCGTGCTGGACGTGCAGACCGCGTGAGATGACGCTTCATCCAATCCCAAACATGCTCAATGGGGGTCAGATACGGAGATCTTGCTGGCCAGGGTAGTTGACTTACACCTTCTAGAGCACGTTGGGTGGCACGGGATACATGCGGACGTGCATTGTCCTGTTGGAACAGCAAGTTCCCTTGCCGGTCTAGGAATGGTAGAACGATGGGTTCGATGACGGTTTGGATGTACTGTGCACTATTCAGTGTCCCCTCGACGATCACCAGAGGTGTATGGCCAGTGTAGGAGATCGCTCCGCACACCATGATGCCGGGTGTTGGACCTGTGTGCCTCGGTCGTATGCAGTCCTGATTGTGGCGCTCACCTGCACGGCGCCAAACACGCATACGACCATCATTGGCACCAAGGCAGAAGCGACTCTCATCGCTGAAGACGACACGTCTCCATTCCTCCCTCCATTCACGCCTGTCGCGACACCAGTGGAGGCGGGCTGCACGATGTTGGGGCGTGAGCGGAAGACGGCCTAACGGTGTGCGGGACCGTAGCCCAGCTTCATGGAGACGGTTGCGAATGGTCCTCGCCGATACCCCAGGAGCAACAGTGTCCCTAATTTACTGGGAAGTGGCGGTGCGGTCCCCTACGGCACTGCGTAGGATCCTACGGTCTTGGCGTGCATCCGTGCATCGCTGCGGTCTGGTCCCAGGTCGACGGGCACGTGTACCTTCCGCCGACCACTGGCGACAACATCGATGTACTGTGGAGACCTCACGCCCCACGTGTTGAGCAATTCGGCGGTACGTCCACCCGGCCTCCCGCATACCCACTATACGCCCTCGTTCAGAGTCCGTCAACTGCACATACGGTTCACGTCCACGCTGTCGCGGCATGCTACCAGTGTTAAAGACTGCGATGGAGCTCCGTATGCCACGGCAAAGTGGCTGACACTGACGGCGGCGGTGCACAAATGCTGCGGAGCTAGCGCCATTCGACGGCCAACACCGCGGTTCCTGGTGTGTCCGCTGTGCCGTGCGTATGATCATTGCTTGTATAGCCCTCTCGCAGTGTCCGGAGCAAGTGTGGTGGGTCTGACACACCGGTGTCAATGTGTTCTTTTTTCCATTTCCAGGAGTGTATATACATTTAAGTACGTCTTCATATTGCGCTTCTTACAACAACGTAACTTACAACAAATTGCAAAAGAATGTTATTCCTGCCCTGGACTCATCAACTCATCCCAAACAATGGTGCGTTGCATAAGTACACTTTCAGAAAGAATTCTATATAAAGTTTTTGTGGTCCATTCCATATTTTCAGCCAGAAGAGCTTTGTGTGACCTGTGAACCTTACCCCATCTATTTTGTTCCTTTGTAATTCATGCTTTTTTGACGTACATCTTAACAGTAGTAGCAATAATCATTAGCTCTAATTATAAACTTCTTATTACGAACTGGTCTTTACTGACTCCTTATTTGACGAAAGTGCCACCACTTGGGTTTTGTAGATTATCCATCTTTCTCTGCATTACGTCTCACCCATTGCAGGCATTTGACTAACTTGATGTCTACCGATGACGTTGCAGTTCTGTCACAGACGGGAAAGATCTCGAAAGAGGTGTTGAACGGAATGGATAGCGCCTTGAATCGAGTTTTTAAGGCGATTATCAGTAAATGTAAAACAAGGGTAAGCGAATTCTGACGAGTGAAATCTTGCGATGCTGAAGGATTTAGATTAGGAAGTGAGACACTAAAAGTAGTACTTGAGTCTTGTTGTTTGGGCAGCAATATAATTGACGATGGGCAAATAAGATAGGACATACAATGCAGACTAGCAATAGAAAGAAAAGTTTTTTTTCTGAATGAGAGAGATTTGTTAGCGTAGAGTTTGCAGTGAGGTGATAAGTCGTGGGACACTGCTAATTTGGTGGCGGACCTCTGGTGGCGGACCTCTTTTGCCGGCGTAGTGCAGCAATTCGACGTAGCATGGACTCAACAAGTTGTTGGATGATGTCCCCAGCGGAAATACTGAGCCTTGCTGTCTCTGTAGCAGTCCATAATTGCGAAAGTTTTGCGGGTGCAGAATTTTGTGTGCAAACTGACCTCTCGATTATGCGCCATAAATACTATATGGGAATCATTTGGGGGAGATCTGGAATGCCAAATTATTCTTTCGAATTCACCAGAATATTTCTGAAAGCTATCGCGAACAGTTGTGGCCCGGTGATATGGCACATAGTCGTTTATAAAAATTCCGTCCGTGTTTGGGAGCATTAAGTTCTTGAATGGCCTCTAAGTAGCCGGACAGAACCATTTCGAATCAATGATTAGTTCAGCTGCACTAGAGCACGCAGTTCACTCCACGTAAACACACCCCATATCAACGTTGTTGTTGTTGCTGTTGTTGTTGTTGTTGTTGTGGTCTTCAGTCCTGGGACTGGTTTGATGCAGCTCTCCATGCTACTCTATCTTGTGCAAGCCTCTTCATCTCCCAGTGCCTACTGCAGCCTACATCCTTCTGAATCTGCTTAGTGTATTCATCTCTTGGCCTCCCTCTACTCCAGAAATTTGAGTGAAGTATCATGCGTGTTGCAGTAAGTTAGTCTTTGACCCACTGTCTAATCGGGACGATTATTCATCAAAATGTCCGTCAACGCTAGACATTCATTTTCTTTCAGTTATGTGGTGACGTTGTTTACCTATAAGATGAATTGCATAAAATTTTCTACAATGTGGAAACAACTAAACTGTGAAGGTGGAGGAGGAAATTAGTGTTTAACGTCCGTCGAAAACTGGATGTTCAGAAACGGAGCACAAGTTCAGATTAGGGAGGATGGAGAAGAAAAGTGACCGTGTCCTTTCTAAGGAACCATCCCATCATTTGCCTTAAGCAATTTAGGGAAAACACCGAAAACCTAAATCAGGATGGCCGGACGCGCATTTGAACCGTCGTCCTCCAAAATGCGAGGGCAGTGTGCTAATCACTGCGCTACCGCACTCGGTAACTAAACCGTTGTCTAAATACACAAAGAAAGATTCTACTTCGGGAACACGATTTCAAAAGTTTTTTTTTTTTTTCAAAATATTTCACACGTTATGGACTGATTCCAGGAGTCTTCAATACACTAAGATTGCAGCCAACCGGTTGCATAAGTTTGGTACAAAAACCTTAATCAGGTTTCGACACCACTAAGGGTATCTTCTTGGGAAGTAAGGCACATAAACTGCGGAACGATAAAAATGTAAATATAAATGATAAGCTAAAAAGCTGAAGTCGAACAGAAAAAAGTATGAAATAAAATCTTCCATGGAAACAGTAAAAAATGTTACAATAGGTTCAACTTGTTGAAAGAGCAGACATTAGAGGGACTTTGTTGTTGTTGTTGTGGTCTTCAGTCCTGAGACTGGTTTGATGCAGCTCTCCATGCTACTCTATACTGTGCAAGCTCCTTCATCTCCCAGTACCTACTGCAGCCTACATCCCTCTGAATCTGCTTAGTGTATTCATCTCTTGGTTTCCCTCCACGATTTTTACCCTCCACGCTGCCCTCCAATGCTAAATTGGTGATCCCTCGATGTCTGAGAACATGTCCTACCAACCGATCCCTTCTTCTAGTCAAGTTGTGCCACAAACTCCTCTTCTCCCCAATTCTATTCAATACTCCTCATTAGTTATGTGATCTACCCATCTAATCTTCAGCATTTTTCTGTAGCACCGCATTTCGAAAGCTTATATTCTCTTCTTGTCCAAACTATTTATCGTCCATGTTTCACTTCCATACATGGCTACTCTGCATACAAATACTTTCAGAAACGACTTCCTGGCACTTAAAGCAATACTCGATGTTAATAAATTTCTCTTCTTCAGAAATGCTTTCCTTGCCACTGCCAGTTTACATTTTATTCCTCTCTACTTCGACCATCATCAGTTATTTTAATCAAAATATCCACGGGTGTACTGCCGGTCTGTAGTGTCCAACGGGCACAATATTTCGGCGATCAAACATGTCGCCATCATCAGGTGAACTGACGGACTGAGCTCCTGTGAACGTGCTGGCACGGAGATCCGTACGCTATGGCTGCTCAGGGGGAACTGGGTTCGGTCGTTTTTTTTTTATTTTTATAAAGGATGGGGCCCCTCCACGCCCGCACCAACGTGGTGACCAAACCAAAAGTTCTGTCACCTCCGTAAGCATGTTAGTTTTGAATCAGGCGTCACAGGATGCAGGCCGTGATGTTGTCCATGCGTCTGAGTAAGACTACTCATTAACATGGTCCATCAGGAGATAGAAGTGGTCGAAAGCGATCGAAGGGTAGCGGTTGTAAGGGCAGAGGGAAAAAAGTGCCAAGGCCAGCGCCAAGGGAAAAAAACCTCTGCGACAGTAGGACGGGTAGTAAGGGCAGTAGCGGCTTGCTAGCTGCGACAGAGCATGCAAGGTGAGGTCGGTTAGCGTGAGGTATCGTGCATCGTTACCTATGTGCTGCGTGTCCGTTAGCTGGGTCAGTCCGGGTGCTGCGGCTGGGCTCGCTTGTAGTCTCCTGGGCCGGCCGCAGTGGCTTCCTCCCTGTAACATAAGAGTTCGGCGCGGCAACGCATGCGTTGCTGTTAGGCCCTCTGCTGCGCCTTGTCGTCGGAGACTTGGTGCAGCTTCATCAGGCTGGTGCAGAACGGCAGCGAGGCTACCGTTCAGCGTCCTCTTCTACTGCTCGCCGCAGCCCTTTCGCAATGTAGCTTCAAAGAGATACTGACGTCGAGATACTGGGACAGCGTTGTTAGAGAGGCCATCGAAATTCGCACCAATGACGACCTCATAAACCGTGACTGTGGCTATAATCTTAGCAACGCTTGGGAACCAGCGATTGGGTTAATCAAGAGTAAATCGAGCAAACGCATAGTTGTGACGACCACGGCGGACAGAGCCATCACACCGACGTCATCTCAGACGCCGTCGCAATCTGTTCCACCGCGCTACCGTGGCGCGGGGCGCGGACGGCGGAGGGAGCGCGCCGCGGGCGGAGGGTATTTAAATCGGCCGCCGCCGCCACCGAACCCAGTTCCCCCTGAGCAGCCATAGCGTACGGATCTCCGTGCCGGCACGTTCACAGGAGCTCAGTCCGTCAGTTCACCTGATGTTGGCGACATGTTTGATCGCCGAAATATTGTGCCCGTTGGACACTATAGACCGGCAGTACACCCGTGGATATTTTGATTATCAAATACGCCGGGAGAAACTCAAGAATCACATCAGTTATTTTGCTCCCCAAACAGCAAAACTTCTTTACTACTTTAAGTGTCTCATTTCCTAATCTAGTTCCTGCAGCATCACCCGACTTAATTCGACTACATTCCATTATCCTCGTTTTGCTTTTGTTGATGTTCATCTCATACCCTCCTTTCAAGACACTGTCCATTCCGTTTAACTGCTCTTTCAAGTCCTCTGCTGTCTCTGTCAGAATTACAATGTCATCGGCGATCCTCAATGTTTTTATTTCTTCTCCATGGATTTTAATACCTACTCCGAACTTTTATTTCCTTTCCTTTACTGCTTGCTCAATATTGGGAAGAATATCATTGTGGCACCATAATCAGCTTGAACGGTGCCTTGTTGACAACTTTGGTCCATGGCTTCGTGGGATCTGCTTCACGGTTGAAACCTACCATCAGCCCTTACTAACTTAAATCAGGACTCATCTACCCAGACCTCGGTTTTCCACTCATCTAGCGTCCAACCGAAATGGTTACGACCCCAGGAGAGGCACTGCAGGCGATGTGCTGTGAGCAAAGACTCTCACGACGGGACAGTCATCTGTTGCCACAGCCTATTGACGCCAAATTTCGCCACATAGTCCTAACGGATACGGTCGTCGAACATCGCAGATTGACTTCTGTGGTTGTTTCACTAAGTAATGCTTGTCTATTAGCACTGACGACTCCACGCAAACGGCGCTACTTACCTGAAGTCAGTTAGCCATTGCGTTGTTTACGGTGATAGGTGTTCTACATCCACATCTACATCCATACTCCGCAAGCCACCTGACGGTGTGTGGAGAACGGTACCTTGAATACCTCTATCGGTTCTCCCTTCCATTCCAGTCTCGTATTGTTCGTGGAAAGAAAGATTGTCGGTATGCCTCTGTGTGGGTTCTAATCTCTCTGATTTTATCATTATGGTCTCTTCGCGAGATATACGTAGGAGGGAGCAATATACTGCTTGACTCTTCGGTGAAGGTATGTTCTCGAAACTTCAACAAAAGCCCGTACCGAGCTACTGAGATTCTCTCCTGCAGAGTCTTCCACTGGAGTTTATCTATCATCTCCGTAACGCTTTCGCGATTACTAAATGATCTTGTAACGCAGCGCGCTGCTCTCCGTTGGATCTTCTCTATCAACCCCACCTGGTATGGATCCCACACTGGTGAGCAATGTTTAAGCACTGGGCGAACTAGTGTACTGTAACCTACTTCCTTTGTTTTCCGATTCCATTTCCGTAGGATTCTTCCAATGAATCTCAGTCTGGCATCTGCTTTACCGACGATCAACTTTATATGATCATTCCATTTTAAATCACTCCTAATGCCTACTCCTAGATAATTTGTGGAATTAACTGCTGCCGGCCGGAGTGGCCGTGCGGTTCTAGGCGCTACAGTCTGGAGCCGAGCAACCGCTACGGTCGCAGGTTCGAATCCTGCCTTGGGCATAGATGTGTGTGATATCCTAAGGTTAGTTAGGTTTAATTAGTTCTAAGTTGTAGGCGACTGATGACCTCAGAAGTTAAGTCGCATAGTGCTCAGAGTCATTTGAACCAAGCCAATTAACTGCTTCCAGTTGCTGACCTGCTATAATGTAGCTAAATGATAAGGGATCTTTTTTTCTGTGTATTCGCAGCACATTAAACTTTTCTACATTGAGATTCAATTGACATTCCGTGCACCATGCGTCAATTCGTTGCAGATTCTCCTGCATTTCAGTACAATTTTCCATTGTTACAACCTTTCGATATATTACAGCATCATCCGCAAAAAGCCTCAGTGAATTTCTGATGTTATCCACAAGGTGACAAGGTTGCCCGAAATCTGGTATCCTCGCCGCAGTCTTGATACAGCAGTTCTCGGAATACCGAATTCCCTAACAATTTCCCAATGGCATGTCCCATGCAACTATCTCCAGCTACCCTTCTAATGACGTCGGAAACCTCCTCTTAATAATCACTTGAGTCCAAATAACAGCTCCTCCAAATAGGTGCCCTTTACACACTGTTTGCAAGATACTACCGACATAAGTACGATAAGGTAAGGTATCTGGCACTATTTTCAAAGACACATTTTTATTAGAGTAAAAAACAAAAAAAATTGCAATTAATTTTATTAAGTAACTACATAAACGAACCACATTTTATAAGTGTATTACAGTCTTCTCAACATTGACACTGTTCGTATTGTACATAACATTGAAGCATATACAAGAAGAAAATTTTGCAATAAATACGGTTATGCCACAGTAGCGCTAAAGGTAACTTTGCAAGACAACGTTCATTCAGCGTACTGCATAAGTCCTCATCTTCGGAACTTGAATGTGCACCTCTGCTTACTCGTCGTTAATTGACTCGTGAACAACACTGCCAGTTCCTATCGTATAACGTTGCGGGTGACGAGAAATTTTGTCTTCATAATAACATAAGGAAAAGAAAGGAATGGTTGAGCTCAAACAGAGCAGCAACTCCCCTACAAAGATCTGCTCTCATCCATAAAAGGTAATTTTACGCATCTGGTGGAACAGCGGTAGTGTGGTGTATTATGAATTGCTTCCCCGAGGTGAAAACATCACTGCTGATATTTGTTGTCAACAACTGATACGTCTTGCAGACGCAGTCCACGAAGAACGTCCATGAAGATTGCGTGAAGTGATGCTTCTCCAAGATAACGTCCGCCCGCATTGTGCTATACCGCCAAAAAACACTACACAAGAACTGGGTTGGGAAGTCATTCCGCGTCTGCCTTATTCACATCATATTACGCCCTCGGCGTTTCACTTTTTCCGCTCTCTTTCGAATAACCTCCAAGGAACTTCCCTTCCAGATGAAAATGCAATCCGCACACGGCTCGACGAGTTCTACACCTCAAAACCACACTATTTCTACAGTCGGGGAATCGGAAAGTTACTGCATCGTTGGCAGACTGTTGTAAATAGTGAATGAGAATATACTGTTTTACTGATGACTAAAGTCTCTGCTATGGGTACATGTTGTGTTTATTAAACTTATGGAAAAATGCAAAGAACTTATACGCCACCCCAATAATAAAATCAATCGTTCTTGAGACACGGAAGTAGCTTATCGGCGACGTCTTTTACTACCTATACTGAAGACGTTGCTAGACAATTGAAAATCAAGGTCAATTAAGGAATTAAATGAACCACATATCTGAATAAGAACCATGCTCATTGACGCCCAAATAATTTTACAAGAGAGTGCGGCCGGTCTGCGAAGGGCAACATATTGTTTGGGATAGTTATGCAAAGACTACAATTTTAATATTTTCTCACAGAAAGTCTAAGATTACGGATTTTCAAAGAAAAGTCCCTTTATGGTCAAAAATAGTACTCAATGGTCCTGTTTTATGACTATTCACCCTTTGTAACATCGTAGGTAGCTCCATAGGGTAACAGGTAGAAATTGATATTAAGACTACATTAAACATGAGATAATACAATACAAAGAAAGTACACAAAGCAACAAAAACTTTTAGAAAGTAATGGCCACACCTGTTTTGCTGCATCAGAGGGTTAGTAGAAAGACGAAATGTGTATACTGCCAACTGAAATTAAATTTGTCTGACGGCTAAAATGTTACAATCTAAACTATCAGACAAGAAATAAATTCATATGATCAGATTTGGGACTTCATTCAATTAACGAATTATTAAAACAAAGGAGATTAAATGTTTGGAACGTATCGATGGACAGTGAGATAGAAGACTAATGAAGTAAATACGGTTCTGTGGAACTTCAGTGGAAATAAACTAACGTGATCACAAAGAAAATGGGTCTGAGCACTATGGGACTCAACATCTTAGGCCATAAGTCCCCTAGAACTTAGAACTACTTAAACCTAACTAACCTAAGGACATCACACACACCCATGCCCGAGGCAGGATTCGAACCTGCGACCGTAGCAGCCCCGCGGTTCCGGACTGCAGCGCCAGAACCGCACGGCCACCGCGGCCGGCTAACGTGATCACAGCTGTTTAGCTTATAGCCCTAATAAGCCGAAGCAATTTGCGATATCACCGTATGTACTGCGTCCGGTGCGTCGAATTGATGGTTCTCGTACTCGTCTGTGACGATGGAAGAACTCCAGCGACAAGTAAACTCTTTCAGATACTAGGACGCCGGAAGGGGGTCCTCTGACTAATATACTCTACTACTGCCTTCTCCTCTCTGTGTTCTACAGACGATAAACGCGAACTCCCAAGCACAAGGACGGAGCTCAGATAACATTTCAACCTGAGTATAGGCAGAAAATGTGCTCTCAATTACTGTACGCTGCGTACTCAACGACGTCTTCCAAGCCGGACGCGAAGTCCAGAATCGTATTCGCAACATTACAGTGCCTAACTGTTGTAACTATAAGCTCTCCTGAGAGAAAAGACAGCAAGTACGTGTGTACCAACGAAGTTGATATCGAGCGACCGTCACACACGGGAGCTCACCACTGAAGACCTCGTCTCTTCACCGCTGGCTCACCAACAAGGTCTGGCCCCCACCTTCGTAATTCCGAAAACGAATTATATTCCCGAAACCACGGAATATTCTCCCTCTCTACCGATTATTCCGAACGCCGACCAACCATATTTTAGTCTTTTGTCGTCCAGCGAGGAAGAACCTATACGCGCACAATGGTACGCTTCTGAGTAAAAATCTTTCGAAATAAACCGGTCTCCTTGGTTTCCGAGGTGCCTCTTCTTCGTTCCTCTCACCTGCGTCCAAGATTTGCAGAGTTCCCGGTTATCCCTCCGGTCCTGCTACAATAGCGGCCAGCCGTCACCCTACTGTGTTCCAGAGCTCAGGTACCACGACGTCCATCTAGCTACTTCCTATTTTTAAGCAGGAGCAACACCTGTGAGGGCCTTCCACCCAGATCTTGAGTTCTGTCTGCCGTTTCATCTCCACTGGCGTGCCAACCTCTACTAGTATAGGCAATCATTCATTACACCGATCTGTCACCTTTCACGCAATAAGCGTTAACAATTATTTACAAGGCGTACGTGGCAGTGTTGTTCTCCTTTAAACATTCGTATATAAGATGTACAACCTATCAAATGATATCAAATTGTGGTTGTAGTTCACGGCGAAGTATGTAGATGAGTGCTTGTAAGGTGCGAAATTATTGCCAGCTTACAATCTAATGTAATTTAACGCGGTTCCGTTATTTACTGTCCGCCATGGACCCGATGACTATCAGTAACACGATAGAACTACCGTCGAATTGCCACAGGGATAACATTTTCCTTATTATGTTCCCGCAGAATTCTGCAATCGTGTTATAAACATAGAGAAAAAAGAAAACGGTCACGTCCCGTTTGTTCATCCAAAAGAGTCTCCCTTAACTGCTAGGAAGCTCGTACTCATAAATCAATGACAGGTCGTTAGCCTGTCCGTAATTTCCAGGGACGTTTCACGGAAACACCGACACAGTCGTTATGGCTGTTGTAATACGGAGTCGTTTGCAGACGTGCATGTATGAGTTGTACGTCTGCTGTGTTCAGAGTTACGTCATAATGCGCGCTGGCAAGGCAGCACGCCCACACACGTAGGCTGGCTCTGAAATTGGCTTTCCGGCCCCATCCGACGATTCTCCGACATGCACCGAGGTAGTCTCTAGCCTGGACTTACACACTGGGGACCAACTTACTGCCATTTTAGTTCCTTTCAATTAGACTTCTTACCGAACAACCTTTATCGGCATTCCACACTCCTCAATCATCACAGTAATTGGGAGCATTTCTGCTTTGCGTTTCAGTTATTTTTGCGATTTCTGACTCATTTCGGCTATCTCACCCGTTGTTGGTTCTCTGTTTCTCTTCTAAGGCAACAATCAAGTCACCAATAGTTTATTACTTATACATCCATGTCCGTAGAGAAAAGGTAAGGCACATTCTCACGTCGTTCTTTCACACTATCTGTTTCGTTTTTAAAGTCTCTTAGCACTGCTCATTCGTGCTCTGCTAGCTCTTAGAAAACATAAACAAATGGCTATACCAGCAGCTGGAAAATAGTTACTGTGAAATTTCGATATACATTCCGTTTCATGCTATTTGAAAGTCGCTATGAATTCATCTAGCGATATAAAAATTCTAGGGCATTTAAAGCAGTGTCTGCTGAACTATTCTGTCTGATAGAATATCTTAGATTCTATTCCTTAATTTACTCATATCGAACAAAATGTAGACTCCTATTCATGAAGAAAGTAGATGAACCGTCTGCGAAACATAATCTCATAGATGTGAGATTTTGTAACAGTATGTGATGTGGCTACCATCTGTATACTAAGTTACGACAACTCTGAAACAGAACACTCTCAAATTTTACCATGAGTGAGAAGTGTGGGCTCAAAGTATTTTCATCGGGGGGAATGCAGTGGGGAAGCCAGTGGGCATTCTAGCGAGATCCTCTCGTGGGAGTGCAGAATCTGTTGTAGAAATAAACTGATAAAGGAGCAGGAGCGTGAGAACTGTGCCCTTCACGTGCAGTTACAACACACAAAGGAGGAACTAGATATGTTGAGGAGGGTGAAAGGTGATGGGAATGGGAACTAGCAGTTGCCAAGAAAGCAGCTATACTTTGTGTATATGCAATAGATTTGACCAACTGTCAGAGTTGAGTGGAGAGGAGCCTCCTGTACTAGCTGTAGGTGTAGGAAACATGCAGCAGTCCTCAGCAGTTAGAAGGCATAGGTCATTTCCAAAGTCCAACAGAAAGAAGGTTCTGCTGCTAGGTAGTTCGCGCGGTAGAGGCGTGGGTCAGCAGTTGCAGAAAGTGTTGGGAAGTGAGTACTAGGTCACCAGCATTGTGGAGCCTAGTGCAGAGTTGGCTCAGGTGACTGACAGCTTGGAGGAATTATGTAGGAATTTCACTAAGGAGGTTCAGGTGGTGATTGTGGCTGGAGCAGGGAACAGTCTTGATGGGGACGGGATATATGATGTAGGCGGTGACCTAGTAAAGATAGCTACTCAAACTGGTGGCACTGACGTGCATTTCGTGCAACTGTTTCAGCGTCATGATCGGCCTCATCTTAATGCTGCTGTTAGGCGCGTTAACATGGACCTCGAGGGGGCACTGATGGTAGAGGGCGTGGGTCACATTTCAATGGTGCCATTTGAGTCTATCAGTAGATCGGGTTTCACTAGGCATAGGGTGCACCTCAATAGGTACTGGAGAGAAAGCTGGCAAAGCTTATAGGTGACAGTGTAGTGGGTGGTTATGGGATCACTCTTGGAAAAATTCCTGTAGTAGCTGGTGTTAGAGCTGCACCTTTTTTAGATTGAAATCAGTTGATAGGTATGCCTGCTTAAAGGAAGTCCTTCTAACTAAGGGCTCACCTTCAGAGAACGTCATGTTTCCAAGTAGAGAACGAATTATCATATTTCATCAAAATATAAGAGGTATTAGAGATAAAGTTACTGAACTGCTTATAGATGTTGACTGAAATTATTGATATATCGGAGCACCGCTTAATAATTCTTCAATTCAGAGGCTTCCTTTACCAGGATACAGATTAGCTGACTGTTTTCCAAGGAGTTTCTTGCAGTGTGGTGGAGAGGACAAGAACGTAAAAAACAGTATTCCATTTGAATCCATAGACGTATCACGGCACTGCACTGAACAGATATTCGAATGTTGTGCAGGGACAGTTGACTTTAGTGAAACTAAACTTCTAATTGGTAATTCATTTTTGCACCACTGATAGGAACTGGAAGGTATCTGTTCCTTGTATCATATGATCCATATCCTCCATGGTGTGGTGTAAGTGTCTCACACTGCCACAAATGTATGATATCTATCCAACCTGTACAATGTAAGCTTCTTCAGTTGAGCAGGTGGATCTGGAGTTTTCAGAAAGTAAGAATCTACAACTTCCTTTAAGTAGAAACTATCTCCTTGAGCAACCCTTACAAGCTCAAATGGGTTAGATTTTTTTCGACGTTATGGTAGTATGTTATTGTACTGCTCTCTAATTTCTACAGTCTCCACAAATTTTATTTTGTAGACCAATGCGAAAACTTAATATAACTTCGTCCACGTACTTTCACATGTCCAATACTTTCATCTTTAGCCTTCGCTTGTTTCTTAACACCTCTTGCGCCGGTAACTTCATTATCGATATTGAAAAGCATTTATGCACACAAATCACAATACAATAATGTAACAAAACCAACAATGGAGGTAGATTTCTTCTTTATCAGGGTAGCCAACATTTACAAAAGAACACCCTTTGGCAAGGGACATGCACTACTGACCATTAAAATTGGTACACCACGAAGATGACATGCTACAGACACGAAATCTAACCGACAGGACGATGATGCTGTGATGTGCAAATGATTAGGTTTTCAGAGCGTTCACACAAGGTTGGCGCCGGTGGCAACACCTACAACGTGCTGACATGAGGAAAGTTTCCAACCGATTTCTCATAGACAAACAGTCGTTGACCGGCGTTGCCTGGTGAAACGTTGTTGTGATGCCTCGTCTAAGAAGGAGAAATGCGTAACATCACGTTTCCGACTTTGGTAAAGGTCGGATTGTAGCCTATCGCGATTGTGGTTTATCGTATCGCGACATTGCTGCCCGCGTTGGTCGAGATCCAATGGCTGATAGCAGAATATGGAATTGGTGGGTGCAGGAGGGTAATACGTAACGCCGTGCTGGATCCCAACGGCCTCGTATCACTAGCTGTTGAGATGACAGACATCTTGTTCGCAAAGCTGTACCGGATCTTGCAGCCACGTCTCGACCCCTGAAACAACAGATCGGGACGTTTGCAAGACAACAATCATCTGCACGAACAGTTCGACAACGTTTACAGCAGCATGGACTATGAGCTCGGAGACCATGGCTGCAGTTACCCTTGACGCTGCATCTCAAACAGGAGCGCCTGCGACGGTGTACTCAACGACGAACCTGGGTGCACGAATGGCAAAACGTCCTTACTTCGGATGAATCCAGGTTCTGTTTACAGCATCATGATGGTCGCATCCGTCTTTGGCGACAACGCGGTGAACGCACATTGGAAGCGATGGTATGGGGTACCATTGGTTACAAGTCTCGGTCACCTCTTTTGGAATTGACGGCACTTTGAACAGTGGACGTCACATTTCAGATGTGTTACGACCCGTGGCTCTACCTTTCATTCGATCCCTGCGAAATCCTACATTTCAGCAGGATAATGCACGACCGCTTGTTGCAGGTCCTGTACAGGCTTTACTGGATACAGAAAATGTTCGACTGCTGCCCTGGCCAGCACATTCTCCAGATCTCTCACCAATTGAAAACATCTGGTCAATGATGGCCGAGCCACTGGCTCGTCACAATAAGCCAGTCACTACTCTTGATGAACTGTGGTATTGTGTTGAACCTGCATGGGCAGCTGTACCTGTACACGCCATCCAAGCTCTGATTGATTCAATGCCCAGGCATATCAAGGCCGTTATTACGGCCAAAGGTGTTTGTTCTGGGTACTGATTTCTCAGGATCTATGTCTGTCTGTGATCGATGACTGTCTGTGAGGCCTGGCACTAAGTTGACGTTCCAAAACATGCCAAAGGCGTTCTATAGGATCCAGGCCAGGACTCTGTGAAAGCCAGTCAATTACAGGGATGTTATAGGCGTGTAACCACTCCGCCACAGGCCGTGCATTACGCACAGGTGCTCGATCGTGCTGTCGATACAGTCGCCATACCCGAATTGCTGTTGAACAGTGCGAAGCAAGAAGGTGCTTAAAACATCAATGTAGGCCTGTGCCGTGATAGTGCCATGCAAAACAACAAGGGGTGCCAGCCCCCCTCCATGAAAAATACGGCCACTCCATAATACTACCAACTGTGAATTTTACTGTTGGCGCTACACGAGATGGGAGATAACGTTCACCGGGCATTAGTCACACCCACACCCTGCCATCGGATCGCCACATTATGTACCGTGGTTAGTCACTCCACACAACGTTTTTCCACTGTTAAATCGTTCAATGTTTACGCTCCTTACAACAAGCGTGGCGTCTTTGCCTTTCACCGGCGTGATGTGTGACTTGTGAGCAGCCGCTCGACCATGAAATCACAGTTTTCTCACCTCCCGTCTAACTGCCATAGTACTTGCAGTGGATCCTGATGCAGGTTGGAATTCCTGTGTGATTATCTGGATAGATGTCTGCCTATTACACATTACGACCCTCTTCAAAAGTCGCCGGTCTCTGTCAGTCAACAGACGAGGTCGGCGTGTACGCATTTGTGCTGTACGTGTCCCTTCACGATTCCACTTCACTGTCACATCGTTAACAGTGGACCTAGGAATGGTTAGCAGAGTGGAAATCTCGAGTACAGGCGTATTACACAAGTGACAGCGAATCATGTGACAACTTTCGAAGTCCGTGAGTTCCGCGGAGCGCCCCATTCTGCTCTCTGATGACGTCTAATGACTACTAAGATCGCTGATATGGATTACCAGGCAGTAGGTGGCAGCACAATGCGCCTAATATGAGAAACGTATGTTTTTGGGGATGACCGGATACTTTTGATCACATAGTGTAAAAGCTCTAGAAGACATCTTGAAAGTTACCGCACAAGAAACGAGGTACACAGGTTAACACTACAATAGATGCAGAAAACAATAAAATTTACGCTGTTGGCATTAAAATTGTAATAGTAAGAAGGATAGCAATTAACGAAATTTTACTAAGTGCCCAGGATAGTAGCAGTAATCTATGGTTGAATCTGTAGATAACTTAGAACTACACATAGTGCAAAATTTTATACATATAGGTGCCACCAACAGCAGTGACAGTATTTTTTATCCGGCTCAGTATTGAGCCCATCTTTGCTGAAGCCATTTGATGCTGTTTCAACTCTATGGCAGAATTGCGGTTAGAGACTAGTAGAAATTGACGGCACGCTAGTCTCTCGACAACCTCTGGCTAGATGGTATCAGAAAAGATCTGGAGAACGTGCTGACCGGGACAGCAGTCGAGCACTGTGTGTATCGAGGTAGGCCAGGGTAGCATAGGCAATGTGCAGTCTTGCGTTATCTTGTTGAAAGATAACGTCACGGACACTTTGAAGACAGGACACAGCTGCCGGTCTTAAAACGTCAGAAATCTAACGGCTGTCGCCCAAACTACCAGCTTCGTGAACCAAAGATGATCGTGTTGTATATATACGAGATCGCCCATACCTTGACGTCTGGTGCTGGAATCATGTGACGATGACAAATTCAATCTGGAAACATTCGTTTCCCTTGGAGCTTATGCACAAGGATACCTCGATCATCATACTGTGTCATATGGATACCACCATCGTGATGTTATATGCAGGACCAGGGCAAGTCAGAAAAGACGATATGGTGTAACTTCAAACTCCAGTGTTGTCGTTGGGTGCACGGTGTGCGAACTCCTCCAGTGCTCCAAAGGTCATATACAGGGTGTTACAAAAAGGTACGGCCAAACTTTCAGGAAACATTCCTCACACACAAAGAAAGAAAATATGTTATGTGGACATGTGTCCGGAAACACATACTTTCCATGTTAGAGCTCATTTTATTACTTCTCTTCAAATCACATTAATCATGGAATGGAAACACACAGCAACAGAACGTACCAGTGAGACTTCAAACACTTTGTTACAGGAAATGTTCAAAATCTCCTCCGTTAGCGAGGATACATGCATCCACCCTCCGTCGCTTGGAATCCCTGATGCGCTGATGCAACCCTGGGGAATGGCGTATTGTATCGCAGCCGTCCACAATACGAGCACGAAGAGTCTCTACATTTGGTACCGGGGTTGCGTAGACAAGAGCTTGGAAACGCCCCCATAAATGAAAGTCAAGAGGGTTGAGGGCAGCAGAGCGTGGAGGCCATGGAATTGGTACGCCTCTACCAATCCATGGTCACCGAATCTGTTGTTGAGAAGCGTACGAACACTTCGACTGAAATGTGCAGGAGCTCCATCGTGCATGAACCATATGTTGTGTCGTACTTGTAAAGGCACATGTTCTAGCAGCACAGGTAGATATCCCGTATGAAATCATGATAACGGGCTCCACTGAGCGTAGGTGGAAGAACATGGGGCCCAATTAAGACATCACCAACAATGCCTGCCCAAACTTTCACAGAAAATCTGTGTTGATGACGTGATTGCACAATTGCGTGAAGATTCACGTCAGCCCACACATGTGACGGTGAATCGAGGAAGTACAGTACACACTGATGAAACTAAAATGAGCTCTAACATAGAAAGTAAGCGTTTCCGAGCACATGTCCACGTAACATCTTTTCTTTATTTGTGTGTGAGGAATGTTTCCTGAAAGTTTGGCCGTACCTTTTTGTAACACCCTGTATACTTTTCATTTATTATAATGCTGTTCTGTCAGAACCGACGGAAGATCCACTTAACATGATAAACAGTAATGTCTAGGAGATACAAAGCAACCTAAAAATATACTACTGTAATAGCCGTAATTAGTAATCTACAAATGAAGTAAACACAGATGTAATGTTTTTATGTATACTCTCCTCAATCACCAACAGAAATACTTACATCTGTACCCTTAACCCCTTTAACCCATATGGTGTTTCAAAAATGACCGGTATATTTGAAACGACAATAAAAACTAAACGAGCAGCGATAGAAATACACCGTTTGTTGCAATATGTTTGGGACAACAGTACATTTTCAGGCAGACAAACTTTCGAAATTACAGTAGTTACAATTTTCAACAACAGATGGCGCTGCGGTCTGGGAAACTCTATAATACGATATTTTCCACACATCCACCATGCGTAGCAATAATATGGCGTAGTCTCTGAATGAAATTACCCGAAACCTTTGACAACGTGTCTCGCGGAATGGCTTCACATGCAGATGAGATGTACTGCTTCAGCTGTTCAATTGTTTCTGGATTCTGGCGGTACACCTGGTCTTTCAAGTGTCCCCACAGAAAAAAAGTCACAGGGGTTCATGTCTGGCGAATAGGGAGGCCAATCCACGCCGCCTCCTGTATGTTTCGGATAGCCCAAAGCAATCACACTATCATCGAAATATTCATTCAGGAAATTAAAGACGTCGGCCGTGCGATGTGGCCGGGCACGAGGTATTCGCAGTGTCGTCTAAGGCAGTTTGTACCGCCACAAATTCACGAAGAATGTCCAGATAGCGTAATGCAGTAATCGTTTCGGATCTGAAAAATGGCCCAATGATTTCTTTGGAAGAAATGGCAGCCCAGACCAGTACTTTTTGAGGATGCAGGGACGATGCGACTGCAACATGGGGCTTTTCGGTTCCCCATATGCGCCAGTTCTGTTTATTGACGAAGCCGTCCAGGTAAAAAAAAGCTTCGTCAGTAAACCAAATGCTGCCCACATGCATATCGCCCTCATCAATCCTGTGCACTATATCGTTAGCGAATGTCTCTCGTGCAGCAATGGTAGTGGCGCTGAGGGGTTGCCACGTTTGAATTTTGTATGGATAGAGGTGTAAACTCTGGCGCATGAGACGATACGTGGACGTTGGCGTCATTTGGACCGCAGCTGCAACACGGCGAACGGAAACCCGATGCCGCTGTTGGATCACATGCTGCACTAGTTGCGCGTTGCCTTCTGTGGTTTCCGTACGCGGTCGCCCTACCTTTCCAGCACGTTCATCCGTCACGATCCCAGTCCGTTGAAATTTTTCAAACAGATCCTTTATTGTATCGCTTTTCGGTCCTTTGGTTCCATTAAACCCTGTATATATATATATAGAGGGTGATTCAAAAAGAATACCACAACTTTAAAAATGTGTATTTAATGAAACAAATATAATATAACCTTCTGTTAAACATCATTGCAAAGAGTATTTAAAAAGGTTTTTTTTTCACTCAAAAACAAGTTCAGAGATGTTCAATATGGCCCCCTCCAGACACTCGAGTAATATCAACCCGATACTCCAACTCGTTCCACACTCTCTGTAGCATATCAGGCGTAACAGTTTGGATAGCTGCTGTTATTTCTCGTTTCAAATCATCAATGGTGGCAGGGAGAGGTGGCCGAAACACCATATCCTTAACATACTCCCATAAGAAAAAATCGCAGGGGGTAAGATCAGGGCTTCTTGGAGTCCAGTGATGAAGTGCTCTGTCACTGGCTGCCTGGCGGCCGATCCATCGCCTCGGGTAGTTAACGTTCAGGTAGTTACGGACAGATAAGTGCCAACCACCTGTCAGGAGGTTTAACACCATACTTCGTTCGAAATGCACGCTGAACAACTGTCGTCGATTCACTTCTGCCGTACTCAATAACACAAAAAGGTTTCTGTTGAGCGGTCGCCATCATCTTAGCATCAACTGACGCTGACGCCTAGTCAACAGCGCCTCAAGCGAACAAATGTACAGCTGAATGAAACTTTATAGCTCCCTTAATTCGCCGACAGATAGTGCTTATATATATATATATATATATATATATATATATATATATATATATATATATATATATATATATATATACTCATGAGAATCCGCTCCATCCGTTCCATGTACAGCATATGCAGACACTATCAGTAACTGATTTTCTTGTACATGTACAGTTCTGCAAATTGTCCATTCAACAACGAGTCAACAGACATTCAGTGCAGACGTGCTGTTCACGGATGAGGCTTCGTTTTCAATGTGATCGGATTGTAAATTTTCACAATCGAGACCGTTTTACGGACGAGAAATTTTGCAAAGATTCGTCATTTGGGTCGGCATTGTTGTTGACTGTTCGTTAGGGCCTCAAGTGCCTCCACTCAGGTTCAATGGACAAACTTCCCATGCTTTCTTAGAGAATACGCCACCTGTTCTGCTAAAGCATGTGCCTTTACGAGTGGAACAAAACAAGTACTTCACTCACGATTGTGCTGCTCCTCGTTTTATTGTTAATGATCGCAGCCTTCTAAGTAACAGCTTCCAAGACAAATGGATATGTACAGGTGCACCAATTCCCCGTCCTCCACGATCTCCGGACCTAAGCCGACAAGAGTTACATTCGTGAGGGTGTCAGAAAACTCTTCTGTAGCGAACACCGTGTTCGTGCCCGTAATGTGGGAGGCTGTGATACGATACGCTGTTGTTCAGCGATACATCGTCGCATCAGGGATTCAATGCGACCGAGGGTTGACACATGTATCCTTCCTAATTGAGGGCGTTTTGAACGTCTCATCTAGAATAGTGTTTCATACTTCGCTAACACGTTTCTGTGTGTTTTCCATGACTAATGTGTTGAAAAGTTGTAGAAACTGGGCTCTAACACGGAAATAATACGTTTCGGTACCCATGGCCATGAAACATTTTTTCTTTCTTTACGCTTGCTGAATGTTTTCTGCAAGTCTGGTCAAACCTTTTTCTTACACCATGTACTCTTTGTAACACGATCTTCTCACGAGCAACATTCAGAAGCGATTTCTGAATGAATAATCTGCTGTGCTGTCCTTCCTCATATGCATAATTAAAGATGGTGTTACTCCTACTTTCCCTATGTGGTAGCGCTGAAATGTTAAATCATTTGCACATCTAGCTCGTAGTACACCTCACGCCAGTTTGACGTTTTCTGCTCGCCTTCTTCGTGGTGTTGCATTTTTAATGGCCAAATGTGCACAGAGCCAACTTCAAGATGTTAGAGTACATAATAGATTTCTGTTTGCATCTGAATTATAATCTCTTCCGACAACTAGATGATGTAATGAATGTTATACCCAAATTAACTATCATTTTACTGTTATTGAATATGAGTCTTCGACATGAGGTCTATGTTGACCAACAAAAAATTAGAAAGAAGGAGAGAAACTGGCTGCCGGACCCTTCATATTTAACTGAATTCCCCTGTGGTTATTTGGGAACGATTCCGTTCCAGCAGCTGAATAGATGTCTCAAATACGATAGTCAAGGAAAACAACATCTGAACTATTATCTTAAAACTCTGAAGTTGAAACTGATCCCTTGAAACACAGTAAGGATAACATTAAAAAGAAATTTAACTTCTGTCCAGAAAATGAGAACAAACATACCCGCCGAAATTTCACGAACTTCTGGATTGTGACATGTAGGGAAACTGAATAAATATAAAAGCAAAAATTATCACTGTGCCTTACGAAGTTGTTTTTTGTACCAATAAATAGAGAACACACGTGCTGGATAGAATAGAAAAATACGTAGTCTCGAGTCGAAGACAAGATTCACAAATGAAAGCTAGAGATTCATATCCTGGGACAACAGAGTAGTAGATATTGTTGTGGTTGGCAGGAGATCCAACCGTGTTTTTCTAAAGGAGGCCGAAATGCACGCGTCTCAGCTCACGCAGCCTGGCGTGAGGTCTGGAACATGACAATGGAATTAGAATTGAGAAAAACGGACGTAGCTGGTGGAATACTTAACTTTAATCCAATAATAACGAACGTCGCTCTTTATGGTACATGATTCACAATATCAATAGTACGGAAGGCTACGATAACTATAGTCTCGGCAAATGAGAGCGTAATTTGTCAGTGAACCATCGCTAGCAATGTCGGCTGTACAACTGGGCGAGTGCTAGAAAGTCTATCTAGACCTGCCGTGTGGCGGCGCTCGGTCTGCAATCACTGATAGTGGCGACACGTGGGTCCGATGTATACTACCGGCCGATTTAAAGGCTACCACCTAGCAAGTGTGGTGTCTGGCGGTGACACCACAGATATAATTATCAGAAATGTTAAAATTAACAAAGCGCCTGAGAAATATCCCACTTTGGGGAATCTGTGTAATATAAGCCTCATACAAGAAATGAACTGAAAATGTGGCCACTATAAGGGGTCCCAAGATACTGGAGAAAATAACTTGATTCAACCACCACACAAAAAGTGATAGACAGATGTGAACAACTACAGTACCCCTGTGACAACCGCACGCACTATCTTCTATGGTTCTCTAGAAAATACGAGAAGTAAGAGATTTAGAAAATAATGATAGAGACGTGACCAAATTTTAAATTTGAAAAGAGTAAAATCAATGAACAGACTAACAGAAAACGAAAATGGATACCTTTTTAAAGGTACGTGATTATAATTTTCATACAATTTACAAGGAGTTAAGGAAGGCTGAAGTTAAACGTCCCATCGTTGAGGTCGCTAAATATGGAGAAGGAGATCAGCTGAGGTGCTGACTAACAAACTGTCTCTGCATTCGACTTAAGGTATTCTCCCGACTCAGACTCCAGTGTGCTGACCAATGCACTGTCTCGTTCCATCAAACTTACAGCCTGGTCATCAAGAAGAGGTTCATTTTGTAAAACATGTGCCAGTATTACAAGAAGAGAAATAAGGAATAAAAAACCGTCAATTTCACCCATGTATTGTCCCCAAAAATCACAATCGGGTATTACGAAGCAGCAGCCTTGAGTCTGATTAACAGTGCTTTTTCGATGCTGTTCTATTTGTAGACAAGGATAGCCAAAACAAGTCTTCTTCTTACTGCTTTTGACCAATAATGATATCTCATTTTTTCTTATTCCACTTAACCATGATTGTTAGAACGTTGCAACGACCGAACTGCATGCGGTTTCTTTATTCTCCATTAAAACATTAAATCAAGCTAGGAAAAAATTCATTACAAACTGATGCTGAGTGATGTGAGGAGGGCTGAAACTGTTGTCTTGCAACCCCTCCGTTTGCTCTCAGAAAAAGCGAGAAACTAAATCGAAGATTCAACAACAGATGGATAGACAGAGGTTCCGCAAGACCTGATTTGGCACTTCTTCGCTTGGGTGTACACAAAATTCAAGGGTGTACAAATCAAAGGAAAGGCACCCCCAGGATCTAATAATCCGTGTCTGGGATGCAGCGTCGGCTGTTTCACAAGATATGTTTACATACATTGACAACAAATATACATGTATATTACGTAAATGCATCTGATATTCCTTAGAAATGGATGGAGACTTTACGACGATTCTGTATTTGTGCCAGACGTATTGCAGTTGGAACTGATTTATTTTTGAAGTCTGTTAGGAGGTTATTACCAAGAGACGCATTGACTGTAATTTAATTTCAATAATATATTCAGATTTGTTCTTAGCAGTCCCTCGGTTCCTTTACAAAGCAAAAGGAAATGAAAGTATTCTGATTTAGTTTCTAGTAATTTAGTGCAGTTCAGTTTTTTTCTTTATTGCAACGAGTAACTGAGAGAGTTATTTCTTCTTTGTTTTGCCGTTCAGTAATCTTCATTGATTGTCGGTGCTCTGAGTGGCGTAACGTTATTAAAAGCTACAAATTTTATACTAGCAACAGTACTTTTATCCATCATCGGCAACTATATATTTGTTGAAATAATGGTATACAGTATTTTTCTGCAGGCACTATGATCCACATGTAAGCATTAAGAACGAGCTCTTTTTGCATCAATGGATTCATTGTTGGAATTGTTCGTGTTATTTCTAGGATCACAGCAATGCGCCGTACATTTTACTTTTAATACTAGCAAATAAAACGATAATTATAAGCATTTACCACTTTTTATTTTTAAATTATTAAACTTTTCATTGTTAAATTTTAATGTTGTTATATAAAGTCTACTTACATATGGCATATTTTTTCTGTAAAGCCCTCTGAAAAAGGCACTAAATACCTGAAACAGGTAAAGGAATAAAATTTCTTTTCTGAAACTGATTGCTGATTATTTCCACAAAAAGATAATTGCTTAAAATTGTGTTTTAGATACGTAGTGTTTTACGGTAGCACTTATATATGGCGAATTAAAAAAGAAACGGGCTGGGTTGCGTAAAATGAAAACCGCTGAAGGGATGGTAATGCTGGTGTCTATGGAAGAAGGTGTGGTCCTTATGCGAATGCTGAAGCCCCAAACTAGCCCTCTTATTGAAGACCGGTGAGTTAACGGTAGCAGCCATTGCTGCAGAGATCAGACTGGCCGTCGGAAGTGTTTCTGCCACCATTAAACACTGACTGAATTTTCAAATAGTGTGCGCCTAATAGGTGCGCCAAGGCACGAAGTTGATCTGCAGCGCAATATTATGGATGAGAATGAGTTCCTGTCACTAGTGGTCACTGGTGGCGAGTCATGACATCATCAATTCTATCCCGAGTCAAAACGACCTTGTCCTCAAAGGCAGCATACACGATAGCCGCCACCCAAAAATTCAAAGGTAGTCCACTCAGGCGCAGAAAAACTATATTAACCTTCTTCTTTATAACAAAAGGATTCCCTCCTCATCGACTTCCAGAAGCATGGAACAATTGTGTATACGCAGCGATACTCAAAATCTTGACCACCTTTTGCAAAGCGGTCAGATAGAAATGAACAAGACAGTTCTCCTGTGGAATCATTCTGCTCCGCGACAGTGCAAGGCCCCATACGACAAACGCCGTCAACGACCTTATGCAGCCATTCAAATGATGGAAGGTACTCACTCACCCTTCATTCCGTGAGGATATGCCTCCCTGCGAAATTAGATTAGGTCCAGTTTTCGTTCCATAGACCGAAATATAAATGATTGTCGTGGATGTAGAATATGTCTGCAAGTATAACAGAAAAAATATAGAACATTTGGATATACACCATTGGGCATTCAAAATGCTACACCAAGAACAAATGCAGATGAAAACGGGTATTCATTGGACAAATATATTATACTAGAACTGACATGTGATTACATTTTCACGCAATTTGGGTTCATAGATGCTGGAATATCAGTACATAGAACAACCACCTCTGGCCGTAATAATGGCCTTGATACGCCTGGGCATTCAGTCAAACAGAACTTGCATGGCGTGTACAGGTACAGTTGCCCATGCAGCTTCAACCCAATACCACAGTTCATCAAGAGTAGTCACTGGCGTATTATGACGAGCCAGTTGCTCGGCCACCATTGACCAGACGTTTTCAGTTGGTGAGAGATCTGGGGAATGTGCTGGCCAGAGCAGCAGTAGAACATTTTCTGTATCCAGAAAGGCCCGTAAAGGACCTGCAACAAACGTTCGTGCATTATCATGCTGAAATGTAAGGTTTCGCAGGGATCGAATGAAGGGTAGAGCCACGGATCGTAACACATCTGAAATGTAACGTCCACTTTTCAAAGTGCCGTCAGTGCGAACAAGAGGTGACCGAGACGTGCAACCAATGGTACCATATCATCACGCCGGGTGATACGCCAGTATGGCGATGACGAATAGACGCTTCCAACGTGCGTTCATCGCAATGTCGCCGAACATGGATGCGACCACATGATGCTGTAAACAGAACCTGGATTCATCCGAAAAAAAGGACGTTTTGCCATTCGTGCACCCAGGTTCGTCGTTGAGTACACCATCGCAGGCGCACCTGTCTGTGATGCAGCGTCAAAGGTAACCGCAGCCATGGTCTCCAAGCTGATAGTCCATGCTGCTGCAAACGTTGTCGAACTGTTCGTGCAGATGGTTGTTGTCTTGCAAACGTCCCCATCTGTTGACTCAGGGATCGAGACATGGGTGCACGATCCGTTACAGCCATGCGAATAAGATGTCTGTCATCTCAACAGCTAGTGATACGAGGCCGTTGGGATCCAGCACGGCGGTCCGTGTTACCCTCCTGAACACACCGATTTCTATATTCTGTTAACAGTCATTGGATCTCGACCAACGCGAGTAGAAATGACGTCGTACGATAATTTGCATTCGCGATAGGCTACAATCCGACCTTTACCAAAGTCGGAAACGTGATGGTAGGCATTTCTCCTCCTGACCTTCGAATTGGTACCTGGAATGATCAACCTTTATGTAGCCCAGGCTCTCGAAAGAAGCTATTAGATGAGCAGGGGAAGCTCAAGGAGAGCATTATTGCCTTCCAAGAAATTCGATGGACAGGGAGTGGGGTGTTGGAAAAGGGAGAAGGCACTATGTTCTATAGCTGTGATGATAACAGATATGAGTTTGGTACAGGTTGGACATGCACCAACAGAAGAATCTATTGAAGACCTAAAGATGACTTCTATGATGCCCTTGAAAAAGCTTATGATAAGATCATAAGCAAGATCATGCTGGGTGATTTTAATGCACAACTTGAAAGAGAAGAATTGGAACCCATAGTAAACATGGATGCACTGATCCTCTTTGCAGCCTCCCGGAATATGATAGTAGAATCTACCAGATTTCCTCATAAGGAGATACACAAGGGCACATGGAAGTAGATCGATTACTCAAATTGATCATGTACTGATGGACCAGAGGCACAAATCTAACTTCGTGGCCCTAATGTGGACACAAATCATTTTCTCGTAACGGCCAAGAGCAAGGATATCAAATGCCCAGAAAAAAAACACTAGGAAAGAACGGTACAATATTGCAGCATTGCAATTAACAGAGACTTACGAATCGTACTGTCAGAAAGTTTCTCAGGCCCTGGAACAAGAACAAGGACAACGAACAATGCGAAAAAGTAATGACATAGAACAAATATGGCTGAATACAGAAAGAGCTATAGACATTTCAGCTAAGAAAACACTAGGGATGGAGAGAAAATCAATAAGGCACACATGGTTTGATGAAGAGTGTAAGAGAGTGACTGAAGAAGAAAACACTACATACCAAAATACATTACAGGCGAACTGCACAAGAAGCTTGTTGGAGGATTATTGAGAGAAAAGGAGGGTCTAAAAGATGACATATCGCCGAAAGAAAAGGGAATGGACTAAGGCTGGAACAGAATGTATGGAATTGTCCTAGAAGAAGAATGAAAGAAGGGCGCTCTTTTTAAAAGTCAACAACGCTTGAAGATAATTTTCTCCAATAACCAGCTTTATTAGAGAGGAAGTAGGAAACAATTAGTGAGAGTAAACACACTCTGGAAAGATGGCAAAGATACTTTAATGACCTGCTGAATCGAGAGACAGAGCAAGCAGAGGATATCTCTAATGATTGTTAGCAAGGATTGGATGATGAACAACCACTGGATGGCACAAGGTTAGCGGATGTTAAAAAAGCTTTAAGGAAACTGAACAATAACAAGGCTCCCAGCACTGATAGTACTCTTGCAGGATTGCTAAAATGTGGAGGAGCAACGTTAGAGCAGCCTCTGTTTGATCTTATCACTCTCATATGGGAACAGGAAAGAATACCAGATGAATGGAATAAAGGAGTATTATGTTCCATAGATAAAAAGGGAATGGAGTGTAGAAATCAGCGTGGAAACACCCAACTGAACCAGAGGTACTAGGTCTTATGTAATATTGTTTTTGATCCGCTACTCCCACAGGTGGATAAAGAAATTGGAATATACCAAAGAGGATTTCGACGAGGAAGGTCAACAATAGACCAGATTTTCAAGTTGCGCCAAATTTTGGAGAAAACTGTTCAATATAGAATTGAAACACATCAGCTCTTTAAGGCTGCATACGACAGCGTTAATAGAAACCATTTATTTCATGCCTTACAGGAGATGGGGATACATGGAAAACTCCTGAGATGGCTACAATGATGACTTCTGACGTAAAAAGCTGCATTCGAGTTCGAGGAAATTATTCAGACTCCCCTGGAAATAAAAATAGGCTACGTCAAGAAGACGCAAGCCTATTATGTAATGTAGCGCTCGAGAAGGTGATTAGGGAAGCAGGCCTACAGACCAGGGGCACCATCTTTTACAAGTCAGTGGAGATTTTAGAATATGCAGATGACATAGACATCATAGCACGGGCAGTACCAGCAATGAGAGAAGCTGTTACAGCCTTAAGTCGAGCAAGTAAGAAGATAGGTCTTACGATAAATGAAGGTAAAAACTAAATATATAGCCTGTGGGGAAGCATATCAACCCAATATGCCAACAACTTTCAGTGTGAATGGATACACATTTGAAGGAGTTGGTAGCCTGAAGTATCTTGGTTCCACAGTCACTTGCTTTAATAACATCTCAACTGAAACTAAGATTGGGCTGATATTGGCAAATAAGACATAATTAAGCTTGAGTAATTTATTCCGGTCAAGAATCCTCAGCCACCCAACAAAATTCACTATTTATAAAACCCTCGTTGGACCAGTTCCCACTTATGCTTCGGAAACATGGCCCTTGACGGAAACCGATGCAAGGCCTGTGAATGAGAGAGAACAATGAAGGGAAAGGTACAATGCAAAATTGTACACTATATATGCCGATGATCCTGTAACAAAAATCATACGGTCAGGAAGGATAAGATGGGCAGGTCATGTGGCAAGAATGGAGGTGATAAAGAAGATTCTCTTTGGTAAATCAGGAGGACAAAGTGGGCGAAGTCGACCTCGAGCAAGATGGCTGGATGGAGTGGAATAAGACCTACGGAAGCTCGGATGCAGAAACTGGAGGAGGGTAGCACGTGACCGTCGTGGATGGCGGAAGCTCGTTGGGAAGGCAAAGGTTCATCCTGGACTGTAGCGCCACAGAAGAAGAAGTAACACTTTCTTTGGCTCTTCAGTGTATATTCCCCCATACTGCATGTGGATTTTCAAAGAATTAAGAGAAGGAAGAACACAAACCAGTAAATGTTCAGCTTTACAATTTAGTACACTCGTCGGCATCTGGTATTAATGTACATCACTGAGCAACTTTGTTGAATACTTCGATAGTGTTTGGGAATGTCTGTACTAGAGTTGTATACGGCGAGTGTTACACTGTGTTGTCAGACTGATCTATTCAGTATTTAATTTTGCCCGAGTGCCAGTAAGCATTTTCATTACTGATTATTGCTAAATGTTTTTAAAAATTTTTCATGGCTTCAAAAAAAGAAATATATATTTGTAGTGTTTCTTTTGGTTAGGATAGTACTCTGTTGTTTGTAGATAGGACCTTTACAAATCATGTTTTGCGAAGTTTTCCTCTTTTTTAAAATCTCTAGTATTTTGAGCAAGTATTGGTAAAATCTTGTTTGTTTAAGCCATAACGAAGGATTAAACGTACATCCAATTAGAGCCTTCTGGTTTAACATTGGTTCCGGCACTGTTACTGGGTTTCACATTACACTATCCGAATATATTGCAGCACTGTTACTTGGTTTTCTAATTAGATTACCCAGAATGTTTCAGTGTTTTAAGGAAGTTTCTTTAGTGTAACGCTTTGCTTCACTTTTGAGTGCGACGGATTTAATTGCTTATTGTATTTTAATAAATTGATTATTATGGTTTTTATGTGTGTTTTAGATCACTGAAGAATGTGATTCCCCCGTATAGTAATTTATATCTGTTACTTAAAAAAAGCTGTTGGAAAATGTCAAGCCCACAAAGAAATTGTTGCGTAACGTAATGTTTAATCTGTACATATTTCAAAGAAAGACTTCTTTATTTTTGTTAGCCTTTATTGTTGTTACTCAGATTTATAAGCTGGCAGTTTTCCTTGAAGTTCCTTGGTAAATAAAATTCTTAAAAATTGTATGTGTATATTTCTAAGCATGTGCGCCTCATGCTTTTCACTACAGAACTCAGTGTATTTTCTTGAGGTAATTTTAAGATAGCTTTTTTGTCATGTGTAAATTCCTTATTTATCGTGATATAAGAGTAATTATGGACTTTTTAATGGAATGAATTAATGTCTTATTGGTCAACAATAGCTGGTGAGACGAGCAATAGTGTGGCTTTGCAATAAATTAAGTGAATAAAATACATATTTATTTTTATACCGTCGACGTGCTTTCTCATAAGCAATTGAATTGATTGTCATCAGTTCCTCATTTAAAAAAACACTCATCCAGGATTCTGTCGCAACTGAACTTATCTAGTGTGTCTGTGAGTGGGAATGTGTAAACGTCGCTCTTTTGGAGAAAGAGGCAAATTTTAACACGGCATCAAGAAAAAGGTAGGTTTTTAGTCAGAATTCACCGCTGTTGACGCTGCCATTATATGCTGCTCCATCAGATAAAAGGAGGTATTCTTCGCGCTGATTCAAGGTGCCTCGCAGGTAATCTGTTTTCTTTGTATTCACACCTTTAGGTACCTGACGTTATTGTGGATGACGGGCCAGTAAGACCAATCTAAAATTATTAACTGGGTTTCCAAGTAAATACCCTCCACAAATATTATTACTCCACCATGAATGCAAACGCCAACAACAACCCAATTTGAGAGTAGTTTGCCTCCATTAACGCTATTTGCAAAAGCGCGTCCGCAAGCGACACGCAGCAACTCTTTCAGCATGCTCAGTTTGGCTGCCCTGATTTGCATTACAGCGTACGTGGTATTTATCTCGTTCCTACAGTGATGTGCTAAAGTGTCCTAGGTAACAAATGTTAAACACAATAACCACTGCCATCGACTGTGTGTTGATGATGTCAGTACACAGCAGTAAATGAGTACTCGGCCACGGCACCGTAACACACACGTCGATCATAGGCGCTCTCTGTCTCGCCATTGTTCATCGCCTGTTCAGTGTGCGATGTTGTATGAAGCGTTCTAGGGTCATTTCTCAGCAATGGAACAAAGTGTACAGTAGAACAGTCAAGAGATTTCGGGAGTAGCTGGGTTACTGGCAAATCAAGGAATGTCAATCGCAACTGGTGCTATTAACAGCATCCAAGAATCACCCACGCGTCATCTGATAACAGTTCTTATAGCATAACTACACCACCAACTTACACAAACCTAACACAGCCTTATTTTTGTTTTGACGAGTGTCTTTATTAGTCTAATACCGTTTACTGTTATTTATCGATGCTAGATGATTATTGTAACATCATTGCTTTATTGTTTTTCTGCATGTGTAGTAATTACATCAAAGAGTGTGTGATCTCACTCTTATAAGACAGTCTTAAATCTTTGGATCTGCCCAGATGCAACAAACTGGGGAACACCCTGTTAGGTTGAAGGAAGAAAGGGGAGTAGATTAGGGTCTAATGTCACATCGATATGGAGTACAAGCTGAAATATTTCAAGGATGGGAACAGAGATCGGCAGTTTCCTTTCAGAAAAACTACACGGACATTTGCATGGAGCGATTGAAAGACATCACAAAAAACTTGTGACTGGATGGTCGGACGTAGATTTGAATCGTCGTCCTCCCGAAAATGAGTTCAGTATGCTAACCATTGCGCTATCTCGCACGGTCTGTGACGTTAAGACCTGTTGCGTAGTCGAGCACACGGCTTAGAGCTCAGTATCAGTTCGTAGTGGTAGGTGCTCCTGGAAATAAACAGCTGTTCTTCGCTGCGTGGAGAGATCTCTGAGCAGAAAAAATGAGGCTGCATTCTGCTAAAGATAATGATTATTACCGTCTGGTCGATGAACGGCAATAAACACAGGTTCTGGAATAGTAATTTCACGTAAAGATAAAGAAAAAGAAGAAAATACAAATGGTGCGTGAGCTATACAATATGACACTACATATCTGAGCACTATTGAACTGTCTGTAAACCTCATCAACATCGAGCACAGAATGGAAGAACTGTTGTTTGTTTCAGTTTATTTCTGTAACGACGCGAAGACTTTCGATTTCCTACAATCTGATAATACATCACGTAACAAGTTCAAAGCGCTTAATTGACATAAACTGTCCTGTCAGCAAAGTTATAACTGGTATCGTACTGTATACGAACAAATTTCTTTCAGCGTTTTTCACATTAATAGCACAGAGAAATTCAAATTTAGCACTGCCGTTTCTCAGCTCTGGCGTTTAGTGTGCATACCTAAGAGTTGCTTAATTCTGCTGTTCTTATTGCGCAAAACATCAAGGACTTTCAGCTATACATTGTTCTACCATCTTATTTCAATTGTACAAAGCCTAAGGGATTATAGGGGTTCGTCACAAATATGTTAACATCGGCATAAATGCATGCTGGAACATAAAAACAATTGCCAGCGATGCCTGAAGGTTGAGCGGCAGTATTTGACCACGAACGGCACCTGTGCTACGAGGGTAAGTCATTTATTGTCCGCAATTTATTTATATTCTCGTTTATTTTGGTAGTACGGTCTTTTTACGTTGATGACGCATGCTTTGTTTATTTGTTGTTATATCTCTGCAATTTTCAAGCTTCAAGGTTAGTTTCGTTATCGCTCCCATACTGTTAATCATGGCTGCTCCGCTGTCTATTTGCACCAAAGAAGAGCTACTTTCAGTGATTCGTTTTTTATGGTCTGAAGGCCGAAATTCATCGAAGACTTTCAGTACAGCACGGGGACAACGTTTTGCCACAACTGAGTGTCTACGAATGGAGTGAAAAATTCCGAAATGGTCGCACAAGTGTTACGCACGATGAAGGAGCCGGACGACCGTTTACCGCCACAAATAAAGAAACCATTGAGCGGTCACCTGAAATGATTCTCTTAGACAGACGATTAACTATTGACCAAGTGGCACATCGTCTGCTAATTATTCACGGTTCTGCCAATGAAATCATCCACAACAGACTTGGATTTCATAAAGTTTGTGCAAGATGAGTCGCAAACCAACTCACATAGTTGCTTAAACCAAAGCGCTTGGACATCTGCAAAAAACATTTGGATGGCTATGGTAGCGAAGGAGACACTTCTTAGACAGGATCATTACTGACGACGAAACATGGATCCATCATTACGAGCCGGAGAGTAAAGGGGAGAGCATGGAATGGAAACATCTAAATTCTCCGTGCAAGAAAAAGTTCAAGACCCAACCGTCCGCAGGAAAACTGATGCTTACGGTTTTTTGGGACGCACAATGTCCAGTACTGGAAAATTATGGGCGAAAAATGGCAAAACAATAAATAATGTATAGTCATGCTCAAAAGTATCCGAACAACCTGAATTGCATTTTGTCTGATTCGCATGCAACCCACATAACGCAGCTGTCTAGCAGGTCCTCTAATTGCTCCTTGGTACAGTCGTTTGACTATTGAAAATGGTTCCAACAAGTCACCAGTAGAAAACATTGCTCTATATCGCAATAACTCAAGATGTAAAGTAATACCACGATAGTAGAAACATCACAGAACACCGTATCACAGATAAGACTGTCCTTAAGGCTTGTAAGCTCACAATTATTGCAATAAATGACACACCTGAAATGTTACCACTTTCATTATTACGTCAGATAGGTAATTCCCGTAGTAAGTTCGTCGCATTCATGATTTCCCCTCCAGACTAACATACCGTACTTGTTATTTAACACAAAATGACATTAAAAATTTACGTTATTCACGAGCAGCTATTTGAGAATATGTATCAATAGCAAATGACACGACGAAGCGCCTCGTTCAGCATATGGATTCAAACCCAGGTCATGCAGACTAAGATTTCGTGACTGACGGAAACTAACAGTCATTCCTGCCTAGGCATACAGGGAGTGATACACCTTGATTTTAGACAGTTTCAGTTAGCAAATAGCAACTTTAAATTACATAATGTAAACATTTTAAAGGACGCGAATTCCTACTCAGCATCTATTGTCCGTGTTAACGAACTACGAGAGACGATAAATACTGCTTCTTCATAAGTAACCTACTTGAAATGCCGTGAGTTAAATCTTTGTGTTCGACAGGGATAAGAACCCAGAACCTCATGGGATTGTTATCGAAGCACAATCAACTGTGACATATCGGATTTTCTCGGCAGTAGCTAAATGTTTTAACTGAAATGCCGAGACGAAACATTACTTTTTTCCTTCCCAGGACTCCAACCCGGTGCCTATCGCTGTTGTATTCTAGAGAAAAGGAACGTTAAATATGGTTTTTTTACGCCAGGAGCGACATGTGAGCATTTTTGAACTAGAAATAATATGACGAAGAGTTCAGTGCTGACTGGAAATCGAACCACACAAATATCGTTGTTGCCTACACACAAAGAGACGTCAGCTACCGAATTTTTCTCTACCAGCGGCTCGGAATAACGTACTTGAACTTACAGTGATCTCTCAAATAGTTCTGTGTTTCACAGGGAGTCAAAGACGTCAAATATCGTTAATGTTGACAACGAATGAAAATGCATTAAAAATCAAAATTATTATCTACCAGAATATAGGAGTTCTAATGCTAGAGCTTGATAATACATAATGAAAACTTTAGTGCCGGTCTAGGATTCGAACCCATTCAAGCGCAGTATGCGGAGGTGTTGAGGAATCTGTAGATTTGAACAAACAACAAATAGTAGTCGATCTGTATTGTCACTAAGGGATCAAATTCCGCGTTAAGGGCAGTCTGAGTTGCATTCCCAGTTCAGAACCAATTTTATCGACATACAGAAGCTCAAATAAAAAATGGAAAAAGTGTCCTGTGACCCTACATAGCGTTTGTTTCGTCGCTAGAAGTAAATAACTAGTATAAGAAAGGTTACTGGTGACAGAGTTCCCACATTTCGCCACTCCTGACTTTATTGTGGTTCAGCGTAACATCTACTTGGTAGAGAAGGAATATCATGTTTAATGTGAATTTCAGACCACAATGCCTTTATACCTTCTTCACTTGGTGTAGCCAGAAGAGAATAGAATCTGTCTCTCCCTATTAAAAATAATCGGCAGAAGTTGGAATCGAACACAAGTCATCATAACAGGAACCTACCATCAATCAAACAGACCACCAAATCCTCTTTAATGAGACTCACTTTTCTATCATAACACTGTTGCGGCACACTAAATGAGAATTCTGACTCACGGGCTCCCTGTGGTGGTTTGCAGCATCTTCAGTACATTCATTTACTTGGTTGACCGAATCGCCATGAACTAGCTGCCTCGGCTACCCAATGCATACATTCGACTATTTTGTAATCACCGAAATAAAATCACCTGTCAGGCTGTCTCCTACACAGAACTGCCAAAAGTATAGGATGCAGAAATTTAAATAGGAAGTGTTCCTTTCCATTTGAGCAACTCTATTGCGCTATCTGTTTGTTGAAAACGTCGTGCAGTGTAAAAGAAAAGCTGTAACTGTCTGTCTCTCAGAAGCCTAGATCCGGCCATATGCATTACCTCACAGCACTGTGGAATGCGAGAGTTTTGGAGAACCTGTTGTTGACATCTGGAGCTGCTGCAGCTACCTAATAGCTAGTAGCGTAACGGTAAGCGTCCTGCACAGTAGTTAAGACGTCGCGAGTTCTATTACATTCGCTGCTACATTTTTTTAAAACGCAAGTCTGCTGTCTGCTGAAGTTATCAATTTAATGGAACTTTGAACATAATTCCCTTCACTTCGCAACCCAAAATAGCCGCATGTGGGAAAAGGGCTAACTTCTGTGACATTTTGTTCTTTTCAGGTTTAATAGACGGCCAGGCAGCAGATGCATCTCGAAGCTTTTGTATTATGTGTGGGGAGAGCGCATCGTGCCAAAATGGTCAGAAAAGTGTTTGTTACCTTAGCTATCGTCTGGTAGTGGAATTATATTCTTGTTCAAACCTTGTTTGACAGCTTTCACTCAGAACAAGTTTCCTACATGCATGTAATCAATAAACTGAATGTGTATTGTCAGACTTATAGATAACATCAGAGCAATTTGAACCATTTGTTATAGATAACATCGGAGTATTTTCATACATCGTTGATGATTAATTTCTCTCTCAGGTTTAGTATTGTTTTAACAACACTAAAAGAAACCTCACGAAAATTGTGCACTGTATTATATGAAATGATATAAAACTACCCACGATAACCTTACGACGAAAGTATGTTTTAATAAAACTGAGTATCTGTACACAAGTGTGTCTCTATCGGCACGAATTAGTAAAATACTATTCACATAGATTTCGATTGGGTCTGGGTTTAATTGGTATGCTGTGCCATACTCAAAAGGTATGCAAATGTGACATTTCATAAATAAAGTTATGTATTCCTAGAAACCCAAAATTTGCTTGTTAGCAGCGGAAAGAGGCGTTACCTGTTGTGCAGCATTGTAAGTTTTTCACAGCTCCACTATGAGCTGAAAGTATTTTGTTGTGATTTCCTTATCGATGTTTATTCTGACTGCTTGTAGCTCTTTCACGGAAGGGATAAAAAACGTTACAGTCAGCGAGACTGGAACCGCGAACTATAACAGATGCTTTTTGACAGGTCATCTCGTCACCACATTGCTAGCGAAGATGTATGTGTTGCAGTTTCCACTTATGAGGCCAATAGTGGGTAGAACTTCTTTTGTTACACCCCAAGCGATAATAACTCAGATTATTCAATGGAAATGACAAGAAAAATCAAGTGAACTTTGAGGCTTAATTCCATGCACACCAGGAAGTAACTCGTCGATCACAGAGTTGCCAAACATACCTTGCCTTGTTGCCAAATCTCAGCTACAGTACCAGCAGGAAGAAGACGAACCGATGTGATCCTACAGCTGGCTGGGAAGTGAACAAAGACACGGCTGCTACGGCCTGGAATACATAATGCGCCTGATTCTCATTTCTTAACGAGGTTTGGGGACTGGAGCGTAGTTACTAATAATACTCAGAACTCACTGTAAACTAAGCATCATAAATCAGTAACTCTCACAGTTGTTTTTATTATCTTTCGCAACTGTACTCAAAACTAAGACACTCATCCACGGACGCTTTCGTGCCTCTCCGATAATGGAGCACATCAAACAAATAAAAATAAAAAAGGTTGTGTGTGTGTGTGTGTGTGTGTGTGTGTGTGTGTGTGTGTGTGTGTGTGTGTGATAGATAGATAGAGAGAGAGAGAGAGAGAGAGAGAGAGAGAGATAAAAAAGAATGAGAGAGAGGATAAAAAGTTGTTGTGAAGAAATTGAATACCGGTATGTAAGGAAATCCGTCACTAAAATGACACGTTTCACATCATTACGAAATGTCGTATTCATGATCTATGGAACAAGTATTAATCTAATGTAATCATATTGCTGACTAGCCGTGAAGAGTCATGAATTACCGAAATTTTCGCCAATATCAGTAACAAATCTAAACTTGAAAATAAAAGACGGCAGTTATTGTAATAAACCAAGACCCTTTCATCCCTGTTAAATAACCACGAACGATGTCTGATATACCTCCATTCAGAAGCAACAAAGTGTGTATGCATTTAAAGATGAAGCGCATGATGTGAAGTTCTGTGACGGAGATACGAACCCAACACGTAATCGGTTTGTTAACTAAGTAAAATCAAATGTTACGTATCGGTTTTTCTTACCGGCTGCTAGGTGTTTTTATCTAAAATAAGGATACAAATTTTTGTGCCTGAGTGACAACCGAACCGCACTCGTACCGTTCTTCTTTATCGTCCACGAATATAGCTTAAGTATCATTTGCTTACTCACCAACAGTAAGAAGTGTGTGTGTTTGACCATAAATTGTTGGAAACACATGAACAGACATTAAAAATTCACGTTAACGTTCACTAGCAGGCCGGTGTGCTCGTGATAGGGCTTGAAATGAAATTATGAATATTTTTGTACTGGATCAGGATTCGGACCCACATACTTACCTTTGGAGGAGACCTAGAGAAGACTGCAGTCTTGGAAATAGGAACGAAATGATTGAACTATACTGTTCCGAGAGATTCTGATCCTCGAAAGAGGAGATACGAATTGGAACCACAGTCCAGCAGCAAATTTTTCAACGTCTCTAGTTCAATGAAGTACAAGTTAAGAGCCCTATTCCTTTATATGGCTATCGGTTCATCAAATAAAATAAAAAATTTTTATGTATGTAAGTTTACTGGTGGCAGTATTTCTGTTTACCATGACTTCCGCCTGTGTCACTCCCAACGTAAACCGGCTCTGCCTAGTTGGTAATGAAGGAACGTGGTGTTTAATGCAGATTCCGGATTATAACGTCTTTCTCTTTATGTTACAAGAGGTAAAGAAAACCTGTTTGTGCCTCTTAAAAGTAAATGCCTGAACCCTTGCATTGCACCTGTGATAGTTCGTTCCACCAGACCATTGTGGCCACATTTCCCAGCCCCAGGAGTGTGCTGTAACGGATGATGTGTTTGGCTTACAAAATTAGTCACGGTGGAAAAAATGCGAGTCTCTTAAATGGTTAAGTAGAAGCAAGCTTGTGATGCGGAGATTATGCTCTTCTCATGTCAGCAAGATGTAAAGACTCTTCTAGGCTTCATAGCCTCGATGTGAAGCCACTCTGAAATTTTCACTAATTCAGCAAATTTCTTAGTTCGAGAAAATCCATTGTGAAGTGTGAAGTTACCGGATAATTCAATTATTACCGTAATTATTACTATCATTTTCTTCATACCACTGCTGGAACACATGTGCTTGAAGAAAATTTAATGCCTTTTTGTCATTATAGAAGTAGTTGCCCAAGAACAGGTTCTTTCCCTGTCTATGGAATCCTTTTCATGTTAATATCAAACATCAGCAATTACTCGCAGATTACATTAAAACTAAAGTAATTGATGAAGACGTTACTTGATAATAAAAACGCGCTGCCTTTCTTCATTTACTAGCGCCTAGAAATGGCTGTCGAATACTGCCAAACCAAAAGCCAAGGGATCTTATTGCCTTCCAATATACGTCGCTGTCAGTTCTTCCTTATGATTTGGTCGACGGGACCTGTTTCAAGTTGTGTAGGACAAAGATTGTTTTAGAAAATCAATTGTTTGCTTTGCAATAAACAGAAAGATTTTCATTCTAAGCTATCCAAGCCCAAAATTTTCGCAATATTAGTTAAAATTTAATATTCCCTTTAATAATGTAGGAAAGTATTTCACAGTTGCAAAATCCGCATCTGACACATTGGCCTTACACTTAGTCGCTGACAATAAATTCTAGCTCAGAGTGACACCACTTTAAGTAACCTAATGTAGCGAAGTCTGTTTGCCAGTGCTCTTTCTCAAAGGAAAGTATGCAATTCACTCATTTTGATTCAAATGGCTCTGAGCACTATGCGACTTGGCTGCTGAGGGCATCAGATGCCTAGAACTTAGAACTAATTAAACCTAACTAACCTAAGGACATCACACACATCCATGCCCGAGGCAGGATTCGAACCTCCGACCGTAGCGGTCGCTCGGTTCCAGACTGTAGCGCCTAGAACCGTACGGCCACTCCGGCCGGTTCACTCGTTTTGCTCCATTAGTGCACTGTAACAGTAATTTCTGTGTGTATGCGATGAATGCGGATTGAAGAATTTAGTGGTGCTCTCTCTTCCACTTCTGTATACAATATGCCTGACCTAAGCGGGCTCTTTATCGTTACAGGCCCTGGGCATTGCAACATCATACTGACAACAGTAATGTGCTTATACTGACAACCTCACTGTTCGTTTTACCTGATTTTGTAATCATTTAAATAAAACAACTTGACCTTCAAGTGTGAGACATTTCGTCCCCTTTTTCCTTCTGTGAAATATCTCAGTAAGCTTTTTGCCTCCCAACCAGCGAAATGCGGCAGAGTACGGCCGCTAAACGATTCACAAACCACGATTTAGTGCCGTTAAGAAGATTTCTTCAAACATTGGCGGAGCTGAAGCAATTTAGGTCCTTCTTAAATCGTCTTATGCAGCAACTTTCACAGATATTTCAAATAGGAAAAGCTCTTTATCCAGGTACGAAGGTTGTAAAACAATCGTGGGTTCAGGCATTTACTTTTAAGAGGCACAGACAGATTTGCTTTGCCTCTGGTAACCTCGAGAGAAAGACGTTATAATCTAGAATCCGGATTAAACATCACGTTCCTTCATTCCCAACCGGAAAGCGCCAGTTTACTTTGCGAAAGGACATAGGTGGAGGTCATGATAAACAGACATACTGTCGCCAGTAAACTTACCTACATTAAAAAAATTATTTTATTTGATGTACCGATAACAGTCATAGTTTAAAATTTGAGTTAAGGATTTTCTAGTAAAAGAGAAAAATCGGTGAAAAAGTTATGCCGCAACGTCCGATACCATCTGTCAGTTGCGACGTCACCACGATGGTGAACACTTATTTCGCCTTTACACGGCATTCACGCACTGAAGACACGAATAGACGAAAACAGTTCCATTATACAGAACAGTTAAAATAATTCAAAGAAGAACCGTAGGTAATAGGGGGTTTTCGGGGGCAACTAACAAAATAAGCAACATCCCAAATACAAAATACGTATTCAGTCAAAAAAGGACGCAAAAATCCAGTAAGGCTAGATTACACTAAAGCCACATAATTAGTATCACCGAATTCAATTAACCTAAATATATAAAGTGAATTCTACAATACCAACACACAAATAAATCTTCAAAACACTGGTCTCTGAAATTTAACTTCACTTACATAGCTCAAACAATGTCCCCGATATTACAGCTCGCTCTGGAAGCTGATATCAAAACAACACACAAATCTAAAGCAAATTCTCAATACGACGAAAACACAACTCTCTCCAAAAACTGGTATAGGAAATTTCACTTGATCTACAAAGCTACACTCCTGGAAATGGAAAAAAGAACACATTGACACCGGTGTGTCAGACCCACCATACTTGCTCCGGACACTGCGAGAGGGCTGTACGAGCAATGATCACACGCACGGCACAGCGGACACACCAGGAACCGAGGTGTTGGCCTTCGAATGGCGCCAGCTGTGCAGCATTTGTGCACCGCCGCCGTCAGTGTCAGCCAGTTTGCCGTGGCATACGGAGCTCCATCGCAGTCTTTAACACTGGTAGCATGCCGCGACAGCGTGGACGTGAACCGTATGTGCAGTTGACGGACTTTGAGCGAGGGCGTATAGTGGGCATGCGGGAGGCCGGGTGGACGTACCGCCGAATTGCTCAACACGTGGGGCGTGAGGTCTCCACAGTACATCGATGTTGTAGACAGTGGTCGGCGGAAGGTGCACGTGCCCGTCGACCTGGGACCGGACCACAGCGACGCAAAGATGCACGCCAAGACCGTAGGATCCTACGCAGTGCCGTAGGGGACCGCACCGCCACTTCCCAGCAAATTAGGGACACTGTTGCTCCTGGGGTATCGGCGAGGACCATTCGCAACCGTCTCCATGAAGCTGGGCTACGGTCCCGCACACTGTTAGGCCGTCTTCCGCTCACGCCCCAACATCGTGCAGCCCGCCTCCAGTGGTGTCGCGACAGGCGTGAATGGAGGGACGAATGGAGACGTGTCGTCTTCAGCGATGAGAGTCGCTTCTGCCTTGGTGCCAATGATGGTCGTATGCGTGTTTGGCGCCGTGCAGGTGATCGCCACAATCAGGACTGCATACGACCGAGGCACACAGGGCCAACACCCGGCATCGTGGTGTGGGGAGCGATCTCCTACACTGGCTGTACACCTCTGGTGATCGTCGAGGTGACACTGAATAGTGCACCGTACATCCAAACCGTCATCGAACCCATCGTTCTACCATTCCTAGACCGGCAAGGGAACTTGCTGTTCCAACAGGACAATGCACGTCCGCATGTATCCCGTGCCACCCAACGTGCTCTAGAAGGTGTAAGTCAACCACCCTGGCCAGCAAGATCTCCAGATCTGTCCCCCATTGAGCATGTTTGGGACTGGATGAAGCGTCGTCTCACGCGGTCTGCACGTCCGGCACGAACGCTGGTCCAACTGAGGCGCCAGGTGGAAATGGCATGGCAAGCCGTTCCACAGGACTACATCCAGCATCTCTACGATCGTCTCCATGGGAGAATAGCATCCTGCATTGCTGCGAAAGGTGGATATACACTGTACTAGTGCCGACATTGTGCATGCTCTGTTGCCTGTGTCTATGTGCCTGTGGTTCTGTCAGTGTGATCATTTGATGTATCTGACCCCAGGAATGTGTCAATAAAGTTTCCCCTTCCTGGGACAATGATTGCACGGTGTTCTTATTTCAATTTCCAGGAGTGTATAACGGAGCCCTGGATACTGAGAAAGCACAACTTAGTCCAAAAACAGGTACTGAAAAACTCACTTCACCTGTGTTCTAGAACAGGTTCCGTAATATCAAAATACCGAAACTCAGTGCAATATCACTTAACCAAACATCTAGAACAAACACACAAGTTACATAATTTTCCATATACAACCAAACAATAATCATGCACCGAAATTAAATGCACATACATTAATTCTTACAATAAATATAGACAAAATATCAAACTACACTTATCAACCAGGCAGTCAACACACAAATCTGGACTCCCACAATTAACTAACATGACATACACACCCACACTCACACACATACTCGCTCACACACGCATTACAGAACAAAACAAATACTGCCATAAGTTAAGAAAACAATTTCACAAATGGCCAGCCTAGACTTATTGAGCTGGAAACAACAACGAATATATCGCTAAACTATGTCATGGCAACGAAGTCTCTTATGTTCGTCTCTGATCTGAAATCCAGCAGCCTTAGTAAACTTTATAAACTCTGAGCAAACATGGCACTTGAAACACTTGAGTAGAAGACTATATTACTTAAACAACTTTATTTTTATCGGCATGTCGTCATCCATTGCAGTGTGCGACGATTTACTTTTGATTTTCCTCGTCATATCCATAAGATAACAAATGCAAAACACTAATTAAATATTCAACCATTAACAACACGCCAAACCAACAATTGCGAAGCTGACCATTAACCTGTAGTTAATAACTAACGACACTGCAAGAACTCACCAACAAAGCTCGAAGGATACAATTGCAACACGACCCACAGAAGTAAAATACAACGCACCAGTAGAATTGCTCGCTGGAAACACTCAAAAGCAATTTACAAACATCGACATTCATTGTTAGTTCCGATGCACACTACAAACCGTTCTCTTCAAACACAATTCATTTCAAATACGTGGCGCAGCCATGGCGTCGCAAAACACAACACAGCAACGTCAAGCATCAAAGCCAACGACCGTACGTTCCGGTTGAGCCAGAGAGGAAAATTAAGTGTTTTATACCAATTCCTAAAATAACCTCCTACATTAAAGTTTGGATGTCGAAATAGAACAGGTCTGAAAGATTTAAAGGATCATTTCTGTTATATTACAGTAAGGATTGTTGACAGACGATAATACGTGAAGGACGATGTCTACTTTCAAATTTCGTTCGCTAGTGATAAGGACTTCGTAAAAGATACTTCAGATAATGAAACCTTAAAGAAAATTATAGTTACGTTCAGAAACTTGTAAGAGCTCGGTTAGAATTCGTAATTATATCATTGACTTGGAACACGAAATGCAACATGGTTCCCCTAAACAAAGCGCAAATAACGAGATGACCACTTATTGAAAATAAAATATTTTACAGGTGAACTGAAAATTTCTAATAATCTTATTGCAACTTGGCCTAATCCTCGAACAGCGTTAACAGAATGCTATTTAAATTAACAAGACTATTTAAATTAACGATAAGAGCTCATGGAGTTTTGCAATAATGCCCCTTTGCAAGCGACTGCTGTTACTGCAGTGCACAAGAGTGAGTGTACCCAATGTACACGTGCAGAAAAATTAGCGCAGAACTTCTCCACGACACTGGAATAAGGACAGAGATGGCGAACCTTTGAAAAATGACAGGAAAACTCACGCTCATCCCCCAGGGAAAAAAATCACAACAAAGGGAGACGCACTCAGTGACCAAAGGGGAACCACCACAAGAACTACATTCTCAGTTATACACAACTTACACTAAAATAAAATAAAATTAGACAGAAATACAATACTAATATACGCATACATTTATAAGCGAAAAATAAACACATACAAATACATTCGCAAATAAAAAATAAACACACACACGCGAGCGCGCTTTCACACAAACACACACACACATAGATATGCATAATAGATATGCATATATTTACATAGATTTCCCCCAATTGCTCAAACTCTTCACCACTCAATCACATTTCAGTGCTACCCTGTTCTGTCCACTTCTTTGATCATGCAGTTCATTTGTCAGCAGGTAAAAAACTATAAACTTCGTGTGCTGAAACCCATTTCAATGGATACTATGCCTGCAAGTCTGAGTCGGAAACGACAAACTTAAGAGTCAATGGACACATATACAAGGTCGTCAGAGACAGTATGAAAAGCTTGCAAGATTGTGCTGACAAATAATTATTAACAAAAATACTCGATACTTTGTGCCGTTTTCCAGTTAAGTAGCACTGAAATTAGCTAATCAGGCCTTTGCATGAGCAAATTCAATCGGCCCGCCAGAGACGGTGTCACCAAATGTGTACTTCTTTTGATTTCCTTAAACCCAACAAGAGAGCGGTACAAAAATAGGACTTGGAACGGTAGCAAGGATCGAATCCGATCCAAAGACAGAGCAGTCTCGTGCGCTATCACCTACTCTATGAGAACAATTGACACCAATTGTATCTGGTGGTCCGCTTGGATTTTCACGCGCAACGGCCTGATTGGTTAACTACAATGCTAATGAACTCGGAAACTGGATAATGTATCGATTATTTTTCTTAACAATTATTGCTCAGCACAAACTACACTTCAACACCCTTATAAGCTTGTCAGACTGAGCACCCTCTGTAAGGTATGAGTGAGATAAAAGCTACTCAATCTACAGTCTATACAATGGTAAACAATGAATTCACCTAAAGATGCAATGTCTAGCTAGATCCAAATAATCAACAAGGAAAATTGACTGTTAAGCAAGCAAAAAACAATGGGGATCACATAAGCACAGATGTCATGAGGTTCCTAGGTGATCCTATCGGATACTACGGGGTGATGTGTGGGCCAACCAGATCACATGAGTCCTTCACGAGGACTACAAGATGAGCGGCTTCCGCATGGTTTCCCAGAAGAAATCCACTTCATATCCCGTTTACTTGGAGAAGGATCTCTTGTGTAACCTTTCCTATCAGCTGTCTGGAAGTTCCCCAGCTCCCTTTGACACCAATGTTACTAGAGCGCTCGAGGATGAAAGACGTCTTCCTAATTTCTTCTTATTCTGTTACAGAGTGGCAATACTTTCAAGACAGAGGAAACCCAGACAGATCTTACTGAAAATGTACCGACTGAAAAGGTCGTATAACTTGGAATATACAAGAAACTAAAATAATTCTATGGGACGTTAGAGGTATATGAATTTACGAACCATAATGTTGGCCTACATCATGAACAAGAAGAAACCTTCCCACTGAGACGTCTCAAACTGTAAGGTGAAACATGATTCGTTCAGAAACAAAAATAAAATCAGTTGCAAAATGCTAGTAAAAGCTAGTTTTACCGATGCGATAAACAGCATTCTGTAAAACTGTTAAAAACGAAGTTTCTCTGGAAACGCTCTCATCCCTATGCACTTCCATTTAAACATCAGTTTTCAAAGCGCTTTAGCTTTAAAAGCTGAGACGAGATGTGAATGAATTTCTGGAGGGTAAACAGATAATTAAGAAATCGTTTCCATCCAACGAGCACTCAACTGCAGACATATTTCCATTAAACTGACAAGAAAAAGGGTAAAAATTAAAATATTTCTCGAAGAGGTATGTTTCCGCTGAACGAAGCGGTCTGAAGTGACACTTTCGGCTCTTTAACTAGAGTACTGCTAATTATAGAAACTTAAAAATAAAATATGAAACAACACTTACGGATATTTTCTATTTTTTCTGAAGCAATAGGTTTACTATTGATAGCTTTAGCGCACTTAGACCTGCAGGACGTTCTTTAATATTACACGAAGTTAACTAAACACTACATGAGTGTTCTTAAGGTTTCTTGATCACAATTTATCACTGTTCACATTTTTCGCTAAATAAATCAGTGTCCACTAGACTTTTGCACAGTTCTTGTAAGACACAGATCATATAACATCCACGATATATATATATATATATATATATATATATATATATATATATATATATATATATATATATATATAATTACGAGTGTAATATGAACGTGCGGATAATATTCATTAAATTATGTAATTATTTCTTTAAAATATGATAATTGTGTAAAATAGAGAAATATTTGTCTCACATTATTTGTTAATCTGTGTCATTCTTTTCTTTTGTTTTGTACCCTTTTGTCGTCTTCTTGTGATGTACATCGCCGACGCAAGACGCGAATCGATTTAGGTCTGTTAAACGAAAGACATTTAATGTAAAATTATTGTACTTTTATGTTCATTTGCTGATAAAAACAAATAGAGCAAAATACGTTAAAACTATTTATGATTAATTATTGATAATTCACTTCGTCTTTTAATTATAATTTTGTATTAATTGTTTTATCATAGCTGCAAGAAGCGCAGCCATTGTTATTTGGGATTATATAGCAACTTCGTCTGTACTTCTAGTTGAAAATGGCGTGGGTTTGTGTTAAACTAATTTTCAAAACAATTTTATATTTTTTTATTGGTGGCATCAATTTAAATCATTTATTGGGAAAAGGGAAATATCAATTAAAAAATAAATCCTCTATCTTTTGTTGGCCGCCATATTAACTTTTATCACAGCGGAAAATTTAAATTACTTGAAACTGCAAACTTTCAATATTCCGATGTGTAAGAAATAAATATGCACCGGTGGTACTGAACTCTATTTATAAAAGAAAAAATTTATCGAATCAGACTGCCGTTTCTAACAACAGTGCTGATGGTATTTATTGTTGAACAAGATTTCATTGCTGATGTACGTGGCCAAAATTAAACTACCCACGAATGACGGAGAAAAATATTTCTGGTAGCATACGTCAGTGTTGTGCGCGGGTGGTATTCTGTGGTTCCCGTTCATGATCAATTTGCTAAGAATAATTAAATCTATAAAAGAAAAAAAATATAAAAGCTCTGATGTACGATCTGTAATTTTAGTGATATGAACACAGCTTAAGCCAGGTGGAATTCTTGTGCAATTTGAACAAAATAATTATCCGGGAGAAATTGTAGTATGAATAATGATTTATACATGTGTATAATATTGCCAGTATCATTTACAAAATCAAATCAATGCAACTGCTAAACAAAAAAGAGTGAATTCAAACCACAGAATACCATAGAGTATCGTATCATCCATATTCATTGCACTCGTCGATGTTGATGATACACAAAAATCGCCACACTGGCGCCTGAACAGGGACCACCAATGCACATTTGTTAATTTGAAGGAAATAATAACACAAAAAATTTGTAATTTATTACAGGTATAAATCGCCACAACTGATTAATTATTTGTATGTATTGTTTTTCACGAACATTGACACCTGACCACCGAGTTGCTGTTACTACTAATACTACAGCTGGTGCAACAGAGCAATCCAATAGAACAGTGCTGACCACTTCAGAAGAGCTCAAAGGTAGGAACAGGGATCCACGAACGAGTTTTCAGTGTGTGATGTCCGGAATTAAAAAAAAAAAGGTGAAGGGAAGTGGTTCTATTTTTACTGGAATGAACTTATTGATGGACATCACAAAAATTTATTTTACCTATATTTTTTTTTTACTCGTCGAAGAAGACAACACAACACGTATAAAAGAAATCATCACACTAATATTATCCACAGAATGATCGTTTCACAAGACACTTTCTAGCTCGACTGACTCTTAAGACTGAACAAGACTCGACTGACTCTACTCTCTCTCTGGACCACAGCCTCTTCACGTCCCTCTGGACCAGAGATTTCAACTGTGATTAGCACGCCGATTATTTAATTAATCGTACAGCCGCTGGGCGCGCGCTTGGCGCGTCATTTAAATGGGGTTAAACGCACACCGCGAGAGGCGTGGGCTAGCGGTGTCTTACAGGTATCACCACAAGTGTTATATATATATATGTGTGTGTGTGTGTGTGTGTGTGTGTGTGTGTGTGTGTGTGTGTGTGTGTGTGTGTGTGTGTGTTACTTACAAGATTATTTTGTGTTGATGTATATGTGTCAGTGATATATATAGGCTCGATGTGTTATATTGTGTATAAAATGGTTAGGCCCAGGAAACTGGTTAAATCTAGTGCGGATACGAAGGCAGAAATGATATCAGATCCTTCTGTAGAACAATATGTTCACACTCGTACTCAGTCATTAGAGAATTTAATTACCGATGACAATTTTGTAGATGATGTTCCGACAGGTAGTGAGACTGAAGAGCTGCCGAAGCAAACTGGCACTCCACCAGTCAATCAGTTAGAAAATAGAGACACTAATTGAACCGACCCAGGGGCACAAGTGCACAACGCACAAGCTATGCCGTTACAGGATATGTTAACAGGATTATTCGAAAAATTTACTACCCAGCAGAGGGAAGAAAGGGCTAGAGAGAGACGGGAACAAGAAATTAAAGACCAAGAAAGGGAAAGGAAATAGTTGAAAATATCAACAACATATTTCTTAAAAGAGATGAGGAAATTGTCCGCCAGATCAATCAAACTTTAAACGAACGGGATAGTGCAATTACTAATCATGTGGAACAAGAGATCGATGCAGTGAAATCCACGATCGAATCATTAGTGAAAATTCCAGTTCAGGTTAGCAGCCTTCAAACTGATATGGATAAATTTGAAAATAGATTCAAAGCTCTAGCCACAGCTGTCGAAACATTGTAGGAAGATATTCCTTCCGAAATTCATAGGCAAGTCAAAACCGAGCTAGCCGGAGTGATATATCCTGAAAGCCGTAACCCAAAATATCTGCCAATATGCAGCAATAACAACACTGATGCTGACAGGCAAACGTACACAGAACATTCTACACCGAATCTTGTTGTGCCGCAAAGAAAACAAGACTTTGGTAATCAAATGATTTTGCCACAGCAATGGGTGACAACAAGAAACGATCATGATAACGAAGCAGAGTGTACTTGTAAAAAGGTAAATGCAACACCTACAAATGATAGCAGTTCAATGCAACTAACAACTCTGATGCATGAAGAGAGTCTCCTCAAGCATCGGCAGTTTCAGATCTTCAATGAAGAAAGCAAAAGAAACGTACACCCTGTTGTATTTATCCGTAATTTCAAAAGTGTTTTCCCAAAATCATGGTCAGAAGAACAAAAGATACAATTTGTAGTTTCACATATCTCTGGTGATGCGTCATTATGGGCGTTAACTGCCGCAGAAACTTGTAAAACCTTTCATGACTCTGAAAAGGAGTTTTTAGATCAATTTTGGTCGGCGTCTATTCAAGAGCGACTTTGTAAAATAGTATACAATGCCGAAGTCTACAATCCGAAATCAGGTTCATTAAGGAAATATTTTGAAAAATATGTTAACATGGCCAGATACTGAGATGAGCCAGTTACCACTAGAGATTTGTTTCGGGTACTAAAAGCCAGACTATCAATCCACATTAGAGAGAAACTGTCACATGTTACAGACAGCGACTTAAAAGAATTTCTGTCTGTAATCGATTCCTTGGATCTTGTGCAGGAGGACGCCAGAAAAACTTCTGTTGTCACCAACAATACAATCAGTCAGAACGGAAAAAATTCGTGGGATTCAAACAAGGGAAATAGGGGCAAAGCTAGTCCTAAACAAAATAAAAATAAATCTTATGGAAACAGCAATTACAACAATAACAGGAATAGAAACCAATACAACTAAGACTGTGGTTACAACGACAATAATAACAAGGATTATAGGAAAGCCGAAGAATACCAACAGCCATATGGTATACCAAGGCAGCACCACAATCAGAATTCAAATTTTCATAGTGACATTAATAACCGAAAAAGACGGAATGACCACAGACCAAACCGTCCGTTGAAAGATAAGCCAAAGAATATGCGTGGAGATAAAGAATATTGGCGGCACCCTGGACCAAGCCATTGGCAACCGTCGCAAGTTTCTTTTAATACAGACCAGCCGGTAAACCATGTCCAAGCTATTCCGATGTCAAACAGCCAATATCCACCGTGGTGGGATACAAGCAGGCCACTTCCAACTACAACAGAAAATTCACAAAATGTGAAAATAACATAGGTACCTTCTGATACCAAACAAAATTCACAGAAGCCGACAAACTAATTGCGGTTCTGTAGGCCTTCGCCAGGCGACCTAGGGCAACAAGGAAGGCAATAGGTCGAAGAAGCACAATGTAAACATGATTTGATATCAGGATGGAAATAAATTAGAAGATTAGCTATATCAAGAACCTGTCATTTCTGATAAGATAGAAAAGGAAATAATTCAAGCAAGTTTCACCGGGAGTATAAATGGGATACCAACTACAATTCTGCTCGATACAGGTGCAAATGTATCCGTAATGAATATGCAATTTTTCAAGAAGGTTTCGCAACTAGGAAAATTACCGATCTTACTCGTCGCAAATTGCAAGGTTATTGGAGCATTGGGATATAAGACACAAACCATAAATTCCAGACACAGGCGGAAGTTACCATAGGAAATGATCGCTTGACATGCACGTTCCTATTGATAGATAATGTATCGGACCCGTGGTACTTGGACTTGAGTTCCTTCGGGAAGAGGAAGGTATAATTAATCTTGCCCGGGGGACGTGTGATCTTAATCACCAACAGCGCCCGATAACTTTGATGTTGAATCGGGAGTTGGGTGCAAACCTTCCATTGATGCAAAAGGTACACCTTTCTGTCAGTAAACAGAAAATGTTAATGTTGAACCAAAAGCGGCGGGCCGGTGTGGCCGCACGGTTCTAGGCGCTTCAGTCTGCTTCCTACAAATGACGAAATCGTCAGATACTGTTACCTATGCGCGCAGTCCTTGTGAAGTCCTACCAGTTCTCACCTCTCTTAACCCTCCATGTTACCTAGCACTATCGCAGGATTTAGGGGTGCTGATATTTATTTAATTAGTTGTTTCTCTAGCCAGAGCTACTTGATAATGAAACGAATCAGTACACAATTTACAGAATTCTTATTACAAGAATTTTTAAAGAAGAATAAATAAAACACGAGAAAATGAAGTTTGTGAATAAACGGCACATTGAATTAAAATTTTCTCTGCCACTGAGAGGAACTCCTCCACAGGACAGAAGGAGTACGTCACAAAGTAACCTTTCAGCTTGCATTCGAATACTTTGCATATATCACACAATTTTCTCAGTTCTGCTGGAAACCTATAGAACAACAAACCTGCTGATTAGTGCACACCTTTCTGCAGGACGCTCAGCGGACTGTTGTCCAAGTGTGTATCGTTTTTCCGTCTAGTGTTCCCTCAATGCATGTTGCAGTTTCTTCTGAATAAGTCAACATCGTCAACAACAAACCCCTGACGAAATACATAAAAATGGATGGCAGAGTTAAAATTCCGAGGTCCCTGAACGACGGCCTACACGAAGTTCCACAACTAACACTGCAGATCAGTCTGACTGCCCATTTCCGGCTCAAGAATATTCTTGATGAGTGCACAGAGTTGCCTCAAAATGTAATACCACACAAAAATAGAGGGAAAGTAAGCAAAGTAAACAAGTCTTTGTATTTCAAAGTCAGAGTCAGTGCTGATTACTCTTATAGTAAAAAAAAAAAAAAAAAAAAAAAAAGCATTCAGTTTCTGCAAAAGTCTTAAACGAAATACTTCCAAGAAAGCATACCATCTATCTTGAGTGGTAAGAATCTAAAATAGTTGGCATCATTGACTGATTGACCACCTTCTGCCACTAAAAATTCTCTTTGACAAGAGTTTCGTATCAGAAACTGTCTGCATCGAAATTAACTACAGTTTAGCGTTAATCCGTTCTCTGAAAGCCATGAAATGATATCGCTGACTGTTACTTACGCCGTTTGCATTACATTCCACGTCTATCACAATAACGCTTGTGTCATCTGCAAAGAAAACATTTGTGAAAGTTGTGCTGTTTGGTTGCAGATTGATATACATCAAGAAAAGCAATTGTCCCAGAACAGAACCCTGCAGTAGTTTACACTTTACATCACCCAGGTCAGATTAGAAAGTCTTCCTTGTTTATTAGTACTGGAGGACAACCTTTGTTTCCAGATATGAATTAAACCATTGTTGAGCTTTTTCTTTAACCCGTAATGGTCCAACTTAAGTAAAAGAATTGTGTGATGCACAGAATCCAGTGATCTCATTACTGACCTCAGCCTATCATCTAGTCCCGCTAATGCCTCACACAAAAGAGAATAAATAGTATTTTATGTGAATAGTCCCTTCCTAAAACCGGAGTCTCACATATAATTATATGCACTGGGATGTGCAACTGTTCTCCTTTACCTTGCTTTCTCAAAAACTTTTTAAAACTCTTATAAGAGGTCCATGATTAAAGAATTTGTTGCTAGCGCACTCGAGCTGATGTAATTTCGATGGATTGCTCACGTGCTGCCTGCTATATGCAAGGTGTAAGAGAATCTGAGACCAAAGAGCAGTGTTGACTGCAGTAGGAACTGTGTGTTAGTAGCAGTAAGTAGTTGCTAGCAGTCTGGTGTATCGTGTTGGCTGGGCCGGTCGTGTGCAGCGAAGGCGGAGCCTGAGCGTTGTAGTATAAGGTAAAAGCAGATTCGCGCATATGTAGTATTGTTATATCAAGTCCCATGTAAATGTTTTTTTTTAATCGGTTAATAAGAATCTTTCTCATAAAAATCAACTTTTGACAATCATTCATTTCAATTTAAAAAATTTACTAATTTCTCCGATCCTTGGTCATCCAGATCATTGAAAAGAAAAATGAGTTCTTTCCTTTTATATAAGACAAATCTATCGGCGAGCATTGCACTGAGCTGCGCCAGAAAAATTTCTTATAGGAGCAGATATATACGCGTTATCCGGCGACTAATTGAGGTAAGATTTTTCAGTTTATTCATAATGAATTTTCAGGGCCATGACGCAGCACTGCTGACGTCCAAAGTTTACGTTTTAAATTCACAGTCAATTATTGAAAGGTTATAAGTGAGCGACAATTTTATCGAGAGGTTTGTCACATCGTATTATTGATAGGTTACGCTAAATGTCAATGCTATACATATTTTCACTGTTGGGTAGTTACGCTAAAAGAGAATGTTATTTATATTACTTTTTGCTGTTGGGAGATTTCGGAAGTTCTTTTGTGGGGAGGTTACACTTATCGACAACAGGCCAGGATCGTATTTTTGTGAATTTCTGAGTAGTAGTCAGTTATATATCTGTTCTCATTTACTTAATATTAAAAGTAGTTTGCATCTGGCGCAACGCATTTACTAATTTGTCACTCTTTCTTTCACAGATCATCGGCAATTTATTGCTCTTTGTCGTAATTGTATTTGTTCCATTTTGTTTTGTCTTGATTTTGTGCTTAGCTTGGATCTGTGAAAAAGCCGCGAAAAACTGGTAACACTTCATCGCGATGTGCAATGAGAGAAAAAGCCGATTCGAATAATTTGACCGATCATACTAGCGACAGTCAGTGTAATAGTGATAATCCTCAAACTACAGATAATCAGTGCGTGCTGATCACTGGTAATGATTTTAATGCTAATGATGAGCAAAGAAATTCAATTGTGTCCTCTGTTAATTTAATGACAATTGATGACGCGGCACGTTCCTTTACAGTGAACGCTGCCCAGTTTAACACACCTGATTTGCAAAATTCACACAGTGAACAGATAAATTTTTCTCACGAAGATGAACAATGTAGTCAAAATACGTCAGATTTATTTGATTCCGAGGTAGTGACCCACAGTGCACGTCCAATTAGCAAACCTTTTTGTGAATCAGACAATGACCAAATTGTTATACAAAACGTGACACATGCAGATACACCATCACACAGCACAGAGAATACAGCCGCTAATTTTGGCATGGATAGAGTTATGGCATTATTGCTACAACTTAATGAAAATCTCAAGCAACAAATTAATGAATCGAACAAACAACTTAATGAAAGTTTCAAACAGTCGAATGAAAATCAAAACAGCAATTACAAACAACTTAGTGAACAGATTACAGCCGTTGCCGTCCAATGTCATGATACTAAAGAACAATTACGTGAGGAAATTAAGGCTTGTGCTAGGAATAGTAGTGAAGAAATTAGATCCGTTGCACAAGAATTAAGTAATACATACGCAGCCACAACTAAATTACTTAGAGATGAAATTAGTGCAGTCGCTAAACAACAGGCAACACAGTTACGCGACGAGTTTAAATTAATGTCAGCAGAACTTTCACGCACACTGGATGCGAAAGTAGACACGAAATTCGAACAACAGAACAGCCTAATTGACGAACGTTTTAATCACCACCTACAAAGCAGTGAAACGCGCTACCGTAAATTTATACAGGAACAGAATAAAGAAACGAGTCATGGAAACAATTACGGCACAGAGACAGGAAGATAAGCCTAAGTTATTTTCGAAAGCAAAAACATACGTAGACAACAACATTGCTACAGTATCAGACGAAATCAAACAGTCGAACACCGAATTGTATGGTGAAATATCCGATCTAAAAACAAAAACAGATATTAATATTCAGACTTTAGAAAATAAATATACAGTAGACTTTCAGACAGTGGCCAACAGACTTGAACAATTAGGATTAATACAGGATCCCGATGCTATTAAAGCATACGTTAAGAAATTAAACAAAACCACCACGTAAATACCAAAAACAAATTAATGCTTGTGATACTAAAAATGATGATCAGGTTAAAGCATTGACTGAAAAATTTGTTGAATTGGCCAGTCGTATTGATGTTATCGAAAATAACAATGACACCAAATCAGACGATACGTCACCAATTTCATTCCATCAGACATCCGAATTTCAAAATTTTCAGCAGACAATCAGTGAGATGAGTTCGTCCAATAATACATTGCGTAGAAGGGTGTCGTCTTTACAGCAAGAAGTGACAGAGATGAAAAATGTTTCAGCCTGTAACACGGCACAGCGTATGCCACATTCCGAACATTTGTCACACTTGCACAGCCAGTGTAACTTACGTAATTTACAGAGACTACGTGACTTAGAATCCGAAGAGACACAGATAAATAGATTCTCATGCAATTCTGAACCTGCTCAGACATACAGAGACGATAATTTTGATTACAAACACTTTCTATCTGTTAGGAAATTTGAAGTACTTAAAAATGACAGAACACAGATTCACCTTTTGGATTAGATACAACAACTTGCTTTCTCATTTAAGCCAGCTTGGCCTGTAATGCACAAACTACAATTGCACTGGGTACAACAATTTGATTTTGAATTTTCACCAGCATTGCCTGTAACGCAGAAACTAAAATTTATTTGCAGCGTGTGAGAGACCTCAGGGGATTCATTACACTTCGATGAATATGTGCCGTAGCGTGCACAGGGCCCCGAGCCGTAGTAGTGCTATTTATTCTTTAGTTTTCTGCACTGCTTCCTTCTCTTTTACTATCCTTTATATCTATCAAAACAGCTCTTCAACTATCGATCTATCTAGGATTATGAATGAGTAAAGAGATATGAGAAGTTTTACCGAAAGTGACAGTTTTCATTAAACACTCGCGAAATAAAAAGAAATACCAGCATAATTTTAATAACAGTCAAAATTTTAATCATCAGTATATACAAAATTTTCAGCAATCGCAGGCACATTTTGGCTACAATAGAGGGTTTTCTCTGCAACAGCATCAAAACCAGCCGGTTACCATACCTAACCAACAATGCAGTCTGCAAGGTCAACCAAGCTTTAATATTTCGCCGCCTACACGTATAGCGTCGGCTCCACCAAATAGTAACGCACCGCAACAAGAAAATCAGTATGTACAGAAAACACAATCATTTCAATTCCTATCGCAACGCGTTGTATAGCAATGACAGACGTAAAAGTAATGAGCACAATTTTCAGCGTACATTTAATAGCAGTAGGTCTTACCAGCAGTAGAATCATCCGCAACAACAGATTATCATGAACGAACCAGACAGTCGATATCATCCCGAACCTAACACGTCAGGAAGAAATAACAGAACAGTACAAATAGTTGAAATGCCCCAGCATCCTCCCGCAAATAACAGCACGTCAGAAAGAATTTGACTAGATACAGTACAGGTTGCATCTTCCAGCAACGCAAGCAATACTTTTGACACAGAGAATCTTATTCACGAGAACGTTATTACTTTTGACGACATCCGAAACACTCTTTTGCAGGAAAAACCAGTTATTCAAAAAACCATTTCCCACCCTCTAATTGAAGTAAAGATTGGATGATCCACATTTTCAGCAGTAATCGATTCTGCATCACCTATGTCAGTTATAAATGAAGAGACCTTCAACGGACAGCGGTCATTTCTGCATCACGTAACATAAACTGTCATTCCACATTGTTCACAGATACGTATGTTCGCAACTACAATACACCAGACGAAGCTGACTATGACGTTATGCAAATGATTTCTGATAAAGTAAAAACAAAGCAGCGCAAATACAGCAAGCTCCAGTTTTTGGCAACGTTTGGTATCATGTATGAATTTCAAGTTAAACATCACGACACGTTTAAAGCCAAACATTATCCCATTCCGTATATTCACAGAGAACAAGTTAACAAAGAATTGCCAGCTATGCTTGACCAATGAATTATTGAACCGGCAGTTAGTCCGTACATAAACCCGCTCCATATTGTTAAGAAAAAGGATGATTCACTTCGACTCGCGCTTGATTCGCGTCATGTCAACGACATTCTTATTAATGAAACAGATCGCCCACAGACACTAGAAGAACTTTTATAGAAATTTCATGGTACTGCTATTTATTCCACATTAGATTTGAAATCGGGATTTTGGAAAATCCGGCTCCATCCGAACTGCAGAAACAACACTGTTTTGTTGATCGTTATCAATTTTGCAAATTACCGTTCGGTTTAACAATTTCTTCAGCAGCATTTATTCGCGGTTTGAATACTATACTTCCGACAGAATTAATACAGAATCACAACGTATGTAGACGACATTCTAATTGCAGAAGCTAACTGGTCGGAACATAATCTGATTCTGGAACAACTGTTGCAAACTTTTCGTGCACAAGGACTCACAGTTAATCTTAACAAATCGCACTTTGGCAGAACTTCCATAAAATTTCTTGGACATGTAATTTCAGCACAAGGCATTGCGCCTGACCCGGAAAAACTTCAAGCTGTACGTGACATTACTGTTCAAACGACAAAGATACAATTAGGCAGCTTTCTGGGATTAATTAACTTTTTCCGTAAATTTATTCATTACTCTGCTTTAGACACCCCTAGATTATGCCAATTGACGGGTAAAAACACTGTTTGGTCCTGGGATAGCAAAGCGCAGTCAGAATTTGTCAATCTGAAACAAGCTTTGTTGAACGCACCACTTTTATCACACCCAGATCTCACTAGAAATTTTTCCGTTGCCACCGACAGTTCTAACACAGCTTTATACCCGCGCCGGCAAAACATTGCACTTAACAGTTTGCTTTTTGTCACGTTGGGTTGGCTATACATCTACATCTACATGACTACTGTGCAATTCACATTTAAGTGCTTGGCAGAGCGTTCATCGAACCACAGTCATACTATCTCTCTACTATTCCACTCCCGAACAGCGAGCGGGAAAAACTAACACCTAAACCTTTCTGCTCGAGCTCTGATTTCTCTTATTTTATTTTGATGATCATTCCTACCTATGTAGGTTGGGCTCAACAAAATATTTTCGCATTCGGAAGAGAAAGTTGGTGACTGAAATTTCGTAAAAAGGTCTCGCCGCGACGAAAAGCGTCTATGTTGTAATGACTTCCATCCCAACTCGTGTATCATATCTGCCACACTCTCTCCCCTATAACGTGATAATACAAAACGAGCTGCCCTTCTTTGCACCCTTTCGACGTCCTCCGTCAATCCCACCTGGTAAGGATCCCACACCGCGCAGCAATATTCTAACAGAGGACGAACGAGTGTACTGTAAGCTGTCTCTTTAGTGGACTTGTTGCATCTTCTAAGTGTCCTGCCAATGAAACGCAACCTTTGGCTCGCCTTCCCGACGATATTATCTATGTGGTCCTTCCAACTGAAGTTGTTCGTAATTTTAACACCCAGGTACTTAGTTGAATTGACAGCCTTGAGAATTGTACTATTTATCGAGTAATCGAATTCCAACGGATTTCTTTTGGAACTCATGTGGATCATCTCACACTTTTCGTTATTTAGCGTCAACTGCCACCTGACACACCATACAGCAATCTTTTCTAAATCGCTTTGCAACTGATACTGGTCCTCGGATGACTTTACTAGACGGTAAATTACAGCATCATCTGCGAACAGTCTAGGAGAACTGCTCAGATTGTCACCCAGGTCATTTATATAGATCAGGAACAGTAGAGGTCCCAGGACGCTTCCCTGGGGAACACCTGATATCACTTCAGTTTTACTCGATGATTTGCCGTCTATTACTACGAACTGCGACCTTCCTGACAGGAAATCACGAATCCAGTCGCACAACTGAGACGATACCCCATAGCTCCGCACCTTGATTAGAAGTCGCTTGTGAGGAACGGTTTCAAAAGCTTTCCGGAAATCTAGAAATACGGAATCATCTTGAGATCCCCTGTCGATAGCGGCCATTACTTCGTGCGAATAAAGAGCTAGCTGCGTTGCACAAGAGCGATGTTTTCTGAAGCCATGCTGATTACGTGTCAATAGATAGTTCCCTTCGAGGTGATTCATAATGTTTGAATACAGTATATGCTCCAAAACGCTACTGCAAACCGACGTCAATGATATAGGTCTGTAGTTAAATGGATTACTCCTACTGTCCTTCTTGAACACTGGTGCGACCTGCGCAATTTTCCAATCTGTAGGTACAGATCTATCGGTGAGCGAGCGGTTGTATATGAGTGCTAAGTAGGGAGCTATAGTATCAGCGTAATCTGAAAGGAACCTAATCGGTATACAATCTGGACCTGAATACTTGCCCGTTCAAGCAATTTGAGTTGCTTCGCAACCTCTAAGGTATCTACTTCCAAGAGACTCATACTAGCAGATGTTCGTGTTTCAAATTCTGGAATATTCCATTCGTCTTCCCTGGTGAAGGAATTTCGGAAAACTGCGTTCAATAACTCCGCTTTAGCGGCACAGTCGTCGATAACAGTACCATCGGCACTGCGCAGCGAAGGTATTGACTGCGTCTTGCCGCTTGTGTACTTTACATACGACCAGAATTTCTTCGGATTTTCTACCAAATTTCGAGACAATGTTTCGTTGTGGAACCTATTAAAGTCATCTCGCATCGAAGTACGTGCCAAATTTCGCGCGTCTGTAAATTTTAGCCCATCTTCGGGATTTCGCGTTCTTCTGAACTTCGCATGCTTTTTCCGTTGCCTCTGCAACAGCGTTCGGACCTTTTTTGTGTACCATGGGGGATCCGTTCCATCTCTTACCAATTTATGAGGTATGAATATCTCAATTGCTGTTGCTACTATATCTTTGAATTTGAGCCACATCTCGTCTACATTCGCACAGTCAGTTCGGAAGGAATGGAAATTGTCTTTTAGGAAGGCTTCTAGTGGCACTTTTTCCGCTGTTTTAAATAAAATTATTTTGCGTTTGTTTCTGATGGATTTGGAAGAAATGGTATTGAGCCTAGCTACAATGACCTTGTGATCACTAATCCCTGTATCAGTCATGATGCTCTCTATCAGCTCTGGATTGTTTGTGGCTAAGAGGTCAAGTGTGTTTTCGCAACCATTTACAATTCTCGTGGGTTCGTGGACTAACTGCTCGAAATAATTTTCGGAGAAAGCATTTAGGACAATCTCGGAAGGCGTTTTCTGCCTACCACCGGTTTTGAACAAGTATTTTTGCCAACATACCGAGGGAAGGTTGAAGTCCCCGCCAACTATAACCGTATGAGTGGGGTATTTATTTGTTACGAGACTCAAACTTTCTCTGAACTGTTCCGCAACTATATCTTCGGAGTCTGGGGGTCGGTAGAAGGAGCCAATTATTAACTTAATTCGGCTGTTAAGTATAACCTCCACCCACACCAATTCGCACGGAGTATCTACTTCGACTTCACTACAAGATAAACCACTACTGACAGACACAAACACTCCACCACCAATTCTGCCTAATCTATCTTTCCTGAACACCGTCTGAGACTTCGTAAAAATCTCTGCAGAACTTATTTCAGGCTTTAACCAGCTTTCTGTACCTATAACGATATAAGCTTCTGTGCTTTCTATTAGCGCTTGAAGCTCAGGGACTTTTCCAGCGCAAATACAACAATTTACAACTATAATTCCGACTGTTCCTTGATCCAAGCACGTCCTGTAATTGCCAAGCACCGTTTGACATTGCAGCCCATCCCGCACTTTCCCAAGGCCTTCTAACCTAAAAAACCGCCCAGTCCACGCCACACAGCCTCCGCTACCCGTGTAGCCGCCAGATGAGTGTAGTGAACTCCTGACCTATTCAGCGGAACCCGACACCCCACCACCCTATGGCGCAAGTCAAGGAATCTGCAGCCAAAAACCGTCTGAGCCTGTGATTCAGACCCTCCACCCGGCTCTGCACCAAAGGTCCGCAGTCGGTTCTGTCAACGATGCTGCAGATGGTGAGCTCTGCCTTCATCTCGTAAGCAAGACCGGCAGCCTTCACCAAATCAGATAGCCGCTGGAATCCAGAGAGAATTTCCTCAGATCCAAAGCGACAAACGTCATTAGTGCCGACATGTACCACCACCTGCAGCTGGCTGCACCCTGTGCTCTTCATGGCATCCGGAAGGACCCTTTCCACATCAGGAATGACTCCTCCCGGAATGCACACGGAGTGCACACTGGATTTCTTCCCCTCCTTAGCCGCCGTATCCCTAAGGGGCCCCATTACGCGCCTAACATTGGAGCTCCCAACTACCAGTAAGCCCACCCTCTGCGATTGCCCAGACCTTGAAGGCTGAGAATGATCCTCTGAAACAGGGCAGGCAGCTGCATCTGGCTCCGTCAGAGACAGTGCCTGAAACCGGTTTGTCAGACACACCGGGGAGGCTTTCTGACCAGCCTCCGGGGACGCCTTTCGCTGCCTGCCACGCCTTGGAACGACCTCCCAATCAACCACAGGCGAGGGCTCAGCCCCACTGCGGGCAGCAACCGGGGCAATCACAGCGGCAGACCGATCTGAGGACAGATGGGACGAGGTTGACATCCCTGTGATACCCAAGTCCGGCTCCCCACAGTGGTGCCCATTGGCAACAGTCTCAAGCTGCGCGACCGAAGTCAGCGCCGATTGCAGCTGTGAGCGAAGGGATGCCAAGTCAGCCCTCATCCGAACACAGCAATCGCAGTCCCTGTCCATTCTAATCGATGTTGAACAACAGTTACTGAAACACGAGTCCGTGCCTAGATAATGCAAGCGAAACACGCAAAGAATGTATCAACTAACATGTACAAATGCCTAAGGACTGCGCTACAATCTGCTGAATTTACGATTACAGTAACTAAAACTCGAAATTGCACCTCCTATACGAAACTCACACGCAATTTAAATAAGAATCTACGAAGTAAACACTAAAGCGCGATGCTACAACTGTCAAATACTATAATACGCCCGAAATATATGAATTAAACAATGCAAGTACCCAAAAACACGCAAAGAAATTAATTAAACTATCTAACAAATAAGTAAGCTAGGGTTATACGACTTGCTGCTGCAGCTGCTTATCCAACGGCGGCAGGGAGCACAATGGCTGTGACCAACCGACACTGGCTGTTCAAAACAAAAACAGAAGACAGACGACTACGCGAATTTATACTATTCAGGTACTAAGGCGCGATGCTACAACCCTCAAATACTATAATACGCCCGAAATATATGAATTAAACAATGCAAGTACCCAAAAACACGCAAAGAAATTAATTAAACTGTAACAAATAAGTAAGCTAGGGTTATGCGACTTGCTGCTGCAGCTGCTTATCCAACGGCGGCAGGGAGCACACTGTAATAGCGATGTTGCAACAGCAGCCTCTATACACACAGCAGACGATACAGTTTTCCTCCCCGTCTAGTAAATGCAAGCGATTGAGCAATTACAGAGTATATAAAAACTCGTTTTTAGTTATACTACAATGACAGGAAGTAAACAACCGTATAATAATGCACGTAAAAGCATAAAAATGCACACCCTTTCGATAACGGAGCAAAGAAATACAGAAAACAAGCATCTGACGACTGGTACTTTAAAATCACTACTGTACATAGTTTACAAAATAAATAATAACCGAGATTGCAATAAAAAAGCAATATTAGTTATTTTTACACTCACCAATTTACAGCGATAATGATGCAATTCCATCCACCTCGCCATCGTCACTGTTGTCCGATTCATCGCCAAAACCGTCTTCATCGTCGTCATTAGGAAGACAAACCATTAACTGTTCATGGTCACTGATAATGTCTTCTATTGTCTGTACTGCTCGTATAAGCTTCTCGACGTGCTCAACTTTTTTCCTCCATGAGGCTGCATCCACAGTCAAAAGAGCTTCACGCAACAGCTTTTCCACCACTGTTATTGTAAAGGACTTGTTGTTGTTCCTTACGTACATTTTTACATTACTCCATACTAACTCAATAGCGTTGAAATGGCAGTGATATGGTGGCAGCCTTATTACACTATGATCCTGCTACTTGACAATTTCGTGTACTACATATGTAGGTGTCGTAGACTTTTTTTCTTTAACAAGAGAATATAATAAAACATTTGTCATATCCGCTGCAATATTTAGAGCCTGTAACCACTGCACCATAAGTTCTTTTCGATCATTTGTCGTTGGGGCTTTGTTCAGTATCACCGAATGATATGGAGCATTAACCATTACAATTGTTTTAGGGACAGGAAATTGTTTTAAAATGTTCTTGAACCACTCAACAAATGTGTGTGATCCATATCTTCATGGTAATCACCAGTCGTTTTTGGTCGGGGACAAAACCACTGGGGGAGCCTGCATGGACCACAATTAATCTACCTCCTCTTCCTGTCGGCTGATGGCCGCTACTGCTGGGTGTGTTATCCGTCCAGCATTTACTGACAGCTTCCCCGCATTAACCCACGTTTTGTCTAGCCAAATAATGGAATGAATGTCTCTACCCACAATTTTGTGCGAGAAAATGCATCGAGCGGTAACAACATGTGCCCTTTCTAACACTACTTTGCATCCGTCTAGCGTTTTGTAAAGGAAACCCATATTTTTAGCAGAATTTTTAGTGATGTTTTACCACTCGCAAAGAGTTCCCCCCCCTTTTTTTAAAAAAAAAAAAAAAAAAAAAGAGACTAATAACTTAGCTACAGTTGGATACTCTTCTCAGCTGTAGTAACCATAAACATGCCTGCGAATTGCATCAGTCTGGAAAGAATCTAAATCTTTGATAGGACTAGGCTGCTTTTTCTTCTTTCCCGGGGTCGTTAAAAATATATTATTTGATACAGACAGCTAGGAATGATTACGGCTCACTTCAGTATCTTCCAAGTTTTGTAGTAATACTCCCTTACTTACTACAGTTCTTGCACTAATTCCTAGTTTTCGACGTACGTTTCATCACTTCATCGGCAGGAATTGTGGCTGTCCATGGATGCTTACGTATTTTTTCTCCTGCTCGTAAAGCTCACTAGTTCTGCGTAATAACTCCAGTGCCTGGCTGTTCAGCGCCACCCCTCGACTCAAAAGATTGTCACTAGCTGAATGAAGTCTTTCCGGTGGCATTTTCCAAGTGTGTAAACTCACATCGTAACGAAGGACACAACGACATAGAACACAGTACAACGAAAACACGCGGTACACAACATACAATTCACGTTGTTTACACATTCACTAAACAAAGCCGGCAACGCAGAACTCTGACGTCACAGCATATGAGTAACAGCAGTGCTCACTGTGTTGTGATTGGCTGGCGCCCCACGCTGAACGCCTAGCGTCTCTCGTTCTTCACTTGTTACGCTGCCAACTTCATACGCAAACTTCAAGTGCAATGTTTCAGCGGTCCGGGTATAGGCGTACACATTTTTAAGGAAATTGAAGAAGACGGTAATACAGTCATTAAAAACATCGCCTTTGTAAGTCGCACTCTGTCACCTGCTGAACACAATTCTTCTGTTACAGAACTTGAAACATTATGTGTTGTATGGGCATTTACCCGATTTAGACATTTTCTTTATGGAAGACATACTACCGTTTACACAGACCATAGAGCTATCCAGTTTTTACTTTCCGCTAAATTTACTCATGACAGATTAAGCAGATGGAAACTTTATTTACAGGAATTTAATTTTACAATTTTTCACATTCCCGGTACACAAAATATTGTAGCTGACGCACTATCCCGTTCTCTCTGCAACAATCAGCAAGACATCGCAACCAACTTCTGCCAAGAAAATTCTAGCGTCATGTCTATTCAACATGTCGCATTTGAAAATTTCATTTCATCGTCATTACGAGACATAGCACAAGAGCAGAGTAAAGACAACGTATGGAAAGAAATTAAACACCTTTGGCAAGATAAGAATAATGTTACCATTAGAAACCATTACACGGTACGCAATAACATTCTGTTCCGCCGCTCTCACCCTGACGGCAACAATTGGTTATTATGCTTCCTGACGAACTTTTTAACAAATTAATTTGGTATACTCATTTGAGTTACGCACATTATGGAGCCAGAAAATGTTTTCTTATACTGAGACAGAACTATTATTTTGCCAACATGGAGAAACGTATTCGACGAGTTTTAGCGTCATGTAAAATCTGCCAGAAAGCTAAATCAGACACGACTTCACCTATTCCTCCGTTACATCCCATTGTACCTGTTAAATTGAGGCACATGGCCGCTGTAGACATTTTTGGACCGATTCCCAGAACTAATAGAGGTTTTTGCTACATCTTTGTCGCTGTGGAACTCACTTCGAAATTTGTTACCTTCACTCCGTTGCGCAAAGCTACTGCTAAATCTATTTCGAATGCATTTGTAAAACATTTTTTATTTCATGTAGGGCATGTATTGAAAGTAATTTCCGACAATGGACCAAAATTTAGATCTGCGATATGGACACGTATGTTACGAGCTAGAAACATTTCTCCGATATATATATCCAAGTATCACGTTTCTTCGAACCCTTGTGAACGACTGATGAAAGAAATTGGTAAACTGTGTAGAATGTACTGCCATAAAAGGCATATTGATTGGGATACACACATACTCTCATTCCAGGATGTGATTAACTCCATACCAAATGAATCTACTATGCTATCTCCGACTGTTGTATTGAAAAATCTTGAACCACCTAACAAAATTAAAGAATTAGTATCCTTTCCTACATCTCGTCGACTACGCCACCATGAAATAATTGAGATTGCGCTCAACATCAAACGTGCCGCAGAGCGCCGGAGAAGACAGCAAAAACAGGTTTGTACACGACGTGACTTTCACATTGGACAGAAGATATTAGTACGCACACACTATTTATCCAACAGAGGAAAGAGTAGATGCAGTAAATTTGAACTTCTATACGTAGGTCCATACAGAATTCGCAGCATTCCTCATCCCAATGTGGTACATGTTGAAACTTTGAGAACCAGAAAAAGCAAAGGCAATCACCATGTCTCCAATATTAAACCCTTTATGGAATGATCATACTTTATGATTTATCACATTGTAATGCCTTTTCCGGTTATTGATATGAACACTTACTGATGACTATCATATTTTTTCCTGGCATGTGCCCGGCAAGGTAAGGTTAGCAGGTCGTTTTTCTTGTCGTTATATATCAGACCGTACACATTTTCGATTTTTTGTGTATGTATGATTGTTTTCCTATCGAAAGTAAAATTTTGGTCTGTATGCACTATGAAATGTTTAAGATGTAACAAACACCAGTCGACATTGACATTTTGCATTATGATATCTCAACATCTTGACTATTCTACATTTTTTTCTACTACGTTATGATACTGTGTGTATATTTTATGCACTTAAAAACTGTCTATGTTTTTGACCTAATATGTTTTCTGTCATGCTATTCTGTATGCTTAATTATGTCACTAGAAACAAGTTTTCATTTAATGAGTATGTCATTAAATGCAAGATATTAATCCTTATTCATCTTTTTTCAGAAAGCAATACTGTGTAAAAGAAATGAATTAAACAACCACAGTAGTTTACTATGAAATGGAAATTTTACCATCAGAATGAAGGAAACAAAATTCAATATCTCGTCATGAAGAGTAAATGGATCAGAATTAACAAGCATTAACCAGAATATACTGTACACATCGTATGATAGCAGTCTTGACTAATGATTTTTCTTTCACAATACAAAGCGATTGATGCAGACTGTCAGATAGAACTACAGATGTTAATTTTAGTGATGAAATATGCTAGAAGTAAGAAACTCTATACTATATGAAGTAATGAATGACAATGAATAGTTGTATGAAGTAAATGGTAATATGAATATGGACAATGAAGTGTATTTTTTTTTTGCAGATGACAATAAATGATGATGAATTGTAATATGAAGAATATGGTAATATGAATAATGAAGTTTTTCTTTGCAGATGATGATAATATTAACTGTTAGTTAAAGAATACTATGTAGTTATTTAAGTATTTGTTCAGTTCCTTTTGACAGTATGTCTTATGTCGCATTGTATAATGATTGAATGTTTTGGGAAAGACAGCTAGAGTACATAACATATTAAGCACACGTTTCATTACCTGTTAATTCGAAGTTTACTACTTTTCAGTATAATACAGATTTTTTTCTTTCTGGTCAATCATCCATTTTGTATATTTTCCAGAAGAGGCTTTTCATGATATTAATACGCTATAAGCACTTAGTTATGAAACCTATTCTAATACTTGCATTTTTTTACCCATTTGTGTGTATCATTCACGAATCTGATCACATACACTCTACTTGTTTCATAATCTTGCTACAGCTGACTCATGACGAATGACGTTATTAATCCTTATTTCCAGCAACAAGTCTAAAGCAAATATTTTCATGTCTTAGCAATTAATTATCGATCCCAGCGCAATGCACTGCTAGCAAAAAAAAAAAAATAATAATAATAATTACGAGTCCCAACTATTACCAGTATAGAACTAAATAATGCTACCAGTTTAAGATATATTTTTAGTCCTAAAGATAACGCAAATTTTCTGTTTATTGATTCCATTATGTCTACGTATTACTGGACTACCGACCTCGAGTAATAGTTCCTATGTCCTACATTTTAAATATGTCTTATGTCACTTACATGATATCGTATACAAACCCCAGTAACTTGATGCTACACTCAATAACTCCTGTTTTAAATGAGGACTTCTGAATAACACTGAATAATTTTTTGTAACACTATATGAATACTTTGTAACTAGCCAATGAAGGTCAATAATTACTGGCATGAATTGTCTTATGAATGCCACTGATTACTGTAATATGATGACTTACGTATAAATGCTATGCCATTAAGTCTTGCTTTGAATGATGACTTCTGAATAATGCAGAAAAATGCTTTGTAACTGGCAAATGAGTGCCAATAATTACTGTAATGAGATGACTTATGATGCCAATGATTAATGTAATGAGATGACTTATTGATAAATGCTAGGTCAATAATTACGGTAATTAGATGACTTATGTATAATGTTCTGGAATACTCCATACATAGTACAGAAATGTTCAATAACTAACCAATGAGTGCCAATAATTATTCAAATCGGTTGATACACTAATGTACTTCTCAATGATGACTAGCATAAGACTTAATGTCCTTCACCTTCTGACCTAATTACCAGCTGTTACTGCAATATCCGTATGTCCTGTCCATCCTCATGATCATGGAGCATTATATTTGGTTTTTGCACTAATTCTACGTTGCTGTAAGAGTATGGATTCTACAAGAATATGGTGTTGACATATCAAGTTGTCCACCACCTTGAACGATGGAGGTGTTATTATAGTCCTACTGTTTGGTGTACACAATGTACTACCAAAATGATAACATACAATATTAATACGTCATTTCAGTATCTTGGCTACAATGATAAATACTTCAGGGAAGAGAACTTCAGATTGTCTCACTTGATGTTGTGCTTCTGTAGAAAGATATGGACTTTCAGTGGACCTGCGTGCAACCTACTGTGCTACAACCATGATGCACTCCTTCCCATCCCTTTCCTAGTTTTTATAAAATGGTATAGACTTATACAGTGCGTTTAAATTTTTGTAAAACGATAGAGACTTATAGAGTGCGTGTGCACTTCATTTCATTTGTTAACAAGAACAGTTGTCCTAAATATGCTCTACAGAGCGTGTCTACTTTATTTCACTCCTTGATATGTTTATTTGTTGTAAAAATGCTAAAGACTTATACAGTGAGTGTGCACCTTATTTCATTTCTCAATTTGTTTAAATTCTTGTAAAATGGTAAACACGTATTCAGTGCGTGTGCACTTTATGTCATTTGTTAATATATTTTGTACTCATTGTGTATACATTTTGTCATTTCTTAATCTTCTGAACTCAGTGCATGTGGACTCTATTTAATTTCTTAATATGTTCTGCACTTATCAATGATGTATATACTCTGTGACTGTAGACAAAGTTACTAAATAAATTATAGAAAAACTTGTTGCTCGAGCAAGTCCAATTGACTCACCATGGCTGCCAAATTTTTGCCCCCCAGTGGAGGGTTATGTAAGAGGTCCATGATTAAAGAATTTGTTGCTAGCGCACTCGAGCTGATGTAATTTCGATGGATTGCTCACGTGCTGCCTGCGATATGTAAGGTGTAAGAGAATCTGAGACCAAAGAGCAGTGGTGACTGCAGTAGGAACTGTGTGTTAGTAGCAGTAAGTAGTTGCTAGCAGTCTGGTGTATCGTGTTGGCTGAGCCGGTCGTGTGCAGCGATGGCGGAGCCTGAGCGTTGTAGTATAAGGTAAAAGCAGACTCGCGCATATGTAGTTTTGCTAGATCAAGTCCCATGTAAATGATTTTTTAAAAAAATAATCGCTTAGTAAGAATCTTCGTCATAAAAAGCAACTTTTGACAATCATTCATTTCAATTTAAAGAATTTACTAATTTCTCCGATCCTTGGTCATCCCGATTATTGAAAAGAAAAATCAGTTCTTTCCTTTTATATAAGACAAATCTATCGGCGAGCATTGTACTGAGCTGCGCCAGAAAAATTTCTTATAGGAGCAGATATATACGCGTTATCCGGCGACCTAATTGAGGTAAGATTTTTCAGTTTATTCATAATGAATTTTCAGGGCCATGACGCAGCACTGCTGACGTCCAAAGTTTACCAGTTTAAATTCACAGTCAATTATTGAAAGGTTACAAGTGAGCGACAATTTTATCGAGAGATTTGTCACATTGTATCATTGATAGGTTACGCTAAATGTCAATGCTATACATATTTTCACTGTTGGGTAGTTACGCTAAATGAGGATATTATTTATATTATTTTTTGCTGTTGGGAGGTTTCGGAAGTTATTTTGTGGGGAGGTTACACTCTGGTAGCACTGAAATTACTCGATAATTGTCTACGTTATCTCTTTCATCCTTTTTCCCAAAATGTTTCACTAATGAGTATTTAACTGTATCAGTAAATCAATCACACCTGAAAGACACTTTGCTCAGGTAACTGAGCACAGAACTGATATAATCCTACTTGAAATTTCATCATATCCATGGGTCTCTACACTCTTTAATGATGTAATAATTCAATTTCACCTTTACTTGTTGCCTAGCTACAGGTGATGTTGTGGTCTCTGAACACCAACTTTCATGAGATCTACATATTTATCCTAATCACTAAAATTTTGATTTAACTTCCCGACTATTGACAAGAGGTGATTCCTAAGTGTTTTGCACTACTCATACAGATCACTCACATTTTCACACTCACACGAGACGTGTACTTTTTTCCCAACTGGCCATATAGTTTTAATTTTATTGTGAGAGATTTCTACTTTCTTGGTGTAATGAGTTGTTTTAACTTGTTTGATGACATTCCTCAGCACTTTGCAGTATAGTCTGTTGTAAAATTTTGTATGTAGGTTCTCAATTTCCTTAGTCTTACCATACTCCGCCTGTTTCCTCCTACGAGATATTCTAATGCCATTATAAAACAGAATTGGTTCTTTATTGTTATTTTTATATACCTGCACTTTTTGAATGGGAAAACGATAAAAGTTCGTAAAAATGTGACACATTGGTCATTCAAGTCAACTCTCTTGTATATGTTTTAGCAAGTTATCCTTAAGACATTGCCTTTGAAGATCTGGATTGAAAATGGACTGTTACCACTAAGACTTCAGTTTACTATTTTTGACGAAACAGGAACCCCACGAGGGATAATTCCACAAGAAATGACATGTTCAAGTAACAAGCGTGCAGGGAACCTTGGATAAATTTGCAGGTAGCTGGAACCTAGAGTACTTAACGTTTCCCAAGGTTAGTTTAGTATTAGGCACGCGCAGATTGACATAATTACTCATTTACGTGACACAGGTAAGCAAGATCTTACTCGGTCTGGCTGGGAAAACCAAAGAATGACGTTATTTGAATCATCATACATTTACGAAAATCAAAACTTTCTCACCAAGTACTTCACCACTGGGAATCAAATGTTCAAAAGTGTGTGAAATCTTTTGGGACTTAACTGCTAAGGTCATCAATCCCTAAGCATACACACTACTTGACCTAAATTATCCTAAGGACAAACGCACACACCCATTCCCGAGGGAGGACTCGAACCTCCGCCGGGACCAGCCGTACAGTCCATGACTGCAGCGCCTTAGAACGCTCGGCTACCACTGGAAATATGCTGTTTGTGATGGGCTGCTGCCTGCTACCTTAATGGCGGACACTGCACAACGCATATACACTCCTGGAAATTGAAATAAGAACACCGTGAATTCATTGTCCCAGGAAGGGGAAACTTTATTGACACATTCCTGGGGTCAGATACATCAAATGATCATACTGACAGAACCACAGGCACATAGACACAGGCAACACAGCATGCACAATGTCGGCACTAGTACAGTGTACATCCACCTTTCGCAGCAATGCAGGCTGCTATTCTCCCATGGAGACGATCGTAGAGATGCTGGATGTAGTCCTGTGGAACGGCTTGCCATGCCATTTTCCACCTGGTGCCTCAGTTGGACCAGTGTTCGTGCTAGAGGTGCAGACCGCGTGAGACGAAGCTCCATCCAGTCCCAAACATGCTCAATGGGGGACAGATCTGGAGATCTTGCTGGCCAGGGTAGTTGACTTACACCTTCTAGAGCACGTTGGGTGGCACGGGATACATGCGGACATGCATTGTCCTGTTGAAACAGCAAGTTCCCTTGCCGGTCTAGGAATGGTAGAACGATGGGTTCGATGACGGTTTGGATGTACCGTGCACTATTCAGTGCTCCTCGACGATCACCAGAGGTGTACGGCCAGTGTAGGAGATCGCTCCCCACACCATGATGCCGGGTGTTGGCCCTGTGTGCCTCGGTCGTATGCAGTCCTGATTGTGGCGCTCACCTGCACGGCGCCAAACACGCATACGACCATCATTGGCACCAAGGCAGAAGCGACTCTCATCGCTGAAGACGACACGATGCCATTCGTCCCTCCATTCACGCCTGTCGCGACACCACTGGAGGCGGGCTGCACGATGTTGGGGCGTGAGCGGAAGACGGCCTAACAGTGTGCGGGACCGTAGCCCAGCTTCATGGAGACGGTTGCGAATGGTCCTCGCCGATACCCCAGGAGCAACAGTGTCCCTAATTTGCTGGGAAGTGGCGGTGCGGTCCCCTACGGCACTGCGTAGGATCCTACGGTCTTGGCGTACATCCGTGCGTCGCTGCGGTCCGGTCCCAGGTCGACGGGCACGTGCACCTTCCGCCGACCACTGGCGACAACATCGATGTACTGTGAAGACCTCACGCCCCACGTGTTGAGCAATTCGGCGGTACGTCCACCCGGCCTCCCGCATGCCCACTATACGCCCTCGCTCAAAGTCCGTCAACTGCACATACGGTTCACGTCCACGCTGTCGCGGCATGCTACCAGTGTTAAAGACTGCGATGGAGCTCCGTATGCCACGGCAAACTGGCTGACACTAACGGCGGCGGTGCACAAATGCTGCGCAGCTAGCGCCATTCGACGGCCAACACCGCTGTCCTGGTGTGTCCGCTGTGCCGTGCGTGTGATCATTGCTAGTACAGCCCTCTCGCAGTGTCCGGAGCAAGTATGGTGGGTCTGACACACCGGTGTCAATGTGTTCTTTTTTCCATTTCCAGGAGTGTATTTTCTTAGCATACGGCAATGACCAGCATGAAATTCAACACGAAACCAAGATAACGTAGAACTGTAGAAAATAACACCTGCAGACAACAAAACTATGCGCATATATGGAAGAAAAGAGGATGAAAAATAAAGTCATTGAACTTATGTATCACTTTGTAATAATTAGAACAGTGTAGAAAGATAATGAGTTTGCATAATTGTAAGTAAAGTTATTTAATAAATGAAATTAATTTTAACTCTGGAAGTTACTGAAGAGTGCTGGTCGAAACAGAGTGGAACTTCAGTTACGTGAAGGACAGCGAAAATGAGAGACTATAACAGCTCTAACACAAATGATCGTTTTATAAATAAATTCTTTCCTGCGACAGTCCGCTAAAGTTGAATTTTCCGTAACGTATAAGTCAATTTTCACTCAACTCGTACTGTTAGCATGTGACCTGCGTCCACATTGTTGGTTCATGAGCGTACAGTCCAGTCTTCGTCGTGAAATCCTCTTCATCGTAATCGTCCGTTCGTAGGTGCAGTCACAACGCGGGATGTTTCTAGAATCCTCTCGGTTAACATACCTTCTTCTAGCGACTAGATAAGACACACTTCACTCAATTAACATATCTCGACGTTAAGACGTTTGTTATCCACTGATAGTATAGTTCTGAATTTGGAACATTTCAAAGCACCAGAGTCCCTAATATGAAGGTAATTTAACATACTTTTAATTTGATTTAACAATCCGCGGTATAGTCTGTACTGTTCACAGTGGATGCCGTACGCTCACTGCAATCATACAACGATCGGCACATCGTACATCCAAGATCAGGTCACGTCGACAAAGCGCATTAACGTATTTCTAATTTAATCTGACAATCTGCACTGCGCATGGCGCAGTTCGTGCTGTTCATACTCTATACAATACACGCAAAGCATTTACACGGCTTGGCACTCGGCAGACTGCAGTTTTAAGATTAATGTTCTAGACATAAGTCCGCGACGGAAAGGTTGATAAACACGTATTTTAATCCAGTAGTCCACGATAAGTACCATACAGTCTGTGCTGTTCATCCTCGATACCATACACGGACAGCAATTGCACAGATGGCGATATACGCACTTTTAATTTCAAGATTAATGTCCCTAATATTGGTTATTAGTTTCCTTGTGCGGTGTAGGCCTACACATCGTAATCTAAACGCGGAATACCGATAAAGCACTTTTTTAACATCGGCCAGGAACACAGCACTCACACGACGCGAAGATCACCACATTGTCGTTCTACCGACTACTTTGACGGTGTTCCTCTATCGACCGCACGATATATTTCCGCAGCTCAACACGCCTTGCTTAGCATTATGCGAAGTACAGTGGTTTACAGTTTCGTATAAAACCAAAATTTCATTTATCGTGTTCGAAGAAAATAATTGAAATGGTGTGTTAGTAAATACGCAAGCACAGGACACCAAAAACAAAATAAATAAATATAAGTAGTTGTTCCATCAAGTATGCAGAAACAAAGTTGAACAAAGAAGTAATGTTACAAATTCCAAGCTATACTAAAACTTCCAACGTACTAATAAAAGAAAGCTGAAGACCAAAAAAGAACAAAGCAAAGGATAAACGAAAAAGTTTATATCGTACTGTAATGTTATCTTCACATACCTTGGGAAGTATGATAGGATTGCTGTTGTTTTCTATATACATAAGCGATTTGGCGCACAGTGTGGGAAGCAGTCTGTCGTGGCGTACGGTACGGTGTCATAGTTGAGTGACTGTAGCAAGATACAAGACGACTTGCATAAAATTTCCAGATGGTGTGATGAATGGCAGCGGATTCTAAATGTGAAAAAATGTAAGTTAGTGTGGATGAATAGGAAGATCAAACCTGAAATGTTAGTATACAGTATTGCTAGTGTCCTGCTTGACACAGTGAAGACATTTAAATATCTGGGTCTCACGCTGCAAAGCGATATGAAATGTAACGAGCAAGTGAGAACTGTAGTACGGAGGGCGAATGGCCGACTTCTCTTTATTGGAAGAATTTCAGGGTCATTTGTAAAGAAGACCGCATATAGGACGCTGGCGCATTTGCGATCTGTACCAGGTCGGATTGAGGAGGATATCGAAACTATTCAGAAGCGGGCTGCTAAATTTGTTACCGGTAGGTTCGAACAACACGTAAGTGTTACGGAGATGCTTCGGGAACTCGAATGGGAATACCTGGAGGGAGACGACGTTGTTTTCGAGAGTCACTATTGAGAAAATTTAGATAACGGGCATTTGTAGGCGACTGAAGAACGATTCAATTGCCGTCAAGCTGACTGTTGTGGCCGAGCGCTTCTAGGCGCTACAGTCTAGAACCGCGCGACCGCTACGGTCGCAGGTTCGAATCTTGCCTCGGGCATAGATGTGTGTGATGTTCTTAGGTTAGTTAGGTTTAAGTAGTTCTAAGTTCTAGGGGGCTGATAATCTCAAATGTTAAGTCCCACAGTGTTCGCCGTCAACATAAATTGCTCGTTAAGAACCACGAAGATACGATACGAAAAATTAGGGCTCATACGGAGTCATATAGATAGTCGTTGTCGTTTTTCCCTCGCTCTGTTTGCCAGTGGAACAGGAAAAGAAATGACAAGAAGTGGTACAGGGTACCCTCCACCACCCACCGTGAGTTGGCTTGCGGAGTATCTTTGTAGATGTAGATGTAGCTCTGGCTGCCTTGATCCCTTTCAGTAATACCACGGTGTAAGATATATAGTCAAGACACCTCCGCTCATTTTTGTTATGCACAGCGATAGCAGCACTCCAAGCGGTCAGTAAGCTACACTTTTCAATGTAAGAACTTCGTTTTCTTTTAGTAACAAAAAAAGTGTTCCGGAAGAGCTTACTTCACCTGACCTTTGGCAGAAAGACTCTGTCTATATACTCAAATAAAGCCAAGTCTTCTTCACTACATTTCCAGTCAAATCAGTTAATCGGGAAACTAGGAAATTCGTATGGACTGCAATACTACATTACTTAACGTACCAAATAAGCTACCACAACTGGGGAAAGCTAAAAAGACGTAATAACAAAACGTCAAAAGCGATAAAACTGTTTCCAGACACAGAAGGAACCATTTCACAATTATTTTCATCATGGCAGCGACAACAGCAACCGTTACGAAATTGTCTCAAAAGAAATCTTGACCATGGTTTCTGCTGAAATAGTATCGCCTTCTTCAGAAGTCATACACGCTAATAAATGAAAAATGCCTTGGCCCAGCGGCTGCGTCAAGACAAATAAAACACGAGGGTAATCACAAAAGTAAGGTCTCCTACTTTTTTATAAGTACATAGACCTCTTAATTTCTACAATGGTTTATATCAGTTTACAGCTTGAACATTTAGCTATTTTTCGACATAATCACCATTTCTGTCGATGCATTTTTGTAGACGCTGTGGCAGTTTTTGTATGCCCATCTCATACCAGCTCGCCGCCATGCTGTTCAGAAAGTTATGAACCTTTTCTTTCACCTCGTTAAAGGATCTGAATCGCTTGGACTACCGACATATGTAATTTTATTTATGTTCGAAACAGGCTTATGTCTGTTGAAGTTATTTTATTGTTCTTGATGCAGCCGCTGTACTAATACATTTTTCATTTATTTGCGTGTATGACTTCTGAAGAAGGCTGTGTCATTATAACAGAAACCATGGTCAAGGTTTAAAATAAATATAATTTAGTGCAACTGTGGGCTGTCTTTCAATCGAGTCATTTCACAATTGTTGCTACTTCTGAGCCACAAACGGCAAGAATCTTAAATACGTCCGTTTTTGAACAAAATATTCGTGTATTAGAAAGTCGAATGAGGCGTAAGACGGTGCTAATCATTAGACTACGAGGTATGTTCAAACAATCCCGGAACTTTGTCCACAAAATTTTTCTACACTTATCTTTTACTTACTGTGCTCTGTCTCTTTCGAAACAATCTCCTACACAATTGATACACTACTCCTAACGCCGTTTCCACTTCCGGAAACGGTCTTGGTACCTCTCTTGCTGGATCGCCCGAAGCGCCATGTGCGAAGTTTCTTTTATTTCGTCTATCATTGCAAATCTCCATCCTTTCAAAGGCATTTTCAACTTCAAAAATAAAAAAAAGTCCGCTGGTGCTTTCTCACTCTCATCTGCACGATCCAAAGACTCTTCACAGATTGCGAGGCGAAGCTCTTTCTGGTCTTGATTCATGGAGCGGGGGACGAACTTGGCGGCAACACGATGCAATCCAAGATGCTGCACCAGGATTTCATGACAAAATACAACTGAAATGACTTCTTCAATGTCTCGGCAGCCGGTCTTCGATTGGCACGCACAATTTCGTTGACGTTACTGACACGAGGGCCGACGGTAGACTTCGAAGTGCGTCCTGAACGAAAGTTGTCTTTAACTTGCGTCTGGCCATTTTTAAACCATGTGAACCATTCATAACACTGAGTATGGCTTAAGCACTCAGCACCATAGGCTTCTACTGAATCATTTGGTGCATCTCTGTAAAGGTTTTCTTGAGTTTCGTGTAAAATGTAATGCAGACGTCTTGCTCTTTTAGTTCTGCCATCTCGAAATTAGCAATGTGTGCGACACGATGTTCTACTCAGTACAGCACTGAACAATAATAACAGGCATACAACAATGAAATTTCCGGCAGTTACACATTAGTCACAGGAGTATGCAGGAATGCCAATGACATTTCGCTCCAACACACCACTGGCGCGAAATTTTGAGTGTTACGGAATATTGTGAACAGACCTTGTGTCAAGCAAAATGCCTATCATAAGAACAGTGGACAACAGCAGAAATATATTCTTGTTGTTTCTGTTGTGGTCTTCAGTCCTGAGACTGGTTTGATGCAGCTCTCCATGCTACTCTGTCCTGTGCAAGCTTCTTCATCTCCCAGTATCTACTGCAGCCTACATCCTTCTGAATCTGCTTAGTGTATTCATCTCTTGGTCTCCCTATACGATTTTTACCCTCCAGGATGCCCTCCAATTGGTGATCCCTTGATGCCTCAGAACATGTCCTACCACCAAATCCCACATTTCGAAGTCTTCTATTCTCTACTTGTCCAAACGATTTATCGCCCATGTTTCACTTCCATACATGGCTACACTCCATACAAATACTTTCAGAAACGACTTCTTGACACATCTATGCTTGTTGTTATAAATTTTTCTTCTTCAGAAACGCTTTCCTTGCCATTGCCAATCTACATTTTATATCCTCTCTACTTCGACCATCATTAGTTATTTTGCTCCCCAAATAGCAAAAATCCTTTACTACTTTAAGTGTCTCATTTCCTAATCTAATTCTCTCAGCATAACCCGACTTAATTCGACTACACTTCATCGTCCTTGTTTTGCTTATGTTGATGTTCATCTTATATTCTACTTTCACGACACTGTCCATTCCGTTCAACTACTCCTTTGCTGTCTCTGACAGAATTACTCACGCATGAAATATGACGCGTTTATATTCTCTTGCTTTCAGCGAAATAAGCTGCAATTATAGGCATATTCGAAAGAAGTTCGTCAAGAATAAGTTGTACATTGTGCCGCTGAATCAGTGACCTTCAGCAGTTTTTCCATTTATTTGCCTATCGTTCATGTTTCTTAATCATTTACTAATGTAAAAGTACAATAATTGCTTCGTTGATTAAGTAAAAAAATTAAAAATATGCGTTAGTATCACGGCTGGCTTTTTTTCGCCACTATGGGCGCTAGTGCTGTCCCAGCTGTCATACGATAACAGTTTTCACATCCGTGAGTGTAGCGACTATGAATGTTAGTCTCTCCGTGGTCTGATAGACCGCAACTAACGTTTCTCACAAAATACCAGTTAGCTAGATAACAAACTATGAAGATATTCTCTATGATCATGCTGTTGTTTCCCTGAACTCTAGATGGAAAGTGTGTAATCTGTAATAGGTTGTAAGACTTAAGTAAATCGATTAATATTCTTCCCCCCCACCCCCACCCAAAAAAGACGGCTGACAAAATCAAAGATTGAGACGATATTGATTGCCTTTTCCATGTATTTGTATTATATGGGGATGGAGAAGACGATAAGCACCATGACACTGAATGTCACCTGGCCTCCAGATCGTACTTGTAGCACCAGGTCTCATCTCTGGTAATGACACGGATATCCAAAAACGCTTGACCACACTCGAGCTGTTCCACAAGAAGGGTTAGCCGACAGTTTCCAATGGCTGTACAACCGACATGAGAAATGTGACCGAACTTTTCATTATCTCTTTGTATTGTAACGACCAGTTGTAAAATTTCTGCCCCTTGCAGCCTCGATTGTTTTATCATTAATAAAAACATCCTACGTGCTGTATCAGGCAGTTTACGACATTAGAAATAATTGATCGATATAAGAGACGAAGGTACGCAACTCTTGCCGTTTACAGTTTGGTGGGTGTCCTTTTCAGCTGACGCGACACCAGCGGAGACATCCGACAGTCGAGCTGCTGCATGTCAGCCTAAATCTGTAACTTCATTACTTATTACTTGTTACACAAAACGGCCAGTAGGAAGGCGTGTAAGTCTAAAGAGTGTCTCACCAAATGCCGTCATCAGGAAATTATAAAATTCAGGTTTCGTCAGCAGGGAGTGAAATTCTGTACTGACGGGCGAGACAGTTAGATTTCAGGACTTGTCGGCAGTCGGTAGAAATTTCTGTCGTGCCGAGAGTCTGCGAGCAGTGCAGATCTGTTACATAGGAGGTAAGTTTTTATCTACTGTTCGTTTGTGTGCAGTTACATTTGAATCACACTGTATATAAAGTCATGACGACCAACGATTCTTCTTTCAGTGCGGCAGTTTCTCTAACAGGAGCCAGGAACTGCGATTAAGGGATTAAGGGTTCATGGGTAGGATGGCTAAGACACTAGTGAGTAACAGGCTGGGAATTTGGATTGGCAGGGAAACGTAATCCCATGGCCGAGGCTGTCGAAGTGATTGTTAGCGTGAGGCGGTAAATACGGGTTAAAGCCCCAGCCCCGCCTAAATTTTCACCCGTTACCGTTGGTACATTTCAATGCCCAAAGCCGGCTAATGTCATTAAAACCTTTGAAAAAATTTGGATGTGTTTGAATCGAGAAAATCTTGCCGTTACTGTATCTAATAGTCTGTGTTTTTCACTATTACTCCATTCAGTAAATGAAATCGGATTAAGAAGAAGTGTTTTTGAAAACCAGCTACAAGTTATCAACATTTTGAAATAGGAGATATTGAAAACTAACACAAATATCCAGTTTCAAGATAGGAAAAAATTTAAACACATTAAAGAATCTCCATTTATAAATAGCAAGTATTCCATGGTAGAAGACGTTCAAGGTACAGGATGTTGCATCCCTGACCACGTACGGCTGAATTCTCCAGACGTTGTGTACCTAGTTTTCAAAATATACAGAATTTTACTCAAGATAGAACTCTCTAACTCAAGAATTAACAATATTCTCTAAAAAGATTTAGCATATCATAAAAGCCTAACTCCATCCGAAGACCTCTCGCAAAGCGCAGTTGTAATGACAGACCGCGATTCAACATCAGGCGATAAGCGTCACTGGACGCGTATGCGGAGGACGTGTGGTCAGCAAACCGCTCTCCCGGTCGTTGTCAGGTTTTATGACCGAAGCCGCTATATCTCAGTCAAGCAGCGCCTTTATTGGCCTCACAAGGGCTGTATGCAACCCCTTTTTCCAACAGCGCTCGGCAGACCTAGACGGTCACCTATCTAAGTGGTAGCCAAGCCCGACAAAGCTTAACTTTGGTGATCTGACGGGGACGGGTTTACCACTGCGGAGAGAGCATTGGGTTTACCTTATTGCACAGAACTTAGGCCGGTCGTTGTGGTCGAGAAGTTCTAGGCGCTTCAATCTGGAACCCCGCGACCGCTACAGTCGCAGGTTCGAATCCTACCTCGGGCATGGATGTGTGTTATGTCCTTAGGTTAGTTAGGTTTAAGTAGTTGTAGGTTCTAGGTGACTGATGACCTCAGATGTTAAGTCTCATAGTGCTCAGAGCCATTTGAACCATTTACACATAACTTAAATTTGTACAGCTCGCAATATCTACGAGCAAAGTTCAAAATACAATCTCGTATCTCAGCAACAGCAACAATTGGAGAAGAGCCGCAAACTCCTTGTGGCAGTGTTTAGTGCGCGTTTCTTCAAGTGATTCTAAAATCAGTCATTAGTTTGAAGCACCGACCAGCAACCATCATGTGTTCCTAGGTACACTGTCCGCAGGTACAATCCACTCACCTACAGAGGTAAGATTTGTAACGCATTGTATAGAGAACTTAGGTTTGTTGCCCAATTAGAGTAGCGCTGTTCGCTATCGGACACTTCCCAAGAAAGCTTGACGTAATCAACGGAGATGACAGAGCGATGCACAGCAGTTTTTGACAGCCAGCACTCTGGGCCCCTAATGCTACCCACATTGACTGCGCATTCCCAGCATCACAGTGCCTGCAGTGAGTTATTTGCCGACCCAGCGTTCCACCGTAATTAGCGAAGCCTGCATGGTAACTCTCGCATTCCAGGCGACCGCGCAAAATGTTGTGCCCGTAAGCCCTGCGGTAGAAATAGCACAATCCACTGTTATGAACCACGAAAGCAGAGCCAGGGTAACATTATACAGAAGCTACACACTGCAACTTACACCTGAATCTAAATTTCACAAGCTATGTGCTTGATATCGATTCAGCACGAAAACAAATCTTGTAGTCTTATTCTTTCATGCCCTACATAAATAGTGTTCTGTTGATACCATCATAAGCGAGAGATTTCACCCACGTGTAGAAGCCGATACATCTGTTTTAAGAGAGACGATTTGAACGTAAGATACAGCCCCCCTCCTCCCCGTCTCGCAACCCCCACCTTTGCTAGCTCAGTGTCGTTGCTTATTACAGTTTACCTCCTATACCCTTCATTTCGTCTCTCTGAGAGCCAGGACTGGGCGAGCGCGGTGACACGCCAAAGCCTCTGCAAAAAGCAGTTCCCCTGAAAGGCGAACGGCTGTCATGCTACCTGGCCAGTTTACTGAGGACGTCCGCAGCCACGTGCCGAACTGACTCAATGGCAGTTCCTTATCTGCGGCTAAGACGACAGGAGATGGACTGGCACGTACGAGCGCGTACGAGATACGTAGCGAGCCCTCGCGACGAGTAATTGTAGGTATGACCAGGAATGACAGAGTTTCTTTGTCACTAGCAACAATAGTTGTGGCACTAGATTTTTCCTATACCAACAACGACGAAGGGGGAGACGTGGCCAGGGCGGCAGGAGTTAAAGAAAGAGTCATAGGCTCTTAAAGGAAATCACCCGGTCTTCTACAAAAATGTGACCACCTTGCATGTGAGCGACGGCAATGGTATTTCGTCATAAAGTGGGCCGACGGGGCGGCCCGATTTTCAGATGGAAAACGGCCAGCGGCCTGTGTTCCGGAGATGTATTGTGCACCTCGGGTGAGCGATATATAGACGGGCGCTGAGCTTTATTACACTACTGGCCATTAAAACTGCTACACCACGAAGATGACGTGCTACAGACGCGAAATTTAACCGAGAGGAAGAAGATGCTGTGAAATGCAAATGATTAGCTTTTCAGAGCATTCACACAAGGTTGACGCCGTTGGCGACACCTACAACGTGCTGAACTGAATAAGTTTCCAACCGATCTCTCATACACAAACAGCAGTTGACTGGCGTTGCCTGGTGAAACGTTGTTGTGATGCCTCGTGTTAGGACGAGAAATGCCTACCATCACGTTTCAGGCTTCGATAATGATCGGATTGTAGCCTATCGCGATTGCGGTTTATCGTATCGCGACATTTCTGCTCGCGTTGGTCGAGATCCAGTGACTGTTAGCAGAATATGGAATCGGTGGGTTCAGGAGGGTAATACGGAACGCCGTGCTGGATCCCAACGGCCTCGTATCACTAGCAGTCGAGATGACAGGCATCTTATCAGCATGGCTGTAACGGGTCGTGCAGCCATGTCTCGATCTCTGAGTCAACAGATGGGGACGTTTGCAAGACAACAACCATCTGCACGAACAGTTCGACGACGTTTGCAGCAGCATGGACTATCAGCTCGGAGACCGTGGCTGTAGTTACCCTAAACGCCGCATCGCGGACAGGAACGCCTACGATAATGTACTCAACGACGAACCTGGGTGCACGAATGGCAAAACGTCCATTTTTTTTTGGATGAATCCAGGTTCTGTTTACATCATCATGATGGTCGCATCCGAGTTTGGCGACATCGCGGTCAATGCACATTGGAAGCAAGTATTCGTCATCGCCATACTGGCATATCACCCGGCTCGTTGGTATTGGGTGCAATTGGTTACACGTCTCGGTCTGCTCTTGTTCGCATTGACGGCACTTTGAACAATGGACGTTACATTTCAGATGTGTTACGACCCGTGGCTCTACCCTTCATTAGATTCCTGCGAAACGCTACATTTCAGCAGGATAATGCACGACCGCATGTTGCAGGTCCTGTACGGGCCTTTCTGGATACAGGAAATGTTCGACTGCTGCCCTGTCCAGCACATTCTCCAGATTTCTCACCAATTGAAAACGCCTGGTCTATGGTAGCCGAGCAACTGATTCGTCACAATACGCCAGTGACTACTGTTGATGAACTGTGGTATCGTGTTGAAGCTGCATGGGCGGCTGTACCGGTACAAACCATCCAAGTTGTGTTTGAGTCAATGCCCAGGCGTATCAAGGCCGTTATTATGGCCAGAAGTGTTTGTTCTGGGTACTGATTTCTCAGGATCTATGCACCCAAATTGCGTAAAAATGTAATCACATGTCAGTTCCAGTATAATATATTTGTCCAATGAATAGCCGTTTATCATCTGCATTTCTTCTTCGTGTAGCAATTTTAATGGCCAGTGGTGTATTTGCTCTGGAAGTACAGCATTGTCTGCTGCAGGCGTTTAATGCACGATCGTTTCCCTGGGGCTAAGTGTAGTAGGGGAAAACATAGATTTTGTAGGCAAACATTCTCATCTGAGGAATAACGCTCTGCCAGATTTAGGTGGTATATCTGGCTCGGTGTTACCAGTACGCCATTGGCGCATTTGAGTGGGCAGCTTGGTCACAAGGGAACAATTTTTGGCGACTCCACGTGGATTTCTTGTCGAGTAGGGAAGAGAGGAGAGATTTTCGTGCATTCGGTGGATGTCCATCGGAAAGGACGGTCTGGACAGATCGGTCAAGGTATGCTGTACGCTCAGCTAATTGGCGGAGAGTCGCCACAGAGGACAGTCTTGGTTTTTTCGGCGAGCCAGGAGCGATTCTCTGAACGTTGCGTGAAAATGTAATCACATGTCAGTTTCAGTATAATATATATGTCCAATGAATACCCGTTTATCATCTGCATTTCTTCTTCGTGTAGCAATTTTAACGGCCAGTGGTGTATTTGCTCTGGAAGTACAGCATTGTCTGCTGCAGGCGTTTAATGCACGATCGTTTCTCTGGCGCCAAGTGTAGTAGTGGAAAACATAGATTTTGTTGACAAACATTCTCATTGGAAGAATAACGCTTTGCCAGGTTTAGGCGGTATATCTGGCTCGGTGTTACCAGTACGCCATTGGCGCATTTGAGTGGGCAGCTTGGTCACAAGGGAACAATTTTTGGCGACTCCACGTGGATTTCTTGTCGAGTAGCGAAGAGAGGAGAGATTTTCGTGCATACGGTGGATGTTCATCGTGAAGGACGGTCTGGACAGATCGGTTGAGGTACGCTGTACGCTCGGCTAATTGGCGGAGAGTCGCCACAGAGGACAGTCTCGGTTTTTTCGGCGGTCCAGCGGTGATTCTCTGTACGTCTTGGCGCGGGGGTACGCCTGCCGTGGCCTTTGCAGTTGCGCACCTACAACCAGCCTCCACATCGCCCATTCGGCAGTTCAGTGCTCAGCATATCGACAACCTGGATTTATTAGCAATCTTTGCCTTCCCTGCAGATAGTCCATCTGACCTGCATCCCTGTATTTCAACTAATCTATGTCGTATTGGTGTTCAGCTAGCGGTTGACAATCTCGTTCAGTACCTCACATATAGTGAGAAAGCACTGTTGCTATTACCTTGAGAGGGGCATCGTTTTAGCTTGAGCCCCTTTCCAGCCAACAATGTCATCTGTCACTGTATTTTGTTTTGCCTTTCTTTAAAAAAATCTGATCTGAGTGCTAATTCTGTGAAAGCACTTGTTGAATTTGTGATAAAATAAGTCTAAAAAGTGCAATATTTCATTTGAATTACAATTAGGTTTTGAGAGCTGAGGGTACGTAATAAGTGTAGGAAATCCTACATCATACCTCGGGTTTATAGATCAACTGTTTTGAATAACCCTCGGTTTAGTGACCATTAGTATACCCATCGGAAGAACTGGCATACAGTAGCAATCCTGCAGTACAGAGTCAAAATTTAAACATTACACACTTTCCAAAGTGAGGAAATTAATCGATTCTTTTGCATTAGGTGTAGTTTAGGTCGGATTTTAGGTGGTTTATAAAAGCACCATTTGTTCAGGGACAGTTCCTGATAAAACACTAAAAAAACAATTTTTGAGTACAGAAAGTGGGGATGACCATTGCTATAACATCTGTTAATGTCTGAACGTCGAAATGTTTACCACATGTTGTTACGATTATATTCTCTGGGGTCGTCGAAAATTTTTTCGATATTTCAATTCTTTATGGAGATCCAGAACTTCAAAGTTGTCGTATTTATGCCGTAAAATATGCACATAATGTCCGGAGAGAAACGTAAATGTAGTTTTAACTGACGTAGTGAATACACGGCAAGGGTTCTAGGATCATTGCAAGATTCTAAGGACACAAAACTATGCTTTTACTCAGCATTTTTTCACCAATAAAAATTTGTAACGCTGTATAATGGGCACTTGACGCTTATACAGATGTACCCTCAATGGTACTGCAGTAACATAAAGTGGTCTACACATGTCTTAGCATGCCTGAAAATAACTTAAAATGACTGCCAAAAGTTACGTACAGCTCTAAAGACGCAAATTAAAAAAAACATTTCTCATAACATTTTTACTCTTTCTTGACATAAATAATAAGCCGAGCATTTTTCATAGACTGCTACCGAAGACGGAAGTATGGAGAAAAAAAGGCGAGAGGTTTTGTGTTAACCTTGTATGATGCGTACTTATTTATTGCTTATGTAAGTCAACGCATATACATATTCTTGAGGGCATTTTCGTCCTATCATTGCAACTACACATTTTTTTCACCAGACGCGTTTCACTTTATTGAGATGGAGCATAATCAGTGGTCTGTTATTAAATTATTTACATTTTGATTTGCTTTTAGATCGAAAAACAGTTCGTTAAGAATATGTTGCTTTATGCTTACAGTGGTTTTCGCTTGATTTCTCTCTTAAATCGCGAAATGTCGTCTGCTAGCACATCGTTGCTTTTCTGCGTTAGACACTGATAATTTTGGTCTAATGTTTAGTTGTTCTGCAGCACTACGCGTTTCTTATGTTTTTTACAACACATGTTTATGCGAACCACTGTATTTCGAACGTCTAAGTATGTGTTATGGTTTGTGTTTTGCAGTGTAGCCAACGTAACTTTTCCACTACTTTGTCTTTGACATACAACATTTTTATTTATTTATTCTTGTATTTGTGTAATTCTGTTTATGTTTCTGTGTATTTAATACTGTGTAAGATTAGGGAAGAAGTAGTGATGGAGGAATTTTTCTCCAGGATAGGGGAGGGAGAAACCATGATGAATCGTCATAAGTGTATAGCAAGTGGTGGACTGTGAGTTACAGGAGAAGGTGTGGGGCAGTGGGGCAAGAAGTGATATGAAATTGTGAGTGGGGAGGAGGGGGGGTTGTGAGAGAGTGGAAGGGGGTGAAGGATGGAAAGGCTCTTCTCTTTTTCATGTAACTTCTTTCGTCCCAGTGCAATTTTAAAACGACTCAGTACTGGGCATCACTTTGTTAAGAAAAATGTTAGACTTCATGTCCTCTATTAAAAGTAGCTATTACTATACATACTGTAAAATACAGAGTATAGGAAAAAATTTTCCTGAACCACTTCTCCAGTTTTCCATTGCAGTTTCGAAAGAACTAGTCAGATGAATCATGAATTACTGTGCAAAGGTTAAACATATCAAGAAAGAATACTAACACCTTGACGCTTTCATGGAATAGGAGATTGAAACCATAGTAACAAGCAGGCGAGAGAAGTACTGACGATGGTAGTCGTCAGTAGTCCCAGACCACTACAGCTAAGGAACTGCATGATAGCTCAACCTTGACCTACATGGCAAGAGAGAAAATTGATTCGACTGACAAATATTGAACCTCGGCTTCAGATGCTATTCAGTAATGAACTATTTTAAAATGTACACTACCGGCCATTACAATTGCTACACCAAGAAGAAATGCAGATGATAAACAGGTATTCATTGGACATATATGTTATACTGGAACTGGCATGTGATTACATTTTCACCCAATTTGGGTGCATAGATCCTGAGAAATCAGTACCCAGAACAATCACCTCTGGCCTTAATAACGGCCTTGATACGCCTGGACATTGAGTCACACAGAGCTTGGATGGCGTGTACAGGTACAGCTGCCCGTGCAGCGTCAACACGATAACACAGTTCATCAAGAGTAGTCACTGGCGTATTGTGACGAGCCAGTTGCTCGGCCACCATTGACCAGACGTTTTCAGTTCTTGTGATATCTGGAAAATGCGCTGGCCAGGGCAGCAGTCGAACATTTTCTGTATCCAGAAAGGCCAGTACAGAACCTGCATCACGCCGTCGTGCATTATCCTGCTGAAATGTAGGGTTTCGCAGGGATTGAATAAAGGTAGAGCCACGGGTCGTAACACATCTGACATGTAACGTCCACAGTTCAAGCTGTGAACAAGAGGTGGCCGGGACGTGTAACCAATGGCACCCCATACCATCACGCCAGGTGATCGCCAGTATGGAGATGACGAACACACGCTTCCAATGTGCGTTGACCGCGATGTCGCCAAACACAGATGCGACCATCCTGATGCTGTAAACAGAACCTGGATTCATCCGAAAAAATTACGTTTTGTCATTCGTGCACCCAGGTTCGTCGTCGAGTACACCATCGCAGGTGCTCCTGTTTGTGATGCAGCGTCAAGGGTAACCGCAGCCATGGTCTCCGAGCTGATAGTCCATACTACTGCAAACGTCGTCGAACTGTTCGTGCAGATGGTTGTTCTCTTGTAAACGTCCCAATCTGTTGACTCAGGGATCGAGACGTGGCTGCACGATGCGTTACAGCCATGCGGATAAGATGCCTGTCATCTCGACTGCTAGTGATACGAGGCCATTGGGATCTAGCACGGCATTCGGTTTTAGCCTCCTGAACCCACCGATTCCGTATTCTGCTTACAGTCATTGGATCTCGACCAACGCGAGCAGCAATGTCGCGACACGATAAACTGCAATCGCGGTAGGCTACAATCCGACCTTTATCAAAGTCGGAAACGTCATGGTAGGCATTTCTCCACCTTACACGAGGCATCACATCAACGTTTCACCAAGCAACGCCGGTCAACTACTGTTTGTGTATGAGAAATTGGTTGGAAACTTCCCTCATGTCAGCACGTTGTAGGTGTATCCACCGGCGCCAACCTTGTGTGAATGCTCTGAAAAGCTAATCATTTGCACATCACAGCATCTTTTTCCTCTCGGTTAAATTTCTCGTCTATAGCACGTCATCTTCGTGGTGTAGCAATTTTAATGGCCATTAGTGTACGTATGCCCCATTTAATTGGTTTTAAATGGGTTTAATTTACTTCGACTTCTCTTTAAAACAAAACGCTGAGTATTTCACGGATTTTTGCATTCCCGAAAAGTCTGGTGCCAGTAACCCTGCGCTACAGTCTTCTGTTCCCACTCTATCCCTGGCATGTCCGCATATTTCCGTGGACAGACCTCAACGTATCCGCATTTAAACCAGTATGAGTGGTACAACGGGTAGCATATTATAATATACTTGCATATAACACTATCAATGACGGTTTGCGACCCATTCATTCAGGAAATGCTCGAATCACAGCATCAAAGTCTAGTTGACTTACCAAATTATATTTAGATGCCACGGTTCTCAAATATGTGAGACACTAGTGATGTATAGTTGACATGAGACAAATTTTCACACAAACTAGAGTGCTGATTGACCTTTCTGCTTCACTGAAAGAGTGTAAAAGAGGTGCATAGCTACACATACATTTATTAACAAGTTTAAATTTTTAAGCTCGTTTATATTATTCAAGAGTCCTGATGGTTCCAAACCACTGCATTCAAAGTTTGAATTATGAATTGTTTTCAAATATTTAATTTCTTCTTCTAAATCTATCGTGATATCACAGTGGTACTCATTCATAAATAACTTGCATACCTCAGCGACCTGATCGCCAGTCATCTTTCAGTATTTTCATAAAACACGAATATATTGGCGAAAAAAAACCGCAAAACTAAAAAATAATGTAATGTAAGGAAATTTCGAGAATACGTTGTAACTTCCCCACAAAATAAAATAATATGAATAATATTCACATTTAGTGTAACCTCAAAACAGAAATATTCCTAAAGCTCTCAACAGTAAAAAATATAATTATGTCGTTCACATTCAGTATAACCAACCAACAGGAAAATTGCGTAACCTATCAATAATAAAATGTGACTAATCTCTCAATAATAAAAATGTGACTCACATGTAACCTTTCAAAAATTGACTGTGAATTTAAACTTGTAAATTTAGGACGTCAGCAGTGTTGAGTCATTGCCCTGAAAATTCATTCTGAATAAATTGAAAAATCTTACCTCAACTAGGTCACCGGATAACGCGTATATATCTGAGCCTATAAGAAATTTTTCTGGTACAGCCGAGTGCAATGCTGGCCGATAGATTTGTCATGTATAAAAAGAACAATTGATTTTTCTTTGCAATAATCGGGATGACCATGAATTGGAGAAACTAGTAAATTCTTTAAATTGAAATGAATGGTTGTCAAAAGTTACTTTTTAAGAGAAAGATTATTATTAAGAGATTTTTTTAAAACATTGACGTGGGACTTGATATAACAATACTACATATGGGCGAGGCTGCTTTTACCTTATCCTACAACGCTCCAGGCTCTGCCATCGCTCCAAGACCGGCCCAGCCAACTCCACACACACGACTGCTCGCTAGCAGCAACTTACTCCTACTGCTACACAGTTCCTACTGCATACACTGCTCTCTGGTCTGAGATTCTCTTATACCTTACATATCGCAGGCAGCGCGTGAGCAATCCATCGAAATTACATCTGCTCAAGTGCCCGCTACCAACTAATTTCTTAATCATGGACCTCTTACATAACCTACCAGTGGGGGGGGGGGGGGGGGGGGCAAAATTTTGGCAGCGATGGTGAGTCAATTGGACTTGCCATGAGCAACAAATTTTTCTATAATCTATTTAGTAACTAAGTCTACAGTCACAGAGTATATACATTATTGATAAGTGCAGAACATATCAAGAAAAGACAAAATGTATACGCAATGAGTACAAAATATATTAACAAATATCATAATGTGCACACGTACTGTATAACTCTTTAGCATTTTTACGTCAACTAGACATATGAAGGAGTGAAATAAAGTGCACACGCTCTGTAGAAGTCTTTAGCATATTTACGACAACTGATCTTATTAACAAATTATATAAAGTGCACATGCATTGTATATGCATTTATCATTTGGCAAGAATTTAAACGCACTGTATAAGTCTTTACCATTTTACAAGAACTAGGAAAGGAATGGGAAGGATTGCATCATGGTTGTAGCACAGTAGGTTGCACGTAGCTGCACTGAAAGTCCGTATCTTTCTACAGAAGCACAACTCCAAGTGAGACAATCTGAATTTCTCTTCCCTGAAGTATTTATCAGTGTAGCCAAGACACTGAGATGTTGTATTAATATTGTATGTTATCATTTTGGTAGTACATTAGGTACACCAAACAGTAGAAGCATAATGACATCTCCGTCGTTCAAGGTGGTGGACAGCTTGATATGTCAACACCAAGTATCGTCTGATTTGATGTCATTGTTATTTTCGATAACATCAATACGACTGGCCAATCCAACATATTTTCCAGTCAGTGCTTTTACCTGATCATCGTTTTTAGTGTCACGAGCATTAATTTGTTTTTGTATTTTACGTGTGGTTTTGTTCAATTTCTTAACGTCTGCTTTGATGGCATCGGGATTCTGTGTTAGTTCCAACTTTTCAAGTCTGATGGTCATTGTCTGAAAGTCTAATCTGTGCGTGTCTGTTTTTGTTTTAAGATCGGAGATTTTATCATGCAGTTCGGTGTTCAACTGTTTGATTTCGTCTGATACTGTAGGAATGTTGTTGTCTACGTATGTTTTTACTTTCGTAAACAACTTTCGCTTATCTTCTTGTCTCTGTGCAGTAATTGTTTCCATGACCTGTTTCTTTACTTTATTCTGTTTCTGTATAAATTTACGGTAACGCGTTTCACTGTTTTGGAGGTGGTGATTAAAACGTTCGTCAATTAGGCTGTTCTGTTGTTCGAATTTCGTGTCTACTTTCGCATCTATCGTCCGTGAAAGTTCTGCTGACATTAATTTAAACTCGTCGCGTAACTGTGTTGCGTTTTCAGAACATTGTTTAGCGAGTGCACTGATTTTATCTCTAAGTAATTTTGTTGTGGCTGCTTGCGCATTACTTAATTTACTTAATTCTTGTGCAACAGATCTAATTTCTTCACTAGCACAAGCCTTAATTTCCTCACGTAATTGTTCTTTAGTGTCATGACATTGCACGGCAACGGCTTCAATCTGTACACTAAGCTGTTTGAAATTGTTGTCTTGTTTTTCGTTCGACTGTTTGGAATTGTTGCCTAGTTTTTCATTAAGTTTTTTGTTCGATTCATTAACTTGTAGCAATAATGCCATAACTTGATCCAAGCCAAAATTAGGGACTCTATTTTCTGTGCTGCGTGATGGTGTATCTGCATTTGTCACGTTTTGTGTAGCCATTTGGTCATTCTCTGATTATTGAAAAATTTTGCCAATTGGATGTGCACTGTGGGTCCCTACACCGGAATCAAATAAATCTGACATATTTTGAGTACATTGTTCATTTTTGTTAGAAACATTTGTCTGTTCAGTATGTAAATTTTGCAAATCAGGTGTGTTAAACGGAAAGTGCCGCGTCATCAATTGTCGTTAAATTTACAGTGGACACAATTGAATTTGTTTGCTCATCATTTAGATTAGAATCATTACGAGAGATGGGCACGCACTGATTATCTGTAATTACAGGATTATCACTATTACACTGAGAGTCGCTAGTATTATCAGACAAATTATTTGAATCGGCTTTTTGACTCATTGCACATCACGATGAACTGTTAGCAGTTTCTCGCGGCTTTTTCACAGATAAAACCTAAGCACAAAATCGAACAAAGACAGAACAAAATGGAATAAATACAATTACAACAAAGAGCAATAAATTGCCGATGATCTGTGAAAGAAACAGTGACAAATTAGTAAATGCGTTGCGCCAGATGCAAACTACATTTAATATTATGTAAATAAGAGCAGATATATAACTGACAACTTCTCAGGAATTCACAAAAATACGATCCTGGCCGGTTGTCGACAAGTGTAACCTCACCACAATAAAATATAAAATAATATGAATAATACATTTAGTGTAACCTCAAAACAGAAATATTCCTAAAGCTCTCAACAGTAAAAAATATAATTATGTCGTTCACATTCAGTATAACCAACCAACAGGGAAACTGCGTAACCTATCAGTAATAAAATGTGACTAATCTCTCAATAATAAAAATGTGACTCACATGTAACCTTTCAATAATTGACTGTGAATTTAAACTGGTAAATTTAGGACGTCAGCAGTGCTGAGGCATGGCCCTGAAAATTGATTCTGAATAAATTGAAAAATCTTACCTCAACTAGGTCGCCGGATAACGCGTATATATCTGCTCCTATAACCAATTTTTCTGGCACAGCCGAGTGCAATGCTGGCCGATAGATTTGTCATGTATAAAAAGAACAATTGATTTTTCTTTGCAATAATCGGGATGACCATGAATTGGAGAAACTAGTAAATTCTTTAAATTGAAATGAATGGTTGTCAAAAGTTACTTTTTAAGAGAAAGATTATTATTAAGAGATTTTTTTAAAACATTGACGTGGGACTTGATATAACAATACTACATATGGGCGAGGCTGCTTTTACCTTATCCTACAACGCTCCAGGCTCTGCCATCGCTCCAAGACCGGCCCAGCCAACTCCACACACACGACTGCTCGCTAGCAGCAACTTACTCCTACTGCTACACAGTTCCTACTGCATACACTGCTCTCTGGTCTGAGATTCTCTTATACCTTACATATCGCAGGCAGCGCGTGAGCAATCCATCGAAATTACATCTGCTCAAGTGCCCGCTAGCAACGAATTTCTTAATCATGGACCTCTTACAACGTTTGTCTCGATAACATACGAGGGTGAGTCAAATGAAAAATCTCAAATATTTTTTTAAATTATTATTTACTGTGCAGAAGTGGTACAAAGCTGTATCACTTTTCAACATAATCTCCCCCACGCTCAATGCAAGTCCTCCAGCGCATACAAAGTGTATAAATTCCTTTAGAAAAAGATTCTTTTGGTAGTCCGCGCAACCAATCAAGCACCGCGTGTCGTACGTCGTCATCAGAACGGAACTTCTTTCCTCCCATTGCGTCTTTGAATGGTCCAGACAAACGAAAATCACTTGGGGCAAGATCTCGTGAGTATGGTGGATTTCCGTTTCCGGTTGGTCGAAGTGAACCCCGGTTTCGTCCCCAGTAACGATTCTTGCAAGGAAGCCATCACCTTCTCGTTCGAAACGTCTAAGAAGTTCTTCACAAGCATCAACATGTCGTTCTCTCATTTCAGGAGTCAGCTGCCGTGACACCCATCTTGCAGACACTTTGTGAAACTGGAGAACATCATGCACAATGCGGTGTGCTTACCCATGACAAATCTGTAAACATGCTGCAATGTCATTCATTGTCACTCGGCGGTTTTCCTTCACTATGGCTTCACTGCTGCAATGTTCTGTGGAATCACAACTCGTTGTGCCTGACCTGGACGAGGAGCATCTTCCACTGAAATCACACCATTTGCGAACTTCCTATTCCATTCGTAGACTTGCTGCTGTGACAGACACGCATTACCGTACTGAACCTTCATTCGTCGATGAATTTCCATAGGTTTCACACCTTCACTACGCAAAAACCGAATAACAGAACGCTATTTTCCCCTGGTGCAAGTCGCAAGTAGGGCGGCCATCTGTATACTGATACTGTGACGGTATGTGTGCATGTGCACTATGCTGCCACCTACAGGCCATTCTGCACACTGTTTGTACAACGTGTACCAACGTACAGGATAACGTCGCAAAATTTCGACTTGTTATTACAAATTTAATGTTTTCATTTGATTCATCCATCTTGCAGACACTTTGTGAAACTGGAGAACATCATGCACAATGCGGTGTGCTTACCCATGACAAATCTGTAAACATGCTGCAATGTCATTCATTGTCCTTCAGTTGGGAAGACCACATAGATAATATTGTGGGGAAGGCGAGCCGAAGGTTGCGTTTCATTGGCAGGACACTTAGAAGAAGCAGCAAGTCCACTAAAGACACAGCTTACACTACACTCGTTCGTCCTCTGTTAGAATATTGCTACGCGATGTGGGATCCTTACCAGGTGGGATTGAAGGAGGACATCGAAAGGGTGCAAAAAAGGGCAGCTCGTTTTGTATTATCACGTAATAGGGGAGAGAGTGTGGCAGATATGATACGCGAATTGGGATGGAAGTCATTAAAGCAAAGACGTTTTTCGTCCGGCGAGATCTATTTACGAAATTTCAGTCACCAACTTTCTCTTCCGAATGCGAAAATATTTTGTTGAGCCGAACCTACATAGGTAGGAATGATCATCAAAATAAAATAAGAAAAATCAGAGCTCGAACAGAAAGGTTTAGGTGTTCGTTTTTCCCGCGCGCTGTTCGGGAGTGGAATGGTAGAGAGATAGTATGATTGTGGTTCCATGAACCCTCTGCCAAGCACTTAAATGTGAATTGCAGAGTAGTCATGTAGATGTAGATGTATTTAGGTGGTTGACATTGTAAAATCACAGGGTACTATAAACGCGAGTCATTGCAAATATGAAATGCTGGTACATTAATAACAGATGTAACCACCAGAATGTTGAACACAAGCAAGCAGACATGCATGCATTGTGTTGTACAGGTGCCGGATGACAGTTTGTAGGAAGGAGTTATAGCCTGTTTCGCTTGGTCGATCCATACAGGGACGATTAATGGTGTTTGTGAATGACGCTGCCGTCTGATGATGTCCCGCATGTGCTCCATTAGAAAAAAAAATGGTTCAAATGGTTCTGAGCATTATGGAACTCCACTTCTGAGGTCATTAGTCCCCTAGAACTTAGAAATAGTTAAACCTAACTAACCCCGCCCGAGGCACGATTCGAACCTGCGACCGTAGCAGTCTCGCGGTTCCAGACTGCAGCGACTAGAACCGCACGGCCACTACGGCCGGCTGCTCCATTACAGAAAGATGCTGAGTAGACCAGGTAAACGTATCGTGGAGCATGTTGGGTTGCAGGAGGTGTATGTGAGTGAGCGTTGTCATGTTGAAAAATACCCCCTGGAATACTGTTCATGATTGGCAGCACAACAGGTCTAATCGTCAGAGTGACGTACGGATTTGCAGTCATGGTGCGTGGGATAAACACGAGAGTAATCCTCCTGTCATACGAAATCGCACCCCAGGCCAGTTCAGTGTGTCTAGCATACAAAAAGGTTGGCAGCAGGCCTTCTAGCCTTCTAACCAACAAACGATCATCGGTGACACCGAGCCAGAGCCATCTTCCTACGGAGGACTCAACAAAAATGGTTCAAATGGCTCTGAGCACTATGGGACTTAACATCTATGGACATCAGTCCCCTAGAACGTAGAACTACTTAAACCTAACTAACCTAAGGACATCACACAACACCCAGCCATCACGAGGCAGAGAAAATCCCTGACCCCGCCGGGAATCGAACCCAGGAACCCGGGTGCGGGAAGCGAGAACGCTACCGCTCGACCACGAGATGCGGGCGAGGACTCAACAGACCTCCATTCTGCCCACCAGTACGCTGTCGCTCGACTCCACTAAAGTCATAAATGACAGTGGTTTGGCGTCAGTGGAATACACGCTATAAGGCATCTGGCTCGGAAACGCCAATGAAGTAAAAAATTTGTAGCAGTTCTTTCTGCCACTATGGTGGCAACTACTGCTGAAATTGAAGATGCAGTATGCTGCTCCAGAACCACACACCGAACACCATGGCCTTACGTCTCGGTAGCTCCACGTGGCCGTCTGGAGCCATGTATTTTTGCGACCGTACGTTCTCGTGACCACCTCTGCCAGCAATCGTGTACAGTGGCTGCATTCCTGCCAAGTCTTTCTACAATATAGAAGAGGGAATATCCAGTTTCTCGTAGTCTTGTTACACAACCTCGTTCAAACTGAGTAACATGTTGATAATGGCGTCTTTGTCACCTTAAATACGTTTTCGACTAGCACGAACTCACCTCGCCAAACCTGAAAGGAAACTATCGATCACGTCTTTTACAGTGCGTCTTTAAAGTAAACCTGATTTGCTTCTTCATAGTGGCACTACTACCGCCACACTTACGCGACTGAGGCAAAATCTGAATAGATATTATCTTTCCGCTGTAGAAACACGACTATCAGCTTCCTTTTACGTTCCACAACTCCTTGGTGTTGCATATTTTGGCCCGTCAGTGTGTTTCGTCTACAATCTCAACAGTTTCATATCAGGCTTTCAAGTTAGACACTAGATTGTCAATAATGGCATATAATACAGGGTGAGACAGAAAAACGGGAACATTTCCACAATCCAATAAAACTACAAGTGATGAAGGAAAGAAAATGCATTCATAGTAATTGGAATCTTACAACTTCGCCAGTTACGAAACATTGATGGTACGTAAACCTTTTTTTAAAAAAAAATTACGTCCTTTAGATGGCGTCATCTTGTACGAATACATTCGTGATATCTGCTGTTGAGATTCGTCATTGACCTCTACAACATCTCAAGTGGGATACGGTGAATTGCATCCCGAGTTCTGTTTTAACTCGTCCAGGGTTCTTGGTCGAGTCGTGAAGACTTCGTCGTGAGTTATCCCCACAAGAAAAAATCGCAGACGGATAAATCTCGCGATCTAGGGGGCCAGGAAATGTTACCCAATCGTGAGATCACACGGTTGCCAAACGATTTTCGCACGTATGCCATTGACTGCCGTGCAGTGTGTGATGTCACTTCATCCTTCTGAAAACCAGCCTTCTTGAACGTTTGGAAAGTTTTTCAATGCATGTGTAACGAAAGTTCGTAACATCTCCAAGTAACGATCGGCATTGACAGTTATTGTGTTTCCCTGTTCATTTGCGAAAAAATACGGTCCGATAATCCCTATTGTGTTTCCCTGTTCGTTTGCGAAAAAATACGGTCCGATAATCCCATATCATGAAACACCGCACCATAGTGTCACTTTACGAGCGCGTAGATGGCGATCATGAACGCCATTAGGATTTGTGTTTGCCCAGTTATCTTTATTCACGTAACCTGTGAGATAAAAATGTGCGTCACCTGTCACCCACAACTTGTTTAGAAATTATACGTCATTGTTTCTTTTCGTTATTTGTTGACAGAATCCTATCTTAACTGGTAATCATTGTCCTTCAATTGTTGCATCATCTGTAGTTTGTAAATATGAAACTTTAAATGAAAAAGAAGAATTCTGCGAACACTCTCCCGGTACATTCTTTGCACTGCCGCTTGCTTACGAATTGATCGCCGTGGGTTCCGTAAGAGACTCTCGTATAACATCAATGTTCGCTGGAGAACGCACACTTCTTGGTCGTTCTGTTGGTTTCTCCTTCCCGTCTCTTCAAAGTTATTAATCCAAAATTTTATCGCCTGTTTGGATGGAATGGCATCATGGCGTCCTAAATTATAAAAACGTCGAAACTCTCTCTGCGCCGCTACCAAACTATCAGTGTTTTTATAAAACTTTTCTATGGCTAACTCACACTGTTGTCCATTCAACTCATCCAAGGTTACTGAAATGGCGGACTGTTTACTCGCTGTCTCGAAACCGCAGTGCTGCCCCCTGCCTATGGCTGCCATTACTCATTTCAAACATTCACGGTATTCTGTGTCACCCAGTACATTTATCTTGAATAAATCTTCTGTATTCACATCTGCCACTTCATTCCTATTTTCGTCATGAATTGATTCCCTCTACTTAGTGTGCACCTCCAGAAGTTTTGGACAGACATTAATTGCATTTGCAACAGGACGTATGGCGATCCATTTATCGCGAAGATATTTCAGGTCATTTAATTAGTTCTGAAAGTGTCTTACCGCAGCATCACTGGTACTGTTTCGAGCTTATAGTAATTTGCTTCTGGAACCAGTTGGTACCAACAACACCAGCTAAATTGATGGCATGATTGAACAGTTTAATGACTTCAGATAAACTAAAACACACTGTGCCACAGAATGTATTTCAGCTGATAAGTTTAACAGGTTTTTGCAGCCGAGAGTATTTCAACAGCATCTGCAATCTTATCCAAATGAGCTGAAATTGGTACTCCAGCGTCAACCCGAGCACTCCATATCAGACATGGAATATAAATAACTAATAGTTGTGATTCATAATTTCCCATTGTTGTGCCCTGCCACTGAACATGTTGTAAAGAAGTTGAATCACTCCGAAAAAAGTATCTGCTTCATGACAGCTTTCAGCTAGCTGCAGTACTCCACATCAGGGCACGACAAACGCACAGAGAAAATTATGCAAGAGGATTTCACAGATGAAAATGTGTCTGAGCTCCTTTACAAGACGCTCTAATATTACGCCATAAACTTGTCCGTTGCATTCATTGATAGGAACAAGTGTTGATCGAACTAAATGCGTAATACCAAATCATGCTTTCTTATTACAGTCTACACATTGCGAAAACCGTTTATTTCTTTCATATTTATGTTTCCTTCTTGAACTAAATATAAAGCAGGACAAATGCTATTTGTTCAGTATGATTTCAATCAGGAGTAGCATCAACAATCAACAATAATTCAATAAAACGTCAAATTTTCGATTGGCTCCAAAATGGCGCCCCAGACAAATGGGCACAAACAGAAATAAATTCCGCTATCCTTCGCCCTTTCTGAGGCGCTCGTACCCCGACGCAGGCCTGTAACAATCTCTCAGTGGATTCTCTCATTTGCGGTTCTTATCGTCTCTAGAATAATTCCTCATTCGTCTATGCTCCACTGATGTACTGTCCTAACCGTATGACGTGCCCTAATCGCCATTAGGTTTCGTTGAATCTCGCGGAGAGCAGTGGTCATGATTTTTTCGCTTATCAGAGTACCATTGCAGTAGAGATGTAACTGCCGTGTGAGAAACTCCGTTCTAAAACTAATCAGAGAAAGAAGTGTCTCTTTCTGCCATCGTGAATTTGAATAACAAACTAATTTCCTATCAAACTAATATTGTTGTGGGTGTCTTCAGTCCTGAGACTTGTTTGATGCAGCTCTCCATGCTAATCTATCCTGTGCAAGCTTCTTCATCTCCCAGTACCTTCTGCAACCTACATCCTTCTGAATCTGCTTAGTGTATTCATCTCTTGGTCTCCCTCTACGATTTTTACCCTCCACGCTGCGCTCCAATGCTAAATTTGTGATCCCTTGATGCCTCAAAACATGTCCTACCAACCGATCCCTTCTTCTAGTCAAGTTGTGCCACAAACTTCTCTTCTCCCCAATCCTATTCAATACCTCCTCATCAGTTACGTAATCTATCCACCTTATCTTCAGCATTCTTCTGTAGCACCACATTTCGAAAGCTTCTATTCTCTTCTTGTCCAAACTATTTATCGTCCATGTTTCACTTCCATACATGGCTGCACTCCAAACAAATACTTTTAGAAACGACTTCCTGATACATAAATCTATATTCGATGTTAACAACTTTCTATTCTTCAGAAACGTTTTCCTTGCCATTGCCAGTCTACATTTTACATCCTCTCCACTTCGACCATCATCAGTTATTTTACTTCCTAAATAGCAAAACTCCTTTACTACTTTAAGTGTCTCATTTCCTAATCTAATTCCCTCAGCATTACCCGACTTAATTCGACTACATTCCATTATCCTCGTTTTGCTTTTGTTGATATTCATCTTATATCCTCCTTTCAAGACACTGTCCATTCCGTTCAACTGCTCTTCCAAGTCCTTTGCCGTCTCTGACAGAATTACAATGTCATTGGCGAACCTCAAAGTTTTTACTTCTTCTCCATGAATTTTAATACCTACTCCAAATTTTTCTTTGGTTTCCTCGACTGCTTGCTCAATATACAGATTGAATAACACCGGGGAGAGGCTACAACCCTGTCTCACTCCTTTCCCAACCACTGCTTCCCTTTCATGCCCCTCGACTCTTATGACTGCCATCTGGTTTCTGTACAAATTGTAAATACCCTTTCGCTCCCTATATTTTACCCCTGCCACCTTCAGAATTTGAAAGAGAGTATTCCAGTCAACATTGTCAAAAGCTTTCTCTAAGTCTACAAATGCTAGAAACGTAGGTTTGCCTTTTCTTAATCTTTCTTCTAAGATAAGTCGTAAGGTCAGTATTGCCTCACGTGTTCCAACATTTCTACGGAATCCAAACTGATCCTCCCCGAGGTCCGCATCTACCAGTTTTTCCATTCGTCTGTAAAGAATTCGCGTTAGTATTTTGCAGCTGTGACTTATTAAACTGATAGTTCGGTAATTTTCACATCTGTCAGCACCTGCTTTCTTTGGGATTGGAATTATTATATTCTTCTTGAAGTCTGAGGGTATTTCGCCTGTCTCATACATCTTGCTCACCAGCTGGTAGAGTTTTGTCATGACTGGCTCTCCCAAGGCCGTCAGTACTTCTAATGGAATGTTGTCTACTCCGGGGGCCTTGTTTCGACTCAGGTCTTTCAGTGCTCTCTCAAACTCTTCACGCAGAATCTTATCTCCCATCTCGCCTTCATCTACATCCTCTTCCATTTCCATAATATTGTCCTCAAGTACATCGCCCTTGTATAAACCTTCTATATACTCCTCCCACATTTCTGTCTTCCCTTATTTGCTTAGAACTGGGTTGCCATCTGAGCTCTTGATATTCATACACTTGGTTCTCTTCTCTCCAAAGGTCTCTCTAATTTTCCTGTAGGCACTATCTATCTTACCCCTAGTGAGATAAGCTTCTACATCCTTACATTTGTCCTCTAGCCATTCCTGCTTAGTCATTTTGCACTTCTCATTTTTGAGATGTCTTATTCCTTTTTGCCTGCTTCATTTACTGCATTTTTATATTTCCTCCTTACATCAATTAAATTCAATATTTCTTCTGTTACCCAAGGATTTCTAGCAGCCCTCATCTTTTTACCTACTTTATCCTCTGCTTCCTTCACTACTTCATCCCTCAGAGCTACCCATTCTTCTTCTACTGTGTTTCTTTCCCCTATTCTTGTCAATTGTTCCCTTATGCTCTCCTTGAAACTCTGTACAACCTCTGGTTCTTTCAGCTTATCCAGATCCCATGTCCTTAAATTCCCACCTTTTTGCAGTTTCTTCAGTTTTAATCTACATTTCATAACCAATAGATTGTGGTCAGAGTCCACATCTGCCCCTGGAAATGTCTTACAATTTAAAACCTGGTTCCTAAATCTCTGTCTTACCATTATATAATCTATCTGATACCTTTCAGTATCTCCAGGATTCTTCCATGTATAAACTAAGTGTAATGAGAGTGATTAAAGCTCCCTCTGACAAGGATCTCCTTGCTTGTGAGGTCGAAAAAAGTCAGTGATATTTACGACATTCGACGCTCCACATATTGTCTGCCATGAAGCCACAATATTGGTTGCTAATGGCAAGAAGGGTCGGGCCTACAGGTATCCAATGGTGAGCACACATTGAGGCTGAACTGCAAAGTTGGCGAGTAACTTACCACACTGATACTGTGCTAGTGGTGTTGACGCAAAGCACAGCAATGGCAACGATAAACAGAGCAAAAAGTGCATTATATCTACAACAACAACAGTTGTCAAAGTTGATATTCCGTCAGAAAGGAACCTAAGGAATTTCGCAAAGTGAGAAAGTAGTGGCAGATCAAATATTAGCGTTTCTGCAAGATAAGTCAGTGGAAGGTGTGGCGTCGTATGCACTCGAGTGAGCGGACAATATACATGGCGAGTACTATGATGAAGACAGGAGCTTAAGAAGTGAAAGTGATACTGAAATAGATGTACAAGCATGTGGTTCATCGTCCTTGTCGGACAGGAGGCCACAAATCCCGTTGTCCAAGGAACTGGTATTAAACATATTTGCGTACATGGGAAGATCATCTGCAGTATAATAAAAGAGCAATTATGAAGAGATATCGAATAAGTCTGCAGCAGTATGATCGTGTAGTGCACAAGAAAAACTATGGATCTTCAAGGGCTGGTAAGGCGCAATTCTTACAAAAACTCGTATTTGCGCGTTGCAGGGAAGCTCGATAAAATTTGCAAGATTTGCTTGATAGTGACATACAACATTATGCATATTGAGTGCGACATAGATTACAGTGATTTCTAGGGAAGCAGTGGATGGTTGCGTTACTTCAAACAATGCTACACAATTATTGGAAAACGTAAGATAACAAAATTTCTACCGAAGCATCACTTCACGATGCACAAAAAACTACATAATCGGCCCGAAAAATTTGTAGATGAGATGAACTTATCCCATCATTCGGTAAGGACTTTGTCTTCAACTCTACCAATCGGGATTTGAAGAGGAAATGCATATGAAAGGAACCCTGAAATTGGAAGTACCAGGATATTTATAATAAGATCAACTAAGATGAATGTCTTAATGCAGTGTATACAATTATGGCGACTGTTAATCTGGGTCATAAATTGGTTCGAAAGTTATTTATTGTGCTGCGAGAAACTGGAGGTGCTCAGCCCTCTACGATTGTTTCTCTTCAAAATGGTTCAAATGGCTCTGAGCACTATGGGACTTAACTGTTGTGATCATCAGTCCCCTAGAACTTAGAACTACTTAAACCTAACTAATCTAAGGTCGCTCGTTTCCAGACTGTAGCGCCTAGAACCGCTTGGCCACTCTGGCCGGCTGTTTCTCTTCCAAGGGATGTTCATGCACATTGCATTCTTTATGCAAGAACATTCTGTCAGTCGTCATCAAACAGCACTGACACGTTCTTTGAGGTGTTTCAGTGGCCTGGGCAGAGGAGGTACGTTGTAACGTGCCTGTTGCTTCATGGAAAGTTATTCTGTTACGTAGCCTGGTACACTATTAAGTGAATTTAAATTGGTATTTTATTACACAAGGTATCTCGGATCTCCATCTGAACTGACTTACCACTTAATTACCCTGACCATTCGCTTGGAAGGAAAAAATAATGGATAGGTCTCAATTCAGGAAAAATTGACAGAATTTTTATATAACTTGATAATTCTTGATTAATTCTGTAGGAGAATCAGCTTAGTAAATGCTCTTAAATATATTAAAAATATATAAGAAAAACGTAAGTAAATAGAGAAACCTTAATCTACTATGGAGTGTTGTAACATGTATTGCCAGTAATACGGACTGAAAAACATGCACGAATACCACGATCATTCGAAATCGGGAGTGCTTTGGAAAAGATGGACTACATATGCACACAGTCAGACCAACCACTCTTCACAGAGAATGAAGCTGTTCAGTAACTTAATAAAGGAAATAAGATCTAAATATTGTTACGGAGAGACTAGCCTCGATGGTCGAATAATTTAACAGAAAGTTATTCCAAAATCTGTAAAAAAATTACACCAGATTGCAAATAGACAACAATGTATCTGAACTACGTCCTGTGAACACTTCCATAAGGTACGAGCCAACGACAATCACTAATAACCACTTAGCTATCCATTACAAAGAAATACCGATGAAATGTATCAAAAATCACGGCAAGAAAGATCACGAAATCAAACAACAAAGCTCGAGAATTTACTTAAGCAAGGAAACAGGTTCAGTTACTTGCACAAAATGTTAAAGCACTATCTCACGAAGAAAACACTTGGTAACGGGTACCAATTATGCACAAAAAACCTCACTCAAATCAGCACAGAACACGGTAGCCTTATTTTAAATATGATTGTAGAATTATGAAAACTATACGCACTGCTCATAATCAGTTACAAGATTTATTCAGTAGTCTAGTTACACTCGTAGATCCATGTGACCTCATGCCTCACAACCGCAAAGTTATAGGACACACAGAAAACCTGCTATAAATTCCAAAAATCATGAAATTATTCTCACTTCCTGTCTACGCAAGATATCACGAGTTATTCTACAATAGCTGAAACTTACTAGGAAGTGAATGAAGGATTCAGTTAAGCTGAAACGTCACAAAATTACAGCACGAAGGACTAAAACTAGATATTACCTTGAAACGTCCCCTTAGAAAAATTTATACAAGACTGGTCTATGTGAAACGTCCTCTTTTAACAATTATACACGACTGTGCTTAAACTGACACACAATATTTTTAGCGCAACGCAATCTGACTTTCAATAATCCCTACAAAAGAATGGCCCTGACTAACATTAACCTATACCTTTCACAAATCACTTACCTCACAAAAAAAAAATCTTCGTTACTCGAACTACTGCAATACAGCGAGCACCATTACTGCCAGCTAAATAAAAGATTCTAACTACGGAAGGCACTAACTACTGATAGGTATAGTTAGCAAATGAAAGATTTTAATAGAGAACAAACAGTGTATTTACCTTAATAGTCAAAATATATATGATAGTTCATGACATCCGGTCTTACAAATTACAAAACTCCGCCATCTCTCTCCCCACGTCCACCACTGCTGGCGGCTCACCTCCAACTGCGCAACGCTACGCGCTGTTAGCATCCAGCTGCCGCTGCCCATCACTACAATGGCAGACAACAATGCAAACTAAACACACACTGCGCACAGCACAGCCAGTGATTTTTCATACCGAGCGCTACGTGGCGTTATCAATAAGAAAATGTAAACAGCCTACTTACAACCTCTTCGACGATTCCCAGAGCAGTGAGGCTACTCGCTGCTCTCCCACATCCCCTATCTCGGAGGGAAGCCGTAGCACAGACAACATGCATATTCTACCGATGCCAGCTTAGCAAAAGCGACGGATCCTCACTCGCCGGTGTCTCTCTGAACCATTAGAGCCACCCATTGCTACACACAAGAGCTGTCCCTACATTCAGAAATTTATGAAAGTCCAAGGGCGTACTGACGCTCCAGCAGACGACACACACATTGACAGGTAAACAACCAGAGAGAGACACGAGACTAGGAAAAAATACAGTGACAATGCATATATATGATGGCTCTTTTTCTGTACCAAGTTAAACTCTTAATATACAGGGTGAGTCAGGAGGAAAGGTAGATGCTTTGACGGGTGATACTTCTAGTGATTCTGAACAAAAGACTTCTAATAAACATATGCCCTTTTCTTAACAGTCTACGGGTAAACCAATGAAAACAGCTAGAAACCGGAAAGGTGCAGGTGACGGTAAATTGAGATACTACTATGTTATGGTTTGTTTAATTGTGTATGTATCCTCACAGAAGACGTCCAAACAGTCCACCGTCAACTTCAATGCATGTTCCGCTCTTGTAGACAGGTTTTGTGCCGTCGATCGGAGCTAAGTTTTGCATTCCTTTAACTGGGCACAAGCATGTAAAATACGAGCGAGAAGCTACTCTCTTGTGTTCACTGTGCTTTTGTAGACGTTACTTTACTCTTTCACCTCCACAAACAGTAATACTATGGGGTCAGATCGGGTGACGGCTGTGGCCAAGCAATGACTCCACGGCGACCGATACAACGACCAGAATACGTTGTGTTGAGATACTGTGTCACTGGCTGTACGGAATGTGTAGGAGCTCCGTCATGCTCAAAGTGCCGGGTGATCAAAAAGTCAGTAAAAATTTTAAAACTGAATAAATCACGAAATAATGTAGGTAGAGAGATACAAATTGACACACATGTTTGGAATGACATAGGGTTTTATTAGAACCAAAAAACTACAAACGTTCAAAAAATGTCTGACAGATGGCGCTTCATCTGATCAGAATAGTAATAATTAGCATAACAAAGCATGTTCTTTACAGGTAATGCTCAATATGTCCACCTTCATTCCTCAACAGTTGCTGCAGTCGAGGAATAATGTTGTGAACAACACTGTAAAGCATGTCCAGAGTTATGGTGAGGCATTGGCGTCGGATGTTGTCTTTCAGCATTCATAGAGATGTCGGTCGATCACGATACACTTGCGACTTCAGGTAACCCCAAAGCCAATAATCGCACGGACCTGGGAGGCCAAGCACGACAAAAGTGTCGGCTGAGCACACGATCATCACCAAACGACGCGCGCAAGAGATCTTTCACGCGTCTAGCAATATGAAGTTTTTTTTTTGTTCTAATAAAACCCCACGTCATTCCAAGCATGTGTATCAATTTTTACCTCTCTATCCACATTATTCCGTGGTTTATTAAGTTTTCAAATTTATATTGACTTTTTGGTCACCCGTTACATACGAATTCGTGTTGCCAAAGGGATATCCTCCATGTATTCTGGTACCACATTTTGAAGAAACTCAAGATACCGTGTCCCAGTAAGACGGTTATCTAAAACAACTGGACCGACGAGTTGGTCATCAATAACACAGCGCCACACGGTGACTGAGAAACATCGTTGAAAATTAGTTTCCACAGCAGCGTGCACATTTTCATTTGCCCATACATTCGAGTTGCGAGAGTTGTTGATTCCGATACGGGTAAATGTTGACTCATCAGTGAACAGAATATGTAGAATTAATCGCTCATTGGCAATGATCTATTGACAGAATTCTTGCCGGGACCCAGTATCTCATTCATGCAGATGTTGTACATTCTGCCGATGAAAGGGATACAGACCGTGCTCGTGTACTGGGCGTATCACTCATGTTTGTGGAATACAAAGTTGCGCAGCAATTCTTCTAGAGCTAGTAGTAGGGTTGCGTTCCACTACTTGAAGAATGTTCTCCACTTCATTATGATTTTGTTGTACGGGAGGTTCAGAGATAACATTTACGCTGGGATGCGTACAGCTCCGTGAAACCCCTGCGAAACACCCTGCTATCTGGCACTCTGCGATTTGGAAATCGTTGTTGGCATTCTCGCACAGCAGCTCTGGAATTCCCGTTGGACAAAACATAAACAAACACCATGTCAACATACTCTGCATGTGTGAAGATACGTGGTGTTTTCAGAAAACAAAATTGTATTCGTTGTTCACTGTAGTACCGTGCACTGCGACAAGCACTGCCGGACTGAGACTTGAGGTAAACAACTGCACCATGCACAAGTGAACTGCGTACTGACACGGTTAGTAAGAACGACGCTACACGTTTCCCGTTCCTAGCTGTTTTCATTGGTTTGCCCGGAAATGGTTAAGAAAAGGGCATATGTTTGTTAGACGTTTTTTGCTCAGACTCACCACTGGTATCACCCTTCAAAACATGTACATTTCCTCCTGACTCACCCTGTATATCTAGCTAACATAGAAAACTATTTAGATGTGAAATACAGATCAGACATGGTAATTTAGTATTGAAGTATCACTATGGCTGCCAGATATATCACCCAGCTGATCATCTTCCTCTCCGTTCGTATTTATAGGAGCATCGAAGCGTAAGCTACGCTGTAAACGTAGGCTTCCACGGCCGTTGTCACAGTCAATAAAATTGACTGTAATCTACGCTCCTGACAAATGTAGAAGTGTGTATCAACCCTGAAAGTCAACGAAGAGACTTATATAGAGACGCTTCAACGTAAACACTGTCCTTAACGTATCCGGGAAGGAGACGTCAGGTGACCTGAAGGCCAAGGGAACACAACCGCGTCATCTTCATTACTAAGCCTAATAGAGGACGAAAACTGTTGCCCCAATGAAGGGTACCCTGTATTGTTGGTAGATGAAATTCTCGAAATCAGCTGTCATTTGTGGAAACGGCCTCAACAAATGGAAGTAATAGGTACCCGTGACAGTCTTCTCGCATAAGAAAAACGGACCATACCGCTTCGTCTTTGACACTGCATAGTAGACATTAACCTTCGGCGAATTTCGTTCATGTGTTAGAATTTCATGAGGATTTTCAGTACTCCTAGGACACACTCTGTCGTGATTAACCTTTCCTGTTAAATGGAACATTACGTCATCACTGAATATCTGCTCGGAGACGAAATGTTCATTCTCAAGTGCTTTCTGCAATGTGATACAAAATTGAAGGTGCCGTCCATAAACTTCCAGTTTTAACTGTTGCACTAGCTGCAGACGTTACGGTTTAAATGTAACCGCCGTCGCAAAATCTTCCGCACAGTTTGCTGCGGCAGTCCAAGTTCGTGGTTTGCGTGAATCGTTTTTTTTTCTCTCATCATCTCCCCAGTTGCATTTGGCCCACTTGGGTGACCCGTACTTTTCTCTATACATAGGCAACAGGTGTCCCTATACAGTCGATACCAGTGGACACTGTTCCGTTTACATGGCTGTTTTTTTTCCATTGTTCCACTGCTATAACAAATAAACGTCTACCATATTACAACACAAAAAGTTTCTTTTCTTCCTTTGTCTCCATTTTGCTAAGGCACTACAGTCGTAACGCCAAGTGGTGTGCCCAATGCAGACTCGGTGAGTTAACGTTTCTATTAATGCATCAGTCATGCTGCTACGTGTAAGACTTCGGAAAATGTAGAGCTTTCGAAACGAATAAATCGTATATAGTTGTCCTATATTTAGAGGACTACTTGAGGGGAGGTTTTGTTCTTCGCAGCCGGCCGGGGTGACCGAGCGGCTCTCGGCGCTACAGTATGGAACCGCGCGACCACTACGGTCGCAGGTTCCAATCCTGCCTCGGGCATAAATGTGCGTGATGTTCTTAGGTTAGTTAGATTTAAGTAGTTCTAAGTTCCAGGGGACTGATGACCTCAGAAGTTAAGTTCCATAGTGCTCAGAGCCATTTGAACAAAAACATGCGCCTGCCTGAAATCGGCCTTTTTCAAGCACCAATTTTTTTCTGTCGGAGGATTAGTTACTGCACCGGTGCTTGGGAGGAAACACACAAAATTCAAATAAAAGGTTGAATACATGTGTTTGGCAGTTAGCCCCCAAGCATTTGCATTCTGGTGCGAAGACTGTGGAGATTGCGACTTTCCTGGCGGTGAGCAGCATCAACGAAGGGTTTTCAGTAATTCTGAAGACCATGACAACGATGGATGTCACCCTGGGACTCTACTCGACGCAGTTCGCCAAGCAATCGGACGAGCACCGGATTCAAGCGGCCGAAAACCGCTTGTCACCGGCCGTACGAGCGGCTCTGGAGCAACGCAGGATGGCCCAGATCGAGCAGAACGCCCTCTATGAGGAAGAGGAAGGACTAGTTTATGGACTCGGAATAGCAGATTGAACGTAAGTTGCATAATATTGCGTTTATATATAGTCAAAACTTCAAACGCGTTTTTCTCGAAATGACTTTTTTTTTACCGCGCGGTATGGTAACTTCAAATCTACTCAACCGATTGCCATGACTATTTGTTTCCGACTAAGCTAACCAAATTTTCTATGAGCTGTACCATTTTTATTCCGATCCATCAACAATAGATATTTTCACTTGGCCGACGAAGTCGAAAAATTGATGAAGGAAACCCAATTTTTTTCAAATGGCCGCCATTTTGTTTCCTAAGGTCCAAATAACTTAAGCGAGGTTCAACTCCTAAAGAATCTATAAGATTCTTGACTTCGCTAACGTCATCTCAATTTTGATTTCAGACGAGCCGGCTGACCTGTGACATACCGCGCGTGGAGGTCTACATCGAAATTTTGTTTCGTTCCGACGGCACTTCCACCTTTGCCTTTCGATATTTCCGGTCACAAAAACTCCAGTTTGTAGAGGAAACATCAATAAACAATTTTGACTACATTTGACATTGATATCTGTAACACACTCCGAGAAAAAAATTCTCAAAGAACATGCTTTTTTCGGGCTAAAGATAGTAAACCTCCCCTTAATGTTTCAACGCAGAATTCATTTATTACTTGTCAAGCCATTGAACACACAAATGAAGATGCAGGTAACTTCAGGCTTGAACTCGTAAGGGAGCTATGGAAATTCAGTGGTAGAGACTACGATGTTGCTGAAAAGTATACTGAAAGTTAGTTTTAAGCGAGCATATTTGTTTCAAACGTAATAAATTTCTGATGCTAACAGAGTCTGGACATTATCTTTGAACAAATAATTGCTCGGCTAGAGCAATCGGTCCGTCCACGACATTACACGGTAACAATATGTTACAAGCGCACGAAAATGAGATTTTTCAGGTGTCAAACATCGGGTTCTTCTGATCACAGAGATAATGGGTCGAGCAACCATCCTCAAGGATATGTGCTGAGGGGATACAATGGCGACTGAACTGAAAGACAGCAAATTGTAGGGGAGAAAAGAAGGAGAGAGTGGCAATGGGAGAGGAAAAGGATACGACGCAGTCAGTCGCAGCGGGATAGAGTGACGATGAAATCGTCAGAGACGGAGACAGTGGTAAGGACAAGCGAAAGTGATGGTTGAAGACAGTGACAATGGGAGAGATAGACGGGAGAATGTGCCAGTGGGAGGAAAAAGAGACCGTGGGTTCAAATGGCTCTGAGCACTATGGGACTTGACTGCTGAGGTCATCAGTCCCCTAGAACTTAGAACTATTTAAACCTAACTAAAATGAGGACGTCACACACATCAATGTCCGAGGCAGGATTCGAACCTGCGACTGCAGCAGCAGCGCGGTTCCGGACTTAAGCGCCTAGAACCGCTCGGCCACAGCGGCCGGCTGAGACAGTGGGAGAGGGATATACTGTAGCGGAAATTTGTATAAAGGCACGTGGTTACTTGTGGAATAAACTTTTATATTTACGTATTTGTTATTGAACACATGTTTCTCACACAGTTTACAACAAAGCAAAACAAATTACATTTTCGTTTTACCATTAGAATTAGGTCGAGTACTTAAAACTTAAAAGAAGTCTTTCGGGTAGGAAGGGGTGGAATTAAGTGTAAAGGAAGGTGCGTTAGGTGAGGTGCACAATGGTGAATGTCAAGAGCTCCAGTTAAAGTTTTGAGATGTGTCTGATAATGCCGTTAATGCAGTTATTGTGATAATGCCGCATGGAAAGCCCTTATTGGGTGACGAGCGTGTATTAAGGCGTACAAAGAACTGGGCATGTCTAATCGCCAGATTGCTAAGAAATTAATACGCTCCAGTTGTATTATTGATAATTTAGTCGTACTGGGTGCACAGTATGGCAATAATGGCAAGTATGGTCGGACACGAAAATTATCAGTATAAGATACGCGTTTGTTTCTGCATAAAGTGAAAGTCAGCGGCATGTGTTCCTCTCAAATAGCAGCTCATTTACAATAAATTAAGTGAAACTCAGCGGCTTGTGTTACTCTCAGATAGTGGCTGATTTGCAGTTACCAGTCCGTTCCAGACGCGTTAGGTATATCCTGGCTCAAGACGTGAATCTGGCATTCAAGAAACGGCTACATAAGCGACCTTTAAACAACGCGCTTAAGGAGGCTGGACTGAAGTTTGCGGAAGAACGTATGTGGAGCACCGTACAGCGGAACAAAGAAATTTTCATTGAAGAGAAGAAGTGTAATTTGGATGGGCATGATGGTTTTCAGTATTACTGGCATTAGACGCTTTGGCGGTGGCAACGTTATGAGATGAGCCGTATCTTACGCTAAAGCCACGACCAACATAGCGTGCCTGCACCCCAAAATGGAGTCAGATGATTATACAGCAATGCTGGAAACTAAACTGGTTCGTATGTGTGAGGAACTTGACGATGCTGATTTACTATTGCAGCACAATAAGGCTGGGAATCTGGCCGAGATGAAAATTGCAATTCGTGTGGAGTGGACCTCAATCTCGGAGGAAGAAATCGCTGCTCTTATACAATCAATGCAAAAGAGCATTTTCGCAGTTATTAAGACCAATGCACGTTCGACTAAATGCTAGGTCATAGTAGTTTTACTGTATGTGTTAGGTTATCATGACAACAATTCATAAGTGCCTTTATATCGATTTACACTCCTAGGATTGTCTTTAAATTTCTTAAGTACAAATGCTAATAGTAAGGTGAGACTATTTTGTTTTGCTTTGCTGCAAACTGTATAGGAAAAATGCGTGCAACACCTAATACGTAAATAAACGCGTTTTTCCCACAACAATCCACGTGCCTTTATAAAAAATTTCACTGTTGTGTACGCATTGACAGTGAGAGGAGACGCAGAGTATGAACGTTTTACTACAAAGAGAGACAGGTTAGAAGGATTTAGAACATTCCATGTAAAAGAGTGAAGATATGTTCGCATGTCAAAATTTTGACTGAGGAAGGAGGAATAAGGATTGAGCCAGTTCGTTTCCCACTTTTCCGTCAGAGTTTTTTAAAAGAGGAACATATTCGCCTGCGTTTCCGCCCCTACAGGAGCATTTTTCAGCTGTTTTATGTAAAATGTTGCGTTCCTGCTGCACCCGCTCGACTAACCTACCGCCTGTAGGCTAAGCTCCGGCACGGAAATTACCGGTTTGAGGGGGTTAAATGCCTCTGTGAGCACTGTAATTAGTGTAATCTTGGCTTCGCGCTCAATATGTGAGCGACACGTAGTGGGCTGTAGTATATTCGTCACTTAATACTGGTCCGTCAAACTTGGTAACTATGGGCTTTAGCGGGATAGTTTGCGTATATCCCCAAGCGTCCGCCAGTTCAGGTTTCTCAGCACCTCCGTGACACTCTCCCGGGGGTCAGACAGACCTGTGACCATTCATGCTGCGCTACCCTGTATGCGTCCAGCATTCCTTTAGTCGTCTTGGGTGCGTGTCGCACACACACGAGAAAGTTAAGAGATTAATCGCATAATTGTTCTGTAAGCTATATCCATTGCTGAGTGCTTGCATATTCCCCACACCCTAGCAACGAACCAAAATGTGCCCTTGCTTTGCATATGACTGGGTGTATCTGATCATTCTATTTCATACCCCACCAAATTGTTAGACACAGCTATTTACAAGGGATGGACAAAAATATGGACACTCCAAAGGCAGAACACATCAGCAAGCCTAATACGGTGAAAGAAACTAGTTGGCATTCTAAACCGCTTCCAGTCGTCTTGCAATGGATAGATATAGGCCCTGTGTGGTTTCCAAGTGACTCCTATACAAATTTCCTGCAAAATAGTGGCAAGTACAAATAACTGCTATGCGGGTGGGTAGCGATCACACACACTTTCACCAATGTAGCTCACAAAGGCTCACTAAAATCGAGAGCTGCTGACTATGGTGGCCAGGGAAACCACGACTGTTCAGCCTCATGCCCGCAAAACCAGCCCTGCACGATGCGATTTCTGTAACAAGGACTCTGTTGTCCTGGGACGCAGTATCACCATTTGAGAACAATCGTTGTTCCATGGGATGGGTCTGCTGAGCCAACATGGTTACATAATCACTGGCAGTAATGCAACCTAGCAGAAGATACATGGGGCCAACGGTATATCGTGATATGACTGCCAAAACCATCGCCGAGCGTGCACCATTTCTCACTCTTGGGACTAAAACTGCCGTATGTTGGAAACAGTGTGAAACAAGACTCATCTGACCAAATGACTTTTCTCAATTCCTCCTTAGTCCACGTTTTATGGTTCTGGCAGCACTTTCGCCCCCCTTACACGCATTTGCACTTCAGATGTATGGTTTTGGAATTGCAGGTCAAACTTGCTTCCAATTCCCCGTTATGGAGCACCCTTCGTGTCACTTTGATGCTGATAGGGTTCGGGAGTGCGATATTCAGTTCTGCAGTGACTTTGTAAGGTGCAATATTTGTGCCGGCCGATGTGGCCGAGCAGTTCTAGGCGCTACAGTCTGGAACCGCACGAGCGCTTCGGTCGCAGGTTCGAACCCTGCCTTGAGCATGGATGTGTGTGACGTCCTTAGGTCAACCTATTATGTAGTTCTAAGTTCTAGGAGACTGATGACCTCAGAAGTTAAGTCCCACAGTCCTCAGAGCCATTTGAAACATTTTTTGCAGTATTTGTGGTTTACTTATTTTAGAATTGAAGACAACTGTGTAAGTTGAAATGACATGTTTAATGTCGCAATATTAGCACAAAAATACACGCTTTTACACAGCAAAAAACAGTTGTCAGGATAAAGCATCTCATCAACATCAAAAAGCGAAATAATCCTAAACACAACAATATTAACTCTCAGAAGGTTAAATTATACAAAACACGACAATATTAAAGTTTAGCTAGAAGTTTGTTTACAAAATTGTTCCTACACTTACATTATCATGTGGGTCAGTACTACGAAAATCGTCCGATTCCGGTTCAAATTTCGGTACTATTTTTAGGATGCAAATCAAGTCTGTGGTAGATGGTTAGTTGTGTGACAAATTGCGAAAAATATTACCCAAGGTCGCTCGAGTTTACAATGGACGCATGCTGAAGAACCAACTACTTCACGTCTCTGCACGCGGTATTTACCTTAAGCTGCGATGAGCTGTCGTCTGCCAGCCCGCTCTCTTCCGCTAAAATTCCTATAAAACAAATTCCACCTCTGCTGAATTTTCCAGCAGAAACTTTCCCTGTGTCTCTCATTATGCGAGAGAACATGCATTCATCCCTAGTCTTAGAATGTGGCGATATTTATGCGCATGATTGGAGCAGTGTGCAGATTATAATGCTCTCTCAGTTCTCACAAGAACAATTAATTAATTGGCTGGATCGTTTCACCACAGTTGGAGCTAAACGATGCTGCAGCTAATTTCCATCCGTAAATCAGCCGCTGTGAACGCTGTGTACACACAAATTACTCCTCTGAGTGGTAGAGAGCGTTATGCGCTCCATTCTGCACCTGACACAAGTTCAGAGTAGAGTCCCCTAAATATCCGTCTTGTCTTACTCATAGCCAAACTGTCTCCCAACCTGGATTCTTTCGTTCTTCATGACACGGCTTTTTTCGACAAATAGGAGCGTTCCTCTTATTTTGTGGAAACTCTCTCTGCCAATCGAAAGGTCCTTACCATTAAATTGCGTCGAAACTTTGGCTCTTTTCTCCTTCCTAGCGCGTTTCCGTCAATCGGACGATTTGTGCCCGTTCCAGACGCCTAAATACATACATTGACTTCTCACGTGCGTACCACTCACTGGACACGTGATCGAAAATGCGTCACTGGTTTTGTTTCTTATCCATTTGGAATTCCGAAATGCAGTTTCCTAAAAGCTTTCTTTCCTGTCCTCCCTCAGATGGGCCATTATACTCGCTCACCCCATCTGAGTCACCTGGTTGGCCGTTGACTTTCTGCCTGGGACACCCCTTTAAGTGGTTTCTGTGGTACCCCTGTAGCGCGGCCTTGTTTCTGCCCTCGTCCCTCTGAATTCCAAACTAAAACGCCTCTTGCTGCTTGTTTCACCTCTGCTCAAACATGCATTAGAGGAACAGTTTGTTAATTACCATCGATTGAGTAACATCCCTTTTTGCATTACATACTGATAGGCAAATTTGCTAATTACCGCTGAATTAAGTTAGGTGTCATATTCACCTTCCTGTAGCGATGTATAAAGCTCTCATGTAAGGTGCGAACCTGACCTTCATAAATTCTGCCACCTTACATATCCTCCTCCTTCTGCAATCAATTTTCTGCTGGGTCAATCAGTGTTTGAGAAACTGACTGAAGTCAGTGCAAAATTGGTTGCAACTGCTGACTATAGCAGTTGATATATTACTGACCAACATCCTATTTTAATACTTTGTATGACTTAAACAATGATTCGATTCAGTCTCATTATGTTACATTGTACTTCATTTCATGTCTGGGATTAGACCTCATAAGTGCTTTTCTTTTTTTCTTTTAGAATTTAACATTGACTCTAATTTTCTGATTCTTTATGCAATTCTATTTAACTAAGATAAGAATTTTTTTCTTTCAAAATAATTGACTATATTTTTAATTCAAATAATATATATATATATATATATATATATATATATATATATATATATATATATATATATATATATATATATAATCTCACAAATTTCCTTTTTGGAGACTGATTATTTATGTTAAATGATGATGGATATGTATTGAATTTGAGGAAACCTTCATTTAATGTTACCCTCCCCTTCTATAATAAAGGTTACTGTTGTCTAGCTTTCATATTAATGCAAATTGAAGACATGATCATTTCTTACAATTAAGCTTTATGATTTACAACTCAACCATATCCATGACTTTGCAGGCATCATCGTATACATAAGCATGGTTATATTCCTCTAAAAGTCTTAAGTCTATGCATTATGACTTTACAAAACTTTTCAAATTTGACTTTTAGAAACATATTAAATTTATAATCCTACTAATTACTTTACAGAATTTAAACTGACATCATGGAATAGTTAAACCCCTTCATATTTATCTATCCTATGTTTTTAATGAACACATTACACTAGAATCTCAACTGTCCGAAAATGTTATTATTAGGTTTTCTTAACATAAACATGTTGGAAAAAAATGCAGTGTAAGGAAATATTATTGACATGTCAAGATAAAATTAAAAAACATCATTAATAAAAATCCGTTGCTAACACCAAAAAATCTTCAGATTCACCTATTTTTAAGCACATTAGAAAATTTCCTTTTTTTCGGATAGTAGTCTCTTCTTGCAAGTGAAGGTAAATTTTACTGAAACACGTGTAATTTTATTGACCTCCTGTAAACATGGGCTAATATCTGAACCCTTAATTGTATGGTTGCTTCAGGGTGGAAAATCGATACGATCCAAAATTGATTATGCTGGAAAATCACCAACTTGTGACCACTCGCTCTCGACGTCACCGCCCCTGTTTCCTTCACCTTCGCCATCTTTGCTGGAGAGAGTGAGATCGATTCCTCCCACAGCCTCAACCACATATCGATTGAGATCTTCTACACCTTCACCTTCATTATAATTTTTCCATCTTCGTTTGAAGTCTATTATTTAAACAATAGCAATAAAAAACCGAAAATCTGTTATTTCGGATATCGCTTATTTCGAGCCAGGTTAAAGTTGAGACATGAAAAACAGGTACAGCCTAAAACCGGTTGTTTCAGCAATAAGTACAATCCCTACTTACCAGTAACAAAACTAGTAACCCACCAGTGAATTGCTCCGATGTCTTCCTTCATTTCGATATGGTGGAGATCCAGAAAACTCGTTCAGCACCCAAGAATGTGTCGCACCAGTGTTCCACATGGGTTCTTCTTTATATATGAACAACACTTCCAAGAATTATCCCGATAACCCGAAGTCGACTGTTCACCTTCTCTACTACCGTCCTTACGTGCTCGTTCCATTTCATATCGCTTCGCAACGCTATGCCTATATGTTTAACCGGCGTAACAGGATCAAACAGTGCACAACTAAAGCTGCATTTGAACATTAAAGGACTGTTTTTCCAACTAATCTGAATTCATATATAGTCAGCTACCCGACTACTTTAACCTCGTCCTCTGTTATCGCCCAGAAATACACGAAGAGAATTCTCCTATGTCACATTTTGTATTTTTGTTAGTTTTCTGTTGTATGGGATTAACAGTGTGCTCAGAATCTCCTCGATGGCACACACGGAAATGTGCACATCTTAGTCAAGGCTGAGTTCCTTTATATCACATATTTAGAGGATAGCAGTTCACGAAAATAGCACGTCTAGATGGATCTAAATCCAATCTCAAGCGGTCTAGAGCATCATAAATATTTTTTTGAGATGATGTGTGTGTATTTGAGACTTCTAAAATATTTTAAATCAGATGATCGAAGTCAGTATAAGCGGAGGGTTACAGACCTATGAAGTGTACACTGCAAATTGATTCGAATGGGAGGCTCTCTTTGTGAACGTGCCAGCAGTCAAGCTACGACAAGCTGTACTGACGTGTTAGTTACGAGAGTGAGATAATAACGTCATCGTGAATTTCCAGTTGAAAATGCAGTTAATACTTAGAATTCATTTTGCAGGGTATAAAAGTGCAGTACGGTCTGCAAGAATAATTTAATTTAGACAGTTGTATTCGGACACGGCGCACGTTCGCTGCAGTTTTTAAACAACTATTAGCGAGGAGAGGTCAGAGAATCTTAACTCGACCTGCCTATACCAAGGTTTCTTCAATTACGCGCTTTACCAAGGGGGTGAGATATATTACGCCAAACCTAAAATTTTAAAAAAAAATCGTCTATTGTTGTTGACTTACATTAACAAAATACTTTCTAAACAGGTACTGATGTCTAAGTAGGGTCCAGAATTTGAAAATACTCATCGGTACGTTCTCAGCAATATCAACGCACTTTCAACAACGTTTTCTACCGGTTTTATGACCAAGACAACAAAAAATTGAAAAATACAGATCTGGTTCACTGTTTTTACTCTCAACATACTTTTTAGAGCTACTGATGAGTAACTAAGGCGCTAAATCGGAAATATAGCGTGGGCGCAAGCGCGCCCCACATAACTGTGCAAGTCTCTTTTTGAAAACAATCAGGCCACTGACCAACAAGTAAGGCATACAAAAAGCAAAGAATGTACTTTCATTCAAATATATTTATATAAGCACTACAATACGAAACTTTTCATTGTGTAATAGTTTTGAAACACGCTCCAGGGCGGAGATCTGGCTGTCCTATACATGTTTCGCAAACAATTTCATGCCTGCCACCTTTCTGTTTCCTGTCTAAGAGCACTGAAAATTCCTTATACTTGTTCCCAGGAAACCTGCTGATAACGTGTAACTTTCCACTTCAGCGTTCTTTGCGATCAGAAGCCAAGAGACGTCCTTGTATCTGCCCTTGTCTTCCTTCTGCACCAACTAAGTCTCTTGTAACACTTCCATGCCATGATATTTTTTCAGTGACTCTTGTATGGCTAACAGCTATTAACAAGTCATACCACCAATGACCAGAAGTGATGTTTTAGCCACCACTTGAGACATTCCATTACAAAACAGTAGATGGACGAACTCCGGCCATCTGTGAAGTATAATGAGTAACCACATTTGGTTTCATAATTTCTACCCTTTCATCCACATCTACATAGACATGATTACTCTGCAATTCACATTTAAGTGCTTGGCAGAGGGTTCATCGAACCACAATCATACTATCTCTCTACAATTCCACTCCCGAACAGCGGGCGGGAAAAAGGAACACCTACACATTTCAGTTCGAGCTCTGAATTCTCTTATTTCATTTTGGTGATCATTCCTACCTATGTAGGTTGGGCTCAACAAAATATTTTCGCATTCGGAATAGAAAGTTGGTGACTGATATTCCGTAAATAGATTTCGCCGCGACGAAAAACGTCTTTGCTTTAATGACTTCCATCCCAACTCGCGCACCATATCTGCCACACTCTCTCCCCTATTACGTGATGATACCAAACGAGCTACCCTTTTTTGCAACCTTTCGATGTCCTCCGTCAATCCCACCTGGTAAGGATCCCACACTGCGCAGCAGTATTCTAACAGAGGACGAACGAGTGTAGTGTAAGCTGTCTCTTTAGTGGACTTGTTGCATCTTCTAAGTGTCCTGCCAATCAAACGCAACCTTTGGCTCGGCTTCCCCACAATATTACACTCCTGGAAATTGAAATAAGAACACCGTGAATTCATTGTCCCAGGAAGGGGAAACTTTATTAACACATTCCTGGGGTCAGATACATCACATGGCCACACTGACAGAACCACAGGCACATAGACACAGGCAACAGAGCATGCACAATGTCGGCACTAGCACAGTGTATATCCACCTTTCGCAGCAATGCTGACTGCTATTCTCCCATGGAGACGATCGTAGAGATGCTGGATGTAGTCCTGTGGAACGGCTTGCTATGCCATTTCCACCTGGCGCCTCAGTTGGACCAGCGTTCGTGCTGGACGTGCAGACCGCGTGAGACGACGCTTCATCCAGTCCCAAACATGCTCAATGGGGGACAGATCCAGAGATCTTGCTGGCCAGGGTAGTTGACTTACACCTTCTAGAGCACGTTGGGTGGCACGGGATACATGCGGACGTGCATTGTCCTGTTGGAACAGCAAGTTCCCTTGCCGGTCTAGGAATGGTAGGACGATGGGTTCGATGACGGTTTGGATGTACCGTACACTATTCAGTGTCCCCTCGACGATCACCAGAGGTGTACGGCCAGTGTAGGAGATCGCTCCCCACACCATGATGCCGGGTGTTGTCCCTGTGTGCCTCGGTCGTATGCAGTCCTGATTGTGGCGCTCACCTGCACAGCGCCAAACACGCATACGACCATTATTGGCACCAAGGCAGAAGCGACTCTCATCGCTGAAGACGACACGTCTCCATTCGTCCCTCCATTCACGCCTGTCGCGACACCACTGGAGGCGGGTTGCACGATGTTGGGGCGTGAGCGGAAGACGGCCTAACGGTGTGCGGAACCGTAGCCCAGCTTCATGGAGACGGTTGCGAATGGTCCTCGCCGATACCCCAGGAGCAACAGTGTCCCTAATTTGCTGGGAAGTGGCGGTGCGGTCCCCTACGGCACTGCGTAGGATCCTACGGTCTTGGCGTGCATCCGTGCGTCGCTGCGGTCCGGTCCCAGGTCGACGGGCACGTGCACCTTCCGCCGACCACTGGCGACAACATCGATGTACTGTGGAGACCTCACGCCCCACGTGTTGAGCAATTCGGCGGTACGTCCACCCGGCCTCCCGCGTGCCCGCTATACGCCCTCGCTCCAAGTCCGTCAGCTGCACATACGGTTCACGTCTACGCTGTCGCGGCATGCTACCAGTGTTAAAGACTGCGATGGAGCTCCGTATGCCACGGCAAACTGGCTGACACTGACGGCGGCGGTGCACAAATGCTGCGCAGCTAGCGCCATTCCACGGCCAACACCGCGGTTCCTGGTGTGTCCGCTGTGCCGTGCGTGTGATCATTGCTTGTACAGCCCTCTCACAGTGTCCGGAGCAAGTATGGTGGGTCTGCCATACCGGTGTCAATGTGTTCTTTTTTCCATTTCCAGGAGTGTATCTTTGTGGTCTTTCCAATGAAACGCAACGTTTGGCTAGCCTTCCGCACAATATTATCTATGTGGTCTTTCCAACTGAAGTTGTTCGTAATTTTAACACCCAGGTACTTAGTTGAATTGACAGCCTTGAGAATTGTTCTATTTATCGAGTAATCCAATTCCAACGGATTTCGTTTGGAACTCATGTGGATCACCTCACACTTTTCGTTATTTAGCGTCAACTGCCACCTGCCACATCACACAGCAATCTTTTCTAAATCGCTTTGCAACTGATACTGGTCTTCGGATGACCTTAATAGACGGTAAATTACAGCATCATCTGCGAACAACCTAAGAGAACTGCTCAGATTGTCAGCCAGGTCATTTATATAGATCAGGAACAGCAGAGGTCCCAAGACGCTTCCCTGGGGAACATCTGAGATCACTTCAATTTTACTCGATGATTTGCCGTCTATTACTACTAACTGCGACCTTCCTGACAGGAAATCACGAATCCAGTCGTACAACTGAGACGATACCTAATAGGCCTGCAGCTTGATTAGAAGTCGCTTGTGAAGAACAGTGTCAAAATCTTTCCGGAAATCTAAAAATACGGAATCAACTTGAGATACCCTGTCGATAGCGGCCATTACTTCGTGCGAATAAAGAGCTAGCTGTAAGTGGCACCGAGTGATTTGCTTTTGTGGAAAGCATAATAACAGTTAATTTATCCTGCCTTTCCAGAATCGTCATTTTATAGTTCCAGAGCAAGTTGTTTCATTCTTCTTTAAGCGCAGGACTCCTTTCTTGATCGCAGCTGGATAGATTCTGAGATTCGCCTGGATAGTTCCTGTGAGATGTACGTTTTGTTCCAACAGCACTGCAGCTACTGCAGAGCCTGTATAAAAAAAGGACAGTGCACAAGTAATACCCTGATGGCCTTGTAGCATTTCTAATATTGGACAGTAATTGAAGAACTATTCTCTCAGAAAAAAATGAGTCCTGATGAGGGTTTTTATAGGGACAAAATAGGGTATGAGACTGCATATATAGCCATTTGATGAATCTGAAAACACAGAAGTTCTGAATCCTCACTATTTTGGTTTCTGAGGATGGAATATTTTGAATGACAGAGAAACCTTGAACGATACTGTAGTTTCATTTGCAGCTAAATACTAACAATGAGGTGACAAAAATCGTGGGATACCTCCTAATATCGTGTCGGATCTCCTTTTGCACTGCAAAGTGCAAGAACTTGACGTCGCTAGGACTCAACAAGTTGCCGAAGACCCCTACAAAAATAGTGAGCCATGCTGCCTCTATAATCGTCCACAAGTGTTGCCAGTGCAGGATTTTGTGCACGAAGTGGTCTCTCGATTATAAATGTTAGATGGGTGACCAAATCACTAGCTTGAATTGTCCAGAACGTTCTTCAATCCAGTCGTGAGCAACTGTGGCCCTATGACACGGCGCATTGTCATCCTAACATAAATCCATGAATGGCTGCAAACAGTCTCCAAGTAGCTGTATACAACCATTTCCAGTCAATGATCCACTCAGTTGGACCACAGGACTTAGCCCATTCCATGTAAAGACAGCCTATATCATTATGGAACCACAACCATCTTGGACAGTGCCTTCTTGACAGTTTGGAAATTTTTTGCAAATTCGTGGTAAGTTCCAGTGGGACCAAAATCCTGAGGTCATCGGTCCTTGGGATTACACACTACTTAATCTAACTTACGCTAAGGACAACACGCACACACATGCCCGAGGGACGACTCGAACCTCTGACGGGGGCAGGGGAGGGCGAACCGCGGCAAGGCGCCTCAGACAGCGTGGCCTTCACAGCTTTTGGATCCATGGCTTCGTGGGGTCTGCGCCACACTCTGACCCCTACCATCAGCTCTTACCGACTGAAATCAGGACTCATCTGACCAGGCAACGTTTTTCCAGTCGCCTAGGGTCCAACAGCTATAGTCACGAACCTAGTGGAGGCGCTGCACGCGATGTCGTGCTGTCAGCAAAGGCATTCGCGTCCGTCATCTTTTGCCACCGCTCATTAACACCAAATTTCGCCGTACTGGTACTTTCGCCGTACGTCCCACATCGATTTCTGTTGTTGTTACACACAAATCTGCTTGTCTGTTAAGACTGATAACTTTGCGAAAATGCCGCTGTCCACGGTCATTAAGTGAATACCTTGGGCCCTGCGCTGTCCGTGGTTTCCTCGTATACTCTTGACCCTATGGATCTCGGAGTATCGAATTCTTTAACGACTGTCGAAATGGAATGTCCCATGTGTCTAGCTCCAACCACCATTCCACGTTCGGAGTCTGCTAATTGCTGTCGTGCAGCCATAGTCACTTGGGAAACCATTTTACTTCAATCACAACTTGCAGCTCCATCAGTGCACTGCCCTTTTATACCTCGTGTACGAAATACCATCTGTATGTGCTATCCCATCACTTTTATCACCTCACTGTATATGGTATATAAATTCTGAGAAATTTGCTGGACAAATAAGACAAATAATTCAACATATTTTTCACTTTACTCTTATAGGTACGTGACTGAACCTAAGTTTTGGCAAGTGTAGCACTTCCCAGGTTACGAACATGTGTCCAGAAAATTTTCATAAATCGTCTACAATCAAAACAATCTGAAAAAGGGCAGATGATCGTAACCATTCTCTTGAAAAGAAAAAGTCCATTAAATTCTTACACTTCATTAGTGCCATATTTAATAGCACATAATGGTAGCTTTTCATTCCATACGAGGTAAGAGCGAGGTGGCGCAGTGGTTAGACACTGGACTCGCAATCGGGAGGACGACGGTTCAATCCGACCATCCTGATTTAGGTTTTCCGTGATTTCCCTAAATCACTCCAGGCAAATGCCGGGATGGTTCCTCTGAAAGGGCACGGCCGACTTCCTTCCCCATCCTTCCCTACTCCGATGAGACCGATGACCTCGCTGTCTGGTCTCCTTCCCCAAACCAACCAACAATACGAGGTAACATTTCTCCAGTTCCACCATGCACAATTAAATGTTATGGAAGTGGTGTCACATATCCTGCTTTTCTGTGGCATACCTCTTTTTATTTGTCTGCTATTTGCTGAAATAGTTTTGCTCTAAAAATCAACTGAAAGAAGCCAAACGGTTTCAGTGACAAAAACTCACTTTGAAATGACAAAAAGAAATATTTGTAGGTTCACAGTCATCATCGCTCCATTTTCACCACGAATCTTGTGCTGAATCACAAGAAATATGGTCTTTTTGCTGTTTTAATTTCATTTTAATTTGGATAGTTATAATCAAAATCACTGTTACTCTCATTTTAGCTTAGAGAATCCTCTAAAAGTTCTACATTCTCTTCCTCAGAAACAACTGCACGTCTAGAACCAGTCATTTTACGCCTTCTGACTGGAATGTAATAATTACAAACTTTCCCTCAGAAGTTCCGCTTAGAATCCCTTACACAGTCTCATAGCCCCGATCACTCGCGATGCGATTTTCATATTTTTTTGACAGTAAAATGCAGTACTGATGCCCAGTACAGTCACATTCGAAAACACACCACGTGAGTGCTACGATTTTTGTCTTCGAATGAGGCTCCACATCGAACTGCAAAACAAAGTTCGCAATGTCCAACGCTACTCACCGTTGGAGAGGAAATCGTTAACCAGTACCACATGTCGTAAAATTTTACACTTACACACAACGAGCAGTGTTTTGTTAGTTTGGTTCAAATGGCTCTGAGCGCTATGGGACTTAACAGCTGAGGTCATCAGTACCCTAGAACTTAGACCTACTTGAACCTAACTAACCTAAGGACATCACACACATCCATGACCGAGGCAGGACTCGAACCTGCGACGGTAGCGGTCACGCGGTTCTACACTGAAGTGCCTAGAACCGCTCGGCCACCACGGCCGGCTTTGTTGGTTTCACCATATCTTGAGCATACTTCATTTCAACCAACAATCTTATTGTTTTCTGATGATCAGAATTTGTTTGTAGTTGATAATGAAAGAAGAAGGTAAAGCACCGTCGTTTAGGCAACAGTCTGGCCGACCGACAGCCGTGTCATCCTCAGCCCTTGGCATCTTCTGGATGCGGTATAGAGGGATATGGGATCAACGCACCACTCTTCCAGCTGTTGTCGGTGCACCTGGTACTCGATCATCCCCCCCTTCCCCCCCCCCCCCTCCAAGGAAAGGTCTCTGACAGTAGCGGGAATCGAAACTGGGTCCCCCATGTGTCAGTCAGTCAGCTACGTCGAACACGCAGCTACGGAAGCATACAATTGACAATGAAGGAAGGAGATAAACAAAACTAGTCACTCACTGGCTTTCAGTTTATGGAATTCATGAGACAGAATTTCTAACCAAACGGTAATATGCAGGTTATACAACTCCTTCCAGCCAGTTTCAGTTTCCGCAAGCATAAGCATTGATAAGTATAAGCCTAAGGATAAGCATAAGCAAAATGTTGATGGTCACGGAACGTCTCGTCTCCTGCTGATGTTTTAACAAAACTCTTAACGAATTAACGCTTTACACTGAAGGAATTCCTTACCATACAATAGAAACGGGTAAAGGCAAGTCAAAGGAAAACGAGGCACATTGAAAAAAGTAAATAAATTGGTGATTATTTCAAAAGTATTCGACACAATTGTTTATATAGCGTAACACAGAAAAACGGGAACATTTCCACAATCCAATAAAGCTAGAATTCGTGAAGGAAAGTAATTCATAGTAATTGAAACGTTACAATTTTGCCATTTACGAAACAATGATGGCATTTATCATTTTAAAAAAAAATCATCCTTTAGATGGCGTGCTCTGGACGAACACATTCGAGAAATCTGCTGTAGAGGTTCCTCATTTACCACTCCAACATCTCAGCTTGGATACTGTGGATTTCATTCTGAATTCTCTGTTTTAACTCATCCAGGGTTCTTGGTCGAGACAGGTAGACTTTGCTCTTTGTAGTCCCGCAAGAAAAAATCACAAACGGATAAATTGCCGATCTAGGGGGCCAGGCAGTGTTACCGAATCGTGAGATCACACGGTTGCCAAACGATTTTCGCACATATGCCAATGGCTGATGTGCAGTGTGTGATGTTGCTCCGTCCTATTGAAACCAGACTTCTTGAACGTTTGGAAAGTTGTTCAGTGGAGCTGTAACGAAATTTCGTAACACCTCCACGTAATGATCGGAACTGACAGTTATTGTGTCTATCTGTTAATTTGCGAAAAAATGCGGTCCAATAATACCATGCGACGAAACACCACACTATACTGTCACTTTACTAGCGTATAAATTAGGTTCATGAGCGTCTTGAGGATTTGTGTTTGCCCAGTAACGGTAGTTCTGTTTATTCATAAAACATGTGAGATGAAAATGTGTCTCATCTGCCATCCAGAACTTGTTTAGGAATTCATCGCCATTGTTTATTTTTGTTATAATTTGTTGACAGAATCCTAATCATAAGCGGTAATTGATGTCCTTCAATAGTTGCACCAACTGTAGTTTGTACGGGTGAAACTTTAAACCAAGATGAAGAATTCTGAGAATACTCTCCCGGGACATTCCAATCACTGCCGTTTGCTTACGAACTGGGCTCCATACGACAGACTCGCTACAACATAAATGTTCGCTGGAGAACGCACACTTCTTGGTCATCCTGTTGGTTTCTTCTTGAGTGCAAATAGAGTCTCCTCAGTTATTAATCCAACACTGTATCGCGTGTTTTGACGTAACGGCATCATGACGTCGTAAATTATAATAACGTCGAAACTCCCGGTGCTCCGTTACCAAACTATCGCTGTTTTTATAATACGTTTTTATGGCTAACGCATGCTTTTGTCCGTTCCACTGATCCATGATTAACGAAATGGTGGACTGTTTACTCGCCGTCACGAACCCGCAGTGCTGCCACCTGCCCATGGCTGCCACTACTCATTGCAAACATTCCCGTAACTGTGTCACCCTGTGCATTTACCCCTCTCCTAGACAAGACGGTGAATGCCTTCAAGAAAAAATGTTTGCGCTTGCCTACAGAACCGTGATTGTACCAAGCAGTGCACCTCTTTGTCTGAAGGAAAGCGACGATCACGAATCTCTTTCTTCTTGGCGCCAAAAACATGGAAACCGCATGGGAAGAGATGGGCAGTATATGGAGGATGTTTAAGGACTTCTCAGCGAAACTTCTGCGTCGAATTCGGAAGAACCTTAACAATTTGTAGGAGGGGGGGGAGGGGGGCGCCGCTGCCTGTGGATGTATAAATAATAGGAAAACTTCACTTTCACTTATGAAATTATTTATAAACACCGAAATATGGTTTACTCCTACAGTGGCACATTCTTTTTTTACGGAGAAGTAGAGAAATTTATGAGAATTTCTCTTCTCAAAGCTGTAAAGCAACAAAGAAATGTAGAGCACTTCGTATTTTATACCACAATGACCGTAAAAAATCCATTACGTATATATCAAACCGTAACTGCAGCACTAATAACATCGCGGCAGCTTTTACAAAAGTCATCTAAAATTCATAGCGTAATAACCATTAAAATCTTAACTCGGTATTATAACTGTCAGTAAAAGTGTTAATTAAAGATAATTACGCGAAGGTAGTTAAGTATTCATTTAATCCAAGAAAGTAATCATTTGAGATGAAGTTCATTGTTATCAGTATTTCATAATTTCGCAAGTGGAGCACGTAATACACAGGGTATGAAACAAATGTATTAGAAACTAAAAATCCGTCCGAGCAGGACTCTGAACGCTCAACGGTACCGACCGACCGTCGCTTCATTCTCACCGCTAGGCATAACTGGACACTGATATGTAGGCGCATGTGATCTGCACACCGTTCTCCCGGCCGTTTTCAGTTTCTGTGCCGATTAAGGAAATACCCGAGATTGTAAAAACTCTTTGTGGAAAAATGTTTTCTTATATAAAGGACGAATCATGACGGAGTTTGTATGCGTTGAGGGGTGATCGTATTAGTGATTTTGAGTCCGAAACTGCGCTGCTGCTACGGTCGGAGGTTCGAATCCTGCCTCGGGCAGGGATGTGTGTGATGTCCTTAGGTTAGTTAGGTTTAGGGGACTGACGACCTCAGATGTTAAGACCCACATTGCTTAGAGCCATTTGAACATTTATTAGTAATTCTGCACAAAAGACTTAAACTGAACGAAACTGAAAAAATATGTTACTATATAAAAAGGGCAAATCGTGAGGGAAGCTATATGCATTGAGGGGTGGTAGTATTAGTGATTCTGCACAAAAGGCTTCACTGTTAAAAAATCGCGGGCGTCAGTCGCGTGCCCTTCACTGGCACTGCCATGCGAATACAAGCAAATCGACAGTAGGCCGTGTAGTGTTGTCTTTACTGGCTGTACATCGTTTATATGAAACCACACGTTCCGTCCTATATACACACTGACTTAGTGATCCCGCTGCTTCCAGATATAGGCTCCGATACATCTTCATGGCAACTGACTTGTACACCAGTTGAGTTGATGTTACTGCAGTTACTATCATTTCAACGGAAACAACAGCCAAGACATTCCTTACTACAAAGAATTTCTTGCTCAAACATAAGACCTTACGAATGAAGTCAGATCAGCAACTTAGTAACCCTCTACAGGAGATGAAAAATGCGCTGCAATTGACGGAGGAATTTTTGGACATCTTTTGTGAGTAAATGCACACAATTAAAGAAAAAAATCGATCGCAGTGTTTCATATACAGGGTGGCCCAAAAGTCCGGATACACCCTCATAAAATTCAAATGGAATAGCAAACAAGGAAACAGAGTCCCTACACATGAGGCACGGGAAGGTGGAAACTTCATAGGCTATGCCATAAACATGGCGGCCATCTTGAGAGCCGCCATCTTGGATTCAAATAACAACGGCATTGTTTTTCTGGTGAAATTCTCTATCTGTTTGATATGTCACATGACCACATTCCCATTTGAAATTTTGGAGTTGAATCCAAGATGGCGGCTTTCAAGATGTCTGCCATGTTGATGGCATAGCCTATAAAGTTTCCCCCTTCCCGTGCCTCATGTGTAGGGACTCTGTGTCCCTGTTTGCTACTCAAAAAAATGGTTCAAATGGCTCTGAGCAATATGGGACTCAACTGCTGTGGTCATTAGTCCCCTAGAACTTAGAACTACTTAAACCTAACTAACCTAAGGACATCACACACATCCACGCCCGGGGCAAGATTCGAACCTGCGACCGTAGCAGTCGCGCGGTTCCGGACTGAGCGCCTAGAACCGCTCGGCCACCACGGCTGGCTCCCTGTTTGCTACTCCATTTGAATTTTATGAGGGTGTTTCCGGACACTCCACAGCACCCCTATGACCAATCCACTTTTGAGGGAACTGCACATCCAGGTATGCTCGCTTATTGTGCCCATAAAGCAGTGGGGCACCAACATGCTGGAAGAATTCCGGAAATGTTCTGTCCTCCGTTAACAAAGAGGGAAACACTTCTTCATCCAATAACCTCAAATAACGGTTGGCTGTTAACGTACCATCAATAAAAAAGGTCCAACGACTTTGGTACCCCACACACCACACCACACCAGACCATCACTTTTTGTGAGTCAACAGTTTTGGAAGCATCAATCCAGTGCGGATATGTTTCGGACCAGTATCTGTGACTCTGCTTGTTCATTTCACCATTGATAAAGAAATTGGCTTCATCGCTGAACAGCACCTGATAGGGGAAACGTGGGTTTATCTGCAGCTGCTGTGTCACCCATTTTGCGAACTGTACCCGACGGCCTGGGTCATCCTCATTCAGGTGTTGGAGCAGCTGAATTTTGTACAGGTGCCATTTGTGCTGCGGTAAAATTCGCAGTATGGAGATATGGCTAACCCCACATTATTGTGACAGTCGACGAGTACTCGGACTCTTGCTAAATAATGCCAACACGTTCCCTGTTGTTGCTTCAGCGGTGGCGGATTTTGGTCTCCCAGACTTAGGTTTATCTGCGACTGAACCTGTTGCTCGGAATTTGGCCAAAAGCTTGGCAAATGCGCTGCGAGTAATGGGCTGTCAGGTTGGATGACGACTGTTGCAATCCTCAACAATGATCCGTGTGCTTCTTTCTCCTGATATCAAGATGATTTCAATGCGTTCTTCATGTGTTAAGGACATTTTGTAACCTGTAAATAAGGAAACAATGATTAAAACGTTAGCATGAGTAAATGATACCTAACAGTTAAACACATGTAACACATGAGGCATGGGATAACCACTTTGCACCGTTTCAGACTCCATTTTATGACTTCTCAATGCGTAATACTAACGCTGCCGATCGGCCCACTGCTGCAGCAAGTAATTTGCCATAACCCGAGAATGAATAAAGCTATGTTTAAATTAACAACGGCATTGTTTTTCTGGTGAAATTCTCTACCTGTCGGATATGTCTCTTGATCACATTCCCATTTGAAATTTTGGAGTTGAATCCAAGCTGGCGGCTTTCAAGATGGCCGCCATGTTGATGGCATAGCCTATAAAGTTTCCCCCTTCCCGTTCCGTGTGTGTAGGGACTCTGTTTCCGTGTTTGCTACCCCATTTCGATTTTATCACGGTGTTTCCGAACTTTCGGACCACCTTGAACTATCATCTGCATTTGTCCTGTTTCCCATTGTTATCATTAGTTTCTTCAGAAACTTTTAGCAACAGATTTTCAATTAACGTTCTTTTGTTCAGAATCACTAATACTATCTCCTCTCGAAGCATGTACCTTCCCTTCCGTCTCATCCTATATGCAGGGTGTATCACAACTAAAAGTGAAATCTGATGATGTGCAAGTTTACGATAGCAAAAGCAGTAAACATGTTTCCTCTAAGACGCCGTTTGCGAGATAATTGTTTATGCTTGGACACGAGCCATCGCCGTTCGCAGTACGAAACGTTGTCCAAGTGAGCACTGACGGAAAAAAATCCAACACCTCAAGGAATGTGTTCAGTGGCACCAGAGTACAGATTGTGCACTCTGAGGGGCTGCAGTGTCAGTGATTCATTTCTCACACTCATCGGCCATCAGATAATGCGCAGAATGCTCGTGTGTGTGCCCTCTGGTTTTTCCTCAATAGACAGTAACTGTGATGTGTTTAGATGTGGACAGTGATTGAACCATTCGTTCTAAGGTATAAGCATGTCCCACCAACGACAATGTACTTTTATTAAAAAAAACTGTAGCCATATGAACGGGATCACATTGTAGGACTGCGGGAAACAGGATAGACAAGTCGAAGGATTGCCGAAGACGGGCACAATGAATCGGTAGGGTGTCGCTAGTTTAGCAATGGTCTGTGGAACATTCCTATACATGTAGAGTAGGTTGGATGACCACGTAGTAGAGACACCAGTCAAGATCGACGCATTGTTCAAGAGGCGGTGGCCAACCGTACATCATCAGAAATTCAGGCATCTGTAGGACATGATGTGTGAACGAGGAAAATTAGTAACCATATGCTTGCACTGGAACTAAAATCATATGCGCCTCTGGTCAGTAGCCCTATTCTCTATCGTCCACACCATTCTGTGCAGTAGGTTCGAGCAGGAAATTTTCGGTTCGGTAGCCGAAGTTGCTATTCTATACGCTGTAATGATCAACAGCCTGAGGATGCAGAAGGCAATGGAATCCAGTGATTTAAAGACACTTAATGTGTATCCACAGAACGTGTAACCTGTCAGTGAAAAGTGTCGTGACGATCTCACCATTGGCAAAAGACTCCGGACTAGTGCCTCATTCCGGTCTCCAGGAGGGAACTGCTAAGGGGGAGGTGACCATGAGAAACAGGCCGAATAACCAACGAAAGGATAAAGATCTACGTATTGGAGCGTAGAAATCATAATTTCAACGCCGGCCGCAGTGGCCGAGCGGTTCTAGGCGCTACAGTCTGGAGCCGAGCGACCGCTAGGGTCGCAGGTTCGAATCCTGCCTCGGGCATGGATGTGTGTGATGTCCTTAGATTAGATAGGTTTAAATAGCTCTAAGTTCTACTGGACTGATGACCTCAGCAGTTAAGTCCCATAGTGCTCAGAGAGCCATAATTTCAACGTGTAAGGGAAACTACAAAATCTGAAAAGGGAAATACCAAGGCTCCATCTAGGTACGGTGGGGGTCAGTGAAGTGAAACAGCCCGAAGACAAAGATTTGTGAACAGATGATTGTGGGGTAATAGCAACAGCTGCAGAAAACGGTACAACAGGAGTAGGATTCGTTATGAAAAGGAAGGTAGACCAAAGAGTGAGTTAATGTGACAGTTCGGTGCTATTGGAGTGGTTCTCATCAGGAACGACAGCAAACCAACACCTACAACGATAGTTCAGGTATACATGTCACCGTAAAGCTGAAGATGAAAAGATAAAGTATATGAGGATGCGGAACTAGTAATTCAGTACGTAAAGAGAGATGAAAATCTAATAGTTGTGGGAGACTGTAATGCGATCGTTGGGGAAAGAATAGAAGACAAGGCTACGAGAGAATATGTACATGGTACCAGGAACGAGAGAGGAGAAAGATTGAGTTCTGTAGCAAATTTCCGATAGTAAAAGCGAATATTCTGTTTAACAATCACAAGATGAGGAGGTACATTTTCAAAACGCCAGGAGTTATGGGAAAATTTCAGTTAATAACATCATGGTCGGGTAGATATTCCGAAATCAGGTATCGGATTGTAAGGCATACCCAGGGGAAGATGTAAACTCAGATCACAATTTAGTAGTGATTAAGTGACGAAGAGTAGGCTGAAGTTTAAGAGAGAAGTCAGGTTGAAATGGTTCAAATGGCTCTGAGCACTATGGGACTTAACATCTATGGTCATCAGTCCCCTAGAACTTAGAAGTACTTAAACCTAACTAACCTGAGGACATCACAGAACACCCAGTCATCACGAGATAGAGAAAATCCCTGACCCCGCCGGGAATCGAACCCGGGAACCCGGGCGCGGGAAGCGAGAACGCTGCCGCACGACCACGAGCTGCGAACAAAGAAGTCAGGAATAATCAGTGTGCAATCAAGTGGAATACGGAAGTACGGAGGAATGAAGAGGTACGCTTGAAAAATCCTCTGAAGCTATAGATATTGCCAAAAGGAATAGCTCAGTAGGCGGTAGAGTTGAAGAGAAATAGGAATCTCTAAAAAGGATAATGAGAAAAGTTTGAAAGAAGACAGTAGCTACAAAGAAGGTAACTGTGAAGAAACTATGAGTAACAGAAGAAGCACTGCAATTGATCGATGAAATAAAGAACAACAAAAATTTTCAATGACATTCGGGAACACAGTAATAATCCACTTAGGAATAAAGTAAACAGAAAGTGCAGGGAACCTAAGACGAAGTGGCTGCATGAGATATGATGAAATCGAAAACAAATGTGGGAAGAACTGACCCAGCACGTACGAAAGCCAAAACAACCTCGGCTGAAACTAAAAGCAACAGCGGTAACATCAAGAGTGCAATGCAAATACCACTGTTAAACGCGGAAGACCGTGCGGATAGGTGGAAAGAATACACTGAAGGCCTATGTGACGCTGAGCACTTGACATGAAGATGGAGAAACCAGAGCCGATGTAGAAGAGATAGGGGATCCAGAATTTCTATAATAATTGCGGAAAGTGGCAACGAAACGACTATTCATGCTAGTGTATGGGTCTGGTGATACACTATCTGACATTCCGAAAAACATCATCCACACAAATTTGAATACCGCAAGAGCTAACAAGGGCAAGAATTATCGCGTAATCAGCTTAAGAATTCGTGCAAGAATCATATACAGAAGGATAGAAAAAAAGAATAAGAACGTATTAGTTGACGATCAGTTTGGCGTTAGGAAAGGTAATGGCACCAGAGAAGCAGTTCTCACGTTGCAGTGGATAACGGAAGCAAGACTAAAGAAGCATCTAGAGACATTCATAGGATTTGCCGACCTGGAAAAATATTTTCACAACGTCAAATGGTACAAGATGTTCGAAAATCTGAGGAAGATAGGTGTACGCTACAGGGAGAGATGGGTAATAAACACCATTTACAAGAGCAAAAAGGGAGTAATAAGAGTAGGGACCAAGACTGTAGTACACCGACTAAAAAGGGTCTAAGACAGGCATATAGTCTTTCACCCCTCCTGTTTAATCTGTATATCGAAGAAGCAATGCTGAAAATAAAAGAAAGGTTTAAGAGTGGAATAAAATTCTATGTGAAGGATATCAATAATAAGATTCACTGATGACATTGCTATCCTCAGGATCTTCTGAATGGAACGAACAGTCTGTAATAATTACAGAATATGCTTTGAGTGCAATCGAAGAAAGGCGAAAGTAATGAGAAGTAGCGGAAATAAGAACAGCGAGGTACTTAACATGAGGATTGATAGTCACAAAGTGGATGAAATTAAGAAGTTTAGCTACCTTGGCAGCAAAATAAGCAACGACGGACGCAACAAGGAGGACATCAAAAGCAGATTAGCACTGACAAAAAAGGGCATTCCTGGCCAAGAGAAGTCTATTAGTATCTGACATAGCCCTTGATTTGAGGAAGAGCTTTCTAAGACGTTTGAAGCACAGCGTTGTGTGGTTGAGAGACATGGAATGCGGAAAACCCGAACAGAAGAGAATCGAAGCATTTGAGACGTGTTGCTACGGACGAATGGTGAAAATTGTGTGGACTGACAATGTGAGGAATGTAGAGATTCTGTGCAGAATCGGAGAGGAAAGGCGCTTATGGAAGTAGGGAATGGGAAAAAAGAAGTATATAGAAGACACTGACAAGTAGAAGAGACAGAACGATATGGCATCTGTTAATGCTTCAAGGAATGACTTCCATGATACTAGAGGGAGTTGTAGAGGGTAACAGCTGTAGATGAAGACAGAGATACACATTCAGCAAATAACTGAGGTCATAGGTTGCAAGTGATACTCTAGGTTGAAGACAAAGTTGGCATGGGAAAGGAATTCGTGGTGGGTTGTATCAAACCAGTCAGAAGATTGATGACTTAAAAGAGGTACAAGTAGTTATTCGTCTACGAAAATATTGAAAATACTCTATACCTCCCCCCCCCCCTCCTGATACAGAGTATCACATGGATGTCGCTGGAGAGGAATGCAGTTTACCTTCCAAATGTGAGGATGACACACAATACATCATCTTAGCAAACACAAGGCTTCCGTAGCGCTACCATAAGACCGGATTTTTCGGGACATATCCTCTTTTTGGTCCCTGAGATATGCGTCTGCAAGGAATTTTAAAATGTGTTCAAATGCCCAGCATTTTGATTCCTCTTAGTTCAAAGATAAATTATGCTGTTACACAGTCGCCAAGGTAGCCCCTGCGGGCCGGCAACACATCTAACAGGACACAGGACTGAGGTTGCCTAACCCCAAAGGCGTAATCAATGGTAAACATCGGCTGTTTTGGAAACATTCCGCGTACCACTTCCTGCAGAGGGAGTTCGAGATGGCCTGCAGGAAGTATTACTACACAAACATCTGATTGTCTGACCAATACTATTTAAAGGCTAAAACCAGCACCGGACGTCCATAATTCTCCGGCGGTAATTCGCTTGAATGCCGCCCTTCGATTGTGCTGTTAGGTACCAATCGAAGTGATAGGTGTTGCAGGTGCCAGCCAGCCAGCCAGCCAGCCCGTCCGTCGCCGTGCAGCGAGCAGCGAGCAGCCAGCAGTGGTTCCCGGTAGAAGCGGTCCCCGCCAGTGCCGGTTCCCGCCAGTAGCGGTCTCGCCAGCAGCCCGCCAGCGCCGGCCCCCGCCAGCGCCGGTTCCCGCCAGCTTAGGTTCCCGCCAGCAGCGGTCTCGCCAGCAGCCCGCCAGCGCCAGTCCCCGCCAGCGCCGGTCCCCGCCAGCCCTGGTCGCCGCCAGCAGCCAGCGGTGGTCCTCGCTGCCTCCAGCAGCAGCAGCAGCGGAGGCGTCACCACCAGCCAGCCAACCGGGTCGCCCCCAGGGCCAGCAACTAGAGAGTGGGGCTTCGGCCCCATTCTCCTTCGTTCTTCATCGTTCTCCGTCACCTTCTACTCTGTGTCTCTCGTCGCCCTGCCCGTCTCTCGTTTGTTTCCTTGTCTTCTTCTGTGTTTCTCCTCTCATTATGATGTCAAACCCCACCAGCTCCTCTACAGCCACCACCCCTGCCATCGTCTACACCTCCCCCTTAGCCGCTGCCACCACTATCACATGGTGTGCCGCATCACTCCCCCCTCAGTCCATCCCCCACTCCTCACTCTCCCATCTCCCTCCCTATTTGTCGCCCCATCCTCGGCTACTCCTTCCCGTGCCTTCTACGATCTCTTCCCTCACCTCCCTCCCCCTGCTCCTTCCGATTCTGCGGCCACCGCTAGGGTGGTTGCCCGGAGAGCTACAGCTCATGCTCAACTCTCCCCTTCTCCCTCGTCGTCATCATCATCACCGTCGCCTTCGCTGTCACCCTCACCGTCTCCGGCGCCTACTCCAGCACCGGGACCTGCCACTCCCCGCCACATTCCAGTCGTTCCCATCCCCCACACCTCCTCCGCCGTCGTCAAGCGCCCCAGTGGCACCCCTGCCTCCTCTACTCCCAAAAAGGCTCCCCCTTCCCCAACTAATGATCCCATGGATGTCTCCCCGCCTGCCCCCCTCCTCATCCTCCTCCACCCCCTCCTACTGCTACCTCCTCTCCGGTCCTGATCCCTCCTTTCTTGAAGCCCGGAACCTCACCCTCTTCATTTGCCAGAATTTTCCTGGTGCCCCCATCTCCCTCCTTGCTCATCTCCTCCCCCAGCCCTACCCTCCACACGGACCTCCTTTCCCGCGTCCCTGTCACCCGCTTTGACCCTAATGCCTCCCTCACCCCTGCTCCTTCCCCGTCTCCCTCCCACCAACCCCAACACCCGCGTCGCCCGCCGACCCTCACCGCCGTGATCACTCGGCTTAGTCCAACGATCACGGAGGAGGAGGTGTTGGCAGAGCTCAAGGCGCATCCCCATCTGGAGGTGTGTGCGGATCGCCGCATTCATAACTCCGCTGGCCCCACCCACCTTATGCGGGTCTTTTTGGAGCACGCCCCCTCCATCGACTGTCTCCTGAAGGAGGGTGCCCTTCTCTTTCACCGCCACTACCCATTTGACCCTTCCCGTTCCCCTCCTCAATCTCTCCGCTGCCAGAGATGCTTGCAGTATAATGCGCACCCTACATCTCAGTGCCGCGAGGCCCCCACCTGCCCGCACTGTAGGCAAGCCCACATTCTCAGGCAGTGCCCCAATCTCCAGTCCCCTCCCTCCTGTAATACCTGTAACCTCCCTCACCCCACTTACTCCCAGAAATGTAAAGCCCGACCCCCTCGTACCACTCCTGAGCTCACCGTTCCTGTCTGCCCTCTGGACGCCCCCACCCCTCCTGGCAATTCCCTTTGTCCACCCCCTACCGCTGAGGACATCATCAGATTCCTCACCATCGTCCTTCAGAATGTTCATCCCTTTCAGCGCCCCCACACCCTGCAACAGGTATCCCTCGCCACCTGTTCCTTTTCCCCCCTGAAAATGTACGCCATCTACTCCAACAACCAGGCCCATTTCACTTTCTCCCGCCTTGACACCCTTGTCTAAATCCCTTCCATGGTGCGACAGCACCGTATCCTTTTCAACAACATCTGCTCCCTTCCCGCCAACAAGAACCTCTTCCTGCACACCCTTGCCACCCACCGCGTGGACGCCTACCTCCTCAGTGAAACCTTCCTCCAACCCCACCACACCGTCCACACTTCGCCATACCTCCTTCACCGTTCAGATAATCCCCTCCCGATTGCGCGTGGCGGAGTTGCCATTGGTCACCACCGCCAGATCCCTGTTCGCTCCAACCTCTCCTTCCCGACCCCACCGAACACCTGATCCTTAGTCTCTTCTTCCCCAGCCTTACCGTTACCTGCGCCACCATCTATCTCCGCCCTAACGCCCCTATTCCATTCGACATCCTCTCCCGGGTTGACCGTACCTTCTCCTCCTACGTGATCGCCGCCAACCTCAACATCCACAGTCGTTCCGCCGCCCAGCTACAGCGGTGGCATCAGTTCCTCTCCTCCCTTCAAGGCGACCTCATCCCCATCCACCAGCACACCCATCCCGAATCCAACTCCACTCCTGATGATGTCCTTTCCTCCACCAACCTCCTTGGCCGCATAACGGTGGATGTCCTGGACCCTATTGGTAGCGACCATCTCCGTGTTCTCCTCACCGTTTCAGACGGTAGTCGCCCCCGCCCCAACCCTCGTCATGAACCTCCCCCTAAGTATCTCCATAACTACTCCCGTGCCAACTGGAATGCCTACCAGGACACCCTCTCCACCCAGGTCGATAGCCACCCCTTCACCTACCGTCACACTGACGATGTAACCCATGCCGCCACCTTTCTCCAGCAGACCTAGTCTGAGGCCGTGGAGGCCCACGTCCCTATTGTCGCTATCCACCCCCACCGTCCTAACTTACCCCCACAGGCCGTCCTCCTCCTCCGTGAATCCCGCCGTCTCTACCGGTCCTTCCTCCACACGTGTGACCCAGACACACTACGACGCCACCAGCAACTTCAACGATACATTCGTAATTTGCTCGCGGCCAAGAAACGCCAGGACTGGTGACAGACATGCACCCGTTTAAATGCTACCCTCCCTATCAACTTATCCAAGTTCTGGTCCGCCTTCCATCGCCTTACCGAGACTAAACCCTCCCCCTACTATCCTCTTCTCCATGATGATCACCCGTTCCCAGACACCCTTAGTAAGGCCAATCAGTTTACCTCCTACCTGTCTGATGTCTTTTCCATCCGCGATGATCCCCAGTTCAATTACTCCCTCTTCCTGGATGTCCGCGATCGAGCTGACACCTCTATCCCTCCCCTCGCACCTGGCTTCCAGTACTTCGACAACATTACACACACGGAACTCAATGCCCCAATCACTACACAGGATCTCATTGCTACACTCCGCACAAAACGCAACACCGCTCCTGGTCACGATCGTGTCAGCTATCGTCACCTTCGCGTAGCTCCTGCCTCTTTCCTCTCCACCTTTGCCAGACTCTACAATGTAGTCCTGTCCTCCGGTTACTACCCCGACCTGTGGAAAACCTCCCATATCCTGATGTTCCTTAAACCTGGCAAACCGCTGTCTGCCGTCTCTTCCTACCATCCCATCAGCCTTACCTCAGTCTTCAGCAAGGTCCTGGAATCTATCCTCTCCCGCTGCATCCACCAGCATCTCCACCAGCACCTCCTCCTTCCGGTTACCCAGTGTGGCTTTCGGCCGTCCTTTTCTTCTGACGACCTTCTCCTTCACCTCACTCATCTCCTTTCATACTAGCTTAATTCCCGTCGCTCCGCTATCTTCCTCTCCCTGGACCTCGAACGAGCTTATGACCACATGTGGCATTCCGGTCTCCTCTTCAGGCCCCAAACCTTCCCATTAACTACGTCCATCTGATCGGCTCCTTTCTCTCCCACTGTCCTTCCTACGTCACCATCCATAGCACGGATTCCTACACCTTTTTTCCCTCCGCCAGTGTGCCCCAAGGCTCCGTCCTCTCCCCCCTTCTGTACCTTTTGTATACGGCGGACATGCCGCCTCCGTCACCCCCGTCCACCTTCTCCAGTTTGCCTATGAAACCGCCTTCCTTGCCCTTGCCCCCACCCTGCAGCGCTCCCAACACCTTCTCCAATCCCATCTTGACCGGTTCACCGCTTGGTTCAACCAGTGGTTGCTCAAGGTCAATCCCTCCAAAACCCAGGCTATCATTGTAGGCAAAACCACCCCTTCCTTCCGCCTCCTTGATTTATATCTCACCATCTATGGCCGTCCTATCGCCCTCACTCCCACCCTCAAGTACCTTGGCGTCACCCTCGACCGTCGCCTCTCCTGGACCCCACATCTCTGGACAATCCAAGCCAAGGCACACTCCCGACTCCGCCTCCTCAAGCTCCTTTCGGGCCGTACGTGGGGTCTGGACCCCTCCACCATCCTCCACACCTATAAATCCCTCATCCGCCCTATCCTCTGCTATGCCCATCCGTCCTGGATCTCCGCCCCCCCCCCCCCCACCTTTTATAATTCCCTTCAAATCCTTGAACGCCATGCTCTCCGCCTCGCCTATCGCACCCGTCTCCCCTCCCCCACGCGGATCCTGTATGATCTCATTCCTTTCCCCCACCTCCTCCTTTTCCTTGAAAGGATACGGATCCTGTACACCTCCCACAAGCTCGACCCTCCTCACCCGCTTGTCTCGCCCATCCTCTCCCAACCCCGCCCGCTGCGGCACCTGTATTCCCATGTCCCACCCGGTCTCCATCTCTCCACCCTCCTTACCCTCTCCCAAGGTGGCTTCCGGCAGCTCCCCCTCCCTGATGTCCTCCTCCCCTACATCTACCCCTCCTATCAACTTTGATCCTACCCACCCCCACTTCCTGTGGCCTCTCCTCTTGGCACCCTCCCTCCCTTCTCTTTCCTTTTTGCCCATCCCCTTCCTCCACCCCTCTTCCCCCGGGCTCCCACCTTCTCCCCTCCCCCTGTCTCCCCTACCCATGGCGTCGTTTCTCCCCTCTCCTTCTCCCTCTCCCTCTCCCACCCCCTTCTCCTCTCTTGGCAGGTCCCCGGACTCGTACACGGTTAGTGAACATTCGCGCGCCAGAGATCACCGCCTAGTGTTTCTGTGTGTGCCGTCGTTTGTGCTTAAGTGGTTCAGTGTTTTTATCTTGGACTCTACGCCAGTGAACGGCTCCATGTATTTTAACAAGTGTTTGTCTCCGTTTATATGTCCACCATCTATTCATCTCACATTGTCATCATTTCTGTCTTGTATGTTTCTCTGATAAAAGAAATCATTCAGATAGTGAAGGGAGACGAAAATTTAATAGTAATGGGTGACTGGAATTCGAGTGTAGGAAAAGGGAGAGAAGGAAACATAGTAGGTGAATATGGATTGGGGCTAAGAAATGAAAGAGGAAGCCGCCTAGTAGAATTTTGCACAGAGCACAACTTAATAATAGCTAACACTTGGTTTAAGAATCATGAAAGAAGGTTGTATACGTGGAAGAACCCTGGAGATACTAAAAGGTATCAGATAGATTATATAATGGTAAGACAGAGATTTAGGAACCAGGTTTTAAGTTGTAAGACATTTCCAGGGGCAGATGTGGACTCTGACCACAATCTATTGGTTATGACCTGTAGAGTAAAACTGAAGAAACTGCAAAAATGTGGGAAATTAAGGAGATGGGACCTGGATAAACTGAAAGAACCAGAGGTTGTACAGAGTTTCAGAGAGAGCATAAGGGAACAATTGACAGGAATAGGGGAAAGAAATACAGTAGAAGAAGAATGGGTAGCTCTGAGGGATGTAGTAGTGAAGGCAGCAGAGGATAAAGTAGGTACAAAGACGAGGGCTGCTAGAAATCCTTGGGTAACAGAAGAAATATTGAATTTAATTGATGAAAGGAGAAAATATAAAAATGCAGTAAATGAAGCAGGCAAAAAGGAATACAAACGTCTCAAAAATGAGATCGACAGGAAGTGCAAAATGGCTAAACAGGGATGGCTAGAGGACAAATGTAAGGATGTAGAAGCTTATCTCACTAGGGGTAAGATAGATACTGCCTACAGGAAAATTAAAGAGACCTTTGGAGAGAAGAGAACCACGTGTATGAATATCAAGAGCTCAGATGGCAGCCCAGTTCTAAGCAAAGAAGGGAAGGCAGAAAGGTGGAAGGAGTATATAGAAGGTTTATACAAGGGCGATGTACTTGAGGACAATATTATGGAAATAGAAGAGGATGTAGATGAAGACGAAATGGGAGATACGATACTGCGTGAAGAGTTTGACAGAGCACTGAAAGACCTGAGTCGAAACAAGGCCCCCGGAGTAGACAACATTCCATTAGAACTACTGACGGCCTTGGGAGAGCCAGTCATGACAAAACTCTACCAGCTGGTGAGCAAGATGTATGAGACAGGCGAAATACCCTCAGACTTCAAGAAGAATATAATAATTCCAATCCCAAAGAAAGCAGGTGCTGACAGATGTGAAAATTACCGAACTATCAGTTTAATAAGCCACGGCTGCAAAATACTAACGCGAATTCTTTACAGACGAATGGAAAAACTGGTAGATGCAGACCTCGGGGAGGATCAGTTTGGATTCCGTCGAAATGTTGGAACACGTGAGGCAATACTGACCTTACGACTTATCTTAGAAGAAAGATTAAGAAAAGGCAAACCTACGTTTCTAGCATTTGTAGACTTAGAGAAAGCTTTTGACAATGTTGACTGGAATACTCTTTTTCAAATTCTAAAGGTGGCAGGGGTAAAATACAGGGAGCGAAAGGCTATTTATAATTTGTACAGAAACCAGATGGCAGTAATAAGAGTCGAGGGGCATGAAAGGGAAGCAGTGGTTGGGAAAGGAGTGAGACAGGGTTGTAGCCTCTCCCCGATGTTATTCAATCTGTATATTGAGCAAGCAGTAAAGGAAACAAAAGAAAAATTTGGAGTAGGTATTAAAATTCATGGAGACGAAGTAAAAACCTTGAGGTTCGCCGATGACATTGTAATTCTGTCAGAGACGGCAAAGGACTTGGAAGAGCAGTTGAACGGAATGGACAGTGTCTTGAAAGGAGGATATAAGATGAACATTAACAAAAGCAAAACGAGGATAATGGAATGTAGTCAAATTAAATCGGGTGATGCTGAGGGAATTAGATTAGGAAATGAGACACTTAAAGTAGTAAAGGAGTTTTGCTATTTAGGAAGTAAAATAACTGATGATGGTCGAAGTAGAGAGGATATAAAATGTAGACTGGCAATGGCAAGGAAAGCGTTTCTGAAGAAGAGAAATTTGTTAACATCGAATATAGATTTATGTATCAGGAAGTCGTTTCTGAAAGTATTTGTTTGGAGTGTAGCCATGTATGGAAGTGAAACATGGACGATAACTAGTTTGGACAAGAAGAGAATAGAAGCTTTCGAAATGTGGTGCTACAGAAGAATGCTGAAGATTAGATGGGTAGATCGCATAACTAATGAGGAAGTATTGAATAGGATTGGGGAGAAGAGAAGTCTGTGGCACAACTTGACCAGAAGAAGGGATCGGTTGGTAGGACATGTTCTGAGGCATCAAGGGATCACAAATTTAGCATTGGAGGGCAGCGTCGAGGGTAAAAATCGTAGAGGGAGACCGAGAGATGAGTACACTAAGCAGATTCAGAAGGATGTAGGTTGCAGTAGGTACTGGGAGATGAAGCAGCTTGCACAGGATAGAGTAGCATGGAGAGCTGCATCAAACCAGTCTCAGGACTGAAGACAACAACAACAACATGTTTCTCTGAGGCCGAAGAGCGGCGTAGTATGCTGCTGCAGGCCTGCCTGTACACAGGTTTAATATAACAATAAAGAAAAAAAAACACCAGACGTCAGTTCACTCCGAATACCGACCTCAAGGACGTCTCCATGAAAGACTACGTCTTCGCCATCGGAATAGAGCTTCGAATTAAGTGTATGTGTGTTACAACGGACTATTGCGGGAATCTTAGAGGTTATCTTTTGTTGCCTCTAGTAGGAAATTCTTACTTGCTTTGTGATTACATATGCGACAAATTTTCAGAGCTGCTTCTGACTTTCGTGAAACAGAATGACGTAATAAGAAACTGTTGAGGTCTGCGCGCTGTCGGTAAGTTTAGTGCTGTAGGCGGACACTGCCGACTTCAATGACCTATCAGAGTTGCAACATCCTTAATTTAATTTCATATTCATTACTACAAATAAGCACTGCATTTCATGTCTGTTTAATAAGTTTTATATAGCCTTGTTACTTCCGCGTGTCATTTCTACCACAGGAGGTGATCGGTACCACTGAGCACGACCGCAGAAGCATACTGTCGTATCTCTCCTCACCCAGCGCTGTCCAGTGCTTCTTCTTCAGTTCCGCTCCATACGCCCATTAAAGTTCACAGGTAAACAACAACTGAACAGTCAGTAAGTCTCACTTTAAATCTTGCTACTGTAATATTCTGGATCTGATAGAAAAAAGCTATATTAGACCGTATTTTTATGAGAACTGTCGATTTTTTACCTTCCTTCCTAGATTACTACATTCTTCAGATGCTCGTAAACAAAAGATTCGTACAAATTATTAAGTGAAAAATATTTGTGTTGGTGAACTGCGCTCATTTTATCACTTTTTCATTGTTCATGTGTAACTAATGTTCATCGTATGGCTACTGAATGAAGTGTCCTCCTTTTTAAAATTCAAAAAGCGGAATGTGTCCTCTTTCTCCTTTCTAAAATATAGACAGTATAGTCTCTTTCATTCCAAAATATCGTTGCGCTAGTGTAGAATAAAATGTGTCAAGTGAAACACTAAAGTAGTATTGCATTTCCAGTTAAAGTAGCCCTTGGATGAAATCTGAGACCAATTAGATATCACCTTCTACAACCTCTACATCTACATGGTTACTATGCAATTGACACTTAAGTGCCTGCCAGAGAGTTCATCGAACCATTTTCATACCACTCCTCTACCATTCCACTCTCAAACGGCGCGTGGGAAAAAGGGACACCTAAATCTTTCCGTTCGAGCTCTGGTTTCTCTTATTTCATTACGATGATCATTTCTCCCTACGTAGGTGGGTGTCAACAAAATATTTTCGCATTCGGAAGAGAAAGCTGGCGATTGAAATTTCATAAATAGATCTCGCCGCAAAGAAAATTGCCTTTGTTCCAGTGACTGCCACCCTAACTCGCATATCATATCAGTGACACACTCAACCTACTGCGCGATAACACGAAACGAGCTGCCCTTCTTTGCACTTTTTCGATGCCCACCGTCAATCCTACCTGGTAAGGATCCCATACCGCGCAGCAATATTCCAGCAGAGGACGGACAAGTGTAATGTAGGCTGTCTCTTTAGTGGGTTCTGCCAACAACGCGCAGTCTTTGTTTCGCCTTCCCCACAATATTATCTATGTGGTCTTTCCAATTTAAGTTGCTCGTAATTGTAATTCCTTGGTATTTAGCCGAATTGACAGCAATTAGATTTATGCGATTTATTTCATACCCAAAATTTATCGGATTTCTTTTAATACCCAAGTGGATGACCTCGCACTTTTTTTATTTAGCGCAAATTGCTACTTTTTGCACCGTACTGAAATTCTCTCTAGCTCATTTTGTAATTGGAATTGATCGTCTGATGATTTTACTAGACGGTAAATTGCAGCACCATCTGCAAACAATCTAAGAGGGCTGCTCAGATTATCACCTAGATCATTTATATAAATCATGAATAGCACAGGGCCTATGACACTACCTTGCGGACCGCCAGATATCACTTCTGTTCTACTCGATGATTAACCGTCTCTCTCCTCTCTGAGAGGAAATCACGAATCCAGTCACACAACTGAGACGATACTCCATATGCTGTAATCGTAAATTCAGGCAGATTGTAGCGCAGTCGTTAGGCATTTGTTTTGTTTTGGTATGTCAGTGGTACTTGTCTGCCTAGTAGGCTCTCAGAGACAAGTGTGGCCTGAGCTCCCAGTTGGTGCACATCGACAGCGCAGAAAGATACGTATATAGCTTCTTTTCTTTGTTTACTTCGTATATTCTTGCTTAAATCGAGTGTGAGTTGCGTATAGGAGATGTAATTTCGAGTTTTAGTTACTGCAATCGTAAATTCAGGCAGATTGTAGCTCATTCCTTGGGCATTTGTACAGGTTAGTTCATACATTCTTTGCATGTTTCCCTTGTGTTATCTAGGCACGGACATGGGTTTCAGTAACTGTTGTTCAACATCGATTAGAATGGACATGGACTGTGACTGCTGTGTTCGGATGAGGGCTGAGTTGGCATCTTTTCGCTCACAGCTGCAGGCAGCGCTGACTTAAGTCACACAGCTTGAGGCTGTTGCCAATGGGCACCACTGTGAGGAGCCGGACTTGGGTATCATGGGGATGTCAACCTCGTCCCGGATGTCCCCAGATCGGCCTGCCGCTGTGATTGCCCCGGTTGCTACCTGCAGTGGGGCTGAGCCCTCACCTGTGGTTGATTGGGAGGTCGTTCCAAGGCATGGCAGGCAGCGAAAGACGTCCCCGGAGGCTGATCAGAAAGCCTCCCTGGTGCGTCTGACAAACAGGTTTCATGTACTGAGCCAGATGCAGCTGCCTGCCCTGCTTTAGAGGATGATTCTCAGCCTTCAAGGTCCAGGCAATCACAGAGGGTGGGCTTATTGGTAGTTGGGAGCTCCAATATTAGACACGTAATGGGGTCCCTTAGGGATATGGCAGCTAAGGAGGGGAAGAAATCCAGTGTGCACTCCTAGTCCAGTCCGCGTGGAGTCATTCCTGATGTGGAAAGGGTCCTTCCGGATGCCATGAAGAGCACAGGGTGCAGCCAGCTGCAGGTGGTGCCACATGTCGTCACTAATGACGTGTGTCGCTTTGGATCTGAGGAAATACTCTTTGGATTCCAGCGGCTATCTGATTTGGTGAAGGCTGCCGGTTTTGCTTATGAGATGAATGCAGAGCTCGCCATCTGCAGAATCGTTGACAGAACCGACTGCGGACCTATGGTGCAGAGCCGGGTGGAGGGTCTGAATCAGAGGCTCAGACGGTTTTGCGATCGTGTGGGCTGCAGATTCCTTGACTTGCGCCATAGGGTGGTGGGGTTTCGTGTTCCGCTGAATAGGTCAAGAGTTCACCACACTCAGCTGGCGGCTACACGGGTAACGGAGGCTGTGTGGCGTGGACTGGGTTGTTTTTTTGGTTAGGAGGCCTCGGGAAAGTACGGGGTGGGCTGCAATCTCAAAGGGTGCATGGCAAATACAGGACGTGCTTGGATCAAGGAACAGTCGGAATTGTAGTTGTAAATTAATGTAGCTGTGCTGGGAAAGTGCCTGAGCTTCAAGCGCTAATAGAAAGCACAGAAGCTGAAATCGTTATAGGTACAGAAGGCTGGCTAAAGCCTGAGGTGAGTTCTGTAAAAAATTTTAGGAAGTCTCAGACGGTGTTCAGGAAAGATAGAATTGGTGGCGGAGTGTTTGTGTCTGTCAGTAGTGGTTTATCTTGTAGTGAAGTCGATGTAGATACTTCGTGCGAATTGGTATGGGTGAAGGTTATACTTAACAGCCGAACTAAGTTAATAATTGGCTCCTACTACTAACCCCCAGACCCCGATGATATAGTTGCTCAACAGTTCAGAGAAAATATGAGTCTCGTAACAAATAAATACCCCACTCATACGGTTATAGTTGGCGGGGACTTCAACCTTCCCTCGATATGTTGGCAAAAAATACTTGTTCAAAACCGGTGGTAGGCAGAAAACGTCTTCCGAGATTGTCCTAAATGCTTTCTCCGAAAATTATTTCGAGCAGTTAGTGCACGAACCCACGCGAATTGTAAATGGTTGCGAAAACACATTTGACCTCTTAGCCACAAACAATCCAGAGCTAGTTTCTTCCAAATCCACCAGAAACAAACGCAAAATAATTTTATTTAAAAAAGCAGAAAAAGTGTCATTAGAAGCCTTCCTAAGAGACAATCTCCATTCCTCCCGAACTGACTATGCAAATTAAGACGATGTGGCTCAAATTCAATGATATAGTAGCAACAGCAATTGAGAGATTCATACCTCATAAATTGGTAAGAGATGGAACTGATCCCCCATGGTACACAAAACAGGTACGAACGCTGCTGCAGAGGCAACGGAAAAAACATACGAAGTTAAGAAGAACGCGAAATCCCGGAGATTGGCTAAAATTTACAGACGCGTAAAATTTGCCACGGACTTCAATGCGAGATGCCTTTAATAGGTTCCACAACGAAACATTGTCTCTAAATTTGGTAGAAAATCCGATTAAATTGTGTCGTATGTAAAGAACACAAGCGGCAAGACGCATTCAATACCTTCGCTGCGCAGTGCCGATGGTACTGTCATCGACGACTGTGCCGCTAAAGCGGAGTTATTGAACGCAGTTTTCCGAAATTCCTTCACCAGGAACGACGAATGGAATATTCCAGAATTTGAAACACGAACACCTGCTAGCATGAGTTTCTTAGAAGTAGATACCTTAGGGGTTGCGAAGCAACTCAAATCGCTTGATACGGTCAAGTCTTCAGGTCCAGATTGTATACGGATTAGGTTCCTTTCAGATTACGCTGATACAATAGCTCCCTACTTAGCAATCATATACAATCGCTCACTCACCGATAGATCTGTACCAACAGATTGGAAAATTGAGCAGGTCGCACCAATGTTTAAGAAGGGTAGCAGGAGTAATCCATCAAACTACAGACCTACATCATTGACGTAAGTTACAGTAGGGTTTTGGAGCATATACTATGTTCAAACATTATGAATCACCTTGAAGGGAACGATCTATTGATACGTAATCATCATGGTTTCAGAAAACATCGTTCTTTGGCAACGCTGCTAGCTCGTTATTCGTACGAAGTAATGGCCGCTATCGACAGGGGATCTCAAGTTGATTCCGTATTTCTAGATTTCCAGAAAGCTTTTGACACCGTTCTTGACAAGCGACTTCTAATCAAGCTGCGGGCCTATGGGGTATCGTCTCAGTTGTGCGACTGGATTCGTGATTTCCTATCAGGAAAGTCGCAGTTCCTAGTAATAGACGGCAAATCATCGAGTAAAACTGAAGTGATATCAGGTGTTCCCCAGGGAAGCGTCCTGGGACCTCTGCTGTTCCTGATCTATATAAATGACTTGGCTGACAATCTGAGCAGTTCTCTTAGGTTGTTCACAGATGATGCTGTAATTTACCGTCTATTAAGGTCATCCGAAGACCAGTATCAGTTGCAAAGCGATTTAGAAAAGATTGCTGTATGGTGTGGCAGGTGGCAGTTGACGCTAAATAACGAAAAGTGTGAGGTGACCCACATGAGTTCCAAAAGAAATCTGTTGGAATTCGATTACTCGATAAATAGTACAATTCTCAAGGCTGTCAATTCAACTAAGTACCTGGGTGTTAAAATTACGAAAAACCTCAGTTGGAAAGACCACATAGATAATATTGTGGGGAAGCGAGCCAAGGGTTGCGTTTCATTGGCAGGACACTTAAAGATGCAACAAGTCCACTAAAGAGACAGCTTACACTACACACGTTCGTCCTCTGTTAGAATATTGCACTGTGGTGTGGGATCCTTACCAGGTGGGATTGACAGAGGACATCGAAAGGGTGCAATAAAGGGCAGCTCGTTTTGTGTTATAACGTAATAGGGGAGACATTGTAGCAGATATGATGCGCGAGTTGGGATGGAAGTCATTAAAGCAAAGACGTTTTTCGTCGCGGCGAGACCTATTTACGAAATTTCAGTCACCAACTTTCTCTTCCGAATGCGAAAATATTTTGTTGAGCCCAACCTACATAAGTATGAATGATCATCAAAATAAAATAAGAGGAATCAGAGCTCGAACAGAAAGGTTTAGGTGTTCGTTTTTCCCGCGCGCTGTTGGGGAGTGGAATAGTATGATTGTGGTTCGATGAACCCTCTGCCAAGCACTTAAATGTGAACTGCAGAATAATTATGTAGATGTAGATGCAAGCAATTTGATCAATAGTCGCTTGTGATAAACGGTATCAAAAGCCTTCTGGATACCTAGGTATATGGAATCGATCTGAGTTCCCTTGTCGACAGCACTCATTACTTCATGGGAATAAAGAGCTAGCTGTGTTGCACAACAACGATATTTTCTGAATCCGTGTTGGTTATGTATCAATAAGTCATTTTCTTCAAGGTGATCCATAATGTTCGAGTACAGTATATGCTCCAAAATCCTACTGCCTTTCTTGAATGTTGGTGTGACCTGTCCTACTTTCCATTCTTTAAGAACAGACCTTTCGTCAAGTGAGCGGTTGTATATGATTGCTCAGAAAGGCACTATTGTGTCTGCATACTCTGAAAGGAACCTGATTGGGACCGGAAGACTTGCCTTTCTTAAGTGGTTTGAGTTGTTTCGCAACACCTAAGGTATCTACTTTTACGTCACTCATGCTAACAGCTGTTCTGGTTTCGAATTCTGGAATATTCCCTTCATCTTCTTTCGTGAAGGAATTACGGAAAATTGTATTTAGTAACTCCACTTTAGTGACACCATCATCGATAACATTTGCATCGCAATCGCGCAGTGACGGTATTAACAGTTTTTGCCACTGGTGTACCTTACCTACGATCAGAATCTCTTTGGGTTTTCCACCATATTTTGAGACAACGTTACATTGTGGAAACTATTACAGCATCTCGCATTGACTTCGCACTAAATTTCGAGCTTCCTTGAAACTTAGCCTGTCTTGGGGATTTTGCGTTCTTCTGAATTTGGCATGCTTTTCGTTGCTTCTGCAACAGTGATCTGTACTATGGTGGATCAGTCCCGTCTCTTATTAACTTATACGGTATGAATCTATCTGTTGCTGTTGATAATGTATCTTCGAATTTGAGCCATATCTGGTCTACACTTACATAAATAGCTTGGAAGGAATGGAGACTCTATCTTAGGAAGGCATCCAGCGAATTTTTATCTGCTCTGTTAAATGGATATATGGTTTAAACAGATATATTTTGCGTTTAATTTAGTGGTTTCGGTTTATATGGTTTTGAGCCTCGCTACAATAACCTTTTGTTCACTGATCCCTGTATCCGACATGACGCTCTCTATTAGATCAGGATTATTTGTGGCTAAGAGGTCAAGTGTGTTTTCGCAACCATTTAGTTCCACCTCAGTTTCCATAATTGTTAATTACCATAACATTGGTATAAACTAGGTCAATATTTCAAGTTATGTCAATAGAAGGTGTTCCGAAAGAACGGACCCACGCTTTCACATATAACTGACTCGTCTCGATGGGCAATAAGTCCACAACTTTTAGTGAGAGAGCACGTTTACCTTCGACCTCCAGTGAGATTCTAAAATTACAGAGTGTAGGGGGCATGGACGGAAACTGCATTTGGATTACGCTAGGTGGGAATATGAGTCGGCCGTGGAGGGCACAGAGTAGTTCACGCATTTGTAATAAACACTGCGTCCGAGGGGCGCAGAGGTTAACGCAACAACCTCGTAAGCAGAATATCCCAGGTTCGAGACTCGGTCCGGTTCATATTATAACTCATCGCTGCTGTGTTCACAGAATGTCCCAATGCAGCTGATATCATTAGTTCCCTACCTTTCATTTTGTTTCTCCCTCCTCCATCTTCGTTGAAAAAAAAATATGTCACAGCTGCGGATTCCGCGTAGTCTCTGTTCTTTCGGACATGATCGAAAGAATAGACACCACCCGTCCATACATAATATTCCAAGTCGCCGCACGTAGCCACTTATTCTCAATGCTCTCACAGACGGCTCAATACTGGAACGTTTTCGCTTCTACGAGTATTATCCTGTACTTTCACCAGTGTCAGATTTCGCTAGTTACTATTTTTCACTGTATATATAAATTTTTACTTGGGCGCCTTTGGCACACGTCTGAGCTTGACGCTCCAAGCAGAGGCTTGGGCGTTAATCTTGCTCTGATAATCCGTTACATTCTTATGTCTTCGGAAATGTGGTAAAACGTTGCTGTAGCCATACTGTGGCGGACCTTGAATTTATCTGGGTAATTTCATAAAGGTTCGCAGGTTTCAAAAAATTCCCCTGCAGAACAGCCTTCGTTAAACTGGTACACTCACAATTTTTTTAAAATCTCTTATTAAGGGGAAAGTTATTCAGCAGCAGGAAACAACACAAAAAAGGCCACAAGGCTCTACATCGGATCGGAAGAAATACGAAGCCAATGTAAGTACTCACGACGGCAGGCATTGGGTCACATAATCGTTCTACATCGAATAGAATCGGTTCCGGAGATATACGAGTCGCAGTAAGTGTAGTGTTTCCTATGAATGGATACCATATTGAGCTTTTCGCGCGATGGCTCACGAGGATAATAAACCTTACACCAAATTAAAACATACCTCTTTTCTTTGTTAAGGGAGATGGCAGTGTTTTTTATATTGAAATAGCTCAACATCAACATTTGAGAACAACGCTGTTGTCTCTGGCACACAAAACATATCCCATATTAGTGCGGTGTTGTTTGCAAATGGTTTGTTTCACCATATTCAGCTTACGAAGCACTAAGTATGACATCAGTAAACCACGTACTGTCAACACAAACTGTATGACGAAAGTAGAAGAGTGATAGTGAAAACTTCTAAAGCCACAAAACCCTCATAGTGCCTGTTGCTGGCCAGAAACGTCCTCGACACGTATATTAACGAGCCTTCAAAGACCGATAAATGAGAAAGTACTTGCACCTTCTTTTATACCGAGGCACTGCACAGACAGTCATACCTTATGTAACGCAAGAAGAGCCACAGAGATTTTTACTTACTTTTTAGCACATATCATTCTCTGTACGGAGTGGGGAAAGTCTGCATGCTTTTACCCTTTCCTGATATATTAGATTTCATTTGGTTTATTTATTTTGTTTTTACAATATTCGTGCATTTATCTGCGAAATTGTGCGTAGTATGCAATTTGTTATAACTTAATAAAATGTCTATTGTAGTAATGTGCATAGGGGACGTGATATAATCAATTATATAAATGCATACGGTTGAAGGTCAAGATACGTGAGGCAAAAATTTACAGGAAACGGGGGCCTTAACGTGCATACCTCAACAGCTATGGGCACTTCTTCATCTCAGATACTGTGAAACAAATCTCTTCTTCGGTAGAAGAGGTGAGTGTCAGAGAAAGAGATATGAAGAAGTGCCCATAGCCCTTCAGGTATGCATTTTAGAGCACATGTTTAATAGATTTTTTTTTTACTTTTAGTGTCGTGTACTTTCAGTTCCATGCGTGCTGGCGGCAAAGGGTTAAAGGAGCATATATGACGTTCCTGTACCTGTCATCCAGATTCAGCCCGAACTGATGCTCAGCCAGGTTGTCTTGTTGCTCTGTGAAATAAATTTAGAACCCTATACCGACCTAAATTAGCTGCTAATTAAATCGTGTATTCTTTGCTCTGTGCTGTACACAATTAGTAAAATTTCATTATTTGCTCTCCTTCTTAGCATTGCAGTTTAAATGGTCAGCAGTGTTTATACACCATCCGTCTAAAAAGTTCCAAAAATTACTTTGTTCCTGGCCTATTAGTGACGCCTGCGCAGTAACTGCGGCGGGAGCTTGAACTAGCAGCTGAAAACAACAGATATCCATTCGACCAGTCACTTATGAACAGGTAATGTTAACCCTACGCAGGCCGGGGTGACCGAGCGGTTCTAGGCACCACACTCTGGAACCGCGCGACCGCTACGGTCGCAGGTTCGAATCCTGCTTCGGGGATGGATGTGTGTGATGTCCTTAGGTTAGTTAAGTTTAATTAGTTCTAAGTTCAAGGGGACTGATGACCTTAGAAGTTAAGTCCCATAGTGCTCAGAGCCGTTTTTTTTTTTGTTAGCCTTGGAAGTGTATGCCGCTTGACAGGAGGGGTCAACATCCAGGAAGGTGGTACGCTGGTTTGAGGAGGACCAGGTCAACCACATGGGGGAGAAGGTGGTTTGACAGAAGGAATGAGTACTGGGTATCTTGGTTCCGAATCGAGATCTTAAGGCTATCATCAACGATTCTGAGGCAGGTCAGGGATTTTGAGATTTTTAGAAGCTAGGAAGCTTCCTCTAGATGGTCCATAACCCAGTTGGCATAGGAGGATGCCACTCGGTTACCCATAGCTGCTGCGTATTTGTTTTTATATCTTCCTTTCCAAAGACAAGTAGTTTTGTGTTAGGACAAAGTTGCTAAGATGTATAAGGAACTAGATAGTGGGTTTGGAGTCTGAAGGACGTTTGGAAAGGTAGTGTTCAACATCGGCACGACCATAAGCATGAGGGATGTTGATGTATAAGGAGATGGCGTCACCGCTGACGAATAGCGATCCAGGAGGTATAGGGGTGGGGATAGTGGAGAGTTGGCGAAAGAATTCTTGACGGGGAGGCTAGATTTTGGGCATCTGGTTCAAGGTGGTGGTAGATGAGGGTCAAAATTCTTGCAGAAGTGCCACAATAACCAACTACAATGCGGAATCCATGATGGCGCTTTTGGATTTTTGGGAGCATGTAGAAGGTGAGTATGAGCAATTTCATTGGGTGAGAAGGGAAATGGATTCAGGGCAGAGGTTCTGGGAAGCGCCTGATGCTTTAAGCAGATACTGGAGGTTATGTTGGACTTCTTGGATGGGAACACTTTGGTATAATTTATAGGTGGAGGAGCCAAACAATTGGCAGAGGCATTCTTCTAGGTAATCACTGCAGTTTAAGACGACAGTGGTGGTACGTTTGCCTGCAGTTAGCACGATTATGTAATTAAGTCTTTTCAGGCTGTGTGCACACATGGTCTGCAGGTAGCGTCTTTGATTCATCATCCAAACGTTCCCGCTCCTGGGTTCGCAACCCGCCACCACTTAAATTTTGATTAATAATCAGCACTGGTGGCCGAAGATTTCCGGAATAAGAAGACACCCTTATTCTGGCAGTGGACTTGTCGAAAAGAGCGGGGGAGCGGAGAGAGGTTCAAGGCACTCTCTGGCCCTACGGGTGGGAAACTGCCCCTAAAGGTGGAAGAACCAGCAATAATCAACAGCATGAGGATACAGAAGGCAATGGAAACTATTGCATTAAAGACACTTAACCTGTATCCACAGGACATGTAGCCCGTCGCTGAAAAAGTGTCATGATGATCTGTCCACTGGCAAAAGATTCCGGAATAGTCCCCAATTCGGATCTTGGGGAGGAGGCTGCCAAGGGGGAGGTGACCATGAGAAAAAGATTAAATAATCAATGTCCCACAAGTAGGGGCATGGATTGTCAGAAGCTTGAATATGGTAGGGAAGCTAGAAAATCTGAAAAGGGAAATGCAAAGTCTCAATCTAGATATAGTAGGAGTCAGTGAAGTGAAACGGCTAGAATAAAAGGATTTCTGATCAGAAATGGGTAATATCAACAGCAGCAGAAAATGGTATAATGGGAGTAGGATTCGTTATGAATAAGAAGGTAGAAGAGAGTGTGTTACTGGGAACAGTTAAATAAAGGGTAATTCTTATCGAAATCCACAGTAAACCATCACTGACAACGATAGTTCTGGTTTGGTTTGTGGGCGCTCAACTGCGCCCATACATAGTCCCCCAATTTTTCCACAGTCCAGTCTAGCCACTGTCACGAATGATGGTGGTAGTGAGAATGATGAATACAATATAAACACTCAGTCCCCAGGCCAAGAAAACCACCAAAGCGGCCGGGAATCGAACCCAGGACCCCGTAATCCAGAGGCAGCAATGCTAACCACTAGACCACGAGATGCGGACAATGGTAGTTCATGTATACATATCGACATTGCACGCTGAAGATGAAGAGGTACAGAAAATATACGAGGATATTGAAAGGGTAATACAATACTCAAAAGGATATGAAAATCTAATAGTCATTCGGGACTCGAATGCACTTTAACACGAAAGGGTTTTGTACTCAAACAAATGTCACATCCCTACAAACTATGTAGGAAAGTTAATCCAACAGCAATTGAGTGTTTTTTAAAACTTGTCAAGGAACAAGAGTGGCAGGAAGTTTATAGTGCCGGTAACATAGACGATAAATATAATGCTTTCTGTAACACGTTTCTCATGCACTTTGAGAGTTTCTTTCCATTATAACGTTCTAAATGGGGTAGTAGCAGTAATAGGCAGCCCAGGTGTCTGACCCTTGGGATAAGGATATCATGTAGAACAAAGCGGGAATTATATGAAAATGTTACAAGTAGTCACAATCAAGCTATAGTAGCCCATTACAAACACTATTGTAAGGTGCTTAAAACGTTATTCGGAAGACAAAGAGTATGTAGTATGCGAATAAAATATCTAATTCGCAGGATAAAATTAAAACCGTATGGTCAGCCGTGTAGCAAGCGTCTGGTCAGCAGCACAAGGTCAACGATATAAAGTTAGTTCATAGTAAAAATATTTCTGTTACTGATAAATCAGATAGATGTACAGTATTTAACAATCTTTTCTTAGCAGTACTGGTGAATTTAATAAAAATGTAGCTTCTACAGGGAATCAAATAACTTTCTTGGCAAGTGCCTTTCCTAGACTGAGGTCTGTTATACTCCTCTGTGATACAGTCAAGGGGGAGCTTGAGTCAATAACTGAACCACTGAAGGCTAAGGACTCTCATGGATATGATGGGGTGTCTAGCAGAATATTAAAGTATTGTGCTGAACATGTTAGCCCTGTATTTAGCCATATTTGTAATGTTTCCTTTAGGAATGGTCAGTTTCCTGAACGATTAAAGTACTCAGAAGTAAAGCCGCTTTATAAAAAGGGAGAAATGGATAATGTAGGCAATTTTAGACCTATTTCTATGCCATCAGTGTTTGCTAAAGTTATTGAAAAGGCTGTGTATGTAAGGATAATTGATCATTTTATATCACACAATTTGCTATCAAATGTACACTTCAGCTTTAGAACTCATTTGATAACTGAATCTGCTATATTCTCTTTTCTCTGTGAGGTACTGGATGGGTTAAACAAAATGTTTCGAACGCTAGGTATATTTTTTGGTTTAACGAAGGCGTTTGATAGTGTTGATCACAAAATATTGCTTCTGAAGTTGGAACATTACGGAGTACGAGAAGTAGGTCATAATAAGTTTACCTCTAACTTTAGCAACAGACAGAAAAAGATCATTATTCACAATGTTGAGAGAGACTGTGATGTGGGGTCTGAGTGGGGTACAGTCAAGTAGGGGATGCCCTAGGGATCAGTGTTGGGGTCACTCCTGTTCCTTATTTGTATTAATTATATGCGCTCTAGTATTATGGGTAACTCTAAAATATTTCTGTTTGCTGATGACACTAGTTTGATAGCAAAGGATGTTGTGTGCAACTTCAGCCCAGTTTCAAATAGTGCACTTCATGACCTAAGTTCATGGCTTGTAGAAAATAAACGAACGCTATATCACAGTAAGACTCAGTTTTTAGTCTCGAACACACATCCAACAAAACCAGACGATTTGATTTCACAGAATGGGCAGATGATTAGTGAAACTGAACAGTTAAAATTTCTATGTGTTCGGATAGATAGTAAACTGTCATGGAAAGCCCACACTCAGGATCTTGTTCAAAGACTTAATGCTGCCATTTTTACCCTTTGTTTACGGTATCTGAAGTGAGTGGTCAATCGACACGAAGATTAGTCTACATTGCCTCTTTTCATTCGCTTATGCCTTAATCTATTGTATTTTCGGGTAACTCTTCCCATTCTAAAAGGGTATTTTTGGCTCAGAAATGGCCGGTTTTGGCAATACGTGGTGTAAGTCCACGAACCTCTAGTCGAACTCTGTTCATGAGTCTGGATATTTTGTCATTTTGTCATTTCTTGTTAACAGCATTAGCTTATTCCGAGGAAAGTAAACAGCTTTTACTCAGTTAATACTTGGGAGAAATCAATCCTGCATTTGGATCGGAGTTCCTTAACTTTTCTGCATAAAGTTGTGCAGTATATTGCTGCATCCATTTTCAATAAGCTACCGCTCTAATTCAAAAATCTTAGCAATAATCCACGAACTTTCAAGTCGAAACTGAAGAGGTTCCTCATGGGTTACTCCTTCTATTCTGTCAAGAAGTTACTTGAGAAGTTAAGCTGATTCTTACTGCATTGTTGATTGTGTTTACTTAAACTTATGGATTGATTTTTTTCGTGTCCATGAACATTTTATTTTCATCTTTTATTACTTTTATGTTGTAATTCATGCGCTGACATGTTCCATGACCTTGGAGGTTTGCTCCTCAATTTGGTCCTTCGGAACTTTATGTGTAAATAAATAAAATAAATAAATAAATCAGAATTTAAGACAGCTTTGGAGGACTTAAGGTCGAATGAGGCAATTCATCATAATTGCTAAAAACATTAGGGGAAGTGGTAACAAAACGACTATTCACGTTGGTGTGTAGAATGAATTAGTCTGGCAATATACTGTCTGACTTTCGCAAAAATATCATGCACACAATTCCGAAGACTGCAGGAGATGACAAATGCGAAAATTATTGCACAGCCAGGTTAACATCTCGTTCATCCAAGTTGCTAACAGGAATAATGTACAGAAGAATTTAAAACTGAGGATGTGTTCGATGACGATTAGTTTGGCTTTATGAATGGTAAAGGCGCCAGAGAAGCAATTGCGATGTTGCGGTTGATAATGGCTTGGTCGACCTAGAAAAAGCATTCGACAATATAAAATAGTGCAAGATGTTGCAATTTCTGAGGAAAATTGCGGTAAACTATAGGGATACACGACTAATACACAACATGTACAAAAACCAAGAGGGAATAATAAGAGTGGACGACGAATAAATAATTGCTCGGATTAAAAAGGGTATAAGACAAGGATGTAGTCATTCTTTCCTACTGTTCAATCTGTGCATCGAAGAAGCAATGATAAAAATAAAAGAAAGATTGAGGATAGGAATTAAAATTCTAGGTGACTGGATATCAATGATACAATTCGCAGATGACACTCCTATCCTGAATGAAAGTGAATAAGAATTACATGATCTGCTGAATGGAATGGACTGTCTAATGAGTGCAGAATATGGAAGTAAATCTAAGAAAGACTAAGTAATGAGAAGTAACACAAATGGGAACAGCGAGAAACTTAACATCAGGATTGATAGTCACGGAGTAGATGAAGCAAGCAAAGTAACCAATGACAGACAGAGCCAGGTGGACATCAGAAGCAAACTAGCACTGGCTAAAAGGGCATTCCTGGCGAAGGGAAGTCTGCTGGTATTAAACATAGGCCTTAACTTGAGAAAGAAATTTCTGAGAATATACGTTTGGAGCACAGCATTGTATGGTAGGGAAACATGGATGTAGGAAAACTGGACCAGAAGAGAAAATGAGGAGGTTCTGCACAGAATTGGAGACAAAAGGAATATGTGGAAGGTACTGACAAGGAGAAGGGACAGGATGATAGGATATCTGTTAAGACATCAGGAACTGACTTCCATGGTACTAGAAGGAGATGCAGAGCCCAAAAACTGTAGAGTAAGACAGAGGTTGATATACATCCAACAGAAAATTGAGGATGTAGGTTGCAAGTGCTACTCTGAGATGAAGAGGTTGGCACAGGAGAGAAATTAGTGGTGGGCTGCATCAAATCAGTGAGAAGGCTGATGACAAAAAAATGGCTGTCCTTTCATCTGCTGTAAGTCTGGTATTCTTAGGAAAGGGTTTGGGAAAGGATCGTCAGGCCAACTTGCCAAATTGGAGTTAAGGAATTCCTGGAAGGTAACCACAGGGTGGTTAGGTGGGAGGGGAGACGATCGCAGTTGGATTGTCATATGAACTGAGAGAGGGAGGAGTCAATGCTGAGATTAGATTGGCTTTGAGAAGAGCAATTGATGACAAAGAAGTGTTTCCATTGCAGGGATGTGGAGAAGGGGCGTAGATCTTTGACAAGTCCATCATGGTTACAATTGGATGTAGGGCTGAAGGTGACACCTTTGGGAAGGACTGAGACTTCAGTGAGGCTAAGGATTTTGGTGGAAAGTTTAACACCAGTGTTCAAGGATTGTTTTGGGACAGGATTTGGTGGAGTGTTGAAAGGGAGTTTTGGGGGGCGGGGGGGGGGATGTCAAGTTGTAAAGGTTAACTAGGCAGGGTCTAGGTGCGATGAGAAGTTGATGAGAAGGACCACTGTGGGTTTGACAGGGGATTAGATTGTGGTGTCCCAATATCTTGGACGCTTCATTTTAGCTGGTTATTGTAGCCACACTGAAAGAATTTTGTCTCTCATTGACAATCACCTATAACCTGTTGCCAAAATCTTCCCAAAATCTAGCGTCACACGTCATACATAACAATTACTTCCTTCGCTGACTCTCCTCCTGGACTGGATCCCTGCTCATCACTGTTAATGCCACCTCCCTATACACCAACAATGCTCATGCCCATGGTCTTGCCACTACTGGACATTACCTCTCCCAACTTCCCTCTGACTCCACACTTACTTACTACATCATTTCTCATACACCTTACTAACTTTATTCTAACCCACAACTATTTCTCCTTGGAAGGAAAGGTATGCAAGCAAATCCATTGCACAGCTATGAGCATCTACAAAGCAGCCTGCTTTGTCAACATTTTTATGGACCATCTAAAGTTTACCCTCTTAGCCTTCCAAAACCCCAAACCCTTGACCTGGTTCAGATTCATTGAAGGTATCTTCAACACCTGGACGAAGGGCCAAGATGCCTGTCCTCATGTCTTCAACACCTTATCTCCCATCTGCTTCACCCTGTCCTCCTCAATCCACTGTGCCACCTTCTTGGAACTGCACCTCCTCCTCTCTAACAGTTTCAGCCACACCACTATTTACTTCAAACCTATCAACTACCAACAGTACTTGCGTTTGGATAGGTGCAATCCCTTACACGCAAAAAAATCCCTGCAATACAGCCTGACCACCCAGGGACAGCATACTTACAGTGACAAAAGCTCCCCTGTCCAGTGTGCTGAAGGTTTCACAGACACAGTCAGTTAAAGACGCTCTACCCAATACCTTGACCACAAACAGATTTCCTGTGTCATATCACTACACACCCCATCCTCCCACCACCCTCAAGAAACAGCTACAAAAGAGTGTCCCCTTCATCATACAATACTACGCCCTATTGGAACAAGTGAGCCATCTCCTTTGTCAGATCTTTGATTATCTACCAACAGCCCTTGAAATGAAGGTCCATCCTACCCAAATCTTCCCCACCCCTCCTAAAGTGGTGTTCTGTCGCCCACTCAACCTCCACAACACTATGCCACCCCCAAACCCAGTCTCTTGCCAAAGATAGCATACTCCTCTGAAAGACCCAGGTGCAAGACCTTCCCAATCTCTCCAACCTGCACTTCCTATTCCAGTCATGTCACAGGCCTACCGTACCCCTTCAGCAGCTGAGTCACATGTGAAAGCAGCGACATCACACGTTAGCTCTGCTGCAATCATTGCACAGTTTTTTATATTGGTATGAATATCAGCAAGCTGTCGACTAGGAAGAATGGCCTCAGAAAACTGTGGCTAAGGGGAAAGTGAATCATCCTGTGGCATACCAAGCTTGATTTTAATGGCTGCTTCGCAACCCAGACCATCTGCATCCTCCCTCCGTCATCAGCTTTTCTGATCCCGACAGAGAGGACTTATCCTTACAACATGTCCTCTGCTCCAGGAATTATTAGAGGCGGCCTGAAATGGCTGTCATATGTGCATGAGGTGTGCCTGGTTGTGTGAACGTGAATATGCCTGACTGTGTGCCTGGCTTAAACTCAACGTCTCATTTTTATGGTGAGAAGCAACATGTCCTTTTCACAATTGTATTTCTCCCATCCTGACTAAAACTCTTAATTCCATTTGCAAATATTTCACCTGAACTTGTCTTCAGCTTAGGTCAACCTTTGGTACCTAACGATTTGACCTTCAGCGCCATTTATTAGTGCATGGAGCTGTGGTTCCTTCCCATTAAGTTACTACAATTGACAACCATAATACCGAATGTTCCTAGGTCTGCCTTCATTTTGTGTTTGCCCTGCACCCTTTTTGCCCTTGCTTGAGACCTTGTACCAGAAGAAACTGCTTGTAACTGTGACATAAAGCCACACAGGAAGAATGTGACCATATCGCAAATTAATAGGAACACAATTGCCGCATTGGTCACTAAGTAAGAAGCCGCCAGCAAAAACTGCCCAGTCCACTCCACATAGACTCCACTATACGCATAGCCCTGATCCCATTGAGCAGGACCCAAAACTCCTCCACATCGTGGTGCAAGTCAAAGAATCTGCAGCTCATACGGTCGTGGGGCTGAGTGAATTTTGATTCACACCCTCCAGTCAGCTCTGTATCAAAGGTCCACAATAGGTCTTATCAACGATGCTACAGCTGGTGAGCTATGCCTTCATCTCACAAGCCACCGGCACTCTTTACCACTTCATGTAGCAGCTGGACACAGGAGAGAATCTCTTCTGATCCAAAGCAACACATATTAGTACCAACATGAGTCACCACTTGCCGTTAGCTGCGCCCTGTGCTCTCGATGGCATTCAGAAGGAGAATTCCTTATCTGAAATGACTCCCCCAGTATGCACAGAGCACACACTGGACTTCTTCTTCTCCTTGGCAGCAACATCTCTAAAGGGCCCCATTGCATGCCTGACACTGGAATTCCCAATTACTGATAATCCCACCCTCTATAAGTGCCCAGATCTTGAGGCCAAGGGGAGTCATGTGAGACAGGGCAAACAACCGAATTTCGCTCAGAGTATTTATAAACCACATGTGGAGCCTGAAATCTGATAGATGATTTCAGAAGGGCTGTTGATCGGCTCCCGGGAAAGTCTTTTGCTGCCTGCCACACTTTGAAACGATTTCCCATTTGACCAAGGATGAGGCGACAACCTCAATAACTGGTCAGGCCACAGTAATGGACTGACTGAGGCACACGTGGAACATGCTGGGTGTCCCTTGGTTCCCCATAGCCAGTCCCCAATAGTGATGCTCACTGGCAACAGCCTCAAGTTGCCCGACCAAAGCCAGCAATGACTGCAGCTGTGAGCCAAGGGTCGCCATCTCAGTTCGCATCTGAACAAAGCAGTCACGGTCCCTATCAATACTAAATATAGCGCAACTCTAAACTGCACTGCTATTGAACGTAAGAGTATGTCTAGTAAATACACAAACATGCAAGAACTGAATAAGTCACTTCTGGTCAGAAGTTCACAAGAATTACACGAAAATACGATGTACTGTCCATTGCTGCTGTAGGTACGGAAGTTGCCGTCTAACTGAGCTGTCTTAAACCTTCACTGTCTGTTCAAATCAAAACAGACAACACTGACTTACAGATAGCTGATTTCTACATATCACTGTTATTACAACCTGAGACTGAGCCTAGTAAATACAAAACACGTAAGAAATTTAAGAACCAAATACAAACACACAGGTAAAACTAAATAAGTAGCTTTTAGTCAGAAGCTAGTAAAATAATAATGCATTACTTTTCATTCTCCATAACTCTGGTCGAACACGTGTCGCGTTTGTGAAGTCTATAGTGGTGTGACTGCTCTGGTGAACCAGAATGAAATATTAACACAAACATTTAGTTGTCATTTCAAACTATTGTAATAATTTTCTGAGTTCTATAGCCAAAGCGTTGCAAGCACCTGGTACCAAGAGGGATATTGATGAGTACGCTGTAAAGAGGCAAATCAAATTTATGTCACATTCACCAATAGCCATTATTGAATGTGGTCACCAATTGAGCTGTAATCTGGCACATAGTCATATTGGTACTGGTTGCACCAACTCTCAGACGAATTCTTTTCAACGATGTATTGAAAATAGTGCTGTAGCGTTCTGTAAAAAATATGCGCCCAAAATAAGTTCAGCAGTTAACGGTTCTAAATCAACTGCTTACTTAAAAAACAACACAACCATATAGGTCGATTCCTCTTTTTCTTACTAACTTTTGTCCCTGTGGAATTCAAATGCAGAAGAGTCACTCTCACATCCTCTTCCTGGTTTTCGTCCATTTCTAGACTATAGAGTGGCACTTGAAAATATTTCAGGCCAGCAAATGCACTACTGCAAACATTGCTGGGCCACAGTGGCCACCATTGTAGGCAAACATCTAATATGTTACAACAGAAGATTTTAAAAATTAATTATCCGTGTGGAAAGTCGTTTAATGCTGGACTAGATTGTCCAAGTTCGAAGAGTGAAGTTTAAAAGACCTGTATATTTTGTATGCTATTCACAAAAAAGCGAGAATTTTGTTGGAGAAACCATATACACCAGTGTTCGTCCAACTGCAGCATGCGGGCTGCATGTGGCCGGAATCAAGTATTGATGTAGCGCGCAGTTCTCAGCTATATTTCTTAAAATTCTCCTAGCAGTGCAGTTTTCTTGCTCTCTAACACACAAAAATACTTACAGAGACCGTTTTATTCTTAGATGTTCTTAATTTTAATTGAGGTTGGTGAAATCGACCATTGGCTACGTAAAGTTGGCCGCTTATGTCAAGGAAAGGGATGTAAGTGACGCGGCGTATGCGGGTTTAGATGAGGTAGAAAGAGAATGTTTTCTTGTTTATCTTTCAGTGCGTAACTCGTACCGATCAGCTACTATTTTGCATAAATTTTAACACGGAAGTGACATGGATTCGTGAATGCTAGTTACAGGGAAGGTCATCTTAAAATGCAATATTTATTTGTAGCAAGGAACATTAAATGAATGAAGGCTATTTGATACAGTGCAATGTGCAGAAGAAAATTTCCATTTACTACATTCTTCACACTTTTGCACTCAACAGTGCATTTAAATGTTAGTACAGACATTATTATCATAGTCACTCGTACGAGTAGTAAAACCAATAACTCTTCACTAGTCAAATATAAGGAACATTAAATGAATGAAGGCTATTTGATACAGTGCAATGTGCAGAAGAAAATTTCCATTTACTACATTCTTCACACTTTTGCACTCAACAGTGCATTTATATGTTAGTACAGACATTATTATCATAGTCACTCGTACGAGTAGTAAAACCAATAACTCTTACTAGTCAACTATACTGTCACAACTTTTAGTTCGCTGAGGTTGGCAGTAATCTGAAACAGATCACAGATGACACAAAGTATTTCCATTAGTGCCGACATGCAACGATCAGTACTTTAGCGCCGCAGGCCAACTTATCGTACTCTTACCATAGCTAGTCTGTTGAGAGCTCGTAACATACTAATTTATATATGTTGCCTCTTACTAATAACTTCTGGTACACATACTGCCCCACTTGCTGCCCCACAACGTAAGTGTCTCTTGAGTAAGAGTGTTTGACGGCTACTGCTTTATATGAACAATAACTTTTATTGAACTTCGGACTACAGCTGTGATACGCTGCAAAACTCACGGTTACAGGCGGAATGCAAGCATTAAACAATGTAATCAAGCAGAGTTGTGTATGGGAGGAAATATGCAAGTGATTAAATTGTGAGGGTGTAGTTCGATGAATTCATAATAATTAATAATCAACAAACGACTGCCCATTTTCTTGTAGCAAAAAACAATGTGCTATCTACCCTTAATGAAACTGGTATTTGTGTTAATTTAATATCCGCCCACACTGAACATTCTGCCATTAACCAAATTACGTAGAATCAGTTTTCATGAACTGATAAACGACAGTGATTCATCGGTTATTTACCAACCAGCAATAATTTTCACGGTGAATTTTGTGATACTCAAGGGGAACGAGTTGCCTTGTTGGATCACGGGAGCGGCGATCGCAGCTTCGGGCGTCACCTCCAACCATCAGGTAAGAGCGGTTTCCTTGCACACATCTACCTTCCTGGAATGTAGATACCGCGTTTTTACTCATTACACAGCCTGCGGAAAAATACTTCTAGCGGACCACGAAAAAGGCTTATATCCTGCTCTTTATAAGACTGACTGAAAAGTGGGTATCAGTTGCTTCATTCTACCATCGCCAGTACCTTTATAAATTTTCACAAAAATTGCGACCTATCAGAGCAGATTCCCGCTTGTTTTAACGTGCAATGCTCCTCTCACACCCACAAGCTCCCCAAACTGTAACTCGTTCACACCCACTAGTCCGTCACTGTAAGTCGCTCATACTTATCCCCTCCGTATTGCCCATTCTCATTCACTGATTCAGCCCAACTTATCGTCAGTATCTCTTTGTGTCTCTCTACATGTCACTATCTTCTGTCTCTCAGTCTCAGTCTTCTTCGTTCTGTTCTACTAATACTCTCACCTCTCTCTGTCGTCTCCCTCTGCCTCTCTCTTACTGATACTATCCCATTCACTTCTTCCTACTGTTGCTGTCTCTTCTCACTGTCATCATCTCTCTTTCCTCTTCGTTCTCATTGTTATAAGGTCTCTCTCTCACTATAGCTGGCTCTCACAAAATTACACTTTCTCAATGTCTTTATTCCTCTCCCGCTGGCACTGTCTTCTTCAGTCTTTTCCTTGTACTGTACTGTGACTAGCAACTATGTTCCACTGCCACTGCGTCCCTCTCTTTCTCTCACATTGCCATTGTCAATTTCGTTGTTTATGTACCACAAACACTGCTTCCTGTCTTCTACTATTTATTATTTCCCGTCTCTTTCTCACAGTCACTGTCTCTTCTCTCGGCATAAAGAAGAGCGACTATGTTGGTGTGCCAAATTTTTTTCGAAAAAATTTAAATTTTTCTGAAGTAGAATGAGGCAGCAATGGTACCCCACTTTTAAGTCAGGATTTTATAAACTGGAGCATATTCGCCCCTCCGCTCCCCCTTACTTTAGGAGCATTTTTCCACTGGTTGCCTGCTACAGCAGGGCACGACCCTCATATGGAAAGAACTTCATGGATCAGTAAAATTTTGGTAGTTTACCTATGAGAAACTGAAAAAACGCAAAATTAACTTTACAGTAATAGCATCTATTCTACAGTAACAAATAGCAGAGCTATTACAGTACAATCGGAAGTGTTATATTGCAGGGGTCTGCATTAACACTTCATCCCAAACTCATCAGACCCAAAAAAGAAAACATCATTTTCAAAGTGGAAAAAAATGTGTTATCTAGGACTGACAAGGAAACATCACCAACCTGAGCAGGATAACGAAGGAGTAAAAAGCACACTTGCAAGACATCACTCCCAGGAATGGATCCCGCGGGCATATCTGGGACATAATTCTGATGGTACACAGTGTTCACCTTCTGAAAGTACGGTTTTTAAACTTTGGCTCGCGCGAGCTCTTTGTCACTCTCTGCGCCCCACTGCAGTCGCCTGAGGCCCGAGCGCGAAATTCGGTACAGTGGAATGACAACCACGACTGTGTAAGGTTTTTTTTTATATAAATTCCGAAAGCACGTTTATCATGTTTTCTGGTTATATGAGTCTTGACATAGTTAACAGCCTGGAAAATGACCTTACCCTTCAATATACGGCTAACCTTTATTTCTCTAGATCGTGTGTCAGGTTTCTTACTTTTTAGATTTTTTTAAAAAAAATTCTTTACAAAATAAACATTGTTATGCAGTCTGTGATTGCCAAAACAGTTGAAATGTATCACAATTATCTTTACACAGGATCGATTTCGACTGTTCAGACGGCCTTCTTCAGACATATATGAATTTTTTTTTCTCTTTTTTCCTTTTCTTTCCAACCTCCGCTAATACCGAAATAGCAAGTACAAGACTTGAAAAGATGTAACAACAGGCAAAAACACCGTAAGTAAATTGCGAGCCCACTTTTAAGGAAACGCTGTTTTAACTATAAATACCAAAATGCAGAGACATAGGCATACGGTGTCATACTTCCAGGATGACCACAGAAGATGCTTCATAAATAAAAGCGAAATGCGTCTCGTGAAAAATACTGTTCAATTGCAACAGGCTTAGGAAGCAAAAACTTATAATAATTGAAAGTTTAAAACTTTTGCATGGCTTCAGATGTCACACATAAAAAACAATTAGGATTACAAAATAGGGGAAAAAATTTCCGACTAATTGCAAAGAACATAGTAAGCCGTCTGTTGTAAATGGTTTTTGATGTTAGGTGTAAGTTGCGAAGCATTCGCACCACTCCTCGTGTCTCTAATCGGTGTATTTCATCTGTTAGAATAAACTCGGGATGAGTAGTGTATTGCGTGTCCTAATCAATATTTCAAACGTGGAGTCAGGCAACCAATCGTATTGCTTGGCGCCGAGATTTTGAGTTCAGTAGGGTCGCGTGGTCGGCAGGATATAATATTATTTTCACTCTCTGAATTTCCGCCATAAGTTCCGAAAACCCTTCCGTCTGCCATCGACTTCTCACACACAGGCAACTGTATTATGATTTCAAGATCTAGGGTTGTTGATGAGACTGTTACTTTCTCTTGAACACTGGCGTAATTATCTGTTTCACGATTTTTCATGTTCATTTATGCGACGTGTTTTTGCAGCTGGGTATTTGTATCTTTGTTAGAACGAATATTGGTCGATATCTACACTGAATCGCCAAAGAAACTGGTATAGGCATTCGTATTCAAATACAGAGGCATGTAAACAGGCAGTCGGGACGCCTATAACAACGACGTGGTTTTCTTGGTGCAGTTGGTTGACGAAATCCAGACGACGTTTCAGTGGTTGTGTCGCTATGGCGCAATATCAGGCAGCATCGTCAACATGCGCAAGACGACGTACATGGACGTCGGGAGAGGCCTTCTCCACCCGTCAGCGATTTCGTTCCAAAAGTTTCCCCCACTGAACACATTGGGGGTGCAGCCCTCCAATACAGTTCGCCAAAGTGCGACAGCCACATATTGCCAGCTACAACATCAGCCATGGCCTATGCTCTGTGCTAGCACATTCTGCAATATGGATATGCTTCTCCGAACGCGTTACGTCAACACTTACGTATCGTCCAAACTTAATTATTTTGCGCATATTCGTCCCCTAACAATCACTATGATCCAGAATTATCGAGTGGCGCACGGACAATTAGTGAGTGCAGGGCACATATTCAAAGTCCTCTACACTACTTTAGCTAGACCTCCACTGGCAGCGGGCCTGGGGTTGTCTCACGTCCACAACCTCGCGCGGGTGTTATACCTACTGAAAATTCTTTATTAAATTTTTACTTAGGCTAAAATAACTGGGAAGGTGAAACTTCTTAATTTAATTCTGAAACTGCTGAGTGAAATTGAACGTACTGTCACTTCGCTACATTTTTATCATTTCAGCACTGATCTACAGAATTCTTCCTGACAAATACAGCTCAAAGTTATTCTCTTCATTTACTTCTCATAATATACAAGCGCAACGCAATCTGACTGCGAATAGTTAACACAAAAGAATGGCCCTGAATTAAAAGAAATCCTTACAATAACCCATACATTTCATAAGTCACTTACCTTACAGGAAATTTTCATTAGACGAACTACAGCGATACAGCAAACACCAATACAGCCAGCTAAATAAAAGAATTTAACTACTGTGGGCTCTAACTACTCTTACGCATGTGGTTAGTAAAGCAAAACTTTGTTGCAGAGCAATCAATGTATTTAGCAAATTTTACTTTAAGAATGTGACATCCAGTTCAAAAGATTGTATAATCGTCCGTGAGATCCAGGTCCAAAAATTATTTAATCATCAACAATATTACACTTCCATGACGGACACATCCAGACCGTCCACTCGCGCTAAAACTTCAGACCTCTAACCTCCATCACTGCTTTTATATTAATATCCAACCTCCATCACTGCTGGCTATACACTCCCAACTCACATCACTGTTGGCTGTCCACCTCCCACTGCCATCAGTGCTGGCTATTCACCTCCAACAGCGAGTCCGACCAGCCAAAGAATATCTCACAGAGGGCGCACAGCGCTGTCAGAGTTATTAATGCAGTCTAGCGCGCTGCCAACATACAAACATAAAAACAGGCTACTTACAGTACACACAATGTGGCTCGCAAGGATCGCGGCCAACACCAGCTTGACTGGGACGCTGCTGCAGGTCGTCGCGCCCCGAGTACGTCCATCGGTCGCCGTAGGTCACATAGCTCCGTCTCTTGCCCACATCCGAGATTTTCAGGTGATCAGAGCTGTAAAATCGAAGGTCTACCGGTGACGAAGGCGACGAGCACGAACGACTAGTACCTCATCTATCAGGCACGACAACCCGATAGCAACGTCGGACAACACCTGACCATCCGCTGGCCGTGCCCGCACTGCTCAGTTGTTGATTCGGACGTGCACCGCTTAATATGTGCTGTGACGGGCAGCAGCTGGGATCTTATACAAGGTATGCTGGCGCCCCTGTTGCCACGACGGCCAGAGTCTATCACGCTGGACGAACTCCTTCATCCTTATACCGTTTACTTTCCCACTACCAGAAAGAACGCCGTCAACTGGCTGAAGGACATGGTGCTCTATTACATTTTGCAAGTTTTGCAAGCCGCGCTAGAAAGCGCTCTCAACTTGTGGTTCCTCCTGATGACGACTCATGAGGCGTTCCACCGCCATGCATTGAACCGAACACGAGTATCTAACTATTTAGGAGCACTATTCGAGAATTCTTCTTCCCATTGGGGCGTTCAGAGTACTAGAAGGCACATTTAGGGATTATTCAAGGCAAGCTTTTGATGGCGGTGGTAGGATCCATTTAAAAATAATAAAAGGATATAAAAATATACGAATAAATAAATACACGAAAAAAGAATATTAAATACATTAAATGAAGTTGAATAAATAAAGTCTTCTTGATGCTGTCAGACCCTTTCATTACTTGGCTCTGGGAGAGCGGGAATGAGACACTGAGGCCAGGCCTCGGAAGACGACCCGTGCCCTGTTTGCCCTCGACCCTTCTCTAATGTCATTAAAAAATAGCGCTGTAGAACACTTGCCCGCGAAGGTAAAGGTCGCGAGTTCGAAAGTCGGTCCGACAAACAGTTTTAAACTGCCAGCAAATTTCACGTGTCTCACAACAAAGCATTGAAATTTAACATACAAAAGTTAATGCTTCCCATTTTAACGAAAAAGTTTAACACAAGTAATGTATTTTTGTAGCCTTATTAACCACCACCAGATGTCGACAGTGGATAGATTTCTATTTTATTTTGTAAAAACGTGAACGTCTTTTGACGCTGTTGCCCGGGATATCCCAAGTTGTTGGTTCAGCCGCCTGTCGGAAAGGATATTCTCCCTGTGTAGACATTCTCGTGGAAACGTGAGAGGGTTGGACAAACATGTGGTAACTCCTCGAGAAATGCATGCTTGAACATAAGTGCAGATGCCAGCCAAGCTTGCAAGTGGCGCTGTTGTGTCTGACAAGGAACGGCACCTGTGCAGTCTTCTCAATACGATAAAAGTGTCTGTCATGGTCAAAATAGCGTCCGGTGTAGTTGTGAGTGCATTATGTCGAAGCTAAGTGACTTGGAAGGTGCGAAAATTGTTCGTGCTCCTATGATGGGCGTTTATGCAACCAAGGTAGCCGAAAAGTTTAGTGTTCCAAGAGGCACCGTATCGAACATTTATACCGCATGTAATGGAAGCCAAAAGAACATGACCCGCTGTCACAACGCGGGCGAAAGTGTGACAGACGTTCTTCGAAGAGGACTGTGACGAAAAATACGAGAATGTCAGCTCCAGAAGTCATTAAAGAACTGATTGTCGCATTCACGGTCGGTCATCACCCACACAATGGGAAAGGAGCTCCATAAGCAGGCAATTGCAGGGCGAGCTGGGCTTTCAGAATCACGCATCACTGACGCAAATGCCCATAATGGGAAAATGTGATGGCGAAGCCATAAAACATGGCCTATGGAGCAATGGAAGAACGTCATTTGGACGGGCGATTCTTGTTTCACACTCTTTCTGCCTCCAAAGAGTGAAGCTTGGTGAGGTCCGATGGTATTTCAAGGGCCCCATAGTTACTGTACAAGGTCGCATTACTTACAAAGGTTATGTGACCATTTCGACTGATCAGGTCTATTCCACGGCACTATATTTGTACCCCAGTGGTAATTCTGTGTTCCAAAACGACATGGCCCTTTTCACACTCTCCACATCATCCAGGACTCGTTTTGTGGGCACGAGGATGAATTGTCGCATTTCCCCTGGCCACTACGATCACCACTTCTCAGTATTGTTGAGCCTTTGCATCTGCTTTGCAGACCTCCATCACCATTTCTAAGACTGGCCGCAGTTTTGCAGGGAGAATGCTCTGAGATTCTATTAAAAACCGTACAGGACTTGTATTTATTCATTCCGAGACGACTGTAAGCTGTTTTGAATGCCAACGCTGTCTCTACGCTTTGGTAGGTACGGCAATATGTTGCGTTTTTGGTTCAAAAATGGCTCTGAGCACTATGGGACTTAACATCTGAGGTCATCAGTCGCCTAGACTTAGAACTACTTAAACCTAACTAACTTACGGACATCACACACATCCATGCCCGCGGCAGGATTCGAGCCAGCGACCGTAGCTGTCGCGCGGTTCCGGACTAAAGCGACTACAACCGCTTCTCCACTCCGGCTAGCCTGAGAACTTTGCTGGACACATTAATGTGCAACGGTGGACACGACTATTGGGAGCTGTCTCACTGCAAGAATTGCGGTGAGTTCCTGTGCCTACTGGCATGTTCTGATGGCAGCACAGAGCCTACTCCTCTTTAATCGCTTCCAAAGGGCCGCTGAGTTCAGAGTCCCCACCAGACGGGCGGATCACATTCAACACCGTCACATGACCTCACATCGTGACACACTGGAAGTTAACCCAAGTAACTGACAGAAAGACTGGTGATCAGGAACTTGACGCCACCGTTTCTGCTCCCCTCACTGGCCGTGAGAAGTTCATTCAGGATTCGAACCGGCTTACCTCCGAGTCGAGAGCCACCGCACAAGCGTGCGTTACCGACCCTGGCTACGGAGTAGGATTATTTTAGTTTGTTTTTTAATTCTGCTGTATAAAATATGGCAAAACACGTTTAAGTTAGTGACAACTCATGGTTCCTACGTTCAGCAACTGCGTATGGAGATTTGATTATTTTATTATTTACTGTATTTTACATGTGACGTATCAAATCATGTAGAAGTATTAATTTTCATTTATGTTTGCTGATGTTCATAAATTAAGGATAATGGCAGAACGTGGTGCGACACAACGTAGCACTACACAAAACTAGCGCTAATAGCACAGGCACATAGGGAACACACACGACACGGATCTGTAAGTCCACGGTATTGGTGGTAAATTGAGAAAACCATCCCGAAACAAATGTGCTACAAAACGCCACTGTTTCCTGCGCATGTAACCCGACATCAATATGGGATATGATAACCATTCAAGTACTCAGGCCGCACAACGAGTTGGCATACTCAGGATCAGTTGGTCGAGCAGCTGCTTGGGTATAGCCTCCCATTCTTGCAGCAGCCTGTCGGAGCTCCTGAAGTGTCGTAGGAGTTTGAAGACGTAGCATCCCAAACGTGGTTTAGGTCTGCCGAACAGGCAGGCCACTCCATTCACCTGATATCTTCTGTTTCAAGGTACTCCTCCACGATGGCCGCTCTGTGGGGCAGTGCGTTATCATCCATCAGGAGTAAGGTGGGACCCACTGCACCCCTGAAAAGGCGGACATACTGGTGCAAAATGACGTCCCAATACACCTGACCTGTTACAGTTCCTCTGTCAAAGACATGGTGTACGTGCACCAATCCCGCCCCACACCATGAAACCATCACCTCCATACAGGCCCCTTTCAAGGACATTAAGGGGTTGGCATCTGGTTCCTGGTTCACGCCGGATAAAAACCCGGCGAGAATCACTGTTCAGACTATACCTGGACTCGTCTGTGAACATAACCTGGGACCACTGCTCCAATGACCATGTACTGTGTTCTTGTCACCAGGCTTTACGGGCTCTACCATGACCAGGGGTCAGCGGAATGCACCTTGCAGGTTCTGGGCGAATAAACCATATCTGTTCTGTCGCCTGTAGACTGCGTGTCTGGAGACAACTGTTTCAGTGACTGCAGTAAGGTCCCGAGCGAGGCTACCTGCAGTACATTTTATTGGAGAATAATCTACTCGTCGCTAAGCTCTGCAGTGGCAGACCCCCCCCCCCCCTCCCAACTGGGCGTGTCGTGACGACGGCGAGTGCAGCTGATGCAACAGGTGGCCAGCGGCGCGGTTCACACACGCGGATGGGCAGGACTGCTGAGCCGTGGAGTCAGTGGAATCTAATGTAGTGTCTCGGTACGGCCCTACAGCTCAAGGCAGAACATGCCAGTAGGCACAGGACCTCACCGCAATTCTTGCAGTGAGACAGCTCCCAGTAGTCGTGTCCACCGTTGCACATCAGTGTGTCCAGCTAGGTGTAAGTGGTTGAGTGGTTATCCTCCAAGAAAGAAGGCTGGCTGTAGCTGGTATGAGGCCAGAAGTGGCCCGCTGGCTGGAAGGCGCTAAGTTCTCAAGCTGGCCGGAGTGGAGAAGCGGTTCTAGGCGCTTTAGTCCGGAACCGCGCGACAGCTACGGTCGCTGGCTCGAATCCTGCCGCGGGCATGGATGTGTGTGATGTCCGTAAGTTAGTTAGGTTTAAGTAGTTCTAAGTCTAGGGGACTGATGACCTCAGAAGTTAAGTCCCATAGTGCTTAGAGCCATTTGAACCATTTTGGCCAATGGCCGAAGCATTTGCCGCCAACATTGCTACGGAGGGGTCACGCCCAAGCGCTCCGTTAGCGAGGCCAGTGTGGCATGTTGTGTTTACTTAACCGCTGCTAAGTGCCGCCTTCCTTATAGACCTACACGGTACACAATTATTGTAACAGCTTTGCGATTCATCTTATATTCAGACTTTGCCCATCCAAAGGCTCTTAGTATCGAACGATCTCTTTGTGATACCGTTAAAAAAACCAGCACAAGATAGAAATGGAATCCACCTATCCATAGTTAGTAGCATCTTGCACATCACAATGATTGACGACGCAGCGTGCGACAGGGTGCTACAGGGAGCCAAACATGGACTAAGTTTCTGTCATTCCGACGGCAACGTAGGATCTTTCATCGTCGATCACGCCGGTCTCGGCATACGGGCGATACGAATATTCGTAACTCCTCGAACTACTCATGGACGCCGTCATTGTGATGCTCAGAACCTATGGCAGCGTTCTGGAAAATGTCGCAATGAATCTTCTCCAAAACAGCAACGTGTTTAAAGTCGTCGGCCAAGGTATACAGCATCCGGTGCTTTGGGTGAAAGACACAGCTAAAATCGCCGAAAACAACGAAGCAATCATAACGTCAAGAAAACACGGTTGACAGCGATCAGGCACCCTTGTCTCCAAAGCAGATGCAAAGGCTCAACAATACTGAGATGAGATGCGGTGATCGTAGTGGCCAGGGGAAATGCGACAATTCATCCTCGTGCTCACAAAACGAGTCCTGGATGATGTGAGGAGTGTGAAAAGTGCCATGTCCTTTTGGAACACAGAATTACCACTGGGGAACAAATATAGTGCCGTGGCATGGAACTGATCAGTCGAAATGATCACATAATCTTTGGAAGTAATGCGACCTTATGGAGTAACTATGGGGCCCTTGAAATACCATCAGACCTCACCAAGATTCACTCTTTGGAGGCGGAAAGAGTGTGAAACAAGAATCGCCCGTCCAAATGACGTTCTTCCATTGCTCCATAGGCCATGTTTTATGGCTTCGCCATCACGTTTTCCCATTATGGGCATTTGCGTCAGTGATGCGTGATTCTGAAAGCCCAGCTCGCCCTGCAATTGCCTGCTTATGGAGCTCCCTTCCCATTGTGTGGGTGATGACCGACCGTGAGTGCGACAACCAGTTCTGTAGTGACTTCTGGAGCTGACATTCTCGTATTTTTCGTCACAGTCCTCTTCGAAGAACGTCTGCCACACTTTCGCCCGCGTTGTGACAGCGGATGATGTTTTTTTGGCTTCCATTACATGCGGTATAAATCTTCGACACGGTGGTGCCTCTTGGAACACTAAACTTTTCGGCTACCTTGGTTGCATAAACACCCATCATAGGAGCACGAACAATTTTCGCACCTTCCAAGTCACTTAGCTTCGACGTAATGCACTCACAACTACACCGGACGCTATTTTGACCATGACTGACGCTTTTATCGTATTGAGAAGACTGCACAGGTGCCGTTCCTTGTCAGATACAACAGCGCCACTTGCAAGCTTGGCTGGCACCTGCATTTATGTTCAAGCATGCATTTCTCGAGGAGTTACCACATGTTTGTCCAACCCTCTCACGTTTCCACGAGAATGTCTACACAGGGAGAATATCCTTTCCGACAGGCGGCTGAACCAACAGCTTGGGATATCCCGGGCAACAGTGTCATAAGACGTTCACACTTTTACAAAATAAAATAGAAATCTATCAACTGTCGACATCTGGTGGTGGTTAATAAGGCTACAAAAATACATTACTTGCGCTAAACTTTTTCGTTAAAATGGGAAGCATTAACTTTTTTATGTTAAATTTCAATGCTTTGTTGTGAGACACGTGAAATTTGCTGGCAGTTTAAAACTGTTTGTCGGACCGACTGTCGAACTCGCGACTTTTACCTTTGCGGGCAAGTGTTCTACAGCATTTTTTTAATAACATTAGAGAAGGGTCGAGGGCAAACAGGGCACGGGTCGTCTTCCGAGGCCTGGCCTCAGTGTCTCATTCCCGCTCTCCCAGAGCCAAGTAAGGAAAGGGTCTGACAGCATCAAGAAGACTTTATTTAATCAACTTCATTTAATGTATTTAATATTCTTTTTTCATGTATTTATTTATTTGTATATTTTTATATGCTTTTATTTTTTTATTATTTTTAAATGGATCCTACCACCACCATCAAAAGCTTTCGACTCGTCTTCGCGTAATGGATGATGAATCACGTGCCTTTAATAATCCCTAAATGTGCCTTCTAGTACTCTGAACGCCCCAATGGGAAGGAGAATTCTCGAATAGTGCGCCTAAATAGTTAGATACTCGTGTTCGGTTCAATGCATGGCGGTGGAACGCCTCGTGAGTCGTCATCAGGAGGAACCACAAGTTGAGAGCGCTTTCTAGCGCGGCTTGCAAAACTTGCAAAATGTAATAGAGCACCATGTCCTTCAGCCAGTTGACGGCGTTCTTTCTGGTAGTGGGAAAGTAAACGGTATAAGGATGAAGGAGTTCGTCCAGCGTGATAGACTCTGGCCGTCGTGGCAACAGGGGCGCCAGCATACCTTGTATAAGATCCCAGCTGCTGCCCGTCACAGCACATATTAAGCGGTGCACGTCCGAATCAACAACTGAGCAGTGCGGGCACGGCCAGCGGATGGTCAGGTGTTGTCCGACGTTGCTATCGGGTTGTCGTGCCTGATAGATGAGGTACTAGTCGTTCGTGCTCGTCGCCTTCGTCACCGGTAGACCTCCGATTTTACAGCTCTGATCACCTGAAAATCTCGGATGTGGGCAAGAGACGGAGCTATGTGACCTACGGCGACCGATGGACGTACTCGGGGCGCGACGACCTGCAGCAGCGTCCCAGTCAAGCTGGTGTTGGCCGCGATCCTTGCGAGCCACATTGTGTGTACTGTAAGTAGCCTGTTTTTATGTTTGTATGTTGGCAGCGCGCTAGACTGCATTAATAACTCTGACAGCGCTGTGCGCCCTCTGTGAGATATTCTTTGGCTGGTCGGACTCGCTGTTGGAGGTGAATAGCCAGCACTGATGGCAGTTGGAGGTGGACAGCCAACAGTGATGTGAGTTGGGAGTGTATAGCCAGCAGTGATGGAGGTTGGATATTAATAGAATAGCAGTGATGGAGGTTAGAGGTCTGAAGTGTTAGCGCGAGTGTCCGTCATGGAAATGTAATATTGTTGATGATTAAATAATTTTTGGAACTGGATGTCACGGACGATTATACAATTTTTTGAACTGGATGTCACATTCTTAAAGTAAAATTTGCTAAATACATTGATTGCTCTGCAACAAAGTTTTGCTTTACTAACCACTTGCGTCGGGGTAGTTAGAGCCCACAGTAGTTAAATTCTTTTATTTAGCTGGCTGTATTGGTGTTTGCTGTATCGCTGTAGTTCGTCTAATGAAAATTTCCTGTAAGGTAAGTGACTTATGAAATGTATGGGTTATTGTAAGGATTTCTTTTAATTCAGGGCCATTCTTTTGTGTTAACTATTCGCAGTCAGATTGCGTTGCGCTTGTATATTATGAGAAGTAAATGAAGAGAATAACTTTGAGCTGTATTTGTCAGGAAGAATTCTGTAGATCAGTGCTGAAATGATAAAAATGTAGCGAAGTGACAGTACGTTCAATTTCACTCAGCAGTTTCAGAATTAAATTAAGAAGTTTCACCTTCCCAGTTATTTTAGCCTAAGTAAAAATTTAATAAAGAATTTTCAGTAGGTATAACACCCGCGCGAGGTTGTGGACGTGAGACAACCCCAGGCCCGCTGCCCGCTGCCAGTGGAGGTCTAGCTAAAGTAGTGTAGAGGACTTTGAATATGTGCCCTGCACTCACTAATTGTCCGTGCGCCGTTTGAAAATTCTGGATCATAGTGACTGTTAGGGGACGAATATGCGCAAAATAATTAAGTTTGGACGATACGTAAGTGTTGACGTAACGCGTTCGGAGAAGCATATCCATATTGCAGAATGTGCTAGCACAGAGCATAGGCCATGGCTGATGTTGTAGTTGGCAATATGTGGCTGTCGCAGTTTGGCGAACTTTATTGGAGGGCTGCTGCACCCCCAGTGTGTTCACTGGGGGAAACTTTTGGAACGAAATCGCTGACGGGTGGAGAAGGCCTCTCTCGACATCCATGTACATCGTCTTGCGCATGTTGACGATGCTGCCTGATACCGCGCCATAGCGACACAACCACTGAAACGTCGCCTGGATTTCGTCACCCAACTGCACCAAGAAAACCACGTCGTTGTTATAGGTGTCCTGACTGCCTGTTTACATGCCTCTGTATTTGAATACGAATGCCTATACCAGTTGCTTTGGCGATTCAGTGTAGATATCGATCAATATACGTTCTAACGAAGATACAAATACCCAGCTGCAAAAACACGTCGCAAATGAACATGAAAAATCGTGAAACATATAATTACGCCAGTGTTTTTGAGAAAGTAACAGTCTCATCAACAACGCTGGATCTTGAAATCATAATACAGTTGCCTGTGTGTTACAAGTCGATGGCAGACGGAACGGTTTTCAGAACTTAAGGTGGAAATTCAGAGAGTGAAAATAATAGAATATCCTGCCGACCACGTGACCCAACTGAACTCAAAATCTCGGCACCAAGCAATACGATTGGTTGCCTGACTCCACGTTTGAAATATTGATTAGGACACGCAATACACTACTCATCCCGAATTTATTCTAACACATGAAATACACTGATTAGAGACAGGAGGAGTGGCGTGAATGCTTCGCAACTCCCCTCACATAATGATACCTTTGCCATGAGTCGGAAATTTTTTCCCGTATTTTATAATCCTAATTGTTTTTTGTGTGTGATTTCTGAAGCCATGCAAAAGTTTTAACTTTCAATTATTATAATTTTTTGCATCCTAAGCCTGTTGCAATTGAACAGTATTTTTCACGAGACGCATTTCGCTTTTATTTATGAAGCATCTTCTGTGGTCATCCTGGAAGTATGACACCGTATGCCTATGTCTCTGCATTTTGGTATTTATAGTTAAAACAGCGTTTCCTTAAAAGTGGGCTCGCAATTTACTTACGGTGTTTTTGCCTGTTGTTGCATCTTTTCAAGTCTTGTACTTGCTATTCCGGTATTAGCGGAGGTTGGAAAGAAAAGGAAAAAAGACACAAAAATATTCATTTATGTCTGAAGAAGGCCGTCCGAACAGTCGAAATCGATCCTGTGTAAAGATAATTGTGATACATTTCAACTGTTTTAGCAATCACTGATTGCATGACAATGTTTATTTTGTAAAGGAAATTTTTAAAACAAAATAAAAAATAAAAAACCTAACTCACGATCTAGAAAAATAAAGATTAACCGTATATTGAAAAGTAAGGTCATTTTTCCAGGCTGTTAACTATGTCAGGACTCATATAACCAGAAAACATGATAAACGTGCTTTCGGAATTTATATAAAAAAAACCTTACACAGTCGTGGTAATGAACGCCAATTTATGCCATCCTCAGCGTTAGGAAAAAGCTTCATTTAACTTATTGTTCACCTAGTAAGTCTACAATTGCAAGAAACTAAAAAAATATGGAACTCAGTATGATAAAACAGATTGCTGTGGCAAACGGCTATAAAACCTCCGTTGTTACCAACACTTACAGAAAAATCAAGAAATGATATGAATCACTTGTAGGTAAACCAGTCACGATCAAGGCCAAGAAAAATAAAACCAAGAACATTGCAAAGACATATAACGGCAAAAATCACAGATAACAGTGCGTTGTTTTTAAAAAAATCAAATGTTACAATCGATTTTCGAAGAAACAGTACTTTGAGGTTACGCCTCCAAGATGAAACTGAACCTAAGCGTGAAACACACAGCAATTTTAAAGATTCAGTGCTTGACTGTACAACGTGTGATGCATTAGATTCTGTAATGATATTTTCTGGTATGTTCTTTGTCATTTTCTGTGCTGTTTTATAATGTACATATTGTAAGTAGATAGAACTTTTTATGACCAATATTTTTCTGTCTATTTCATATCTGAAGATGTTATCACAATCGAAAACCATTATGTCATTTTATAAACTCGTGATCTAGACAAATAAAGTTTAAGATAACGCAACCTAAATATGATACAAAATCATAAAATCGGTCTGTAATCTTTTTTTAAGAAAGAGAGTAGCCGCTAGGAAGGAACTGTAAATGTTAGAGAGTATAAGGTGCTTTAAAATGTCACCATATTCAATCCTTAAAGTTATGAATGTAGATTAAGAAAAATAAAATCAGTATATCGTGTTTTATACCGAAATTCGTAAATATGATACGGATCGTCCAAAAAGATGATTCACATGCGTTATTACGTACACTGAAGACAGAAAGTTGACGTTTTAAAAATGAGACACAGAAAGCACAAAATGATACATATGTATTACTGGGATTTTTCTGTGGTGGATTTTCCTAGGGTATTTATGGCCTTAACCGTACGTCAGAGTGAACTACAGAAATTGCTTTATTTGTTTTACCTGTTTTTAACTCTATAATGTCAAACAACAATTGTTAGTAACTATTTACAATCATAATTAATATAGTGACACTAACGCAAAAATAATAGATAGGTAGAAGATAATCACTATCTTACACTTTTTCATTAACACCAACAGGATTGTTAAACAAAAGGCAGATTCTTTGTTTGATACCTCCCACCCCAGTATCAACGTGAGGAATTGGTAATTTTCTTATCATATCACTCTTTTATTTTATTGTAGCTGTTATTGCATGTGTTTTAATGGTTCTTTTGGAGCGGTGTGTTTTTATGATCGTGCGCAGTGTTTTGTCAAGTGTATTTACGTATTTTGCTGTGGTATCTGGCGTTCCATCTAAGTTTTGGCGTCCACCATTAGATTCCTAGCGCCAACCACTCACAGCGAGGCTGCCCGTTCTCTATCGGTGCCAACCACGCTATAGGTGAAAACTTTGAGTCTGACAGCTGTCAGCTACGTAAACTGTATACACTGAGGACGTGATATTACGGCATACTTATGACCAAGTGCCAGTTTGTTTGACTGTTCATTTATAATTGAACCACATTGCAGCCTGTTCCATCACCGTTTACGAAATTAATTGTGGTATTTACTTTTGTGTGTGTGTGTGTGTGTGTGTGTGTGTGTGTGTGTGTGTGTGTGTTTTTTGCTTCCTTTTCTTGCTCGTTACCAAGCTCTGACGTCGTTTCTTTTGTTAAATTTAGAAAGAGGTGGGTTTTTTCGAGATTAAATAACAAAAATTCTCTTTCAAAACTGCGCAGATGCGATCTCTGAGAACTGTTTTCTTTTTTATTTCTCACACACAGGATTTATAGGCATAACCTCTAGATCATTTTTCAGTACTTTTTGTGTGGTGAAGACATATCTGTAGCTGTATGAATTCATCTTAAGTCCTCTAAATTTATTCAAGATATGGTCTCTTCCACCTGCGTGTGCTGGATCTATCATTACAATAGGATATAGAGTGGATTCTACAAAGTGATCGACATCATCCATGCTGTGGCCTTTGTTCAATGAGATATCAGAATGAGAATGAGCCTCCTCAGTTTTTTTCTTACTTGCCACAGCGTTGACCAAAGCTGCAATTTTTGCTGGCTCTCCTGCATTTGGCCTACTCCTTTTTTATTTGGAGGCTTTTCGTCTTCATCAACGAGATACTAATGGTGGTGTGATCTCGCGCAGTTTTGTCGCTGCCGTATGGGAAGCGCGGCAAACCGCAGTACACCGTTGTTTCACTGGCGGCTGGGCTTTAGGCGGCAGGAAGCGCTCTCTCTCTCTCTCTCTCTCTCTCTCTCTCTCTCTCTCTCTCTCTCTCTCTTCCCCAGAATCATCTACGAGGGCTACTCGGAAAGGAAAGTGTGGCCGGTCGCGAAATGGTAACCACACTGAAAATCAAAAATGTTTTCTTTGCAGCAGTTTGCTATACCTTTCACTTACTCCTGTACGTAGTTGCCGCTCCGACTTAGTTATTAGTCGTAGCGTTGTACCAACTTTCCAATACCCTCGTTATAGAATGCAGCCGCCTGTGCATACCGCCACTTCTCTACGCCCGTCTGCAGTACGTTGACTGTCCCAGAATGTTGTCTACGTAGCCAGCGGTGCATGTGAGCAGAGATGAGCATCAGTGGGAGCCAAGTCCGGCCTGTATGGTCGGTGATCAAACACTTCCCATCGAAAACGCAGCAAGAGCGTCCTCATTGCTGCTGCAGTGTGCGGCCGAGAATTGTCCCGGTGAAGGAAATGCATGACGGGTATGCTGCATGGATTGCATGAAATCAGGCTAACTCTGTCACAGGCACTCACACTTGGCGGGAGACACAGTTTTGTATGCAGCTTGCCGTGCCCTCGGAGTGCTCAGAACTGGAAACAGCGACGTGACACGAACGATGGGCATACTAGAGAAATCGTCCAACACATTTATGCGAAGTTTTATTGGATTTTCATTGTGTTTCCCATTTCATAATCGACCCGACCTTTTTTCCGAATGTTGTTGTTGTGGTCTTCAGTCCTGAGACTGGTTTGATGCAGCTCTCCATGCTACTCTGTCCTGTGCAAGCTTCTTCATCTCCCAGTACCTACTGCAACCTACATCCTTCTGAATCTGTTTAGTGTATTCATGTCTTGGTCCCCCTCTACGATTTTTACCCTCCAAGCTGCCCTCCAATGCTAAATTGGTGATCCCTCGATGTCTCGGAACATGTCCTACCAACCGATCCCTTCTTCTACTCAAGTTGTGCCACAAGCTCCTCTTCTCCCCAATTCTACTCAATACCTCCTCATTAGTTATGTGATCTACTCATCAAATCTTCAGCATTCTTCTGTAGCACCACATTTCGAAAGGTTCTATTCACTCCTTGTCCAAACTATCTATTGTCTATGTTTCACTTCCATACATGGCTCCACCCCATACAAATACTTTTAGAAACGACTTCCTGGCATTTAAATCTATACTCGATGTTAACAAATTTCTCTTCTTAACAAACGCCTTTCTTGCCATTGCCAGTCTACATTTTATACCCTATCTACTTCGACCATCATCAGTTATTTTGCTCCACAAATAGCAAAACTCCTTTACTACTTTAAATGTCTCATTTCCTAATCTAATTCCCTCAGCATCACCCGATTTAATTCGACTACATTCCATTATCCTCGTATAGCTTTTGTTGATGTTCACCTTATACCCTCCTTTCAAGACTATGTCCTTTCCGTTCAACTGCTGTTCCAAGTCCTTTGCTGTCTCTGACAGAATTACAATGTCATCGGCGAACCTCAAAGTTTTTATTTCTTCTCCATGGATTTTAATACCTACTCCGAACTTTTCTTTTGTTTCCTTTATTGCTTGCTCAACATACAGATTGAATAACATCGGGGAGAGGCTACAACCCTGTCTCACTCCCTTCCCAACCACTGCCTCCCTTTCATACCCCTCGACTCTTATAACTGCCATCTGGTTTCTGTACAAATTGTAAATAGCCTTTCACTCCCTGTATTTTACCCCTGCCACCTTCAGAATTTGAAAGAGAGTATTCCAATCAACATTGCCAAAAGCTTTCTCTAAGTCTACAAATGCTACAAACGTAGGTTTGCCTTGCCTTAATATATCTTCTAAGATAAGTCGTATTGCCTCCCGTGTTCCATCATTTCTACGGAATCCAAGCTGATCTTCCCCGAGGTCGGCTTCTATCAGTTTTTCCATTCGTCTGTAAAGAATTCGCGTTAGTATTTTGCAGCTGTGACTTATTAAACTGATAGTTCGTTAATTTTCACATGTGTCAACACCTGCTGTCTTTGGGATTGGGATTATTATATCCTTCTTGAAGTCTGAGGGTATTTCGCCTGTCTCATACATCTTACTCACCAATGGTAAAGTTTTGTCAGGACTCTCTCTCCCAAGGTTGTCAGTAGTTCTAATGGAATGTTGTTTACTCCGGAGGCCTTGTTTCCGAATATCCGTCGTATATCATACTTAAAAGTGGAGTGTGTCATATTTAAAGATTACAATGACTGCTTACTAATTGCCTCCATATAATAAATATGACAATAATGAATAACTCAGCAGATAGAGGACAATGTTCTGTCTAAGTAAACAAGTTGGTGGGCACATAGTCAAAATTTGCGGAAGTGTGACAGATGTTCTAGATATGTCTGCACATTGATTTTCAGTCCGAAGGTACTATGCTTGAAAGCTAACTTTTACGTTCAAAGTGAAGTTTCTGGTCGAAAAACAAATTACGACTAACTAGTTCTAAACAATGACAGCATAACAACAGTAGGAACATTTATGATAGGTATGGTTTTCTTATGAACAGACGGAGTGTTACATTTTTCGAAGCGTTTTGACTATATTAGTTAAAGCTATATTTTAAAAAAAAATATCTTCGTGTTTGAAATTTCACAGTGTCTCCACATCGACAGACAGTTAGCGTCTGCAGTGTGGCTACTCTCCGGTAGGTAATCCGCCGAGCCACGGCAGTGTCCGTGGTCGACCGCCGCGCTGACCAAAGCAGCTGCTGCAGGGGTGGCGGGTGTTTGACCGTGTCACCGGCCGGTGCGGGGCTAAATGTTTCCCCGGCTGGATGCAGCGCACACAAAGGGCTGGCGAGCCAGCGCCGCGTCGCTGTTATTACATTACCGGCGCACACAAGCCGGTCTGCCGGCTCCCGCTAATGGGCCAGCCCAGTAGATCCGGCCGCGTCGGGCTGTCGGGCCACAGCCACACAGGCCGCGCCGGCAGAAGTAAATAAACACCTCAGGACGAGCCTCTCAGCCGCCGTGTAGCTCGGTCCACACGACTGTTGGGCAAACAGTTTAGTTGCTTTTGAGCAGTTCTCCTTTGAGCTCGTAATGCTCCATCAGGTCTCTCTACCTTAATATTTAAGCGTTCGATAACATTCACTCACTTTGACCCTACATTACTAAATCATCACAATATGTAGGATTGCTGTAGTGTATAAAACTGGACATTCGGTGCTGAATTTGATATGTAACATACTATTAGAGATATAATAACTGTAGCTAACTATCGGATAACCTATAAATTACTTCATCCTCTGAATAAAACTGAATAAAATTAGGAGTAGTAATTTTTACGATGGCTTGGTAGCAATGTACATTTCAGCCACTTTGGTGTTCTAGGGTAAAAAGCTAAAGAACAGTAATGTCTGGAATGAAAACTCTGTACAGGAAAAGTGTATCAGCCGGCCGGTGTGGCCGTGCGGTTCTAGGCGCTTCAGTCTGGAACCGCGTGAACGCTACGGCCGCAGGTTCGAATCCTGCTTCGGGCATGGATGTGTGTGATGTCCTTAGGTTAGTTAGGTTTAAGTAGTTCTAAGTTCTAGGGGACTCATGACCACAGATGTTAAGTCCCATAGTGCTCAGATCCAACTGACACTTTTATGACACAGCGACCTCACTTAAACACTACTAAAATAAGCAGTTCTCTCGGCGGGCCAGGTCAGAGCATTAACAATTTAGAAAGCTATTGTCTGGGGAAGGAGGAGGAGGAAGAGATTAGTGTTTAACGTCCCGTCGACAACTATGTCATTAGAGACGGAGCAGAAGCTCGGATTAGGGAAGCATGGGGAAGGAAATCGGCCATGCCCTTTCAAAAGAACCATCCGGCATTTGCCTAAAGTGATCTAGGGAAATCACGGAACACATAAATCAAAACGGCCGGTCGCAGGCTTGAACCATGTCCTCCCGAATGAGAGTTCAGTGTGTTGAACACTGACCTAACCTCGCTCGGTGCGACTGCCCAAATTGTAATTATAATCCATGAACGCTAACAGTACTGCATATTTCATAATCACATTAATGATGGCCTTATTATTTCAACTCTAAACTCTACGATACATTCCAACTCTATTCATTGCAATGAAACTTTCGCTGTAATTATATGAGGGTTGCATAGTACCTGCTTATGTAGGGCGTAGGATTCTCATTCCTCTCTGTTGCTTTCATTATTTCGCAAATTTGCCATCTGGATAGTTACCTAAATTCGGTATCTTCGCATATTTACATATAAATCCGCAGCTAAACTGAAAACTGTTCGTGGGCATAAGGTAATATGAAGACTAAATTCATGGACAAATAGTTACGTAGCTTTTAGAAACAGCTGTGAGAGAGAGAGAGAGAGAGAGAGAGAGAGAGAGAGAGAGAGAGGAGAGAGAGAGAGAGATCACAAAAGAAATATAAAACGTAAAATAATAGCGGGTGAACAAGACATTACGTAGTACGTTTTCATAGATCTACATCTACATCTACATCCATACTCCGCAAGCCACCTGACGGTGTGTGGCGGAGGGTACCCTGAGTACCTCTATCGGTTCTCCCTTCTATTCCAGTCTCGCATTGTTCGTGGAAAGAAGGATTGTCGGTATGCTTCTGTGTGCGCGCTAATCTCTCTGCTTTTGTCCTCATGGTCTCTTCGCGAGATATACGTAGGAGGGAGCTATATACTGCTTGACTCTCCGGTGAAGGTGAAGATGGAGCATGGAACACGTATATCGAAATAGAGACTTTCGAAGTAGCTGGCGCTTAGAAGACAGTACTGTAATGGATATATGACGTGACAATATGTTATTCTTTTTTCAGACATCTGTCTTCCGACTGGTTTGATGTGGTCTGCTGATTCTGGTTCCGATCTCTCTTTGAAGAGTAACGAAAGCAGGGACGATCTCGAACCATTTGGAGAAACCACACAAAATCCTATTGTAATGGAAGATCCAGCACATGTAGAGAGCACTCCCGCATCATCCATCTGACAGCAAATTCTAAGCCACCAAAGCAGCGTTACTCCACCAGCTCGCCAAGGTACCGGAGCAAGAGAACCTCAAGTACTTTACAATAAAAGATGAACTAAACTCCATCTCAGCTTTGTAGATGTTTTCATACATTAAGCAATTTGACTTTCATGCCAGGACAACGCGCTATGGACGCTATAGTTCTTCAAACTAACTCAGATACAGACTGCAAAGATCTCACACGAAAATGAATCAAAGGAACGCATTTTAGTTTTGGCTGACAGACCTTCTGCTATTCTACAGCATCGGCAATACATATAGGTACCGGACAAGAATAACCGTCACCAGTACATTCCGGAAGTACGTCATTGCCCACAGCCTTGAGCAGCCCACTCAACCCGAGCGGTTCCGTACACTCCCGGCAATTATGTCACTTTACGCTATCGCGAGGGCGGCGACCTTCGGCTGGCCAAGACAGTCATGCCCCCAGCAGGCAAAATATTTTGCTAACAGGCAAGCTGACACGACTCTGGCTATGTTGGTACCACACTCGCTTCAGCGGCAAAGCACAAAATTGTTATGGCATGCAATCTCTCAAACAGAAATCTCAGTCTATAACAGCGTTCTGCATTACTGCACTCAACTCGTGGGCCAACCTAGTTTCGTCCAAGTTCTGAATGACAGTGTTGGAGTCTACAGGTTGCACAGTCAACAAATTAATACTTCCTGATCGGCAGCAGCTCGGCGATGAGCGTCATTCCCAAGGAGAATTCACTAATTGAGTTTACCACACAGGCCGTTCAACTACGCTCTGCTAACGATTCTCATATCAGACATTATGGAACTGTCACACACGCCTTGGTCTGCATGAGAAATTCCAATGGCAGTTTGTAGTGGCAGATGTTCGAGATACAATCTTCAGTGCGGATTTTCTCTGTTGCTTTCATCTCTTCCCTAATCTGACACGAAGAAGCCTTAGCAAACCAGTAGTGGAGAATCGGAATTCAGAATCACTGGAAGTATGTCACACCATAACGTCTACAGCTCGCCTCGGTTGAAATCAGTTTGCGAGTATCTCCACCATCTTCCATATAAGAAAACCATCTGCAACTGCTCAGTGACTGTCTGACACTGAAACAGGAAATGCAGAATGTCACAAGAATTGTGGAGAGGTGGGGGAAGAGAAACTCAGGCTACGCAAAGAGAATCGCGAGTTACAACGTATAATTCTTTATTTTTTATATTTTTGAGTCATCAGCTTCTGACTGATTTGATCTGAGAGTAGCACTTTGCATCCTTCGTCCTCAATTATTTGTTGGATGTATCCCAGCCGCGCGGGATTAGCCGATCGGTCTTGGGCGCTGCAGTCATGGACTGCGCGGCTGGTCCCGGCGGAGGTTCGAATCCTCCCTCGGGCATGGGTGTATGTGTGTATTTGTCCTTAGGATAATTTAGGTTCAGTAGTGTGTAAGCTTACTGATGACCTTAGCAGTTAACTCCCATAAGATTACACACACATTTGAACATTTTTTTTATGTATCCCAATCTCTGTCTTCCTCTACAGTTTTCACCCTCAACAGTTCCCTCTAGAACTATGGAAGTTATTCGATAACTTCTTAACAGATGTCCTACCATCCTTTCCCTTCTCCTCGTCAGTGTTTTTCATATATTCTTTTCCTCGCCAATTCCTCGGAGAACTTCCTTAATCTTTACCTTATCAGACCATCTTATTTTCAACATTCTTCTGTAGGACCACATCTCAAACGCTTCTGTTCTCTTCTGTTCCGGATTCCCCAGTCCATGTCTCACTGCCATACAATTCCATACTTCCAAACGTTCTTTGTCAGAAATTTCTTCTTCATATTAAGACCTACGTTTGATACTAACGGATTTATCTTGGCCAGGAATGAGTTTTTCTAGTGCTAGTCAGCTTTTTATGTCCCCCTTGCTTCGTCAGTCACGAGTCATTTTACTACATAGGAAGCAGAACTTCCTAACATCATCTACTTCGTGATCACCAATTGTGACGTTAAGTTCTTCGCTGTTCTCATTTCTGCTTGTTTTCATTACCTTCTTCTTTCTTCGAATTACTCTCAGGCCACATTTTATACTTATTAGAGTGTTCATTCCGTTCAATGGATTTTGTAACTCTTCTTCACTTTCACCGAAGTCAGCAAAGTCATTAGCGAATCTTATCACTGATATCCTTTCACCTTGAATTTTAATCCCACACTTGAACATATATTTTATTTACGTCTTTGCTTAATTGGCATAGAGATTGAACAGCACTGGTGAAAGACTACATCCCAGTCTTGCACCATTTTAATATGTGCATTTAGTTCGTGGTCTTCCACTCTAATTTTCCCTCTTGATTCTTGTACATTTTATATATTACCAACCTCTCTCTACAGCTTACCCCAATTTTTTCTCAAAATTTCGAATATCTAAGACCAGTTTACGTTGTCGAACTCTTTTTCGAGGTCGACACATATTACGAACATATTTTGATGCCGGCCGCGGTGGTCTAGGTGTTCAGGCGCTCAGTCCGGAACCGCGCGACTGCTATGGTCGCAGGTTCGAATCCTGCCTCGAGCATGGATGTGTGTGATGTCCTTAGGTTAGTTAGGTTTAAGTAGTTCTAAGTTCTAGGGGACTGATGACCACAGATGTTAAGTCCCATAGTGCTCAGAGCCATTTCAGCCATAGTTTGACTTTTCTTTAGTCTTGCTTCCATTATCAATCTCAACCTCAGAAATGCCTCTCTCATGCCATTACCTTTCGTAAAGCCAAACTGATCGTCATGTAACAGATCCTCCATTCTTTTCCATTCTTCTGTATATTATTCTTGTTAGTAGCTTGGATGCATGAGCTGTTAAGCTGATTGTGCGATAATTTTCTCGCACTTATCAAGTCTTGCAATATTGGAAACTGTGTAGATGATGTTTCTTCCGAAAGTCTTATTGTAAATCCACAGGCCCATACATTCTAGACACCAACGTGAATAATCGTGTTGAAGCTACTTCTACAAATAATTTTAGTAATTCCCATGGAATGTTACCCATCCCTTCCGCTTTATTTGATTTAAAGTCTTCCAAAGCTCGACTAAATTCTGATTCTAATACTGGATCTGCTATCTTTTTCCTATCAACTTCATCTTCTATCACGTTATCACGTAAGCCGTCCTTCTCACTGAGGCCCTCAATGTACTCCTTCCAACTCTGGGCTCTCTCCTGTGCGTTTAACTATGGAATTCCCATTGTAGTTTTAATGTTACTGCCATTGCTTTTAATTTCACCGAAGATTGTTTTGAATTTTCAATATACTGAGTCAGTCCTTCCCACTATCATTTCTTTTTCGATTTCTTCACATTTTCCGTATTACCATTTCGCTTTACTTTCCCTGCACTTTCTATTTATTTCATTCCTAAGTCAATTGTATTTCTGTATCCCTGAATTTCCGTGAACATTTTTGAACTTACTTCCTTCGACGATCACCTGAAGTATGTCTTCTGTTACACATGGTTTCTTCGCAGTTATCTTCCTTGAACCTCCGTTTTCCTCTGCAACTCCTATGATTACCCTGTTGACAAACGTTCTTCTTCATCTGAAATGCATACTGAGCTATTGGTTATCGCATTATTTATAGCCTCAGAGAACTTCAAGCGTATCTCTTCATTCCTTAGTATCGCCGGAGCCCGATTCTTTTGCGTACTGATTCTTCCTCACTAGTGTCTTCAACTTCAGCTTACTCTTTATACCTACTAAATTGTAATCTGAGTCTGTATCTGCCCCTCGATATACCTTACAATCCAGCATCTGATTTCGAAATCTCCCCTGGACCATGATGTAATCTGACTCAAATACTCCTGTATCTCCCGGCCTTTTCCAGGTATACATCCTCCTCTTGTGATTCTTGAGCAGAGTATTCGTTATTAGATTTGAAATTTATTGAAGAACACAATTAGTGTTTATCCTATCTCATTCCTACTACCAAGCCCGTAGTCTGTCGTAGCCACTCGTTCTACTCCTTTCCCTACAACCACATCCCATTCCCTCACGACTATTAGATTTCCATCTCTCTATCTCTCTTTACGTACTGAATTACCGGTTCAATATCCTCATATACTATCTCTATCTCCTCATCTTCGGCTTTCGGTGTTCTCGGTGTTGGTTTGCTGTCGATTCCGGTGAGAATCATACTATCACTGAACTGTTCACAGTAATTAACCCTCTGACCTACCTTTCTATTCACTTACTCCCGTTATCCCACTGTCTGCTGCTATAGATATTACCCTACACTCATCCGACCAGATATCCATGTCTTCTTTACATTTCACTACTCTGACCCCCTCTACGTTTAGATGGAACCTTACCATGCCCCGTTTCAGATTTTACAGCTTCCCTACCACGTTCAACCTTCTGAAATTCCTCGCCCCGACTCGCTGAACATTATCCTTTCATTGGTTATTAAATCGTTTTCTCATGGTCACCTCCACCTTGGCTAGCCCTCCGGAGATCCGAATGGGGGATTAGTACGGCATCGTTTGCCAATGGAGAGATCATTATGACACTTTTCCAGTTATAGTCCACATGCCCTTATGTGCAACTGGTTCAGAAAATTAGCAGTTGATGCAAAGAAAATAAATTAAAAATAGCTCTGAACAAAATTGTATATTTACTGCTCAGAGGAACACTACAGAGGAATCCAATTCTAAAATTCGACAATACAAGCATACAGAGGATGCAAGCCACACGTTATCTCGGACTGCATCTAGACGCAAAACAGACTTTCAACCACCATATGAAATTGACAATTGACAAAACTTCCAAAATTAGGCACAAACTAGCAAGTCTAAACACAGCTCAGTACAAATTACCTATTAAGACGATAAGGACCTACCACAATGCGATATTTGAATCCGTCGAATGCTTCGCCACAAGTGCATGAGCTCACAGACTGAACATACAGACTAACAATACAATTGCAAGACGAGGTGAACGTAGTGTACTCCTGAGAATGAGCAGGGCCTTCAACACAACGTCACTAGAGGCACTTTGCGTTGTGATGGGGACCTGCCCTGTAGACATAACAACACGTTACAGAGATGTGCTTTACTGGCTTAAGAGGAACAGGCTCGATAAAGTTGCCGAAATTATGGGAACCAGCATTATGAACAAAACACAAATTAAAAAATGGCGGATTCAAACACTCCGAGTACACTCTTTCTTTCCTGATGTACACGAAAAACTTCAACTGAAACATGTCTACCCAAGCCTGGAGATGGTCCATTTCCTGACAGGCCACGGGCCGTATCCGGTACATGTAAACCGTAAGGGACTAAATAAGGATGACGTATGCGTATGTGGAGAAACCGGGACGCCAGAACATGCCACACTGCTGTGCAACACGCTAGAACAAGTGAGACCTATACAGAATGACGACTACATCGCCAGAATAATACGTAATCCCGATTACTGGAACAAAATAAATAGCGTATCCGATATTGTATTGAACACTCTGCACGAAGAATACAAGCGCCAAAACTCATATGGAAGGAGGCGTAGACAAGCACAAACAAGAAACCACATGGGAGGACACGAACACGACCACAGATTCCGAAACCGAGGAAGAAACACTAAGTGAACATGACTCAGAAGGGATCAACATGTAAGGGATCAAAACCGACAATGTATGACACTGCATACCACAACACAGTCACAAACAACACAACCATAAAACAAATAAACACCGGCACCACATTCTAAAACTGTAGTAATACGTTAATGTCGCGTGGGAGGAGAAGGCTCGAAAAACTTATATTTCGAGGCTACTCCTCTCCAATGGCATCCTGCATAGTGTTTAATGTATACTGCACACTAGCAGTAATGTATTGTTCGTCTTATTGTGTGCAGACAGAAGAATATTCTCTTCTCTGTTCAAAGCTATAATTAATGAATTTCATATATCAGAAATGTATTAAGTTATTTAAGGAATGATGCATTCAAGTAGCAATTAACTATATTCTGTTTCAACTAACAAGTTACTAACATAAGTGTATTTCTTATGTGAAGCTAAAATTCATGTATTCCATGTATGACGTGCTCAATCAGCATTTAATCTGTATAATCTGTGTAAAAATAGTTTAGCGCAAACCATTTCAAATGAGAATAACTCGAGGTTGTAACGAGACCTCCTCATCTGAAATAGATAGAAATAGGCCATTACTAACCAACATGCTACTTAGACTGTATTACTCATCCAAATACAGCATATCACTTCCCTCTATTCTTAACCACGCTCATTGTGTTAAATTTTATTTTTTTTAATTTTTCTTTGAAATTTGCGTTGTATAAATTATATTCTCGTCAACTATGTAGTAACAAATTATATGGAACCATTTTAACAATGTTAAGCATTCAGTTCGCTGTAACCTCAGAGAAATCTTCATATATTATGTTCTTTATATTATTTTAAAAAAAGCATTTGAAACGTCCCCTTAGAAAAATTAATCGATTACTGTGCTGGTAAACCCCTTACGTTATTTGATTTTCAAACAGCTGAGCAAAACTGAACGTACTCAGACATTTCTCTCTTTACTTATTCTGATCATCACTAAACTGACACACAATATTTTTAGCGCAACGCAATCTGACTTTCAAAAATCTCTACAAAAGAATGGCCCTGACTAAAAATAACCTATACCTTTCATGAATCACTTACCTCACAAAAATCTTCATTACTCGAACTACTGCAATACAACGAGCGCCTATACTGTCAGCTAAATAAAAGATTCTGACTACTGAAGGCACTAACAACTGATAGGCATAGTTAGCAAATGAAAGATTTTGATAGAGAACAAACAATGCATTTACCTTAATAGTGTTCAAAAGACATTATATATATCAGTTCATGACATCCAGACTTACATATTTACTTTCTCTGATGGACACACGTCCAGATAATCCGCTCTCAAAAATCCGCCATCTCTCTCCCCACATACACCACTGCTACAGGCTCACCTCCAACTGCACAACGCTACGCACTGTTAACAGCCAACTGCCCACTATAATAGCGACTATTTCAACAACAGACTGTACACAGCACAGTCAGTGATTTTCATACAGAGCGCTACGTGGTGTTACCAACATAAAAACCTAAACAACCTACTTACATAGCCCCATGCACCCCACAAAAAATTTTACAAATTGTTTTGGCAGTGGCGAATACAGATTTGAAAAAAAATTCATAATTACAATAACAAAGATATCAAATGCACACACTTATTGATACAATGTTGGTCAAAAGCTAAAATTTTCTCCTAGTCCATAAAGATAGTCCTGATCATTCACCACAGTAAAATTGCAGTGGTTTTTTTTCTCAAAGTTTGAGCAGTAAAATAAAATGCACACAGAAGTAGTGGGTCTCCATGCAGTCTTGAAGAAGTAGTGTTGTCCTTCCAACAGAAAGACAGTGCTGATTCTTGACATGCAGACAGGTAATGGGCCACAACAGAGCAAACCCACCACAGAGTCAGTCGAACTTTTGAAGGATATTCGTAGTTAGGTAATCACAGAGTAGACCACTGTAGACCTGTCAGAGTACGGTATTGGTGGGCTACCAGAGGTGCAGACCCATTGCAGTTGTTGTAGAAATAATGGTATTGGTGGGCCAAAAGAGGTGCAGACCCACTGTAGTCCTTGTAGAGATGTCTAGCAGCCATCCGTTGTGACTGTGTGGGTGCACAATCATCACTGAAGAGTCTTGCAGATAATATAGAAGGTCCATAAACCACCACTTGTGCACTCACAAAGTTTTTGGAATTTTCCTTAGAACCAGCAATACTGTTAATCAGTCCCTTGCTAAATTATTAACACACATCCAAACACAAACAGTCCTCTTTTTATTCACATATTGTTCATATACTATGACTAACAGAATTGTGTGCAGTGAAATGAATGCTTACAAGTTACTTAATTTGATGAACTGGTGTCCATTACAATGTTATAACATGAAACAATTACAAAGATACAGAAAAATCATTAAAACATAATAATACAGATAACATTTGTAGTAATACAGGCTTTACAAAAGAATAGAAATAGACATATACATCAGTCTTACAGGAAGTATGACATAAGTAAATATATAGAATAATGAGAATAGTTTCCGAAACATTAATTTCTCACATAAGCATTAAAACAAAACAGAATAAATAATGTCTAAACATCTTCACAAAGTAAATAACATATTACAAATGCAAATTATATTTGAGGACAACAGTATTCCTCATCATAGTGAATGTAGCTGAGTATTAGAAAAATTCTACAACATAAGTCTTATCAGATAAACACATAAAGATAGGAAGAACACAAATACACAAGGTACACAAACACATAGCGGCATAACATAAAAGAACAGGACAGGGTTTGTTTTCAGTGTAACATTTGGTACTGAAGTCCAACCCAAAACTTCATTCCATAGATCTTTCCTCTTATTTCAACATTTTCTCCTGCAAAAAAAAACCTATCTAAGCCTGTTGTCCTTAAACCCTACTGTTTTATTCATATCCTGTTTCAAAGTAAATATTTTTCATTGTACAATACTCCTTTTTGCCCAAATCTTTTTCATATAACTTCTCAATGCATTCTTTCCCTATTCTTTCCCTATAGTTAGTTTCTTATATAGTCTACCCCTCTTAAGCTAACTTAAATCTACTGAGCTCATATATATATATATATACTAAGGGATGGGGCAATGCAACAGCACACAACAAATGAACACAAACAGCAATGACAAAAAAATGCAAATTGGCAAAGTAAACAGCAGTATATCGCAATTAGCAAAGAAAATGCAACAATACAACTAATATAAGCCAATGTGCAGCAACAGGACAAATAAATCAGTAGTAAAACTGGCTTAACAGAGTAATACAAAGTGAAATTCAGTAGCACTAAGACTGGCAAACAGCAGCAGCAAATATTATAACTTATATCTAAACATGACAAAGCTCAAGCAGAAGAAAAAATTTTACACCAAAGACAACAATGCAGATAAGGAAAATGTCTATTTACATCTTAATGTCTATGTAATTAAAGTGGTGCACCACAACTTAATCTACAAAAGAAGTTACCAAGTACTTGAAAAGAAAATTATGTAAGCAGTTACTGTTATTAGTCTCTTCTTATTGTTCTTTCCTTTCAAAGTGCTCCTTTTTCGAAGAATGTGGGTCATAAAATTATTATTTAACAAATCTGTTGACAGAAAGTGTTCACATTAGCAAATGCATTTAATTTTATTTTATAAAACCAATGCTGCAACACAGCTGGAAACCAGATATCAAATGAAATATTCAACTATGTAAGGCAAAGCACAAAAATATCATTCAATAGTCATGTAGCATTTCATTCAGCACGTTTTGAAATAAGTGAAAATATCCGTCCCAATGCTGATGCTTTCTGTGACAATAAAGTCTGCAAAGCTTACTGTTTTCTTTCATAATCCATTCAGACGGGTTACAATGTGGTGAGTACAGTGAAATAAAAACAGGTTTGATTTTATGATTCCGAAGCATGCGTGACCAAACAGCAGATCTGAATTGGGGTCCGTTATCTGAAATTACTTTAGCAACGTGGCCAACTTCACATAAGAAATTTTTTACAAAGTCGTTGGATACAGACCGCCCAGTGGCTTTACGTAACGGAGTGAAAGAAACAAATTTTGAAGTAAGTTCAACAGCTACTAGAACGTACGAAAATCCTTTCGATGATCTAACGAGGGGTCCCAAGAAATCAACCAGCAGCAAATTCTTTTAATTTCGAGGGAATTATAGGAAACAACGGAGCACGATGTGAGATAGTAGATGGTTTAGCCTTTTGACAAAGTTTACAAAAAGACAAAACTCTTCGAATTCTCTTTTCCATATTGTTAAAATAACAAGTCGTCCGAAGAATATGATAACATTTTCGTGTACTAAAATGAGCGTAGCTGAAATGAATGTACCAAATGACCTTATTAACAAAATCGTCAGGAATGCAAAGTACCCATAGCTTATCATCAACAGTGCAGCGTTTGAAGGGTATGTTGTTTCTAACTAGATAATAATGACGAATCTGAGTGTGTGTCTTTTTATGCCATTTACATTTGATATCTTTCCAAATCGGATCTTTACCTTGTTCATGAGCAATGTCCTTTAAAGATGTGGTGATGAAGTTTTCAAAGGCGACTTTCTGAATGTAAAGAATACTGAAATTTTTCTCGAGGTTGCCTTCTGTGTTACTTTTCTCAAGCCCAGCCGGTGCGCGTGACAGTGCGTCTGCTACAACGTTCTACTTGCCAGGAATGTAGACTATTGCGAAGTGGAATTCTTGCAGAAACAATGCCCAAAGTTTTACGCTGTCATGATTTAATTTTGAAGACATAGTAAATTGTAATGCACGATGATCACTGTATACTTTTACGTGTTTACCAGAAAGAAAGAAACGAAATTTGTTAAACGCTCAAACGATAGCTAAAGCTTCTAATTCAGTAACGGAATAATTTTTTTCAGATTTTGTTAGCACTCGGCAAGCACAAGCAATGGTTTTCTGAACAGTAGTGTCATTTTCTATGACTTCTTCAAATAAATGGGCACCAAGGCCGACTTCAGAAGAATCCGTGCTAAGGCAGAAATCTTGTGACAGATCTGGATGAGCTAGTATTGGCGCGTGAAGTAGCGATTCTTTTAAAGAATTGAACTCCAACTGTGCTTGTTCGTCCCAGTTCCAAATAGTATTTTTGCCAGTAAGAGAACAAACTTTTGGTGTAACTAGAATTTGCATATTCAAAAAACGACTGTAAAAATGTACGAGACCTAGAAAACTGCGGACTTGTTTTTTTGTGGAAGGAACTGGAATGGCTCTGATTATTTCTAACTTTTCAGAATCCGGCTAAATGCCTTCAGAAGAAATAATATGTCCCAAAAACCTCACCTTTGACCTACCGAATTCAGACTTTACCAAGTTAACTGTAATTCCAGATTCTGCTAAAATACGTAACAAACTGTTGAGGAAGCGATTGTGTTGTTCACATGCGGCTTCTGCTATTAGAATATCATCCACATATAAGGTGATGTGACGTTTTAAGAAATCAGGTAATATGGCATTTAGCCCGCGAATGAACGCTGCCGAAGGAATGTTCAAACCAAAAGAATGTTTCCGAAACTGATAACAAACGCTGAAACAAAGGAAATCTGTGTATTTTCTACATTCTGGATGAAGTTCGATCTCATAAAAGCTGGATCTGAGATCAATAGAAGACAACACTTTTACACCATTAAAATTTTGAAGAAGTTCTTCCAACGTTTGCGGCCTGTCTTTTTCAGGAATGATGATAGTATTGATTTGTCTCGAATCTAATACAAGCCCGACCGATCCATTTTTCTTCTGAACAACATGTAATGGATTGTTGTATGAGCTTACTGCAGGCTCAATAACGCCCTCGTCAAGCATGGATTGTATTTCTGTTCTAACACGTCCCTATAATGTGCTGGAATTACTTATGGTCTAACACAAAATTTAGTATGCTCACAAACACGAAATTGGTATTGAATGCACTTGATTGTTCCTGTTTTGTGAGTAAAAACTGTGGAATGTGCTTGTAAAATCTCAAAAAGGTCCTGCCTATCAGTGTCATTACAGTTCTCAGTTGTTTGAATTTTTTACTGAATTAATTCATTAGTATCAAATATCCCGTCGATATCATCCCTGTCAGTACTTGCAGATTGATTGTTAGTGTCTAGTTCCGTCGAAACTTCCGAACTGTTGTCTAACAGACGGTAAAGCCGATTAATTTCCTCGTCATGGTTTGAGAGCCAATCTTCAAATTTCAAGGCTGTTGACTTACCTTCTTTCTCTAAACTTATTTCAGCATCGTGAAAGTTTAAGATTGCTTTCTATTCATTCACAAAGTCTACTCCTAATACAATTTCCGTCGACAATAATGGAACAATGAGAAAGTTCATAGAGAAGCTGTGGCTTTGACAAAAGAATTCTAAGTTGGTTTGTTGGCGTACATCTACACTTTTTCCAACGATTGCACCTTGTAATTTAATCTAACGTAACGGAAGTGTGGGGAAATCGTTCAATTTGTTGCATCTGCTAAAGGCCTATTTCACTAATTACTGAAATGGGACTGCCAGAGTCAAGTACTGCCGTAATTTGTACGTCATTTACTGTAATGTGAATTACAGGATATGCAATGTTGTTACGTTTTACGTCATTTTCCTGGAGTAAGATGTGCCTAATGTCTTCCATTTTTACGTAATTACTGGCCACGGCAGCTACGTCGTCAGCTTCATAAGTACGTTTTGTGGCTGACAGCGGTGTGAGTCATTGCCTATTGTCTCTTTGTTGGCGCGTCGTTATTCGGATTTGGAGATCTAACTTCTACAAATTCATCTTGTCGAGAGGGTCCTACCCTGTTTGAATCCCGCCAGTTCTGATGAAATTCAGGTCTGTCGTTTTGTCGGTAGTTTACATAGTTTCTTTTTTGTCGGTCATGTGGTGGAGAATTTCTCCCTGAATCGTAACTGCGCGGTGGACCGTTGCGTCTGACGTTATTCTGTCTCCCTTGATAATAATTATTTTGGTTCCCATATTGTCTGCTTCTCTGATTGTCTCTGTGATAGTGATTACCGCGAAGAGGTGATCTTTCCCTGTAATTATTACTACTCTGCCAACGGTTGTCATATGGGTGGTGTCTGTTTTGGTCACGATTTGCGTTGTAAGAATAGCCTTGTCGTGTCCAGTTATTATTTCTGTCGTCACGGAATTGTGACGGATGTGACCTGTAATTGTTGTGTTCCTGTTTTCGTGTTCCGCCATTGTCAGTGTCAATTTCCAATTCTTGTTAGAGTCCCTGGAAAGCTTCAATGTCGTCTTTGCAACGTCCTGCCAAAATAATATGTCGTAAATGTTCAGGCAATTTGATTAAGCAAATGCGGGTGAGTTCTGAGGGGCTGTATGGGTTTGACAGGTACTGATTCTTGTGCAACCTGTCTTCGAAATATTTCACGAGACTGGAATATTCAGATTGTTCGAAATGTTTCATTATTATGATCCTATGTTTTACTCGGTCTTCTGTAGCTTGAGACCAATATGCTGAGAGGAATGCATGATATAATTCACTGTGACAATCGTGAATGACCGATCGCATTCTTACAGCTGGTTCATTCTCTAAATAGCCACGCATAAATTCAAATCTGTGCTCTAATGACCATTTGGGAGGAAAACAATGAGAGAATTTATGAAGCCACGTCTGTAGATGAATGTCGTTGCCGGAATTCTTAAATGTTTTGAATTTACGTGAAGTAATAAACAGCTTACAGCCAAAATCATCATGTCGGCGAGTTGCATGTCGGTCATTGTTATGCCGTTTCGGCGGTTCCATCTCAAAATTCGATGTACTTTGCGAATTTCTTTCATAATTTCCGAAGCTCCCTGTGTTATTATTTTGTGGCTGTTCCGTATTTCTATGTCCCTCTTCCCGCACTGGAGCGCGAGTGTCCTCTGAAATATGTAATTCTTGTATTACCTGTGTCAACTGATGATGTACTTCCCGGATTTCTCTTTGGTGTTGGGTATTAATTTGATTCCGAATTTGTTTGAATTTTCTAATTTGTTCGTACTCTTCTGTATCATTAAAGACTACCGGTCTTGTGTCATTCAGATTATGATCTACCTTCGTAGATAAATTATTTAGCTGATCCGAAAGTTCGACTACTTTCTCTGATAATGAACTAATTTCCTCCATGTGTCTTTCTGAACCTTTTTTCAGAGTATCTACTGTGCCCTTTAAGTTTTCCTGAGTTTTTGCAAGTAGCATAACCGAATCGGTAGATGCAGCTGAGTCAATTTTAGCCCACAAGGTCTCGTGATTTTCATGAACAGTAGTTTGCAGTTCTGCTGTGGCTGCTTCGTGATTCTGTTATGCATTTTCACCCCCCGAAAAAATAGGTTGTAAATGCTCACAAATTTGTGTTTTTACGTCATTACAGACTTTTTGGCATTTCGATTCGATGTTATGTAACTCAGTAGTTAAATCGTCACGTGTTTGTTCAAGCATGGTGTCTAACGTTTGAAGATATTGTTCCATTGTGACTAAACTTTCGAAGATTTTGTCCCATTGTGTCTAACTTTTGAAGCTTTTGCTGTGTTTGTCTCTGATTTTGTTCCATCGTGTCTAACTTTAGAAGCTTTTGTCCCATTTGTTGTATCAATTGTAATAACAATTCACTGGTGTCTGAAACACGTTCCTCAGTGCTCTTCTGCAGTGAATTTGCAAAGGCAACATTCACATTTTGACAACCAGAAAATGTGTATAGACTTATTTGAGAAAACAGGGTGGACTCAAAACTTGAATCTACAGTATTTGCGAGATTGTGTCCTGTCATTTCGGATTCCTGAGGCGAGCTGTTGCCTACCGATCGATCGATAATGCTTCCCTGTTCACTAATTGTTTCACTTTCTACACCATTATTTGCAGCCCGCTCCATTTCCCTATGCACAATTACGAAATTACTACTTTGAACATTAGTTATTTCATCACACGGTGGCACTAACACAGTGCTTATGTCTTCACTGTCATTTCTCAGTTCACTTTGGAGCCTACTATTACGTTATTCAAATGCCATTATTGTCACCATATTTCACACGATAACACAGAAAAGCACAATCTGAAGAGCAAAATAAGAAAACACATTAACATAGCACTGAAAATCATATCTCGTTAATTGCAAGCGCAGCTGCGAAATACTTGGTGCAAATCTACATGCATGCCACAACTGTTTTACTGTACAACAATGAAAAACTACAACTACAAAGGAAATTCTGTCTATAATTACGCGCTAGCAATAAACAATAGCTACACTAATCACACAGACTACAAGAAAAAATCTGAAGATTCCAGTGAGGTATCCTCGGCTAAGGGTAGACATATGAAACGTCCCCTTAGAAAAATTAATCAATTATTGTGCTGGTAAACCCCTTACGTTATTTGATTTTCAAACAGCTGAGCAAAACTGAACGTACTCAGACATTTCTCTCTTTACTTATTCTGATCATCACTAAACTGACACACAATATTTTTAGCGCAACGCAATCTGACTTTCAAAAATCCTTACAAAAGAATGGCCCTGACTAAAAATAACCTATACCTTTCATGAATCACTTACCTCACAAAAATCTTCCTTACTCGTACTACTGCAATACAACGAGCGCCAATACTGTCAGCTAAATAAGAGATTCTAACTACTGAAGGCACTAACTACTGATAGGCATAGTTAGCAAATGAAAGATTTTGATAGAGAACAAACAATGTATTTACCTTAATAGTGTTGAAAAGTCATGCACAGCACAGTCAGTGATTTTCATACAGAGCGCTACGTGGCGCTACCAACATACCTACTTATACATTAACAACTGTATACCAGTAAGACTGTAACAATGAGAAGTCTTTGCTATTAGATTCAGAAGCATACGACCCACCTTTCGTTTCAAGGCGGTGGGTTACTCTGCACTGTTAATGAATTAAGTAAATGCCCTTATGTGCCCTTAGTGCATCGGTTTCCATTGCCTTCTACATCCTCAGGCTGTTGATAGTTGCTGGTCAGGGACAGCTTTCCACCCCAATGGCAAGAGTGTACCCTGAACCTCAGTCCACTCTTGCACCCTTTTGACAGGAAAATTGGCAGAACGAGGGTGATTTCTTATGTCAGTGGTCCTGCTGGTAGAGGCCACAGTGCCGAGGAAACACAAACTGCATATAGGAGTGAACATGGCCCCCAGGAATAGATGCATAGTTGTGTTGACCATTGTGACTACCCGAACGACGGGATCATGCAGTAAATGCCACGAAAACATTCCCTGGACCATAACGTTCCCTCCTGGTTGCGGGGTGTTTGGTTTCAAACGTGTCACAACGTACAAGCCCGGTGGAGCACAAAACGTGATTCATCTGAAAAGTTCTGCTGTTGCCTGTCAGTGGACGTCCAGTTGCAGAACTGGCGCGCAAATTCAAGCCTTCGTCGCCCGTGAACAGCAGTCAGCATGAATCCATCCCAAATCACGTAAGAAACAGATTGACCGTCCTTACCGGCGGAAAAGGCAACCGTAAAAATAGTTTTCCCGTCGGTCAACAGATGTCGCAGGCGATGCTACAATGCTAACTGACCTGTCCATGTCGCGGAATTGGCAACGCTGTGTCTTCGGTGACGTGAATGACGCTGGTTTGCGTTCGGCTAGAGCGCTGCGCGCGAAATGCATTCCTCACACTGCAGACTGTAGCTCATGATCGGCTGTGGTTTTTCCCGAGTTTTCAATCTAAGAATGTAGATTAGCTCCTGTAACTCTACAAGTCAAGTTTATTTCTCACATCATATACGAAATGAAATAAATTAAAAGTAACACACAAACATTTCTCGCGCGTTACTGTTTAAATGCAGACTGTATTGCAGTCACATATGTTTTACACACGCCTTCCATGCTGTCTATTTCCTCTTTACTATACAGCTCTTCTGACACGGATTATGGTGGTAAAAAAGATCTCCACGCACATGTTAACACTAGAAAGTTTTGAAAATCCGCACTCGGTTGTGATGCGAATTAATGCTGGACATATTTCAGTGACAGTCATTTCAAATTTATATTATTTAGCTTTGCACGTAACTTATCGTAAATGATATAAGAGTGGCACCAAACGATGAATTTTGGAGTGTCGTTGAAAGGGGGCTGCAAACGCGGCAATATACAAGTGAAAGCGTGTTTTTCGAGCAATTTTGGCGGTGTCAACTTTGAAGAGCCACAGACGGCAAACCATAATTATGTTAAAAATTTGCTTTGTACAATTTAAAGATAACCTACAAATATTCGCAGCAGACGTACGCTTTTATCTGTAACACAGTTATTACTGGGGATATCCGCAGACCTGTTACTATAAGTAGTGTTGTTTTCGAGTGAAAGCTGTGTGAGGATTATTAGCGCACAGATAAAAAATTAAAATAGGCAGCGTCTAGAGTTTGTATCTTATGCTCGTTCTCTTCTATTCTTCTCCCTTCATTCCAGTATGAATGCTTCTTCACAAGTATAAACGAATGGCAGTGAACATTGGCGGATTATCTATGAATACTCGTTTGCAGCAGTGTAAACGAGGTTTTACACTTGTCCACTTCGTTCCCTCTAGTACACTCCAGGACTTAGAGGGACCGATGACTTAGCAGTTAGGTGACGGCTATTATTCATTTATTTCACTGTTGCGATTTCAGCTTTAGAGCCATTTTCAAGTACCAAGGGAAAGGTCTTGTAAGTAAATGCTTCTTAAATTGTTTACCAAATGTTACCACACTATGCTTTTCATTTTGTTATCCATGTTTTTTTTGTTTCAGTTTTCACATTGCACACAGAAATGCCTCTACAGCCAAAATTACAATAATGAAGTGAATAAACAGTTTAAAAAAGTCCAAATCGCAGCAAAGATTTCATTTAAAAATTGTAATGTATGATTCTTGTACAGCAAGGGCAACCACGTTATATCAGAATATAAGATTCGCAAAATTAGGTAGGGTCGAATGCTTAGGGCTCTTTATTAATTCTTACTCGTAACTAATTTATTGATTTACCTGAATTTAAAATCCATTCCCGTAACCTTTCTTTATCTTTGACAGGAAATCTGAAGATTTTTAGTTCAGGATTTGTCCGTCTACTCCTTCCACAGTTGATATACTCGCAGGCCCTCGGCATGACGACTCGATCCACTACCACCGGTCTGTCAGAAACAGCTGTACTTCACAGACCCCAAATGGTAGAAAGCTGCATGCGTTCGGACGATGTTGCCACATATTTCACAGAACGGAGTGCCATCTTGTGGTTGGTGCCAGAATTAAGGGTGTGACGCTGTTGCCGCCTGGTGGCCGTTCCCTGACAAGGGTTGCCTGCTAGACCAAGCGATTGGGCAATCTGTTTCTTACGTGATCTGGGGTTTCATGAACCAAGCGCCTGCTGCGTAGGCCAATAAGCAGTAACGTTCGCTGAATTGTCATTGAGGAAACACTATTGGAAGCTCACTCTTTCATATGGCCGGTCAGTTGCTCAGCCGCTGCACGTCTTTTCTCTCGTAGACATCTCCGCAGCCATCGTTCAGCCCTGTCTCCTGTGGACAGTGATATACAACAATTGCCTGGGCGCAGGTTTAGTATTACGTCATTTTGCCATACACAGAATACTTCTATCACGGCGGCACGCGACCAGTTTACAAGCATAGCTTCGGAAATGCTTACACCCTTGGCTCGAAAGCCAATGATAATGCTCTTTTAGTTCTCACATAAATCGCTCCGTTTCCGCTTTACGACGACTGTAGAATTGTTTTTCACGTATGCCCGACACGCTTTGCATACCATCCACTGCTAGTGCTGCCACATGTCATCTATGAGAAGTTATTGCAGAATTGACGTCGATAGTAGGTGGTTGTCACATTGATGTCATTGGACCGCGTACTACAGCTCTTAAGTGAATTGCATTAAACATGTACTTCAAAATGTATTGTTCTCATGTTACTAAGGCAATATACTTATCACTGATGAAAATACGTTATTATTTCTATTACTAGTGTATACCATCCACTGCTAGTGCTGCCACATGTCATCTATGAGAAGTTATTGCAGAATTGACGTCGAATGTAGGTGGTTGTCACATTGATGTCATTGGACCGCGTACTACAGCTCTTAAGTGAATTGCATTAAACATGTACTTCAAAATGCATTGTTCTCATTTTGCTAAGGCAATATACTTATCACTGATGAAAATACGTTATTATTTCTATTATTATTGCTATTATTGTCATTGTTATTCACAATTTTAAACATGGCTGATAGTGGCAACCTGTTGGCTGCATACTTTATTCACTGGAAAATATTATTATTGTTATTATCATTTCCTCCAGGAAAGAATTCAACACCGACTGGGCGTTACAGGTTTTGCCCCCTTTAGCTTTATCAGCCACCATTCTGCTTTCGTTCAACAGTTTTGATAAATGTGTCTTTAATTAAATCGCAGTTTTAAATTCAGTTTCATCAGAGTCTAATTTTGTTTTATTCCCTGTTTTGAATTTTTTTCTTACCTTTACTTTTTTATACGCATGCCTGAAAAGAAAGTACCTTTTGGCACCAGATTCTCATATACTTCCGAATAAAGATATTCTAAGTTGATTAGCTGCTCTGAAGAGCACACATAATATGAAATTCTGCTGAAATACAGAGCGTTAATTCGCATCACGTTTAGCTTTAGGCATGTAACCTCTGGCATCTCCCTGACTGGTAACTGAATTACTTTCGGCTCGTTTCATGTTGCGTATTGCTGGAAGCAAGGTTAAATAAACCTTCCTTCCGTAAAATATTGGCACTCCTTGAATTACACCGAAATCAAGCACGACTAGGTTTTAGGTTTTGAAATTTCGCTCTCGACGTCATAATTACCAAATTAGCCCTCTTGCGACTGAGACTGGTAACAACCCATGTGTAAAAACTTTTAGGGTCGTATTTCTCCAGAGCAGGGAGTCATGTGAAACTGGCGTTCATCCAACTTCGCGAATATCTGCAGTTTCTGAGACAAATCAAAAGATAAACGGAAAATGTATAACGAAGAATCGATACAATGAAACTTTTAGTCGGAGTGGAGTTAAAGCTTAAGTAGACAAGGCAGAAAATAAGTGATGAAGCTTATAATTAGTGTCTTCCACCAGTACTGGCGTTTTTCATCAGTGGTTTGAATAAAGTGATACAGTCCAGTAAAAATAGCATAATGTCTTATGAATTAAGTCAAAATTAATTTTTTTAATTTTTTGTCAGAATAAACTGAAAAATATTTACAGCTATTTGGGAAGGCAAGTTTCCTCGGAGAAATTCGATGTTTAAAACTTCTTGTGTTATCAGTCGTGAGTCATTGTTCTCATGGTGCTGCAAGTTTCGCACACATTGTGAACTGCTCTGAGACATTATGTGAACAAAATAATCTCAGATTCAAATTTGAAATCATGTCCCTCTTCACAATGGTGCCACTACAATGCTCTATCACACTGCGAAGCTCATTTCGGCAAAGACAGAGTTAAAGTGTTTTGATAAGCGTTAACCTCCATTATTCTTCCTGTGAGATAGCAGGTTATACAGACACACAATGCGCTCTCCCTATCCTCCTATAGTCACAATTTTAAACATGGCTGACAGCAGCAACCGTATAAATATTTTTAATATATGAAGTTTACAGCCAATCAGTTGCGTAAGTTTAATGTAATGGCATTAACCAATTTCCGATACCACTAAGGGTATCTTCTTCAGAAAGAAGTCACATAAATTACATGGCGCTAATAGTGTAAACACACACGATCAGCTAAGGACTTCAAGTCAAACAGCAGAAAATATGAAATAAAATCCTCCATGCGACAGTAAAAACTTTTTACAACAGGTACAGCTTGTTAAAAGACCACATATTATGCCACATACAATTATTTCATTTAGAACATCTAAATACGTATCATACAACAAAGTCACTCTAATGTCTGCTCTTTCAACAAGCTGAACCTATTGTAACATTTTTTACTGTTCCCATGGAGGATTGTATTTCATACTTTTTTCTGTTTTACTTGAGCTCCTTAGCTCATCATTTACATTTACATTTTTATCGTTCCGCAGTTTATGTGCCTCACTTCTGAAGAAGATACCCTTAGTGGTATCGAAACCTGATTAAGGTATATACACTAAACTTATGCAATCGGGTGGCTTCAATCTTAGTGTATTGAAGACTCCTGGAATCAGTCCAAATATTTTGAAAAAAAAATCTTTCCAAATCGTGTTCCCGAAGTAGAATCTTTCTTTGCGTATTTAGACAACGGTTTAGTTACCGAGTGCGGTAGCGCAGCGATTAGCACACTGGCCTCGCATTTTGGAGGATGACGTTTCAAACCCGCGTCCGGCCATCCTGATTTGGGTTTTCGGTGTTTTCCCTAAATCGCTTAAGGCAAATACTGGGATGGTTCCTTCGAAAGGACACGGTCACTTTTCTTCTCCATCTTTCCCTAATATGGGCTTGTGCTCCGTTTCTAATGATCCAGTTGTCGACGGACGTTAAACACTAGTTTCCTCCTCCACCCCAGTAGTTTAGTTGTTTCCACACTGTAGAAAATTTTATGCAATTCATCGTATAGGTAAACAACTTCACCACATAACTGAAATAAAATGGATGTCTAGCGTTGATGGACATTTTGATGAAGAATCTCCCCGATTAGACAGTGGGTCATTCAGTCTAAAGACTAACTCACTGAAACACGCATGATCCTTCACTCAACCTACCATGGAGCAAATTAATTTCCTAAGCAGTAATTTATTGGATCGAATTCTTAAACTGAGTCGTAGGCCCATGTCTACACGTCCCACACTCCATGTTTGAGTGGAACAGAAAGAAACATATGTTTTACATAAAATGCTATCTGTCACGCTCTTTGAAAGGACTGAAAGAGTATACATATAGATTTCTTGGTGTTAGCTGATAACTTGCGGCGAATTATATTGAGAATAATAGGTAACACATGTTATGGGAAGAGTGAAGCTGAAATGTTTTCCATTAAGATTTCTTGGCTGTTTCATGCAATTTCTTGTACCAAATTGTCATGACCACTCCACTTTGGGATTAACTGAGAAACTAGAACCATAATTAATGCTGATTCCTGAGATTTCGTTCAGCGGAAATATGAAAACTGAAGACATTCTAAGAAGAAGAAAAAAAGACACACCAGGAAGGGGTTATCCGAATGGAACGAAATGGGTAGACGTGACGTAAATGTACACACAAACGAATGATTACAGTTTCAGAGAAACTGGACTATTTATTCAAGAGAAATCAATTGAAAAGCGAATATCTCCTTGCATAAGGGCCAGAGTTGGACCAACGCGTTATTGAATTCCACAGTTTGCAGTTTGTGAAACTCTTTCTCTGGCATAAATCATCCGATTTTTGTGAAACTGAAACTGGAATTGTTTGTCTGTTCGTGTACGCCACATCTACAGGAGACGGCGGGGGTGTAGTGTGAATTTCACAGAAGGGATGTCGAAAACATCGATAATGACTGGCATTCAATTGAGACTGTACGCGCAACAGCAACATTATATTTGGTTAAGTAGAAAAGTTCTCAAAAAATGTGTAGACCATTGTACTCCTCAACAATTTATGGGAATGCAGACGAGAAAGAATTTTCGAAAGCTTAATTTGCAGATGACAAGCCGCCAATATCCGATAATGGACAGAGGATCTTACATAATTTAGTAATGCAGAAAAATTTAGATCTGAATAAGGAATACCCCCAATGAAAGTAGACAAAGGTACTGAAAAATATTTGGATTTAAATGAAGAAGCAGTTGTTTGCATATCAGAGGGGCATTTATGTTCAGTAATTGTAGCCAACACCTACCGTGAGAATGAATGGAAACTGGTGACGTTAGAGACACGTGATGCGGTCAGGAAAGTGTATATGTACAGACGACTGGATAATAATTCTAGAGACGATAAGCGCCACAAATGGGAAGTCCACTGACATAAGCCACTTTGACAGAGGGCAGATTATTATGGCTCGGTACCTGCGAATGAGCATTTCGGAAACTGGGAAGCGGGTGAGCAGTTCACCCTCTAGTTGCGTAATTATCTGAAATCGGCGTCCCCGTTCTGGATCGGAATCAATGAGCGTAAGCGCAATGCTCATAATAAAATGAATTTTTGATCAGACAAGTTGAGCGGGTGTGGTGTTCGGTCTTATCTCTGATTTTTTTAATACAATGATCGTTGAACTTGGCCATTGTGCACAGTGATAACGTCATCACATGAGAACATCAAGCTTAGATGTGTACCAGGTTGTATTTATTATTACTGGATCGCCTAACCATGGGAAAGAACGAAGTCCACACAGAGAGTGCTCTAATGACCGACAAAAATCACAATAAAAATTAACAGAGAAAAACGTTCTCTAAAATTGAAGTCAAATTACACAATGACGCAAACACCATGTGGAAGTACCAAACAAGTTTGGAAGACCATATGGAGAGAGCGCGGTAAGGTATAATTATTTGGGCAGTACGCAGAATCAAAGTTAGTGATACAACCAGATGCCGCAAATTAGAAGCAAATCATGCGACACAATTTGCGAGGCAAAGTAAATTCAGAATCTCAGAAGAAGTATCACGCTACTGCAGTTGCGACTCTTAGATTTCCCCAAAATCAGTAAACTGTGCAACAAACAGCAGCCGGGAGACGAGTGACTCATAGCGCATAGCTACTGGATAATCACAAAACAAAGATCTCTTTCCATAACTATTTACTTTTTTTAAAAAAAAAAGCTCTATACGAAGGTCGCGACTCAGAGCAGTTGCCAATGTGACGGACAATAATCGTGCTTATTTAATTAAAAAATAACAGGGGAACACTTCATAAACGTCCCACTCTTGGCGTACAAGAGCCAAGCACAGTAGCGAGATGACTCAATTCAACTGTATACACCATATTTTAAAGTGAAAGCAACGGACTTCCCCTTGCTCGTCGGGCAGCACCTCGGTGTCTCGTCCATTGATGATCGAACTGAATAGACAAAACTGAAATGTTCATTTATTCTTTGCGTCTGGCAGCAGTAGCATGGCGGCTTCCGCTCAGAGCTAGGAGAGACTCTGGCTCTGCTGCCAAAAGCACGAAGCAGGCTGCAGCACCACATTCGTGGAAACTGCCCAGCTCTCGGGAAACCTTCAGCTTTCCTAATGAAATTCACTCCCACTTCCTGCCGCCAAAGACGATCAAGGGACCTCACCAGTATACACCTTCCCAGTGAGCAAAACGCAAGGCTTTCCTCCTAGCAAATGTGCCCAGTACAATCTAAAAAGAAATTAAACACAAAATGGTGCAACAGCGGATCAGTATCACATAGATATGTGACAATAATATTATGGAAAGTTGTTGAAGGACGATAAACTCATGATCAGGTGACAGGGCGTTGAATGCCCATGTCACACATCACAGAATGTGGACGTCGTAAGGTTGCCCACACTGCAGAGCAGGACAGGTTCTGATGTGTGGCAGACCTGACAACAGAGTATCAGCGTGGTGCGGCACACATTGTTCTACATGAGTCTCTACAACAGACGACTCCTACATCTTCACACGTTGACCCTACTTCGTCGTCAATTACGAGTGCAGTAGGCACGGGATCACCGAGAAATACATCTCCTGATCTGAAGAATCACGTTTCTTGTCATTCCAAGTTTTGATGGTTGTATACGCATACGCCATTATCGTGTAAATGGCTGCTTGAAACATGCGCTGCGTCACGGACGCAGCTGGTATGGTCAATATAATGTTGTGGGGGCTTTCGCCCTGCTATTCGTGGAACCTATGGCACTAATGCAAGGTACAATGACACCTCACCTGTAGACTACGTAAATATTATTGCGAGCCATCTGCATCCCTCCATGCTTGACGTCTTCAGAGAAGGTGATAGCATCTTCCAGTAAGGTAACTGCCCAACTCATGAGGCCAGAATCGTGGTACAGTAGCACAATAGTGAACTGATGTCTTGGCTACCTGACCGAGCGAGGTGGCGCAGTGGTTAGCACACTGGACTCGCATTCGTGAGGACGACGGTTCACTCCCGCGTCCGGCCATCCTGATTTAGTTTTTCCGTGATTTCGCTAGATCACTTCAGGCGAATGCTGGGATGGTTACTTTGAAAGATCACGGCCGATTTCCTTCCCCATCCTTCCCTAATCCGAGCTTGTACTCCGTTTCTAAAGACCTCGTTGTCGACGGGACGTTGAACACTAATCTGCGCCTCCTCCTCTTGGCCACCTATCTCGGCTGATAAGAACCCAATGGAACACATTTGGGATGCTATGGGGCGCCTGTTTCCCATCCATAAATCATTGGTCTATAATTTACAGGAACTGTGTGACCATGTGTAGACATCTGGTACCACATAACTGTGGATACCGACCAAGAACTTCTCTAATCAATATCTTACAGGATAATTACTGTATTGAATTCCAGAGGTGGACTAACATGCTATTCAAAAGGTGGTCACAGTATTTTGGCCCCTCAGCGTAAGTTCTTATATGAGAAGGATCATTGTGAAGAAATTTTGATAACGCAGAAGTAGTTCAACTGAACAAAGAAAGAAGGAAATATAAAAGTAATTAGGAAAATAAGAGAATTCAGTAATATAAGTTAGAAATGAATTCAATGGGAAGTGCAAGGAAGCTGTAACAGAATGGCTACAGGAAAAACATGAAGAAATCGAGGATAAATTCGTTATCTGAAGGATGTAGAAAAGTAAAACAGGCGTTACGAGAATTTAAATGCAAAGGCATCAACATTATAAGTGAAAAAGAAAATATACTGTTAAACTTATAAAGCAATATGGTGGAAGGAGAGGTCTCGAAGAGGGAAGGAACTGCCAGCTAACATAGAAGACCAAACAGTCGCCGGTTTTGTGGATATAGGAGACCAGTATTGGGACATAGTTTGGGAGATTTTAGAAGACTTGAGATCAAAGAGAACAGAAGAGATAGATAATATTCCTTCAGAATTTCTAAAACCATTTGAGAAAGTGGCAACCAAACCAGTACTCAAGTTTATGTCTACTATCTATGAGAGTGGCGACTTTCCACTAGGGTACAAGCAGCTTGACAGGTCATGAATCTAAGTTGCTGAGCGTAATGGCATACACAGTTACATGACTGTATATATAACGCTGTGTATGTATGTCACTGTAACGATATCAACCAAATAAGGTGCTATGAAGCTCATACTGCTTGCCATGTGAGATTCAGAACTGTGGATGTTAGAAACTCCTACCTCTCATAGGAGGGGTGATAAGATAAAAATGGTTTTTCCACCCCTTATATGTAGGCTGAGCGAGAGAGGAAGGGAGGAGATGGATAATGAGAAAGAGAGAAGGGTGGACAGAGACAGGGAGCAGCACGAGATGGACAGAGAGAGAGGGGGAGGGAGAGAAGAACACAGAGGGAGGGGAGGAGATAATCGACAGAGAGTGATGGTGAGGATGGCATCGACAGAGGAAAAGGAGAAAATGATTTGGAGAGAGTGTGGAGGAGTTGGGTAAAGAGAGAGAGGAGAGGAGCAGACAGACAATGTGGAGGGGGATGAGACGGACAAAAGCAAGCAGAGGAGGTGGACAAAGAAAGGGGTGAGGAGGGGATGGACAGAGAGAAGCAGAGGAGGAGATAGTTAGAGATAGGGGGAGGAGAAGATGGACACAGAAAGAGGGAAGGAGGAGACTGACGGATATAACGGGGAGGAAGAGATGGACAGATGGATCTGGGAGAATGAGATAGACAGAGACTGGGCAGGGGAAAATGGACAGGCAGATGGGCCAGGAGGAGATGGATGGAGAGGGGATGTGAGGATATGGTGGACAGATAGAGAATGGATAGGAGGAGACTGACAGAGGAAGGGGCAGGAGAAGACAGATAATGTGTTGGACGGGGGAGGGGAAGAAGGAGGTGCAGTTACTGAGTACAACTCTGTTGATATTGTTGTAGACGCTGATGCCGCTGCTTATTTTCCAACGGACTTCCTAAACTCGCTTGGTCTGCTGCCACATTACCTTTTACCCAAAATGAGAGCCTCAATTGCTTTACTTCGAAACCTAGGACACTGAACCTTTAGAAAGAAACATGGATATTTGTCACAAGGACCCTGACCAATGTGATTGAGTCTGCCACCTTAACAGGAAAGGGAGAGGGTGAAAAATGCATATCACATTAATACTACACTCCTGGAAATTGAAATAAGAACACCGTGAATTCATTGTCCCAGGAAGGGGAAACTTTATTGACACATTCCTGGGGTCAGATACATCACATGATCACACTGACAGAACCACAGGCACATAGACACAGGCAACAGAGCATGCACAATGTCGGCACTAGTACAGTGTATATCCACCTTTTGCAACAATGCAGGCTGCTATTCTCCCATGGAGACGATCGTAGAGATGCTGGATGTAGTCCTGTGGAACGGCTTGCCATGTCATTTCCACCTGGCGCCTCAGTTGGACCAGCGTTCGTGCTGGACGTGCAGACCGCGTGAGACGACGCTTCATCCAGTCCCAAACATGCTCAATGGGGGACAGATCCGGAGATCTTGCTGGCCAGGGTAGTTGACTTACACCTTCTAGAGCACGTTGGGTGGCACGGGATACATGCGGACGTGCATTGTCCTGTTGGAACAGCAAGTTCCCTTACCGGTCTAGGAATGGTAGAACGATGGGTTCGATGACGGTTTGGATGTACCGTGCACTATTCAGTGTCCCCTCGACGATCACCAGAGGTGTACGGCAAGTGTAGGAGATCGCTCCCCACACCATGATGCCGGGTGTTGGCCCTGTGTGCCTCGGTCGTATGCAGTCCTGATAGTGGCGCTCACCTGCACGGCGCCAAACACGCATACGACCATCATTGGCACCAAGGCAGAAGCGACTCTCATAGCTGAAGACGATACGTCTCCATTCGTCTTTCCATTCACGCCTGTCGCGACACCACTGGAGGCGGGCGGCACGACGTTGGAGCGTGAGCGGAAGACGGCCTAACGGTGTGCGGGACCGTAGTCCAGCTTCATGGAGACGGTTGCAAATGGTCCTCGCCGATACCCCAGGAGCAACAGTGTCCCTAATTTCCTGGGAAGTGGCGGTGCGGTCCGCTACGGCACTGCGTAGGATCCTACGGTCTTGGCGTGCATCCGTGCGTCGCTGCGGTCCAGTCCCAGGTCGACGGGCACGTGCACCTTCCGCCGACCACTGGCGACAACATCGATGTACTGTGGAGACCTCACGCCTCACGTGTTGAGCAATTTGGCGGTATGTCTACCCGGCCTCCCGCATGCCCACTATACGCCCTCGCTCAAAGTCCGTCAACTGCACATACGGTTCACGTCCACGCCATCGCGGCATGCTACCAGTGTTAAAGACTGCGATGGAGCTCCGTATGCCACGGCAAACTGGCTGACACTGACGGCGGCGGTTCACAAATGCTGCGCAGCTAGCGCCTTTCGACGGCCAACACCGCGGTTCCTAGTGTGTCCGCTGTGCCGTGCGTGTGATCATTGCTTGTACAGCCCTCTCGCAGTGTCCGGAGCAAGTATGGTGGGTCTGACACACCGGTGTCAATGTGTTCTTTTTTCCATTTCCAGGAGTGTATTTATTCTAACAGACCTTCCCTGCACTTCCCAGGGACAGCAATTTCCTGTGTACTTGCATTTTCGACTACCACAAATAAGCCACAGGAGCAATCTAGTACATACTGCGGCGTAGACTTGTCATTTCCGTGTTTCTTCCATAGTTTGCTCTAGGGTGAGTTCGCCCCAGAATTTATATGTCCAAGGGCTTGGAGATGCGTTACGCCCCGAGACAGTATGAGAGTGGATGAGTAAAACTTTTCGTCATCCCCACAGCCTAATTTTGCTCCAGCTCTGTGATGTATCAACACAAGCCAGACACAAGGCGTAAATATTTCGACAAAGTTAGTCGTCCACCAAGTGCGTGACGCCGACACCTCTGTGTGTGAGTGTGAGTGAGCTCAGCAAAAAAGTTTAGGACAAGTGCACACCGAGCTGCCCCTGTTGCTCTCGTAACATTAAGTAATTGAACTAGACAGGGTACAACAACACCTTCTAGGAACCTGATGGAGGTGTTACGGTACTAAAACAAACCAGCTGACCAAATGTAGCAGAGCCAGAGACCGCTGACCACTCATAAAAAGGGGAACCAATTCAGTCATTATGACTGACGTATCACAGCAAAGCCTGTCCTCAGTTAAACATAAATACTTCAACCAGATAGCTTAGATGCATCGATCATTAGGACTGATGGAGTCGACATCCTTTACACTCGGCTCTCTGGCTATTGTATTGTAACCTCTTAAATAAGATTGTTCCAGTATTGTCGCACTGCGTCAGACATACTCTCGTTACCTGGTGCAATGACGGTAGTTTCTTAACCATGATAAATCTAGGGGTACAGCTGCCACTGATGAGTCGTCAATGAGTCCACCAACACCGTTCCAGTAGAGAACAAGCTGCTCTGATACTTCAGCTTCGTACAGATCACAGAGTCATGATCAGCGTATATAACATCATACTTCATGGTATCTGACGCAGTGATCCATTTGACGGGACAACGTGAGTGGTGACTCAGAAGGGGATCAAACACTCTCAGGGCAGCGTATGACTCAATTATACACGTTTCGTCGTCACACTTTCTTCACAGCAAACTCCCGCGTTGAAAGTACCTATGGATTTCCGTACATGCAACCCGTCATACCACGAATCGCCAGCCGATGCTTCGGTTGACACAGTGCCCTCCAACAGCTCTGAACATGCCACTCATGGCAGCAGATCCCGCTACGGCCTACATACGAGGGTGGCTCGAAAAGTTCTCGGAACGGAATAGGAAAAAAGTACTTACATCAATCGAACTTTTTTTTATTTTTCAATGTAGTCTCTTTGAAGATAAATGCACTTGATCCAACGATATTCCAGTGGCTTGATCCCATATCGAAAATGAGTTTCCTCCAGGCCTGCAGAATAGTTGTCAACTCCAGCTATCAAATCATCGTTTAAAGTGAATCTTAGTCCACCAAGAAAAAATTTCAGTTTTGGGAAGAGATGGAAGTCTGACGGAGCCATATCAGGTGAATAAGGCGGGTGTGGCAACAATTCATGCCTTAGTTCGTGTAATTTTGCCATAGTGACAGCACATGTCTGCGAGAGCGCGTCAATAGTCGCGGCACCAATCTTGCAGATAATTTTTTCACTTCTAATTCTTCTGTTAAAATGTGATGTACCGTTTCAGGTGACATATGGCAATCTTTAGCAATTTCACGTATTTTCAATCGGCGATCCTCTGTGACCATTTGTGCACTTTTGCAATGATTCCTGGAGCAGTGACACACCTTTGCCGACAAATTCATTTGTCAACTTAGTAACTGTTCTGTATGAAGGTGGAGAGTCCTGCAGTGTGTTCTGGGAATCGGCATGAATGTCTTTCATACCCTTCTTTACGAAGTACTTAACCACGTTCGAATCTCTTTTTTTTTCCATCTTCGAAAATCACTACTTGGGAACAATAACAGAGCCACGACACCGCCACAGCTCTCTTCCATCAGCACTGACGTGGCACGTGTTAACAGGCAACAGTCCAATGAATTTCACATGAACAACTCGTTCCACTAGCACTGACCTCTCGTGGTGATTCCGAAAACTTTTCAACCACCCTCGTAACAACGAGCTGTCGCTGAGACCACAGCTAAGAGATTTATATTGACCAGTAAATCGAGTAATAATTAATCTTGTTCTATTGTCGTCTGATAATGCCCCACAGGTCCTCAGTCCACATATCCGGATAAAAAGTGAGAATTACAGCCCAGGAGTGGAGACCTCCTACAGCTTAACGACAAATATTGCGCTTAATCCGGTGTTAAGTGAAATATGACAGTCAACTGCGTATATTGCATACTACTTTCTTTAATGTGGATGATGCACATACAGATGTACTCTTCAATCTGCATAATTCTTTCTGTGAATAGTTCGTAATTTCTACGGTGTGGTTTCAATTACATGGGACCCCGATTTTTTCGATTTGGATCTGCAAGGGCAGTTCACATTATTTCACTGAAAACTATTATAGATTGGAATAGACCACTGTACACATTGTACAGAGGGAGACTGGAAAAGGACGAGGTGGATGTCGCGTATGGGAGGAGGAGACGTGTGCAGTTCATGTGACAGAGGAGTACAACGGCAAAACTGAAGGGCAAGGTTTCATTGTAAACAAAAATCAACATCGCCTAGATGACCATCAATTTTGTCTTGGAAAAGAGAAATGTTCTAGAACGGCAGTTATGACGAAGGTCTTGAGAATGGAGGTAGGATTAAAGAAAAACAAAGACACCTTCCTAGGATGTCTTCACACATAATAAAGAACGTCTGCAGTGTGTAATGGTGCAAAATGTATGACATCCATGAAAGACTGAATAGTTTACTTTGTATATAAGAATCTAAAGAGAAAAATAAGGCCTACTGAGAAGTGCTGGGGCTAAAAGGACAGGCAGCCATGGAGGCTTCTTCCTCTAGTGCTCAACCTCTTTGTCGAAGAGGCAATGAAGAAAACAAAAGAATTAGCAGAGGTTGAACTAATCAGCCAATCAGTTGCAAATAAAAGTTTACTGGACCCTTGCTCTAGGTTTCGACAATTTTAAAATTGTCTTTTTCAGAAGGTATAATGAGACCTAAACATTACATCAGTTGTTACCAAACATATTCGAAACAAAACAAATACGTAAAAATTGTAGAAAAATTGTAAGATAAGCATAATCACTTGTTACGTGACACATCGATAAAGTACATTTAATTAACCCAAATGGCTGTTGTGACATAAAACATTCGTCTTACGAACACAAATAATCAAAAGCTGTGAGACTTACGACGGCAGCAACACGCTATGTCAGATGTGAAGATTAAATGCCAAATGTAGTGTCCATACCATAAAGCCCTTGTCGATGTAAAAGTTTAGCAGAGCGGTCTAAGGCGCTGCAGTCATGGACTGTGCGGCTGATCCCAGCGTAGGTTCGAGTCCTCCTTCGGGTATGGGTGTGCGTGACACTATCACAGCACAGGCCTTCATTGATGTTTTAAGCACCTTCTTCCGTCCCACTGTTGAAGAGCAATTCGGCTATAGCAGTTGCCCTCTGTCAACACGATCGAGCTCCTGTTCATAATGCGCGGCCTGTGGCAGAGTGGGTACACGACAATAGCATCCTTGTAATGGACTGTACTGCACAGAGTCCTGACCTGAATCCTATAGAACATCTTTGGGATGATTCCAGAATGAGATTTTCACTCTGCAGCGGAGTGTGCGCTGATATGAAACTTCCTGGCAGATTAAAACTCTGTGCCCGACCGAGACTCGAACTCGGGACCTTTGCCTTTCGCGGGCAAGTGCTCTAAAAAGTGCGCTGCCCGCGAAAGGCAAATGTCCCGAGTTCGAGTCTCGGTCGGGCACACAGTTTTAATCTGCCAGGAAGTTTCATCTTTGGGATGTTTTGGAACGCCAATTTCGTGCCAGGCCTCACCGATCGACATCGACACCTCTCCTCAGTGCAGCACTCCGTGAAGAATGGGCTGCCATTCCCCAAGAACCCTTCCAGCGCCTTATTGAACGTATGCTTGCGAGAGCGGAGTCTGTCATCAAGGCTAAGGCTGGGCCAACACCATATTGAATTCCAGGATTACCGATGGAGGGCGCCACGAACTTGTCATTTTTAGCCAGGCGTTTGGGTACTTCTGATTTACATAGTGTATATATAAACAAAATGTAATAATGGTATCTGGGTTATTACAGTATGCATATGCATAAGACAAATAGCAAAACTGAACTGCCCAAATGTACTGGCTCTAGCACTAAGGAAAGCTACACACAGACGGCGCTAAACGTGCGTGCTTAAGAAACGCACCGAACTGCATTGAGTGGCTTATGTAAATTAAAATGAAAAAGAAAATCTTGTTTTGTGCAAAGCTACTGTTAATCTAAAACGATATAAAATTAAACAGACATAAAAGTGCGTGAACTAATGGAATCTGAAAACATTTTATAACATAGTAAGAAGGCGAAGGCGTTTCTCTGTGCATGCCGTAAAAAGTGTTGTTAAAAATTGTACAGAGTGTAAAGGTGGGAGAGAAAGGGGAAACACTAACTAAAATTTGTCATAATCTTATAGCTAAAATGGAGAAATTTCCGCTTAGCATTAAAGAAGTTGACGAACAATAGATTGTGAGTGAGTAACATAGCAACAACATTTCGCTGTGCATGTAGTACGCAGTTCTATTAAATGAACCAAACACTTTCAGGAAGGGGGGGGGGGGGATGGGGAACATGAACTAAAATTTTTTAAAAGCTTATTGCTAAAACGGAGAAACTTTCCCTAAGCGTTAGAGAAGTGTAAGAACATCAGCTGAGGCAGAACAGCCAGCAAATTCAAAAATTTACGCTCAAAACGTTACAAGGATGTGCCGAAAAGTCTAAAAATAAACTACGTACGTTTAAGTATTGCTATATAAATGGAAAACGGTGTTAAATTACGAGTACTATACAGAGAAAGTGTTTTGAGGAAAATATCTGTTCGCCAAAATAAGCGGGGAGCGGTGAACACACTCTATACGACAATGACCAGCGACTTAAAACCGTCAAGGAGGCTCTGATTTGACGTTTGGCTTTATTCAGTGTACTGTATTAGCATGTGATGTAACAATGTCAATTATACCTTCTGAAGAAGAGAATTTTAAAATTGCCGAAACCTACGTCAATAAACTTACATTTGCAACTGATTGGCTGATTACATCTCCAAGTTTATAAGTGAATAATTACCGTGTTTATTATTTTTAAGCAATGTGACATAAATGACACTACGCATTCGATTGTAGATTGCCGACAGCTTCCTTATTGTTCTCAATAAAGAGGAAGAAATATATGTGTGTAGGAGAGGCTCTAAGCCTGATTGCGGCTGATTTGTTTTAAGTTAAAATGAACGAAACTTCCTGTTCATCATTCTTAATTTACTGTATTCACATTGAGGTGAGAAAAGTCGTTTGATGCCTGATATCATGTCAGACGTCTTTTCACCAGGCGTAGTGGCACGAGTCAACAAGAAGTTACGTAGTTCATAGTTAAACATTTCCTTGAGAACAATTAAATTTTGATAAGTTTTACGTTGATGGTTTTTGGGATGGATTATAATCAGTAATGCAATATTTCTGCCACAAATTAATGAAATGAATTTACAAACGTTCAAATTGGACTTACTTTTTACAATAATGTTACAACTACCATTGCGCAAACATACCTTCAGTAGTCTTGAGTTTCTCAAAAATAATAATTCAATAATATTAGTTACTCTTATGATAATAGTTAGCTGATGTCTCTGTGGATCCGTTTATAATCTCTTGTAAATCATAGCTGGTGGCTGGCAGGCACACTGCTCCTCTCAACCTTTCGCTTCAGACCTGCTACCGACTCGCTTCACATCTCGCTTACTACTGACTTCCTACGAAGGCTGAAGTGCGGTCTCTCCCACCAACAATGCTTTCTGGTGCAAACAATCCCTGCTACCGTTACAAAATATATCAATGCGCGGTCTTTCCCGCTCTTTTCTTAAAATGTATCCATAAGCGGTCTCTCCCGTCCTTTTTAAAACTATATCAATGTGCGGTCTCTCCCGCCAACCATACTTTGGTGCAGACCTTCCCTGTTACCACAATTATTTCCAAACTGACAAATATTAATTATTCCTACTTAACCCTATCAATAAAATATAAACATGTGTCATAAATTGTGGTTTGGCAAAAGACAATAGAGATATACACGTCTTGCAAGAGTAATGCCTGAAATTCGGTATTCTCGACACACTCTTGACACTGTAGACTGCGAAATACTGAATTCCCTAAAGATTTCCGAGATGGTATTTCCCATGCGTCTAGCTCCAGCTATCATTTCGCGTTCACGGTCTGTTAATTCCCGTCGTGCTGTCATAATCACATCGGAAACCGTTTCACATGGATCACATGAGTACAAAAGACAAATCCGCCAATTCACTGCCCTTTTTCCCTTGTGTAAGCGATACTACCGCCAGCCGTATTTAATAAAAATCTATTTATTTCGAGTCAATCGAATCTCTCCAGACAGAAGATAGGACCTGGTTTAACGCCGAAAGTTGTATAAATACGTCCAAGGACGCCCTTGAAAGTAGGACAAGTGTATGCATATTTTTCACCAGATAAAGTATCTTCATACTTATTCCTTGTGGCCAATGCACTTAATAACAATTTCTGTATTTAAGACGTGTTACCTTTATCATACATTTCAGTCAGTTAACTGCCTCAAATGCAATGATCAGTCTATAGCAATATCACTGCTTTCATACAGTATTTCACTTGACTGAAATGTTCCTTCTGTAAAGTACGTGGCATGACTCATTAACGAAGCAAACGTCTCTTGTCGCACCGGCTGGTTTTTCCACTTGCTCATTAAAAGAGTGAGACCGTCTTAATAGCTGGTGTACGCAGGACGGAAATACGACTCAGTTCGTTTGCTTCTCCCAGAAAGCCTGCACTGCAGTAGCGACACGAAAATATCTTCGACAATCGTCAACGTAAGTACACGACCAATTTCTTTAGACTAAAAAATTGTGCCATCCTGAAGTACTTATTAATGACCTGATAATTTGTACCGTATATGAAGGAGGCCTGTACGTTCCACGGAACATGTGTTAGGAGGTCGACGTGAGGAATACGGAACACGGGGTGTACTGATGCAGCTTTGCAGATATGGCTTCTGCAGTTTCCATGTGCCAACTTATTTTTGAACGTGCTTCTATGAAAGCAAAGACAGTAATTTTGCCTATTCATTTCCAAGAATATATCGTAGATACCGCCCGCAGTGAACGAGAAATTAGTATATCGGAAACAAGAATTACAGAGTACTGTAACACACAAAATGAATGAAGCAATGCTACTGCAGATGGTATTGTTTTATCGTTAAGGTCGATAGTAACGGAAAACATTATCCATTCAGAGCTAGGAGCCATTCGGTCAAGGAAAACTGGCCGGATTATAGCACATTCCTTCTTGCATCAGTGTAATTAAATTATAAATGCACTTGGACTTATTTTGATTTAATTTATGTTGAAATATTATTTTATGCAATATTAGTCATTAACATATCGTGCATCAAGTTGGATATGAAAAAATATTTTATTTGGGTGTAAATTGGTGCCAATAACTGGGTTAAAAGTGATTTTAAAACCTGCACAATGCTTTTGAAGAACGTATGATGAGACAATATAAATATTCTGTGGCCGCGAGGGAAAGTGAATAAGAGGAGTGAATTATCTCCTAATATCTCTACCTTAAGAACAAGCCATTAAACCGCTGAAAGCATAATTACAAGAAGCAGCTGCAACACCTGTTAAAAATATAGTAGATAAAAGAATGTGTTGTAAAGAAATATTGCGCTACGGTCGTTTCTACGACAAACATGATCACTACAGGAGATAACGCAGTATTTTGTCATATGCGTTTCATTTGACCCAACACTTCATTATATTTCGTTCGTGAAATAGAAATACAAGTATCTAATGGTTAAATAGTGTATGAAATAGTTATTTCTCAGCTCCTTGGACACCTCACTGCTTTTTTCATACGAATGTGATTGGTGTTGTTCTGAAAAACATTTGAGTTTAAAAATTTGATTAACTTTTTAATATCAAATTAAAAGTAAAAGGAAGCACCTGAAAATCCCAAGAGCACGACACTTTAAGTGGCACTGTATCAAGTTACTATTCTATTACTCAAACAAACGCACAACACCATGAAAATCAAATTAAAAGTAAAAGGAAGCACCTGAAAATCCCCAGAGCATGACACTTTAAGTGGCACTGTATCAAGATACTATTCTATTGCTCAAACAAACGCACAACACCATGAAAATTACAATAGATAGAGTTTATTCACGAGTATTTTCGCATTAAGAGAGGTTCATGTCACTGGCGACTACCACAACAAATTACATGTTCATTGTGTTGTCTATAGGTTATAATAATCCTTCTCTGGCTTATAATAAAAATTTCTCTATGTCCTTTAGAGCGAAGTACTATTATAACGACGTGACATTGAAACAAAAAAATTGAATGGTCGGCGTAGCTGGTTTTGGCGGAGAGACATTAATAATGTGATGCTACAGAATGTATCAGCAATAAAGGTTTGAATCGACAATGCGGGGGTGCATACGGACGCATTCAAGAAATCGTAATCGGACTTCGTTAATCATGAAAAGGTAATGAAGAGAGGTTCTTTGATTAATCACACAAGTTTGAGCATAGACGGCAGTAAGGGCGGTCGATGAATCGCATCACCGTATCAAGACTTGCATGTTGTCTCGTCTCATGCTAAATCTAAAACAGATTAGAAATGGATTAGGAAAAGGTAGTTACAAACATCTGTATAGTCCTAAAATGTACAGACAATAACAAAATACCGCACCTTCTAATCAAAGCGTGCGTCTACCACAACACATAAGAAAAGAGACAGTGTGGAGGAGACAAGGTCACTTGCTAAAAAAGCTAATCTCCTTTGTTTCTACGGTCATGTTCACTTTTTACGACGTTGCGTCATTCTCTGTACGGAATGGTCGGCAGTGCAATTAATTTCTAAAAAAGAGGAATCATAAGGCGTATTTAACTTCTACGGTGAGAGCTGAAGGGAAGTACTAATAATTGTGAGTGGTGCTGTGCTTTAACGTGGATCGAATAGCTTTAGTAGTTAATATCAACACTCCGGAAATTTTTGGCTTTCCTAGAAATTTCGATTGCTCCGCTATCTAGTGCCTTCTGCTGGAGCTATTTCCACACCTTTTCCTAGTTTGTTAATGTACCATGGGATTTTACAATAAAAACTGTGAGAGACAGGCTGCAATATCTTCTACATACAGGTCATGTGTGAAAACAGTAACAGATAAATAAAGAATACGTTTATTGGGTTCAATTAATTTTGTTTCCTATTTCATTTTAATGTTAACATCTGTTTTCCAAACAAGTAATATTTCTATATGCTATTTCTGTTGTGACCTACTCACTTACCATCTGCGCCTGTCCTGTCTGCCTCTCCCCCACTCTCACCTACCTTGGCCTCGACATTGAGCATCACCTCACCTAGATCCCTCACCTCCGCTCTATCCAATCCAAAGCCCACAACCGCCTCAAACACCTCAAACTCCTCTCTGGCCGGACATGGGGGTGGAACCCCTCTACCACCCTTCACCCCTACAAATCCTTAATCCATCCCATCCTCTCTTATACCAGACCCACCTAGATATCCGCCTCCCCATCCCAAATTCAGTAAGTCCCTCCAGATCCTCGAGTGCCGTGCACTCCTTCTCGCCTTATGTATACGCCTACCATGCCCCATGCAGATCCGCTACAACCTGATTCCCGTCCCCCATCTGCATCTTTTCCTCAAATATATCTGCATCCTCTGAATGTCCTGTCACCTTGATCCCCCTCATCCCCTGGTTGCTCCTCTCTTCTCCAACTCCCGCCCTCTGCAGTGCCTTCACCGTTGTGTCCCCCCTACCCTTCACCTGTACACCCCTCATCTCCTTTCCCAAGGTGGCTTCTGTCGACTCCCCCTCCCAGATGATGCCCTCTCTCCCTCCACTTATCCCTCCTATCAACTCTGATCCTTACCTCCCTCTCCCTTCCCCTGCCCTTTCCCCGCACCCCCTCTCCCCCCCTTCCATCCTGTTTTCCCCCCTACCCTCTCTCTGCCACCGTTCTCTCCCCCAAGACCTTTTTGCTCTCCCATCCACTGCCTTTCCCACTCCTTCTCACATATGTCCAGCCCTCCCCCTTTTCTATGTCCCCCCTCCATCGGCTCCCCTTTTTTTCTTTTCCTCTCCTCCCCCTTTTTCCCCCTCATAGGTCCAGGTCCTCCCCCCCCCCTCACATCTTCCACCATGTCACCTGTATAGTGTTGTTATAAGTGAGTGTTCAGTGTTGTGCGTTCCCTATCAGTGTTGCGAAAAGCCACTATATTGTCGCTAGTTGTGTTTTCTATTTTGTGCGAACAGAAACCAGACTGTCGCCGTGGCTTTTTATTGTGCCTGTCTACATTGTGTCTTCATCCGCGTCCGCAGCTCGTGTTCGTGCGGAAGTGTTCTCGCTACCTACGCCCGCATTCCCTGGTTCGATTCCCGGCGGGGTCAGGGATTTTCTCTGCCTCGTGATGACTGGGTGTTGTGTGATGTCCTTAGGTTAGTTAGGTTTAAGTAGTTTTAAGTTCTAGGGGACTGATGACCAAAGATGTTAAGTCCCATAGTACTCAGAGCCATTTTTTTTCCTTCGTCCGCGTCGTCACCACAGTGTTTTTTTATATTTTAAATTCCACAACTTTCAGCCATTTTACAATTTTTTTTACAATGTCGCCGTTTTATCGCCCGTTTCTCTTGTTTGTTTATGTTCTCATTACGATTTTTAACTTTTCAATACGTTGTAGAGCAGCATATTAAGCTGCTACCAGCCCCCCCCCCCACCCCTCTGGGGAGAGATCGAAATGCAATAAAGGAAAATAAATGTGACCTACGTCACAAAACCTCTCGCATAATCTATCCTTCAGATACAGGGTTTATGCATACATTAGGCGTAACTAGTACCACAGTTTTCCGGTGGTTCGCCACTCATGTTATGAGCGACGAGGAACTAGATTGCATGTCAACTGACATGTGCAGCGACTACTGCGAAGAAGTGTTATCATTCCATGGTACTGGCCAATAGTGGAGAAATGCGATTACATTCTACGTTATTTCATAAATACCTCTCTGCAGACTACTTAGCACTTCAGAAGCTGTTAGAAGCTGTTCTGGAACTGTTCCAGAGCCCAGGAATTATTTCAGAGTTCAAGACTTCACTGGCTGTGCTATCCAGCACAGACTTCCAGTGTGGCCGCAGCTGTAACACCTACAGCTCTAGCCACATCGCAAATCAGACCAAAGAGGCAGTAACAGTGTCAGGTTGCGTTTGCAACAGGGCAAAGATTTTATTCTGAGATTGGACTTTGTATACGACGGAACTTTTATGGACTAGTACTGTACTGGGTTGAAGTGTAATATGCGATTAGCGATCTAAATGTCCATTTGAGTCGCATTTGTCAAATTATTACAGTATCTAATAACTAAATAAAATACTACGACATCGTGTAGTGGGATAGGAATCAAGTAATTTTTTAAGGACAAGATATCGACTTTGGCTGTTAGCTTTACTTAAAAATCACCATAAATGTTTACGTTTCCATAGATCATATTTGAAAACTTTTACCCCTAACTTGTTGGAATACAACAGAAGTTTGTATGGTGGTAGGACTTAACGTTGTTTCCTCCTGTGTTGCACGCAATTGTCATATTTCAAGCAGAGCTATAACTTGTTAGTTCTTTGTGAATGTGGTGCCGCCTGTACTCGCGCTGCGCGACTCAAATGTTACGTGGCTGTTGTTGGAGCTCGACTATTGTTTCCCCAGCCCTAGTTGTCAGGATATCAATAGCAATGCTGCCCATGTACATTTACTACTAGGGCTTCAACCAAATGGTTCAAATGGCTCTGAGCACTATGGGACTCAACTGCTGTGGTCATTAGTCCCCTAGAACTTAGAACTACTTAAACCTAACTAACCTAAGGACATCACACACATCCATGCCCGAGGCAGGATTCGAACCTGCGACCGTAGCAGTCGCACGGTTCCGGACTGCGCGCCTAGAACCGCGAGACCACCGCGGCCGGCCAACCAAATGCTAAGCGTCGCAACGTGGAATATACTCTGGACATGCCAAGTAGAATTGAGGCAGGTTCCCAGTGTGTTCTAAGGAAGAATCATTCTTTTATGTTTATGAAGAAATCTGTACACGTAACGCTAAATTGCATACGCGAAACTGCAACGAGATAACTGTAGCGATGCATGGAACATTGTTTGATTAATCGCAAATATTGGACAAAATGCAAGAAAGTTTGCGGCACTTCCGTCTTTTTTAAACAGTAGCTTGTAATCCAGTTGATAACGATTTGTATACTCCGTCCAGTAAAATGACATCTACAATTTCAATTAAATTTAACGGCCTTACTTTTTAGTTTAGTACTACATATCTAGCATTCGAAATGGATTACTGTCAAGCCTTTATGTGGTTACGAAGCCATGCAGAATTTCCCGGTAGCCCCAGCCACTCAAGCTTCGTACGCCGTCACAAAATTAAAAGAAAACCTTCTTCCGGCCTTCTCGCGAGCGACTAAGAAGTTTCCAACAAGAGTTCTCCATTACCTCACAGTGTTCCTGGCTAACAGACTCTATCATTTTTTTCTGGAGGCAACATGACCGTAACACTAAACCGTAATTAGCGTCATACTGTTTCAAAATAAACCATTCCATACTTTTCGTGTTCTGGAAGTTCAGCGCATTCGTTCCCTTCTCAGACTGCTCTCTGATCTTCATTAAAATTTTTCCGTCCTCAAAACGACTTATTCACTGCGAAATGTGGCTCTTGTCTACCACGCGGCTCTTGTCTATCGTAGCATTGTCGTGTTCACTGGTAAGTACGATTTATTTTTCTTCCGGCTGTTATTCGCTATTCTTTCCTTTCCACCACTAGTCTACATCCACACTTAAAACAGCTTACGAGAATGCAGCTCCGTAACGATCTCGACAACGGCCGACGTTTCGACATGTAAACACCACAGAATTTTACAGTCTGAATACTTCTACTGCGAAGCTAACCTGATCTCCGCAAGAGACGATGCATTTACTCCATGGACAGCACATTTCCAGGCTACTTTACCGTAAGTTAACATAAGAGAAGTTCACGTTTCACAAGCTGCATCTACGTTTACAAACACTCTCAAACATCCCAGATAATACATGACTTTCCCTTCATTTCGCAATTCATGACGAGGAAAATTACCGTTTGTATGTCTACGTTTATGCCTTAATCTCTTATCTTATTCCTATCCGTAGCAAAATACAGTGATTGGACAAAAAATGGAATGACCGTGACAAATGCATGCTCGAAAATAATAAATGCGGATGCTAGCCAATCCTGTAGATTGCACTGTGTTATTTGATCACGACCGGCTCCTGCGCCGTGTCGTCAGTACATTGCAAGCGTTAGTAGCGGCCGGAACAGTGTTACGTGTAGTTGTGAGTCTCTGCTAAATGACTTCTCACGAGGGCAAAATGTTCGAGCTCATATGATGGATCCTTCTGTAGCCGACGTAGGCGAAATGTTTGATGTGTCAATGGACACCAGTATCAAAGATTTATATCACATACAGGGGAAGCGGAAAAACATCGTCCGATAAGTCACAACGCGGGCGGAAGTATGTGGCGAGTGACTGCGACAGACGGTTGCTGACGAGAAATGGAGGAAAAATAAAAGGATTACAGCTGCAAATTCACTGCAGAACTCAACGTGGCACTCGCGAATCCTCTCAGCAGCGAAACAACATCAAAGGAGAAGCTGGGAATTGCAAGGCGGAGTGCAATACCAAAACCACACATCAGTCATACAAATGCCCGTATCAGGGAAACGTGGTACAAAAGTCGTAAAACCTGGGGTACGGAGCATACGAAGAAAGCCATTTCGTTCGATGGGTCTTCGTTCACACTGCTTCCAACTTCTGACCCAGTTCACGTCCCAAGAGCAAAACATCGCGATGGTTCGGTAATGGTTTGGGCAACCATATAACGGTTTCCATGGGCGCTGTGGTTAATCCAAAAGGTCGCATTACTGCCAAAGACTATGCGACCATTTTGCCTCACCAGGTCCATCCCTTGGTGTAATGTTCGTTCCTCAATAGTAGTGCTGTGTTCCAATACGACATGGTCCCTGTACACATAACTCGCAGTGTCCAGGACTGGTTTTGTGAACACGAGGATCAGTTTTCACATCTCCCCTGGCTACCAGTCACCACATCTCAGAATTATTGAACCTTCACGGTCTACTTTGGAGAGAAGGGTGCGTGATCGCAATCCACCTCCACCATCCTAAGTGGAATTGCCACTATTTCGCAGGAAAAATGAATCAAGAGTCCCTTGAATATCACACGGGACCCGTATTTACCCATTCCGAGACGACTGGAAACAATTTTGAATGCCAATGGTCTTTCTATACCATATTACGCTAAGTATCACATCTACATGCTCAAAATGTCAGAGACATTTGGTTCAAATGGCTCTGAGCACTATGGGACTCAACTGCTGTGGTCATTAGTCTCCTAGAACTTAGAACTACTTAAACCTAACTAACCTAAGGACATCACACACATCCATGCCCGAGGCAGGATTGGAACCAGCGACCGTAGCAGTCGCACGGTTCCGGACTGCGCGCCTAGAATCGCGAGACCACCGCGGCCGGAAGAGACAATTGAACAGAATTTTATGAAGATAGTAACTGTTCCGAAAGAACAGATACCAATTATGACCATGCAGCTTCTCTAGAAAGAAATGATAACTAAACGAAACCCTCAGCTGCCAACAGATGTTGCTGATATACCTCAATGGGGACAGCCAAAAAAGTGTGCCCCGACTGGGACTCGAACCCGTGATCTCATGTTTACATGGCAGACGCTCTATCCATCTCGCTCACCGAGGGCACACAGGATAGTGTGACTGCAGAGACTTATCCCTTGCACGCTTCCCGTAACACCCACATTCCCAACCGTTCACAACAAACATTAATAATGTGCGAATTAATACACTTTGCCCGAACTCTTACGGGAAGCGTCACCTTAGTTGGCGCGAGTAATGAGTGAATGGGCAAATATCCTTTAGGAACATTATGAATGTAGGTTGTGAACAGTTGGGAGTGTGGGTCTTACGGGAAACGTGGAAGGGATAAGTCCCTGTATTCACGCTATCCTCAGATGGATAGAACGTCTGCTCTGCAAGCAAGAGATGCCGGGTTCGAGTCCCGGTCGGAGCACATATTTCAGCTGTCCCCATTGAGGTACATCGACAACACCTGTTAGCAGCTGAGGGTTTCGTTTAACTATTATTCCATTGAACAGAATTTCGTTTTTAACGATAAAACTGCGTAATTTTCTTACGGGTAGGCATTAGTTGCAGTTACCTTAGTACGAGCTATTTACCTGCTGTTACTACCTTACTTATTCAGCCCAGTCTTGTACTATAGAGAAAAAAATGTAAAAATTGTACTTTATTTAGGCCTAATTAAGAAATTGTAAATATAACAAGTAAATTATGCAGAAAATCTTTTAAAAATTCTTTGTAATATAACAGAATTTTATCATATACGACACCAGACATACTGATACTAGAAGTTAATGATTATTCGTGCATGACACCACAGCAGTACAGCAATGTAAACACGGCACGCATTATTTACATTTGTGAGGCCTCTTGTGCAATTCAGTCGCCAACCCACGATGTCACAAGCCATACCGCCGTATCTATGATATAATCAAGATCTGATAAGGGACAGGGTGACAGTTATTCAACTATACGAAATAAAATCGTCATAAATTCTGAACGGTTTGCGTTATGATATAAAGAGCGCGAATGGCAGCAGGACATGGTTGCGAATTTGTATTGTTAGTATGGTTAGGTTAAGCGACGAAGCTCACTTTGATTTGGATGGTTTCCTCAGTAGGCAAAATTGGTGTATTTGGGAGACACAGAATCCGCATTTCGCTATCGAGTAGTCTCTTCACCCCCAACTGGTGACTGTGTGGAGCGCAATGTCCAGTCACGGAATAATCGCTGCGACATTCCTTGATCCCACAGTGACTACCGAACGGTACGTGAAAATTTTGGAAGATGATTTCATTCTCATTATCTAAAGTGACCTTGATTTGAGAAGATGTGTGTGCTGGCCAATGTGGCCGAGCGGTTCTAGGCGCTTCAGTTTGGAACCGCCCGACCGCTACGGTCGCAGGTTCGAATCCTGCCTCGGGCATGGATGTGTGTGATGTCCTTAGGTTACTTAGGTTTAAGAGGTTCTAATTTCTAGGGGACTGATGACCTCGGATGTTAAGTCCCATAGTGCTCATAGCCATTTTTGAAAAGATGTGGTTCATGCAAGACGGAGCCCGACCCCATCGAAATAGGAGGTGTTTGATGTCCTGGGGGAGAACTCTGGGTACCGCATTCAGGGTCCGCAGTACCCAGAGGCCACGGTCATGGGCCTCGATTGGCATCCATGTTCTCCCGAAACAGCCATTTAGGAGGTCATCGACAGCATCGGTGTTCCGACACTTTAGTGGGTCGTGCATAATTTCGTTATTCGTCTGCACCACATCATCGCCAATGACGGCAGGCATATCGAACATGTCATAATCTAAATCTGAATATCTGTAGTGATGTTTACAAGAATAAAGTGTGTGCATGCGGTAGTTTGAACTAATTTACTTTTTTCATATAGTTCAATAACTGTCACCCCTTATATACCATTTTCTATGGCATAATAATCATGACATCAAAAGCCACGTCCTCTCTATATGACGTCATGTTAGTGGTGTATTTAAAATGTCCGACATTAAACTGGAACAGCCAATTAAAATGTATCCAGCATGGTCAAAAGTATCTGAGACACCTGAGTATTTTGTACCATTTTCAAAGGTATGTGAACGCCTTGTATTGCTTTTTAAAATAGGTAAGTTTCATTTAAATTGCGTAAATTGGCGTCATGTGTAAAATGTATCTAAATGACCTGTATCATTTCGTCTCTTCTCGCTGCAGTTGTGTATGCATTGCAGGGGCAGACATTCTACTAAAAGCGAAATACACTTCTCTCAAGCTTAGGAAGACATTTTTTTTATTTTTTAGCATTATAATGCTCATTGCTAAGCTTTCTGTTCCAGAAATGTTGTAAGTAGGCTGTTTAGGTTTTCTTATTGGTAACGCCACATAGCGCTCTGTATGAAAAATCACTGGCTGTGGTGTGCGCAGTCTGTGGCTAGTTTGCATTGTTGTCTGCCATTGTAGTGTCGGGCAGCGGCAGCTGGATGCTAACAGCGCGTAGCGTTGCGCAGTTGGAGGTGAGCCGCCAGCAGTGGTGGACGTGGGGAGAGAGATGGCGGAGTTTTGAAATTTGTAAGAATTGGTGTCATGAACTGATATATATATATATATTATGACTATTAAGGTAAATGCATTGTTTGTACTCTATTAAAATCTTTCATTCGCTAACTATGCCTATCAGTAGTTAGTGCCTTCAGTAGTTTGAATCTTTTATTTAGCTGGCAGTAGTGGTGTTCGCTGTATTGCAGTAATTCGAGTAACGAAGATTTTTTGTGACGTAAGTGATTTGTGAAAGGTATAGGTTAGTGTTAGTCAGGGCCATTCTTTTGTAGGGATTATTGAAAGTCAGATTGCGTTGCGCTAAAAACTATTGTGTGTCAGTTTAAGCACAGTCGTGTATAAATTTTTCTAAGGGGACGTTTCATATGTCGACCCTTAGCCAAGGATACCTCACTGGAATCTTCTGATTTTTTCTTGTAGTTTGTGTAATTAATGTAGATTTTGTTTATTGCTAGCGCGTAATTGTAGAGAGAATCTCCTTTGTAGTTGTAGTCTTTCATTGTTGTACAGTACAACAGTTGTAGCATGCATGTAGAGTTGCACCAAGTATTTCGCAGCTGCACTTGCAATTAACTAGATATTATTTTCTATGTTAATGTATTCTCTTATTTTTGCTCTTCAAATTGTTTTTTTCTGTGTTGCCGTGTGAAATATTGTGACAATAATGGCGTGTGAAAAACGTAATACTAGGCTCCAAAGTAAACTGAGAAATGACAGTGAAGACGAAAGCAGTGTGTTAGCGCCACCGAGTAATGAATTAACTAATGTTCAAAGTAGTAATTTGGTAATTGTACATAGGGAAATGGAGCGGGCTGCAAACAATGGTGTAGACAGTGAAATAAGTAGTGAACAGGGAACAATTATCGATCGATCAGTCGGCAACAGCTCGCCTCAGGATCCCGAAATGACAGGACACATTCTTGCAAATACTGTAGATTCAGGTTTTGCGTCCTCACCGCTTTCTCAAATAAGTCAAGACACATTTTCTGTTTTTCAAACTGCGAATATTGCCCGTTCAAATGCATTGCCGAATAGCACTAAGGAACATGTTTCAGACACCAGTGCATTGTTACTACAATTAATGCAACAAATGGGACAAAAGCTTCAAAAGTTAGACACAATGGAACAAAATCAGAGACAAACACAGCAAAAGTTAGACGCAATGGAGCAAAAGCTTCAAAAGAACTGCAAACAATTGTTCATGAAAATCATGAGACCTTGCAAGCTAAAATTGACTCAGTTGTATCTACCGATTCGGTTACGCAACTTGCAAAAACTCAAGAAAACTTAAAGGACACAGTAGATACTCTGAAAATTGGTTCAGAAAGACACATGGAGGACATTAGTTCATTGTCAGAGAAAGTAGCTGAACTTTCGGATCAGCTAAATAATTTATCTACGAAGGTAGATGATAATCTGAATGACACAAAACCGGTAGTCTTTAATGACACAGAAGATTTCGAACAAATTAGGAAATTCAAACAAAATCAGAATCAAATTAATACGCAACACCAAAGAGAAATCCGGGAAGTACAAGATCAGCTGACACAGGTAATACAAGAATTACGTATTTCAGAGGACACTCGCACTCCAATACGGGAAGAGGGACATAAAAATACGGAACTGCCACAAAATAACAACACAGGGCACTTTGGAGATTATGAAAGAAATTGGCAAAGTACACCGAATTTTGAGATGGAACCGCCGAAACGACGTAACAATGACCGACATGCGACCCGCGGACACGATGATTTTGACTATAAGCTGTTCATTAGTACAAGTAAATTCAAAACATTTAAGAATTCTGGCAACGACATTCATCCACAAGCGTGGGTCCATCAATTCTCTCATTGTTTTCCTCCCAACTGGTCACTAGAGCACAAATTAGAATTTATGTGTGGCTACTTAAAGAATGAACCAGCTGTAAGAATGCGATCGGTCATTCACGATAGCCACAGTGAAGGAGAATTTTACCATGCCTTCCTCTCAGCATATTGGTCTCAAGCCACACAAGACCGAGTAAAACATAGCATCATGATGATGAAACACTTTGAACGATCTGAATTTTCAAGTCTTGTGAAATATTTTGAAGACATGTTACATAAGAATCAGTATCTTTCAAACCCATACAGCCCCTCAGAACTCATCCGCATTTGCTTAATCAAATTACCTGAGCATTTACGACAGATTATTTTAGCAGGACGATGCAAAGACGACATTGAAGCTTTTCAGGGACTGTTACAAGAATTAGAAATTGACACACACAGTCATGGGAATGCGAAAACAGGAAAACAGTCACTACAGTTCACATCCGTCACAATTCCGTGACGACAGAAACAATAACTGCACACGACAAGTCTATTCTTACAACGCAAATCGTGACCAAAACAGACACCACCCGTATGACAACCACTGGCAGAGTAATAGTTACAGAGAAAGACCGCATTTCCATAGTAATGACTATCACAGAGACAACCATAGAAGCAGACAATATGGTAACCAGAACTATTATTATCAAGGGAGACAGAATAATTTAAGACGCAACAGTTCAGCGCGCAGTTACGATTCCGGGAGAAATTCTCCACCACATGGCCGACAAACAAGAAACTATGTAAACTACCGACAAAACGACAGAGCTGAATTCCATCAGAACTGGCGAGCTTCAAACAGGTCAGGGCCTTCTCGTCAAGGTGAATTTGTAGAAGCTAGGTCTCCTAATCCCAATAACGACGCGCACCAACAAAGAAACAGACAATAACTCGCACCGCAGGCAGCCACCTGCGCCTGCTGGCTCACAGAAAAATAACAGAGACACTAACCCCGAGAAAAGATTTAGCATTCCTTACCGACATATAAATCATGATAATTGCTTTTCAGTTGACAGTCTGTGTACTAGGAAGAGTAAAGGATTGTACGACATTTCACATGTAAAACCGTTTATTGAAAGATAATCTGCTTTTTAACTTTGTCTTTGCCATAAAACAATTCACTTCACATTTCTAGTATGCTTTGTCACACTGAGAAACTGTTAACATGCAACAATGTTTTGAAGTTAAATATCCAATCAAGAACCAAGAGAACTTATCTAAACAGAAATTACAAATACATTGTTGCAGCGAACAGACGACACAGTGTTATTGTGTGTGTACATTCTTGCTTGTTAGTTGTACAATTACGTAACGACTATAAGGCTCACATATTTAGAACATTTACCAGTATTGCTAATGAGATTTTAATGCAACATTTTGGTTTACTTGAAAATACATTCTGGATTTAAAGTACTTTCTGTAAGATACCAGATGACACAGTGGTTAGTTTATGTGACAGCTACACGATTTTATCACGACGCTACTAATGAGTGACAATTTACAATGTTGCTTTTCCAGTTTATCTGTTTTGTATCTGCACAGTTTTTCTGTATTATTCTGGAAAGTAAAACATGTTTTAGTAGTAACTTTTGTGGTATAGCTACAATGAGACTGCCTTTATCGTAGCACAACAATACGTTACATTATAGTACTTTCTTGATCACGGTAAGGTACGTAATAACTACGATATCTATACGGAAAGCATTTCACTTTCGTTTATGATGAGGTAAGTACATTGACTTCAGCAGAACTTTGCTTACAGGGGACGATAACTACGACAGTTCCACTGAATTATCTTACATCAAAACGCACATTTAGCACTACAGGGCAAGCATTTGAGTGATTAATTTGGTACTTAAACCATTTATTTATCAAGATTGTTGAATTAAAACGAAAGTTTTTCCTTAGACATTTCATTCCATTGCTGTAATCTATAACACCTGAGGGTATAATTACATTAATCCTCAGGGGGGTACACGCTTACTTTGTGTACGATGTGAATGGCAAGCACAAGGAGCCCTAGCTAATATGGTATTTGCTTATACAACTTTACACATCGGTACCATATTTCTCTAACACATTAATTACACAGCTATCTGATCTTTTAACTGGGAGAGACAAACATTCATTTTACCACATCAGTGACAGATGTTTAGGTAATTACACAGTTGGATAACTTCACACTGACGAAATTGTATTTTGTCTGTACTTTGTGAACTGTTCATATTTTTCGGAACCATTGTGATACTATGAGAGCTTTGAATGATGTATTTGGTATGGGATCATGATTTTTAAAGTACGTTTGAGGCAGATGACACTTTTGACATGAGCAGAGAATTTTTTTTGTTTTGAAATTATTGGAGGAAACTACGACGATTTGGAGAGTTGACTGAGGTGTTAAGATGTTATTATTACGATGACTATGTGTATTATGCTGCTGAGGTATGTTTATGATCAATAAGCTGATGCTATATGAGTTATTTGAATATGCTACGTATCTGTTATGACGAAATATTGAAGAAGTGTCGACGAATAAGGTAAGGAATAATGAGTAGTTGTTAGGGACTCTGGTTTGTGAAAAAGGATGTTGGAAACCAAGAATCGTACTTTAAGAGGTATGAAATGTGTGTATATGCGTGAATGTATCACTATGGTGGCGAAAATTTTTTGGACACTATTATATTTATAGGATTTTATTTTCTACACATTTGTAACGCAAACTCTCAACCTGTGAAAATATTTTTATATGAGACTGCCACTGTAGCGGAAAGTGGTGTCGTAAATATTTCGGTAAGACAATTAAGTGACCACCTGCACGTAATGTGTCGTGGGCACCCAGCTGCGCGACAACCACCTGACAAAAGAGAGCCATTAGTGTGTGCCTTTCAGAGGCACAGGTAAAAAAAAGGCCATTATCCTCGCTATTGACATTCCTTTGTAGAAAGCACCGCAAATACGACACACTCATTACTGAGAAAGATACTTACATCTGACACCTGATTACAACAAACGTCTTTCTACGAGAGTTGAGAGAATTCTACTAACTTATGAAATGTCACATGACTATTGAATGATATTTTTATGCTTTGTCCATTTGATATCTGTTTTCCAGCTGTGTTGCAGCATTGGTTTTATAAAATTAAATGCATTTGCTAATGTGAACACTTTCTGTCAACAGATCTATTAAATAATTATTTTATGATCCACATTCTTCGAAAAAGGAGCTCTTGGAATGGAAAGAGCAATAAGAAGCGACTAATAACAGTAACTGTATATATAATTTTCTTTTCAAGTACTTGGTAATTTGTTGTATCATTAGTTTTTGTTGTGCACCACTTTAATTACATAGACATTGTCCTTATCTGCACTGTTGTCTTTAGTGTAACATTTTTTCTGCTTGAGCTTTGTCATGTTTAGGTATAAGTTATAGCATTTGTTGCTGCTGTTTGCCATTCATAGTGCTACTGAATGTCACTTTGTATTACTAGCTTAAGCCAATTTTATTACTGATTTATTTTTCTTGTTTGCTGCGCATTGCCTTATATTAGTTGTAATATTGCTGCCTTTTTTTGCCTATTTCCATTTTTTATCATTGCTGTTTGTGTAAATTGTTTTGTGCTGCTGCATTACCTCGTCCCTTAGTTAAGCATCAGAGCTCAGTAGATTTAAGTTAGCTTAAGAGGGGGTAACCTATATAAGAGAATGAGTTGCGATGAATTTGAAGAAATGCACTGAGAGGTTATATGAGAAAAGTACAGAAAGCAGGTATAGATCGGACTTTTTGGGAATAATGATGAACTAAGGGAGATCTCTATGCAAAATACTGCAGTAAAACAAACCCTGTCCTTGCCTTGTGTTATCCCACTATGTGTTTGTGTATCCTTGTGTATTTGTTTTCTTCCTGTCTCTGTGTGCTGTTTCATAGAATTTTTTCTCTTCTAACACTAAGCTACATTCACTATGATGGGGAATACTGTTATCCTCAAATATAATTTGCGTTAATACATGTTATTTACTTTGTAAAGATGTTTACACATTATTTATTCTGTCTTGTTTTAATGCTTATGTGTGAAGTTGATGTTTCAAAAGTTATTCTGATATTTTATGTATGTACTTATGCCGTAATTTTTGTAACACTGATGTATTTGCTATTTCGATTCTTTTGTAAAGCCTGTACTACTGCAAATGTTATCTGTATTGTTATGTTCTTTAAAGATGTATTTTGTACCTTTGTTATTGCATTCTTATGTTATAAAACTGTAATTGACACCAGTTCATCAAATTAAGTAACTTGTAAATTACATTTCATTGCACACTTTCTGTTGGTCATAGCGTATGGACAATATGTGAGAAGTAGGGACTGATAGTGTTTGCACGTGTGTTAATAACTCAGTAAGGGACTGGATAACAGCATTGCTGGTTCTAAGGACATTTCAAAAACAATTTTTCTGAGTGCATAAGTGGTGGTTATGGACTTGTTATATTATCCACAAGACTCTTCAATGGTCATTGTGCGCCTGCACAGTCAAACAGATGGCTGCTGGCCATCTCTACAAGGACTACAGTGGGTCTACACCTTTGATAACCCACCAATACCATTATTTCTACAAGGACTGCAATGGGTCTGCACCTCTGGTGGCCCACCAATAGTAATCTCTACCAGGACTACAGTGGGTCTGCTCTGTGATGACCTACCTACCGACAGTCTTCAATGTCGACTGACTCTGTTGTGGCCCATAACCTGTCTGCATGTCAAGAGTCAGCACTGTCTTTCCGTTGGAAGGACAACACTACTTCTTCAAGACTGCATGGAAATCCACTACTTCCATGTGCAGTTTCTTTTATTGCTCAGTCTTTGAGAAAAACACTACTATTTTACTGTGATGAATGATCAGGACTGTCTATATGAACTGTGAGAAAATTTTAGCTTTTGACCAACATTGTATCAATAAGTGTATGCATTTGATATCTTTGTTATAGTAATTATGAAAAATTTTATCAAATCATTATTGGCCACTGCCCAAAACAATTTGTAAAAATTTTTTGTGGGGAGCATGGGGACTATGTAAGTAGGCTGTTTATTGGTAACGCCACATAGCGCTCTATATGAAAAATCACTGGCTGTGCTGTGTGCAGTCTGTGGCTAGTTTGCATTGTTGTCTGCCATTGTAGTGTCGGGCAGCGGCAGCTGGATGCTAACAGCACGTAGCGTTGTGCAGTTGGAGGTGAGCCGCCAGCAGTGGTGGACGTGGGGAGAGAGATGGCGGAGTTTTGAAATTTGTAAGAATTGGTGTCATGAACTGATATATATATATTATGACTATTAAGGTAAATACATTGTTTGTACTCTATTAAAATCTTTCATTCGCTAACTATGCCTATCAGTAGTTAGTGCCTTCAGTAGTTTGAATCTTTTATTTAGCTGGCAGTAGTGGTGCTCGCTGTATTGCAGTAATTCGAGTAACGAAGATTTTTTGTGAGGTAAGTGATTTGTGAAAGGTATAGGTTAATGTTAGTCAGGGCCATTCTTTTGTAGGGATTATTGAAAGTCAGATTGCGTTGCGCTAAAAACTATTGTGTGTCAGTTTAAGCACAGTCGTGTACAATTTTTCTAAGGGACGTTTCAATGTGTACATCCTCCTAATGAAACTGTTGTCAAAATATTGTAAATTACACCCGTTACATACTTCTTGTAGCTGTATGAGCACATATGATAAAAATTTTCTAGCAAGACGATATGGTAGTTTTTATTGAAGTATAAAACAGAGAGATATGAAGTTAACTGATGAGGTACCAGTGTGTGTGTGTGCGTGTGTGTGTCTTTGTGAGCGTTACGCGGCCTTGTACAGACCCAAACCGGACCTAAGAAGGGTGCATATGGCCGTGTTTGCGCGATTGGAGAAATTTATATGCCAGAGAAAATTTGACAAAAACCAACTAAGAGTGACAAGGAGGTGCGAGTTGGCACTCATGGACAGACAAATATGTAAAACTAAATTATCTAGACGCACCACAAAAATATATAAAAGTTAAAAAGTTATTGTTGTCTTAAAAATGTAAATTTATGAAATTTCAAAAGCTAAAATCCCGGCAATGCTTTGGCCGATTAATATGAACAAAGTGTTTACGGATGTAGCTAGTAGAGCTGTATCGAGCAATCATAGCCGATTTAGCATAGTGTGTACCATTTGTGAATGGGAGGTCGGAATATGGGACCGACATGGAGAAAATGTTTTTGGTAATAAATAAATTCAAAGAGACGAAACTAGCGGCAGCATTTCGAAGTTTAAAGAGGTAGATGAGTAATTAAGTATGTAGTTTTATTTGTTTATTCATGTTTAATATCAAAAATGCGGAAAAAGGAATATCAGGCCACAGGAACATTATTTGAGAAAAAACGGTGGCAGATACAGAAAATTGGATGTTAAATTGTAATTGCCTGTAAAATTTCCATATTTCTCAATATTTCATATACATTTTTGTGTCTAGTTTTAGAATAATCGTCATTTTGTCAAACATTGTTTTGAGTTAGTAGTTTCTAAGGTGGATAGGGTGGCTATCTTTGAGAGTTGGGTGCTGAGCGACGCTAAGAGCCAAACGTGCCACGCATCTGGGGGTACTAGTGGATTAGTAGCCACGTTCGGGGACAAGTATGTATGTAGCGACGTTCGAAAGCCCTTACATAAAAGCCCCTCACACTGAATTTTAAGTGTTTAGTGAATATAGTGAAGAAAAATAAACTACTCGTTCAAATTATAAATCTACGTGAGTCACTCAATATTTTAAATTTCACCGCAATACCTGCCTGCATTGTTATATACACACACAAAACACACACACACACACACACACACACACACACACACACACACACACATATATATATATATATATATATATATATATATATATAATTTCACCGCAATACCTGCCTGCATTGTTCAGCTTAAAAATTGAGTTTACAACAGGTGTGAGCTGGCACCCTATGACGAAAAACGTATCCAAACATTGAAACTAGCCACATCTCTGGGCCACTCAATTACTCTGAGTGTCACAAATATATGTATTTTCGTGCCATAGCACGTGGGGGCTCGAGCCAAACTATTCCAACTTCGATGTGTAGTGCCCAGTACTGTCATAGTGTATGTGTTAGTGTGTATGTGTGTGTGTGTGTGTGTGTGTGTGTGTGTGTGTGTGTGTGTGTGTGTGTGTGTGTGTTTACGGTTTCTCTATGAAAAATGCCGATTGTTTGGATATTATTGAAAAATTTAGATACTTTTGAAGATGACGCCAAGTTTTGCAATTCAGCTAAAACTTACCTAAGTAATGCAAGACATTCATATACTTTTTAACATGGTACAAGAAAATTCAGATCTTTTGAATGCTTTTGAACAAGCCTATAACCTCACCTTCGTTCGATGGTCATATATTAAGTGACGTATGTGCCATAGGTACACCTGTAACAAATATTGTGTAAACGCAAAGTTAGAGTTACATTATGGTCAACGGTGGTGCTTCTGACCCAACAACCCAACCCCCTGCCCCTCCTTCACGACCGTAATTTCTGTATGTATCACAAAGTTTACAGTGGAAAGTTATGGGAAAGTCATATGTAAACTAAGTCTTTCCCTCAATTAGCACAGTAACATGACCTCCAACAAAGTTTTCTTAGTAATAAGAAATCGAAGTTCAAGAACTTTAGTCATTCTTTTATAATTCGTTCATTCTTCTTTTCATTCACATTTTACAAAATTGCCTCTGAAACTTTTAGTTTCATTATTAGCATTTGATATCTACTGAATCTGATGTGCATGGAAAACCATCATATTTCACGTATAGCTGTTAAACTTTTCTATACATGACATTTACACACATTTTAAGAAGACTATTCTTCATGTTTGGTGCTGTCATTTATCGTCTTATAAACCCTTAAGATGATCAAAACAAATTGCAATACTATTTAGACAATATATCTGTGATATCGAAAGGTGACAATTAACTCAAACAATGAAAAGTATAAAGCCATTCACATGAGAACTATAAGAAATGTGCTTAAATTCGGTTACACAATAAATCCAACAAATCTAAAGACTGTAAATACAACTAAATACTTAGGGATTACAATTACAAATAACTTAATTTGGAATGATAATTAGATAATGTTGATGGTAAAGCAAAGCAAGGACCATGATTTATTGGTAGAACACTGAGAAAATTCAACAGTTCTACTAAAGGCACGGCCTACAATACGCTTGTATGTCTTCTTCTAGAGTATTGTTGGGCATTGTATTGTTCTGCATCAATTTGGATCCACAGAGGAGTTAAAAACAGCTCAAAGAAGGGCAACTCGTTTTGAACTATCCTGAAGTACAGGAGAGAACGCGACAGATATGATACATGAATTGGGGTGGCAGTCATTAAAACAAAGGTTCTTTTCGTTGCGGCAGGATTTCACATGAAATTTCAATCATCAACTTTCTCCTCAAAGTGTGAAATTATTTTATTGGCGCCCACCTACATAGGGAGGAATAATCATGATAATAAAATAAGAGTAATCAGATCTCCCACAGAAAGATTTCAGTAGTTTCTTTTACCATGCTCTGTTCAAGAGTGAAACAGCAGGAAAATTGCTTGATGATAGTTCAATTAACCCTCTGCCAGGCAAGTGCGAATTGCAGAGTAAATACGCATATGCAGATGTAGATAGTCTTCTGCATTGTTAGTATTATATGAAACTAGGTCAGTAGTATTTTGTACAATCCAATCTTTTCTTTGAATAGAGAAATTCTATGTAATAAGCATTGACATGCAGAAAATTCGTAATTATAAATTGTCCATTATATACAAATATAAATTTTCTAATTATGTGGTTTCTTTCACTTGAGTTCTTATAAGTACAGGTTAATGAGTACCAAATCCACAACTTTAAATATGGTATCTTTTAAGTTCTTATAATGACAATGAATATGAGATGTAGATTATTTGGTAATTTTATCTTTAAGTAACATTTTCTTTTGATTAATGGTAACAACTTTATGCGGAGAAGAAGCTATCAAATCTCTGACCATACTCTTTGATTTTGAATTTAGCAAGATTTCCTTAGGATTAAGGTTTGTGCTTTCATGATGAAGCAAATTTATGGCTTCTCAAATTCCTTTATGTAAAGCCCCAAGACCTGGGATTGTTATGGCACTACGTATGACTTAACCTTCCTGTCACTTGCATATAGCACTCTGTAGAATAACTGGTCGAAAGATAAGCTGATATATGTTTGATCTAAACTTAATTATCTGCCATCACTTCTTTGCATAATTTTGACAAAACTGTAGGTCACTGCCTGCCGAAACACTTTTTTGTTTCCTCACATTAATAAAGTAATCATTAGCCATTTTATTATACCCTGCTTTCGCCACAGCTTTCTGCAAAGGTTGTAATTTAATAAATTCTGTTAGCACTGCTAACATCACTAATGTGCTGGAAAAATTGTTAGCTGTTTTGGTTGATAACATTTGTAACTTTCATTGTTTGGTTTAGCTTATAAGATTTTTCTTCTTTCTGCTATCTTCGACAATGAATGGCTCAACACGATGCAATCACAGATTTTAACTTCACGGCTTTTTGCTTACAGTACCTATAATTTGAATGGAAGTAGTCAATTACTTCATTAATGTAATGACAAAGCCAAAACATTTTCCAGATTTGAGATTCTTTTCTCTTTCTGAATTATTATACCCCTTTATAAAATTAATGAAACAAAGTAATTTTATCGTTTATGTGTTATTAAATTTTGTTTGTGCCAACTTTAGACAATTATCTGTGTTTTGATACAATATATGTGTATACAGATAACAACATTCCACCTTTGCATGCTGCTCCTTTAAATAGTTCAGACAACAAGTACTTTCCTTGAGTAAACACGATTTTCTTTCGTTTTACTACCCTTAATTGTGTTGGAGAAGTTTCACCATCTCCAGTGGATCTACTGGTTATCTGTTGAATAATGTAGAATTTACGCATTATGACATTTACCATTTTCTTGAGGCTATACTAGAAGTATAGACAGAAATACTAACACTAGGGATAAATATATCCTGTACTATTACCTGCTGGTGTTCACATGTCTGTTGTGTGTTTGTAGCGCAGCTTTCAGTATGACATATGCAATTAGTAATCATTTAGCACTGTTGTGTTACATAACTTCTCACAATTTTTTAGGCCTAATAAGATCTTATCGTTTCCTTCCTTCTGTAGCACTAATGTCGTTATATTATGTGGTGTTGTAAACAAAGATTTGTTATTTTCCTCTGTGATTCTTCTCTGACTGAAATTTTTAGGCTATACTACTATTTTTCGAAAAATGTGTTGAGATGTATGTTGATTGTGGCTACGCTTTATGAAATGTTGATTGGATATGGGGAACAGGCTATGTATGTATTACTTTTTGTAGATCTCGTGTCTTTGTGCTTGTACAGGGTGTTTGAGAGAACCTTCTTAGCATACAGCATTTCACTGTTTGTGTGATGTTCACTTGTATTCTGCCATCTAGATCTGTGTTCTAAGTAGGAATTTTTATGTTTGCTGCAACATTAGGCTGTAGGGCTGTGTGCCTTTGTTTGGTTGTGTGTTTGTATATGTGTTTGTTTGTTTGTGTTTTATGTGTCTTTGTTTTCTGATCGTTCCTTTGAAGCTTAGAACAGGGTGATATTGCATAGTGCTGTGTATTCATTCATCACTTCTTTTCCTTAAACTGGTGGTTTCTGTCTATTGTAATATTCGTCTGTTATAAGTTACTATGGAGAGCTGTTTCTGTATTTAAGAATTTTTAAGTCAACGCTTTATGGCTGCTGGTCTGCGTTTCTTGTCCATAAGATGATCATCAAATGTGGAATGACTGCTTTTACAGCTGTAACACTTAAGTACCCTTCTACACTTAGTGTATCTGTTGTTGAAATTTCTACTTTTTGGTCCAGTATCAATTGGGTTACAGTCTCGACACATCAACTGGTAGATCCCAGATGTGTTGTATTTGCCTGTGTTAGTTGGCCTCAGTTTCTTTTGTATGTTCTGTAGACAATCTTCAGTCTCTGTTTCTTGAATAAACTTGCTATTCTGGGAGCTGCTTTGTTGTAGGTGAGTGTATGCCATTAGTTTAATTAGTCTGTTTTTGTGGATGTTTCTATTTCAGATTTACTTTTTGTGTGTTTGTGTTCTGTGTGTTTATGCTCTATGTGCCTGTAATTGTGTTCGTGTTGATCTGTTTCATGGTCTCGTAATGCATGTTGTTGTTGTTGTGGTCTTCAGTCCTAAGACTGGTTTGATGCAGCTCTCCATGCTACTCTATCCTGTGCAAGCTTCTTCATTTCCCAGTACCTACTACAACCTACATCCTTCTGAATTTGCTTGGTGTATTCATCTCTTGGTCTCCCTCTACGATTTTTACCCTCCAAGCTGCCCTCCAATACTAAATTGGTGATCCCTTGACGCCTCAGAACATGTCCTACCAACCGATCCCTTCTTCTGGTCAAGTTGTGCAACAAACTTCTCTTCCCCCCAATCCTATTCAATACTTCCTCATTACTTATCCGATCTACCCATCTAATCTTCAGCATTCTTCTGTAGCACCACATTTCGAAAGCTTCTATTCTCTTCTTGTCCAAACTACGAGTATTTATCGTCCATGTTTCACTTCCATACATGGCTATAATCCATACAAATAGTTTCAGAAATGACTTCCTGACACTTAAATCTATACTCGATGTTAACAAATTTCTCTTCTTCAGAAACGCCTTCCTTGCCATTGCCAGTCTACATTTTATATCCTCTCTACTTCGAACATCATCAGTTATTTTGCTTCCCAAATAGGAAAACTCCTTTACTACTGTAAGTGTCTCATTTCCTAATCTAATTCCCTCACCCGACTTAATTCGACTACATTCCATTATCCTCGTTTTGCTTTTGTTGATGTTCATCTTATATCCTCCATTCAAAAGACACTGTCCATTCCATTAAACTGCTCTTCCAAGTCCTTTGCTGTCTCTGACAGAATTACAATGTCATCGGCGAACCTCAAAGTTTTTATTTCTTCTCCATTAATTTTAATACCTACTCCGAATTTTCCTTTTGTTTCTTCTACTGCTTGCTCAATATACAGATTGAATAACATCGGTGAGAGGCTACAAACCTGTCTCACACCCTTCCCAACAACTGCTTCCCTTTCATGTCCCTCGACTCTTATAACTGCCATCTGGCTTCTGTACAAATTGTAAATAGCCTTTCGCTCCTGTATTTTACCCCTGCCACCTTTAGAATTGGAAAGAGAGTATTCCAGTCAACATTGCCAAAAGCTTTCTCTAAGTCTACAAATGCTAGAAACGTACGTTTGCCTTTCCTTAATCTTTCTTCTAAGATAAGTCGTAGGGTCAGTATTGCCTCACGTGTTCCAGTATTTCTACGGAATCCAAACTGATCTTCCCCAAGGTCAGCTTCTACTAGTTTTTCCATTCGTCTGTAAAGAATTCGTGTTAGTATTTTGCAGCTGAGGCTTATGAAACTGACTATTCGGTAATTTTCACATCTGTCAACACCTTCTTTCTTTGGGATTGGAATTATTATATTCTTCTTGAAGTCTGAGGGTATTTCGCCTGTTTCATACATCTTGCTCACAAGATGGTAGAGTTTTGTCAGGACTGGCTCTGCCAAGGCCGTCAGTAGTTCCAATGGAATGTTGTCTACTCCGGGGGCCTTGTTTCGACTCAGGTCTTTCAGTTCTCTGTCAAACTCTTCACGCAGTATCGTATCTCCCATTTCATCTTCATCTACATCCTCTTCCATTTCCATAATATTATCCTCAAGTACATCGCCCTTGTATAGAACCTCTATATACTCCTTCCACCTATCTGCTTTTCCTTCTTTGCTTACAACTGGGTTTCCATCTGAGCTCTTGATGTTCATACAAGTGGTTCTCTTATCTCCAAAGGTCTCTTTAATTTTCCTGTAGGCAGTATCTATCTTACCCCTAGTGAGTTAAGCCTCTACATCCTTACATTTGCCCTCTAGCCATCCCTGCTTAGCCATTTTGCACTTTCTGTCGATCTCATTTTTGAGACGTTTGTATTCCTTTTTGCCTGCTTCAGTTATTGCATTTTTATATTTCCTCCTTTCATCAATTAAATTCAATATTTCTTCTGTTACCCAAGGATTTCTACTAGCCCTCGTCTTTTTACGTATTTGATCCTCTGCTGCCTTCACTACTTCATGCCTCAAAGTTACCCATTCTTCTTCTACTGTATTTCTTTCCCCCATTCCTGTCAATTGTTCCCTTATGCTCTCCCTGAAACTCTGTACAACCTCTGGTTTTTTCAGTTTATCCAGGTCCCATCTCCTTAAATTCCCACCTTTTTGCAGTTTCTTCATTTTTAATCTACAGGTCATAACCAATAGATTGTGGTCAGAGTCCACATCTGCCCCTGGAAATGTCTTACAATTTAAAACCTGGTTCCTAAATCTCTGTCTTACCATTATATAATCTATCTGATACCTTTTAGTATGTCCAGGGTTCTTCCATGTATACAACCTTCTTTCATGATTCTTAAACCAAGTGTTAGCTATGATTAAGTTGTGTTCTGTGCAAAATTCTACCAAGCGGCTTCCTCTTTTATTTCTTAGCTCCAATCCATATCCACCTACTACGTTTTCTTCTCTCCCTTTTCCTACACTCGAATTCCAGTCACCCATGACTATTAAATTTTCACCTCCCTTCACTATCTGAATAATTTCTTTTATTTCATCATACATTTCTTCAATTTCTTCGTCATCTGCAGAGCTAGTTGGCATATAAACTTGTACTACTGTAGTAGGTGTGGGCTTCGTATCTATCTTGGCCACATTAATGCGTTCACTATGCTGTTTGTAGTAGCTTACCTACATTCCTATTTTCCTACTCATTATTAAACCTACTCCTGCATTACCCCTATTTGATTTTGTGTTTATAACCCTGTAGTCACCTGACCAAAAGTCTTGTTCCTCCTGCCACCGAACTTCACTCATTCCCACTATATCTAACTTTAACCTATCCATTTCCCTTTTTAAATTTTCTAACCTACCTGCTCCGATCCGTAGAACGCCAGTTTTCTTTCTCCTGATAACGACATGCTCTTGAGTAGTCCCCGCCCAGAGATCCGAATAGGGGACTATTTTACTTCCGGAATATTTTACCCAAGAGGACGCCATCATCATTTAATCACACAGTAATGTTGCATGCCCTCAGGAAAAATTATGGCTGTAGTTTCCCCTTGCTTTCAGCCGTTCGCAGTACCAGCACAGCAAGGCCGTTTTGGTTATTGTTACAAGGCCAGATCAGTCAATCATCCAGACTGTTGCCCTTGCAACTACTGAAAAGGCTGCTGCCCCTCTTCAGGAACCACACATTTGTCTGGCCTCTCAACACATACCCCTCCGTTGTGGTTGCACCTACTGTACGGTTATTTGTATGACAGAGACACTCAAGCCTCCCCACCAACGGCAAGGTCCATGGTTCGTGGTTCATGCATAAAAAATTCTTTATATATTGTTAAACAGATAATAAATTAAACCCACCGAAGACTGCATGGTCAAACAAAAGGAAATTGTGTTTGTGCGTGACAGAATCATATTTCCTTATTACATATCAGGAAGGAAACGTGTCTAGAGAATAAGCTTTGGTCACAAAATGATTATCTCAACCCCGTGCCAAGCAATTGTATGTAAGCTCTATAACAGATTCAGAAGCACAACAGGAAAACTGCATTATATTATACTCAACATAAAATTCAACAAAAATCTGTCTCTCTCATAAAATAATACCTAAGAACGTACATGTTACTGTAAACAGTGTATCACCTGTAGCATAACATGACAAGCAAAATGAAGTAGGAATTTAAATATCTGCATTCCAAGAAAGACATACTCAACCTTGACTGTTCAAACTTATTATGAACTAGTAAACCCTCTAAAAATATCAGAAATATTAATCGACATCACGAATAGAGTCAAACTCCATACAGAAATTTTAGTGGAAATAGAGTGGGGAAAACAACAGAAACTACTCGCACCTATGGAATGTAACATACCAGCATTTGTTAGAAACAGTAGGTAAACAAACCACACATTCCATATTCTACTGTCAACTTTACTGACATACAGTTCACAAAATGAAAACCAAATGTAATAGAAAGAGGACCTAAATACCTCTCAACACACAGGTTACACACAAGTGGATAGAGAAGCTAGTAACAAAAAGTGAATATACAATAAAACTACAAGTGCAGAACAACAACTATAATTTCAATTTGGGGCTAAAGGGAGAACTAACAAAAAAAATGGTTCAAATGGCTCTGAGCATTATGGGACTAAACATCTCAGGTTATCAGTCCCCTAGAACTTAGTACTACTTACACCTAACTAACCTAAGGACATCACACACATCCATGCCCGAGGCAGGATTCAAACCTGCGACTGTAGCAGTCATGCGGATCCGGACTGAGGAGAGCTAACAGCAGACAAAATCAGATGCATAATAAAGGAGAACAAAAATAACATACTGACAGGAAAAAAATATAAGGAATAAAAAAATTCCAGAAAAATAATAAATAAACTTAAAAGAAACAGGGATCTCATCACAAAATCTAACAGCAGCACCATGATAGTAATAAAGGATGAGTACAAAACCAAACCCAAAAATTTATAAAGGAGAAGAACATAATAAATCTAACTAATGACCCAACACAAAAATACCAAAAATATACAATGGCACTTCTACAAAACATGTCACATATATTCACAAAAGTGAGAGCAAGATCGCCCAAACATAAAAACCCAAGTCATCCACGATAGACCCACAAACAGGACACATGAATACATCCTATTAATAAATTACCGATGTACACTCACATATCATCTAGCCAAAGAAATGCACATATACTTACTGTAACATAACATGTACACAAACAACATAAGTATATGCAACTGAAGAGTTTATGGAAAAGATTGAACACATCAACATAGCAACAATGACAAAACTGACGTAATTTAGCAATGTCCATGTATACCAATATCCTCACTATAGAAACTATCAACACTATCAGACAAATCAAAACAACAACAAGACATTAGGAAACTCAACGTAACAAACATAACACAAACAAAAATTAATCACACATCAAAACAGTTTCACATTTGATGACTGTGTCAACTCAGAACAGGAAGTCTCCCCATGGTATCACCAATCAACAGAGTCCTAGCAGACATCTTCCAAAATCACATTGAAAACAACTTACTTGAGTCATTAGTGAAACGCTTACGATACAGAATAATACACTGGTATCATTATGTAAATGACATCTACTGTCTTCTCCATGAAACACATGACTGCATACAACTTCACAATGATAAAAACACAGTACACCTACACATAAAATTCACCTTACAATCGGAAAAGCAGAAAAAAATTTAATTTCTTAGACATGACAACACACAGACACAATAACCAATACCAATTTTCAATATTCAGAAAACCTACAAGCACCAGCAGAAAAACAGACAACAATTAAACCATGCCATCACCCATAAGGTAGCTCGATTCTGACACATGCTGCACAGACAGAATAAGATTCCTCTCAATGACAATAATTACAGAAATGAGCAACAAATGATCAAATAAATAGCAGTAGAAATTGTGTACTAAACAAACATGATAGACAGACTAAAACAAAAAACTAAAAGAAAAATGTAAAGTGCACTCAATACAAGGGATTAACATATAAGCACCAATACACAGTCACAAGCACACATAACTTAAACACAGAGAACACAAATACACTCAATACAGCTTTAAAAAATCCTCAACAACAAACTAATGGCATACACTCATCTACAACCACAAAGCAGCTTAGGGAACTGGCAATATTTTTAAAACCATAGACTAAAAATTGTCTACAAAGCAGACAATTCTATTCAAAAGAAACTGATACCACTTAATACTAACACAGAGAAACCCAACAAATCTGGGATCTGCCTACTCATGCGTCGAGCCTGCAACCCAGTTTAAATTGCTCAGCAATTAGGAAATCCAACATGCGATACACTAAATACACAAGCATTCTTATCAGTAACAGCTGTAACAGCTGTCAATCCTTATTTACATATCATATCATAGACAGGAAACACAGACCAACGGATGTAAACAACTGACCTGAAAATTCTTGAATACAAAATAGCTTTCCATAGAAACTTATAACAGAAGAATATCACAATATACAAAAACCGACAGTGGAAGGAAAAGAAGTGATGAATGAATACACAGCACTATGCAATATCTCCCTGTTGTGAGGTTCAAACTAATGATCAGAAAACCAAGAAAAATAACACACACACACACACACACACACACACACACAAACACACACACACACACACACACACAAACAAACAAACAAACAAAGGCACACATATCTACAGCCTAATGTTGCAGCAAATATACAAACTCCCACTTAGAGCACAGAACATCACACAAACAGTGAAACAGTGTGAATTAAGAAGCTTCTCGGTGGCACAAAGACGCGAGATCGACATAGCCTGTTCACCATCCCCAATCAACATTTCATAAAGCATAATCACAATCAACATATATCTTAACACATTTTTTGAAAAATATTAATGTAGCCCAAAAATTCTAGTCAGAGAGGAATCAGAGCGGCAAATAGTGTATCTTTGTTTACGACACCACATAATATAACGACAGTAGTGCTACAAAAGGAGAGAAACGATAAGATTTTATTAGGCCTAAAAGTTGTGAGAAGTTACGTAACAAAACAGTGATAAACGCTTACTAATTGCGTATGTCATACTGGAAGCTGTGCTACAAACACACAACAGACCTGTGAATACCAGTATGTAATAGTAGGGGATATACTTATCCTTAATGTTAATATTTCTGTTTATACTTCTAGTATAGTAATGTAAATAATATAGCCTCAAAAAAGTGGTAAATATCATAATACATAAATTCTTTTTATATTATTCAACAGATAACCAGTAGACCCACTGAAGATGGAGGAACTTCTCCAATACATGTATGGGTAGTAAAACGAAAGAAAAATTATGTTTGCTCAAGGTACAAGTAGAACTACATTCCCTTATTACATATTAGGAAGCAAACGTGCCAAGGAAAGAGCGTCTACCACAAAATGAATACCTTTTGTAAAAACGCTGTAGGAACCATGCCATTTAGTTCGCCTATTATGTAACAGTTGACAGTCTTTTGGGAAAGGTAATGCCCTGCCGTCAGTATGGACATTCGTTCTCTGTTCCCACAAATAAATTTTGAAACTCCAAGTTATTGCTAAAGCCTCCAGTTCTGGTACAGACTATTTCTTTCAATTTCAGTTAAATTATAACTGGCAAAGGCGCTTGGTTTATGAATGATCTGCCCACCCATTTAACGATCTTGGAAATTAAGAACTCCAAGTCCGAGATCTGATATTATCTGTGGCCTTTTGGAAAGGTTCATTGAAATTTGGATTACATAAAGAAATCCTTTATTACAGACTCTACATTAACTTTAGTTCATTTCCTAAAATTTTGTTTGGTGCTCTTATTAATATTGATTTGGAGGTATTTTACCTAAAGGAGTGTACTTTTACATCGATAACATTTGCCTGCAAATAAAGATGCAGTAATTTTCTGTGATTCAGATGCCAGTTGCACCTGACGAGAGCTACCAATTAAATGTGGGCTAGTGATGCATCGAACATTATGAAATTTCTGAAACATTTTATCGAGATTTTTGGGATCTGTTTCCCTTTTTACTGTCTCATTCAGCCAACAAGAGTCAGTAACCACTTGCACATCTTTGTAACCTACAATTATCAATGGATTACTATAAGGAGTATTACTTCTGTCCATTGTGTTCCAATCAACCATCCTATCTATCTCCTTTTGCAACACAGTTTTCTTAATAACTGTATTTCTTCCTTGGGCCTTTGTCCCGCTCCAACTCGGTGACGGCTTTGTTATGGCGTATTTGGCTGTGGTAATTGCAGAGTGTCGCCGGATGCCCTTCCTGCCGCCACCCTGAACCCCCCAGGACCTAAGTAGTGTACCCCAGCTGTCTACATCTAGTGTAAGTCAGAAAACAGTGCGAAAGTTTTCAAATGCCTGTGAGTCGTGTAACTGAAGTGGAACTGGGGGACCTGCCCGGTATTCACCTAGAGAGTTGTGGAAAACTGCCTAAGAACCACATACAGGCTGGCCAACATACCGGCCCTCGTCGTTAATTCGCCAGGCGGATTCGATCCGGGGCCGGTGCGCCTACCCAAGTCCAGGGAGCAGCGCGTTAGTGATCTTGGCTAACCCTGGCGGGTTTAACTAACAGAATTGTATATGGTGCTGCAAAAAATGTTTCATGTTCAATGACATCTAATCAAAGTTCATAGCTTATGACTCTTCCTAGCGCATCCAAGAGTATCTTTTCATTTCGTTTCAGCAGTCGATAAAGTTGTTCCATTTTATTTTCTGATTACTTATCAGTTTGACCTACAATTGTTCTTCTTCTGATTCTTTCTTTTCCAACACAGTCAGTTCTGTATCATTCCCTAAAGAGTTATTTTCGTCAGTCATAATAATTTTTAGTCATGCCACTTGATACTTGCCTGTCTCACTGACTGCTTCAAAATACGCTTGTAACAATTTATCTTTTACTCTGTCAAAACAATCAAAAATAACTTTTTTCTATATGAGGCACATATGCCTAATGTGACACCTACACTCAGTTCCTGTACTATTAAAAGCTCATGACAGAAAAGCTATCCTTGAAATCTGCAGTCAATCAAAATCTGATTCTTAATAATTTTTCTCGAGACCCCTGTCACTTTCACCTGCCTTACTGGCATAATCTCTACACCAGGTTTGTTCCCAATAATTTCAAAACATGCAGTGGATACCGCACTAATCTGGTCACCTATGCCTAGGAGTACAAGTAAATTGTTCTGGTAAGTCTATACAGGAATTATTTTCTCTTTTCGATGATTTGTATGTTTATTCTAATTCCTTTTTTATAATGAGTCTTTCTCTACATGAAGATCGTTCCAAAAAATCTGCCCTAATTCGAAAATTCATGTTGGCAACACATCTAGTAATCACTGAATTCTGTTTCTTATCTCTCCCGTTTCATTACTGCTGAATTTTCGGAAGCAATTGTAGCTTCTCCCACTGTACTTTCAGGTAAAACTATTTCACTTTCATTGGTTAGAGACTCGTTTTCATTATCACTACTACCTGAATTGCACTCTTAGTTATATACCTTTACTATGAATTCATAGGCACTGAAATCGAGATGGCTTTTCACTAATCTCTTGTTTAGATCATAATCTTCACTAACCTGAGGTCTTGTTTGTACACCTACGTCTTTTGCCTATACCTTTGCGCCTTGCACTACCTTTCTGTCCAAACTTACTTTCCTTTCATTCTGGCAGAACCTTCTTCTGGTAGCTACCTTTTTCAGGTTTCTCATTTACGCCTCTCTAAATCACACATACATTTCAGTTTCATTATCTTCTTCACTTATGATCGTTTCCGTTCTTGTATAGACAGTTTGTACTCCTGTGATGCTCATTTGATAGTTTCTAGTTTGAAATCTGATTTTATTGTATCAACGTTTTGATCTCTTGCTCCTTACTCCATCCTGAGAATACTCATTCTTTTCGTTGCTCACGAGCCATAAGCTTTTGTCCATATTTAGTTAACCCTTTACTTGCTTGACTGCTAGTTTCCCACAGCATTCTGTATTTGTTATTATTGTAGCTACCCTGATCATGGTTAGCAAAACTGGCTTTACCGCATTCTCTCATAACAATGATTTGATGTTCGTACCTGCCGCCTCTGTCGGGTAATTATTATTCCAGAAATTCCGTTAGTCAAGTGTTTCATGCCAACAACTCTCATTCTCCGTGTTCTCAAGGAAGCAAACATACCACTTCGAAGTGTCTGGTAGTTTTTCCACAGTCCCCATATTATTTATGATTATGATCGACTTCCCTTCTTAAGTCTTCAGTCTCCTACACCAGCTTTCACAGATATATTTCGTGGAATTCCTCCCATGAATACCCATTATTCTTGTGATTACAGTTATATTGTTTTTGCTTTGTTTTGTTTCCAGAACTTTTCTTTACATTAAGTAAACGTCAGATTCGTCAAGTATAAATTCAAGTCACCTAATTTAGCGTCGCCTGTATCAATTACTACGTTAACTGCTTGTCACTCGTCACATCCGCTATGACTCGATCGCAGTTCTTTATGATGTCTAATGGATGCTAGCCCCCCTGCTCATTTAGAGAATACAGCCTGTGTTCTTTACCTAGTAGTTTGTCCTTGTGTACTCCTGAGGATACAAAAGTTGTTCTGTTTTGTAATTGTTCTCGCAAGGATTTACATCTACATCTACATGACTATTCTTCAATTCACATTTAAGTGCTTGGCAGAGGGTTCATCGAACCACAATCATACTATCTCTCTACTATTCCACTCCCGAACAGCCCGCGGGAAAAACGGACACCTAAACCTTTCTGTTCGAGCTCTGATTTCTCTTATTTTATTTTGATGATCATTCCTACCTATGTAGGTTGGGCTCAACAAAATATTTTCGCATTCGGAAGAGAAAGTTGGTGACTGAAATTTCGTAAAAAGGTCTCGCCGCGACGAAAAACGTCTATGCTGTAATGACTTCCATCCCAACTCGTGAATCATATCTGCCACACTCTCTCCCCTATAACGTGATAATACAAAACGAGCTGCCCTTTTATGCACCCTTTCGATGTCCTCCGTCAATCCCACCCGCTAAGGATCCCACACCGCGCAGCAATATTCTAACAGAGGACGAACGAGTGTAGTGTAAGCTGTCTCTTTAGTGGACTTGTTGCATCTTCTAAGTGTCCTGCCAATGAAACGCAACCTTTGGCTCGCCTTCCCGACAATATTATCTATGTGGTCCTTCCAACTGAAGTTGTTCGTAATTTTAACACCCAGGTACTTAGTTGAATTGACAGCCTTGAGAATTGTACTATTTATCGAGTAATCGAATTCCAACGGATTTCTTTTGGAACTCATGTGGATCATCTCACACTTTTCGTTATTTAGCGTCAACTGCCACCTGACACACCATACAGCAATCTTTTCTAAATCGCTTTGCAACTGATACTGGTCTTCGGATGACCTTACTAGACGGTAAATTACAGCATCATCTGCGAACAGTCTAAGAGAACTGCTCAGATTGTCACCCAGGTCATTTATATAGATTAGGAACAGTAGAGGTCCCAGGACGCTTCCCTGGGGAAGCTTCATTACGAATAGCTGAAGCCTCAGTTCTGATCATTTCACGCTGCTGGTTGCATAAACCTACTCAAACTTTTACTTCTGGTTGTAATACTTCAGTCTCAATAACTGGTCCAACACTCTTTTCGCTTTGTGATTATAATGTTTGGTTTGTGGGGAGCTCAACTGCGCTGTCATCAGCGCCTGTACAAATTTCTTATCTGTACACAGTCCAATCTAGCACCTTTCACGAATGATGATGGAATGATGAGTACAACACAAACACCCAATCCTTGGGCAGAGAAAATCCGCACCCGGTCGGAAATCGAACCTGGGACCCCATGATCCGGAGGTAACAATGCTACCCACTAGACCACGAGCTGCAGACTTTTCGACTTGTGCTACTACGGAATCGAACCTACTGTTAAGATCAGCAACTTGAGATTGAATTTCAGGTAGCTCTTTCTTTACGGCACCTAGTGAGTTACTGAGCTAAATAATTATTTCACTTTATTTCGTCGTAACAGATAAGGCAGTTTTTCTTTTGTTTGTAATATTGGTTCCCAACTGGCAACTGCTAATTTTCAATTCCTTAATATGACTAGTAATACTTCCTTTCATTCTTTTATTATTGTCGTCCATGTTGCTATGGCTAACTTCTAATTCCTCTAAATGTTTTTTTTTTAATCGGGTTATTAAAGTGTTAATATCACCATTCATAGTGTTCATGTTGGCACTGAAGGTTTTTAGTATTTGCATGATTTCAAACGCCAATGGTAGCTGTACTTCAACTACACTATGATCCAGTTCTTAATTTTCGTCTTCATTTTTCACCAGTTCAGTTATCATATTAACTGTAAATTCAGTGACTCGTTTTGTTTTATCAGTAATTTAAAACAGATTGTCTTCGCTTATTAACTCCGCTCCACCATTAGTGCCTATGCATTCTGTTGCTAGTATCACCTTTGCGTCACGACCTAAACCTTCCACGTTCATGTGTACACCGCTTCCAACTACAGCATCACTATTCGGTTTAATCTTGATTACTAATGAAACTTCTTTGTTTCAGTTTGAATTACGGTGCTTTCTTTCCTGTATTGCTTTCACGTAGATTCAAGCCAAAAGTTATTTACGTAACGTTTGAATAGTGTTCGTGTCACTGTTTTGCTACTACATGTCATGCACTTTACCAAAATCTGGAAATGTCTTTTGTTACAGTCTCCAGACTGTAAAGTCCTTTCACTGGAAAGCTATATATAAACCTGCCCTCTTTCTACCGTCACATATTAAGTAAAGTTTCTGTCAGAGATTTATCTGAAACAAATTTTCTGTAAACTGTTCCTACTCCGGTGTGTGACCTCACTTGGTGACCTTCACTTCCAAATGTCATACAATTTATATTAACAAGTAACAGGAACAGGAAAATCACGTATAACCTGGCTTTCTTTAATACAATCATCATCGTGACATAACATCCAGAGAAAATCTATTTTCGTTACTGTAACTGAGTTAGGGTTTAGGGATTGTAACTTCACTGAGAAAATACTTCACTGGTAGCAACACTGACTACACTATGGCCATTAAAATTGCTACACCACAAAGATGACGTGCTACAGACGCAAAATTTAACCGACAGGAAGAAGATGCTGTGATATGCAAATGATTAGCTTTTCAGAGCATTCACACAAGGTTGGCGCCGGCGGCGACACCTACAACGCGCTGACATGAGGAAAGTTTACAACCGATTTCTCAATACAAACAGCAGTTGACCGGCGTTGCCTGGTGAAACGTTATGGTGATGCCTTGTGTAAGGAGGAGAAATGCGTACCATTACGTTTCCGACTTTGATAAAGGTCGGATTGTAGCCTATCGCGATTGCGGTTTGTCGTATCGCCACATTGCTGTTCGCGTTGGTCGAGATCCACTGTTAGCAGAATACGGAATCGGTGCGTTCAGGAGGGTAATACGGAACGCCGTGCTGGATCCCAGTGGCCTCCTGTCACTAGCAGCCGAGATGACAGGCATCTTATGTGCATGGCTGTAACGGTTCGTGCAGCCACGTCTCGATCCCTGAGTCAACAGATGGGGACGTTTGCAAGACAACAACCATCTGCACGAACAGTTTGACGACGATTGCAGCAGCATGGACTATCAGCTCGGAGACCATGGCTGCGGTTACACTTGACGCTGCATCACAGACAGGAGCGCCTGCGATGGAGTACTCAACGACGAACGTGGGTGCACAAATGGCAAAACGTCATTTTCTCGGATGAATCCAGGTTCTGTTTACAGCATCATGATGGTCGTATCCGTGTTTGGCGACATCTTGGTGAACCCACATTGGATGTCCGTATTCGTCATCGCCATACTGGCGTATCACCCGGCGTGATGGTATGGGGTGCCATTGGTTAACGTCTCGGTCACCTCTTATTCGCATTGACGGCACTTTGAACAGTGGACGTTACATTTCAGATGTGTTACGACCAGTGGCTCCACCCTTCATTCGATCCCCGCGAAGCCCTACATTTTAGCAGGCTAATGCACGACCGCATGTTTCAGGTCCTGTACGGACCTTTCTGGATACAGAAAATGTTCGACTGCTGCCCTGGCCAGCACATTCTCAAGATCTCTCACCAATTGAAAGCGTCTGGTCAATGGTAGCCGAGCAACTGGTTCGTCACAATACGCCAGTCACTATTCTTGATGAACTGTGGTATCTACATCTACATCTACATGATTACTCTGCAATTCACATTTAAGTGCTTGGCAGAGGGTTCATCGAACCACAATCACACTATCTCCCTACTATTCCACTCCCGAACAGCGCGCGGGAAAAACGAACACCTAAACCTTTCTGTACGAGCTCTGATTTCTCTTATTTTATTTTGATGATCATTCCTACCTATGTAGGTTGCGCTCAACGAAATATTTTCGCATTCGGAAGAGAAAGTTGGTGACTGAAATTTCGAAAATAGAGCTCTGCCGCGACGAAGAACGTCTTGGCTTTAATGACTTCGATCCCAACTCGCGTATCATATCTGCCACACTCTCTCCCCTATTACGAGATAATACAAAACGAGCTGCCCTTTTATGCACCCTTTCGATGTCCTCCGTCAATCCCACCTGGTAAGGATCCCACACCGCGCAGCAATATTCCAGCAGAGGACGAACGAGTGTAGTTTAAGCTGTCTCTTTAGTGGACTTGTTGCACTTCTAAGTGTCCTGCCAATGAAACGCAACCTTTGGCTAGCCTTCCCCACAATATTATCTATGTGGTCTTTCCAACTGTAGTTGTTCGTGATTTTAACACCCAGGTACTTAGTTGAATTGACAGCCTTGAGAATTGTACTATTTAACGAGTAATCAAATTCCAACGGATTTCTTTTGGAACTCATGTGGATCACCTCACACTTTTCGTTATTTAGCGTCAACTGTCACTTGCCACACCATACAGCAATCGTTTCTAAATCGCTTTGCAACTGATACTGGTCTTCGGAAGACCTTATTAGACGGTAAATTACAGTATCATCTGTGAACAACCTAAGAGAACTGCTCAGATTGTCACCCAGGTCGATACATAGATCAGGAACAGCAGAAGTACCAGGACGCTTCTCTGGGGAACACCTGATATCACTTCCGTTTTACTCGTGTTGAAGCTGCATGGGCGGCTATTCTCATACACGCCATCGAAGCTGTTTGTTTCATTGCTCAGGCGAGCCAGGGCCGTTACTGCGGCCCGGGATTGTTGTTCTGGAGACTAATTACTCAAAATCAATACACCCCAATTACGTGAAAATGTGATCACGTCAGAATAATACGAGTGATTAAACAATGCCTGTTTAACATATGCATTTCTTCTTGGTGTACAATTTTAATGGCCAGTAGTGTATTTATGACTGCGAGTAAGTCTGTACTGAATTATTACTAAAAGCAATCGTCTGTTTAATTCCAAAGCATTGGGTGGATAGGGGGTTCGGCCACTCTACATACAACATACAAATAAATAGAAAGCGTTATACTGCATACCTTCAGCTTCCTTTTGATACTTAGCGATATCCATCAAACCAGAAGTGAATGAGCAGTCTTAGGGTGACAGCCGCAATTAGCGTACCGTTGGTGAATCCCAGAAATAAATAATTAAACTGGTCACAAGTCCTGATGGGACAGATTCTGAATATTCTTTTCGTATGAACTGAATTTGTTTTGTGCGAACTTTCTCTTAATATTGTTAAGTTAATTGAAAACTAGATGGATGCTAGCAGACATTCTGAAATGTAGCATTCGTGCTATCATTTTAAAATACACTTTGATTTCATTATTGAAAATAATTAATACTCTCTATTACTTTGACCAAAAGGAAATTTAAATAATGCAATTAGCTAAAAAGGTGACAAATTCAACGTCAAAGTTTGAATAAGTGACTGTTCAATCCTCTAATGATTTAATAAATTATGATCAGACATTTTCAATTCGTATTTATACATTTTGTGAAAACGTATTTTACACAGGAATTAACTCTTTTCAAATCGACGAAAGAAAAATGCTTTTGAATGTTATTAGCTAACATTAAAACATAGCTGCAAAAATTTATATGTCTGTTGTTCAAAATTCTAATTATAGAATAAGTATACTGAGGCGACTGTTTCTCCCTTACGCGTAACTGAATGTTAAATTACGTAAAGGTTATTTCGTTGTAGCAGTAGAGAGGATGTTGTTGATGGTGGTGAATAAGTTACACAATTCCTTCATGTCTCACATATTGTGGTTTCATAATGGCTTCCCAAGTTTTCAACCAGAGTCATTGTTCTTGCTGTGACGGTGGTGAAATTACTTTACCACCACACTCGTCCGGATGTTCTTGCACCTGCGAGTGTCAAATGTAGGAGACGAATTACGCTTGTGTAAATTGTTGCCACATCATTCCGAAAATTTTTTGATTTTGATTTCACCGGAGGTAAATTCACATGTTTTTGCCACACACTTGAGAGTGCATTTACACGACTGCATTTCTCGAAATCCAGCCTCTCTGGATCTGAAAATCACCTTTAAAATACTTTCCGTCATGAGAACTTGTTAAGGAAACGATACTGAGGCAGTATTATTAACACTTAACAAATAATTTCGCTTTTCCACTGGCCATCATGCAGTGCTTGAACTAGTGGCCTAGCCACGTGACCTCAATTTGTGATCTTGATTCCAAACATATTGCAAAATTTTCACTAGCAAGTTACGAGAAACTCACGAATGACCTGGATTTCTTTTATACAGCCATCACAATAACAGAATATCGGGCGCTGATGACCTCGATGTTGAGCGCCCATAAGCCCCAACACACCACCACCACCACCAAAAAACAGAATATCCAGCAACCTCTGCTCCATTCTGCCCCTGCCAGTAAAAGCACGCCAAGGAAATCCAAACAGACATATCAGGAGAAAAGACAGTTCCCCAGCTTAGTCGTTTCACTACTGTAAACGCTAGCTACACATAACAAAGGTCTGCAGTCAGCTGAACACTCATTTACAATTACTAAATTAGTTCACAAGTTTAACAATAATTTATTTATACATATTCATAAAACTTTCAGATATCTATAACCACTGTAGTAACACAGTTTCTTCGGTTTCATCTGCCAGTCACTATTGATAACCATACAATCGATATTTAAAATTACAGTGTACATAAGAAAAAATTACAAATTTTATGATGTAATTAGATCGTTTGATGCCACTACATAATATGCCACTAACATACTGATTATCTGCTTCCTTATAATTGCCAGTATTTTGATTTTTCCACCAACTGACATGTTAATGGAGCGTGGCTTGCGACGCTATGTTGATGAGATAGATAGGAGGCGTGCCTTGTGGCGTCATGGGTATGGCACTGACCTGCAAAAGTGACATTACAGTTGTGAACAAGGTGCACTGTATGCTAAGGTGCTGTACTACTCGCATGGTTCCACTTCCTCCCTACATTCGTAACATTGCTAGAGGTATCATTAAACAGTGGTATATTTTTCCCTTTATTGAAGTCCACTTACTTTCTTTTAAATTTCTCCACACGTTTCATATTTGTACTTACACATCACACCTTTTGTTGCCAAACACCCACACCCACCTTTATGAGTGTTAGGTGTGACCTAGACCATACTTTTTTCTAGATGTGTTGTTGTTGTGGTCTTCAGTCCTGGGATTGGTTTTATGCAGCTCCCCATACTACTCTATCCTGTGCAAGCTTCTTCATATCCCAGTACCTACTGCAACCTACATCCTTCTGAGTCTGCTTAGTGTATTCATCTCTTGGTCTCCCTCTACGATTTTTACCCTCCACGCTGCCCTCCAATACTAAATTGGTGATTCCTTGATGGCTCAGGACATGTCCTACCAAACGATCCCTTCATCTGGTCAAGTTGTGCCACAAACTCCTCTTCTCCCTAATTCTATTCAATAAATCCTCATTAGTTATGTGATTTACCCATCTAATCATCAGCATTCTTCTGTAGAACCACATTTCGAAACCTTCTATTCTCTTCTTTTCTAAGCTATTTATCGTCCACTTTTCACTTCCATACATGACTACACTCCATACAAATACTTTCAGAAACGACTTCCTGACACTTAAATCAATACTCGATGTTAACAAATTTCTCTTCTTCAGAAACTCTTTTCTTGCCATTGCCAGTCTACATTTTATATCCTCTCTACTTCGACCATCATCAGTTATTTTGCTCCCCAAATAGCAAAACTCCTTTATTACTTTAAGTGTCTCATTTCCTAATCTAATTCCTTCAGCATCACCCGACTTAATTCGACTACATTCCATTATCCTCGTTTTGCTTTTGTTGATGTTCACCTTATACCCTCCTTTCAAAACACTGTCCATTCCGTTCAACTGCTCTTCCAAGTCCTTTGCTGTCTCTGACAGAATTACAGTGTCATCGGCGAACCTCAAAGTTTTTATTTCTTCTCCATGGATTTTAATACCTACTCCGAACTTTTCTTTTGTATCCTTTACTGCCTGCTCAATATACAGATTGAATAACATCGGGGAGAGGCTACAACCCTGTCTCACTCCCTTCCCAACCACTGCTTCCCTTTCATGTCCCTTGACTCGTATAACTGCCATCTGGTTTCTGTACAAACTGTAAATAGCCTTTCGCTCTCTGTATTTCACCCCTGCCACCTTCAGAATTTGAAAGAGAGTATTCCAGTCAACATTGTTAAAAGTTTTTTCTAAGTCTACAAATGCCAGAAACGTATTTTTGCCTTTCCTTAATCTTTCTTCTAAAATAAGTCGTAGGGTCAGTATTGCCTCACGTGTTCCAACATTTCTACGGAATCCAAAGTGATCTTCCCCGAGGTCGGTTTCTACCAGTTTTTCCATTTGTCTGTAAAGAATTTGCTTTAGTATTTTGCAGCTGTGACTTATTAAACTGATAGTTCGGTAATTTTCAGATCTGTCAACACCTGATTTCTTTGGGATAGATATTGCACCATATATGTTCTTGTGTGGTTCAAATTATTCCAACTGTTCCAGTGCTACGCTGGAAAGGCGCGAACGCACGCACACACATATACACAGACGCACACATACACACATACACATACTGGCGCAGGTGATATCGTATAGCAAGAGGAAGCATTCTTGGTGGGGAAAGTTGCCTTTCTCATAGGATTGCTACGGGATGACTAAGAATCAGTTTCTCCTCTAGCAGTATAGACTGGTGTGGAGAGATCTACATAGATTCTGCGTATATGTGTTTCTTGCATTAATATTGGTAGCTCATATCTGTATTCCAAATAGCGTTAACGCACATTATGGGAAATAGACACCCCTGGGCATGTCTCCGCACTGTTCTGCCAGTGATTCATAAGGCGCATTACAAAATATCAGTTTAACTTCGCGAAACGCCCTGTAGTTGCTTCTTGTGACGTAGTGGGGTAGATATAGTCGGAAAACATCTCCTCGCTCTTCAGCTTGCAGATCTGTGATGGAGGGAATTGCATGACGACAATCTGGCGACCTGTCTTACCTCGCTCGTCTACACTCCATCCCCTCCCCCTCCCACTGGCGTGCTACAACCCTAGAACACGCCTTATCCCTTCATGCGATTCTACAGCATTTAGATGCGGTATACACATTTAATAATCGTTCTTAATCCACTTCATTTAATAGTTAACAATAAGTTCATACCAATAAAACACTATTCTTAATAATTTGTGATTTGTACATCTCCTACAACGGGGAAACTGTGAGACATACAGAAAAAACGGATTTTTTTTGTAGGAAATTTAATATACATTATTTGCCATTAAAATTGTTACACCACGAACGTGACGTGCTACAGACGAGAAATTTAACCGATGGGAAGAAGATGCTGTAAAATGAAAATGATTAGCTTTTCAGAGAATGCACACAAGGCTGGCGCCGGTGGCGACACCTACAACGTGCTGACATGAGGAAAGTTTCCAACCGATTTCTCATACACAAACAGCAGTTGACCGGCGTTGCCTGGTGAAACGTTGTTGTCATGCCTCGTTTAAGGAGGAGAAATACGTACCATCACGTTTCCGACATTGACAAAAGTCGGATTGTCGCCCATCGCGATTTCAGTTTATCGTATAGCGACATTGCTGCTTGCGTTGGTCGAGATCCAATGACTGTTAGCAGGATATGGAATCGGTGGGTTCAGGAGCGTAATACGGAACGCCGTGCTGGATCCCAACGGCCTCGTATCACTAGCAGCCGAGATGACAGGCATCTTATCCGCATGGCTGTAACTGATCGTGCAACCACGTCTCAATCTCTGAGTCAACAGATGAGGACGTTTGCAAGACAGCAATCATACCACGAACGGTTCGACAATATTTTCAGCAGCATGGACTATCAGCTCGGAGACCATGGCTGCGGTTAACCTTGAAGCTGCATCACAGACAGGAGCGTCTGCGATAGTGTACTCAACGACGAACCTGGGTGCACGAATGGCAAAACGTCATTTTTTCGGATGAATCCAGGTTCTGTTTACAGCATGATGATGATCACATCCGTTTTTGGTGACATCGCGCTGAACGCCCATTGCAAGCGTGTATTCGTCATCGCCATACTGGCGTATCACCCGGCGTGATGGTATGGGGTGCCATTGGTTACACGTCCCGGTCACCTCTTGTTAGCGTTGACGGCACTTTGAACAGTGGACGTTACATTTCAGATGTGTTACGGCCGGTGGCTCTACCCATCATTCGATTCTTTCGAAACCCTACATTTCAGCAGGATAATGTACGACCGCATGTTGCAGGTCATGTACGGGCCTTTCTGGATACAGAAAATGTTCGACTGCTGCCCTGACCAGCACATACTCCAGATCTCTCACCAATTGAAAACGTCTGGTCAATGGTGGCCGAGCAACTAGCTCGACTTAATACGCCAGTCACTACTCTTGATGAACTGTGGTATCGTGTTGAAACTGCATGGGCAGCTGTACCTATACACGCCATCCAAGCTCTGTTCGACTCAATGCCCAGGCGTATCAAGGCCGTTATTACGGCCAGAGGCGGTGGTTCTGGGTTCTCATTTCTCAGGATCTATGCACCCAAATTACGTGAAAATGTTATCACATGTAAGTTCTAGTATAACATATTTGTCCAATGAATACCGGTTTATCATCTGCATTTTTTCTTGGTGTAGCAATTTTAATGGCCAGTAGTGTAGTTTAAGTTTGTAGTGGGAAACATTTTCGCTTGAAGCCGTGTTTCAAGAAAGGCGTAAAAATTACTGTTTAAACGGTCCCCCAACCCCCTCCCCCACGCTCACAATACGCTTGCGGGTTTCAAAAATTTACGACTACACGAATTTTTCCCATAATTTTCGTTCGTCGAGTGGAATATTTTTCTGAGATAACTGTTGTGTGCTCTGTGTGTCCCTGGGCAGATAGGCGCTGGGCGTTTCGACTGTTGTTCCATTGGCAGCAGCTGCCCACGCAGAGGTTAAGTAGAGGAGATTGCTCGCTAAGATGACGCACGTCCGCCTTCGGGCGGAGCAGCAGTGCCGGGGCTGTGACGGCCCGTGCCTAGCGCGGGGCTTGCTCGCGCTTCTCTCGTCTCTACGTATCTCTGGCCGTAACGCACGAGCTTCACAACAGACCTTTTGCATATCGTATGTATTCGTTACTGAGTAGCTACTATTCCATGAGACTCGAAGTACTGATTCGCTACCGTCTGAAACATGTAACTCGAATGTTTCTCCCTTCGAATGCAGTTCTTACCCTGCTTCGTATTCAAAAATGGTTCAAATGGCTTTGAGCACTATGCGACTTAACTGCTGAGGTCATCAGTCCCCTAGAACTTAGAACTACTTAAACCTAGCTAACCTAAGGACATCACACACATCCATGACCGAGGCAGGATTCGAACCTGCGTCCGTAGCGTTCGCGCGAATCCAGACTGAAGCGCCTAGAACCGCTCGGCCACACCGGCCGGCGCTTCGTATTCCTCAAATTCGTTACGCTCCCAGGACTCGGAGAAAACGGAAACGTATCGTTACTCACTTGCCTCCTTTCTCCCACGTTCGTGCCGACTTCGTAGTTTTCTTATTCCTTCATTTTCTTATTCTCAGCGGAGCAAACCGTTAATGAACAGGATATCGAATAAATTTTGCCACTCGCCGTGTTTTCTTTCATCGTAAGCAATTTTCGCCCGAATCAGGCGGAGTCTGCAGTATTCGGAGCGCTCCAATTTCTTCTTTTCACACGCTGCGGATTCCGTCACTTATAAATAGAAAGTACTGCAGTTCCTACCTTCAGAATTGTTTTGATACCTACCGATATCCACCAAACCAACAGTGATTGTTCAGTGGCAGGATAAGAGCCGTGAATAGCTTATCGTTAGTGTTTCTTCTTTTCACGTGCTGCGAATTCCGTTGTATTGCAAATCGCCTACTTTTTCTATAGCTCACAGCCTAGAAACAGGGACTTTCACGGGTCTACAGCAAGTGGCAGGAATACAGTAACTTCCGTGCGGCGACGATTCTTCTTGGCACTAAAGAGGCCCATAGTGGCCTATATGAGGCTGTAGCGGAGCAGTTCAATTAGGAAATGTTCTGATACGGCAAGGAGTTCAATTCTTGCCACGTCAGCTGTTAGTTCTAACGCCAGTACATTTCATGTTCAGTGTTCATCAGAATGTAGAAGAGAAAAGGCGCCTCCGTAGCCGAGACCGCTAACGCACGCCAGTATGGTAGCACATAACTCGGATGCAAGCCGCTTCGGATCCTGGTGATGGTTGAAATTTTCACTGCCAGTATTTACAGACCAGGGGGGGAGGGGGGGAGAGATGGTGGCGTAAAGCTGTTGATCAATCTGGGCCCAAGTTCCGGGTTAAATCTCTTGACTTGAGGCCGTTGATGCTGTCGAAGATGATGCTGCCGTCGGATAGGAATTTTCAAATCAGCATCCCCTTGGTGCTATTCCAGAGGAGTACGTTAAGCACCGGTAGCGGGTATCAGCTTCTATCTTCTTTCAACATCATCATACAACACGAACGCAACAGTACACTATACACGCATTGATAACACTCACCTTTCGTTACGTATGCGCTTAAGACTGTAATCTCACATCTCCGCAAGGAAAGGGGCCATTGTGCGAAGAATCCACTTTCCGACAGGCCCCTGGACCCTCCAGATATCCCAGCCAACAATGTCATACGGCATTTACATTTCGAAAAGAAAAATCTGTTCAGAAAGGAGATACCGCTCAAATACCACACTCATGAGCATACCAGGTTGACAAGGAAGTACACGGTCCAATCACATCTATGTGACCGCCGCCTATGTTCGACGTAAATGTGTAATAACCACTCACAGATGGCCGGTCGCAACAACGGCAATGGAGGGTACATAAATCACGTCGGAAGAACGCGTAAAACTCTACAGATGTTGTCTCAATGCGGAGACGGAGCAATTTATTTGATGTCCTAAAGTCCATGATCATTGGCTTTCGGGTCAAGGTTGGAAGCTTTTTCGAAACGGTTAAGTCTGGAAATTTTTCATGTGCTACTGCGATTAAAGTATACCATGAATGGCAAAATGGCACTATCCAAAACCGGCGTCGAGGCGTCACGGGTGCACGATAGATGCGGAAATGTGTACGGCGAATAGACCTGCAACTGTTGAGCAACTGATCACCCACATCAGCCAAGCGGCTACCAGTAGCCTCATCCCTACAACCGTCCAGCGAACGTTGCGGCATATTGGCCACCGCAGCAGGCGCCTGTCCGATGCACACGTGCTGACTGCTGTTCATCAGCAACGAACGCAAATGGATATACACCGCGTTGCGACAGGTAGCGTTTTCAGGTGACCCCGGCATGAAACTTCTGGAAGCAAACACTCTGTAACAATCATCGGAATGCTCCAGTACGGAGGAGGGAGCGTTACAGTCTGGGGAATGTTTTCGTGGCATTTCCAGGGTGAGCTCTTCATTTTGGAAGACACAGCCCATTTACACAAGTATGCAGCTATCCTCAAAGACCATGTCTGTCCATATATGCAATTTTTTTTCCTCGGCATGATGACATCTGCCAGCAGGACAACGCAATGCCTCACACTGCTCGCGGTGTACGCGCGTAGTCCGAAAGCGCAGGGTGAGTTTACCATTCTCCCCTGGTCACCAAACTCTCTGAATTCAAAACCAGTCTAGAACCTGTGGGACGGCACGATCGGGCTCTTAGCGCCATGTGTTCTCAACCGAGAAACCTAACGTAGCTGGTCACAGCACTGCAGTCGGCGTGGCTCCACGGCCCTGTCCGTACCTTCCAGACCCTTCACTGACGCTCTACCTGCACGTCTCGCAGCGGTCCGCGCTGCAAAATGTGGTTATTCAGACTTTTGAGACTTTGGCACATTAATGTGGCTGGACAGTGTGTTTACATAAAATGGCAACATCAGTAACGATGTTCAGTACCAAAAGTATTAGGTAAAGAACGTACTGATTTGAGTTCGCGAATTTTGGGCGCTCAACGGCGAATACTTTGTAACGTGTGTGCCTCGGCAGTTCAAGTGCATATGGTACAAAATAAAGCTGCTATTTCTACAGCCGCTTCAGCAGCTACGTACTCATCCATAAAATATACCTATCAAAACTACGACTCAAGTAACTTAAAGTGGCTTATGAGTAGAACTGCAGTTATTCACTTCGAGTTCCGCATTTACGCTTCTGATCATGATGCCAGCTTGCAGAAAATGGTACATTACCGTGAGATGTACTGCACTGCACAACACAAAGGGTCACTTTTTTGAAACCCTGTAACTATGTCCCTCAGCGACGCAGAAGTCTGAAATTTGCCAGGAAGCGACATACAATCGTGTCCCATTGAGAAGGAGAAGTTTGAAATTGGACTCAGAGGGGCCTACATTATCTTTCTACGTTGATGGAAAGCACGGTGCCCTGCGATGTAACCGTCAGACTCGGTGACGCTTCAGACAGCAAGTTGTGGGCGCGTGCGAAGTAAAGGCCAGAGCTTAGACGTTCATGTGAGGTGTAAGGTGGGCTGACACTGCCACACTGGCAACAAATTTCGCCACTATTTCGCCCAACGCCAACGTGGAAGTGTCACATGATGGGAAACCATCACTACTTCCTTTGACGTCTCGGCTATGGAGCTCATAACCACGACGCCTTGCGTTGAAATCACGCGGTTTTATTACTAGTGGCCGGAGAAAATATTTCAGACACACCGCTGCTCAGAATAAAGACGAAAAGGTGTCAGCAGGCGGCATGAAGGGAGTCACTGAAACCACCATTTACCTTGGGGCATTGTTCCCCACACAATTCGCGGTCGAAAACGACAATCCGCAGTGCGTCATGCAGAAGGACGATATTTTTGACAGCGTTCGACACTTCTGACCCCCCCCCCCCCCCTACAGTTCAACCCTTCCTTCAAGAAATTGTGAGTCTGCAACGCCACTGGTCGTGATCTGAGGCTTTGGAGTGTAACGCGGCTGCAGTTTTTGCTCTGTATACATGGTGTATCACTAGGGACCGCCCAAAACCATTCGACGAAATTTGAACATGATCTGAAGCAGGAAATCGTGTTTATGCTTTTTCAGCCCTCCTGTTCCGAGCCCGCCTGTAGCGTATTCACGGAGGGGTGCAAAATTGACATATCCGTGAATAAAATTGAAAATGATCCCTCTAAGCCGGCCGGAGTGGCCGTGCGGTTCTAGGCGCTACAGTCTGGAGCCGAGCGACCGCCCCGGTCGCAGCTTCGAATCCTGTCTGTGGCATGGATGTGTGTGATGCCCTTAGGTTAATTAGGTTTAATTAGTTCTAGGCGACTTATGACCTCAGAAGTTAAGTCGCATAGTGCTCAGAGCCATTTGATGCCTCTAAAACCCCCAGATCGGTAAAAACCAAGGTGGCACTCACGAAACATTGTTGAGCACTTTAAAAATGTATCTGTACAGAGACATAGATACCCATTCATCTGAGTGGCATTGCGCTGCTGTTCTATCACTTGAGTGCAGGCAACCCCTAAAATTCCACTTGGGTTCCACATGCGAGCACCTGTCAGATGATTGGGTGTCTAAGTCTCTATATTCATACATTATTGAAGTGTTCAACAATGTTTCGTGTGTGGCACTGAGGGGGTTGCAAACTGTGGGTCTTAGGGGACTCTTTGCAGTTTAATTCATGCAAATGTGCAAATGTCAGTCTTGCAATCCCCTACCTGTGATCATGCAACAGGACAGCTGAGAAAGCATAAACATCCTATCACTTTCAAATTTCGTTGAATTATTTTCAACTGTCCCTAGTGATTTCTCCTTGTTTAGCACAACAAAAATACGATTGCATTACAACCCAAAGGTATATCATGTTCAGTGCAACTGTAGCCCTGAGATGTCCTTAGAGAAGTGTGAATCTGCCGGGATGTGTCAAGAGGGTATAGCGTAGCTAATAACGTCGTCCGATTGTTCATCGCTCTGGGAACTGTCGTTTTCGACTGCAAAATGTCTGTGAATCAACGGTCCAAGAGAAGAGATGGATCCATATACGCCATTTATGACACTTCCTTATGTCTCTTCTTGTGCATCTGAGGGGCGGTGTGCCCGAAATGTTTTCCTCGGCCACCCATAGGAAAACCCTGTGATTTCAACGCTGCGAATCGCGGTTCTGACCTCCATCACATGTACGTCAAAAGAAAGGGTGAAATGTTAGTAAGAGGGTGTACGACAAACGTCCCATCGTGTAAGACGTCCACAGTGGCAGTGGGCGGAATTTTGGTGAAACTTGGTGAGAATGTGGCATCATTAACCCACTTCACACCTCACATGAACATCTGACGTCTGGCCTTTTTTTCTCATGTGGCGACACATTGTTTGAAGCGTTGCCGGGACCAAGGACGGCGCCACAGGGCGCCCACTTCTGCCACATTACAGAGGAAGGTTCTAGGGACTCTTGAGCTACATTTCAAACTTATGCGTCACATTGGGAAACAATTTCACGGGGTTTCGAAAAAATGATCTTTTAACTCTATTGCACTGTTGACATTGGTGTCTAAAATTAATGCAACAAATTGCTGTCTCCCAGTCCTGTGTCTAATTCACGATATAATCGTACAAACTCTCAACAGATGTTACGATCGTGCTCTGCATGGAAGATGGCTTTCCGATCAACGGACAACCACGCAAGAAATGACGTCAGGGCACCTATCAAGCGGGATAGCAGGGTAGTCCCACATCCACATTCGCTGTGTACACAGCCATAGACGGTGTACTACGGCAAAGAGAGGACGCCTACAGACTCATTGCTGAGGAGGGACACAGAAAGAATGGAAGTAGGAGAGTAGCAAACTCATGTGGCCCAATGGCTTACTTTGAACCGTTCTGTTGTTTGTCGAATGAGAAGACATCTACATCTACACCCATACTCCGCAAGCCACCTGACGGTGTGTGGCGGAGGGTTTATAGGGACTGAAACCGTATCCTGTAGACCAGTATAGGGGCGACCATATGTGACATCAGAAAGAGTGGATCGTTATTTGGCTGTAAGGAAACAACGGTACCACCTTGGTGCTGCATTGCAACATGCATATGACCTCGCAGCATCCCCTGAACGTGTGGTATCCAGGAAAACGGTGTACGGAAGGCATCAGCAGAGTGAAGACTTGTTGGCTACCTTTGGCTTGTCTTCACACAAGGGAACGGCTAGAATGGAGCCATCAACATGCAAACTGGACGGTCGTACTGTGGGCCATTATTATTTTCACAGAGGAATCCCGATTTGGTCTGGAGAGTGATTCTGGCTTGATTGGCATCTGGAGGGTACGGGGAACACGATTTCTGGACCCAAACACTATGGAAAGAGACCGATATCGAGGAGGATATCTAGTGGCGTAGCCAGGGACTATGTTGACCGCTCAAACACCTCTTCATGAAATTGAACTGGTGAATCAGAAAGATTTAACTGTTGTCTGGCACCGTGAGGAGATCATGGGCATGCGCAGTTGTTGCGAGGTGCTGAGGCCCGACTTCGTCTTGATGGACGATAATGCTCGACATCATAGAGTACAGGTGGTTGTTTTTCTTTTGGAAATGGAAGATATGGCACGCATGGCGTGGCCTGCCCGCTCTCCCTATTTGAATCACACAGAGAATGCTTGGGATGCACAAGGGAGACGAGTTGCATCTCGTCAACTTCTACCAACCACTCTCCTAGATTTGTGAATAGCTCTGCACGAAGAATGGGCGTTATTGCCTCAACATGAGATTGATGAGGGCATTCACAGGTTCTCCCGTCGTTTTCAGGCGTGCATTGATACCAGAGGTGCTCACACCCCCACACTGAGCGCATTAACCAGTTTCAGAACCTGTGCAAATCCGTCAAGTTGGAAAGAAACGAACATATTTGTTTACCGTTATGCATGTGGCAGTTAATTTTGTTCTGTATTCTTTACATTGTTTCTACTTTACTGTCACCTGTTTCTGCTGTTTTGTGGCAAAATAAACGTAATCTTCCAAAATTTCTGTTTGTTGCTTTAATTTTTAACACCAGTGTATAAGGGACCATTACATAGCGCGTATCACATCAAGAAAAAGCACAGTTGAATGTTGACTGTAAGACTGTTACTTGTTACGCCTGTTTTATAAAGTAGGTATTCGACACTTGCAGGATCATGACGTATTGAGACTACGGTTTATAATCTTGCAATTCTGATATTCACATTGCTCAGGATCCCATGACTGTCACCCGATGGGTTCACAAGGGCTATATTCATCGGTATACAGGAATTCATCACACTCCGTGACTAGAACTCGAGAAGACAGACAGCAGTCGCCCAGCTGTGCAGAACGACACTGTCGTCTCACGTACCTTTAGCTAGGAAATTCACTTCATTGCACTATTGTATAACACTCTTCAAAATTTCAGATTGTGTAGTGGACATTCTATTTAAATTGCATTTCGATACTAAAATAACGATTGGATTACCACAAAAATACGCACAATACTCTGACCATTTAGAGCCAGATGCTGAAAAAATTAGAGGGAAACCACGCCCATGGCTAAAGCTTGTTAATAACAGCGAACATAATTGCAGAAAGAGCAGTCTAGTTTAGCAGAGATACCGAGGTTACGGGCCACAAGGTTTTGTTCCTTATTCAGTAACTTGACCCGTTAGTGGCGAATCGTTTAGGACAACCAGAGACATACCGGCAATAGAGCTGATGCAACTGCTAACAAACAGGGTGATTTCTTTATGATGTTCAAAGCTTTCAGGGATGACAGAGAGGGGGGAATGTATCAATCTGAGGCAAGGGTCTCTGGCCCGGAAACGACAGAGTCGAAAGTCATAAGCGAAAATGGTTCTGATGTCTCTGACAGTGGAATACGTGTACTGGTACTGTTGTTGATAAGACCGTAGGGTGGGCAATCCCGACGAGCACTTAGGGGTAGAGATCAGTATAATAACTCAGCTACTCCAATGCAGATGGCGTACTGTTTACTAACCTCAGCAGTCCCGTTGTTCAGTGTAATGAAGACTTTCGTGTATGGGCGAGGAAATGGGAGCAGCAGAGAAGCGGAAAGATTCTGCAGGAACAAATTTCCACGTAGAAGACATCCGACACATGCCACGTTTCCAATACTGTTCCATCGACTAACTGATACCCGGCAAATAATACGACAGTACGACAACCGAGGGGACGACGAATTACACAAACCCACGACTTAGAAGATGCAGTGCTTTCCCGAGTGGCGCCTGTAGTGAGCACCTGATCAGTTGCACGTGAGATGAATGTACTGTGTGGCGAGTATTGGGACAAACAGATCCCTGTTATCCACAGTAAGTGCTGCTTTGGCGCCTGCTGACTTCAAACTTCATATCGTGCTCAGCCAATGGTTCTTGCAGCGCCTTACAATTGATCCTCACTTCTTTCTGTGTGTACGTTTCACGAATGGCGCCTGTTTAATCAGAGTCGGGATGCTAAATAGTCGTCCAATCAGAATCCCCCGCTACAGCTGCGAAGAGCCATCAACAGAGATTATAGTAAATGATTTCATACTTGGCCCATTTCTATTTTCTCCCAACTTCAATGCATCAGTGTACACAGTGTTTATCAGTGACATACTACCTAGGTTCATGGAACATAACCCACTCGCTATTCGTCAACAGATGTGCATACAGCATGATGGAGCCCCACATCAGGTAGGTTTGAAGTATCATGACTACCAGGATCAGACATTTCCTGGAAACTGCATAGGCAGAGAATATCTTGTTCTGTTCATCTGATCTCACCGCACTTGATTTTTTCTGAGAGGGCCATTTGAAAATTCCTGTGGAAGGCATGCTTACCGAGTCTGAAGAGCATCTCCTGGCAGGAGTTCTCGCTATTTCCGCCACTGTTCAGACGATTCCTTTAATATTTCATTAAGTACGACAGAACTTTGTGCGACGATACCTAGCCTGCATTGATGCTGGGGGACGCTATTTTGAACAAATGTTGTAATGAATCAGCTGCTGAAACCAGTGCAGGTAAAGGAATTGGCTGTTCTGTACTGTAATTTAGGATTTTCTGTCTCTCTGACATCAAGTTACGTACGCCAATACGACTCCATCAACTGGGGAAATTACCTGAGGATTTTGGGGTGTAGTCAACGAGAATTTTGTACGTCATGGTCAGGGTTCGGAAGTTGGGGCCTTTAGTTTCGGCGCTGCTAGAGGCTAAGATGGAACTTGCGTGGCTTAAGAAAGAAAATAATATTCGTTGTCAACAGAACTACAGGTAGGATAGACTTAAGCGTCCGCGGTTTACGAGAAATAATACAAAAAATGCAGTTCGAGTGTATCCCCTATACTGTCATCACATCATTAAAGAAGATGTGGTGGCCACCTGAACTGATGGATATTATACGGCAACAAGACGAGCTAGGAGGGTTAACAGAGGTCCCCCAATGCAGCCAGCAGAGCAGCACGATTGCGTCGTCAGCACAGCCAAACTCGGTGAAAAAGCTACCTGAGAAATCACCTAAAGATGGATGTGTGGAGTAAAGCGTACAATATACTGACAGAGGAAATTAAAACTCCAGTCGTTCTATCCATAACGAAAACTGAACATGGGTCCTTGACTCGTGGATGGAGACAATCAACAGAATGCCTGCTTCGTAAACTCATCCCGGAAGACGATCAAGATGGTAACCAACCCTACCGATAACTTAGGTACGCACTACACTGTGAATACATAAATACTTTGATAACCACACCGTACGATCTATATTAAGTAGTCCTAGCCATAACTAAATTGAAAATCTGATAGGATCCAGGACCGTATAACATTCATTTTTCAAACAAAAACGGAAGTACAAGTTGTTCCATTTCTAACCAGACTAAAGAACAATTCATTAACACTGGGTGGGATGCCTGCCACTTGGAAACTAGTAGAAGCTGTAATAATAATAAAAATTGAGGATAAAGATCCGGCTAATTCTAAAAGCTACGGACCAGTCTGTTTGATAAAGACATGCTTGCCCAATGTTCAGGCAAGGATCTTCTGTGAAAGGTTACATTCACACAGGGACGGAGTTAATCACTGTCAGTTTAGCTTTAGGAAAGGGAAATATATTGAAAATGCTTTTAACAATGCGATCTAAAGAATAGACACTTGTGACAAAAAATGCGCATTTACAATGTTGATTAACATCGTAGGAGCATTTTACAATTTACGGTGGCCCGTAGTGTTTCCTCGGGTGTGTGAACTACAGGTGCCCTATCACATCAGTTACTGTGAGGAGCAGAACTGTGGAATGGACATCCGACACACAAAAGGTAATAACAAGAACTTTTCTTCTGGGAGGGCACCATAGCGTCGATAAATTTTATAAAAAGAAATACTAAGAGGTGCCCAAGGGATCGATTTGTAGACCATTATTTTGGGTTTTGATCATCTCACCTCCCTTGTGTCAAATGGAAGAAGATGACGAGGTCGATATTGTCGTGGTGTATGCCGATGACGTCTTGCTGTAGTGTCGGGGAATTCAAGAGCTGAGCGGCAGAGAACGACGAATGGGTCCTCTCCCAGAGGCAGCAATGACATGTAGCCAACAAATTAACCATATCCCAACAGAAAACCACATACATACTCCAAAAAGGTCAACTTTCGTTACTTAGGAATCCTACAGTTAAGTAAGAAAACATTACCATCAACAGACAGTTCAATCAATCGCACACAAAGCAAGCAACATTATGAGCAAAAGCGCCCGTGTCTCACCCGCTAAAGTACAAACTATCGCTGCATGCTGTGGAGACCTTCCACGATGTCATTTTCACAGCTGTCACAGGATTCGCCGAAAGTGTCTGGTCGTACAAATTTCGGTGCACGTCTGACAGACAGATCCTGATACCGCGCCAAGGAATTGTTTACTTGTGATCCTCGGAATCCACACTGTAGACATTAGGGTAAGATGTGCAGCTTCCTACTGGTTACGTAACTGGGACGTGGCGAAAGTCCAAAAGATCGTAAAACAAAGGATAACAAGTAAGGTTCACCTCCTCAACTAGGAATTGCGTACCAAGCAGACATACTGGGACAACAATGAAACGGGATAAAGAGTCCATCAACGTGGCTCGCACACTCGCGAACGTCTAATCCTTGACCACGTAAACCCCAGACAGGAAATGGTGCATCACCTAACGGGACAGGGCCCAAACCAATAGTGACTACCAACCAATAGGCTAGCTTTAAGTAAATTACCTATGGTGGGCAACACCATTTTCCGGCACACCAAATGCAAATTTTCCAGGGTAAGACGTTTACATAATCCCTGCCATCCTGCAGAGCATCACCACAGAAGTGTGAATATGAATAACGAAGTGCTCAAAGTACAGCTAGTGGACTGGGTGTTGTGTGCTGTCCTTAGGTTAGTTAGGTTTAAGTAGTTCTAAGTTCTAGGGGACTGATGACCATAGATGTTAAGTCCCATAGTGCTCAGAGCCATTTGAACCACGCAGCTAGTGGTACCCGAACCGAGTCTTGCGTTACAGAATGTGCATGTGTAACCAACATAACAGCGCTACACGAGGCAGGACGCGCAGTGGCACATCAGTCTCACGTCGGCACGCCGTCTGCTTCCACTTCGACGACGGTGACAAAGAGCTGTCCGTCGAAAGGAAGTGCTTAACACATGAAGGGTAATACAGAGTCATAAATAGTCCCGATTCTTTTCAGAGACTGTATTCTAACACTAGAAAGTAATTGTTACGACAGAGACGGGACGGTAAAAGTAACGTCTCTCTAATGCCATTCCAGAGCATATGCGCATATTCACTCATCATATATCACATATACACACATATACAAAAACACATACACGATCACATATGTACATATAAGGAGCGATCAAAAAGTTTCTATTTGAGGGCGTAGCTGCATCGTATATGCAACGTCGTGTTGAATTCGTGTCTTTCCAACGTGCGGGTACTAACGGCGGATGCATTAACTATGGCGACCCTATTACCAAATGCGTCGAAACGGGACCAATGCGCTTATTTATTTCCAAGAGCCTAGTGTCTCCATTACTGGGGAAAGTTATTGCCCAGTGCTGGAGAAATTACGGTGTAGATTCAAGGCGAAAAACGTTCCGGAAACTGCGACAAGGTGTACTGCAGCTTCACGATAACGCACGTCGCCATATATAGCTAATGTTGTAACGCAGAAGCCATGTCAAGTGGAAGACACTCGAGAACCCACCCTATAGTCCTGATCACTCCGCGTGGGATTATCACGCCTTCGGTCCTTTAAAAAAAGGCCACGGGGCATCAACGATTCCTGTAGGACGAGGATGTCCATCAGGCAGTTAAGGACTTCTTCATGCAGCAGGACACGGTGTTCTCCTAATTGGGTATATTCCACCTGCTGTGTCGGTAGGACGATTGCCTGAATCCTCAAGGCGATTCTCCCTGATTGGCATACCAATTATGGACTGTGCGGGCTTTGGACAGGGTTATTCAGGTGCTCCTTCCGATATCGTTTTATGCAGCGCACATTGTCACACCCGACCTACATGAACCACGCGCGGAATTTTCATATTCTCTCGCTCGCTGCGTGCAGCTGTTAATCCCACAAAAAAAAACGAACAGGACCTTTTGTGGGAAATTTAGTGTAGTTAAATTACATACTGGGTTATGTTTTCGCAAGAGGCATTAGTTTCCTATTCATTCAAGACAAACGTACAGAAGTGACCTTCAAACGCACACACACTCCCACACTCAGCACCCACCGGTCATCAGTATTTCCAGTATCTTGTTCACGGGATTCCCTATTAATATTGCAAAAAAATTTGCGATTTCACGAATTATTTCCCGTATCCAACAGTTTTTGGTCTTCATTGACTAGCCTTGTTACGCCACCGGCTTAATCTGGGACATACAGATTGCAAAACTAACATTTTGCTTTTGTGAACATTGACGGCATGAAAACGGTTATACCGTTGTCTTCGTCTGCCCTTTTGGCTACAAACCACTGTGCTTGAAAGGGTAAATTTTGGATCGGATTGTCAATTTAATTAGTTTTAGCGTAACGTTTACAAAAGTCATTTTTATTTAATTACAGTCATAAGCAAGGGTTAAATTAATAATGTTAATGAAATAGCCGACTATGCTGGTGGCGTAATAGCACCAGCAATAGAGACCAAGAAAGGTCGAATATCGGGAATCGTACATACTAGAAATCCTGACTGGTAATAGATCAGTGTTGGAGTGGAGGTAAGTCTGAAGGTCACTTATGTAGCTTCTTCTAGAATAACTCGAAAACCGTGACGTCGACTGAAAACGTACCCCAATAAAAAAAATTTATCTACATTAAATTTCCTACAAAATGGTTCTGTTAATTTTTCCTATCTAATATAATTTACATATAGCAAGCGAGATAATATGAAAGTCTTGAGCATGATTTTCGAAGACGTTGTGGGTTGTATGAAACCCACACTGGATCACCCAATATACATACACTCACAGTTTTATAAGGTTATTGCATTCATTCTGACTTCTCTCTGCCCGTAGCCTTCTTGTTTGTAACCAAGTGTACAATGACTCTTATTTTTAAATACTGTCTTTCTAATATTCAGTCTTCTTCTCTAAACTTTCATTTTCCCTAATTTTTGCCAATTTCGAACGATCATAACATTTCTCGAAATCATCGTCGAACCGACGCTTAAGTGATGCAGTCAGTTCGTCAAAAACGTCAAAATACGATTTTCTTAAAAAAAATTTGGCGTACATATATTGTCCCAACTAATATTGTTACTGACACGTACTATAATTGTTTTGACCATTACTTAATCGTTATAACTGTTATTATTATTATTACTATGTTGAGACATAACCTTGCACTCAATTTCTTGAAAAGCTATTAACCAATTTACTTCAAATTTAAGCATGTTACTCTAATAGACATTCAGACGCATATATGCTATATATTTTAATATAAATGTGTATGTAATATAAATATGTATGGCATTTTGTCCATCAGACAAATTGTTTCTCCCTTATACAGGGTGAGTCAGAAATGCATATAAATATTTTAAGGGTGTATTTGTGAGGTAAATATAAGACAAAAATGTTCTATAAATGTTTTTCCATAAACGTTTAATTCCAGAGTTATCGTTAAAATACGAAAGTCATGTCCGTATCAAAACGATGTCAGTGCAAGCAGCAGGATGCCATATTCTGGTACGTAATGCACATACGTATCTCCCAACAGTTGATTCGAAACTGCATCAATAGTGTTTGTTTGTGTTTGCAATTGCTGTTTACTCCTACTGTACAGAAGATGGCGCTGATGTTGTTGGTAACGGAAACGTACTTCCTGTCGTTCATTCATCGTCGGAAGGCTACAGGTTTCATGCACATGATGTACTCAAACAGTGAGTATGCTGATATGCATCTTGTGTATGGTGCAGCAGATGGAAACGCACTTGCAGCAAGACGAAGGTACAGTGAGCTGTTTCCAAGACGACGGTTACCAAGTCATCAGACGTTTGTATCTGTGGACAGACGTATGCGGGAGTATGGCATTCGTCCTGGGCCACATTCAGGTCGACCACTTGAGCATGCAGTGAACGTCGAGGAACATGTTTTGGACCTGGTAGACCAAGATCCAGCCATCAGTACGAGACAAATTAGTGCAGCTGTACGACTTCCACAATCTACTGTATGGCGGCTGCTTCGGAGACAACAGTTGCATCCATTTCACCTGCACAAAGTGCACGAATTGACACCTGCAGACTATCCTCGCCGTCAGCAATTCTGCCAGTGGTTACAAGAGCGTCATTTGAATGATCCAATGTTCATTAGGCGGATATTATTCACAGATGAGGCCATGTTTACTCGTGCGGGTGTAATCAATTCGCATAATATGCACCAGTGGGCTGTCGAGAATCCTGGTGCGAGAATTGTGCGTGGATATCAACATCAATTCTCCATAAACATTTGGTGTGGTATTGTGGGGAATGACTTACTCGGACCTCATGTTCTACCTCCAAGGCTGACTGGGCACGCTTACCGCGAATTTTTGGAGGGGGAATTGCCTGGATTGTTACAGGATGTCCCTCTTGCAACACGAGCCACCTTGTGGTTTATGCACGATGGTGCTCCTGCCCATTACAGCCGCAAGGTAAGGGCGTACCTCAATGATGCGTATCCACATCGATGGATAGGTCGCGGAGGACCAATTGCTTGGCCAGCCAGATCACCTGACCTGAACCCTTTAGACTTTTATTTATGGGGCCGACTAAAGACATTGGTGTATTCTTCTGCAGTACCGAACAGAGAAGTGCTACAACAATGAATTGAAGGTGGTTGTGAAATTATTCGTGGAGAGTTGAACGGACTGTGTAATGTGCAGAGATCATTGCGGCGACGAGCACGGGTCTGTCTGCAAGTTCAGGGACAGCATTTTGAACATGCATTGCATTAAGATTTGTGCAAATACAGTACAGTACAGTCTGTAAATTCTTCACGTATTTTCCTTAGTTATTTTGCATTGATTTAGTTCAATCAACAGGAACTAAAGTAATACAGTATTCGCGAGGAATTGTTTCAGTTTGTTACGTCACGTTTATTTACCAGTTTGCGTTTTTAGTCCAAATGCACTGTAATTAAACTGTGAACTCTGGGAAGTAAATACTTTACGTTGTATTGAATGTATTATCATGTTTTGTTCATAACTCTGTAATAAGCCAAGTATAGCAAAAATTGTATAGAACATTTTTGTCTTATATTTACCTCACAAATACACCCTTAAAATATTTACATGCATTTTTGAATCACCCTGTATATTCATTTTCCTTTCATACATAATTATAAACGAAAATTGTATACACAACAATGTGCTGTTTTGTTTTCTTCCTTGCGGTCGATATGAGCTGAGTAAGTTACAGAAAAGTTGTATTTACAGCTTATCGACATTTGATTAGATTACTAGTACAGAATATGCATCGACAGAAAGATTGTAATCCTACAAGTTAGCAGATTAAAATTAATCAAGATTTCGTTTATAATAACAATAAACAAGGGTCACGGTCAGAGAAAGAGGGGAAGAGAAGATAGATCGAGGGAGGGGGGTGGATGTGCACTTAGAGAGAGGGAGTAAGGGGAGGGAGAGAGAGGGGGGAGGAGATGGAGTAATAGAGGGGAAGGAAATTATGTACGGTGGGAGGAGTTAGGGGAAGGAGGAGCAGATGGACACAGAGAGGAGGATTAGGCGGTTAGCTCGTGTGTCCAATTTCCATACATATTTAGCAGTTGAGAAGCGTTGCTAGTTCGCTAGCATTACATAAAAACAAAGAGTAAGTCTAAAAGAAACAATGAATAAATAAAAGGCCATTACTTATTCTTACTACTCTTCATCTGTAGAAATGGCTTTTTTCTGACATTAAACCACTGAAAATTATCTCCTTTAAGCACGAAATTTTACTGAGCACATCCCATAGACATGGAAATAATGATGTATCAGTTTGGTAACGTTTGCTTCAGGTGTTCATGCTGTAATAAAATCCCATTACCACCGGTCATGAGTATGCCGAATGCTGCTGAAGCGGAAAGCTCTGTCCGGCAGTGTCACAGATGGATAATCAACCATTAATCTACATACACACATAAAAAACGTTTTGCATCACCTCGGTTCCGAGAGTTCTTGGAACTGTACAGAAAATTGAAATTGAGATCAACATAAACATCATTTCCGTCCGTTTTACTGCTCATGAAAAGCACATATTGCATGTCGTACCACCATACAGCTAGACCTTCACAGAGGTGGTGGTCCTGATTGCTGTACACAAAGGTACCTCTAATACCCAGTAGCATGTTCTCTTGCATTGAAGCATGCCTGTATTCGTCGTGGGATACTATCCACAAGTTCATCAAGGCGCTGTTGGTCCAGATTGTCCCACTCCTCAACAGCCCTTTTCAATCTATCTCAGGCATGCTCGATAGGATTCATATCTGGAGAACATGCTGGCCACTCTGGTCGATCAAAGTTGTTATCCTGAAGGAAGTCATGCACAAGATGTGCACGATTGGTGCGCAAATTTTCTTCCATGAAGACGAATGCCTTGCCAATATGCTGCTGATATGGTTGCACTGTCGGTCGGAGGATGGCATTCACGTATCGTACAGCTGTTACGGCGCCTTCCATGATCACCAGCGGCTTAGGTCGGTCCCACATAATGCCACCCCAAAACAGCAGGGAACCAGGGAACCTCCATCTTGCTGCACTCGCTGGACAGTATGTCTAAGGCTTTCAGCCTGACCATGTTGCCTCCAAACACGTCTCCGACGATTGTCTGGTTGAAGGCATATGTGACACTCATCGGTGAAGAGAACGTGATGCCAGTCTTGAGCGGTCCATTTGGAATGTTGTTGGGCCCGTCTGTACCGCGCTGCATGGTGTCGTGGTTGCAAAGATGGACCTCACCATGGAAGTCGGGAATGAAGTTGCACATCTTGCAGCCTATTGTGCACGGTCTGAGTCGTAACACGACGTCCTGTGGCTGCACGAAAAGCTTTATTCAACATGGTGGCGTTGCTGTCAGGGTTCCTCCGAGCCATACTCCGTAGGTAGCGGTAATCCACTGCAGTAGTAGCTCTCGGTTGGCCTGAGCGAGGCGTGTCATCGACCGTTTCTGTCTCTCTGAATCTCCTCCAAGCCCGAACAACATCGCTTTGGTTCATTTCGAGACGCCTGGACACTTCCTTTGTTGAGAGCTCTTCCTGGCACGAAGTAACAATGTGGACGCCATCAAACAGCGGTATTGACCGTCTAGGCATGGTTGAACTACAGACCACACGAGCCGTGTACCTCTTTCCTGGTGGAGTGACTGGAACTGATCGGCTGTCGGACTCCCTCCGTCTAATAGGCGCTGCTCACGCATGGTTGTTTACATCTTTGGGCGGGTTTAGTGACATATCTGAACAGTCAAAGGGAGTGTGTCTGTGATATAATATCCACAGTCAACGTCTATCTTCAGGAGTTCTGGGAACCGGGATGATTCAAAACTTTTTCGATGTGTGTACTACGGAGACTTGTGAACACACTAATTGTCACATGAACTCCGCATATTACAAAATCATTCTGAAAAAGTTTAATATCCCTACAACAAGAATTTACCGCAATTAGAGCGAGATGCGAAGGAACATTTTGATTTTCAACAAGGCATCATTCTGTCTTTCACTTGTATGTGTGAAAATAGGCCAGCAGAGTTGTTTCTCCCAGCATGATTTCGGGACACAGGGAGGCGAGCTGGCCACGGATAGAATTCGCCTCCAGGGCTGGGAAGCCGGCCAAGTCGAATGTAGTTTTTAGGCGGTATCCTACATTCAGCTAGGAGAATATCGTCTGCTACCCACGTACCGCCTCAGGACACACTGTGTAAACACTTGGTAAACGTGAGCGAACTCGAACATGAGATCTACACTAGACCCACACAAATAGGGCACATAGATTCCGTCCCAGGGGAAGGGGTGGCAGTAATGGCGTCAGGGAGGGCAGCCACCACAAATGCTAACCGATACATAACAACGCCGAACCCATAGAGAACATGGTAAACGCAGAGGGGAAAGAAATAAAGTGCAAGCTACACAATGAGCCTGACACCGGACAGGCTGTAGTAGATTGGGAAAAGCTGTCTGCAAATGATGTACGTTCGGTGTAGACGGCTCCATAATTTAACGTCCGGTCAAGCATAAAGATGTCAGAGGCGAAAAAAATTGTCTGGAAAGACCTGTCTCCCTTCTAAATTATGGAGCCGTCTACACCGAACGTACATCATTTGCAGACAGCTTTTCCCAATCTACTACAGCCTGTCCGGTGTCAGGCTCATTGTGTAGCTTGCACTTTATTTCTTTCCCCTCTGCGTTTACCATGTTCTCTATGGGTTCGGCGTTGTTATGTATCGGTTAGCATTTGTGGTGGCTGCCCTCCCTGACGCCATTACTGCCACCCCTTCCCCTGGGACGGAATCTATGTGCCCTATTTGTGTGGGTCTAGTGTAGATTTCATGTTCGAGTTCGCTCACGTTTACCAAGTGTTTACACAGTGTGTCCTGAGGCGGTACGTGGGTAGCAGACGATATTCTCCTAGCTGAATGTAGGATACCGCCTAAAAACTACATTCGGCTTGGCCGGCTTCCCAGCCCTGGAGGCGAATTCTATCCGTGGCCAGCTAGCCTCCCTGTGTCCCGAAGTCATGCTGTTTAATGCTCTTGACTATCCGGGCGGGTTTTAATTAACCTGAACTAACGCCGAAACATCTAAATGTAATCGGCTGTATTGCAGTATGAATGGAACTAAGCTTTAACACATCTTAATTAAAGTGCCCTTAGCACTGTCGTATGTCCATGAATTTCCTTTTCTTATATGACGTCTGAGCTCCATGCTTTAACATATAAATCAATTTGTGAAGCTCAGCATAAATGTACCGCCAATAAGTGCTAACATCATTAGGCATTGTTTTGTTCGCAGCTATGTATCTGTGCCATTCTGCTATTCCAACTACATATTTCTAACAAATAAAACAGTAACTCTTTGTAACAGAAGCGTACGAAGCACTTCAAGAACAGGCCGTCAAGTAGAAGCTGAAACTAGGGTCCCTCGTTGTTTCTGGGTCATAGTTGACTGCAAAACCCAACAGCGCGCATTTCGACTGCAGTGAACTTCGAAACAGAAACACGATGCAGATTGTCAACCATAACTGCCTGCAGTCACCTTTGTAAGGATAACCCATATGCACAAACGTTCATAATGTACACTGATCAGCCACAACATTATGAAAATCTACCTAATAACCGGTATGTTCACCTTGGGCACGGATGACCGCGGCGACGCGTCGTGGCATGAGGCCTTTGTAGGTCGCTGGAGAGAATTGGCACCACATCTGATCACTCAAGACATCTAATTCCCGAAAATTCCGGGGCGACGAGCTATGACGCCATGTTCAATCACATTCCAAATGTGTTCGATTGGGGTCAGATCTAGCAAGTTGGTGGGGGGGGGGGGGGGGGGGGGGAGAACACATCAATTGTAACTCGCCACTGTGTTCCTCCAACCAATCCATCGCACTCCTAGCCTTGTGACATGGCGCATTATCTTTTTGAAAAACGCCAATGCCGTTGGAAAACATGATTGTCAGGAAGTGGTCTGCAACCAGAGTCCGATAGTCCTTGGCCATCATGAAGCCTTGCATTAGCTCTACTGGAAACCACGTGAATGTTCCGCAGGGCATAGTGGAGACTCCGCCAGCTTGTCTCTGTCCCACAGTACAGGTGTCAAGGAGCTTTTCCCCTGGAAGACTATGGGTTCTTGCCCTCTCATCGGCGTGATGAAGAAGGTGTCGGGATTCATCAGACTACACAACGCTCTGCCACTGCGTCAACGTCCATTGCCCATTGCACATGCCCGTTTCAGCCGTAGTTGCCGATGTCGTGGTGTTAACACTGGCAATGCATCATCGATCGTTGGCTACGGAGGCTCGTCGGTAGGAGTGTTAGATGTACTGTGTGTTTGGACCAATTTTTACTCTGCTCAGCAATAAAGTCTGATGTTAGTTCCACTACAGAGCGCCTCCTGCCCTATTTTACCAGTCTGTCCAGCCTGCGATGTCAGATATCTGTAATGAGTGGTGGCCGCCCAAACCCACGACATCTGGACGTGGTTTCACCTTGGTTTTGCCACTTGTTGAAGACACGAACAACCGACAAGTCGTGCAGTTTCCGAATTGCTCGAGCCGATTCTCCGGGCCATCACAATCTGCTCTCGATCAAACTCAGACGGTTCGCGCGCCAGCCCCGTTCTACACACGGACAGCACGCTTTCTGATCCTACATGCAGCGTGCAGACATTCCTCGCCAGGTGACGCTGCTCTCGCCTAGACCGGTTTATATCGAGAGTAGGTCGGTGGTCATCATGTTCTGGCTGATCAGTGTAAGTCTCATTAACATTGCTACAGGATGCAACCAGGCCATTATAATCCACCCAGGCAATCTAATTTTATTATTATCCCGAATTTTTCTTCACAAACATTTTATTGTATCACTGAATTATAATTCATTGTTGCCCACATTCCAAATAAGATCGCTGCCTCAGAAGAGTTTACTTGTTTCCCCAAACGCTGATGACAAACCTGCCCACCGTCCACTTGACCTACATATCTAATACGGTATGTGGGGGACGAACCACGTGAGGAACGCTGCCCACCGCCCTTGGGCACTGGCTACAACAACAAGGTTTCTCTTGTACCGGTACACTTCTACAGAAGACATTTCTTGTACACCTAAATCTAAATGATAAATTACGTTTCTTATGTGATCACTTATGGACCCACCAAGACTGCAAACTAACCTGGGCGGGTCTAACTATAACCTGTAAAACGAATCAGCTTTCTTCAGGTTCATGCTAACATTAATCTTCCAACTGAATGCTCTCTAAGGATACCTAAACTGTGTCTGTCTCGACCAGGCATGTTCTGCACCTGCACCTAAGGACACCCTCGATGCCCACCTCTTACGTATCCCATCGATCCAAGTGCTGCTGCTCGATACGTCTCCTTATGTTGAGCTAATGTGGATGTTGCTTCACTTAGAGCTTCCTCTTTACGAGGACCCTTGAGTACACTACTGATAATGACAACGAAAATACTCGATTTCTTAAAGATTGTAACATGTATCTGCGAGTAATGAAATAAACTTCTACAAGAGAACAGTAATTTTATTGCAATAAAAGCAAAACTGCCTATGTGAACTTTTTATTAGGTCAGTCTGTACGATATTAGACGAATGAAAATAACCATGTATTCTTAAATAACGTTGTTATGCTGACTTCAAAAAAGTTCACAGGTTTTCTACAGTTTTTTACGGTTTTCCTCATAATAGAATAAACTTTATTTTATTTTTGAATAGAAATTTCATTATGAAATCAACCTCAATACACAAAATGGCCCTGCTTTTTATGTGAGCTCACCAGGCGAACAAAAAGCACTGGAGCATAAAGGTTTCGCCATATCGGAGACATTACGTGCGAAATCATCTTGCATGAACCGCCTGTAAACCACAAAACATCGCTTCCACCCCTACATATCGATCAGGGATTGATGACGCTGTTTGTAACGGCTCTTTCACAAGATGGATCTTGCTTTAAGTATCTTTCTATGAAATTTCCCTTCACAGGGCAAGAAAAGTTGAAAGATACTCTTTTCTTTGTCCTCAAATTCACAAACTGATGGAGGATCATGGATTTGGAATACAATGAATGTTAGCGGAAATATTCATAGGCTGCGTACAAGTTTGTTACTGAAAACTTTAAAGCGAAGACAAAAGCATTCACATTACAAGAAAACTATCAACACCACGTAGGAAAGTTTCAAGTCGAGTTGTAACATGGGTGCGAAAGTTACTTCGTACACTCACGTATTGATTACTTCCTTAAAATTCCGGGCCACTGTAGGGTAGAGCAAGGATAACGCTTTCATCAGGATAAGGGAAAGCAGTGAACGTGGAATGAAAGAATGACGGCCGATTATTGTTGGATGTTGAAGAGGGACAGTAAAGTTTAATATTCTGCAAGGAAACTAAAAATGAGGAAGTCTTTATATTAAATATAACAGGGTACTCAAAATATCTCTAAGAAAACTATAGATAGTATCTTTACTTCATTGACTGAAATTTTATTTCAATATTTATGCTTCGATTACCTAAATCTTCAAAATACGTGACTTTATTGTGTGAAAAATTCATGCGTTAAAGAACAAAATGAAATTAATTCTCAGGTTCAACACTACAAGTTAATTCTAGAACACCCATTTTTGAGACTTCATCTGACAAAAGTGTAAAAAACAGAAGTGTATGTTACCTTGTTTCTTTATAGCGTCCAGAGTCATGAAATAACTTCAGGAAACTCACAGTTATCCGGGTTAATGTGGTCGCGATACTGTACAAATAACCAAAAAAATATTAATAATCCTAAATACACACGTTTTTCCGGGAACTGCTATTTTATATACTTAGAAAACATAATATGTGTCACGTTTAAATCCCACTGCATTACTCGCGCGTTACTCCCAGGAATCTGATAAGTTATTTATCAAATTGCACGTAAAACATACTATGTTTCCAGTCACGTGCTTGCAACTGACTTTCTGGAAATATTTTTTTATTTCTATTTTTTATTTTATTTTTTCCTTACAACGGTATTGTTGAGTCAAAGTAGAGGTATAGTCAAATGAATTTAGCCCTGCACACTCTAATAACAGATCAAGGCATTTCAGTGTCTCGGTGTGTGTGTAATAGGTTTCTCGAGCCCGTCATCTTCGTTGCCTTTCTTTGATGAACACACTCCGTTCATTATCATTAGTTAAAACTTCCGGGCTGAGAGGCCGTGGTCGATGTGTAAAACGTCTTCATCCTGACGTTTTGTTGCCAGTACAGGCAACATCTTCCGAGGAGAGTCAACGAAACGTCATGATGAAGATGTTTTACACATTGACCACGGCCTCTCAGCCCGGAAGTTTTAACTAATGAAGACGCCTGATGTGGAAGCCAACAGGTTATGATTCGTTCACTACGTCTGCTTTACTTATCTGCTCTCTCTGAAATTATATATAACACATTACGTAAGATTGATCAGTTTTTTGTGAAGTTAATGACAGGCGGAACTATCGATACCCTGTCGACATTGCCCCACATTCGTCTGGTGTTATTACATCTCTCAGACAGCATGACAGAAACCAAACTTAAAAGGCGTTGGTTATGCTCTAGAAGTTACAAAGACTATATTATGACAAAGTCAGCCGCTTTGAATTCTGGCACAGTTGGAAGAGTACGGATTTTGTGAGAAACTCATCTTCAGTGATGAAGCAACATTTTCTGTGAATGGCACAGTGAACCAGCACAGTGTACGAATCGAGGAGACAGAGAATCGCCACGCTATCATGCAGGACATGTGAGATTCTACAGAAGTTAATGTGTTCTGTGGAGTCTCATGGCTTAATGTTTAGGGTCGATTTTTCTTCTGCCAAAAGGCCGTTGTAGGGCGCATTTATATGTACATGCTGGAAAATTGGTGCATGCCACAACTGGAGACCGACAATGTGGATTTCATCTACCAAGAGGACGGTGCCTACACCCAACTTCCACCATGATGTTCGTGAGTTCTTAAACAGGAAATTCAGAAACCGATGGATTGCTCGTCTTGAGGTTGATAATCAGCAGTTCATACCACGGCCTCCGCGCTCTCAAGAATAACACCAAGTGATTTTTTTCTTAGCCGTTATGTGAAAGATTCAGAGTTTACGGCGCCTATACCATAAACCTACCAGAACTGCGATCAACAGTGTTTTGATCAGATCGACAGGGACAACTGCGCCTAAAATGGGAAGATCTTGATTGTCGACTTGATATCTATAGAATCAGTTTAGCAGCACAGATAAAGCATTTCTAATATGTCAGAAACACTTTTTGAGTTATTCTGTGTGTGTGCAAAGCCATGTGACATTATGTCAAATAATACAGCTACAGCAGATCTGTGAAATCGCTTCAATCATTTATGATAATGTTGTACTATCACGCCATGTGCTGTGCCCTTATGATGCTAATGAACGGAATCTGGCAACCTCTGTTCTCCTCGAAGCTTTAATGTAGGGTAAGTTCACTGAGATGCTGGGTGTTGCATGCACCCACTCCTGTATAAAGCGCTGTTTGTGGGCGCCCCACAGTCGGCTAGCCTCTCTCTGCTGCTACGTCAATGGAAGCCACATCATTCGACTCCGGGCTGAGAGTCCGTCGTTGCATAGTTTGTGTGCATAATTGTCTTGCTGTAAACAAGCCTGTTTCCTGACTAAGTTGCTTTTGGTACATAAATGGATAAAACTTAGGAGATCAACTAATTTTCGTTACTTACGAAATGCAATTCATGTTCTGTAAAGACATAAAATAACAATTGACTCAACGTTAGCTATATATGAAGATCGTATCTGTTTCCGAAAGAACGGATACCACTGATGACCTGGTTGTAGCTAGGTTGTCGATTTAATTATCATTTCATTCTAGAGAAGCTGCACGGTCATCAAGGGTATCTGTTCTTTCGGGAACTGATACTACCTTCATATATAGTTAACAAAATATGGCTACCCGGCCACTGACCGCCTTGTGCGAAGGCACACACTATGCCCCAACTCGTATGGGACTTGGTAGATTAATCTGCCACGAGTAATGAGTGTGATGGGCCAACATCTCTGAGGCGCACTACGACTGCAGTGGTGTGGACACGTTGCTGCTGGTAAGCATAGAGCAGCACGCCCACCGGGCAATGTGCCAATAGCGGAAACCCATGAGGTGCCTCACACAGAGAGCATCCCAGAGTGCCCCTGAGAGCTAAAACACCAAGACGAATCGCTTCTCGGCTTTTGACAAGATCAATGTGTAGTTTTTTGGTTGTTAAAAAAAATTTAACAGGTTTTAAAGGAAAAAAATAAGTTTATTAATGTCAAACATTACAATAATAAAACATAACATCTCCTTGAACATTACAATTATCACCCAGGGAACCACCACACTTACACCATAAATATACAGATTCTGCACTTTCAATTTTACGACATACACGACTCCTTAAAACTAGTGGCTCATCACTAAACAAATAACTTCCTCCATATGCGCTATTAGATTGGTGTACAATATTAAATGTCTTCCACGCAATTACATCACGAGTTGGAAAAGAATACAAAGAACTTTTCTTAGCATCACTAGAACGAACAAAGGCAATAGTAATCCAAGCATTACCCGTTCCTGTGACGGACATAGCCAAACTAAATCTTCCAACAAAAAATTGCCCGGCTAACATGTACTCTAAAAAGCATACCTTAAACGTTACGAACACTTGATCATTAGAAGAGTTTTGTTTGAAAGTAGCAAAGATGAACTAGTGCTCATAACTCGAATAGTAAGTGGCAGTGTAAATTTTATATTAAACTTCTTAACTAAGCTTTTTTTCTTCGAGGAAAGGTTATTTTTATTTTATTTTGGAACAAAATGTGCATTTCCGTGTAGGTATTACAGCAGTGTTAACGCAAATGACAACACACCACATCAACTGCCAACAAGACTGCTTAAACTTTGTAGTCTGTCTTCTCTGTCCACAGATACAGCTAAAATGTTATAAGAATAAGTGGGATAAGAGTCAATCCAGCACACCTCACTTTAGGAAACTGCTGAAATTATTTGCTTTTTAAATTAGAACGACAGTGTCAAGAATATTTAGAACATATTTGCGTCCCAGCTAAATTTCCGGCAACGCGTGAAACAAGCCAAAAAAGGGACTGCTCCGTTGTCTTTAGGAGACGAATTTCAGCCGGCAGGTGTGCTTCTCCTGTTCACTGACAACAGAGAAACGGGTGACAATGAAATTAAATTATTCTGCATTGTCGTTCTTTCGCAGCACAGTTACGTCGAGTAATCCTCGTTGGTCAGTTCATCGCTCCATGTTGTTGTTGATGTGGTCTTCAGTCCTGACACTGGTTTGATGCAGCTCTCCATGCTACTCTATCCTGTACAAGCTTCTTCATCTCCCAGTACCTACTGCAACCTACATCCTTCTGAATCTGCTTAGTGTAGTCATCTCTTGGTCTCCCTCTACGATTTTTACCCTCCAAGCTGCCCTCCAATACTAAACTGGTGATCCCTTGATGCCTCAGAAAATGCCCTACCAACCAAGCCCTTCTTCTGGCCACGTTGTGCCACATAACTTCTCCGCAATCCTATTCAATACGTCATCATTAGTTATGTGATCTACCTATCTAATCTTCAGCATTCTTGTGTAGCACCACATCTCGAAAGCTTCTATTCTCTTCTTGTCCAATCTATTTATCGTCCATGTTTCACTTCCATACATGGCTACACTCCATACAAATACTTTCAGAAATGACTTCCTGACACTTAAATCTATACTCGACGTTAACAAATTTCTCTTCTTCAGAAACGCTTTCCTTGCCATTGCCAGTCTACATTTTATATCCTCTCTACTTCGACCATCATCAGTTATTTTGCTCCCCAAATAGCAAAACTCCTTTACTACTTTAAGTGTCTCATTTCCTAATCTAATTCCCTCAGCCTCACCCGACTTAATTCGACTACATTCCATTATCCTCGTTTTGCTTTTGCTGATGTTGATCTTATATCCTCCTTTCAAGACACTGTCCATTCCATTCAACTGCTCTTCCAAGTCCTTTGCTCTCTCTGACAGAATTACAAGGTCATCGGCTAACCTCAAAGTTTTTATTTCTTCTCCATGGATTTTAATACCTACTCCGAATTTTTCTTTTGTTTCCTTCACTGCTTGCTCAACATACAGATTGAATAACATCGGGGTGAGACTACAACCCTGTCTCACTCCCTTCCCAACCACTGCTTCCCTTTCATGTCCCTCGACTCTTATAACTGCCATCTGGTTTCTGTACAAATTGCAAATAGCCTTTCGCTCCCTGTATTTTACCCCTGCCACCTTCAGAATTTGAAAGAGAGTATTCCAGTCAACATTTTCAAAAGCTTTCTCTAAGTCTACATATGCTAGAAACGTAGGTTTGCCCTTCCTTAATCTAGCTTCTAAGATAAGTCGTAGGGCCAGTATTGCCTCACGTGTTCCAACATTTCTACGGAATACAAACTGATCTTCCCCGCGGTCGGCTTCTACTAGTTTTTCCATTCGTCTGTAAAGAATTCGCGTTAGTATTTTGCAGCCGTGGCTTATTAAACTGATAGTTCGGTAATTTTCACATCTGTCAAAACCTGCTTTCTTTGGGATTGGAATTATTATATTCTTCTTGAAGTCTGAGGGCATTTCGCCTCTTTCTTACATCTTGGTCACCAGATGGTAGAGTTTTGTCAGGACTGGCTCTCCCAAGGCCGTCAGTAGTTCCAATGGAATGTTGTCTACTGCGGGGGCCTTGTTTCGACTCTGGTCTTTCAGTGCTCTGTCAAAATCTTCACGCAGTATCATATCTCCCATTTCATCTTCATCTACATCCTCTTCCATTTCCATAATATTGTCCTCAAGTACATCGGCCTTGTATAGACCCTCTATATTCTCCTTCCACCTTTCTGCTTTCCCTTCTTTGCTTAGTACTGGGTTTTCATTTGAGCTCTTGATGTTCATACGAGTGGTTCTCTTATCTCCAAAGGTCTCTTTAATTTTCCTGTAGGCAATATCTATCTTACCCCTAGTGAGATAAGCATCTACATCCTTACATTTGTCCTCTAGCCATTCCTGCTTAGCCATTTTGCACTTCCTGTTGATTTCATGTTTGAGACGTCTGTATTCCTTTTTGTCTGCTTCATTTATTGCACTTTTATGTTTTCTCCTTTCATCAATTAAATTCAATATTTCTTCTGTTACCCAAGGATTTCTAGCAGCCCTCGTCCTTTTACCTACTTGATCCTCTGCTGCCTTCACTACTTCATCCCTCAAAGCTACCCATTCTTATTTTACTGTATTTCTTTCCTCCATTCCTGTCAATTGCTCCCTTATGCTCTCCCCGAAACTATGTACTATCTCTGGTTCTTTTAGTTTATCCAGGTCCCATCTCCTTAAATTCCCACCTTTTTGCAGTTTCTTTAGTTTTAATCTACAGGTCATAACCAACAGATTGTGGTCAGAGTCTACATCTGCCCCTGGAAATGTCTTACAATTTAAAAACTGGTTCCTAAATCTCTGTCTTACCATTATATAATCTATCTGATACCTTTTAGTATGTCCAGGGTTTTTCCATGTGTACAACCTTCTTTCATGATTCTTAAACCAAGTGTTAGCTATGATTAAGTTGTGCTCTGTGCAAAATTCTACAGGCGGCTTCCTCTTTCATTTCTCTCCCCCAATCCATATTCACCTACTATGTTTCCTTCTCTCCCTTTTCCTACTACCGAATTCCAGTCACCCATGACTATTAAATTTTCGTCACCCTTCACTACCTGAATAATTTCTTTTATTTCATCATACATTTCTTCAATTTCTTCGTCATCTGCAGAGCTAGTTCGCATATAAACTTGTGCTACTGCAGTAGGTGTGGGCTTCGTATCTATCTTGCCCACAATAATGCGTTCACTATGCTGTTTGTAGTAGCTTACCCGCATTCCTATTTTCCTATTCATTATTAAACCTACTCCTGCATTACCCCTATTTGATTTTGTGTTTATAATCCTATAGTCACCTGACCAGAAGTATTGTTCCTCCTGCCACCGAACTTCACTCATTCCCACTATATCTAACTTTAACCTATCCATTTCCCTTTTTAAATTTTCTAACCTACCTGCCCGATTAAGGGATCTGACATTCCATGCTCCGATCTGTAGATCGCCAGCTTTCTTTCTCCTGAAAACGATACCCTCTTGAGTAGTCCCCGCCCGGAGATCCGAATGGGGGACTGTTTTACCTCCGGAATATTTTACCCAAGAGGACGCCATTATTATTTAATCACACAGTAAAGCTGCATGCCCTCGGGAAAAATTACGGCCGTAGTTTCCCCTTGCTTTCAGCCGTTCGCAGTACCAGCACAGCAAGGCCGTTTTGGTTATTGTTACAAGGCCAGATCAGTCAATCATCCAGACTGTTGCCCCTGAAACTACTGAAAAGGCTACTGCCCCTCTTCAGGAACCACACGTTTGTCTGGCCTCTCAACAGATACTCCTCCGTTGTGGTTGCACCTACGGTACGGCTATCTGTATCGCTGAGACACACAAGCCTCCCCACCAACGGCAAAGTCTATGGTTCATGGGGGGATCAGTATGCGATAAAACCAGATACTTGAACAAATATGTACTTTACCCTAAACTTTTAAATGGTGAATCAACTTTGCTTGATTTTCTATTACACTGCTGTAGCTCCGGTGCCGTTTTTTGTGCACCATGTAAATTGTTTGGAGGTAAGGCCGCGATTGCTGCTAATGGTGTTGCAGATTGGAAAAATATTTCTAATATTTTATCTCAACTTTTTTCTTAACAAGATAAAAGTAACTTGGAAGAATAGATAACCATTTCGAGTAATACGCTGAGACAGAAAAAAATGTACTGGTGCAGTGTGTTGAAAAGGGTGTTTGCAGCAGTGAAGAAGCTAACAATTCGTGGACTTCCCCTACGTGGACATGTTGACAGATTCCGTTCATTACATAATGGTCAGTTCATGATGTCTCTTGAACTTATGGCCGAGTTTGATCCTTTTCTCGCAGAGCACATTGAACGATACGGAAATCCAGGGCAGGGGCATACAAGTTACCTTTCTACAAGAATATGTGATGACAAAATAGAGCTTCTTTCTGAACGAAGAAAAAGAAATATCAAAAGTGAAATCAAAGAGGCCAGATATTTCTCTATAATAGTAGATTCTACTACAGACATTTCACATATTGATCAATTATCTTCATGATGACGAAGAAGTGGACTCTGAAGCAGTTTGAAAGACTGGAAGGGAAAATTTAGAGTCGACACATTTCTCCCAGTACTCAACAACTTGCACGCCGAATTGGTGAGGAGGAAGGAAAGCTATAGAACACTGTTGGACTCCTTCACAGTCTTCAGTAACCTTAAGAACAGTTTACCTGATGATACTGTTGAACGTGCAAAATTTCGCGGAACTTTTGAAATCTTCTGTGATTAGTGAGTAAATTTTTACGAAAAGAGAGGTTACAATCCGTGTTTCCGAATGTTGACATTGCTCTTAGAATATTTCTATGTGCGGCACTTACAAATTGTTCAGCAGAACGCTCGTTTTCGGCTCTTAAAAGACTGAAAGCATACCTACGTTCTATGTTGTATGAGGAGATACTGAATGCCTTGACCATTTTTCACATCGAAGCCGATCTCCTAACTGATAACCGTCTGAACTATGAAGATACGATCAATGAGATATCGGCCATCAAAGCCAGACGCAAACTTTGCTGACTGGTGAGTTTGTTTATTTATTCATATTAGTTTTAAAAAATTAAGATTATAAATTGATTTTTATTACAACTTAGAGCACATTCATTGGATTTACAAACTACGTATTACCTGTTAATTTTACTGTTTATTTTACAATTACTGATGGCAGAACGCGGAACTAATACTCGCTTACGTGCAAACGTGACCGAAGGCGCCCGACAATATTAAACAATACCCGAATGACTCAGGCCGCTCGGCGCTGTACAATCAAGTCATACGGATTCTGTAGTATATTACAACTGATGTGTATTGGTTCAAATGGCTCTGAGCACTATGGGACTTAAATTCTGAGGTCATCAGTCCCCTAGAACTTAGAACTACTTAAACCTAACTAACCTAAGCACATCACACACATCCATGCTCGAGGCAGGATTTGAACCTGCGACCGTAGAGGTCGCGCGGTTCCAGACAGAAGCGCCTAGAACCGCTCGGCCACACCGGCCGGCAATGTGTATTCTTGTCGTCTACTGAAATGTATAGTTATCGCGGAAATACACGTTATCGGAGAGTACGCTCAGATGAAAAAGTGTTAATAAATAACAGTTCAGTTCTGTCGATAAATACGTAAAAGCTTTGCTAATACCGTTAGAAAGAACTATGGTGAGAGCAGTAGCTGAAGTACAAAACTGTTCAGCCCTTACATGGATTTAAGGTATTTTGTTCACTTATCATGCAGCATCTAGCTACACAGACCCTAATGCCTTACACGTTAACTGTTAGATTATAAAAAAAAATTGATTTTTCCACACTAAAAAATGGCTCTGAGCACTATGGGACTAAACTGTTGTGGTTATCAGTCCCCTGGAACTTAGATCTACTTAAACCTAACTAACCTAAGGACATCACACGCATCCATGCCGGAGGCAGGATTCGAACCTGCGACCGTAGGAATCGCATGGTTCCGGACTGCGCGCCTAGAACCACGAGATCACCGCGGCCGGCTTTTCCACACTAGTCTGTAAAATTATGTAATAGCAAATCCAGTTCTGTTTTTGTTCGTCTGTATTTAGTTACTTATTCGTGCACCGAAATCTCTACTCCATTTTCATTTATTACGCGTTCCTATACATTCACATATTAATACCGAACGTGTTTCTTTTATCTGCTACACATTCAAGTTATTATGTCGTAAAACGACAGTTTAATTTTAATTTTCAACGCATCTCTGTAAAATTGCGTATTAATTTCTAATGTATGACACGTTCGCTTTAATTTTTAGATCATAACACAATTTTTTTTATTTTCGTTTTCAATGGTTTTGTGTAAAAGAATGTATTAAAAGTGAATGTATAACAAAAATACATTGCCTCATAGAAGCTCTGCTAAATTTTTGGGCCATAAAGGAAAAGTTATTTTCCTTGTTTTCATTTCTGTTGTCTTTCGACAGAAGAATGTGTTAACACAATGCAGTTTTAAGTTCGTTTTATCCGCTACCGTACACCAAGTACAGTTCGGGAACCATATTACGTTTTGACTGAGCGTGACTAGACAGCTGACGCGTCCTTCAGAACAACGAATTGCAGAGTACCGAAACAGCTCACAGCGCTCCCACCTAAAACGTCCAATTGTGAAGTGATCGGGTAATAGTTATTATTTAAAACAAGTTTTTTGGAAGGTTGTAGGCGCATACAATATGGTGTGCCTAGGGGCGCAAAATTTTTAAATCCGCCACTGCCTCTCACTATAACACAAAATGCACAAGTGGTTAAAATACACTTTATTACAAATACCAATTGAGTACATAACTTCAGTGTTGTCCAATCTGAAGTTCGTAACAGCAATCACATTACACGTACCAACTCTTGATCTTGTCCGTGTCCATATCACAACTATATACAGTGACTAACGTTCCCTCACAGCTAGCTAAGATGCGAGGCGACGACTATCACTGTGGAAGACTGGAGCACAGTGCGACGTGCTGAGATGCAATGCGAACTGAGTCCCGATGCGCCGTACTGAGGTACTGAGACAGAGAGGTTGAAGCATCTCGGTCGGCGGCGCCGGCGTCGGTCTATATGCATGTTGCTCATCAGCCTTATCGGCACGTAGCCTGGGAGCGTTTCTTGGTCTTTTGTTGTCATAGGCACGCCTAGTTCAGCGCTTGCTAAACAATGTTTCCTAGTACTGGCGAAGCGTACACAACGCCAGCAGATGTTGCCCCCTCCCCAAAACGCCACACCGCTGTCGTGTACTGGAGATGCGAACGACAAGGGGGAGGGGGGGGGGGGGGGGGCAGAAAGCTGGACGTAGAGATGAGCCGGGAGCCATAGCTATGGAGGACCACGTACTCCCAGCCGTGCCGGCCGTACGCCGCCCTCTGGCTTGCGGGATCAGAGGAACTTCCTCCCGAAAACACTGCTCAGTATACACAACTAGTCCTGAAAGCGTCCTCTGGGGAAATGACGGAAACGGTGACGGTGATGGCGGGTCCAAGACCATCGAGCCGGAGAGCGGCGACGGCGGAGGTGAGGGGCTGAAGTCCACTGGCTCGTCCTGGGGTGCTTGTTGCCGGCTTCGAAGGCCGCTTGGTCCCGAATAAAGTGGAAGAAAAGCAACAGAATCACAGGACAAAAGACGAATGCCAGTTTGATTCTGGTGACGGCGCTGCAAACCGTCGGGACCTTCAATTAGATACAGATAAGTGCCAATGCGTTTCTGGATCTCGGCTCAGTCCCAGCGCAGACGTCGACAAAAAAGCCTGTAAAAAACAAGATCACGCGGCGCAAGGCGAAAACTGCGGATAATCGGCGGCGCCGGATGCTGCGATGGGTGGAGCAGCTGAAGCAGCGTCCGATGGCGGAGGCCAAGCTGCAGTTCCGCCGGCGATGGTCCGTCACGTGGGTGGGAGCGATAGGGAACGAGGAAGAGTTGCAGCGCCTGTTCCCGTGTGTGGGATGTGCGAAGCTTGGCCACCTGTTGTTTAAAAGTGCGTACGAAGCGTTCTGCTTCTTCGTTGGTCTGGGGCTGAAACGGAGCACTTGTTAGATGGATAATGACATTCCGTTCACAAAACTGTTCAAAGTCATGGGACGTGAACTGAGGTCCGTTGTCCGCAACAATGACTTCAGGCAATCCTTCAGTGCAAACACTTGGTCAACACTTGAATGATGCTACGTGACGTGATAGGGTTCATAGGCACCGCAAATGGACACTTACTAAAAGAGTCTACCGCTATGAGCCAACGAGTGTTCCAAAATGGTCCTCCAAAGTCTATGTGCATTCGTTGCCATGGGGATTGAGGCTTAGGCCAAGATGAGAATGTCTGTGGTGTAGCGAATTGATTTTCCGCGCATGGGTGACATTGTGGCGTCATCTGTTCAATGTAGGCGTCTATGCCCTGCCCCAGTGCCGTCGCGCTAACTGTTTAGTGCGAACAATTCCCCAATGTCCTTGGCGAAGCAGTTGTAACACATTCTTTTGCAACACTGTGGGAATGAGCACACGCGATTGTCCTCTGGCAGATTTTACTAAGATCACACCTTGCTGTGCTGAAAGATTATGTCCGAAGAGCAAACTATGGGCACTCCACTGAGTTCTGAATACTGTTTAATCAGCGAGGCCAAGAGGTGCGAATGTAATGCAACAAAATCTTCTTATCAGAGTCCGCTTCCGCGGCCTGCGCAATTTTTCTGTAATTCAGTGGAAAACATTGCAGCAATTCAGAGTCGTGCGCATCGATCCAGCAACAAGAGGAGTTAGAGGAATCAAAATCAGAGTCGGGGCCGATCGTCAGGCGAGAAAGGGCTTCAGTATTGTGATGCTTTGCAGCAGGCCTGCACACAATTTCGTACTGATACTGGGATAAAAGCAAGGCACAACGTTGTAATTTTGATCAGTATGTGTAGGAACTGGCTTTGATGGATGAAACAAGGACTGCAAAGGCTTGTAAGCTATCACTAAATAGAACTTGCGACCAAACAGACAGTGATGGAATATTGTCACACCATACACGAAACCAAGAGCTTCTTTTTCCGTTCGTGATGAACTGCACTCAGTTTGAGTTACCAAATTCGAGGAAAAAGCAATAGGTCTGTCTTGTGCGCTAATTCTGTGCGAAAGCACAGCGCCAATTCCGTAAGAGGAAACGTCTACGTGCAAAAACCCTGGTTCGGCAGGAGAGGAAGCGTCTACGTGCAAAAACACTGGTTTGGCAGGATCAAAATGGACTAAACATCTGTCACTGAGCAAGGCACTTCGGAGTTTCTGAAATGCGTCGCGACACACTTTGGTCCAAACGAACGGCACATTTTTTGGACGCAAGCGATGCCATGGGGCCGCAATCTGTCAAGCATTGGCACTGAAACAAGTGTAGTATGTCAACTTGCCTAGCACTGACTGCAAGCGAGGAACAGGCAGTTCACAGACTGCAAGCAAATGAGATTGGAGGGGATGCACACCCTGACTGTTTAGCACATGACCTAAGTACAGTAGTTCTGTCTGAAAGAGTCACACTTTTCGAGACGAGATTTGAGTCCTGCATCTGACAACACTCGAAAAAGAGAACGCAAATTGGCAATGTGTTCCTCTGGTGTACGACAATATCGTCAAGGTAGTACAAACAGAGCCGGCCGGAGTGGCCGAGCGGTTCTAGGCGCTACAGTCTGGAACCGAGCGACCGCTACGGCCGCAGGTTCGAATCCTGCCTCGGGCATGGATGTGTGTGATGTCCGTAGGTTAGTTAGGTTTAAATAGTTCTAAGTTCTAGGGGACTGATGACCTAAGAATTTAAGTCCCATAGTGCTCAGAGCCATTTGAACCAAGTTCGAACAGAACGGCACTTGAGCGGTCAGCTTTTCCAAGTAACGTTGAAAAATGGCGGGTGCGGAGGCACTGCCAAAGGGCAAACGCAAATATTTGAACAGGCATAAGTGTGTATTAACAACAAGCACATTCTTTGATTCTACATCTAGTGGTATTTCCAAATAAGTATGACGCAAATCTTAGAAAAGTAACGGCCTCTGCCAAGCCTGACCGTAAGTTCCTCAGGGCGAGGCAAAGGATAAGTGTCAATTATTGTCTTTGGATTGACTGTAGTTATGAAGTCAACAGAAATTCGAATGCGGCCAGAAGGCTTAGGCATCAAAACCAAAGGACTTGCCCACTGAATAGCTTTTATTGGAGCAATCACTCCATAGTCTTGCAATTCTTATAATTCACTGGCTACTTTGTCTCGTAAAGTAATGGGAATGAGCGAGTCAGGAAAAACGTAGGTTGTGCATTGTCTTTCAGGGTAATGTGCGCTACAAAATTATTAGCTTTTTCAAGTTCACCAGGAACAATTCAGGAAATTTCTCGAGAAAATGTCGTTTCGACAAAAGCAGTCACTGAAAGTACATTGCCTTCGATTCTAAGACCAGATAAGTCAATCGCATCTAAGCCAAAAATATTTCCCCTGTCTCTTCATTGCAACACAGTAAATTACACTGTTCTAGTGTGAGTTTTGAAAGTGGCAGGCAAACTACACTGTCCAAGTACTGGAATTTCCTGTCCGTTGTATGCAGTCAAGTGGGTGCCAGATTTTGACAGGTATGGTTAGCCTAACTGTTCATACCTGGCACTATTAAGCAAAGTTACAGAAGCACATGTGGCCCATTGAAAGTCAACACAACGGCCAACAATTTGTAGTGTGACAAAGTTGTTGGAATGATGTCGCACTGCATTTGAATTACTGCTAGAACCTGCAGTCGGTTTTGAAAACACTGCATTCACAGAATGTACGTGAGACCTGTTGTTACGAGAGCGGGCAGAATAGCCGTTCTTTTGCCGTTGCAAGCAAACTGCCTGGACATGGCCTTTCTTACCACCCGAGAAACACGTCGGGTTGCGCGACAGGCAATCTTGCCGCTTATGGCGAGCAAAACAGAGAGGGCAAGACTTAACTAGATTTACAGGCCTGGCTGCTTGTTTACTGGGCTGCCTGTGTGTGTGTGTGAGCTCGTTGTGGTGGCTGAGTAGAGCGGTCGCGGGCAAGGGGCGACTCGACCCGGTAAATCGTGACCTGACCACGTTTATCGGCCGCTATGGCGCCGGAATCGAATTGTTCTAATAATTGCAACACTTGACAGAGGTAAGGATTTGAGTACATGAGAATCTGTTCTCTATTCTGTGTCTGTATACCACTGACAGTACGTCTGTTTCGGGCTTTTCTTAAGACGAAAGAACGGAAATCTGAATCTGCTGTTCCTTATACAGACTTAATGCACCTACTACTTCATCATAGGAGAGTGCGTCGGGAGACGACGCAGGGAAGAGTTTTTGAAGTAAGCGAAACACGGGGATTCCCGAGGCGGACAGGTAATAATAAAGTTTCACAGCACCTTCAATTCAATGGACTTGATATTGGGTCTGGAACTGGGTGATAAATTCGAGCCATTCCTCTTCTTTTTCACCGAAGTGTGAAAACTATGTGAGACGCCCTGCTAAACCCGCAGTACAGGACAGGTAGTTTAAGTGGTAGAAAGGGGCCAAAATAAACGGCTGTCAGTCACACTCGAACATACAACCTTTTATTTGATCAAACATTACAAGAGCCAACATTTTTTTAAAAAAAAGCACAGCTTTAGTTATGGAACTTAATTAGCGGCTGAATGTGCCGTACAGTCTCATGCCTTAAGGGTAAGACCACTTTCATTTAAGAACGGCTGAAAGCCAATAACTTCATGCTCAACCAAAATCAGAAATTTAAAAGGCAAAGTCTTATCTTAAAACAGTTCCTTAAATCGGCTGAAGGCCCAAAGAATCTGAGTCCTTAAGAGCAAAACAACTTAAATATAAAATCGGCTGAAAGCCCAATACTTAAGATTCAACAATATTAATTTTAAAAATGCAAAAGGCTTTACGTAAAACAGTTCTTAAATTAGGCTGAAGGCCCAAAGCATCTGACACCTTAAAGGCGAAACGACCTTAATCTAAAAATCAGCTAGAAGCCACACAAGTACAAACAACAAGAACAAACAAGAAAAGGCAGTACACCCTGAAACGTCCCCTTAGAAAAATTATACAAGATTGTGCTTAAACTGACACACAATATTTTTAGCGCAACGCAATCTGACTTTCAATAATCCCTACAAAAGAATGGCCCTGACTAACATTAACCTATACCTTTCACAAATCACTTACCTCACCAAAAATTTTCGTTACTCGAACTACTGCAATACAGCGAGCGCCACTACTGCCAGCTAAATAAAAGATTCAAACTACGGATGTCACTAACTACTGAGAGGCACAGTTAGCAAATGAAAGATTTTAATAGAGAACAAACAATGTATTTACCTTAATAGTCAAAAAATATATGATAGTTCATGACATCCAGTCTTACAAATTACAAAACTCCGCCATCTCTCTCCCCACGTCCACCACTGCTGGCGGCTCACCTCCAACTGCGCAACGCTACGCGCTGTTAGCATCCAGCTGCCGCTGCCCGACACTACAATGGCAGACAACAATGCAAACCAGCCACAGACTGCACACGGCACAGCCAGTGATTTTTATACGGAGCGCTATGTGGTGTTACCAATAAGAAAACCTAAACAGCCTACTTACATAGCCCCCATGCTCCCCACAAAAAAATTTACAAATTGTTTTGGGCAGTGGCCAATACAGGTTTGAAAATTTTTTTCATAATTACAATAACAAAGAAATGCACACACTTATCGATACAATGTTGGTCAAAAGCTAAAATTTTCTCACAGTCCATAAAGGCAGTCCTGATCATTCATCAAAGTAAAATTGCAGTGTTTTTCTCAAAGTCTGAGCAGTAAAAGAAAATGCACACGGAAGTAGTGGATTTCCATGCAGTCTTGAGGAAGTGTTGTCCTTCCAACAGAAAGGCAGTGCTGACTCTTGACAAGCAGTCAGGTAATGGGCCACAGCAGAGTCAGTCGACGTTGAAAACTATCGGTAGGTAGGTCATCACAGAGCAGACCCACTGTAGTCCTGGTAGAGATTACGGTATTGGTGGGCCACCAGAGGTGCAGACCCATTGCAGTCCTTGTAGAAATAATGGTATTGGTGGGTCATCAAAGGTGCAGACCCACTGTAGTCCTTGGAGAGATGGCCAGCAGCCATCTGTTTGACTGTGCAGGCGCACAATCACCATTGAAGAGTCTTGGAGATAATATAGCAAGGCCATAACCACTACTTGTGCACTCACAAAAATTGTTTTTGAAATGTCCTTACAACCAGCAATGCTGTTATGCAGTCCCTTACTGAATTATGAACACACGTGCAAACACTATCAGTCCCTACTTCTCACATATTGTCCATATACAATGACCAACAGAAACGTGTGCAGTGGAATGTAATTTACAAGTTACTTAATTTGATGAACTGGTGTCAATTACAATTTTATAACATGAAAATACAATAACAAAGGTACAAAATACATCTTTAAAGAACATAACAATACAGAGAACATTTGCAGTAGTACAGGCTTTACAAAAGAATCGAAATAGCAAATACATCAGTGTTACAAAAATTACGACATAAGTACATACATAAAAGATCAGAATAACTTTTGAAACATCAACTTCACACATGAGCATTAGAACAAAACAGAATAAATAAGGTGTAAACATCTTTACAAAGTAAATAACATGTTATTAATGCAAATTATATTTGAGGATAACAGTATTCCTCATCATAGTGAATGTAGCTTAGTATTAGAAAAATTCTGCAACATAAGTCTTATCAGATAAACATATAAAGACAGGAAGAACATAAATACACAAGGGTACACAAACACATAGTGGGATAACACAAGGAAAGGGCAGGGTTTGTTTTACTGCAGTATTTTGCAAACAAAACTTTCTTTACTTCTCGGAGATCTCCCTTCGTTCTTCATTATTTCCAAAAAGTCCTATCTATACCTGCTTTCTGTACTTTTCTTATATAACCTCTCAGTGCATTTCTTCAAATCCATCGCAACTCATTCTCTTATATAGGCTACCCCCTCATAAGCTAACTTAAATCTACTGAGCTCAGATGCTTAACTAAGGGACGAGGCAATGCAGCGGCACAAAACAATTTACACAAACAACGATAAAAAAAATGGAAATTGGCAAAAAAGGCAGCAATATCACAACTAATATAAGGCAATGCGCAGCAAACAAGAAAAATAAATCAGTAATAAAATTGGCTTATCCTAGTAATACAAAGTGACATTCAGTAGCACTATGAATGGCAAACAGCCGCAGCAAATGCTATAACTTATACCTAAACATGAAAAAGCTACAAGCAGAAAAAAATAGTACACTAAAGACAACAATGCAGATAAGGGAAAGATATAATCACATCTTAATGGCTATGTAATTAAAGTGGTGCACCACAACTTATTCTATGAAATAAATTACCAAGTACTTGAAAAGAAAATTATGTATGCAGTTCCTGTTACTAGTTCCTTCTTATTGTTCTTTCCTTTCCAAGTGCTTTTTTTTTTTTTTTTTTTTTTTTGAAGAATGTGGATCATTAAATTATTATTTAACAGATCTGTTGACAGAAAGTTTTCACATTAGCAAATGCATTTACTTTTATTTTATAAAACCAATGTTGTAACACAGCTGGAAAACAGATATCAACTGAAATAAGCAATAATGCAAAGTAAAGAATAAAAACATCATTCAATAGCTTATTTGGCATTTCATAAGTCAGAAGAAGTTCTCTCAACTCTCGTAGAAAGACACTTGTCATAATCAGGTGTGCAGATGTAAGAATGTTTCCGAGAAATGAGCGTGTTGTATTTGCGGTGCTTTCTACAAAGGAATGTCAATAGCGAGGATAACGGCATCTTTTTTTTTTTTTTTTTCTTCCACCTGTGCCTCTGACAGGCACACACTAATGGCTTTCTTTTGTCAGGTGGTTGTCGCGCAGCTGGGTGCCCACGACGCATTACATGCAGGTGGTCACTTAACTGTCTTATCGAAATATTTACGACACCAGTTTCCCCTACAGTGGCAGTCTCATATAAAAAAATTCACAGGTCAAGAATTTGCGTTACAAATATGTAGAAACAAAATCCTTTAAATAGAATATTGTCCAAATAATTTTCGCCACATAGTGATACATTCACGCATATACACTCATTTTATAACTCTTAAAGTACGATTCTCGGTTTTCAACATCCTTTCTCACAAATCAGAGTCCCTAACCACTACTCTTTATTCCTTACCTTATTCGTCGACACTTCTTCAATATTTCATCATAATAAATAAGTAGCATAATCAAATTCCTCAAATAGCATCAGCTTAAACATACCTCAGCAGTATAATTCACATTGTCGTCGTAATAATAACATCATAACACCTCAGTCAAATTCTCAAAATCGTCGTAGCTTCCTCCAATAATTTCAAAACCTAAAAAAATTCTCTGCTCATGTCAAAAGTGTCATCTACCTCAAACGTACTTTAAAAATCGTGATCCCATACCAAATATGTCATTCAAAGCTCTCATAGTATCACAATGTTTCCGAAAAAATATGAACAGTTCACAAAATACAACTTCGTAAGTGTGAAGTTATCCAACTGTGTAATTACGTAAACATCTGTCACTGATGTAGTATAATAAATGTTTGTTTCTCTCAGTTAAATGATCAGATAGCTGTGTAATTTATGTGTTAGAGAAATACGGTACCGATGTGTAGAGTTGTATAAGCAAATACCATATTAGCTAGGGCTCCTTGTGCTTGCCAAACACATGGTACACAAAGTAAGCGTGTACCCCCCTGAGGATTAATGTGATTATATCCTCAGGTGTTACAGATTACAGCAATGGAATGAAATGTATCACAGAAAACCTTTGTATCATTGTACTTCAAATATCTTTAAAAATAAATGTTTTAAGTACAAAATTAATCACTCAAATACGTGTACTGTAGCGATAAACTGTGCGTCTTGTTGCAAGATAATTATGTGGAAGTGTCGTAGTTATCGTCCTCTGCAAGCAAAGTTCTACTGAAGTCAATGTACCTACCTCGTAATAAAGGAAGTGAATTGCTTTGCGTATAAATATCTTAGTTATTACGCTTATTGCCGTGATGAAGACAGTACTATGCTGCAACGTATTGCTGTGCTATGGAAAAGGCTGTCTAATTGTAGCTATACCACAAAAGTTACCACTAAAACATGTTTTACTTTCCAGAAAAAATTCAGAAAAACTGTTCTGATATAAAACAGATACACCGCAAAAGCAACAATGTAAATCATGTCACATATCAGTAGCGTCGTGATATAATCGTGTAGCTATCAAAGAAACCAAATGCTAAGTCATCTTTAATCTCACAGAAAGAACTTTAAATCTAGAATTTATTTTCAAGTAAACCAAAATGTTGCATTAAAATCTCATTAGCAGTACTGGTAACTGTTCTAAGTATGTCAGCCTTATAGTCGTTACGTAATCGTGCAACTAACAAGCAAGAATGTACACACAAAATAACACTGTGTCGTGTGTTCACTATGACAATGCATTCGTAATTTCTGTTTAAATAAGTTCTCTTGGTTCTTGACTGGATATTTAACTTCAAACATTGTTGCATGTTAACAGATTCTTAGTGTGACAAAGCATACTAGAAATGTGAAGTGAAATGTTTTATGGCAAAGACAAAGTTAAAAAGCAGATTATCTTTCAATAAACGGTTTTACATGTGAAATGTGGTGTAAACATTTACTCTTCCTAGTACGCAGACTGTCAACTGAAAAGCAATTATGATGTGATTACGTCGGTAAGGAACACTGGAATTTTGCTCAAGGTTAGCTTAAGTTATTTTTCTCTGAGCCAGCCGGCGCACGCGGCTGCCTGCGGTGCGAGTCATTGTCTGTTTCTTTGTTGGCGCGCGTCGTTATTGGGATTTGGAGACCTAACTTCTACAAATTCACCTTGCCGAGAGGGCCCCGCCCTGTTTGAATCCCGCCAGTTCTGATGCAATTCAGGTCTGTCGTTACGATCATATCGTCTGTCGTCATGTCGGTAGATTCCATAGTTTCTTTCTTGTCGGTCACGTGGTCGAGAATTTCTCTCTGAATCGTAACTGCGCGCTGGACCGTTGCATCTGAAGTTATTCTGTCTCCCTTGATAGTAATTATTTTTGTTCCCATATTGTCTGTTTCTCTGATTGTCTCTGTGATACTCATTACCGCGGAGAGGTGATCTTTCCCTGTAATTATTACTACTCTGCCAACGGTTGTCATACGGGTGGTGTCTGTTTTGGTCACGATTTGTATTATGAGAATAGCCTTGTCGTGTCCAGTTATTATTTCTTTCATCGCGGAATTGCGACGGATATGACCTGTAATTGTTGTGTTCCTGTTTTCGCGTTCCGCGATTGTCAGTGTCAATTTCTAATTCTTGTAAGAGTCCCTGAAAAGCTTCAATGTCGTCTTTGCAACGGCCTGCCAAAATAATATGCCGTAAATGTTCAGGCAATTTGATTAAGCAAATGCGGATGAGTTCTGATGGGCTGTATGGGTTTGACAGGTACTGATTCTTGTGCAACATGTCTTCAAAATATTTCACAAGACTGGAAAATTCAGATTGTTCGAAATTTTTCATCATTATGATACCATGTTTTACTCGGTCTTGTGTGGCTTGAGACCAATATGCTGAGAGGAAGGCATGGTAAAATTCTCCTTCACTGTGGCAATCGTGAATGACCGATCGCATTCTTACAGCTGGTTCATTCTCCAAGTAGCCACACATAAATTCTAATCTGTGTTCTAATGACCAGTTGGGAGGAAAACAATGAGAGAATTGATGGAGCCACGCTTGTGGATGAATGTCGTTGCCAGAATTCTTAAATGTTTTGAATTTACGTGCAGTAATGAACAGCTTATAGTCAAAATCATCGTTTCGGCGGGTAGCATATCGTTCATTGTTACGTCGTGTCGGCAGTTCCATCTCAAAATTCGGTGCACCTTGCCAATTTCTTTCACAATTTCCGAAATGCCCTGTGTTATTATTTTGTGGCTTTTCCGTATTTATAAGTCCCTCTTCCCGTGTTGGAGCGCGACTGTCCTCTGAAATACGTAATTCTTGTATTACCTGTGTCAGCTGATCTTGCACTTCCCGGATTTCTCTTTGGTGTTGTGTATTAATTTGATTCTGATTTTGTTTGAATTTCATAATTTGTTCGCACCCTTCTGTATCATTCAGATCATCATCTACCTTTGTAGATAAGTTAGTGAACTGATCTGAAAGTTCGGCTACTTTCTCCGATAGTGAACACATTTCCTCAGTGTGTTTTTCTGAACCAAGTTTCAGAGTGTCCATTTGTGATGAAATCGAATCTACTGTGACCTTTAAGTTTTCCTGAGTTCTTGCAAGTTGCGTAACCGAATCGGTGGATGCAACTGAGTCCATTTTACCTTGCAAGGTGTCGTGATTTTCACGAACAACAGTTTGCAATTCTTTTATGGCTGCTTCATGATTCTGTAATGCATTTTCATGCCGCGAAAAAATAGGTTGAAAATGCTCACAAATTTGTGTTTTAACGTCATTACAGATTTTTTGGCATTTCGATTCAATGTTATGTAACTCAGTAGTTAAATCTTCACGTGTTTGTTCAAGTGTGATGTCTAACTTTCGAAGATTTTGTTCCATTGTGTCTAACTTTTGAAGCTTTTGCTGTGTTTGTCTCTGATTTTGTTCCATTGTGTCTAACTTTTGAAGCTTTTGTTGTGTTTGTCTCTGATTTTCTTCCATTGTGTCTAACTTTTGAAGCTTTTGCTGTGTTTGTCTCTGATTTTGTTCCAAGGTGTCTAACTTTTGAAGATTTTGTTCCATTGTGTCTAACTTTTGAAGATTTTGTTCCATTGTGTCTAACTTTTGAAGATTTTGTCCCATTTGTTTCTGATTTTGTTCAAGCGTTGCGTCTAACTTTTGTAGCCTTTGTCCCATTTGTTGCATTAACTGTAATAACAGTGCACTGGTGTCTGAAACATGTTCCTCAGTGCTATTCGGCAATGCATTTGAACCGACAATATTCGCAGTTTGAAAAACAGAAAATGTGTCTTGATTTATTTGAGAAAACGGTGAGGACGCAAAATATGAATCTACAGTATTTGCAAGATTGTGTCCTGTCATTTCGGAATCCTGAGGCGAGCTGTTGCCGACCGATCGATCGATAATGCTTCCCTGTTCACTAATTGTTTCACTTCCTACACCATTATTTGCAACCCGCTCCATTTCCTTATGCGCTATTACCAAATTACTACTTTGAACGTTAGTGAATTCATTAGATGGTGACGCTAACACACTGCTTTCGTCTTCACTGTCATTTCTCAGTTTACTTTGGAGCCTAGTGTTACGTTTTTCACACGCCATTAATGTCACAATTTTTCACACGACAACACAGAAAAACACAATTTGAAGAACAAAAATAAGAGAACACATTAACATAGCACTGAAAATAATATCTAGTTAATTGCAAGCGCAGCTGCGAAATACTTCGTGCAAAACTACATGCATGCCACAACTGTTTTACTGTACAACAATGAAAGACTGCAACTACAAAGGAAATTCTCTCTATGATAAGGCGCTAGCAATAAACAAAGGCTACACTAACTACACAAACTACAAGGAAAAAAATCAGAAGATTCCAGTGAGGTATCCTCGGCTAAGGGTCGACATATGAAACGTCCCCTTAGAAAAATTTATACACGACTGTGCTTAAACTGACACACAATATTTTTAGCGCAACGCAATCTGACTTTCAATAATCCCTACAAAAGAATGGCCCTGACTAACATTAACCTATACCTTTCACAAATCACTTACCTCACCAAAAATTTTCGTTACTCGAACTACTGCAATACAGCGAGCGCCACTACTGCCAGCTAAATAAAAGATTCAAACTACGGATGTCACTAACTACTGAGAGGCACAGTTAGCAAATGAAAGATTTTAATAGAGAACAAACAATGTATTTACCTTAATAGTCAAAAAATATATGATAGTTCATGACATCCAGTCTTACAAATTACAAAACTCCGCCATCTCTCTCCCCACGTCCACCACTGCTGGCGGCTCACCTCCAACTGCGCAACGCTACGCGCTGTTAGCATCCAGCTGCCGCTGCCCGACACTACAATGGCAGACAACAATGCAAACCAGCCACAGACTGCACACGGCACAGCCAGTGATTTTTATACGGAGCGCTATGTGGTGTTACCAATAAGAAAACCTAAACAGCCTACTTACAACCCAATTGCGCTCAGAAGTTCTGAGGATCGGCCTGGAATTCAAACACTAACGCTCGCTTAGGTGAGACAGGCAGTCAGCTCATCCATTGTCGATCCGAGGACAGCCCAACCGACAGACAGTCGATGGACCACCGGCAAGATAACCTCCACTTCATGCGACCAGCACACAACAGGGAGTTCAATGGAACAACGTAGAAAGTATTGGCGCCCACAACCACTTATACATTGAGCTGTTAAACTACACACCATGCTGAGGAAAACACACTGCCTGAATTCACGTCAATGGCCAGGACAGGTAACCGGCCAAAAGGCAGAAGATTCCACTGGTGCACTTCAGTTCAAAATAACCAAGTACAGTTAAAATCCACCGGAGGGTGGCTAAAGTTTGCCAACTTGAAAACACACAGTGTGGCTCGCGGGAATATCCCAACAGCCGACAACGGACAGCAGACGACACAATGTGAACAGTCATGACTTGCTAGTAGATTAAGTCAAATCTCAACTTTCATTTCCAGGATCGGCGAGCCACGAACCTCGTAGCAATTGGAACAGCACCACACACTCCAACGCCACATAGAGGCCGCCAGTGGGCCCAGCCAAACTACGCGCCGCGGAGATTTCCTCGCTGCTCCACGCCAACCAAACAACTCGCCCAGGCCTGGAGACGGTGAAAGGACCAAATATACGTCGGCCGATCTGATGACCAACCGAACGACATACCAACGGTAGTCCCACTCCAGTCTCCCTCCGTACAACAGTTCATGTGTGTCGCCAGCAGTCGGCGAGCACTGGCTGTCGGCGCCTCACCGGTGGTCCGTCCCTGACTTCTCTGCTGCTGCGTCCCGACTGCACTGCTGGTCCGTCCCGAACTGACTGCCAGACACACGACGACCCGGTAATACTATCGGTCGCCCCAGAGATGGTACAACAGTGCACTTATCGATACGCGCTGCTGCTGCCGCTCATGGGCAAGTAAGCCAGAATGTGAGTGCCGCCAATAAATGGAATAAGGAAACGAGGCGGCAGTACCGTAACAGAAGATGACAAACACTAAATGGGATAAACGCGAACTGTGCACAGCTGACGGTGCAATGTTGTTCGATGGCACTTGATGGTTTGGTTGGTTGGTCGGTTGGGCAACCGACCCAGCTTGTCCGGCAAGCAGTTGCTGTACAGTAGACAGCAATATGGCGATTTGCTGGTTCTGAAACTGGTTTAGTTCCAGATCAGGAGCAGTCCGTGACTGAGGCGTAGGGGCATTGGGTGGAGGGGGCGGTATAACCATTCTAACGCTAAATATGAAGAGACAAATAAAAAAAGTACTGTGCAAAGCCTTTGAAAAGAGAAATCGAGTAGTTCTGCAGATCCTGTAATACGTGCAACAACAAGAACAAATTATCAAATAGAATCACTGTAAGGACAGCTCCCCTGCGACAACCTAGAACACACGAAAAGCAAACGCAACTGCTTGATCAGACTCGTCGCCGCTTATTGTGGCTGTGCCCTCTTGTAATGTTTTGTGGTTTCTGGCTGGAAGAGCGGAAGCTGATATATGTGGGTAGGCCAGTTTCCTCTCACTACAACACAAAATGCACAAGTGTTTAAAATACACTTTATTACATATCTAATTTAGTACTTAACTTCAATGTGTCCAATCTGAAGTTCTGTTGTTAATTACAGTCATATCTTCTTCTTTCTTTTGCTTGTGCCTGATTCCCGCAATGACGCAGGGTCGGCATGGTTACTCGGATTTGGCAAGGTTAATTAAAGTGGTGCCCGGATGCCCTTCCTGCCGCCACCCTGTACCCCCCGCGACGGAATTAGTGTACCCCAACTGTCTGTGTCTAGTGTAATCCATGGAATAGTGGGAATGTGTTCAGATGTCCACGAAACGTGTAACTGAGGCGGGACGTGGGGACCATCCCGGTATTCACCTAGTGGGATGTGGAAAACCACCTAAAAACCACATCCAGGCTGGCCGGCATACCGGCTTCCATCGTTAAGCCGCCGGGCGGATTCGATCCGGGGCCGGCGCGCCTACCCGAATCCAGGAAGCAGCACACTAGCGCTCTCGGCTAACCTGGCGGGTCTGGTTAACAGCAATCACATAACACCTACTAATTCTTCAATCTTGTCTGTGTCCATATCACATCTGTATGCAATGACTCACGTTCGCTCACAGCTAACTAAGGTGCGAGGCGACGATTATTACTGTGTAGGACTAGAGCACAGTGTGACGTATTGAGGTGCAATGCTAACTCAGTCCCGATGCGCCGTACTGATATTGAGAGAGATTGAGGCAGCTCAGTCGGCGGCGGTGGCCTATATGCACGCTGCCCGTGGGGCGTTATCGATGCGTAGCCTGCAGCGTATCTTGGTCTTCTCTTGCCTAGTTCAGCGCCTGCTACACAATATTTTCTAGTGTCGACCAGTGTGCTGGCGAATTTCTGAGCTGCGAAGCTATTTCCAAACAACAGACAAGGCAACTCTCAGTCTCTCATGTACTGGAATCACCACAGTATCACACGGTCCTTTTATTGTAACATGAGGCACTTCTTTGTATGACACAGGCGATGTGTTTCTTTGGGGGATTACCTACAACCACATGAGGTTGGATACATTATGTGCACTAAAATATGCCCATTGTGGTGCGCAACACAGTAAAACTGATACAAGATACAGTACCCCATCAATATGTCCCCCCCCCCCCCCCCATGCCCTCGCCGGTAGCATGCTGAATAACATAGCTGTGATGCCCTGGCATAGCAATACACGACGCACAAATATTCTCCTTACTGTTGACAAGGCCGTCCAGCATGGACTCTTTTCTCTCCACATGATGATGGTGCGTACTGAAGTCAACAAAATGTGGCATCGAGTTTATATTTTTGTTGAAATGTTCCGCCGTGAACACTTTCATGTGAACAGAATAATGGGGATTAATATGATCGGGTGTCTTTTGGCCTTTTTCCTGTGAGATAACGTCAACTGTTCGAAAGATAAGAATATAGTGACAAACAGAGATAAAGAGAACGCTTTTCTTAGAAAAAAACAAACCGGGAGTTAGCTTAGTAGAGTACTTCCTGGTGTGCTTCTGCAAGCGATAGAAAAGGAATTTTCCCTATAGAGCACAAGAAGGCGAAATAGATAACACAGTTGACAAAACCAAGAGGTTAGCTACGATGTCACACGTGGGATTCCGAAGTGTCATTATGTATCCATTCTAGCTTTGACAACTTCACAAACTTTAACTTCGAAATAATTAAATCTTGTTGACACAATATTATTGTTTATTCTGTTCATTTTACGTATTTCTTCTCCCTGTTTCACAGAAGGACTTTTTTTTCACTGCTGCTACTCTTTGTAATAACCCGCCATCTTTGTGCAGAAGACGGGTCCTTTCTAACCTAGGGGCTGGTCTCTTAGCCGACACACAGAGCGATACGACGATACTCTACGAGTCGTTCCCCGTGTCCACCATCGTGGAGATGGACCACTACGCCCTCTGTCGGAGTACTGATTTGCAGCCATAAATACTTATTGAAAAATGAGTATACAAATATTTGACAAAAATTGTAATTATAGAGTTAAAAATTAATTTTAAAGTTGAGATATTACATTAACTTAATTAATGATTTAAGATTTGTGTATTAGTATGCAAGAGTGCAATGATAAAAATTTTTCGTTTGAGTTGACTATTGCTTACACGTGCAGTTCTTTTATCAAGAGTGCAGACTTTAAAATGAGACAGATTTATTTCGTGCTCACATTGACTCATTAATTGGATATGACCATTGAAACCTTACCAATGTACGATGTTGTGGGTACAAAGCTTAACATTAGCAGATATCATATGTATGTGGTTTCCAGTTGCTACTTGTGTATGTGCATTAAAACCTTACCTACCTAGGACGTGACAGCATGAAACTTGGTATTGACATAAACATTGACATTGACAGTGTTATTCATTCAAGAGCTTAAAATTTTCATACTCAAGTTTAAAGTTAACATATTACTACTGCGTCAATTCATAAAACTTTACAATTATCCTATTCATAAAACTTGTAATTAGTACATCATAGTTGTAATAACTGCGTATACCGTCAGAACATTACAGATTTATAACTCTTGGGTTGACAAATCGTCGTAGCTCTCGTCCGTGCCATCCTCCTCTCTTTCCTCGCTGATGCTGTCGTCCTGGCGAAGCTGTCTTTGCTGTGGCCGGAACTGCGCAGCCTGGCGTTGCCTCTCTCTCCTGTACTCATCCTTAAGGGCTTTTGAGACTTTGTCTGTTGTGTCATTGATTAGCTTCCATATATCAGGGTCCCGCAGTGCTCCCTTCAGTTGTACTTCCTCAGTTGGTTCGTGTTTGTTGCACTGGAGAACAACATACTCTGGTGTGCCCAGGTTTCCACATGTGCAACTGGCGGCTCTGTCCTCATGTCTACCGTTAAAGTATGTTGGGTACGGTCCGTGACACGGAAGGAAATTCATCTTGCCTGTGCTTGGGTCAGCATGTCTCATTTTTAGGCGCTCTTGAATATTAGGAAAGAACTCATGCACGCGCCTGCCCTTTTCACTGGTGTCCCACTGCCTTTGCCACTCGATAAATCTCCATCGTTTCAAGTCGTGTCTGGTCCGGATATCATCTTGAGTTACCTCCTGAACTTTGTGATGCTGGCCTCGTCTGAGCCAATACGCTGCGGCTCCATATTTGATTGTTTTATCAATAGGATACGTGCCGAGCACTATGCATAGGACTTCAGTAGATGCCGTTTCAAGGCGCCAGAGAGCCGCAGGAATACATTCCTCTGATCACTTCTTGAGGCTGTCACATATGTCGATAGACGTAATCTGTGTGTCCATGTGCTAGAGGCCAAACTCACTCGTATATTTCATAGTAATATGTCTTGCCCATTTGTAGTTGCATCCTATAATTTGCCGTATTTATTCTGGCGAGTTTATGTAGAACAGCTATTGCCTTGTCTGGTGTTAGCTTTATTGTTGCATAAATGATAGTTTCTCGTCTATCTGGACTCCTTCTTCCTGGCAATTTTGTTGCTACCCAATCGTATCATTGGATTCCGCTATAGGTTCCCCTTCATCAGCAAATATGACGTCTTTACTGGGGCTATTGTCAGCTTATGTTTCTGGCACCAGTTGTTCATTTCAAGTACGGTGTCATTTGTCTTTCTTTCCAGTTCGGCTCTTGAGTTCGCCGTCATTATAACCGACAGATCGTCAGCATAGCCCAAGATCCCTTCTGTGGTGACGTTTCCTTCCATGAGGCTGAGAAGTGACCCAATTGTAATATCCCAGAATAGGGGCCCTAGGACAGAACCTTGTGGACATTCCTTTGTTATTTTCTTGACCACGTTTCTGCTGCCCTCTTTCCATTTGGCGACCCTATCACGGCAGTTGTCTTCAAAGCTGTGGTATAGAGAGCCCAGGACCTGGAGCTCTCTTAGCCGTAAGAATAATCCAGGCTACCTCATGTTATCAAATTCTCCTTGTATATCTATTAGTATTACTACTACATATTTTCTGTCAGTATCATTAAAAATTCGAAGCACTTGATTGATGGCGTCGTCGACTGACTTATTCTTGCGAAAACCGTACTTATGTTCATTTATTCTCTGTAGCTCTCTGTGGGCTTGCAGACGTTCCTATACTAGCCGTTCTTGAACTTTCGCCAACGTGTTTAATAGATATATGGGCCTGTATGACCTAGGATTTGTAGGGTCTGTATCTGCTCAAATGGTTGAAATGGCTCTGAGCACTATGGGACTTTACATCTGAGGTTATCAGTCCCCTAGAACTTAGAACTACTTAAACCTAAACAACCTAAGGACATCAGACACATCCATGCCCGAGGCAGGATTCGAACCTGCGACCGCACTGTTCCAGACTGAAGCGCCTAGAACCGCTCGGCCAGAACGGCCGCCTCTATATCTGCTGCCTTTTTTATTATCACTGTGTTTGCTGTTCTCCTTGCAGCCGGTGCTTTCCCTTCCGATAGAGCGTCGTTTATAACCTTTGTCAAGAAAGGCGTTATCTGTGCGGCTACTTGGCGTAATGTCTCCGGATGTATACTGTCCGGACCCGGTACTTTTAGACTTTTTATTCTGAAAATTGCTCTTTGTACTTCTTCGTTACCGATAGGGGGAGTTACTGCTTCTGTCAAGTAGACATCATTAAAACTTCGTAGCATATTTGCGTGGTCTGGATTGTCTGACGTCGGATCATCGTCTGGTAAAAGTTTATAAAGCAAATATTCCGCAGTGCTCAGCCATCCTCTCGTCATGTTCCCATTCTCTTGTTTCAGTGTAGACAGTATGGTGGGCGATTTAATCTTCTCCGTCAAAAGCTTATATGGTGTACCCAAGATGTTTTCAACTAATTGCGTTTTGACATTGTTGTCCTAATGCTGTTTCCTTATGACCAGTAATTTTTCTTTATATTTTGCTATAGCATTACGATAGTCAGCCAATCAGATTTCTTTGTCTTGTATGGTTATCGCGTTTTGATAAAATTTGCGTTACTTCCTGCTATGCTTTCGGAGTAGGGATAATTCGTTAGTCGATGGTGTTCGTGTTTTGGGCTTTCAGTTGAGTTTTGGAATGCTTTCTTCCTGTGCCATTACCAACAGTTGTGTGAGGACATGGATCCTGTAGTCCACACTGCCACGTTCTGAGGCAAGGTCAGTTGATTCCACTATTTGTCTCAGTTTAGGCCAGTTTGCTCTCTTCAGGTTGAACTGCTTTCGTTCTAGATTACAAGCCTCTAGAGTCCCATGTAACTCTTATCACTGTCCCGTTTCCTCTTTTCAGTTCTACTGTTGCTGCATGAATATTACTTAACTGAGTAATTATAGTTATAGTTATATCCGCTGGTTTTACTATCATGGCTGCCATCGGTGGCGTATCTCCAGTTATTACTTTACTGTTACTTGGGATACATATCAGTTTGCTGTTCCTTGAGTATGGTTCCTGCAAACATACTAAATCAATTCGTGTCTCCTCCATTGCCTTTAGGAAGCTCGTTGCTCAACGTGATACTATTCTTCATATTTAACTGTTATATCCTGAATTTATTTACGTTTTCTTCTCTATTCATATTGAGTTTTAGTCATCAGTCTGTCGTGCAGCATCTTATATGTTGGCCACTCTGAGCTTCCTCCTTTTTTTACAAACTTTGTTTCTTCTTTTACGTGGAATGCACCCTGCTGGGGGTTCCCTTGCCAGGTAATCAGCTTTTTTATGTCCCTTCTACCCACACGTGGCACAGGTTATTTGTTCGTCATCAAAATATTTGGCTGTGTGGCCTAACCCACAGCATGTAAAACATTTACTTATGGCATCGTAGTCCTCCATGTACAATGCCAGGAAATTTATAAAAACTCGTTCTTGATTCAAAAGAATTGTTCTTATCTTTGGTGTAACTTCCAACACTGTGCTGGTTGTGCTCCTTCCCTTCTAACCTGCTTTGAATTTGATCTTCGCCCCTTCTAGAATTCTTCTTCAGTAATATTATCTTCCAAATTTAGTTTATAAAGCCGTGAAAGAAATTCACTCTCCGTTACTGTAGTTGGGACTTCATGAGTTATAAGTAACTGTCGTCGTGGTTAAAAAATGGCTCTGAGCACTATGGGACTTAACATCTATGGTCACCAGTCCCCTAGAACTTAGAACTACTTAAACCTAACTAACCTAAAGACATCACACGACACCCAGTCATCACGAGTTAGAAAAAATCCCTGACCCCGCCGGGAATCGAACCCGGAAACCCGGGCGCGAGAATGCTACCGCACGACCACGAGCTGCAGACAACTGTCGCCGTGTTTTGGTTTCTTCACACCTAATGTGGTGTATCGTTTCTGCCATTGCCTGTAAATTTTTACAGTCTTCTTCGGTGGCTGTTTCCACTATCACGACCGTCGGTGTGGTTCTACGGCCCTAATCTTCAATTTTTTCTTATTCAGGATCTATTTCTCGCGCCAGTATGTCCTGAACATCTTTAGTGTTTTGACTGTCTGTAGTTCTAATAAATAGTGTTGTAACCCGCTTTTACTTAGCTTTTTTTTCTATCTTTGTTCACCGTTTTGCGTTGTTTTGGGTTGCCTGCTACAACTACGGATGCGAAAGTCTGTGTCGTTTTTATTGCGGTGCCCTGAAGGTGGCAGTTTTCCTCTAGTGCATTTCGCAGTTCGTCTTCTAAATATTATATTTTCTGCTTTGCGTCTGGTACAGTTTCACGCTGCAGCTCATCTATTTGTTGTCTCAGCCTGTCCTTCTCCCCTTTTAATACGTCTATTTGGCCTTCAAGCCTCGCCTGTTGGAGGGCCTCGATGCGCTACGAATCCTGTAGTACTCTGGTTGTAGTGAGAACTTCCACTTGTTGTCGATGTCAAGTGTTTTCTGTATTCAATGCGTCTATCTCTCCTCCTAGCGCCTCCCTCATTCGGAGGTTCGAGTCCTCCGTTGGGCACGGGAGTGTGTATTTTCCTTAGCGTAAGTTAGTTTAAGTTAGATTAAGTAGTACGTAAGCTTAGGGACCGCTTACCTCAGCAGTTTGGTCCCATAAGACTTTACCATAAATTTCCAATTTTTTTCTCCTTCTAGTCTCGATTGCGTCAATACTAATGCCCAGATCCTATTTCTTACGAGCTGGGAAACATGAATGGAAACTTTCTAACCTTCCTTTCAATTCAGCCGCAAAGTCGCCAAGTATCTCTTCTATTGCGGTAAATATCTCGACGTCTGATGTACTTTTCGGTGTTATCAGATGTTGCCATTTTGTTCCCACATCATTTTTCAGCCTTTTTAGATGTACGTGCTGATGTACCTTGCTTTTTGACATCTTGTTCTTGCAGCTTCGACAGAGAGCTGCTCCGATGGTGCCTCTTTGCATCCACTGTACCGTTATTCTGCGCAAGTTCAATGTGCGCAGCTTGCGCGGTTTCTCCCGCGTAAAATTGCTTTGTGTCCAGTAACGACGCGTGTTGCGAGTTGTTATCAGCGGGTCTTCCAATAAAATGCTCTCCCACCGCTACAACCAATAAAAGGTTCCCGCCAAACTGACGTTGTTATGATTTCAGCAAATCGACTTGCGCGCTAGAATCCGACCAATCCAAACCTTCCCCGCCGAATGACGTCAGTCCTCATTCAGCGAATAGGATAGTAGAAGGGGAACCGCTAGTCATGGGACTTCCCTCCGTAATGACATAGAAGAGCGCTCAGCAAGTGGTGAGATGACCTATCAGAAGTATTACCGCCAAAATTACGTCACTGCGTAAGCAACCAATAGCAGACCAATTTATCCGGCCAAAACTAAAATACGTTGTCTTATTTAGTCTTTAGCATCCATTTCTACTCAATTCAGTCACGTTATCTACACATAAATCACTTTTCCAAGTACTACAGGAAATAATAAAAAGTGTTTTCCCAGTTTAAGAACAGAAAAACTCTAATTGAAAGGTATTCAAGAACTTCTTAGCAGATTAGCAACCTGCAGTGAGGGAAAGTCTTCTTGTGGCTTATTCTGCACAGTTACATTCACAATTTTTATGCACATTACAGTACCTAAGGAGAGCAATCACTGATATCACTTTCAGTACAGAACTCAAAAAAGGGATACCAAAATTTATTCCCTCTCAAGGCGAGTAGAAGACATATATTATTACTGTTTTTGTTATTATCGTTAATGTTTCTTTAAGGAGAGCGCTAAAACATGAAACTTCCCCTTTGAATGTAAATAAATACTGTGCTGGTAAACTTCTACGTTATATGATAGTGAAACAGCTGAGTAAAACTGAACGTACTCAGACAGTTTTCTCTTTACTTCTTCTGAAAATTTCTAAACTGACACACGATATTTTAGCGCAACGCCTCCTGACTTTTAATAATCCCTACAAAAGAATAGCCCTGATTAACAATAACCTGTCCTTCATGAATCACTTACCTCACCAAAACCTTCGTTATTCGAACTACTGGAATACAGCAAGCGCCAATACTGTCAGCTAAATAAAAGATTCTAATTACTGAAGGCACTAACTACTGATAGGCATATACAGGGTGTTCCAAAAATGACCGGTATATTTGAAACGGCAATACAAAGTAAACGAGCAGCGATAGAAATACACCGTTTGTTGCAATATGCTTGGGACAACAATACATTTTCAGGCAGACAAACTTTCAAAAGTACAGTAGTTACAATTGTCAACAACAGATGGCGCTGCGGTCTGGGAAACTCTATAGTACGATATTTTCCACATATCCACCATGCATAGCAATAATATGGCGTAGTCTCTGAATGAAATTACCCGAAACCTTTGACAACGTGTCGGGCGAATGGCTTCACATGCAGATGAGATGTACTGCTTCAGCTGTTCAATTGTTTCTGGATTCTGGCGGTACACCTGGTCTTTCAAGTGTCCCCACAGAAAGAAGTCAAAGGGGTTCATGTCTGGCGAATAGGGAGGCCAATCCACGCCGCCTCCTGTATGTTTCGGATAGCCCAAAGCAATCACACGATCATCGAAATATTCATTCAGGAAATTAAAGACGTCGTCCGTGCGATGTGGCCGGGCCCACCATCTTGCATAAACCACGAGGTGTTCGCAGTGTCGTCTAAGGCAGTTTGCACCGCCACAAATTCACGAAGAATGTCCAGATAGCGTGATGCAGTAATCGTTTCGGATCTGAAAAATGGGCCAATGATTCCTTTGGAAGAAATGGCTGCCGAGACCAGTACTTTTTGAGGATGCAGGGACGATGCGACTGCAACATGGGGCTTTTCGGTTCCCCATATGCGCCAGTTCTGTTTATTGACGAAGCCGTCCAGGTAAAAATAAGCTTCGTCAGTAAACCAAATGCTGCCCACATGCATATCGCCGTCATCAATCCTGTGCACTATATCGTTAGCGAATGTCTCTTGTGCAGCAATGGTAGCGGCGCTGACGGGTTGCCGCGTTTGAATTTTGTATTGATAGAGGTGTAAACTCTGGCGCATGAGACGATACGTGGACGTTGGCGTCATTTGGACCGCGGCTGCATCACGGCGAACGGAAACCCGAGGCCGCTGTTGGATCACCTGCTGCACTAGCTGCTCGTTGCCCTCTGTGGTTGCCGTATGCGGTCGCCCTACCTTTCCAGCACGTTTATCCGTCACGTGCCCAGTCCGTTGAAATTTTTCAAACAGATCCTTTATTGTATCGCTTTTCGGTCCTTTGGTTACATTAAACCTCCGTTGAAAACTTCGTCTTGTTGCAACAACACTGTGTTCTAGGCGGTGGAATTCCAACACCAGAAAAATCCTCTGTTCTAAGGAATAAACCATGTTGTCCACAGCACACCTGCACGTTGTGAACAGCACACGCTTACAGCAGAAAGACGACGTACAGAATGGCGCACCCACAGACTGCGTTGTCTTCTATATCTTTCACATCACTTGCAGCGCCATCTGTTGTTGAAAATTGTAACTACTTTAATTTCGAAAGTTTGTCCACCTGAAAATGTACTGTTGTCCCAAGCATATTGCAACAAACGGTGTATTTCTATCGCTGCTCGTTTAGTTTTTATTGCCGTTTCAAATATATCGGTCATTTTTGAAACACCCTGTAGTTAGCAAATGAAAGATTTTGATAGAGAACAAACAGTGTATTTACTTTAATATTGTTCAAAAATATATATTCGTGACGTCCAGTTTGACAAATTGCCTTTTCTGACGGACACACGTCCAGATCGTCCGCTCATATTAACATCTCAGAACTCTGGGATCTCTCTCCTCACATCCACCACCACTGGCGGCTCACCTCCAACATCCCAACGCTAGACGCTGTTCACATCCATCTGCCCAACACTACACTAACGAATAATCCAACATTGAGTCCAACCAGCCACAGACTGCACACAGCGCAGTCAGCGATTTTAATACAGAGCGTACGTGGCGTGACCAAAACCTAAACAGCCTACTTACAAACACAATCAATTTCCATGCCTTTTTTCTGTCTCTTTCTTTTTTCTTCCCAAGAACCTCTCATATATTCCTTATGTTTCTTCTTCCTCTCTTCTTTCCACTGCTTTCCTGTTTTCTTCCCTTCGGGCGTTTGTTGAAATTTCTTTTTTTTTTAGTTTTTCTCTGTATTTTCCCCTGTCTGTAATGTCTTCTGTGGATATGTTCAGATTCTTTAGGTCTGCAATGGTTTACTTTACCAAGCTGGTTTTCGCTTTATTAGTTGTCACTATGTCAAAAATTTTCTTGGCGAATCTATTTTCGTTCATCTTATGTAAGCGTCCATAGAATTTTGTCCTTCTTTTTCTGATATGTTTTGTAATTATCTCTCTCTCTCTGTTCGTACAGTTCTCTTGTCGGTCTCTTTATTCTGATTCCCCTTTCTGAAAAGGCCCATAGCTCTCTCTCAGTATTTTCTTATCTTGTTTTTCCATTTCCTTTATCTTAGTTCTTCTCCTCTTTATTGTTATTTCTGAGGCATACGAAGCCTCTGATAAGTTGACTGACTATAGTATCTCAGGTTGGCATTAATGGAAATACTTTTGTTGTAATAGTTCCATGTAAATCTGTATACTTTCTGTCGTTTTGTGATCTTTTCTTCATTGGATGTCGAGTTCAGTCCTTTTTCTCTGTATAACCTCTCCCTGATATTTGAAAGTTACTAGTTGTGTTATCTTTCCATACTTCGTTCCCAGTGGGTGTCTGTAGATGTTGTGTCATTGTACTACATTTTTCTTATGAGATTTATGCTCTTGTTGTGGCGGAGATTCGTGTAGTTTCTATAGACCTGCTTTGGCTTCTGTTCTGTTATTTGTTATGATGGCTGTATCATCGGCAAAGGCCAGATATTTCTTGTCGACGGTATACCCCTCTGTCTATACATCTTTATCCAGTTGACTCATGTGTCTCATGTCGTGATTATCTTCTCTAAACCCGAGTTAAATAGAATAGGTGACAGATCATCTCCTTGCCTAACTCCTGTGGTTCCGAAGTCCCTCTCATAGACTTCACTTTTGATGTTGTCTCTGTTAATGCTTCCTGGATTAGCTTTCTCCTCTTGTTGTCCACCTTCATTTCTTCCATTATAATGAAGAGTGTTTTTTATCAATGGACCCGTAGGCCTGCATGAAGTCGACGAATGTTACTGCGCTATTTCTTTTTGTTAAAATTGTTCGCAGGCACCATAACTGTTCATTGCATGATCTTCCATTCTCAGTCCTCTTTGGCACTCTTCTGTCTTTCGATATATTTGGGGCTGTAGCCGATTTCACAGGGCTTTACATAGAATTCTGTATGTCACAAGCAGTACTGTAACTCCTCAGTAGTTAAGTAGGGTCTGTTTTGTGTCATTTCTTGTGAAGGGGGTATATTAAAGCTGACTGCATTTTTCTGGTTCTTTCTGTGTTTCCCAGTTTTTTATGTACTTTGTTTGCGAAGTTTTAGTGATCTAATTTTCAGAATTCCGCAATCAGTCCAAATTCTCCAGGTGCTCTGTTACTTTTCAATAATATTATTATTTTCACAATCTCCTCGTGTGCTGGGTGTTTGTAATCGAGGTTACGTTCTGGCTTCTCGAACTGTAAAAACTTCATCGGTTTATCACAGTTTAGTAATGTGTCGAAGTATTGCGCTAATATGTCACAGCTCTTTCTCCGATTTGTCTCCAGAGTCCCGTCTTGACTTCTGAAGCAAAACCTTGGTGGTCAATATCCTGTCATATTTTCTCTTTAATGTTCTGTGATAATTTCGAGTGTCTTTTTTGCTGAAATCCTCTACCCTCTCTTTCAGAGTGTTGGTTTCATAACCTGTTTTTCCTCTACTGGTTATTTTCGAAGTGGGCGCTGTATGCTGTTGAATTCTTCCCATTTTTCGGACGTTCTGCGACTGTTAAACTTTTTCCGGGTTTGTATTCCGTGTCTTAAGGCTATGTCACATGTCATGTTTCACCATCCGTGTTTCCTTTTTCTAAAAAAAATGGTTCAAATGGCTCTGAGGACTATGGGACTTAACATATGTGGTCATCAGTCCCCTAGAACTTAGAACTACTTAAACCTAACTAACCTAAGGACATCACACACATCCATGCCCGAGGCAGGATTCGAACCTGATACCGTAGCAGTCGCGCGGCTCCGGACTGAGCGCCTAGAACCGCGAGACCACCGCGGCCGGCCCTTTTTCTCAGCTGGTGTCTCAATACTATCAGTAGCTTCATTTTTTCTGACAGTTCTGTCCAGTCATTATCGTCGATTTTTCGTTTTTCTGTTGTTGTTTTTTTCTTGTTTACTTGTAGGTACTCTGTGTCTTGTGTGAAAGTTCTGTTGGTTCCCTTGATTTGTCTATTGGGTATAAATTTCCCTTTAATTTGGTGTAAGTGACGGTCGGATTCGAAAATCCTTTCCTTGTTGTAACATTCATAATTTCCCTAGTGGTTTCCGTCTACCTCAGATTTTCCTAGAGCGTTGGTTTCTAGAACTGCGTAGACATGATTTTGAGGTGGAAATTCCTTCAGAAATTATCCGGTTCTCTTCATTCTTGTCCGTTTGTGGGCCATGTGTTTTCTTGTTGGGTCTCTAAATTTTCTTTCCCTGCCTAACTGGGTATTAAAATCCCCTAGTAGCACTTTCATGTGGTTCGTGGTGATTTTGTTGATGGTTTCTTCCGGATCTTCCCAGAAATCTATCACGTGTGGGGTTTTCTTGTGGGCCATCCGCGTTGATTAGCTTTGTTTCCAAATTATATTGTGATTCTTTATATTTTTTCTATGATTTTGAAGCGAAATCTGTTTCAGATTCCGTTATCGATTTGTGTACTACCAATGTGCCTTGCACACGACGTTTGTCTATAAGTATCGGCAACCCCTCAGACACTGAAGCATCACATGGTTGCATAACGCCAAGGCGTTGCCTACCCTTACGACAGACAGCAGGACAATTGCCGCCAGAGAACCTCCGTGCCAGGGACCTATTTCCTCTGCGGTGTCAAGTGTGTGGATCTGGGTCGGCACGAACTCCGCCGCTCTTCGGCTATATAGGACGCCGCAAGCCAACACGTTGGCAAGTCGCTCCACCGAAGCTCTGGGACAATTCATGCGCCGGCTCTTAGCAGCCCGGTCAGAAGCCACCACAGCGTAACGAACGACTGTATAGCGATATCCCGAGACCTACCTGTCGGCCAGCTACGCCGAACACTCAACCTCCGTCATTAGGGATTATCAGTAGCAAAGAGTCTTCACGTCCCACTACGATTATGCACTGCGTGTTCCAAGCGCATGCCTGTTAGTGTCTCAAAAGTTGTATTATTTTTCATTCAGAACAACTTTTCCTTTGTTATTAAATCTCCAAATTTTGGTCGTAATAAATCCTTGTTCTTATTTATCTGCGTCTTATTATTCCTTATCAAGCATCTCCCCGTGGGAAATACAACACGAAGAGCTTAAGATATTTTCTTGGAATGGTTAAGGCTGGTTTCCCCTTGTATATTCTGTAATTTTCCGTCAAAGTGAGAATACATACCGGAAAAGAATTAGCCGCTCCCCAGGTGTAACAGCGCCTCCAGCCTTGATAATGGTCTCTGTCTGTGGAGGAAGAAATGTCACAAGTCTCTTGAGGTATGCCATATCCAACCGAAGTGATTCATTGGTGATTGGAACCCACAGAGCTAACATATTACAGGAATGTAGACTGCTGCGTTTCATCCGCACTTCGAAACAGTACCACACTTTATTACGGGATTAAGATCGGATGATTTAGCGTCCTATTCGAGGTGCGATTGTATGCTTCGGCATTCGTCCAACCAGGCACGTATACGTGCATAGCGGTGATCACTGGTGTGTCCACAGCATCATCATCATGAAGTTGTAGCCGAAAAGTCAAGGAGAACGTTGAAATGGAGGTCCTGGTACATATTCAAGATAATATCAACGAGTGGGCCCAAGACATGTTACGAAAAGCAACCCCAAAATAGGAAAAAAAATCATCTCTCGCATGAACTGCACTCTCCATATAATGCGAGATGAACGTCTCGTTGAACCGTCAGTGTATTCGTAGTCGTGCATTATTCGAGGAGAAGCAAAATCGCGAGTCGCCGGGCCACTCTACATGTAGACAGTCAGCCGATGTCTAGTGACTATGTTGTTTCCCTCACTGAAGACGAAGAGCTTCACGTGTCGCTATAAGCAATGGCCTTTTGTAAGGTACTCTGCTCCGTATGTCCACTTTCATGTAATTCCCTTCTTATTATTCGCTGGAAGACTGTTTGAAATGGACCTGCATTCACCAGCAGCAGCATTTCCTCTCGTGCCTGAAACCGACTGCCGTTGTTAACGCGAGATACGCGGCTCTATTATCTGTCGGTTATGCTCTTTTTGCTATCACTGTCCTTACTCCGTTTTATATGGCTACGAGTGGAACACCATTCGCTGTAAACACGTCTGCCTTGATACATCAAGAGATAGGGCAGCTTTAATTAGAGTGCGGTCTTGGGCACATCGAAACGCGACAGCTTCTTGCTACCATGCTGTCACACGTCATCCTACGTTAATATTTCTGGTTGCACGCTATAATGAACCTACATTTTTGGATCATTGAAATACTTGATGAACCGTGTTTCTAATGTCCCTGTTTGGGGAAAAACATCGGTTCAGAGGAACTAATTAAATAAAAAAATGTAGAATCAGTTATAATCGAATCTTCGTTGAGCGACTATTTATACGCAATAACAATGGCAGGGATTTTGCCGAATGACAAAAACTGCAAAGTAGTTAGTGAGTTTTCACATGATGAAGTTAAATATTTTTAGTTTAGTTTGCATTGGTTATAGAAAATGGTCGCCAGCTCACGGTATGAGCGAACAATATTGTATAGTTGTTTAATCAGTTTTGGAAAAGTATTTACATAATAATTAATGCAAGACAATCAGTCGGGAACGGACACAGTAGCACTGACTCGAGATCGGATTCAAAATCACAGTTAGCAACATGAAATAAATCTAATCGTGAAATGAGTAAAGCAAATTGCGCTAGGCGTATACACTCAATTTGTAATTGTTTGCTACTCAGTTTGCGTAATAAATAGCTTCGCGCAACCTATAGCCACAAGCCTACTGTTAATATTTCTGCTACTGTAATTGTTCTTAAATAAATATCTTCTGTTAAGCAAAATATGTCTCATTAGCACGTAACTTTCATTAAATAAGTACTTATGAACTTTCGCATACCACTGCTACGTATTTTGGAAATGAGAGCATAAATTATTGATCACACAAAGAAATTAAACATTCTGATTTGCAACAATCTTTAAAAACTCACTGAAAATACTTTTTCATAATCGTTGAATATTAATATTGGTTTTTTAAGTGAAGACTTCGCGGGGCGATGAAGTCCATTATCGTTAAATATGAATCTCAATTAATTTTTTAAGTTTTGATAATTTTCATCTTTTTAAACAAATGATCAAAATTAAATTATCTCAGCAATTTAAAATTTTTTCATCAACTATGACACTCCATTTTAATTAATAATGACAGCGTAGGACCCTACTTGGTAACCGCTAAGAGTGGCTTCAGGAACACTCTTCTGAGTTTACACACTCCCGCTGGCCACCAAACTCCCCAGACATGACCATTATTGAGGATATCTGAGATGCCTTGCAACATGCCCGTCAGAAGAGATCTCCACCCCAACGCACTCTTACGGATTTATGGGCAGCCCTATTTTCTCAATAGTTCACGTCTATTCACCGCTGTCGTCTATGACCCGTGGTGCACCAAAGTTGTTTCGTCGCCGGTTCTGGATAGCGCCTTTTTGCTGTGCACGGTATACCTTAACCACAGGTGCACGGGAACGGTTCACAAACTTGGTAGTTTCGGTATTGCCTCCATCCTTGGCACAAAAGCCAATAATCATGGCCTTTCGGACGTCAGATACGTCGCGCCGTTTCTGCATTTCGACAATGTCTGCAATGTTTTGCCGCGTCCACCCGACACGCTTTGTACACCTTCTCTGTTAGTGCTGCCATCTGCCGTCAGTGAGTAATTATTGCACGTTGAGTTAAATAGAGGCAGTGGTCACATTAATGTGACTGGATCGTGTTGGCCTCCAAGTTTAAATTCATCGTTTGTATACGTTTTATGTCACTATAAAAGTCCATATGATCATGAAGCATTTAATCAATTTCTTATCGTCATAGTAATTGCATTATACAAACGCTGAAAACCCGAAATTATTTTTGTTGAGAAGATATTCAGCATTCAGGGGGACTAACCGCAGACATACATTACTAGACTGGCAATGCCGTATACGCTGTCACTGGTGTCACTGGAACTAGCACTTCGAAATCGCAGTATGACGGCAAGCGCAAAATACGTGTAAACAGCTGTTTATTTACTAGTCGTAAGAAATAGGGATGAAGTGATATAACTACGTTACCTGTAGAGTTTTGACATAATGCTCAATACATGCGTCGATGTTCCACTGTAATTTTTCGCACAGCAGATGGTAGTTACATCGAAAGGAACATGTCTCAATGCAAGCCTAAATAGAAACATCTTACGTATTTTTGCTTTTGTGCTCTATGTAAGCCTGAATAATTCCGTTACATGTTGTCTCATCTGAAAGGGACATAATTAATCTAGTATTAACAGACAGGATAATGATCTGTTTTTAACCAGTTTTGACCAACTTCGGCTTTTCTTCGAATAGTATTCTCGTTATTAAAGTAAAACGGGCTTTTTGTCGTTGATAACAAGTGTGTGTATTCATTTGAGTGTTCTCAAGAAAACTACAGTCTGCTTTAAACCTCTGTATATGTAACTTGATGTTTTCTCATAACGCGATTCTACAAATGTCTGTTAAACTCAACTGGTACGCAAATGTTTCCTCAACTGGTGTATCTGGTTAGACCTCCTCGTTAAGCTTACAATGTCATCTCGTTTCAGAACATCGTAATAATATCATACACAAACTTCCTGACACTGCCGGCTTTCAGGCTCCATTACAAGTGGACCTTTATCAGTCTAGTAATGTATGTCTGTGGAACTGGAGGCGCACAGCGGCTAGATATAACTCTGCAACTTTTACTTGACGATCTTTGGGCGCCTTTCCAGTGCCGTGTTCATCCCAGCGCTGTCCGTGTGTATGCTAGAGCTCCCGGCCACACCACATTGCGTTTCCTCCATGAAGTGTCGCAGTTCATCAGCCCGCCACGACCGAGACGACCACTCCTCAACCACTGTGCAGTCGTGAGGGATTGCGTAGATGGCCTTTGGTACGAGGCGTGTTTTTTAAGTAAGTACCGATTTGAAATTAAAAAAAGAAGTGCTAAGATATCTCAATAATTTTATTTTTACATGAAAGCCTGTACCTTAATCTACTTTTCTATATAATTTCCATCAGAGCTGAGGCACCTGTCATAAAATTGTACCAGTTTTTGAATACCTTCCTCATAGAAGTCTGCCACCTAACTTGTTAACCAGTGCATCACCACTGTTTTGACTTCGTCATCATCTTGAAGACGCTGACCGCCCAGGTGTTTCTTCAAGTGCAGTAACAGATGGTACTCACTGGGCGCTAGGTCGGGGCTGTACGGATGATGATCTAGAGTTTACCATCGAAAAGGTGTGATGAGACCTTTGGTCTGATTTGCCACATGCGGAGGAATTGTCTTGCAGCAAAACGATGCCCTTGCTCAACTTCCATGGACTGTTGGTTTGATTCTGATGTTACATCGGCCACCCATGTTTCATCACCCGTAACAATTTGGCTTAAGAAATCATCACCGCCGTTGTGGTACCGCTGTCTAAACGTTTGGTTTTGTGCATATCCGTCAACATTTTTGGTAGCCAACGTGTGCACAATTTTCGGTAATTCAAGCTCTCGGTCTCAATGCCATACAAAACACTACGGGGAACATTAGGAAAGTCATCCCGCAAGGAGGAAATCGTAAAGCGTCTGTTTTCTCTCACCTTATTGTCCACTTCTTGCATTAAACTTTAATTAACGACCAAAGGACGCCCACTTCGCTGTTTATCATGCGCATTTGTGCGGCCATCTTTAAATGCTCTCACCCACATTCTTACCATTCCATCACTTATAAAGTTTTCCTCGTAAACTGCACAGATCTCACGATGAATATCGATCGCTTTTAGGCCTTTAGCACTAAGAATTCTTATAGCAGCCCGTACTTCACAGTCGGCGGGACTCATGATTATCGGAGGCATCTTAAATATTCAGTACACAACGTAAACAAGGAAGAATCAGACTGTAATGGCGTCAGTGCGTAGATTAATTTACAGGCTTTCATGTAAACCTAAAATTATTGAGATATCTTAGCACGTCTTTTTTTAACTTCAAAACGGTACTTACTTTTAAAAAAACGCGGCTCGTATTACGAGAATGACTTTAGAATAGCTGTCAAAGATCATCAACTGAAAGTTTCAGAGTGATAATCAGCCACACTGCACCGCTAGTCCCACTGATTGTTGGATATCTTTTCAAGAAATATAATTTCAGGTTTTCAATCTATGTATAATGTAATTATAATAACGATATTTCTTCGATTAAATGTCTCTTGTCATATCGACGTTTTATAGTGACATAAATCGTATACAAACGGGGTATTGTACTTGGAGACCTGTATTTGCCATTTGATTTATATTTTATAATAGACGTAGTTTTTTCTTTGTTTTATTATGTGATTTCGTAAATTTCAGATTTTATGATAATTCTATGGTTTAGATAGTCTTCATAGATTGACTCGTTTTTAAGGAAAGAAACATGTCTGTTCATAGTAGGCCTCCATCACTACCGGCCGCAATTTACTTGTATTTAAAGCTTAGCACTGACATTCACTTTTAGTATTTGATGCAACTGCTTGGGAAGCGAGCGTGACGACTGCATGCTAGGACCAAGGGGTACTTGTTAGTTGTAAAGTTGCACTCTGTATCATATGTTTGCTATAAATTTTTGTGTTTAACAGTGTACTCTGATTTTGTGATCATAGGATGGCCTGAGGATGGTACCGTGTCCCGAAACCGATAGCCAATAGCAAAATAAAAAAAGACCACTATAGGCTAAACCAAATACTTTTAACAACAATTGCGACTAAAAGGAAGATTTTACGTTTTTAACATGATTATTACCCATTTTTAAGAGCTTAATAGCAAAATAAAAAAAGACCAGTATAGGCTAAACCAAATACTTTTAACAACAATTGCGACTAAAAGGAAGATTTTACGTTTTGACATGATTATTACCCATTTTTAAGAGCTTAAACAATTGTTCTGTAAATATTGCTAGCGCTGTCGAATTGCTACTCCATTCGTTAATGCCGTATAGAAAGTTCTCGGACGTTCCTTGGTGTCTACATTGCACACGTGAATAGTACTTGCTAATGGGCGCAATGTTGTTCCGCGTTCTGATTACAGTGACCTGTCCCGTGCAAAACGCATTACTCGTTACACAAGGTCGCAATTCTATCTAGAGATTAAAGCCAGTACTGATATGGATATTGACACAACGTTCGCTGATTACAACAACTTATTGACTCTGCTCTCGAGTTCCGCCTTTCGCAGGAGCAACTGCAATAAGTCGAACAGAAGATAAACAACTCCACCACGTGTCTGGGTGCAGTTATCAGCAGACCTCCAAGCGCAGTCTACACGTTTCCTGCGCATTGTTGAGTAGTCCAAGAGGTCCGAGGGATCAGAACATGGAACTGAACAATTCTTCATTTATATCTAATCACTTTATCGCGATCGTAGGGTTATGACATGACATCCTGTTTTCTTTGGAAATGTCACGTACAGAGGGAAAGATAAACTACACTGTTGTGCAAAACTTAAGGACGAAAGTAATTATCACTTGGTGTCACTGCAAGTAGCGTAGCTCGATGAAACTTGGACAATACATAAAAAGATATGCTGCACTATGGTAGAGAAGGTAACTGGAAGAAATACGAAATTAACGAACACAAAAGACTTTTGCTCAAAGACAGTATTTACACTGAAGTCAAAGCCAAATTCCGTAATTAACGATGCGATAAGTTTCTTGTTATATCATCTACAAACTTTCGGGCCGATTCCGCAGTTTGCTGTGCATCGTCAAGTTGATACTTTGTTTTAAATCTCATTACCTTACGTCTTCCAATTCTGTAACACTGAAGTTATGGAACCATCCACTTATTCTCTTGAAATCACTGCAACCTATGTCGCGTGCAGTTAATGCGCATAAAGTAGTAGGTCGCTAGCATGCACATACTGTGAAACGTCCCCTTAGAACAATTTATACACGACTGTGCTTAATCTGACACACAATATTTTTAGCGCAACGCAATCTGACTTTCAATAATCCCTACAAAAGAATGTCCCTGACTAACATTAACCTATACCTTTCACAAATCACTTACCTCACAAAAAATCTTCGTTACTTGAACTACTGCAATACAGCGAGCACCATTACTGCCAGCTAAATAAAAGATTCTAACTACGGAAGGCACTAACTACTGATAGGTATAGTTAGCAAATGAAAGATTTTAATAGAGAACAAACAGAGTATTTACCTTAATAGTCAAAATATATATGATAGTTCATGACATCCAGTCTTACAAATTACAAAACTCCGCCATCTCTCTCCCCACGCCCACCACTGCTGGCGGCTCACCTCCAACTGCGCAACGCTACGCGCTGTTAGCATCCAGCTGCCGCTGCCCAACACTACAATGGCAGACAACAATGCAAACTAAACACAGACTGCGCACAGCACAGCCAGTGATTTTTCATACCGAGCGCTAAGCGGCGTTACCAATAAGAGAACCTAAACAGCCTACTTACAATTGTAAATTGTATCGAGAATCTTTGAAACACATAAATACCAGTAACAAGTACGCCATCTCCTCCCTTCAATATCCGTAGTATTTCTTTTGCACTACGCGGTCATATTGCAGAGGACTTATTCGAAAACTGTCCATAATTGCTTTTTTATTAGGCTTCAGATGATATAACTTGCTAACATTTCATCGGAGACAGGATTTCTGGTTCACTGTCCGAGGAGGATTACGGACTACATCGTTCGACAACAGTTTCAGCATCACTTTCACTTGTCAAGCACGTATCGTCGTCATTGTCCGCACAATCGAGAGTAGACGACACCACACATCCACAGTTTCATCTTGTAGGAACGCTAATATTTCATTTGCCACTTCATTCTCACTCTGTGAAATTCCTTGGGTTTCTTACTGACGAAATGTCAACTGCGACAACTGTTGTTGTAGATGTAACGCAATGTTTACTTCACTCATTGTTACCATTGCTCTGCTTTGTATCAACACCTCTAGCACTGTAGCACCGTTGTGAGTTACTCGTCGACCAAGCGGTTCATCGACGTTCCGTAGCCTCTTGCTGTGCTCTCCATTGGATACCTCCAGTCCCGCCCCCTGTTGCCATTAGCAACCAATATTGTGGCTGCATGGTAGACAACGCGTGGGGCGTCGAATGCTGCAAATATCATTGGCCTTTTGCCACCTCCCACTCAAGGGGTGGTTCCTTGTAAGACAGAATCTGCTCCGAGCATGCGAACCCACTCATCATTTTTCTTGTCACTATGCTTTTTTCAAATGTTGGTACAACTGTAATCGCAATTTAATGTGGATCTCTTCTTGCCTGTTCCATAATAAGGCGCTCATTTGCTAATGTAGTTGACAGTGGCGTGGCGACCGCATTTTGGTAATCTCTTTATCCGACTATCACTGTGTCGTATTCCGTGACGTCTACATTTCCGTGCGTGATTGGCAAACCTTTAGCCACATGCTCATGCATCTACATCTACATCTACATCCATACTCCGCAAGCCATCTGACGGTGTGTGGCGATGGTACTTTGAGTACCTCTATCGGTTCTCCCTTCTATTCCAGTCTCGTATTGTTCGTGGAAAGAAAGATTGTCGGTATGCTTCTGTGTGAGCTCTAATCTCTCTGATTTTATCCTCATTGTCTCTTCGCGAGATATACGTAGGAGGGAGCAATATACTGCTCGACTCCTCGGAGAAGTTATGTTCTTGAAACTTCAACAAAAGCCCGTTCCGAGCTACTGAGCGTATCTCCTGCAAAGTCTTCCACTGGAGTTTATGTGCCATCTCCGTAACGCTTTCGCGATGACTAAATGATCCTGTAACGAAGCGCGCTGATCTCCGTTGGATCTTCTCTATTTCTTCTATCAACCCTATCTGGTACGGATCCCACGCTGGTGAGCAATATTCAGGCAGTGGGCGAACAAGTGTACTGCATTTTCATTCATTTCCAACGAGTAAGTAATATGTTGTGGTACCTTATCTATCTCGTTTCTAAGCCCTGCAGAGCAGTGTATGAAGTGAAGCAACGCCACTGTCACACGAACTCCAAAACGGTACTTACTGTAATAAGTGATCAATGGATAGACAAACAATTGGAACACACTCAATAGGGAATAGGTGGGTTCAAAATCGTTCAAATGGCTGCGATCGCTATGGGACTTAACATCTGAGGTCCCAATCCCCTGGAACTTAACTAACCTAACTTAAACCTAACTAACCGCCCGCATCTCGTGGTCGTGCGGTAGCGTTCTCGCTTCCCACGCCAGGGTTCCCGAGTTCGATTCCCGGCGGGGTCAGGGATTTTCTCTGCCTCGTGATGGCTGGGTGTTGTGTGATGTACTTAGGTTGGTTAGGTTTAAGTAGTTCTAAGTTTTAGGGGACTGATGACCATAGCTGTTAAGTCCCATAGTGCTCAGAGCCATGTTTAGCCTAACTAACCTAAGGACATAAGGATTCGAACCAGCAACAGTAGCGGTCGCGTGTTTCCAGACTGAAGCGCCTAGAACCTCTCGGCCACACCGGCTGGTGAATAGGTGGGATGCTCGCGCCGTGTTAGATGGCTGCGGCTGGTACATCACCCCTTATAGGCACTTTTGCCGTTACGCGTTGATACACCAACAAATTGGACTTCATTCACGGTGTGTCCATGGGCACGACGAAACACGATGTGGAATGGCAATTTCTACAAGCAGGTGGAATACTTTATGGAGCATTTCGAAAGACATGCGATGTACTTTACCCTATAATGTTGGATTCCTCCTTAACCACACGGCAATTCTCAATTATCGCCTACGGCTGTGCAACTGAGAAGGACTTTATTATTGTTCTGCTGAGGTTCTAATATTGATACCATAACATTTTGTACATTCTGTCATAAGTCGCAATATGAATGAGCACAACTAATCCCGTTAATCATAAAAACCCTTTCTCTGTGAGCGTCCGTAAAGCGAGCAATTAAATCATCAACATCAGGCTTGTAGTACCACAATCTTTCCAACACTATAATTTTTGCGGCTCCATTAATTCTGTTACTACAAAACGTCAATGCTAATACGTCGACGACACCTTCGTCACGAGAAGCCATGGTCAGGAACAGCTTGCTGACATCCTAACACGTATGAACATTCTGCATGCCAACATAACATTTGTTGTTGAGTTATAGAAGGACCAACAGCTGCCAATTCTACATGTGCTGCTTACGAGGAATAGTGAGAAACTGGCCCACATTGTGTCTGTAAACCCCGAGGTACACGGACCGATATCTGCACAAAGTGTCAAATCATCAACCGGGACACAAAACCGAAATGATTAGCTCGTAACGTGTCCAGGGCTGATAAGTAAGACGCAGCACCTTGGACGCGAGATACAACACATGAAATGCGTTGTGACACACAATGGATACTCTGCCTCTGACAGAAGTATCGCCATACATCCCGAAGGTGACGTAGAGAGCTGACCTTATGTTGCGCAAACACAGCGTAAATACTATTTACAGACAGACCAAGAAGATCAAAGAGTGTCCCATATCAGCATAGGACAAGAGGTACCCACTCGCAATGTCGCGAATATTCTGCATATGGTGTACAAGTGGGAAAGGTTGTGTTGGAGAGACTGGATAACCTATCAATGCAACAATCGCCGACATAAATGGTATTTCAGGTTGCAACAAATGGAGAAATCGGCCATGTCGTAGCACTCGTTGTATTGACTGTCCACGTAATAAAATTCGTCGACATACAGGTTCTCGCTGTGGAGAAGAACTACCACGGCCGTTTGTTTAGAGAGCCATAGAAATTCACAGACATGACAATTCTGGCATTCTGTGGTCTCACTGTTTAATCTGAATTACTTCCGTTCTGGCGTTGGGCAGAATTGTGATTAAATTTGGAGCCAATGTGACGTTATTAACCAATGTTACATGTCACATTAACTTCGGAGCTGTGGCATTTGCCTCACTTGTGTTGAGACCTTGCTGTTTGGAGCGTCGTCCAGATCGAGGGTGACATCGCAGGAATCTACGGTTTTGCACCATTAGAGAGCAACGTTGTAAGCACCTTTGAGACAGAATTCGAACTAATGCGTCCCATTGAGAGGCAGTTACAGGGTTTCCAAAAAGTGATTCTTTAATTCTATCGCGCGGTTTATTTGAATTCTGCTTTGTACAATGCAGATGTCTTACTACTTCTTTTATTATGCTCTCTTCACACTTCTTCAGTTCTTCCTTTTGTTTTATTTTAGTTCATCCTGAAATCAGATTCTAATGTAATTTGCATGTCAGTTGTGATCTTACCCTCCCACACATCACTATTAAAATCCTCTGTCTTTGCGCAATGTTTGAAAGCTTCGAGAGGCATAAGACACACAAAAGAAAAAAAAAATTACTTATCTTCATTATCTCGTTGTTGTTGGCTCCAAGTCTTGTTGTGTCTAGGGTATATTCTTGAGGCTGTAATTATGATTTTACTGATTCCTGGAGACGAAATAACTTATGATGATTTGCCTGTTGCTATGAATATCTTTTTATTTTATCTCATTCTTCTTTACCACATCAACTTCACAATCTCTATTTTCATAAAAACCATCGATTACATTGTTGTTAGCAAGATTAGCAAAATACGTGGACTTCCGTCAGAGGCATGCACACCACTAATTAACATTTTGCGTTACTCACCATACCCCAAAGAGTTTACAAGCAAAAGAATTCACAAAGTTTCTTAACTCAAGAAAAATCTTGGCTAAATTATATCATTCTTTCATAAAATAGTCCAGACATAAATATAATTTTTAGTGTTAGATTGTTGAATTAATAATATGAATTTTAAATATGACAGCTATATTCATAATTTCAAATATTTTTAAAACAAGAGTAATTGTAACCATTAGCACATATCGATTGTAACAAATTAATTTCTCTCTAAACGTTTTAGCCCGAAACACAACACATTGCATACAAAATCAAATGAAGTTCATTCAGTTAGACAGCTGATATAATGTTTACCTGTACAAGAATCGGTAGTATACATGGTATCAGTTATTTCTATGAAAAAAGATAATGTTAGAGAAGGGTGGCCCGTTATACAGTGAACAGTTCATTTACATACTTGTTACTTTTCAGCGAAAAGTTCTATGTTCTCTGCGAATTCTGCCACTTTTCGCCTTTCCTTACACTGATGAGTAAAAACACTACGTCCACCTGCTTAATAGCGTGTTGATTAACCTCTGGAATGCAGTACAGCAGCGAATCTGTATGTCATAGATTCGACAAGTCCCTAGAACGTTTTCGGAGATACATGGCACCAATTGTCACACTAAGTCAGGCAGTTCCCGTAAATGATGGGAAGGTGGTTTGTGAGAGCGGAGCTCGCACCTGATAGCGTCCCAAGTGTCTTCCGTCGCGTTCATATCATGGGACTTTAATGACCAAGGCATCAATGTGAGTTCGTTAATATGTTTCTCAAACAACTGCAGCCCGACCCTGGCGTTATCCTGCTGAAAGATTCCATGGTCGTTGGAGTGACAGCAAGCATACAGGGATGCACGTGGTCCTCAATAATGTTCAAGCAGTACACAGCTGTCATGATGCCTTCGAATATTATCACAGATCCCATGGAATCCCAGGTGAATGTTTCCCACAAAAAAAAGTGGTTGAAATGGCTCTGAGCACTATGAGACTTAACATATGAGGTTATCAGTCCTCTATAACTTAGAACTACTTAAACCTAACTAACCTAAGGATATCACACACATCCATGCCCGAGGCAGGATTCGAAACTACGACCATAGCGGTCGCGCGGTTCCAGATTGAAGCGCCTAGAACCGCTCGGCCACACCGGCCGGCAATTTCTCCCCCAGCATAATACTGCCACCACGAGACTGGGTCCATAATGCAGTGCTTGCTTCGAGCAGCTGTTCACCTTGAAGATGGCGTAAACGGACAGGACCATCCACTTAGAATAGGAGGAAACGTGATTCAACGGTTAGGGCGACACGGATCCTCGATCCTCGGCGCAGTCTCAGTGATTCAATGATTGGCTACGTCAGTAACTTAGAATCGGATATCCTCGTTGTAGCGAAGCAGCTTAAAGCACTTAGTTAGCGCAAGTCCTCCAGTCCAGATGGCATACACTAAGGCTATCCTGATACCGTAGCCCTATAATTAGCAATCGCGTACAATAGCTCGCTCGACGGAAGATTCGTACCAAAAGAGTGGAAAGTTCCACACATCACCCCATTCTGAAGAAAAGAGGTAGGAGGAATCCGCTGACATACAGCCTCGTACCACTGACACCGATTTGCTGTGGGATTTTGCAACGTATACTCTGTTCGATATTTATGAATTACCTAGAAGGTAACGGTCCATTGACACACAGTCACCACGGATTCATTAAACATCATTCTTGTGAAACATAATTAACTCTTTATTCGCACGAAGTAATGAGTGCTATCGACAGGGGATCTCAAATTGATATGATATTTATAGATTTCCAGAAAAATTGTGACACTGTTCCTCACAAGAGACCTCTAATCAAATTTCGTACCTTTTGAGTACCACTTCAGTTGTGAGACTGTCAGAAAGGTCACAGTACGTAGTAACCAAAGTATGAATCATAGGGTAAAACGGGAGTGATATGTCTTGTTACTTAAGGAAGTATTACAGGTCCTCTGCTGTTGATCTACATAAACGATTTAGGAGACAACTCAGCAGCCATCTTAGATTGTTTTCAATTGATTTTGTCATTTACTATCTAGTAAAGGAGATCAAAACCAATTGCAAAATGACTAGACGCTATATCTATATGGTGTGAAATGTGGCAATTGTCCCTCGATAAGGAAAATTATGACGTCATACACATCAGTACCAAAAGGATTCCCTTAAATCTCACTTACACGATAAATCACACAAATTATGAACAACTTTCATTGGAACGATCATATACAAAACGTTGTGGGGAAAGCGACTCAAAAACTATATGAAGATGGTATCTGTTCTTTCGGACAGGTCAGAACAGATGGATAGAGTGTCTGCCATGTAAGCAGGTAATCCCGGGTTCGAGTTCCGGTAGGGACATACATTTTCGACTGTCCCCGTTGATGTATATCATCGCCTGTCGACAGCTTAGCCTCTTGATTTAATTATCATTTCGCCCATAAACTAGGTTTTATAGGCAGAATGCTTGGAACATACAACGGGTCTACTAAAGAGACGGCCCACACTATTCTTATTTGTCCTCTACTAGTTCATTGCTGTGCTGTATGTTATCGTTACCAGATACGATTGACGGAGGACATCGAAAAAGTTCAAAGAAGTGTACCTTGTTTCGTATTACAGTGAAGTAGTGTAGACAGTGTCATGGATGTGAATAGCAATCTGGAATGGCAGTCATTAATACAAATACCTTTTTTGTTGCGGTGAGGTATTTTCATGAAATTTCAATCACCAATTTCCTCCTCTAATTGTGAAAATATTTTCCTGTAGCCAAGCTACATAGGGAGAAATTGTCATCATAATAAAGTAGGAGATATGAGAGCTCGTATAAAAAGACTTAAGTATTCGATCTTTCCACGCGCCCTTAGAGAGTGGAACGGCAGAGAAATATTCTGAAGGTGGTTTGAAGAACCTCTGTCTGGCGCTTAAGTGTGAATTGCATGCAGAGTAGTCATGAGGTGAAGATGTAGATTCAGTGCCCACTGCAGTCACAACTGACGATGTCGTTGGGTCAGCATGGGAACACCGAGCGGTCACCTGCTGAGGAGCCCCATGGTCAACCAAGTTCGATGAACGGTATGCTTCAAAACACTTATGCCTACATGAGAATTTGTGCTGCTTCGCAAGATCTGCTGCAGATAGCCACCTATTCTGCATTTCAGTGAAGGCAAACCTTCGAACTTTCTATCTTTTTGATTTGCAGCTCCTTGTAACTGCCGTGTTTGCAGTTAAAATTTTTGTATGTGAGATCCGCCATTTACGCAAGACACCGTTTTTCTCACTACCCAAAAATGTTTCGGCACCACTGTGCCGTCATCAGCGGGTTTTCGTTTTTATTTATTCTTTACATTTGGTGAACATGAATTTTCTGGATCACTTTTGTGTTAATTATTACAGGTAGCTTGTCATGTTTTCGTGTGGCAAGCACTTCCGTTCTCCGCATCATGCTGAGATGTTGTGATGCATACGTAACTATAACAAGTATTTTCCACAAATAACGTAGTAAAACACTTTTCACTACACCAGAACACAGTGTGAGTTTCAATCATGGAGATGGAAGTGCTTACCACACGAAAACATGACAAGCTACCTGTAATAATTAACACAAAAGTGATCCAGAAAATTCATGTTCACCAAATGTAAAAAATAAATAAAAACGAAAACCCACTGATGATGGCACAGTGGTGCCACAACATGTTTGGGTACTGAGGAAAACGGTGTCTTGCGTAACTGGCGGACCTCACATCCAGAAACTTTGAACTTCCCTTTTTGTGTTGAGGTGTGACGCCCAACTCCTTGCCGCGTACTCGTGGTCTTCCCGCCCTTCAACCACTTTCTATAAATGCTCACCACTGTAGCACTGGAAAAGTCGAGCAGTTTAGCCGATCGTGAGATGATCGTTGCCAGGTGCCAGACCATTATAATTTACCCTTTGTCAAATTTGCTTACGTCGATGGATTTCCCCATTTTCAGTTTGTATAGTCGCTAGAATGATTCCCCATCATTTGCCTCTCCTCCCTTTATACACTTTTCTTACGACGTTTCGTGTCCGCAACGCCACCAGGCGCTGCATTCTATCTCGTGGCGGGTAGTGCTCTTAATATTTCGACTCATCAGCCTACATTCCAGCACTCCCCATTGAGTTCGATTTTCAAAGTTCATAACAACGAGTAGGAAGTGAAATCTTTTCTTAAACCGTTTCTAGGACCGACCCACTTACCCCACTTTCAAGTTTTGTACTAAGACGTTGTTGTTGTTGTTGTGGTCTTCAGTCCTGAGACTGGTTTGATGCAGCTCTCCATGCTACTCTATCCTGTGCCAGCTTCTTCATCTCCCAGTACCTACTGCAACCTACATCCTTCTCAATCTGCTTAGTATATTCATCTCTTGGGCTCCCTCTACCATTTTTACCCTCCACGCTGCCCTCCAATAGTAAATTGGTGATCCCTTGGTGCCTCAGAACATGTCCTACCAACCGATCCCTTCCTCTGGTCAAGTTGTGCCACCAACTTCTCTTCTCCCCAATCCTATTCAATACCTCCTCATTAGTTATGTGATCTACCCATCTAATCTTCAGCATTCTTCTGTAGCACCACATTTCGAAAGCTTCTATTCTCTTCTTGGCCAAACTGTTTATCGTCCATGTTTCACTTCCATACATGGCTACACTCCATACAAATACTTTCAGAAGTGACTTCCTGACACTTAAATCTATACTCGATGTTAACAAATTTCTCTTCTTCAGAAACGCTTTCCTTGCCATTGCCAGTCTACATTTTATATCCTCTCTACTTCGACCATCATCAGTTATTTTGCTCCCCAAATAGCAAAACTCCTTTACTACTTTAAGTGTCTCATTTCCTAATCTAATTCCCTCAGCATTACCCGACTTAATTCGATTACATTCCATTATCCTCCTTTTACTTTTGTTGATGTTCATCTTATATCCTCCTTTCAAGACGTACAATGGCGAAAAAACTGCAGCACCCTCGAGGACAAGGTCATTTTGTCGAAAAAATCGGATGACAGTTAGTTCCTCACTGCAGGAGTATACGATAATAAATTTAGAGCAAATGAAACTCATATGCCACAGTAAATAGTACCTGAACAGTCTTATCATTACAAAGTACACTCTTTCTGGCGGCAAAGCAGACATGTATTCTCGCACGAAAACGATCGTAAAAATGCCGAATGGCGCCCTACGATAAATTGTCTCACGCTTCTTGGGCCTTTTGTTGCATTGCGCCAATGGTTCTTTCAGGCCCTGGAGAACGACTAAGTTCCCACTTAACCGTGTCTCGTAAGTGTTCAGTTGGAGAAAGGTCGGGTGATATCGCTGGCCAGAGCAGTAGTGGTATACCACCAAGTTACGTCACAGCAGCTGTATGCGGATGTACGTTGTCCAGCTGAAAAAGCACACCATCTTCCTGACGAAGAAATGGCAGAAGCACGGGGATAACAGCCTATACAAAGCAGCGGGCACTGGTTACTTTACCCTACAGGAACACCAGAAGTCACCGCGAGTTGTGCCTGATGGCCAACTACGCCGTGACACCTGGGATGACACCAGTTTGTCGTGTTGGAATGAACTCTGGAATAGGCATCTCACAAGGTCTCTGTCATGATGGACGCATCATATAGAGAGAATCTACTCTCATCACCGAAGAACATAGAGCGCTGTTCCACTCTCCAGTAACCATAGTAGAATGACGGGCGGTTTCGTGGAGTGAGTAGTAACTTGGCCATAGGCACACGTGATCTTAATCGTGATGCAAGCAGACGGTTCACAACGGTCCCTGATGGCACAGTAGGGACAACATGTGTTCAGATTTCGTCCGTCCATGATCGACCGGATACTCCTGCTCGCACAATGCGTCGATCTTGACATGCGTCTGTACCACGCGGACGTCCAGAACTTAGGCTACAAGTGTGGGAATATTCCACAAACGACTACTGAAAGCAAAGACACACCATCGATACATTTTGCCGAACATATGCAGTAATTCGTCGGTGCTCCCATCCAGCTTCCTGCTGGGCCACAATGCAATCCCGTTCACATGGCTCATGCTGTTCAGCAGGAATACGTACTCGTTGGTGTGGGGAGGGCTGGGAATGGCAGTGAAGAATGAATCGCCCACGCTCACACTACAACCCCTCAGTATGCACATTCGAATTTTACACCCTGTTGCTTTTGAGCTCAGTCCTTGACGGTGTTACTTTTTCTTTCGGCAGAGCGTACGCATCAGTGCAAATTCACCTTAAATTTTCTTTTCACCCAATTCTTAGTGAAGAACGTTCTTCTCCTTTACCGCTGCCCCTCTTGCACCTTTTGAGTACCAACAACAACAAATTCCATCTGCACCGCTTATGCTCGGTTTCTAACGACCGCAAACCGCTAACCCTTCCTCTTCCATCTTCCGCTCTTGCTGTTCGAAATATTAATTGCTTTTATCCAGTTTTGCACAAAAAATCAGTCAGTTTAAGACCAGGTCAGTCAATTTTAATCACGCCATATAGACAAAACAAGATAGAGGTAAGAAACCTGTACTGAAAAGTCTACTGAAATGTTTTCAAATAATTTAGGGATAGAAGAAAGAGTCAAACATGAAACTTTATTAGTTTTTCTTAAACTAAGAGGTATATCAGGAGCAGAATGATTTCCTACTCTTACATAGTAGCTATTTAGGTGTGAACGGAGTGCAATATCCTTAACGTCAAATTATAAGTCCAATGTTTCTGTTACTGGTGTAGTTTTAATGAAAACTGCATAACCAGTTCACAAACTTCACGAAAACGGAACACAATCAATGGATGCGTTAAGCAAGGCTGCTCTTTGTGAACGAGTTATTGTAATTAATTAAGTCCTATCACTAACAACAAAATTCCGGTTTAAGCTCAGATGTCTATTCGCGCCCGTCCTTGCTGCTCTTGTCTTGAAATCGCAAATCGCGTCCTCAGCGATATGTAATAGTTTTATGGCCAAGTAATTCACGATTTCAACAAAGCTAATAAGTAATAAAGGTTAAAGTTATAACATTAAAATTTTAATAGTACGTCATTACTACTACTAGCTACTGTAGTGATGTCCGGTATTGTCTGCGAGGCAGTTTTTTACATTACACGGACAAGGAACTCTAATAGATTGTATTGCTAGTGTATAGCTGTCACAAAAAATTGTTTGTATCAATCGAGTTATATTTGAAGGAAAATTCAGTTTTTAATTTAACTGTTTATATCTTTAAACAGGATAAATCTTTCAATTTTTTCTCCACATAAAGGTGATATTATTCACGATAAATGCGACTCTTGTAATAGAAATACAACGAAAAGCTCTTAGTTCAAATAAATTTTTAGTTTTAAGTCAAGAAATATTATTGAGTTAACATTACGCCAGGTGTTTCAGATGGATGTTGTAAATTTACCTGCAGGCAGTTACCGTATCTGTAACGCAGTTTCCATCTATATGAAAGAGAAGGAAGGGAGGTGGCAAAGGAAAAGATTGCATTTGGGACCAGCGATCAAACGTAGTTCCTTCAATATCGGGCGGTGCCTCTATCACTGAGACGCTGAAAGCTTTATTTATGGAAGCACCGAACGTAGCCAGCCCTGTTGACAGAGATTTTCCATTCCCAAAGATGCACTGAAAAGACTGCAGCAGCTATCCGTCAAAGAGCAAGTTCAATCTCTGCTCTCCTCTTCGTAAATCTGAGCTATAGCTTCTGTCTAAAAACATTGCTGTGAACGAAGCACCATACACCAGCAGGACCCAGACAAAAACGGTATTTATGCTCTAATGCAGTGCCTTTCCAAAATTGAATAGTATCACTGTAGAAGTGTTCTTCAGAAGAACAATAGTAATGGGAGTTAGCGAGTTCTTTTTTATCTTGAATACCCATCGTTGTGGACTGATAGGAACGCAGCCGCTTATTATAATAACGATAACGAAAATAGTCACAGGCTGAAAAGATGGTTTCATAACTTTTTCTTCCGTGTTCGATTTCAAGGCTTCACGTCCCGTTTCCAGAAGTACTTTTTTCATATTAATATTTTACCCAAAATTACATACGTCGTACACCTACAAAATAACAGTATTTCATTCAGAGTATACATTGTAGCTACTCAGTCTTAAGGTTAGGTAATAGTTCCTGAGCTTAAGTTCAAATATATATTGCCTATTATTAGTCATAAGAAATACCAACTATTAACTCAATAACATGTTCTACCTTCAAATGTTGTCATTATACAGTGTTCTTAATTTCCATTTGAATTGACCTATGTATGGTGGGACTATATACCCTCTCTCCATGAGCAAAAACATTTACCTCTATACTGTATACGAATGAACATTTATCTGAGAGGTATCTTGAGATAAATATAAACTATTTTATGCTCCATAGGCAATACAATCAGAACATAAAATTGGATTACTATCCACCAGTGAAAGCATCATATTATAGAGTAAAAGTTGCTAAAATCACTATAGATACGTATTTTTGCACTAAGGCTTCATCACTCTCACTTAGAATAAGAATATTAATACAGAAGCAATTTTTACCTTTCGTGTTACACATTAAGATGTAATATCAGAATCCAATTTTCCTTCAAAATTAAAGAACCTTAACATTATGAATATCTCTGAAGGCATAAATCAGTCATCCAACTGAAAACAAAAATGGATTACTAGAAATTATCGTGACAGAATAAAGAACTAACCTTCGCCACCTCGCCAGCTTAACCACATTCTCAAAGCAGTAGTATGTAATTGTGAGCGTGTAGAACGTAGACCAATAGTTACTTGAATCGCAACGAACTATCACTGCTACACAGAATAGTTACAATCAGTCTGCAGTAGCACTACAATGACCGTGAATCAGAAAGGTGTCGTTACATTACCCCTCTGAGGTGTCACCATGGTGGTTTTATGAAAAGATCGGAGTTTGGGAGCCAAAGAACAGCAATATCCATACTGTACCTCCTTCCACACATCTCTCTAGCGACCTACTGAACCGTGTGGCAGAGGTATTTGACAAATGAAGAAGAAAAATAGTTGGTCTAGGAATTATTTGACTTGCTCACAATTACATACCTTGAGAATATGACTGACAGGTCCAAATGGCTCCGATTTGTACTTTATTGTGTCGTAATCCTATCCAGGTTTGCCGTAATGGTTTCAATTGCGGGAACAGTGTAGGTCCTTACACGTAATCCCACTGTAAAGCATCCCTAATTTTGAAAGAAAGCGTGGATGCCAACATTACACTATAATATGTAACATGTAAGGTGTAAAGTATAAAATGTTCTTGTATTAATGTTTGTACTTCGAATGTGAATCATGTCAACATCGGTCAAACTAGATAATTATAGTGATTATAGTGATTTTAGTATCTTTTAATTTATAAAATGACGTTCCCACTGATTGATAGTAACCGAATGTCCTGTTCTAACTATGTAGCCCATAGAGCATAAAATAGTTTTCATTATATCTTACTGCACCTCTCAAATTAATGTTCACTTGTATACTGTGTAGAGGTTGGTGTCAATGTCTAAATACTTTTTCTCGGGGAAAGTGGATATACACTCCCACTAGAAGTAAGTCAGTTAAATTGGAAATTAATAACAATGTGTAATGAAAGTAACATTTGAAGGTAGAAAGCCGGCCGCTGTGGCCGAGCGGTTCTAGATGCTTCAGTTCGGAACCATGCGACTGCTGCGGTTGCAGGTTCGAATCCTACCTCTGGCATGGATGTGTGTGATGTCCTTAGCTTAGTTAGGTTTAAGTAGTTCTAAGTCTAGGAGACTGGTGACCGCAGATGTTAAGTGCCATAGTGCTTATAGCCATTTTTGAAGTAGAAAATTACTTAACCCTTTGTTTCCTGACATAAGAAAAAATTTGCTTTTTAACATTTTCTTTGCAGAATTTATCCTATTGTGGCCTCAAATGACAATAGGATTTTTTGTAAAATTTTATTTTATTTTTCACAACTTTTTTCTCTCCTGGTTCTCAGAAGTACCGTCAGACTCCATGGACAGAATCACAACCTGCGCATAAAAATGCTCCAATTTTTATAACTTGAACTTTATTCCACATAAATATTAAATATTTTTACATTAGAAAATTAATTAACAGAAATATATTTCTGAATTTTTTTAAAATTTCGCATAAATTTATTCTACAGCAACTTCACAATACATAGTAACTTAGCTATTCATTTTTGACAGTATATATATATCACATATTTGGTGATACCTCATGAAATTGTAGGAAACAGTTCTTTTTCTCATTGCAGCACAAATACACTTTACATGTACTACATTGTGAATGTGGTCTCGACTGAATTTTATTTTTCGCACACATTTCACATCGTCCTCTTTTACAACTGAACACTAAAAAATAGTTTCCTCGGTTGTCAAGACGTACATTCTTCGGAACAGAAAAGTTATCCTTCCTTCTCTTTGGGAGAGTTATTTCATCTCTACCAGAGTTTCTCTTTTTGACATTTGGCACTTGCTGTTCATTCAATAGCTCTAGTGCCACAGCACGCCTGAATTCCAGCAGTGGCAGTGCCCCATGTAAATCACTGAAAATGACGTAAGCATTGACAAAAGCAATTTCTATTGCTCCCCAGAAGAGACGGTTCCACCATTTCTTCGATCGCTTGTCAAGACCGTAAGTTGAACGTAATCTGTCTGCACGATCCACATCACCCATGTTTTTATTGTAATCACATACAACAACTGGACATGGTATAGTCATACTAGTTCCATCTTTCTGTTTTCTTGTCACTGCGCTCTGTTCAGTGCCATGCAAGTTTGACGCAAAATACACTACTTTATTTTCCTTCCATTGAAATACTGTTAGGTCTAAAGATTGTGATTTAGACATTTTTCTTTAGGTAAATTCCTTGTCAAACCTTTCCTGTTTGTTCTAATTGTTCCACAGGCGAATGTATTTACCGATTTCAGTGTGAGAAAAAGTGGACAGAACAACTATTGAGAGGTAACGCATTGTTGCTGCAATAAAGTGTTCGCACAACCTGACGGTACTAATACGTCCGCCTTATATTTTCCACTTTATCTCATTCACTTGTAACGTAATGCTTCAAACTATTATTAAAAAAAATAAAGAAGGTAAGTACGTACAATGGAAAACTCAACGGAAGTTTCAATAAACTGCGCACAAATTCAGGCAACACCATGGAAACAAGCACATACAATCTTCTGTTTTCACAGCAGCGCGCGAAAAACAATTTCAAGCTCTGATAGCCAAAGAGGTCTATGTATTGCACAATAGCATCTATGAAACAGTAGAGCAGAGTTACTGTTACGTACCGACAGGCTCTCAGATCCCGAAACTGCACCACAAGAAAATAATGAGAGTCAAAACTTACTGGTACTTTTAAGTACCGTCAGGCAACAAAGGGTTAATACTTGGTATTTATTACGACTAAATATAAGTCCTGTGTGACTTAAGCACAAGAACTGTAACCTAACATTAAGCAAAGATACCTTTAACGTATATTCTACGAGAAATACCGTAATGCTGTAGGTGTATGAGTTATTAATTTTAGCTAAAAATTTTAATTCCTGCACATCTATATCAGAAGACTGGACGTGACGCCTCGAAATCGATCATGGAAGAAAAAAGTCATAAAGGTATCTTCACGCGATGAGGCTATGTTAGTTATTGCTATTAAGAGTTTTTTGGTATTTGGTGTGCTACATCCAATGGCTATAACAAATCTGTGTAACCACATATGGAGCACACGGTAGCTAATAACAGATTATACTAACACAGTGTGGTAACAGGCAACAAATATAGTTCTATAAGATTATTGAAGACGATGAATAACACAAGCACAGCAATTTGTTCTGAAGTGACATTACAGCATTAACGTTTAGTTATACTGTCGTTTTTAAAGGATGAAGATTAAAAAATTTATGGCTTGGTGCTGTCAACTTGCAGACTTCCCATGGAACAGTACAGAAGCCCTCTGGGGGAATAGACATTCAGTTATATCTCTTGAAACGTCCCTGGTGATTCTATAAGTTGTTGCATTTTCTGAAGCGAATATAGCGGTTATACTAGTTGAAAATCCGTGTTGTAATCTGGTTAGTATCTTGCGCAGAGTATCTTCATGGCAATACTACTCTCATGAAAAAAATATTTCATTATAAATGTTCTCCTAAAGGTGAATTGCACAAACTAGTTGGGGTCCCTGACGCCTATCCTACAAAGGTGACTGAAGAATTATCCGTGATGGAAATGTGCCCTTATGATGGGTATCATCTATCGCTGGATTTTTCCAAGTTGATTGAAAAAATTGGCACAAAAAGTTGACCTGTAAACATCTGTTTTTACTAGCAATATAATTTTCAGGTGAGTAATCGAAACAAACTAAACAAAATGTAAAAGTTATAGATTCTAGCCCAAAAAGAAATAAACGACCATGAACTTTGTGTATTTTACAGAAATAAATTTGACCTCTATAGGACTACACACAGGTACTGAAACTCTCTCTCTTTCCAAATATATACCAATTTCCAGGGTCTGCTGGTTAATTTGATGTGGTATGTTAATGTTAAGGGATGGGTGGATGCCCTTCCTGTCGCCACCACATACCTCCTGGGAAGGAAATAGTGTACTCCAACTGTCTGCATCTAGTGTAAACCATGGAATAGAGCGAATGTGTTCAGATGTCTGCGAGCCATGTAACTGAGGCGGTATTCACCTAGCGGGATGTGGAAAGCCGCCTAAAAACCACATCCAGGCTGGCCGGCACAATGGCCCTCGTCGTTAATCCGCCGGGCGAATTAGATCCGGGCTGGCGCGCCTACCTGAGTCCAGGAATCAGCGCATTAGCGCTTTCGGCAACCCTGGCGAGGGTACATAGGTACCGAAACATGTGTGGAAAAATAAAAAAGTAATACATTGTGTTTCGCCTAAGGAGGAGTATCAAAAAAAAAAAAAAAAAAAAAGAACCATACTGCTGCATATCACAGTCAACGTACAAGAAACACTGCTGGGAAAACAAAGCAAGTAGTGTGAGCTCATGGAACAAGTTTGTATACAAGCAAGACACACGGCTATGGCCGGCGGTTCGTGTGACGGTAGCGGGTAGCTGTATTCACTCAAAAATTTTGTTGTTGTTGTCTTCAGTCCTGAGACTGGTTTGATGCAGCTCTCCATGCTACTATATCCTGTGCAAGCTGCTTCATCTCCCAGTACCTACTGCAACCTACATCCTTCTGAATCTGCTTAGTGTACTCATCTCTCGGTCTCCCTCTACGATTTTTACCCTCCACGCTGCCCTCCAATGCTAAATTTGTGATCCCTTGATGCCTCAAAACGTGTCCTACCAACCGATCCCTTCTTCTAGTCAAGTTGTGCCACAAACTTCTCTTGTCCCCAATCCTATTCAATACCTCCTCATTAGTTACGTGATCTATCCACCTTATCTTCAGTATTCTTCTGTAGCACCACATTTCGAAAGCTTCTATTCTCTTCTTGTCCAAACTAGTTATCGTCCATGTTTCACTTCCATACATGGCTACACTCCAAACAAATACTTTCAGAAACGACTTCCTGATGCATAAATCTATATTCGATGTTAACAAATTTCTCTTCTTCAGAAACGCTTTCCTTGCCATTGCCAGTCTACATTTTATATCCTCTCTACTTCGACCATCATCAGTTATTTTACTTCCTAAATAGCAAAACTCCTTTACTACTTTAAGTGTCTCATTTCCTAATCTAATTCCCTCAGCATCACCCGATTTAATTTGACTACATTCCATTATCCTCGTTTTGCTTTTGTTAATGTTCATCTTATATCCTCCTTTCAAGACACTGTCCATTCCGTTCAACTGCTCTTCCAAGTCCTTTGCCGTCTCTGACAGAATTACAATGTCATCGGCGAACCTCAAAGTTTTTACTTCGTCTCCATGAATTTTAATACCTACTCCAAATTTTTCTTTTGTTTCCTTTACTGCTTGCTCAATATACAGATTGAATAACATCGGGGAGAGGCTACAACCCTGTCTCACTCCTTTCCCAACCACTGCTTCCCTTTCATGCCCCTCGACTCTTATGACTGCCATCTGGTTTCTGTACAAATTATAAATAGCCTTTCGCTCCCTATATTTTACCCCTGCCACCTTTAGAATTTGAAAAAGAGTATTCCAGTCAACATTGTCAAAAGCTTTCTCTAAGTCTACAAATGCTAGAAACGTGGGTTTTCTTCTAAGATAAGTCGTAAGGTCAGTATTGCCACACGTGTTCCAACATTTCGACGGAATCCAAACTGATCCTCCCCGAGGTCTGCATCTACCAGTTTTTCCATTCGTCTGTAAAGAATTCGCGTTAGTATTTTGCAGCCGTGGCTTATTAAACTGATAGTTCGGTAATTTTCACATCTGTCAGCACCAGTTTCTTTGGGATTGGAATTATTATATTCTTCTTGAAGTCTGAGGGTATTTCGCCTGTTTCATACATCTTGCTCACCAGCTGGTAGAGTTTTGTCAGGACTGGTTGTCCCAAGGCCGTCAGTAGTTCTAATGGAATGTTGTCTACTCCGGGGGCCTTGTTTCGACTCAGGTCTTTCAGTGCTCTGTCAAACTCTTCACGCAGTATCGTATCTCCCATTTCGTCTTCATCTACATCCTCTTCCATTTCCATAATATTGTCCTCAAGTACATCGCCCTTGTATAAACCTTCTATATACTCCTTCCACCTTTCTGCCTTCCCTTCTTTCCTTAGAACTGGGCTGCCATCTGAGCTCTTGATATTCATACACGTGGTTCTCTTCTCTCCAAAGGTCTCTTTAATTTTCCTGTAGGCAGTATCTATCTTACCCCTAGTGAGATAAGCTTCTACATCCTTACATTTGTCCTCTAGCCATCCCTGTTTAGCCATTTTGCACTTCCTGTCGATCTCATTTTTGAGACGTTTGTATTCCTTTTTGCCTGCTTCATTTATTGCATTTTTATATTTTCTCCTTTCATCAATTAAATTCAATATTTCTTCTGTTACCCAAGGATTTCTAGCAGCCCTCTTCTTTGTACCTACTTTATCCTCTGCAGCCTTCACTACTACATCCCTCAGAGCTACCCAATCTTCTTCTACTGTATTTCTTTCCCCTATTCCTGTCAATTGTTCCCTTATGCTCTCCCTGAAACTCTGTACAACCTCTGGTTCTTTCAGTTTATCCAGGTCCCATCTCCTTAATTTCCCACATTTTTGCAGTTTCTTCAGTTTTAATCTACAGGTCATAACCAATAGATTGTGGTCAGAGTCCACATCTGCCCCTGGAAATGTCTTACAACTTAAAACCTGGTTCCTAAATCTCTGTCTTACCATTATATAATCTATCTGATACCTTTTAGTATCTCCAGGGTTCTTCCACGTATACAACCTTCTTTCATGATTCTTAAACCAAGTGTTAGCTATGATTAAGTTGTGCTCTGTGCAAAATTCTACTAGGCGGCTTCCTCTTTCATTTCTTAGCCCCAATCCATATTCACCTACTATGTTTCCTTCTCTCCCTTTTCCTACACTCGAATTCCAGTCACCCATTACTATTAAATTTTCGTCTCCCTTCACTATCTGAATAATTTCTTTTAATTCATCGTACATTTCTTCAATTTCTTCATCATCTGCAGAGCTAGTTGGCATATAAACTTGTACTACTGTAGTAGGTGTGGGCTTCGTATCTATCTTGGCCACAATAATGCGTTCACTATGCTGTTTGTAGTAGCTTACCCGCATTCCTATTTTCCTATTCATTATTAAACCTACTCCTGCATTACCCCTATTTTATTTTGTGTTTATAACCCTGTAGTCAGCTGACCAGAAGTCTTGTTCCTCCTGCCACCGAACTTCACTCATTCCCACTATATCTAACTTTAACCTATCCATTTCCCTTTTTAAATTTTCTAACCTACCTGCCCGATTAAGTGATCTGACATTCCACGCTCCGATCCGTAGAACGCCAGTTTTCTTTCTCCTGATAACGACATCCTCCTGAGTAGTCCCCGCCCGGAGATCCGAATGGGGGACTATTTTACCTCCGGAATATTTTACCCAAGAGGATGCCATCATCATTTAATCATACAGTAAAGCTGCATGTCCTCGGGAAAAATTACGGCTGTAGTTTCCCCTTGCTTTCAGCCGTTCGCAGTACCAGCACAGCAAGGCCGTTTTGGTTAATGTTGCAAGGCCAGATCAGTCAATCATCCAGACTGTTGCCCCTGCAACTACTGAAAAGGCTGCTGCCCCTCTTCAGGAACCACACGTTTGTCTGGCCTCTCAACAGATACCCCTCTGTTGTGGTTGCACCTACGGTACGGCCATCTGTATCGCTGAGGCACGCAAGCCTCCCCACCAACGGCAAGGTCCATGGTTCGTGGGGGGGTCAAAAATTTTATAGTGGGTATTTTACTCGCCCTGTATTTGAAGGAATATATTTACACAGAGAACCTTCTCGGAGCAGCTGTGCTAACTGCAGCTACTATGGCGCACTTATGTCTTAGTGCGAGTTCTCTCCTACTTTTGGGCGTTACTAACCTAACATATTGATGTAGCTACTGCCGCGCATTTAGGAACGTTGTGATTTCGAATGGAAAAGCAGTTTACCGAGGTGACGACATCGCTTGATCGAGATATGTAGCAGCCGTTCTGATTGGGACAGCAGCTCCGCCAACGTTTTCAGTGTACAAACACATGATGTTTACGAAAACATATGGGCAAGGTAATTAACCTAAAAAGAGGAATGAAGAGAAGTGGCGCACAGATAAGCGTTGTTCATCGTCTATGTTCACCAGGCAGAGTTTGTTTTTAGCCCCGACCAGTCGATTTTCTGATGCACTCATTGCATTAGTATGTCAGTAAACACCTGTCTTCTCTTCTGCGATCGTACTGTCATATTACTGTCTGAAACTTTACCATCAATACATACGAAGAACACTGTTGTATTTCAGGTTTTCCTTTCGTTGTTGTTGTCTCACTGTAGCAACAAATCGGTCATGGATAAATTCGTGGTGAGAAGCACAAAGAAAATAGAGTAGAGCACTGATCAGTAGTTCCCATCCTGGAGGCAATTACTCCTGAGGAGTAAAATTAAATTTTCTGAGGGGTAAAACTAAAAATTTGGAAAATTGTGGTAAGTTCCTATGGCACCAAACTGCTGACGTCATCGGTCCCTAGGCTTACACACTACTGAATCTAACTTGCGCTAAGGACAACACACACACTCATGCCCGAGGAGAGTTCCAACCTCCAACGGGGGATCGGAGTGGACTGTGTCAATTCGCCTCAGACCGCGCGGCTAAAAGCTAGACGATTCATCTGTTTCAGTCTCGAAAATAAATTATTTTCAATAGATCATTACTATTATCACAATTTTGTGAGCCTCTAATATAGATCATATAAGTTGTCGATGGTTACTTTTTCTCATTAGCATAGTAGCATTAATGTGATGGAGGTTATAGGCTCGTCATATAGTTGACCCACTACGCACATATGTTCTGCTTTGTCCCGTACATCCATGATGATAAAAGTGAGACATATTCGTAAAAACACTAAATATCTCGAGAAAATGTCTTCTCCAAGTTGTAGATAATACATGCAGTATTGCATTGTAGATAGTACATGCAGATATTGCTTCATTACCCGCTTCGAAACAGATAAGTGACTTAACTGACAGCACAACACACCAGTAAATACGTAAAGGCTCTTATAGTACCTCACACTGTATTATTATTGTTATTATTATTATTATTATTATTATTATTATTATTATTATTATTACTATCACTATTAGTGGCTGTGGTCAGCCACAAAGTAGTAATAGCCTGAAGTCTTCCAGTTTCTGCCAACTCACTAGTTAAGGAGTGCAGCAATCAAGTGATTTATGAACAATAAGTATAGTGCACACATTTTAACTTGATTGAATTTAAATGTAGTAGCAGTGTGCATGTAATGCAAGTGCCGCAATGGAGAGGAGTAATGGAGGGGAAGTATGTTATGCAACAAGTGTCTAACTTCACTGTGGATAGTTCGATTTTTCATCTGAGAAGAGATTCGGGTAGTACTTGCGATGCTCTACGAATTTCTTCTTCAATCATTCTAAAACACACACACACATACACACCACACACACACACACACACACACACACACTCACACACACACACACAACTAAATATCATTCATCTTTCATCATTTTAAAAATAAAAGTGTTTTAACAAGTCTTTTATTGTACAGTTTAGTTGGTGATAATCTGAGGGAAGGAGGAGGGGTCAATAGACAGAAGGGGGGAGGGCGGTACTACCTAATGTCTAATTGCAGTCAGGGGTAATGGTCTAAGAAAGGTAGGGAACCACTGGTGTAAACGAAGGGGCTCGACAGCAGAGTACGATACTCCTGCATCGTCTTTGAAAACAGTGTACCATGGCACCTTTAAAGATGAAGGTGTTGAGGAAGCTGACAGTGAAAATCGTAAATGTACCATTAAAATCACTTTACTTTTAGTTTTTATTTTGTTTATTTCAAATAATTGTGAACATTGTAAATATTATACTTATTTGCACAGCCTTAAGGACTACACCGTTAATCCAAGTGAGCACTGCTATAATTTTACACTTCAAAGTACGTAGTTTAAACTACTGCGGTTTACAAAAACATTATAGTGATTCCCAAACGAGACTGTGAACAGCCGGCCGTTGTGGCCGAGCGGTTCTAGGCGCTTCAGTCCGTAACCGCGCTGCTGCTACGGTCGCAGGTTCGAATTCTGCCTCGGGCATGGATGTGTGTGATGTCGTTAGGTTTAAGTAGTTCTAAGTCTAGGGGACTGATGAACACAGATGTTAAGTCCCATAGTGCTCAGAGCCATTTGAACCATTTTTTTGACTGTGAACTTTCGAAATATATTCTGTTTCTGAAATATAAATGAAAAACGCATGGCAATACAGAAAATAAGCGTCTTTCATATTGTTTTTTTTGTATTTTCAAGCAGATGTTTTAATTTTTTTTTGTATAGCTTGAAAATGTATTTTAGTTTTTGCAGTAAGTGTCGAAGAATTCTTCAGTTCATACAGGTGTTAATAACTGGACGAAGCATAAACCATGACTTAAAGTCAACAAATATTTGTCAAATCTGCACTGTAGTGAGTGAGGTAAAGTTAATAGTCACTTTCAATGAGCAAGTCATAAAGTCGAAAAAATCTCTTGGTTCACTACGGATTATCAATTTGGAAACATGGACAGAAAGAATGAGGGCCACAAAAGAAGTTCTTTTCAAATTAGTTTCACCCTAATCATTAAAAAAAGTTGAAACTACTAATGTCTTTCAGTTGAAACAAAAAAAGAAGAGGCTAGTCAAGTCCCGTTACTGAAAATATACAGCACATTAAATGCACTAGCGAGGCATGGTCTCCCGATACGAGTATCCAACATTATGATGTATTTAAGGGCTCGAGCAAAAGATCTGTCAGGATTAAAATCTTTATCACGAAGAAATACATCTGACTTCATTATGACAATTCCGATGCGCGAAATTCTCAGACTGATGGCAGCTACAGTCTAGTCAGGAATTTTGGACGAGATAAACGCCGCTGAATACTTTTCATTTTCACTGGATGAAGCTTGTGTTTAAAACTGAGCAAGTCTCTCTTTACCTCATGGTGGTTTCCGAAGATTTGACAGTGAATAACTATTTTATTGGATTTTCGGCAGAAACGTTGAGACTGTCGAAGACATGATCCTGCACAAGTTAGCACTCTCAAAAATTTGTAGTCAGTGTTACGACTAGACTTCAGATGTTTCCAGCAAAATCTAAGGATTGCAGTCCGGAATATGTAGGAAGTAGAGTACTGTACAATTAATGCTCATAATCTATATCTCGTCGTGGAGGTTGGAATTGAAAATGTTTTACCAGTAAGAAAATTAATTGATTTATGGAAGATTTAATAAACTTCTCCATCACCCTATTGTCCAACAAGGCATCAGTTACGATTAAAAATTTAATGAATTGTAGTTGAAGTTCCATGTTCATGTTTATGTGTATATCTACTTTCATTTTACAGGCACGTAGTACAAATAAAATTTCTGAACGCTATAACGGCAAATTGTGCACAACAGCTGCTGTTTTTGTATTAACATTCTACTGACAAGGGAACTGATGATATGGTGTTGGCCAAAGCAAAGAGATTCTATTATTATTTGCAAATGTTCGATCCTTGTTTTAATTTAACAATGCTTATTGAAGTTTTTCCTCGAACAGTAATTTTAAACATAGAATTACAAGAGAGTAAATTAAGTGTCATCGAATAGATGAGGTTACTGTTTTATGTGCTGTCGTAATTTTAAATAAGAGACAATTTGGCTTAAGAGTGTACAAGCTGCTGCTGATGTACAACTTTTAGGAAACTTCCACGTCGTCACTAATCTCCAAATCGTCTCCATCAAGATAATAGCGAAGACGTCAAATTCAGAACGCCTCAAAAATTTTTAAGAAAATCATATTTTGACGTTTTCGACCAATTGACTGCGTCCCTGAAGGGTCGATTCGACGATGATTTCGAGAAATGTTATAATCGTTTGAAAAATTGGGCATACTACAGACGTCGATAAAATTGTAAAGTTTTACAAAAATGATTTTGATCGATAGAGCTTGATGAGCGAGAGAGACATATTTCGCAACATTGAAAGGAAGAAAATGGGTACGCAGCGTGATGGAAGTTGTGGCGATTTTAAAGATACGTGATTGCACAAGTGGGTTATTTCCTGAGTTTTACACCCTTTTTTGCTTTATTCGATTCCTGGATCATCTTGTTATAATGAGTGAAGTTTTTTCCTGAGTTATGTTAATTCGAAACTTTAATTCAAAAATAAAGGTGGACTCAGTCATATCGCTATTTTGCCTGTTTACTGGAACATTACAGATAGAGCAGAAATAGACGTTTATGTCGCGACATGCGAAACGCAGCAAGTTCCTTCAAATTACTTTTTTTTGTATAGAATGGAGATTAATTAAAAATAAATTACATTTTCAGAATCATTTTTGTATTCGTGTAGGTTTTACCCCTAAGAAAACCTCCTTTTTATGATCTTTTATTTACATTTCAAAGCGGGGAGAAACCCTGTTTAGGACACGTACCCACTCTGAAAACTGTAATATGTACCTCCGGGCCGGCACACGGCCCATATTCGTTCTCCGGATATGTTCAGTGCAATACAGGTACAAAAACAAATTAGACAAAGAAGGAAGATTAGAGTTTAACGTTCTGTCGACATGGCGGTCATTAGAGACGGAGCACAAGCTCGGATTACGAAAGGATGGGGAAGAATATCGGCCGTACTCTTTTCTAAGGAACAACCCGGCATTTCTCTGGAGCGATTTGGCGAAATAACGGAAATATTTACATTCATAATGACTGACACCGTTCGAAATAAATTCGCTGAATGCGAGTAACTTGGGAGTCAGCAGTATTAGATGCAGACGTTCTACCTGTTGTTGACTTATGCTGGATCGGTTCGGGAGGTGTGCACAGATAGCATAATGGTAAACCGACAGCTCGTGATAAGCAGGAAATTCGGGTTCGAGTACCGGTCCGGTACAAAAGCCGAATAATACTGAAGGTAAAACTATAGAGAGGAAATGTTCTAGAACAGTCGATGTCACTTTTAAAAGGAATTTCACTCTCTCTCTCTCTCTCTCTCTCTCTCTCTCTCTCTCTATCTATCTATCTATCTATCTATCTCTATCTATAGGTATAAAGTTTATTTCTGTATAAAACGCAAGCAGTTGTGGGGAAGCAAAAGAAAGATTTAACTGGATTAAAATAGAGGTTGAAAATCATGCCAATGGATTTTTAATCTTCCAGATAATCTCGAAAACTGGTTATCAAGCTGAAGCAATTCTTTGGGAAGAATTTCACTAGAAACAGCTTTTGTCATAATACATGTCTTCGAAAACAGTGACCCGTTTTTCGTAAAAATCTAAGAAAGACAGAGAAACTGAATTAAGGGGCGTGGGAGGATAATGCTCGTCCTACAGATGAACGTATTACTCTGTTTCTTGCTACTACATTCCCTATGAGTGTTCTCCCAAAGTTTTAAAGCTTTATAAATTATTTCCCCCATTTTGCCGGGGGTAGTTTTTGATGTGGATTTCTTGTAGCCAACAGATACCTATGATATGTATAGTCTTCCGTCAGCAATACCGCATTCTTTTTGGCCAATCCATCGTTCAAGCATCACACTCAGTAATGAAAATAGTTATCGCGAGCGAAACAGCAGATGGGTGCTATCCGCGCAGCGAGCGCTGAAGCTGAGAGCGAGCGAATTCCATTTGACAGTTCGCCACAAGAGCGACAAACAGCGGAACAAGAACGGGTGCCTGCAAACGCGAAGCCAACACGACCGAATGCTGTTTGTTCGCGTTGACCTGCCGTTTACACCGGAGAGAATGCTCGTTCTATGGTCCCCGTTGGCTTTTGTTCTCTCCGGTGTAAACCAGGCTTCTGTGAGCCAGCACACAATCAGCTACCGACGTTAGTCGTGAACAGTGAGAAATCCAGAAACTCGTCAGGATCGATGTAGTACGTTTACAGGTCGTGACTGAATGCTTCATTAACAGCAGTCTGATTGTGGCCAGCTGCACCGCTCGCTTTATTGTCTTAGCAGTCAGAAATCTCGCGGGACAGAGACCTCAGTCTATTGAAGTGGGCTATAAGCAGCGGTCTTTGTCAGAACGAGGCGTCCTAGCCGATTGCCTCGCCAGTCTGGAATTGTGTGCTCGTGAAAGGTGGGAGGTGGACCGGCATTGGCTCTTCTGACTGGCTAACGTTCATGACGTCAGAAAAAAGGCATTACCTATCGTAAGCATAAACCGAAGGATATATCAGCGATCACGGTATTGTGTCATCACACAGCGGCAACCATTCTCACAGGCGGAGACATTAGCTCGTTACAGTAGCTCTTATGTCTTGAAGACGTACTTAAACTGCATTAGTGAAAGATATTGTTACCTTTCTCACTTCGTAACTGAAATCCTGCTACATTCTTCCGACTTTGATGAGGTATTATAGAAATAAATAACCAACTACTAGCAAAATACAGCATACGAATAGTTAACTGGAAGAACCACAAAATTTGGTTCCTTATCCACGCTAACGATGCCAGGATCTCCATCTCCCCTAAATTCTATAAATCTCTTGAAATCCTGCAAAGACGCAGATGTCGCTTTCCGCATCCGCCTACCTTCCTCAACTCGGGTATCTACTCATCCACTTCTCGTATCTTCTTCTCTTCACAAAGCACCTTCGAATGCCATACATTAGCTGCAAAACACGTCCTAGCACCGAATACCTCACACACTAAATGCCAGTCCAGGTACCCTGCTGTGCCACCACACCTATATTCCACCTTCCACGGACATTCAGGCTCTATCCATTCTTGCCCGCTGCGCAGAGTGGCCGCGCGGTTTGAGGCGCGGCTCCTAGTGCCGGAGGTTCAAGTCGTCCCTCGGGCGTGGGTATGTGTTGTTCTTAGCTTAAGTTAAAGTTAGTTTAAGTAGCGTGTAAGTCTAGGGACCGATGACCTCAGCAGTTTGATTCCTCAGGAATTCACACATTTCAACATCCTCTCCCTCTGGAATATCAACCCAATCTCACTCCCCAAAGACGAAATCCGTCCCGTCTATTTCCAACCTCACACTATCGTTCCATTGATCTCCCTCCCGTCTTCCTCCAACTTGCTGACTTTAAATTGCTACCTATGGTTCAGCAGGACTCCATAGTCATTCTCATCATTCCACCTCCGTAACAACCATGATCATTTTCATGCATCACCAGCACACCATAGCATCATTCGTATTATCTATGTGAATACATTTTAATTTGCAATATAAAGTGATCTATATAGTTTTAAAAGTTATCACTATTGTTGAAACTTTCTGAATACGATTATGCTAATGTGACAGAAGGAGCGTCATGCAGCTATTACATGTTACTTGGTAACTGCACAAATTTTAAATTCCGATTACATATTCTAATCCAGATTAGCCTTCACTATCCTACTTTTGAACATGAACCTATCTGTGCAAACTATTTCTTTGTGCGTTACATCAATTAATCGAAACCGCATCTATCTGTAAATGAGACAGAAAATACAGAATGGTTGTCTATAATACCCCGAACGCTTTCTCATGAAACAATCCCATACGAAGGCTAATTTTTACGTATCGAAAATATGCTGTTAGACAAACGCGTCTACTAACTTAACGAGATGTATCTTCCACTTAATATTTGAGAATAGCTGTCATGAAATATTTATAAATGACAAAAGGCAGTAATTTGAAATCATGTCCAAAGCGTTTAGTGACACAAAAATGACCCTTAACTAGCATGAACAATAAATATTTCTCAGCATGTCGTATGCCATAAAATTACTTTAATACAGACTGCTTAAATCATTTAAAATTTAATCTTTGCCCTTTTAAATGAAATTCGTTTGATTAACAGTGGTAGGAGAAAACTAATTAGTATCTTGAACACATGACTAATATTAACCCTGGATACCAACAAATAGATATTATTGAACACAATGAAATATTTACACTATAGTCATTACTCGGCTACCACTTGCAGGAAAATCAGATCAAATCAAATTACCATTTTTCAGAAAGTGTCGTCTCTCTATAAAATGAGCTCAAATCATCCTTTATCCTTTATTCAGTTCTCTCTGCATCATGTCAGTCATCTGAGATCCTCACTCATTGCCAGTCTGCCACGACACAACACTCTCTCTCCCTCTGGCCGACAACTTCTCTCTCGCTCGCACTAGCTCTACTCAGTAATACTACTTTCTCTGGTGGCCAAAGCATACATACTATTCATATGTCAAGACATGTAAAGATGTTCATAGCGGTAAACACTCCAAATAAACTGTAAAATATGCCAGACAAACTGTCTTTTTTCATGAAACATATACTTCCATAACCATTTCTCCCAATATGTATTTTGTCATTTATCCATTGTGGTTTTTATTTTAGTCTTCGTTTACTATCTTCCGTTCCATGTAAGAATCGTTAATATTGTCATCTCGTTTTGCATGTTTTAAACCATATTTCTGTTTGTGTAACCTTTGGCTGAAGAACAGTTGAATCTGTTGTCAGCCCGTCCCTTCGTCGGACCTTGAGTAACAATAACAAAAACAAAAAATCAGATTGTGTGGCACTCAGTAACGCATTGCTAATTGAAAGGTCTGGGCTTCCATTCCATGTTGGTGGTTTAATTTTTTTGTCATGTATCAATCATAACACATTTTTTCAACAATTTGTTAACACGAAAGATGTTCATAGTGGCAAGAAATCCAAATAAACTGTCAAATATACCAAACAAACTGTAATTTTACTTGATAAATACATCTTTCATAACCATTTCTCCTAATACGTGTACCTTTCACTGTCCACTGTGTTTTTCTAAAAAATTATTCTCGTCCGTTTCATTTAAAAGTCGTAAATATGGTCCGCCAACATGTTTCTTAATTATTATTTATTGGCATTAGTTTTTCTATATTTCAAACCATATTACCTGCTTATGTAATATTTGGCAGAAAAACAGTTTCACCTGCTTCAAGCCCACTCCTTCATGTCGATTAGAATAAAGATAACGAAAAAAATTATATTCGGTGGCACAGTCAGTAATGTACAGGGTGTATCAAAAAGAACTGTCCAATGTGGAACGTGTTTATTTCTGAAACAAATAAACGTATACAACTAATTTTGTATTTTGATGAACGCGAAACTCAAAAAAGTTTTTTTTTCATACATTTTCACAGGTATTCAGTATGACCCCCTTGAGATGCGCGGCATGTATCAATGCGGAATTCAAATTGTCCCCACACTGCAGCGAGCATGTCTTGAGCTACAGCTTCCACACCAAGCATTATGCGATGTCTCAGTTCACTCATTGTTATAGGACATGGAGGCACTTAAACAGAGTCTTTTATAAACCCCCACAAAAAATAATCACGTACGGTAAGGTCCGGTGACTTTGGAGGTCAGCAATGTACGGCTGAATCATTTGGTCCAGTGTGGCCATCCATCGTTCAGTAATCATTTGATTTAAAAATTCCCACACTTCCAGAAGCCACAGTGGCGGTGCCTCATCCTGAAGTCTTTCGAATCTGTCTCCAACTGTGGGAAAAGAAAGTTCTCAAGCATATGTGCTTCCTGTAACAGTGTTCTTGATGAAGAAAAATGGACCATACACCTTTTCCCGTGAAACTACGCAAAACACATTAAATTTTGAAAAGTCCCTTTCATGCTGTTCAACTTCATGAGTTTGTTTTCCGTACCCCATATTCGCATATTATGACGGTTCACCTTTCCATTTAAATAGAATGTTGCCTCGTCACTAAACACTAAGCGTGGAAGAAAACCGTCATCCTCCATATCGCCAAGAACTTTGTTTGACTTCTTGTGTAAACCTTGACGCAACACATGCCAGACGGACATCGTGGGCACGCTGAATTGTCAAGCTGCACGGCGAATGGATTTCTGCAGAGTCCTTGTGAAACCATGGTGGATGCGTTCGACGTCTGTGTCAGACACTTGGGGACGGCCTAGCGATTTGCTTTTACACAAACAATCTATTTCTTGGAATTGTTCATGCCATCATCTAATGTTTTGTGCTGAAGGAGGATCCACACCTCATCTATATCCCACACGTCGAGCAAGAGCTTGGACAGCTGGCAGCGCAGTTGCGAGAATTCAACACGGGTGGGCAGCGAGCCAGCGGCCTGGTGATTGGGGGGGGGGGGGGGGGCGAGCGGAGTGACAGACCTTTCCGACCCACCCTTCGGCCCGCGGCAACACTCGGCTCATTCAGAACCTAACACGCATGGTCATACATTGCAGAATTCCTGTAAGGCCAGCATTCTGCAGACTGTGTTCCTTGACAGAATATTTTTTCACATGAGCTACCTAAATATTTTGTTTCTTGCTGTGGCAGCCGTTTGGCTGTAACAATTTTTATTTTATTGTTATACGGTTCAGATTTTGCTGTATTTCATGTTGTTGTTGTTGTCTTCAGTCCTGAGACTGCTTTGATGCAGCTCTCCATGCTACTCTATCCTGTGCAAGCTTCTTCATCTTCCAGTACCTACTGCAACCTACATCCTTCTGAATTTGTTTAGTGTATTCATCTCTTGTTCTCCCTCTACGATTTTTACCCTCCACGCTGCCCTCCAAAACTAAATTGGTGATTCCTCGATGTCTCAGAACATGTCCTACCAACCGATCCCTTCTTCTAGTCAAGTTGTGCCACAAGCTCCTCTTCTCCCCAATTCTGCTCAATACCTCCTCATTAGTTATACGATCAACCCATCTAATCCTCAGCATTCTTCTGTAGTACCATATTTCGAAAGCTTCTATTCTCTTCTTTTCTAAGCTATTTATCGTCCACGTTTCACTTCCATACATGATTACACTCCATACAAATACTTTCAGAAACGACTTCCTACTCGATGTTAACAAATTTCTCTTCTTAAGAAACGCTTTCCCTGCCATTGCCAGTCTACATTTTATATCCTCTCTACTTCGATCGTCATCAGTTATTTTGCTCCCCAAATAGCAAAACTCCTTTACTTCTTTAAGTGTCTCATTTCCTAACCTAATTCCGTCAGAATCACACGATTTAATTCGGCTACATTCCATTATCCTCGTTTTGCTTTTGCTGATGTTCATCTTATATCCTCCTTTCAAGACATTGTCCATTCCGTTCAACTGCTCTTCCAAGTCCTTTGCTGTCTCTGACAGAATTACAATGTCATCGGTAAACCTCAAAGTTTTTATTTTTTTTCCATGGATTTTAATACCTACTCCGACCTTTTCTTTTGTTTCCTTTATTGCCTGCTCAATATACAGATTGAATAACATCGGGGTGAGACTACAACCCTGTCTCACTCCCTTCCCAACCACTGCTTCCCTTTCATACCCCTCGACTCTTATAACTGCCATCTGGTTTCTGTACAAATTGTAAATAGCCTTTCGTTCCCTATATTTTACCCCTGCCACCTTCAGAATTTGAAAGAGAGTATTCCAGTCAATTTTGCCAAAACCTTTCTCTAAGTCTACAAATACTAGAAACGTAGGTTCGCCTTTCCTTAATCTTTCCTCTAAGATAAGTCGTAGGGTCAGTACTGCCTCACGTGGTCCAATATTTCTACGGGATCCAAACTGATCTTCCCAAATGCTAGAAACGTAGGTTTGTCTTTCCTTAATCTTTCCTCTAAGATAAGTCGTAGGGTCAGTATTGCCTCACGTGTTCCAATATTTCTACGGAATCCAAACTGATCTTCCCCGAGGCCGGCTTCTACCAGTTTTTCCGTTCGTCTGTAAAGAATTTGCGTTAGTATTTCGCAGCTGTGACTTATTAAACTGACAGTTCAGTAATTTTCACATCTGTCAACACCTGCTTTCTTTGGGATTGGGATTATTATATTCTTCTTGAAGTCTGAGGGTATTTCGCCTGTCTCATACATCTTGCTCACCAGATGATAGAGTTTTGTCAGGACTGGCTCTCCCAAGGTTGTCAGTAGTTCTAATGGAATTTTGTCTACTCCGGGGGCCTCGTTTCGACTCAGGTCTTTCAGTGCTCTGTCAAACTTTTCACGCAATATCATATCTCCCATTTCATCTTCATCTACATCATCTTCCATTTCCATAATATCGTCCTCAAGTACATCGCCCTTGTACAGGCCCTCTATATACTCCTTCAACCTTTCTGCTTTCCCTTCTTTGCTTAGAACTGGGTTTCTATCTGAGCTCTTGATATTCATACAAGTGGTTCTCTTTTCTCCAAAGGTCTCTTTAATTTTCCTGTAGGCAGTACCTATCTCACCCCTAGGGAGATAAGACTCTACATCCTTACATTTGTCCTCTAGCCATCCCTGCTTAGCCATTTTGCACTTTCTGACGATCTCATTTTTGAGACGTTTGTATTGCTTTTTGCCTGCTTCATTTACTGCATTTTTATATTTTCTTCTTTCATCAATCAAATTCAATACCCAAGCGTTTATACTAGCCCTCGTCTTTTTACCTATTTGATCCTCTGCTGCCATCACTATATCGTCCCTCAAAGCTACCCATTCCTCTTCTACTGTATTTCTTTCCCCCATACCTGTCAAATGTTCCCTTATGCTCTCCCTGAAACTCTGTACAACCTCTGGTTCTTTCAGTTTATCCAGGTCCCATCTCCTTAAATTCCCACCTTTTTGCAGTTTCTTCAGTTTCAATCTACAGTTCATAAACAATAGATTGTGGTCAGAGTCCACACCTGTCCCTGGAAATATCTTACAATTTAAAACCTGGTTCCTAAATCTCTGCCTTACCATTATATAATGTGTCTGATACCTTTTAGTATCTCCAGGCTTCTTCCATGTATACAATCTTCTTTTATGAGTCTTAAACCAAATATTAGCTATGATTAAGTTATGCTCTGCGCAAAGTTCTACCGGGCGTGTTCTTCTTTCATTTCTTAGCCCTAATCCATATTCACCTACTATGTTTCCTTCTCTCCCTTTTCCTACTGATGAATTCCAGTCACCCATGACTATTAAATTTTCGTCTCCATTCACTACCTGAATAATTTCTTTTATTTGCTCATACATTTCATCAATTTCTTCGTCGTCTGCACAGCTAGTTGGCATATAAACTTGTACTACTGTAGTAGGTGTGGGCTTCGTATCTATCTTGGCCACAATAATGCGTTCACTATGCTGTTTGTAGTAGCTTACCGGCATTCCTATTTTCCTATTCATTATTAAACCTACTCCTGCATTACCCCTATTTGATTTTGTGTTTATAACCCTGTAGTCACCTGACCAGAAGTCTTGTTCCTCCTGCCACCGAACTTCATTAATTCCCGCTATATCTAAATTTAACCTATCCATTTCCCTTTTTAAATTTTCTAACCTACCTGCCCGATTAAGGGATCTGACATTCCACGCTCCGATCTGTAGAACGCCAGTTTTCTTTCTCCTGATAACAACGTCCTCTTCAGTAGTCCCCGCCCGGAGATCCGAATGGGGGACTATTTTACCTCCAGAATATTTTACCCAAGAGGACGTCATGATCTTTTAATCTTACAGTAAAGCTGCATGCCCTCGGGGAAAATTACGGCTGTAGTTTCCCCTTGCTTTCAGTCGTTCGCAGTACCAGTACAGCAAGGCCATTTTGGTTAATGTTACAAGGCCAGATCAGTCAATCATCCAGACTGTTGCCCCTGCAACTACTGAAAAGGCTGCTGCCCCTCTTCAGGAACCACACTTTTGTTTGGCCTCTCAATGGATACCCCTCCGTTGTGGTTGCACCTACGGTACGGCTATCTGTATCGTTGAGGGACCCTAGCCTCCCCACCAACGGCAAGGTCCATGATTCATGTGGGAGGGGGGGGGGCTGTATTTCATACCAGTCTGATATCTTCTGACATATAAGTAAGTTACTGTACTTGAAAATGGCCTATGGTCGAACTCTTGATCGTATAACAATAAAATAAAAATTATTAGCGCCAAACGGGGGTAACATTATTTAAAAAATTACCACGACTATGGTCAAAAATTACTCACAGTCAGATTTTCAACATTAACAAGGTAAAGCAAATTGCACAAACGTTACTTGTAAGATATCGAATAAGGAGATTACCTCTATTTTTCGTGCGGGAGAATGGAAACCCCAAGATCATCGTCATCTGCCTGGCCATCTCTCGTACGACCACATGGTCTTCGATATCTTCGCTGCTGCTGTCCTCATCGTCTGATAAAGAAATTACAGTATTATGAACGGATTCTTCTCTTAAAACTTCTTCTATGTTTGACCTTGTAACCTTTTTCCACACGTAGTTCTCGAAGTTCTACCAATTTTCTGGCGGTATTCGTGTGACAGCTTCATTTACCAGCCTCTCCGTGTCTCGCAACATAAAAGTTTTGTACTGCTCTGCAAAATCTGCTTTTCTTTGAGCCCAGAAGAGTTCAATTGCGTTGTAATGGCAGTGGTACAGTGGAAGACGTATAAGTTTGTGGCCGTGGTTCTCTGCTAATGTGTCAAACACATACCATAGTGCGTCTTATGTCGCTTGTATCGTTTCACTAATTCCAGAAGTTCGCTTTCTGCGTATTCTGTTCAAAGCTTATTTTACTATCTTTCAACCAGCTGACTATTTCGTCTCACCTTGCGGCAGACGTTGATGCCTTATTTAATTGTACAGAATGGTACGGCGCACTGTCCTTTACAAAAACACTACCAGAACTGACATTTGGTATAAAACGAGTAACGAATCAGTCTCTGAATGCATCTGCTTTCATCTCCTCGTGGTAGTTGACAGTTTTTTTAATCACTTTCACAATTCTCTATTATTCCAACCTCGTATAGCGCGAAAAGAATGAACACCTGTATCTTTCCGTACGAGCTCTGTTTTCCCTTATCTTGATGATCGTTCCTCCCTATGTAAGTCGGTATCAACAAAATATTTTCGCATTCGGAGGAGTAAGTAGGTAATTTGAATTTCGTGAGAAGATTCCGTCGCAACGAAAAATGCCTTTCTTTTAATGATGTCCAGCCCAAATTCTGTATCCTTTCTGTGACACTCTCTCCAATATTTCGCGATAATACAAAATGTGCTGCCTTTCTTTAAACTTTTTCGATGTACTCCGTCAGTCCTATCTGGTAGGGATCCCACACCGCGCAGAAGTATTGTAGAAGATGACGGGTAAGCGCAGTGTATGCAGTCTGTTACATTTTCTAAGTGTCCTGCCAATAAAACGCAGTCTTTGGTTAGCCTTCCCCACAACATTTTCTATGTGTTCCTTGAACTATAGCTAATTAGTCGCCCTCCCTCACTAGTAGGCACAATCATAGTTCCGTCTGTTCATGCGACGGAACGTGCATGACGCACGTTGACCCATGTTTCGTCAATCCACATTGCATTTTCCGGATTCACTGCTAGAAACGCGTCCAGGAAACGACATCTCCATGCTACAGTCTCCGCGTTCCATTAATACCTTTCGTACTTTTTCCAACCGATGCCAATTTTTTCAAAACAATGGAGAGCTTGTCGTTCTGCATGTGAACAAACCAATGTCCGACAGTGATGCCATCAACTTTTTAAGTGTCGCATACCCCTTCCTGCTTTAGTACGCGTGTATGTGTTGCCTGATACTACTTTTGTCAAAGTTGTCTGTAGCTGAAATTTTTATTTTCAGTCACATGACACGATCTCTTCCTTGACTTTCCAGGCATTGCAATAACAGGGCTTGCAGCTGAATTGGCAGGCTCTTTATCATTTGTCACTCTCTCCATTGTCACTGTACAGATGTGCAATGCTTCTGCCATTCTGTCAGCCACTTTACTCACTGATATCAAAGTCCCACCATTGTCCCTTTCCCTTACAATGTGAACATTCAATCTGTATATAAATTCGCGTGGTTGGAATTTCAGCCTAGCTCCTTTCCAAAAATCCCTCTTCTTTGCACTACAGGCAGCCACTTGCCACTTATACAGACTTACACACACACCTATACACACTTTTCCACATATACACATGGCAAGAAACTCACAGAAGTAGCGGAATGCACACGTATACACACAAACCTGAACGTAGCACCTGGTGCAACTGACTGAAAGCAGCAGTCGGCCACCACTACGGCAACACTGGGCCGTTGCCACGGTAACGTAAGCAAAAGCTCACGACCTGATTGGCCGTCGTGAACGCACGAAGACCGTATCAACTGTGAGAGCTCTTCTCTCGCCGTATGGAGTTGTAGTACAAAAGCCACGCTGAACAGTTGTTATTGACCCGCACTGCGCAAAACATAGAATACAAAACGATTTATGTTGTCCCGACATCATTTTTACTAGAACTGAAGTGGGCACACACTGCTGCTACCTAGCGAGAATCATGTAAAACTAGATAGTTTGCTCTTTCCAACAGTACGTTGTTCACGCACATATCTCAAATAACGTAATAGTTAAAAAATCGAATTCTTTTTTATACGCCCTGTACCAAAATGTCTGAGATTCAATTCCATGTTGGTGGTTGGACTTCTTTTTTTCATTCGTCGCCTCCTTCACCTTCGTCAACGATTTGTTAACGTGACAATTGCTAAGCTGCACAAGGGCACGGAGTCCCTATTAAACTGCACAAGTTAGTTCTAAGTTTGGATTAGTATCCTGTGTTAGTCATATTTCTTGCGGGTCCCAGATGCTCGAATAACATTCAAAGATGAGACGTAGAAAAGAGCTGTGAGTAGACACGTTTTTAGAACCCCTCTTCAATTGTCTATGGGCTGTGCTGCTTTAAAACCTGGAATTAATTGCCTTTCAATTTCGGTCTCCCATTTTTCTGAAGGTTACACTGTCTGATCTCAAAGTCTCTGCCTCCATCAACAATATCTTGTCACTGGCAATGTTATGGAATGTTTTTCAAATCTCATTCACAAAACTGGGCCCATCATTTGTTTCGCTGGTGTTGTCTTTTTCATGCCCCAAAAAATTGCGTAACAAAAATTTTACGGCAAATAATGCTCCAGCGGCAATGAGAAGTATCGTGAATCTTCTAAATTTGCGCTGCACATGCTGAAAAATTGCGAAACTCTTTAACACTTCGCTAATAAATCAATTTAAAATATTTCCGCCACGAAGTCACACAGTAGTATGAGCAAAATGCAGAGACTTCTACGTGTTCGTCGTTAACGCCAAAGCTCCCTTTCTAATGACGTCATGAATATTAGCCAGTCAGCGGACCCGATGTAGTTGTACAGCTACACGGTATTGCAGTGTCAGTGTTATTCTGAATTACGATGCAATGTTTGTACATGCAGCAAGCGCTACGGTGATTACAGCCGTTATGAAATACCTTAACAGCATTCGCAGTTGCGATAATGGACAACCATCAGCTGTAGAATGAAATGACTGGAGTGAAAATTTGTGTCGCAGCGGGACTCGAACCCGGATTTCGCGCTTATCGACAGCAAGAGCATTACCAATTGACTATCTGTGCACGACTCATGACTAGGCTCAAACTTCCATATCTCGTCAACCACTTTTTGCATGGTAATTCAGAATAACACGGGCACTGCAAAGTACTCTCCGACTCCGTCTCTCTCTGCACATAACGCATCACACAACCTATAACACACTCATGATGGTGCCAGCTGGAATTTCAAATGATTCATTCTGTCAATGATACTGGAAGGATGACCCATGGCTGGATTATGACTAGAAGATAATGAACATACTGCATATAGAATCTGTAAGAAGATGTTGTGTTCAGAAAATTTGGATTCAGCTCACTAATACTTACGAACTGTCGTTTTATAAACAACTTCAGGTGCTGTGGGCATGTCTTGAAAGCACTAAATCTGACGTAAAAAGGCTATCCATACTTTAGTTTCCATTTGATGCTAAACTTCTGCAAATATTTTCAGTATAACATTAACCAAATCTTCGTGGGTGTAGAGCCACACAGTGTTGCACAATAACTTTCATTAAATCGGTAAAACCTAAATTTTGTTCACGGTTGCACTGGCCAACCTCTGAGTCAGTAGTCTAATTCTCCATTAACGGAGTCGGAGGAAAGCCTCTGCAGGTGTGACTGAGGCGTCAATTTAACCCATGAGGTGACATTTATTCTACGGCATTACATGTCTCCACTGCCAGAAAACTTTAATGTCAACTGACTATGACTACAGGAGTCTATGCACTTACACAGGACGTATGGAAACTTGCCAAGCAGTGTTTGAGATAACGCCCACGGGCGGCACATACGTCTGAACCCACTTAACTTTACTGGAAAACGCTTTCTCCCGATATGATTGTGATATCCTTCTCAATAAACATTATTTTGTTTTTTTAAGTCACAACTACAGATTTTCCAGCTGTTCCAGAAAATGACTGGTGGAGAAAGGTCCGGCGAGTGACTGGGGCAAGTGAGGGGGAGGGGAGGATCAGTTTTTTCGAGATGAGAGGTTCCCCAAAATGCTCCTCTAGGACTGACATAGTGGTCTTGGCTGTGTGCGCATTAGCGCAATCTTGTTGGAACCATTTCGTCGTTCTTTATGTGGCCAAAGAGCTCATGGATCATTGAACATTAAGATTCAGTGTTCACGATGTCTTCAAAAAAGTAGAGGTCCAGTAATACGACGTCTGAATATTTCTGTCCATGCAACTGCGTTTCAGGCACAGCACGAGGATTCTCCTTGATTGTGTGTTTTGCGTGTTAACATGAGCAGAGATGTGGAACCAAACTTCATCTGTACAGAACGTTACTTCAAGAATGCTAATGGTATTCCTCTTATAAAAAAAACCACTTGCAGCAACGAATTCGCTTTCCATCATCAGCATCTTTTAATTCTTGCTCTGCTATCTCTCTATACAGGAACAATTTCAATGTTTGCTTGACCGATTGCAAGCTCGATATCTTTTTTCTTGTGCCATCTTACGCTATGATTTTGCTGGGCTGCATAGAGTCAGAAATGTTCAACAACTTCTGCTCGTTTAGGTGGTCTTCCACTGCGTTCGACATATAACACTGACCTCTTCTCTCGTAATTTCTCAGTAAGTCGAAGACCCGTATTACAATGACGCACAACTGTTTCAGGGAATTTTTCAACAAATACCTCCGGCACTAAATCTGTGTATTTATGGCCTTGTCGAAACACATCTTCAACAACAAAAATTCGTTCCCCAGTTGAAACAGCTATAATTTTTAAAAAATTGAATATCCAAATACTAAACTTCGCGTTCAACATTTCATCATCTGAATCAAATAATTAAATGTTAAGCAACATTAGAAAGAATTTTACTTATCTACGAAAAAAGCAGTTCCGCCAACTTCGTTTCGAACCTCAACGTAACCTACATTCGTAGCACGTAGTCTAGCGGACGTACTGCATTTTTCCAATATGGCTACTCGTTCATAGCTATAGAAACTTGCAGATTACTTTTCTCTCTTGGACTTTCAGTTTCTTGGGATGCCTGCGCATCATCTACATTTTCAGGCGATACGCTGTATGTGTATTTCAGGATGGAATGGTACTATTAAAAAATCAAAGCAGATATGCGACCTTTTTCATTGCTGGAGAACAACAAGATAATTTTCGTTTACCAGTACTGTGGGATGTTTCACGATTTATGTTGTACGATCAACCCTGTAATAATGATAGAGCGATTTAAGTAGGCCCTAGGATTGCCAACTTCTTCTGTCAAAGTAAGGGATACTTTGACCCAACAAAATGAATAGGTCAATGCACCATTTTTAAAGTCTCAAAACAGGTTTATTAGTTCAACCAACCAAAAACTTAGTAACAATTAGATACTGAAGGTCTACGGAATTTTTTACTTAAAATTATGTTTGCTTGTAACAGCGTGAAGTTTGTGATCATTCCTTAATATAAACATAAACATGGGTCGTAGTCGGCTGTTTTATTTACACTGAACGGCTCCCAATTTTTTTAAATTTGTATTAGCTTATAAAGTATGTTATATTGAGACAGCAGTGTACTTGTAACATCTCTATTACATTGTGTACACAGCAATTGCTCCTTCACTTCGTTTTGCAAGTATTGTTTGTTTGCTGCCTCTCCCTACATTTGTGTCTGTTAACACTGTGTTTATTATTAATAAGTAGCTTGCCTTAGCTCATTCGTCAGTCGATGTACATACATTAATTCATGCCTGTTCTTTCTCTGTCTCGTGATGACTGGGTGTTGTGTGATGTCCTTAGGTTAGTTAGGTTTAAGTAGTTCTAAGTTTTAGGGGACTGATGACCATAGATGTTAAGTCCCATAGCGCTCAGAGCCATTTGAACCGTACCTGTTCCCTCCTTAGTTCTGCTATTGGGTACCATATATCTCTCCTCCAAATATGTGATGTGTTTCCATGCATTTGTTCAATATTAGAGTTATGTATATCATAGTGAGAACAATGTTTTGGCATCTTTAAGTATTCAGTAGTGTATGATGCAGTAATGTTGAATATGTATCGTCACAAACTGCTCAGCTTTAGGAGCATAGTTCATATCTCAGTGTTACGTTCAGTTTTACGTAGCCTCATAACCTTTCTAGTTCTGACAATTCTTATTTTTTCCGTTATCTTCCGGCGTCATTTTGCAATACGGTGTATTTTTATTGAACTGACCAAAATGGTTTTATACATATTTTACAATTATTCTGTATAAACAGTGTGGATTAGCTCATATATTTACTTGATATGCGTCGTACAATAATGTGTACATGTTCCGTCTTAATTCCGCTATTGATTACCACATTCTTTCCTCAAAGAATGTGATGTGTTACCATGTATTTGCTCAATATTAGAGCCATGAATATGATTGTCAAAACATTATTTTGGAAACTCTACACATCCAATAATGTTTAATGTAGTGAATGTTGAATAACAAACTTTTCTTCCTTTAGGAGTATGATATTGATTTTTATACATTTTATATTTGGTGTTCTGTTTACTTTATGTGGTCACATAAAACTTCCTGTTTTGAGGCCTCTTTTCTCCTCATTTACAGTTGTTTCGTATGTCATTTCTCTTTATATTAAACCGATCCCATGGTTTTTAATGTATTTTACATTGTGATATTATCGTACCCTGTAAGTCATAAAGTAGTTTATGTTCCCAATATTAGTTGATACATTTTATTGCATAACACATGGTGACATTTGGTTACCACCCTTTTACGCACTACTTATTGGTAGTTACTTCAAAAAAATAAAAAAATACTCTGTGTGCTACCTTTACGTACAGGTAGGCACATCTGGCTCCTGTTTGTCTAGAAATATGTTTCACTCACAATATAATGAATTCGTTATACCTGGCAACCCAGCAGGTGATGGAGTATTCTATTTCTATTATTTGCGGAATTTTGTGCGTACTTTATGTATATTTTAGTTAATATGATGTTTAAAATAATGTAGTTTGGATGGCGATATGACAAGCACTGTATATAATTTTTATGTCCATTTGTATGCCCTTATTGTATTTTTTGGTCGCTGACTGTTTTTACGCATGACATCAACTAAATGTCTGCAATATATGTAACGTTCCTGTGATATGGGCTATCGACAGTCTTAAAGTCTTTGGATGAATATGAATCTGTGACAACAAATTACCAGTTGCTGTCAGTTACTATGTGGTTGTAAGAAATTTGTGCAGTAATGTTTTATCTTAATGTGAAGCGAGTAAAGTATTTTTATACATGGCGATGTATGCAGACAATGTAGTGCTTTCCCATGTTGCTTTTACAGGTGCTTGATATCGTCAAGTGGTCGAAATTAGCTAATAGCACGATTAAATACGCAGCACGGGATTAACAGAGCGGTCTTAGGCGCTGCAGTCAAGGACTGTGAGGTTGGTCCCGACGGAGGTTCGAGTCCTCCCTCGGGCATGTGTGTGTGTGTTTGTCCCTAGGATAATTTAGGTTAAGTAGTGTGTAAGCTTAGGGACTGATGGCCTTAGCAGTTGAGTCCCATAAGATTTCACACCCATTTGAACATTTGAACGATTAAATACGAATCACATTACAGTCTACTACAGACCATGTTTACGTTTATTAAGCATCTGAAAGCTGTGGGTCCCCACAAATGCATTTGATATGCAAAATTCTTTATTTAGAAAGTTGTCTTAATGCAAATGATATAATCTTAGGTATTCATTAAAGGTTTTGCTTGCTCAAAGTATAAGCTAGTCTTAATGAAAATAATATAATCGTAGTTATTCATTGAAGGTTTTGCTTGCTCAAGGTACAAGCTGTCAGTTCAGCAAACTTTCAACATAAGAATTTGTTAATTTTGAACATAAGAATTCGACTGAAAGAATGTATTGCAAGATCTGACTCCGAGAAAACTTGAAAGTACCTACCTGGTTCACTGTCTGTTTAAACGTTAGTAATGGCAAGAGTATTGCCTGAATTCAACATTGTAAATCATTAAACTTTTGCAATAATAAATTAGCCCTGGAAAAACTCAGTGTTCCTTTTTTTATTATTTAATTTTCGCTTACCTGTTGCGCAATGACAAAACCGTGACATCTCTCTCGTCTTGAAAGCGTGTCCCAATCGCTGAGCTACAACTAACTGCTGAGATGTGCCTGGTGCAATGCGCTCTCTTCATCTGAATAAGCAGAAATGATAACTTATGTTTTGGCATGGACTTTGGATGCGGACAATGACTTGGGATAAATTATGACATCAAAAGTAATTAATTTTCTGTTTATAAAAGTTCAGTTTTGAAAAATTAAGTCTTTCTTTGCTTTACAAATATTAACATACACAAAAAATACAGTTCTTGATTGGAGAAAGATAAGTAATCTTCAACAACATAAGAGATCTTTTCGAAAACGTAACTCGTGAAACTGGTACTGAATATTCAATAGTTATTCCTAATCCCAAATTCAAATTGAAAATTATGCATGGCAGTTTTTACCTATACAGCAAGTCTTTGGAGGTCTGAAAGAATGCGTAAGTACAAGTTGCCGATATAAAGTACAAAATCTGAAATCAATCACCTTAAATTAAATTCTCTTCTATTACGCATCTTCTCAAAATGCTTCAATCTCTTTCCTCATCTCAAATAACTAATCAATAGAGGAACATGTTCCACTTCCTCAAAATATAAATGCAGCCGTACCACTCGGCCTATGCCGTACAACTATCCACGACACACCAATGCCGACAGCTGTGTCTTTATCTCACGATTAACAGTGAGCATCATGTAATTCTTCATGCTTTCCCGGCGATCTGTTGACATCTTGGATATTCGGGAATCCAGCCGGATGTTCGCGTCGTTCTCGCACGATATTTCAACAGCGTACCTCGCTGTCTTCTTCAGGTGCTACCTGAGACTGGTCCTTGGGTCGATCGAGATAGAGTACCTAACATCTCAGATCGGGCCTGACACACCTCAAATGACAACCACAACCGTTGAGGACGGCCAAAACCGGCGCCGACGGCAGTCGGAACATCCGCGACTGGAGGGGTCCGTTGAAGCCGAGTCTGCCGGGCGCGGACCACAGATGGAACACTCGACTGGGCGCGGACCGATTAGGGAACGCCCAGCTCCTCCCAGGCATAAATACTGGACTCGATCGACCCAAGGACCAGTCTCAGGTAGCACCTGAAGAAGACAGCGAGGTACGCTGTTGAAATATCGTGCGAGAACGACGCGAACATCCGGCTGGATTCCCGAATATCCAAGATGTCAGTGAGCATCATGTCTCGTCCATCTTGCAAAGCAGAGATGGTCCAAGCAAACCTCCAGGCGACACAACATCTCTGACGAAAATGCGCGAATAAAATCTCAAACAGAACAAAAGCCCTTACGCGTTCATGGCATATACATATTAGAGAAATACCCATGAAAGTATCTGCACCCCCTATCAACTAAAAAAAGTTATTCACAATTGAATCAAAATTAAAATGCGTTTGCAATTTAGCTTTCATTAAATCTACCTTACGATTTACAATAGTCACCTTTAACCGGATTAATCTCTAAATAAGCTTCTTCCCACTTCCTCCAATATACCGGGTGATCAAAAAGTCAGTATAAATTTGTAAACTTAATAAATCACGGAATAATGCGAAAGAGGGGTAAAAATTGACACACATGCTTGCAATGACATTGGGTTTTATTAGAACCAAAAATATACAAAAGTTCAAAAAATGTCTGACAGAGGGTGCTTCATCTGATCAGAATAGCAATAATTAGCTTAACAAAGTAAGACAAAGCAAAGATGATGTTCTTTGCAGGAAATGCTCAATATGTCCACCATCATTTCTCAACAACACCTGTAGTCGAGGAATAATGTTGTGAACAGCACTGTAAAGCATGTCCCCATTTATGGTGAGGCATTGGCGTCGGATGTTGTCTTTCAGCATCCCTAGGGATGTCGGTCGATCACGATACACTTGCGGCTTCAGGTAACCCAAAAGTCAATAATCGCACGGACTGAGTTCTAGGGACCTGGGAGGCCAAGCATGACGAAAGTGGCGGCTGAGCACACGATCATCAGCAAACGACGCTCGCAAGAGATCTTTCACACGTCTAGCAATATGGGGTGGAGCGCCATTCTGCATAAACACCGTACGCTCCAGTAGGTGTTTATCAGCCGGGCTGGGGATGATGCGATTCTGTAACATATCGGCGTACCTCTCACCCGTCACGGTAGCACTTACAAAACCAGAATCACCCATTTCCTCGAAGAAAAAAGACCCGATAACGGTAGATATGGTAAATCCAACCCATACCGTGACTTTCTCTTCTTGCAATGGAGTTTCCACGACAGTTTTAGGATTTTCGGTAGCCCAAATTCTGCAGTTGTGGGCGTTGACAGACCCTCGGAGCGTTAAATGAGCTTCGTCGGTCCACAACACATTACTCAACCAATCGTCATCTTCCGCCACCTTTTGAAACGCCCACACCGCAAATGCCCTCCGCTTCACTAAAACGCCAGGTAACAGGTCATGATGCCGTTGGATTTTCCACGGATAGCATCGGAGGGTACGCCTAAAGTGCCAACCAAACGGTAGTGTATGGCGGTGCGACGTGCGACTGCACGAGCGCCTGACTTCCCCGTGCATAGACGAACTCGCTACAGTCTCCATTTCATCCTGAACTGTCTCAGCAGCATTACGCCTTGTGCTCGGTCGGCCACTACGGGGTCTACCGTGTAAACAACCCGTGGCTTCGAACTTCGAAATCATTTTCGCCACGGCTGCATTTGTCAACGGACCTTTACCGTTCGAATCCCCTTCCTATGGCGATAGGATCGTAACGCTGAACTAGCACATTCCCCTTTCTGATAATATAGCTTCACTAAAAGCGCCTTTTCAGGTAACGTCAACACGCTGCGACTGCTGACGCATCTGATTCTCTCTCTCATTACAGCTCCTTTTATACACGATTGCCACGCGCAGTCAATGACGTTTTGCTGTCAAGCTCCAGCTGTCGGACATTTTGTGAACTTTTTTTTTGTTCTAATAAAACCCCATGTCATTCCAAGCATGCGTGTCAATTTTTACCTCTCTCTCTACTTTATTCCGTGGTTTATTAAGTATTCAAATTTATACTGACTTTTTGATCACCCGGTATACATACGTATTTTCCTCTCTTTGTGGGCGAAGCTTTGCGTTTCTGTAACGGTGATGCGTTCCTAGCAGAGAATTGTCAGTGAGTTTCTTCTGGCGGAAACCAGAGTATCACAGTTATTCGTAGGTGCCTGCAGAATGTTTACTGACGCCCGGCACTAAACAACAGCACGATGAGTATTTTGGTGAGGTATCTGTCATCATCGCAACAGGCTCGCACAGACCTGTCCGACCTCCCGTGTGCCAGCCGACCGCACTCTGTTGTAACCCCGTCAATGTTGGAACGTGTGGACACTCTCACTCGAGGTGATGTACTGATCACAATGAAACACCTCGGTGAACAACTGGACGTTTCTGTTGGTAGTATTGACACAATCGTCCACCATTTGGGGTGCTCAAAGGTGTGTGGCCGCTGGTTTCCTCCCCGCCTACAGGGAAAAATGATAACTCATGTTTTGGCATGGACTTCGGATGCGGACAATGACTTGGGATAAATTATGCCATCAGATGTTATAAAGAGCAACGAAAGACCATCTGTGCGGAGTTGCTTGCACGTTACGAGGCTGATCGTGACAACTGTCGAACAGCGTCACAGGCTATGAAACCTGAGTTCAACACTTTGAACCGGAAACAAAACGGCAATCCACGGATTGGCGTCACATCACCTCGCCTCCAAAGAAAATGCTCGAAGCCGCACACTCACCCGGAAAACTCATGGCGAGTGGGGTATCTAAAGGGGTTATTCGGTTTGATGTCCTCCTTTATGGTGCAACGATAACTACCGATGTGTTCTGTGCTACCCTCAGGAAACAGAAGAAAAGACTTCGGCATGTTCATTGCCACAAAAATGCAAACGAACTTCTTCTCCATGACAGTGCAGGGCCGCGCACAAGTCCGCGCGCCCAATAGGAGCTCACAAAGCTTCATCCGTTCTACAACCTGGATCTCGCACCTTCCGACTTCCACCTGTCTGACCCAATGAAGGATGTATTACGGCTGGCCGGTGTGGCCGCGCGGTTCTAGGCGAATCCTGCCTCTGGCATTGCTGTGTGTGATGTCCTTAGGTTCGTTAGGTTTAAGTAGTTCTAAGTCTAGGGGACTGATGACCGCAGAAGTTAAGTCCCATAGCGCTCAGAGTCATTTGAACCATTTGTCCTTGTAGACAGCATCTTTCAGCTTTCCACACAGAAATAAGTCAACAGTCGTCAAATGGGTTGGTCAAGGTAGAGATCCTCTGCGTCCAATCCAATGATTTGGGAACAATTTGCGAAGAAGTCAACAGTCGTCAAATGGGTTGGTCAAGGTACAGATCCTCTGCTTCCAATCCAATGGTTTGGGAACAATTTGTGAAGACATGCTCTAGTACCTCGTGGACTTTGAGCTGGACAGTCATCATTTTGGTACCACAGTTCCTACTAGTCTGCAGAGGAATATCAGCTAGCATCCACTGAAGATGTTTTGTTAGTAGGTTGAGTGTTAAGTATTCCGTCTATGAAAAATGCGCCTATGAGCTAATATTTCACTATAACACACCACACGTTTACACTCCATGGACGCTGACGTTCCACCTGACGAAGTCAAAGCAGTTTCAACAGACCAATAGTGCATGTTTTGCCAGTTTACCTGGGCATAATTTGTGAATGTGGCTTTGTAAATATGACTTCGTCATTAAACAGGCCACATGATACATCTGTAGTGTACTGTCTTAATGCCCAGGTACAGAAGTTAACAGGATTCTCATAATTGTTTCGAAACATCTCTTAATGGAGAGAGATGTGGCAGGGATGGAATTATGTCGCTGGAGAATGCGAAGGACACTTGCCTGACACATGCCACTTCCTCGTGAAATTGAGTGGAGCATGCGGATCAACTGCAACAGCAGCAAGAACATTAATTTCCCCCTCTTCTGTTGTTGCTAGTTTCCTTTTGCTATGTTGTCTACATGTTATACTACCACTTTTTCGTAACTGGTTGAAGAGGTTGATAAATAGTTGCTGAGATGGTTGACATCTATTGAAATATCTCTCTTCTTTTATCGTGATGACCATTTCTCCCTATGTAGGTGGGTGCCAACAGAATGTTTTCGCAATCGGAGGTAAAAACTGGTGATTGATATTTCATGAGAAGATCCCGTCGCAACGAAAAACACCTTTGTTTTAATGATTGCCACTGCAATTCACGGATCATGTCTGTGACACTATCTCCCCTATTTTGCGATAATACAAAACGAACTGTCCTTCTTTGTACTTTTTCGATGTCATCCGTCAGTCCCACCTGATGCGGATCCCACACCGCACAGCAGTACTCCAGAATAGGTCGGACATTCGTAGTGTAGCAGTCTCTTTGCTAGACCTGTTGCACCTTCTAAGTATTCTGCCAATGAATCATAGTCTTTGGTTTGCTCTACCCACAATATTATCTATGTGATCGTTCCAGTTTAGGTTATTTGTAATTGTAACCCCTAAGTATTTTGCTGAATTTACAGCCCTCAGATTTGTGTAACTTATCGCGTAATCGAAATTTAGCTGATTTCTTTTAGTACTCATGTGAGTAACTTCGCATTTTTCTTTATTCAGGGACAATTGCCACTTTTCGCACCATACAGGTATCTTATCTAAATCATTTTGCAAGTCGTTTTTATCATCTGATGACTTTCCAAGACGGTAAATGTTCAAATGTTCAAATGTGTGTGAAATCTTATGGTACTTAACTGCTAAGGTCATCAGTACCTAAGCTTACACACTACTTAACCTAAATTAAATTATCCTAAGGACAAACACACACGCCCGTGCCCGAGGGAGGACTCGAACCTCCGCCGGGACCAGCCGCACAGTCCATGAAAACGGTAAATGACAGCATCATCTGCAAACAATCTAAGACGGCTACGCAGATTATCTCCTATGTCGTTAATATAGATCAGAAGCAATAGAGGGACTATAACACTTCTTGGCGAACGCCGGATATTACTTCTGTTTTACTCTATGACTTTCCATCTATTACTACGAACTGTGACCTTTCTGACAGGAAATCACGAATCCAGTCGCACAACTGAGGCGATACTCCGTAGGCACACAGTTTGATTAGAAGACGCTTGTGAGGATCGGTACCGAAAGCCTTCTTACTTCATGAGTATAAAGAGCTAGTTGTGTTTCACAAGAACGATATTTTCTGAATCCGTGCTGACTATATGTCAATAAATCGTTTTCTTAGAGGTACTTCATAATGTCCGAATATAGCGTATGTTCTAAAACACTGCTACAAATCGACGTTAGTGATATAGGCCTGTAGTTCAGCAGATTACTCCTACTTCCTTTTTTGGGTATTGGTGTGACTTGAGCAGTCTTCCAGTCTTTAAGTACGTATGCTTCTGTGAGCGAGTGGTTGGAGCTATTTTATCAGCATACTCTAAGAGGAACCTGAATGGTATACAATCTGCACCGGAGGTCTTGCCTTTATTAAGTGATTTAAGCTGCTTTGTTACACCGAGGATATCTACTTCTATGTTTCTCATCTTGGCAGTTTTCTTGATTGGAATTCAGTAATATTTACTTCGTCTTCTTTGGTGAAGGAGTTTCGGAAAACCGTGTTTAATAACTCTGCTTTGGTGGCACTGTCATCAGCGACTTCACCGTTGTTATCGCGCAGTGAAGGTATTGATTGCGTCTTGCCACTGGTGTGCTTTATGTATGACTAGAATCTCTTTGGGTTTTCTGCCAGATTTCGAGACAGAATTTCGTTGTGGAAATTATTAAAAGCATCTCGCGTTGAAGTACGCGCCATATTTCGAACTTCTGTAAAACTTTACGAATCTTGAGGATTTTGCGTTCTTTTAAATTTGGCACGCTTGTTTCGTTGCTTCGTTCTGCAACAACGATCTGACCCGTTTTGTGTACCATGGGTGATCAGTACCATCACTTATTAATTTATGTGGTATATATCTCTCAACTGCTGTTGATACTACCTATTTGAAAACATTCCACAACTTTTCTACACTTACGTGATCGGAAGGAGTGAAGACTGTCTCTTAAAAAGGCGTTAAGAGCATTTTATCAGCTTTTTTATATAGATATACTTTGCGTTTCTTTTTGATGGTTGTAGGTGTTACGGAATTCAGCCTAGCAGCAACTGCCTTGCGGTCGCTAATCCCTGTATTTGTCACAACACTCACTATTTGTCCAGGATTATTTATTGCTAAAAGGTCAAGTATGTTTTCGCAACCATTTACGCTTCGAGTGGGCGCATAAACTACTTGTTCAAAATATTTTATGCCTGCCGCCGACTTTAAACGTAAACTTTTCCAGCATGTCGAGGGTAGATTGAAGTCACCACCGACTATAATTGTATGAGCGGGGTACTTTACTGAAATGAGACTCAAGTTTTCTTTGAACTGTTCAGCAACTACGTCTTCTGAGTCGGGGGGAGTGGTCGGTAAAACGATCCAATTAATAGTTTAGTCCGATTGTCAAGTATAACCTCTACCCATGCTATTTCACGTGAACTATCTACTTCAGTTTCGCTACAAGGCAAACTACCTCTGACGTCAATAAATACTCCATCACCAATTGTATTTAATCTATCCTTTCTGAACACTGTTAGATCGTGTGAAAAAATTTCGGCTGAACTTAATTCCGGCTTTAGCCAGCTCTCTGTACCTACAACTATTTGTACTTCAGTGCTTTCTATTAGGGCTTGGAGCTCTGGTTCTTTCCCACCACAGCTACGACAATTTACAACTACAATACCAATTCTACAACTACCTTATTGTGTTTTACCTTCCCCATTCTAGACGGGCACCCTTTCTGTGGTTTCCTGAGACCCTCTGACCTAGAAAACCGCCCAGTCCCTTCGACACAGTCCCTGCTACTCGTGTAGCCGTTTCCTGTGTGTAGTGGACTCCTGACCTATTAAGCGGAACCCGGAAACCCACCACCCGATGACGCAAGTCAAGGAATCTGCCAGCCTACACGGTCACAGAACCACCTCTGATTCAGACCCTCCACTCGGCTCTGTACCAAAGTACCACAGTCGGTTCTAGGCGCTTCAGTCTGGAACCTCATGACCGCTACGGTCGCAGGTTCGAATCCTACCACGGGCATGGATGTGTGTGATGTCCTTAGGTTAGTTAGGTTTAAGTAATTCTAAGTTCTAGGGGACTGATGACCACAGACGTAAAGTCCCATAGTGCTCAGAGCCATTTGAACCTTTTTTTTTTTTTTTTTTTTTTTTACCACGGTCGGTTCTAGCGACGATGCTGCAGATGGTGAGCTCCACCTTAATCTCGGAAGGAAGACTGGCAGTCTTTACCATTTCCGCTAGCAGCCCGAAACCAGACAGAATCTGCTCCGATCAAAAGCGACACACGTCATTGGTACCGAAATGAGCCACCACCTGCAGTTGGCTGCACCTTGCACTCTTCATGGCATTCGGAAGCAGCTTTTCCACATCCGGAATGACTCCCCCAGAATGCACACAAGAGTGCACACTGGCTTCCCTCCCCTTCTTGGCAGCCATGTTCCTAAGGGGCCCCATTATGCGCCAAACGTTGGAGCTCGCAACTACCAGCAAACTCACCCTCTGTGAATGCCCAGACCTTGCGGGCCGAGAAGCTTCCTATGGAACGGGGTGGACGACTGCATCCGACTCAGAGACATCGTCAGCCACAGATAACACCCGAGGCCCGTTCGTCAAATGAATCGGGGACGCCCTACGATCGGCACCACGGGAAGTTTTTCGCTGCCTGCCAGACTTCGGAATGATCTACCACTCGACCAAGGATGAGAGGTCAACCTTAGTGCAGGCAGTACCCCGGGAGGTCACAGCAGTGGACTGATCGGAGGAAACGTGGGATGTGCTCGATGTCCCTCGCATCCCCGTGTCCGATCCTCCACAGTGACGCCCCTTGGCAGCAGCCTCAAGCTGTGTGGCGGAAGCCAACGCAGCCTGAAGCTGTGAGCGAAGGGTAGCCAGCTCAGCTCGCATCTGTACACAACAATCACAGTTACTATCCATTACTGCGTGGTGTTATAGTCTGCGCACGAGCGATGGGACACAGCATCTACGAAGTAGCAATGAAGTGTGGATTTTCCCATACGACCATTTTACGACTGTACCGTGAACATCAGTAATCCGGTAAACCATCAAATCTGCGACATCGCTGCTACAGGAAAGAGATCCCGCTAGAACAGGACCAACGACGACTGAAGATAATCGTTCAACGTGACATTACACAACAGACTTCCTCGCTGCCCTCCAACGAGCTCTCGCTTGTCACCATTGAAACGGCGATGGTCTGGAATCCGTGTAATGCACGCTACAGGGTGTCTGGCTCGGGGCTGCCCGTGAAGTAACCTATTTGTAGGAGGAGTTCGTTGTGTCACTCTGGTGCCAACTGATGCTCAAGTTGCTGCTGCAGATGTAGACGATGCGCCGGAGCCATACGCCGAACACAATGGTCTTCTCTCTCGGTAGTACCGCACGGCCATCTCGAGTCCGGACTTCTTGCCACCGTATATTCTCGTAGCCACCGCTACCACCTGTCATTGGCTACATTCCTGCCAAGGTTTTCTGCAGCATCGTAGAAGGAACAACAAGCTTCTCGTAGCCGTATTACGTGACCTTGTTGAAACTCAGTGAGGTGTTGATAACGACGCCTTAGTCGCCTTAAAGATATTCTTTATTAACTCAATACTGCCAGTCTCATAGGTAACTCACGCTCAAGACTATTACAGCGTTTATTTAAAGCAAATCTGATTTGCATCTTCATAGTGGCGCTACTAGCGCCATTCTTATACGACTGGCGTGAAATTTTAAGAGACTTCATCTTTCAGATGTAGTGAAACGTCCCCTTAGAATAATTATTTATGACTGTGCTTAAACTGACACACAATATTTTTAGCGCAACGCAATCTGACTTTCAAAAATCCCTACAAACAAATGGCTCTGACTAACATTAACCTATACGTTTCACAAATCGCTTACCTCACAAAAATCTTTGTTACTCGAAATACTGCAATACAGCGAGCGCCACTACTGCCAGCTAAATAAAAGATTCTAACTACTGAAGGCACTAACTACTGATAGGCATAGTTAGCAAATGAAAGATTTTGATAGAGAAAAAACAATGTATTTACCTCAATAGTGTTCAAAAGTCATAATGTATATAGCAGATCATGACATCCAGTTTACAAATTTCAAAACTCCGCCATCTCTCTCCCTACATCCACCACTGCTGGCGGCTCACCTCCAACTGCGCAACGCTACGAGCTGTTAACAGCCAACAGCCCAACGCTACAATGGCGAGTATTACAACAATGCCAACCAGCCACAGACTGCACACAGCACAGCCAGTGATTTTCATACAGAGTGGCGTTACCAATAAAAAACCTTAACAGCCTACACACAGTAGAAACACGCCTATCATCTTTCACTTACATCATACAACTCCATCTTGGTGTTACGACTTTTTTTCCGTCAGTTCATAGAAGGTGTTTCAAAAAGCATAGTTACGTAAGCTTTCCCTTGAACGGACTTACGTTGTATGTTCGCTTCTGAGCTGCGAGCGGAAATGCACACACACACACACACTCACACACACACACACACACAACTGCTTGTGTCAAATACAGTAATCTCATCTCTTTTATTTTTCGTGCAGGCGGGCGACAGGAGCCCGCAAGTCGGATACGGGCCGCGATTGGTTTCAATCTGGGCAGCGGAAGAAATTCGTGGGTGGGAGAACGAGGCGCTCGCATTCTACTGCTCCCGGAACTGATTGTCGAGTATTTCCCCCGATACTCGACTCACTTCGTATTTGTAGCTCAACATACAGGCCAGCAAACGTTTTTGGTTGCCATTTCGACGTCGCTGAATCTGTACAATGGAGAGAAATAAGTTTCCAGTCCTAGGGCTACGTTTTGGCCGACGTCCTCGTGTTCGCGCGGAGATTGGAGAAAACAATTCACCAGTTTGAAGGGCTACGGGGAGCATTTTCACCTCTGGATCAGTGCTGGAAACACACATACGTGATTTACGCTTGCTGAGTACGTCTGCGCTTGTCACTGACAGATCACAAACGTTGGTAGTAGGCGACGGGTATTAAACTTACCGACTTCTGCGAAATGTGCCGATTTGAACAAGGCAACAGGCGCCATAATTTGATGAGAAACCTAGTTATTTGTTGTCAGTTCATTCGTAAAACTCTGTCTGCTAATTTCGTGCAAGTGTTTCTGTACGTCTTACTGATTTTATTCACACAGTCACTGGGATTAAGAGTAGAAAAGTAGATGCTGAATGTCGCCAATTCCGGGAGAAATGGCAGAGAATTATTTCTTAATCATGTACAAAGACAAGCGTGTTTGCTTGGTGTGTAGTGAGTAACTGTCTATTGTAAAGAAATATGGTAAGAAAAGACACATTACTACGAAACACGTTCCTCAACAACAGCTTACAGGGTAATTGCGAAAAAACAAAATTACAATAATAATTGTCGTTTTTAACAAGCACTTTTGAGAGTTTCTATTCAGAATAAGAATCACGTTCTTTTGAAAAGACGTATTTTGAGATATAATTTATTATGATGGCATCATGGATAGCTTAGAAATCAGATAAAATACATTATCCACAAACATTAACGTCACGGATGCTATAGTTTTGACTTTATGCACTAGAAGCATTTCTGTAGCATTAAGTGGTGAGGCCGCCCACGGGTCACCAAAAGCTGCCCATGCCTGCTTTACACTGTCAATGAGAACCTCTAAATGTGCGCAGTATCACTTTACGCAGGTTGGCTCTTGTGTTTACAGTGATCATCATTATGATGTGTGAGAGCAATGGCCGACCTCCTACGAAACAGAAGGAAACTTTCAGATGAAATAAAAGTTGATGCATTATATGTCTATTTTCCACACTAAACTGGTTATTACATTTCGTGTTTTTACACTTACATACGTAAACACTTAAGTCGACCACATCTGTAGCCGGACGGTTAGCATCACTGCCATTGATGTGAAAGGACACCCTTGAACCTTCTTAATTGTTTTCGAGATTTATATATTCAACATGTTTGGTTAGCTTCCACTTTTCCGGATCCTCTTCAATACCTTTAGTGGTAACGATGTGCCCCAGGGTCTAAATTTATTTCTTTATGAAATCACATTTTTTAAACTTTCGTTTTTATTCCCCTCTGTCTAACAGTGTTACGTGCTCCTGCCAAATTCTCGCGCCAGTCATCAAATCATGTATGTACACTGATTTATGGTAACTTACACGTATTTTGTCCAATCATGGACACAGAAGTATTCAATCCAAATGGTGCTCCCTTATACTGATAATACTTCCTTGTGAATAAAAACACAGCTAACTTCTGTGAATCTTCCAGTAGTGTTCAGGTAAGTCTAAACTAGTCATGTGTCGAACATTGCCAAAATTTTAAAATATACTGTAAGACAAAAAAAATGACGACGAGCACAATAATTCGAATGGGACTGAAATTGGTAGGTGTGACGTACGTGTACAAATAAACTAGTGATCACAATATCAGAAAAAATTGTGGGACTAAATCAGTAGAAACAGCTTCACAAATTGAGCAAGTTTATAACGGTTGACGGCCGTCGTGGCCGAGCGGTTCTAGGCGCATCAGTCCAGAACCGCGCTACTGCTACGGTCGCAGGTTCGAATCCTGCGTCGGGCATGGCTGTGTGTGCTGTCCTTAGGTTACTTAGGTTTAAGTAGGTCTAAGTCTGGGGGACTGATAGTTCCATAGTGCTTAGAGCCATTTGAACCATTTGAGCTAATAACGGTTGGTCCTCCTCCGATGCCTATGCAAGCGGTTATTCGGGTTGGCATTGATTGACAGAGTTGTTGGATGTCCTCCTGATGGATATCGTGCAAAATTCTGTCCAATTGGTGCGTTAGATCGCCAAAATCCCGAGATGGTTGAAGGGCACTACCTAAAATGCTCCAAACATTCTCAGTTGCAGAGAAGTCAGGCGATCCTGTTGGCCAAGGTATTGTTTGGTGCTTATAAAGACAAGCAGTAGAAACTCACGTTGTGCGCGAGCGGGCAATATTTTGCTTAAATGTAATCCCAGGATAGCTTGCCATGAAGAGCTACAAAGTGGTGTATACAAAATCGTTGAAATACCCCTGTGTTGTAATAGAGAATCTATGACATCTGATGGGGTCCTGCTATGGAAAGAAATAGCGTCACAGACCATCGCTCCAGTTTGTCGGGTCGTATGGTGGGTGCAGTCAGGTTGATATGCCGCTGCTGTCTGGGGCGTTTCCAGGCACGTCTTCAACCCGGAATCTCACTGAACGGAGTAAAATGGTCCTCAGTGGTGGGTTCCCCTTAGAACTAAGTTACTGTGCCCAGTGAAGATGTGTCTGGAGAAGTCCCTGACAAGGGTGGGATACCAAATTGACTGTCGCCACCCTACGGCCCGACAACCAAGAGTGATACGTCAACTTTTCTTTCTTTTTCTTTTTTTAAAAAAAAAAGAAAATGAAAAAGAGTGTCACTTGTCTACATTTTTTCGACTGTTAGTGTCCCTTTTGTTGAACTCCCGCTCTTTTGTCCAAAGGGAATGAATAAGTTGGAACAACAAATGCTTCATGGTCTATATCAGCAAAGTAATTTTTATATCCCACAACACTGTCTGGTTTATGCAAGAACACCCTCTTATACACTGTTCATACTTGAAATAAAAATTCCCTCTCTTACTATTCCTGAAGTCGTGTTCTTCTTAATTAAATTCTGAAATAGTTTACACATAATAACCTTCAAATTATTTCCTAAACCGTCATTTTCCTCTGTACTACTAAATTCCACAAAATCCCATTCACAGTCGTCCATTGCACTAGATGATTAAAAGGAATACGCAACAATTTACCTTCCACTTGAAAAGTAATTGTTTCTTGAACACAGTCTATAATAACATGGTGTTTTATCGGCCATTCTGTACTCAGTAGCCGTCCGGAGTGGCCGAGCGGTTCTAGGCGCTACAGTCTGGAACCGCGCGACCGCTACGGTCGCAGGATCGAATCCTGCCTCGGTCATGGATCTGTGTGCTGTCCTTAGGTTAGTTAGGTTTAAGTAGTTCTAAGTTCTAGGGGACTGATGACCTCAGACGTTAAGTCCAATAGTGCTCAGAGCCATTTTTGAACCCAGTATTATACCAGCACTTAATTATCCTGTTGCAAGGAATACATAGTTAAATTTTTGTCCTTAGATCTTAAAGCCAATCAGTACTTGTTACTTGATTGTCATATTCACCTCCCGAGTTGCTACTATTACTTTTACACCAATTATAGGCATTATTTCTAAATCCTGTTGTTCCTTAATCATTTGGGGTAGCATTTGAGGTAGTACTAATCTGAGTACGTGAGTGTAACAGACATATAAATCTCTTGCAGTTAGTGTTGTAATTTAAGTTAGTATATCTTTTTCCCTATTGTCTTCACTTTCCCGCAGCAAGTCCTTTTCTCTTGCTAAATTTTTCCAAGATATCCATCCAACATTGAGGAAATTTCACTTGTCCAGAGGTGCCTACCTCCTTCTGATCTTCACATCTCGCATGGCCTTTCTGTCCTGTAGATGGTGTACTTCATCATCTAATTCTGAATACCCAATGTCAATTCATGTTGATTCTGTTTTTTTTTTTTTTCTGGTACAGTGTCTTCAGCACATGTACTTTCAGGCATATTTGTTTCTACTTCTTCGGATATGTCTTCCCCTTTGCAATCACTCTCTGCCAAATCACGCTCATGATTATGCACTTCTGCTTCTACTTCATACGTATTACAATCAGAATGGCATTCTATTAATCTCATCTACAGATCCTTCTCATCTACGGATTCTTCTTCTCCTCCTCCTTCTTCTTCTTCTTTGATAGTTACCGTATTAGTCGCGTTGGGTGACTCTAGTCGCCGTTAATGTTCTGAGACTGGTATAATTTCATCTACATTTTCTGTTACATGCACTGATGTGCTACGCCTCTTTTCAACCTTATTTTCATTTAACATCAGTCGAGCCTGCTTCAGGGACTGCCTCTTTTATTTTGTCCAGTTCACTATTTCCGCAACTTGCCATACATTTGACCGATTTCACTAAACCACTCAACTTCATCGTTCGACTCCGTTCACCCATTGGTAATTATCGTCAGCCTAAACGACAACATTCCCCTCTCTAGGAAGATGGACTTATATCTTTGCCTGATCCAATACTTCTTCTTCTCTATCTGTCTCTAATTCCCACTGATCACTTGTTTGTTGATGTACCTCTTGTGCGATCGATTCTCTATTTACATCTGACTTCGTAGTTTTGATTCCGAAACCTCAGTTCGGCGCGATAATGCTTTGAACTCCTGCCCCTTACTGCTTTCTGAAAGTATCCCTTCTTTCGTGTATTTTTGTGTCAGTTGTTCAACTACACTGTGCAAAAAAAATTAAAGGGTCATGTTTTCAAAACGTCGTAATTGTAGACCATGGAGATGGTATAAGCCTGGAATTTGAATCAAAGTTGACTACAACCTTCCTCTACAATAGCGCAACAGCGTGTCACCGAGCGACGTCAACCTTGAGTTCGGCTACGCTTAAGACAGGAAGCTGCCATGAAAAAAAAAAAAAAAAATAATAATAATAATAAATAAGTAAAAATTAAAATAAAAAACACTATAGCTTAGAAAATTTGACGTGTAAAGCGGGTTAATGATGTCCCATTGCCACCAGCTTTTATCACAATTCCACCCAACGCCTTCGTGAACGTATTACACGATCGCAAGGTCCTCATGCCTCGTATTACCCACATTTGATCCCTTCCTTTGACATCTTTGCTACGGAGGGCAGAACCGCGACACCCAACGTTGATATCAGTTGCTTTTCTTATGGGTGGCTGAGGATAACTTTTAGACACACCGCCGATCATCTTAGAATCGATACGAAAATCCCTCAGGAAGTGGCTTAAACGGCGTCGAAGAAAACATCTCCTCCCTTGGGGCCTTGATTCCCACACGTTTCGTGGTCGAAAACGACAGATCGCAGAGCAATGAGCAACAGGAATGTGTTCTTGGCAACGTTCGACACTGCTACCACCAACACGTGGACGATTCAACCTTACTCTGAGGGGCTGCAACCCCACTGAAAGTGACCTGACCCCTCTGAAGAGCAGTGTGACAGCAGTTTTTGCTCTGGTATACTGGGTAGAACCACTAGCCACCGTTCAAAACCATTCGACGAAGTCAGCACATGATCCTATGCAGCAAAGGGTGTTTCAGCAAAGGGTGTTTATGCTTTTTCAGCCCTCCTGTTTCGCCGCGGACCCCTGTCGCCTGATCACTGGAGAGAGTGAGAGGGAGCGGGGTTCAACACCAATATGTGCGTAAATACAACTATACAACAGTAAAGGTCCCTCTAAGACCGTCCACATACTCAGAGGTGTGTTGGTGCATGTCAAAGTACAGTGCCGCGAGTAAGTGTGCGGACGTTTTCAGAGATGTTAATGGTGACTGTGTGTTGAAAATGCCTCAAAGAACACATATTGATGACGTTATAAGGGGTAGAATACTAGGGCGACTGGAGGCTAATTAAACACAGCAGGTCTCAGCATGGGCTCTAAGTGTGCCATAAAGTGTGATCTCAAGATTATGACAACGATTCCAGCAGACAGGAAACGTGTCCAGGCGCTACAGTGTGCAGCACCACAAGAAGACAGATATCTCACCATCAGTGCTCGCAGACGGCCACGGAGTACTGCAGCTAGCCTTGCTCGGCACCTTACTGCAGCCACTGGAACAGTTGTCTCCAGACACTCAATCTACAGACGACTGAACAGAGATGGTGTATTCGTACTAAGACCTGAAAGATGCATTCTACTGACCCATGGTCACAGGAGAGCCAGTAAAGCCTGGTGTCAAGAACACAATACATGGTCATTGGAACAGTGGTCCCAGGTTATGTTCAGGGACGAGTCCAGGTATAGTCTGAACACTGATTCTCGCCGGGTTTTCATCTGGCGTAAACCAGGAACCAGATACCAACCCCTTAATGTCCTTGAAAGGGACGTGTATGGAGGTCGTGGTTTGATGGTGTGGGATGGGATTATGATTGGTGCACGTACACATTCTACATGTCTTTGAGAGAGGAACTGTAACAGGTCTGGTGTATCGGGACGTCATTTTGCACCAGTATAACCGCCTTTTCAGGAGTGCAGTGGGTCCCACCTTCCTCCTGATGGATGATAACTCACGGCCCCACCGAGCTGCCATCATGGAGGAGTACCTTGAAACTGAATATATCAGGCGAATGGAGTGGCCTGCCTTTTCTCCAGACCTAAACCCCATCGAGCACGTCTGGAATGCTCTCGGTCGACGTATCGCTGCACGTCTTCGAACCCTTAGCACACTTTAGGAGCTCTGACAGGCACTGGTGCAAGAAAGGGGGGGGGGGGCTATACCCCAGCAGCTGCTCAACCACCTGATCCACAGTATGCTGACCCGTTGTGCGGCCTGTGTAAGTGTGCATGGTGATCATATCCCATATTGAGGTCTGAGTACATTGCACTGGAAACAGTGGCGTTTTGTAGCACATGTGTTTCGGGACGGTTTTCTCAACTTATCACCAATACCGTGGACTTAAAGAACTGTGTCGTGTGTGTTCCCTATGTGCCTATGCTATTAGCTCCAGTTTTGTGTAGTGCAACGTTGTGTCGCACCACATTCTTAATTTATGAGCATGAGTGTATTACTGAAATTCCCACACCCATGTTTAGCAAATTTGTCTCTACAGAGTCCCCTGATTCCGTCTGCTTGGCGGCCATTCCGGTGACCTCATCAGGTGCATTGTTGTTGCTGAAGTTCACTGGTTGCCCATCTCATGCCAACAGTGCTCATTCTCTATTTTTTCTAAGAGGTCACCAAAAGGTTTGTGAATACTACCGACGTTAGTTTTTCTGTTGTCTGGTAGCCCCCTCACTGTTTCTGATTCAGATTACCTACTTTTAAGATACTTTAATTTTCCAAAAGTAAAACACAGAAAATAAAAACACTCTAGACTCCCAAAAAACCGCCATTTAATAAAATACTAGGTTAGTGCGGTGCTGATCGCCTTTTTTAACAGCAAGGGCTCGATCCATCATGACTTCCTACCGGAGGTAGGTGGTAAAGACTACGGACACCATGCCATTGACTCGTATGTCTCCGAATCGTACTGGCAGCACCAGGCTAATCTCCAGTAATTATGAAGATATCCAACAACGCGTGACCACAGTCACTCGAGCGGTTGCACAGGAAGCGATTCCGCTTGCAGTTTCAAATAGCTTTACAACCGATGTCAGAAGTGTTTTTTAGCTAATGGTGATTATTCTAAAGGACAGTAAAGGTATCTTGAATGTAACTTTTGTTTCCTTTATTTGCTGAGACTACTCACCGAACTTTGCAGAGGCATCTTGAGTGCCGGAGAGGCAAAATTTTACCTTTGCATTCTTCCTAGTCTTGTCAAGCAGTGTTTTGTGTATAGTGCCACATAAACATGTGAAGCATTACATGTATTAAGTGACGTCGTTTGTGGCATTAAATAAAAAGTAAATATCCTAACGACAATAACAATGACGATAGGTGATAACAGAGTGGAGTCAGCAATAATGATTTAACGATCGATTGTTTACGTTCACAACTCAATACGCAGGCGATTCCATATAATAGTCGTTTCCAGCATTTCAGAGGGGCGCGAACTGGATTACAAATTGTTTACAGTGTCAGCTACAGACAGGCTTAACGGTTAAAGTATTCTGGATCGGCTACCTTACACAGCCTGTGAAAAGTAAATAGGTTATGTGCAAAAGTGTAATTAGAATGTACGCCATCTCTGATGTAATTTTCCGTACAAAATATATACCATCCAGAAATGGTGAATAAGTGTTTACTGGCTAGATGCTAAAGTTCAAATGGTTCAAATGGTTCTGAGCACTATGGGACTCAACTGCTGTGGTCATCAGTCCCCTAGAACTTATAACTACTTAAACCTAACTAACCTAAGGACATCACACCCAGCCATGCCCGAGGCAGGATTCGAACCTGCGACCGTAGCAGTCGCGCGGTTCCGGACTGCGCGCCTAGAACCGCTAGACCACCGCGGCCTGCAGATGCTAAAGATTTTTATTTTGTGTAAATCGTCACACCTTTTAGGTCTAACGGAGTGCAAACTGTCACTAAAATTTGTCGTTGTTCCTTTCTTCTTCTTCTTCTTCTCTTCTTATTCACGTAACCCTAAGGGAACTTTTACTTTCAACTTCATGCTCTCAACGATACATCAGCTTAATTTGTTACGCATTAATTGCACTGGGTCCACCCTCGGTAGCTGAGTGGTCAGCGCGACAGACTGTCAATACAAAGGGCCCGGGTTCGATTCCCGGTTGGGTGGGAGATTTTCTCCGCTCAGGGACTGGGTTTGTGTTGTCCTAATCATCATCCTTTCATCCCCATCGACGCGCAAGTCGCCGACGTGGCGTCCAATCGAAAGACTTGCACCTGGCGAACGGTCTACCCGACGGGAGGCCCTCGTCACACGACACGACGACGACGAATTGTACTGGAACAATTTAGTCCACAACAACACATAATGTTTTACATGATGAAAATAACCATCAGGCAACTACACAGTTCAGTCACAATAATGTGACAACCTGTCAAAAGCCTGAAAAACCACCTTTTTGCCCAAGTTTCCTCCTCCAGCGTCGCTCCTTCCGACGTTTTTTTACAGGACAGCCCCAACGACCATCTGTCCAATGGGACATAAAACGTGATTCATTTGAAAAAGTCATCTGTCACCACTCAGTGCATGCCCAGTTGCGACATTGGCGTGCAAATTCCACCCTTCACCGCCGAGTGTTGGTAACCCCTCAGTTTGTCTGGACGGTCATTTACTTAAAATGTACTCGGCTATTCGCCCGTTCGATGGATTGCTCATGCGCTGCCTGCGATGTGTAAGCTATATGAGAATCTCAGACCAAAGAGCAGGGTTGACGGTAGTAGGAACTGTGTAGCAGTTGTAGTAGTTGCTACCGAGCAGTCTGGTGTATCGTGTTGACTGGGCAGGTCGTGGGGAACGATGGCGGAGCCTGAGCGGTATAATATAAGGTAAAAGCAGCCTCGCGCATTTGTACTATTTTTATGTCAAGCCCCATGTATATATTTTTAAAAAAATTCTTAATAATAATCTTTCTTATGAAAAATTAACTTTTGATAATCATTCATCTCAATTTAAAGAACTTACTAATTTCTCCAATCCATGGTCATCCCGATTATTGTAAAGAAAAATCAGTTGTTTCTTTTTATACATGACAAATCTATCGGCCAGAATTGCACAGGGCTGTGCCAGAAAAATTTCTTATAGGAGCAGATATATACGCATTATCCGGCAACCTTGTTGAGGTAATAATTTTCAATTTATTCAGAATGATCTTTCAGGGCCATGACGCAACGCTGCTGACGTCCAAAATTCACAGTCAGTAATGAAAGGTTATAAGTGAGCCTAAAAAATTTGTTATTGAGAGATTTTATTATTGATAGGTTACGCAATTTATTTTTTGTGAGGTTACGCAATATTTTTTTTTTTTTTTTTTTTTTTTTTTTTTTTTTTTTTTTTTTTTTTACTGTTGGGAGGTTTCGGAACTTTTCTGTTGGGAGGTTACACTAAATGTGAATATTATTCATATTGTTTTACTGTGAGGACGTTACACTTGGCGACAACCGGCCAGGATCGTATTTTCTTTGTGAATTTCTGAGAAGTAGTCAGTTATATATATATGCTCTTATTTACTTAATGTTAAATATAGTTTGCATCTGGCGCAACGCATTTACTAATTTGTCACTATTTCTTTCACAGATCATCGGCAATTTATTGCTCTTTGTTGTAATAGTATTTGTTCCATTTTTGCTTTGACTTTGTTTGATTTTGTGCTTATCTTTGACTTGTGAAAATGCCGCGAAGAACTGCTAACAGTACATCGCGATCCGTAATGAGTGAAAAAGCCGACTTAAATAATTTCACCGATAATACTAGAGACACTCAGTGTCATAGTGATAATCCTCTAATTACAGATAATCAGTTCGTGCCGACCACCAGTAATGATTTTATTTCAAATTATGAACAAACAAATCCAATTATGTTAACGACAATTGATGACACGGCACGTTCCGTTACAATGAACGCTCCCCAGTTTGACACACCTGACTTGCAAAATTTACACTGTGAACAGATAAATGTTTCTGACGAAGATAAACAATGTAGTCAAAATATGTCAGATTTATTTGATTCCGATGAAGTGACCAACAGTGCACATCGAATTGGCAAACATTTTCAAGACTCAGAGAAAAGCCGAATGGTTACACAAAACGTGACAAATGCAGATACACCATCACACAGCACAGAGAATAGAGTAGGTAATATTGGCACGGATCAAGTTATGGCATTATTGCAACTTAATGAAAATCTCAAACAGCAACTTATTGAAAATTTCAAACAACAAAATAATGAATCGTCTAAACAACTTAATGAAAATCTCAAACAGTGGGATGAAAAACTAGACAACAATTTCAAACAACTTAATGAAAGTTTCAAACAGTCGAATGAAAACCCCGACAGCTCGTTTAAACAAATTAACGAAATACTTGACACCCCTTAATGAACACAGCTTAATGAACAGATTACAGCAATTTCCGTGGAACGTTATGATACTAAAGAACAATTACGTGAGGAAATTATGGCTAGTGCTAGGAATAGTAGTGAAGAAATTAGATCCGTTGCACAAGAAATAAGTAATACACATGCAGCCACAATGAAATTACTTAGAAATGAAAGTAGTGCAGTCGCGAAACAATATTCTGAAAACGCAACACAGCTACGCGACGAGTTTAAATTAATGTCAGCAGAACTTTCACGCACTCTGGATGTGAAAGTCGATAAGAAATTTGAACAACAGAACAGCCAAATAGACGAACGTTTTAAAGTGACAGAAATGAAAAATGTTTCAGTCTCTAAAACGTCGCAGCATACGGCAGATTCTGAACATTCGTCACACTCACACAGCCAGTATAACTTAGGTAATTTACAGAGAGTACGTGATTTGCCTTCCGAACAGTCACAGACAAACAGATTATCATACAATCCCGAACCAGTTCAGACATTCAGAGTCGATAATTTTGATTATAAGCACTTTCTATCGGTGAGAAAATTTAAGGTATTTAAGAATGACAGAACACAGATTCACCCTTTTGACTGGATACAACAATTTGCTTTTGAATTTTCGCCGGCATTGCGTGTAACGCAGAAACTAAAATTTATTCGCAGCGCGTAAGTGACCTCAGGGGATTCATTACACTTCGATGAATATGTGCCGTAGTGTGCACAGGCCCCCGAGCCGACTTTAGTTTTCTGCACTGCTGCCTACTCTTTTAATATCCTTTATATCTATCAAAACAACTCTTCAACTAACAATCTATCTAGACTTAGGAATGAGTAAAGAAAACCTGATATGACAAGTTTTAACTGAAAGTGACAATTTTCATTAGACACTCCCGAACTACCAGTAAAATTTTAACAAGTGACAAAATTTTAATCATCAATATCGTCAATATTATCAGCAACAACAAACATTTTGGCAACAATAGAGGGTTTTCCCCACAACAGCAACAAAACCTGCCAGTTGGCGTACCTATCCAACAATGTAGTCTGCTAGGTCAACCACGCTTTAATGTTTCGCCGCCTACACGCACAGCGCCAACTCCGCCAAATAGTAACGCACAGCAACAAGGAAATCATATCATGAATGAACCAGACAGTAGGTATCATCCCGAACCTAATACGTCAGGACGAATTAACAGAACAGTACAAATAGTCGAAATTCCACATAATCTTCCTGCAAATAACAGCACGTCAGATAGAATATGACTAGATACAGTACAGGTTGCATCCTCCAGCAACGTAAGCAATACTTTTGACACACATAATCTTGTTCACGAAAATGTTATTTCTTTTGACGACATCAGAGACACACTTTTGCATGAAAGACAGAATCACAACGTATGTAGACGACATTCTTATTGCAGAAGCTAACTGGTCTGAACACAATCTGGTTCTGGAACAACTGTTGCAAACTTTTCATGCACAAGGACTCACAGTTAATCTTAGCAAATCGCACTTTGGCAAAACTTCCATAAAATTTCTTGGACATGTAATTTCAGCAGAAGGCATTGTGCCTGACCCGGGAAAACTCCAAGCTTTGCGTGACATTACTGTTCCAACGATGAAGAAACAACTACGCAGCTTTCTGGGATTAATTAACTTTTTCGGTAAATTTATTCATTACTTTGGTTTAGACTCCCCTAGATTACGCCACTTGACGGGTAAAAACACTATTTGGTTCTGGGATACCCAAGCGCAACCTGAATTTGTTAATCTGAAACATGCCTTATTGAATGCACCACTTTTATCACACCCAGATCTTACCAGAAATTTTTCCATTGCCACCGACAGTTCTAACACAGCTTTAGGCGTGCACATTTTTCAGGAAATTGAAGAAGACGGCACTACAGTAATCAAAAAAATCGCTTTTGCAAGTCGAATTCTGTCATATGCTGAACGTAATTATTCTGTTACAGAACTTGAAACATTATGTGTTGTATGTGTATTTACGAGATTTAGGCATTTTCTTTATGGAAGACACACTACCATTTACACATCAGGTCATAGAGCTATACAGTTTTTACTTTCCGCTAAATATACACATGACAGATTAAGCAGATGGATACTTTATTTACAGGAATTTAATCTTACAATTGTTCACATTCCCGCTACACAAAATGTTGTATCAGACGCACTATCCCGTTCTCTCAGCAACAATCAGCAATACATCGCAACCAACTTCTTTCTGCCAAGCAAATTTTAGCGTCATGTATATTCAACAAGCTGCATTCAAAAATTTCATTTCGTCGTCATTACGAGACATAGCACAAGAGCAGAGCAAAGACAACGTAAGGAAAGAAATTAAACACTTTTGACAAGATAGGAATAACGTTATCATTAGAAACCATTACGCTGTACGCAATAACATTCTGTTTCGCCGCTCTTAGCCTGACAGTAACAACTGGTTGTTATGTATTCCTGACGAACTTATTAACAAATTAATTTGGTATACTCATTTAAGTTAAGCACATTATGGAGCCAGAAAATGTTTTCTTGTACTGAGACAGAACTGTTATTTTGCGAACATGGAGAAACGTATTCGACAAGTTTTAGCGTCATGTAAAATCTGCCAAAGAGCTAAATCAGACACGACTTCACATATTCCTCCGTTACATTCCATTGTATCCGTTAAATTAAGACATATGGCCTCTGTAGACATTTTTGGTCCAATTCTCAGAACTAATAGAGGTTTTTGCTACATCTTTGTCGCTGTTGAAATCACTTCGAAATTTGTTACCTTCTCTCCGTTACGCAAAGCTACTGCTAAATCTACACTCCTGGAAATTGAAATAAGAACACCGTGAATTCATTGTCCCAGGAAGGGGAAACTTTATTGACACATTCCTGGGGTCAGATACATCACATGATCACACTGACAGAACCACACGCACATAGACACAGGCGACAAAGCATGCACAATGTCGGCACTAGTACAGTGTATATCCACCTTTCGCAGCAATGCAGGCTGCTACTCTCCCATGGAGACGACCGTAGAGATTCTGGATGTAGTCCTGTGGAACGGCTTGCCATGCCATTTCCACCTGGCGCCTCAGTTGGACCAGCGTTCGTGCTGGACGTGCACACCGCGTGAGACGATGCTTCATCCAGTCCCAAACATGCTCAATGGGGGACAGATCCGGAGATCTTGCTGGCCAGGGTAGTTGACTTACACCTTCTAGAGCACGTTGGGTGGCGCGGGATACATGCGGACGTGCATTGTCCTGTTGGAACAGCAAGTTCCCTTTCCGGTCTAGGAATGGTAGAACGATGGGTTCGATGACGGTTTGGATGTACCGTGCACTATTCAGTGTCCCCTCGACGATCACCAGAGGTGTACGGACAGTGTAGGAGATCGCTCCCCACACCATGATGCCGGGTGTTGGCCCTGTGTGCCTCGGTCGTATGCAGTCCTGATTGTGGCGCTCACCTGCACGGCGCCAAACACGCATACGACCATCATTGGCACCAAGGCAGAAGCGACTCTCATCGCTGAAGACGACACGTCTCCATTCGTCCCTCCATTCACGCCTGTCGCGACACCACTGGAGGCGGGCTGCACGATGTTGGGGCGTGAGCAGAAGACGGCCTAACGGTGTGCGGGACCGTAGCCCAGCTTCATGGAGACGGTTGCGAATGGTCCTCGCCGATACCCCAGGAGCAACAGTGTCCCTAATTTGCTGGGAAGTGGCGGTGCGGTCCCCTACGGCACTGCGTAGGATCCTACGGTCTTGGCGTGCATCCGTGCGTCGCTGCGGTCCGGTCCCAGGTCGACGGGCACGTGCACCTTCCGCCGACCACTGGCGACAACATCGATGTACTGTGGAGACCTCACGCCCCACGTGTTGAGCAATTCGGCGGTACGTCCACCCGGCCTCCCACATGCCCACTATACGCCCTCGCTCAAAGTCCGTCAACTGCACATACGGTTCACGTCCACGCTGTCGCGGCATGCTACCAGTGTTAAAGACTGCGATGGAGCTCCGTATGCCACGGCAAACTGGCTGACACTGACGGCGGCGGTGCACAAATGCTGCGCAGCTAGCGCCATTCGACGGCCAACACCGCGGTTCCTGGTGTGTCCGCTGTGCCGTGCGTGTGATCATTGCTTGTACAGCCTTCTCGCAGTGTCCGGAGCAAGTATGGTGGGTCTGACACACCGGTGTCAATGTGTTCTTTTTTCCATTTCCAAGATGTGTATTTCGAATGCATTTGCTAAACATTTTTATTTTATTTTACGTAGAACATGTATTGAAAGTAATTTCCGACAATGGACCACAATTTCGATCTGCGATATGGACATGTATAATACGAGCTAGAAACATTTCTCCGATCTATACATCCGGGTATCACGCTTCTTCGAACCCTTCTGAACGATTGATGAAAGAAATTGGTAAACTATGTAGAATATACTGCCATAAAAAACATATTGATTGGGATACACACATACTCTCATTCAAGGATGTCATTAACTCCATACCAAATGAAACTACTATGCTATCTCCTACTGTTCTATTGAAAAATGTTGAACCATCTAACAAAATTAAAGAATTAGTATCTTTTCCTACATCTCGTGGACTACGCCACCATGAAATAACTGACATTGCGCTCAACAACATCAAACGTGCCGCAGAGCGCCGGAGAAGACAGCAAAAACAGGTTTGTACACGCCGTGACTTTTATATAGGGCAGAAGATATTAATACGCACACATTATTTATCCAACAGAGGAAAGAGTAGATGTAGTAAATTTGAGCTTCTATACGCAGGTCAATATAGAATTCGCAGCATTTCTCACCCGAATGTAGTACACGTCGAAACTTTGAGAACATAAAAAGAAAGGCCAATCACCATATTTCCAATATTAAACACTTTACTGAATGATAATAGTTTATGATGCATTTCCAGATATTTATACGACCACTTACTGATGATGATTATATTTTTTCTTGGCAGGTGGCCAGCAAGGTAAGGATAGCAGGTCGCTTTTCTTGTCTTTTTATATCAGACCGTGCACATTTTCCATTTTTTGTGTATGTATTATTGTTCTCCTATCGAGAGTAGAATTTTCTCTGTATGGACTATGAAATCTTTAAGATACAATAAACACAAGCTGACTTTAACATTTTGCCTTATGATATCTCAATATTTTGACTATTCTAGATTATTTGCTACTACATTATAATATTGTGTGTGCATTTTTGTACTTGAAAATTGTCTGTTTTTGACCTAATATGTTTTCTGTCGTGATATGCTGTATGCTTAGTTATATCACTAGTTTTTATTTAATGGGTACATGATTTACATGCAATATATTAATCCATAGTCGTCATTTTCAGAAAGCAGTACCACATAAAAGAAATACACTCCTGAAAATGGAAAAAAGAACACATTGACACCGGTGCGTCAGACCCGCCATACTTGCTCCGGACACTGCGAGAAGGCTGTACAAGCAATGATCACACGCACGGCACAGCGGACACACCAGGAACCGCGGTGTTGGCCGTCGAATGGCGCTAGCTGCGCAGCATTTGTGCACCGCCGCCGTCAGTGTCAGCAAGTTTGCCGTGGCATACGGAGCTCCATCGCAGTCTTTAACACTGGTAGCATGCCGCGACAGCGTGGACGTGAACCGTATGTGCAGTTGACGGACTTTGAGCGAGGGCGTATAGTGGGTATGCGAGAGGCCGGGTGGACGTACTGCCGAATTGCTCAACACGTGGGGCGTGAGGTCTCCACAGTACATCGATGTTGTCGCCAGTGGTCGGCGGAAGGTGCACGTGCCCGTCGACCTGGGACCGGACCGCAGCGACGCACGGATGCACGCCAAGACCGTAGGATCCTACGCAGTGCCGTATGGGACCGCACCGCCACTTCCCAGCAAATTAGGGACACTGTTGCTCCTGGGGTATCGGCGAGGACCATTCGCAACCGTCTCCATGAAGCTGGGCTACGGTCCCGCACACCGTTAGGCCGTCTTCTGCTCACGCCCCAACATCGTGCAGCCCGCCTCCAGTGGTGTCGCGACAGGCGTGAATGGAGGGACGAATGGAGACGTGTCGTCTTCAGCGATGAGAGTCGCTTCTGCTTTGGTGCCAGTGATGGTCGTATGCGTGTTTGGCGCCACAATCAGGACTGCATACGACCGAGGCACACAGGGCCAACACCCGGCATCATGGTGTGGGGAGCGATCTCCTACACTGTCCGTACACCTCTGGTGATCGTCGAGGGGACACTGAATAGTGCACGGTACATCCAAACCGTCATCGAACCCATCGTTCTACCATTCCTAGACCGGCAAGGCAACTTGCTGTTCCAACAGGACAATGCACGTCCGCATGTAAAATATGAAAAGCTTTAACTATTTTAAAATTATAGAAATATATTAACAGACAAAGTAACAGACATATTTATATAACTTAAAGCTATCACTCATGTCAAAAGTCTAGAGAAAAATCGCATTTCAACTCTGAACATTTTCATCTTCACTGGAAGAAGATTCTGAATTGATACATTTACTGCAGATGTTTTTCATATGCTTTAAACACACAAATTCGTTACACTTGCAACAGAAGAACTTGGTTATTTTGTTAGTATTTCTAGGACAGACTGTGCATCTTCCTTATATGCGTTTCTTACTTTGAACTTCTGGAATAACTCTTTCATATTTGAGATCTTAGCTGCCTTCAGCCAGATGGATCTTGGTGCAGCCGAGTTTGAAGCTCTTTTTAAAACCTGAGGATGCACAAGCTCCTTCCCCACTTGTGTTATAAATTATCTTCTTTGCACAGCAAAGCTGGGGATGTTTCTCTTCATTATAACTTGAGCATTAATGCAAGCAATATCTACCATCTGAAATAACACCGCTAATGGCCTTCGTTTTGTTCTTCTTGTTACGGTGTACATATCACACAACGTGTCAATTGTGTCAACTCTGCGTTTTGTAAGGTTGTAGAAGGTAATGATCTCAGGTTTCTTTCCATCACTCTTGGAATTTGGATGCATTGTTGACAGCAGTATAACATTTTTACCTTTTTTAGGTACATGTGAAAGGCAAGTGATGTCCCCTTTGTAAACAAAAATTGTACTTGAAGTTTCTCTCCCTTTTATGACAGTCAATTCAATAGGAAGCTGAGACTTATTTTTTCTCATTGTTCCAACAAGTGTTAACCGCTTTTTCAGTAATTCTTCAGCAAGCAAGATACTAATGTACCAATTATCTGTTGTTATGTTTCGTCCAGTTCCTTGAACCCCCTCAGTAAATCTCAAAACGACGTCTTTAACTGAATTGGAAACTTAGAAAATCCCTTCAGGCTGTTTTCCCGCATACGCTTCCGTTTGAGATGTATACCAAGTCCTTGCATCACTTAATGTCTGTATTTTTATTCCGTATTTAGTAGGTTTGCTAGGAATATACAGCAAAAAGGGACATTTATCTCTGAAAGGAACCAGCTCCTCATCAATTGTAGTATAACTTCCAAGGCTGTGTGGATTTCTACAGTTTTCGTTGAACAAGGTGGATACTTCCGTATTGCAGCCATTTTATCCAGTTCCTTACCTCGCCCTCCTATCATGAATATTATCAAATCTAAAACACCTAATAAGGAACAAAAATCTGTCCAGTGACTCCTAGTCGCTAAGAAGAAAACAGGTCTTGTAAATTCATTTTAGCTGCTCTATAAGAACCAGCAATTATAAGTAGTCCAATGAGAGATCGTATTTCTATTACATCTGTTTTCTGGCATCTATTTTTGTTCTTTTAGAAGGCCTCAATGAGATCAACATAAAAGTTGGTGCACTCTACTATTGAGCGAATTATTTGCTCATTTATGAACACATCCAAGCATTCTACAGCAGTCTTTATCGATTAGTTTGGTACCAGGAAGCTGAGTAACTATATTTCGCATCCTTGTTCTGATATTATTAGTTACTTTATCATTACCAAGCAGTAACCCCTCCGGTGTTGTTGGGAAGGAGGAAGCCTATCTTCACTATCATCGTCATCAGATTGATCACTTGCAGTTGCATGATCGCTTTCTTCTCATTGTTCTTCTTCATTGTCGTCCAAATCTTCAACCTTTGGAATCGCACAGTCTTCCTATTGATTAAAAACTTCCTCCAACAGCCGTCTAAGATGTTTTTGCTCCTCTTCATATGACATCATTATGTACACTGCTCAACACAGGAAATCGCACTACTAGGTAGATGGGGTGTTACCAGCACCCCAGTGATTAAAACTTTTTGTGTGCAGTGTTGCGTACTTTTAAAAACACGAACAATGGTTTCGCAACAATGTGCATCCCTTTGAAAAAAATATAAAAAGGCGCTCAACAGTGTGACCAACATGCTTCACTAATTACCAGTAAACTTTTACACCTGAGATGCTGAGAACACCCATATCACAAATTGAAGGTTAATTTTTAAAGAGAATGAAATAATATTCGCCACAACACCAGCACTACCGCGAGCTTCTTAGGTGACCAGACGAAAAGCATAAAATACTCTCGTTCTCACTTGACATAGTATTCTGATTACAGGCAAGAGTGATGAAAATTCCTAACTTAAACACAGGGTAACTTTTCTGAGTGAGCTTTGAATGATGCAAAAGCATACTGCAAGGTTTCAACGTATTCTTGATTATTGAAGCTACTGAAGGTATTAATTACAATAAGTCGTCTCGTATCTCTTAATTCCTTCCTTATCCGAATCCGAGAAACACATTTCAGTACTGGTGCTGTCATCTGCTATGTTGGTAACGAGTCGATCAACGACAGAATCCACGAACCCACCAAGGCGCCGCATTTTCTTCTCTTCTTTATGACGTGCTGTTTTATTTCCCGCCAACTTCGGCAGCGATATGTGGAAACAGTTGCGTGCGTTAGTTTCAGTACATCTTGCAACTTAACTCTTGTTATTTCTTGGGCCAGATCCCTTAACTTGGCTCCATCAGTTGTGTTGCGTTCTTACTGTAATGGTACAGTAGCAAATGTAGAAATGCAGCACTTGTATGATGTCCTGATGCTGTGAAAATGATTGTTTTTCATGTTTCTACGACTGTGGCATAAAACAATGGACATAGTCCAAATAAAGAGTATTTAGTTTTTAATTTTTGCTTTAAAAATTAAATTGTTATGTTTCCTTAATTTAAACAATCTTTATTAACAGTCTTTCATAAAATATCGCCGGCCGCTATGGCCGAACGGTTGTAGGCACTTCAGTCTGGAACCGCGCTGCTGCTACGGTCGCAGGTTCGAATCCTGCTTGGGCATGGATGTATGTGATGTCCTTAAGTTATTTAGGTTTACGTAGTTGCAAGTCTAGGGGACTGATGCCCTCAGATGTTAAGTCCCATAGTGCTTAGAGCAATCTGAACCATTTCATAAAATATCTAACTGAGAATTTACTTTTAAAATGAAAACGGGAATTACGTCTACAATATGTAATTAAAAACAACAAGACGAGCACTATTCATAAAAAAATGATGATGAATTTTGCAACTAAGAGATGTAGGTAATTGGAACTGAATGAGAAGAGAAACTGAATCGGGCAGGGCGTGAACCAGTACACTATGTATTACAAAGATGCACTAAGCTACAACGCTACTGGCTCCACTTCACACGAATGTGCACTTTTCGATAACTGTATGTAACACATTCCGTCGGAAAACTTCGAAGCCAGTTATCTTCGTAAATTTATGACAAAGATTAAGAACACTCTGTTTCTCGGCACTTTTTAACCGTGTTCCACACGCGTGTTTTACTACGTAACAGGAAGCAGCCTTAGCCATTATCATACTGCTTATAAACAGCGCAACAGTCAGAACAGAACAGTGTTCTGTGATACACGATTTTCGAAATAAAAAGTACATAACTAAAGAGTGATTAAGAGAAACGTCGATGGCTGCTAACACATTTGAATATCTTAGGACTTTATTCTACGTAACTTAGCAATAACATTCCTAATACATACTTCCAAGAGCGCAACAACACTGGTGTTCTTGTGCTACGGCTTCTGACCAATCATTGCGTTTGTGTTTGTTTACATCAGGTTTATTCTTATAATGAACGGAGTATAGTCGGTTTCTGGACATAGTTGTTACAGGAGATGAAAGCTGGGTCCATTGTCACAAACTTGAAGTGAAAATATCGACCCAAAACCAAAAATATTCCGCACGCTACCACTGGCAAGAAAAATTACTTACTCCACTTTGGGCTACAAGAGGGGGTAAGTTTGGAGCAATACATGGAAAACGAATTAACGGTAACGAGTGATTCGTACTCGCCTACGAAATCACTTCGCCCTGCAATCAGGAGTAAACGACGAGAACTTCTGACTACAGGTGTTTTGTTGCAACATGACAGTATTGCCCGTTCAACTGTAGCAACAATACAGGATATGAATTTTGATCGTCTCGAACATCCACTTTACTCACCAGACATCGCCGCGAATGACTTTCATGTGTGTGAATGGCAGACGCACTGGGAGGCAAGCATTTCAGAAGGGATGAAGCGGTGAAACGCGCGTTATGCGCATGGCTGTATTCACCACCACAAGAACTCTTTCAGGAATTATTCTCGCACCTCCGAAGCAGTGGAGTGCGTCCATCCCACGCCATGGTTACTACGTCCAAGCCAGCCGTTGTGGACGAGCGGTTCTAGGCGCTACATCCTGGAACTACGCGACCGCTACGGTTGCAGGTTCGAATCCTGCCTCGGGCAATGGATGTGTGTGATGTCCTTAGGTTAGTTAGGTTTAAGTAGTTCTAAGTTCTAGGGGACTGATGACCTTAGCAGTTAAGTCCCATAGTGCTCAGAGCCATTTGAACCATTTTACTCCGTCCAAAAATGGTATATCTGTAATAACTTATTTGCCTCATAGTAAATACTTTTCCTCTGAATCACCCTTGTAAATCTACAGTCTATTGTTTTGATTTGGTTCTGCATACAGGCAGGTGACACTCCGAAGACTGAATGAATAATTCAACCGTTAATTAAAACTACACCCAAATGATTCGATTGTTTTCCAACAACCCTCGGAATGGATTGTTGCCATACGGTTATTCCCGCCGGAGTTCTTTTTTTTATAAAAAAAAATTATTGCCGTATCCAGTCTGAATTCATTTCCCATCTCTAACGACCTCGTCGTCGACGGACGACACGGGAATTTAAAAAATCCTAAAATATGCAGCAGTTTCACGTACGACGTTCCACAAACTAAAGCAATAGCAGTGTCTCTGACACACTTGTTTTCCACGCGGAAATGTTGGCTGCACTGATGATATCACGAGTAGCCCAAGGCGAGTAGCCCAAGGACGGCGTCTCGCCTGTATGCTGCAGTTGGACGCCAGTTGGCGAATAGCGAACACAACGTCTGATCCGCAGCGCCACGCCCACTGCGTAAGTACTTCTGTAAAGAATAATGTCCACTGCTCGTCTGGAAAACATTCTGTTTGGTGTAGTCAACCTTTTATACCTAGTGCCCACTCTTTCACCTCTGTTAGTTGTTAAATTTTATTTTGTAAAATTTATAAAGCACAACATCTTAAATCGTATAACAACAATAATTACTTACGAAATATTTTAAGTAAAAATTTTATGGGAACATAACGAAAATGTTTTAAAAGCCACTGCCACCTACCACGCACCATGAATACTTGAACGCCCGCTAGTGGGCGGTAAGTATCGGGTTGTGTGCTACTGCCTTAGGCACTCATAGGACGAATATAGCTGCTGGATATTTCTGAGTTTTGTCACTTGTATGCCAGATCGATTTTGAAACTCAACGTACACTGTAGATATGTGACGAAGCGTAAGTAGTATCATTAAATCGTGACATCTGAAGTAGCTGTCACACGTAGACTAACTTCTGTACTCCTTAAAACATTGTAACAATGAACACTCTTTATGGACATTTTTAGCGCATAGGAAGGGGTAATGCCCAAAAGGCTATCTAGGGCGATTTTTGTCACAAACGTATGTTATGGAAATAATAGGGAACTAAAATACTCCTTGTGTGTGATACGAAGATTACATTACAATGAAATGAACACATATGTCAACGCCTGTAAGCAGCTAAGGGTGTTCATTTCATTGTAATTTCATTCTAACGAGCTGCATGGTGACCGATGGTATCTGTTCTTCCGGAAATGTCCGAAAGAACAGATGCCATCTTAGTATATATACGAAGATTGCATTATACAAAATGCTCCAAAATTTCAGGCTCTACAGTAGATGCTTTGATCAGAATTCTTTTCTGTCGCCTATATAATGTGCAGCACATGGGTCGCATTTGGTTAACACTTCCATTTGGTACGTCACTTGTTGTTTTCTTTTTCCTTTCCTCTACTAATAAAAAGTGCTAATGAACTTGTAACGTCTCCTCGTTCATTTGATACGTATCAGCCAAGTTCTGTAATGCGTTGTGAAATGTCTTCTTCTTCTTCGGCGTTTATGCCGTATCGTCACGAGGCGGGCATGTTAATCTTGATCTGGCGTTGTTAATGGTGTAGCGTTGCCGTACGCCCTTCCTGTCTCACCTCTTCCCTCCTTCCTCCACTCCCACCATCCTACCGATCGAGGTGGCGCGATGGTTAGCATACGGAACTCGCATCGTGAGGACGGCGGTTCAAACCCACACCCAGCCATCTTGATTTAAATTTTCCGTGATTTCCCTAAATCGCTTCAGCAAATGCCGGAATGATTCCATTAAAAGGATACGCAACAGCTCCTTCCCTATCCTTCCCTAATCCCATGGAACCGATGACCTCTCTGTTTAGTCCCCTGTCAGCAGATCTACCAATCCGCCTCGACCATCCAGGACGGAAATTGTATACTCCATCAACTGCATGTAGTGTTAGCTACGTGAAAGCGTGAGAAAGGTTTCGAAATGTTTGCTAATCGTTTGCCTCGGTAGGTGCACAGTCAGCGAGGCAGATTGCTAATCGAAGGGACCAGGCTTCTATTTCTGGTCGGGTTGGAAATTTTTCTCCGCTCGTGAACTGGGTGTTGGTTTGTTGTTTCGTACGTATTGTCGTAACTGACAAGACAATCGCCTCCCACACACTATCGTATCATTTTTCCGTTACTGATTTGGCTGAATGGTCACGACCTGAAAGCCAATTGATCACCATACAGCGGAGACGCTGAGTCGCAGATAGGCACAACAAAAAGACTTGACAATATGTACAAGGTGGTCAAAAGCATCCGGACACCTGGCTGAAAATGACTTATATATTCTTGGCGCCCTCCATCGGAAAAGCTGGAATTGAATATGGTGTTGACCCACCCTTAACCTTGATCACAGCTTCCACTCTCGCAGGCACACGGTCAGTCAGGTGTTGGAGGTTTCCTGGGGGAATGGCAGCCCATTCTGCACGTACGTCTGCACTGAGGGAAGGTATCGGTGTCGGTCGGTGAGGCCTGGCACGAAGGCGGCGCTCCAAAACATCCCAAAGGTGTTCTATAGGATTCAGATCAGGACTCTGTGCAGACCAGTCCATTACAGGAATGTTATTCGTGCATTATGAACAGGTGCTCTATCGTGTTGAAAGATGCAATCGCTATCCCCCAAATGCTATTCGACAATGGGATACAAGAAGGTGCTTAAATACATCGGTGTAGGCCTGTGCTGTGATAGTCCACGCAAAACAAGGGATGCAAGCCCCACCATGAAAATACGACCACACCATAATATCACAGCCTCCGAATTTTATTGTTGACACTACACGCACTAGCAGATGAGGTTCACCGGGCATTCGCCATACCCATACTCTGCCATCGGATCGCCACATTGTCTTCCGTCATTCGTCACTCCACACAACGGTTTTCCACTTTTCAGTCGTTCAATGTTTACGCTCCTTACACCAAGCGAGGCGTCGTTTGGCATTCACCGGCGTGAAGTGTGGCTTTTGAACAGCCACTCGTCTATGAAATCCAAGTTTTCTCACCTCCCGCCTGTCATAGCACTTTCAGTGGATCCTGATACAGTTTGGAATTCCTGTGTTATGGTCTGGACAGATGTCTGCCTATTACACATTACGACCCTCTTCAACTGTTGCCGGGTCCCTGTCAGTCAACAGACAATGCAGGCCTGTACGCTTTTGTGCTGTACGTATCCCTTCACGTATCCACTACACTATCACACCGGAAACAGTGGACTGTGGTGCATGTAAAGGCTTACTGATTTGAAACGATCGGGCTTCTCCGGTCGAAGTCGGTCGGCGGTGCAGTTCGCCTATGACTGTACCACTGTGACCGCAGCCTAAACCTTGTACTATGTGCGCAGCGCAGCCGTATTATGCTCTGTGCACACAAGGCGCGTAGCGCAGCACCACGCAACACCAGCAAAATAGGTGCGGCGCGGCAAGGCGCTTCCGGTGTGGACGACAAACCACGTCAGTTCCCCGCAGCAAAGAACCAACTCGCGCAATGTCTGAACATCAGATGTAACGGTTTATTCGTGGGCGCTCCGTTTGGGCGGGGTTTCACACTACCCAGCAAGAACGAGACCTTAGTGTACCTACAGTAACTGTGTAAATTACGTTGTTGATAGACAATAAGTCGCGAGCTGTCCGCGACTGTAACTTCTAAGCTACGGATACGTCAACCAACGCAAAAATATTACCACAGCATAGAAAATGTGAATACGAGGTCTGTTCAGAAAATTCCGGAACTTTATACACAAAATTTCTCTACGTTTACCTTTTACTTATTGTGCATGGTCTCTTGCAAAATTCCCTCCTCCACAACTGATGCGCCACTTGCTGGATGGCGCGAAGGACCGTCTGACAATTTTCTTTTATGTCATCTATCGCTGCAAATCTTCATCCTTTTAACAGGGTTTTCAACTTTGGAAATAAAAAAAAGTCCGCAGGGGCTAGCTTTGGAGCGTACGGACGATAAGGCAGCCCAGTAATTTCGTTTTTTGTGCGATATTTGAGCACCAACAGGGATGAAAGGGTAGGTGCGTTATCGTGATGCAAGAGCCATGAATTGTTCGCAACCTTTCAGGTCGCTTCCTTCTCATAAAAAAAAGGTTCAAATGTCTCTGAGCACTATGGGACTTAACATGTGAGGTCATCAGTCCCCTAGAACTTAGAACTACCTAAACCTAACTAACCTAAGGACATCACACACATCCATGCCCGAGGCAGGATTCGAACCTGCTACCGTAGCGGTCGCGCGGTTCAAGACTTAAGCACCTAGAACCCCTCGGCCACTCCGGCCGGCGTTTCCTTCTCACGTTTTCTCTCAGGCGTCGCGACACTTCCTGATAGTACCATGGATTAACTGTTTGTCCCTGTGACACGAACTTCGTTGACTTTCTGACATGAGTCTCGTCGGTAGACGTCGGGCGTCCTGAACTTCCGTCTGGCCAGTTTTGAACCATGTGAACCATTCGTTATTTTGTTGATTAGTAACGTGTTCCATTGATCAGTCTCACGTAAACCGTTATGATTTGGAACGTGTGAAGTGCATAAGAAATGCACCATGAATCAAGGGTTTTTTTTTTAAAAAAAAACTTAAAACATTTTTCGTAACACCGAGTACATGACTACAGCGTAAGCACTCATCACCGTAGGCTTCCTGCATCATTTGGTGTGTCTCTGTAAAGGTTTTCCGGAGTTTCACGCAAAATTTAATGCAGACGCTTTGCTCCTCAAACTTGGTCATCTCGAAATTCGCAAACTGCGCGACACGCCGTTCTACTCGATACAGCACTGAACGATAACTAATAGACACAGCACAATGAAATTTCCGGGCCGGCCGCTGTGGCCGAGCGGTTCTAGACGCTTCAGTCTGGAACCGCGCTGTTGCTACGATCGCAGGTTCGAATCCTGCCTCGGGCATAGGTATATGTGATGTTCTTAGGTTAGTTAGGTTTACGTAGTTCTAAGTCTAGGGAAGTGATGACCTCACATGTTAAGTCCCATAATTATGTTATGTTATGTTATGTTAACCGGGGACCTACAAACGATGGAGAGGCTCCGTCCCCACCGCTGCCTCGATGGTCCGCAACCCCACAACTACCGCAATCCACTTCGCCCCTCCGCCACCCCACACCGAACACAGGGTTATTGTGCGATTCGGTCCCCGGTGTGTAACCTCTATGTTTGCGTCGTAGAGTAATGGTGGTGTACGCGTACATGGAGAACTTGTTTGCGCAGCAATCGCTGAGGCGGAATAAGGGGAACCAGCTCGCATTTGCCGAGGCAGACGGAAAACCACCTGAAAACCATCCACAGACTGGCCGGCCCACCGGACCTCGACACAAGTCCCGCAGTGTTTAGAGCCATTAGAACCATTTTTTTGAAAGTTCCGGCAGTTACGTATTAAACACAAGCGTGTGCAGAGACGCAAATTGCATTTAGCTCCAACACACCATTGGCGCGAAATTACAAATGTTACGGAATGTTTTGAACAGACTTCGTATGTTGATGTCTATTTAAAAGGCTGACTCAAAAGTGGGTACCAGCTGCGTCATTCTACTTTCCTCAGCACCTTTAAACATTTTTCCCTAAATTTTGACATGTGATCATATCCGCGCTTTTTTATGCTGGGAGAGAAGAAGACAGTTACAGTGGCAAAGAGGCGGGAAAGTAATACCTCCTGGAACATAGTAGACATTACTTGCGTTATACACTGATGCGCCAAAGGAACTGCTATAGGCATGCATATTCAAGTACAGAGATATGTAAATAGGCAGAATACAGAGCAAGTGTCTGGCGCAGTTGTTCGATAGGTTACTGCTGCTACAATGGCAGGTTAACAAGATTTAAGTGAGTTTGAACGTGTTGTTATTGCAGGCGCACGAGCGATAGGATACCGCATCTCCGTGGTAGCGATGAAGTGGGGATTTTCCAGTACGACCATTTCACAAGTGTACCGTGAATATTAGGAACCCGGTAAAACATCAGTTCTCCGACATCGGTGCCGCCGGCCGAAGTGGTCGTGCGGTTCTGGGCGCTACAGTCTGGAACCGAGCGACCGCTGCGGTTCGAATCCTGCCCCGGGCATGGATGTGTGTGATGTCCTTAGGTTAGTTAGGTTTAATTAGTTCTAAGTTCTAGGCGACTGATGACCTCAGATGTTAAGTCGCATAGTGCTCAGAGCCATTTAAACCATTTTGAACATCGCGGCGGCCGGAAAAAGACCCTGCAAGAACGGGACCAATGACGACTGAAGAGAATCGTTCAACATGACAGAAGTGCAACCCTTCCGCAAATTGCTGCAGCCGGCCGCTGGTGGCCGAGCGGTTCTAGGCGCTTCAGTCTGGATCCGTACGACCGCTGCGGTCGCAGGTTCGAATCCTGCCTCGGGCATGGATTTGTATGATGTCCTTAGGTTAGTTAGGTTTAAGTAGTTCTAAGTTCCAGGGGACTGATGACCTGAGATTTCAAGTCGAATAGTGCTCAGAACCATTTGAACCATTTGAAATTGCTGAAGATTTCAATATTGCACCATCAACAAGTGTCAGCGTGTGAACCATTCAACGAAACATCATCGATAAAGGCTTTCGGAGCCGAAAGCCCACTCATGTACCCTTGATGACTGCACGAAGCTTGGCCCTCGCATGGACCTGTCGAACAGACATTGGACTGTTGATGACTAGAAACATGTTGCCCTGTCGGACGAGTCTCGTATCAAATTATATTGAGCGGATGGACGTGTACGGGTATGGAAACAATCTCATGAATCCATGGACCCTGTATGTCAGCAGGGGACTATTCAAGCCGGTGGAGGCGCTGTAGTGGTGTGGGGCGTATGCAGTTGTAATGATATGGAACCCCTGATAAATTTAGGTCAGGTGACACATACGTAAGCACCCTGTCTGATCACCTGCATCCATTCATGTCCATTGTGTATTCCGACTAACTTGGGCAATTCCAGCAGGACAATGCGGCACCCCACACGTCCAGAACTGCTACAGAGTGGCTCCAGGAACACTCTTCTGAGTTTAAACACTTCCGCTGGCCACCAATCCCCCGGACAAGAACATTATTGACTATATCTGGGATGCCTTGCAACGAGTGGTTCAGATGGGATATCCACCGGCTCGTACTCTTGAAGATTTATGGGCAGCCCAGCAGGATTCATGGTGTCATATCCCTCCAGCACTATTTCAGACATTAAGCGAGTTCATGGCTTGTCGTTTTGCGGCACTCCTTAGTGTTCGTGGGGGCCCTACATGATTTTAGACAGGTGTACCAGTTTCTTTGGCCCCCTCAGCGTAAATGTCACTTCTCAGTACGCAACTGTCTCTAGCGCAGGTGTAGACTCTATCTTGGCAATCATCAAGGTTAGAACCACCTGTTGAGGCAGGGCACACACCCGTAGTGTCGAGTATTATTTGAACGAGTTCCTTCTTTTCGTTTTTCGCTCCTTACTGTTTCCAAGTATCCGCGTTTGTTGAACTTCCCGGTGCACAGGAGGCAAAACAACAGTCAGAACAGTTGACGTGCCAGTTAACACAGTTAACCCCGTTTTTATAGCAAACTCGGCACGTTTCTGACTAGCTTCTGCTGAGAAATAATTATCACATGCTCATCCACGTTGTTAGTTGGTTCACTGTAGGTGGAAGACTTCTGTAGCACCTTTCTGGAAATGCTTACCTTGAGGATGTTGAAAAATGGAACTCTGCCATTCAGCATGATACGTCAGAACTTGACCTCCTGAAATGATTAGTAAGTAATGCTTAAAGACTGGCACATGAGAGTATTCTACTATGTTTCGTATTCGTATCAACAGTGGTCGAATTGAAGATTTTTATTACTGCATCCATGTCCTTCCCTGCTTGCAGCGTGCAAGTATTTGCTGAAGAACCATGTCAAACCATTTCTCACATTGTCTCACTTGTACGGGTACGAAGACAACCTCATGTATCCATGGAAACCGCATGTCAGCAGGGGACTGTTCAAGCTGGTGGAGGCTCTGCAATGATGTGGGGCGTGTGCAGTTGGAGTGATTTGGGACCCCTGATAGTCTAGATACATCTCTGACAGGTGACACATACGTAAGCATCCTGTCTGATAAGGTCCAGCCATTCATGTCAATTATGCCTCCCGACGGACTTTGGCGATTCCAGCAGGACAATGCGACACCCCACGAGCCAGAATTGCTACAGAATGACTACAGAAACACTCTTCTGAGTGTAAACACTTCCGCTGGCCATCAAACTCCCCAGACATGAACATTATTGAGCTTATCTGGAATGCCTTGCAACATGCTGTTCAGAAGAAATCTCTACCCCTTAGTGCTCTTACAAAATTTATGGACAGCCCTGCACGGTTAATGGCGTCAATGCCCTCCAGCTCTGCTTGAGACATTAATCGAGTCCATGCCACATCGTGTTGCGGCACTTCTGCATGCTCGCGGGGGCCCTACACGATATGAGGCAGGTGTACCAGTTCCTTTGGCTCTTCAGAGAGCGGAGGAGACAGAGTGAGAGAAAGAGAGGGGGACAGCGTGTAGGACATAGTGACGCAACAGTGCTGGGAAGACAGTGAATGCCAGTGGGGGAGAAATAAAGAGAAAGTAGAAGAGAGTGAAAGCCAGTGGTAATGAGAGACACAGTATACGATAGTGACAATGAGGAAGAGCGATATAATGGCAGCGAGAAGTGACACAAGGTGTGGGAATGAGATATCAACAGTAAGAGTGAACAAGAGAGAGAGATAGTGACACTGAGAGGAGGCTGCAGTAGCAGGACAGAATAAAGGCGACTGTAGCTGTGACAAAGGAAACAGTGGCAGAAAAAAGAAATAATAAGAATGAGTTGGGCGCAATGAGTGAGTGAGAAATGGTAACCAGCGAGTGGATTGGCATGGGCGACTTACAGCCATGGACTAGCGGGCGTGCGAAATTTACAGATAGAGGAGCTTGTGGGAGTTTGAGGTGATTTACATGTTCAAAAACGTGCGAGTATGTTCGCATGTCAAAAGTTTTGGGAAAGTTCTTGAAGGCGGTAATGAAGCTAGAATGAGGCATCTGGTTTCTTCTCAGTCAGAATCTTTTAAATAAACAGGAACATGTTCGCATTTATTGTGCCCCGATAAGATTACTTTGACGGCCGGTGTGGCCGAGCGTTTCTAGGCGCTTCAGTCCGGAACCGCGCTGCTGCTACGGTCGCAGCTTCGAATCCTGCCTCGGGCATGGATGTGTGTGCTGCCTTTGGGTTAGTTAGGTTTAAGTTGTTCTAATCTAGGGTACTGATGACCTCAGATGTTAAGTCCCACAGTGCTTAGAACCATTTGACCCATTTGAAGAGTATTTTGCCACTATTCCCTTCTTTTCCCTGATGGAGAAGGGTATGTAACTCATGAAAATGAATGTATTGGTCAGTAAAATTTAGATAGTTTACTTATGTGAAACTGAAGCCACGCAAAACTGATTTTACGCCTCATACAGGATTTTATGTCCCAAATAACTTTGCATGTGCTCCAGTACTAGAACATACGGTTCCCAGATTACAAGGGAGATATTTACAGCATATTTTTCCATGCTACGTCATTTTATGAACTCTGTTCCCGCCTCACACTAGATTTTACGTGTGTAATTTACGTGTACAAGTAGGGTAACTTTGAGCCTCCATTTCCTGGAAACCGATAAAGATATCAAGAAAATATTCAAGGTAGTTCGAGATCGGGATCTTAGGTATTCTGCAACATAGTAAGTACGTTTGCTGTCGTTTCGGACACTTTGGGTGTTTATGACAGTATGTTATCAGTCACGTCTTTCAGTGGTCTTTAAGTTGAGGTTTCTGGTACTCCAGCTGTTTGTGTGTGTGTGTGTGTGTGTGTGTGTGTGTGTGTGTGTGTGTGATGCCATCTAGCAGTTATATTTATTTGCCTTCAGAATTCATACGTCCTGTAAAGCCGTACAGCGCCTGATCAAAGACCGATTAGTAATTACAGAGGGGCGTGATTTGTTTTAACGCGATCACTTCAACTGTAATCATACGATGCTCGCTTAGCAGCTATGTTGCCCAAATACCGGATATACTTTTGATTAAACTGCATCCCCAAGATATATAATAATTAAAAATAGCGACAAATACTGGACATTGTGTCAGTCGTTGGGAGGGATGTGAAAGTTATATTGTTCTTGAAGAATCATGATTGCCAAGGTCGCTAGTAATTCTTTTTATTGCCATTACCGATTTCGAAAAATCTACGCTGCCATCATCGAATCTTGCAACATTACTATTGTTCTTAATAGTTCACTCTGTATTCACGAAGATGCGAAGCTAGTTATTTTTGCTGATGATACAAGTGAAGTAATCACACCTAACAAACAAGAATTAGCTGATTATATTGTAAACTTTTCAAAATACGTTGTGGTCCCAGCGGAGGTTCGAATCCTCCCTCGGGCATGGGTGTGTGTGTTTGTCCTCAGGATAGTTAAGTAGTGTGTAAGCTTAGGGACTGATGACCTTAGCATTTAAGTCCAATAAGATTTCACACACATTTGAATTTGAATAAAATCCAAAATACGTTGTGCCGAAAACTACTCGCACTAGAATCATGCAGCAAACGCCACTGCCATGCTAATTTACTCTAGTCTTAGTTTGTTAATGTCAGTAGGCATTGTTCTATTTAAGAAATTATATGTTTGCACAAATAATACACCTTCTAAGTATTATTACAAGCTGTTTATTGGCTAACCTTTGAGCCTCTGACTGCCAATTCATTCTTGAAGGCAGCACATCGGTGGCATACGAAACAGTCTTGAACAGCACTGGTCAAAATTTCAGACACTGTGATTTGAAATACAAATCGCAAACCGTCTCTGCTTCACGCGTAAATATGAAACAAACTGACTGCGGCGTCCACTTCGTCGCATCGCACTTCACATCGCGTGTGAGCTCACGTAGCACCATTCAGCCGCTGTCGACTGTTTGGCATTTTCGCTGCCGCGGCTGTGGCAACGCAAGCCGAAAGGCAGTATCAGTGCGCCTGTCAAATTGCACTTCTTTAATGTCTCTGAATGCATCACTCTGCCGAGCAGTTTGCGAGTCGCTTTAGTTCTGCTGTCGCTCTACTGCAGATGCGACCTTGGAAAGTTTTGCATCCATCTACATTAAACAAGTCCCATTGTACAGGCGCAGGGATACTACCACGTGAATCTTGTCGCCACACGGCGGACTACAATCACACCTGAGGATGACACCTAACTTTGTCTTCCGAGCAGCGTCCAATTCTGTCTACCTCTCACGATGCCGACTTGGTACTTCTCTCTGTCACTCCTTTCACTTATTTCTTTATCTTTAATTTACTGCTACTACAGCGTCCAATTCCGTCTATCTCTCACCATATCGACTTGACACATCTCTCTGTACTCCTTTCAGTTATTTCTTTATTTTTCATTTAGTGATATTGCTCGTGTTCCCCCTCCCCAGCCAACCCATCTTCACCGTCTACTTTGAGGAAAATTAAAATAATGTTGTGATTTCTTACAAATGTTTCTCAATCATCCTGAAGTCTTCCAGAATTTGCACACGATCCTGTATCAGTTAGCGCATAATCATACCGATAGTGAAATCGACCCTACCTTTTCTGAGGGCAGAATCTTTCTATTTCTTTTATACTTTGGTGATGAGCATAACAGCAGTTAAAGATCATGCAGGACCTGGGCCTTAGCACAGGTGAACCGCTGTATTCTGCAATATTTATAGCTTGTCCACAACAACCTGAACAACTGCTCGTTTTGGAGCGACTGAATACGGTGGAAATTGGTTGACTTCGGACAGTGGACATCAGCAGAATTGTTTTCAGAGGTGGGTTGTCTGGCTCCTAAAATAATCATTTTTTTATTTAAGTGAGTCGTTAGGTTTCGAGACATGTCATACCATAAGAACTAAATGTTATAGGTGACATTAAAAGTCTCTATATCCTAAAGAATATGTATATGAATAGGGACGGATGGCCTTTGTAGTCTGGCCCCTTCAACCCCCAAAAACCAACCAACCAAAAGTACACTCCTGGAAATTGAAATAAGAACACCGTGAATTCATTGTCCCAGGAAGGGGAAACTTTATTGACACATTCCTGGGGTCAGATACATCACATGATCACACTGACAGAACCACACGCACATAGACACAGGCAACAGAGCATGCACAATGTCACACTAGTACAGTGTATATCCACCTTTCGCAGCAATGCAGGCTGCTATTCTCCCATGGAGACGATCGTAGAGATGCTGGATGTAGTCCTGTGGAACGGCTTGCCATGCCATTTCCACCTGGCGCCTCAGTTGGACCAGCGTTCGTGCTGGACGTGCAGACCGCGTGAGACGACGCTACATCCAGTCCCAAACATGCTCAATGGGGGACAGATCCGGATATATTGCTGGCCAGGGTAGTTGACTTACACCTTCTAGATCACGTTTGGTGGCACGGGATACATGCGGACGTGCATTGTCCTGTTGGAACAGCAAGTTCTAGGAATGGTAGAACGATGGATTCGATGACGGTTTGGATGTATCGTGCACTATTCAGTGTCCCCTCGACGATCACCAGAGGTGTACGGCCAGTGTAGGAGATCGCTCCCCACACCATGATGCCGGGTGTTGGCCCTGTGTGCCTCGGTAGTATGCAGTCCTGATTGTGGCGCTCACCTGCACGGCACCAAACACGCATACGACCATCATTGGCACCAAGGCAGAAGCGACTCTCATCGCTGAAGACGACACGTCTCCATTCGTCCCTCCATTCACCCTTGTCGCGACACCACTGGAGGCGGGCTGAACGATGTTGGGGCGTGAGCGGAGGACGGCCTAACGGTGTGCGGGTCCGTAGCCCAGCTTCATGGAGACGTTTGCGAATGGTCCTCGCCGATACCCCAGGAGCAACAGTGTCCCTAATTTGCTGGGAAGTGGCGGTGCGGTCCCCTACGCCACTGCGTAGGATCCTACGGTCTTGGCGTGCATCCGTGCGTCGCTGCGGTCCGGTCCCAGGTCGACGGGCACGTGCACCTTCCGCCGACCATTGGCGACAACATCGATGTACTGTGGAGACCTCACGCCCCACGTGTTGAGCAATTCGGCGGTACGTCCACCCGGCCTCCCGCATGCCCACTATACGCCCTCGCTCAAAGTCCGTCAACTGCACATACGGTTCACGTCCACGCTGTCGCGGCATGCTACCAGTGTTAAAGACTGCGATGGAGCTCCGTATGCCACGGCAAACTGGCTGACACTGACGGCGGCGGTGCACAAATGTTGCGCAGCTAGCGCCATTCGACGGCCAACACCGCGGTTCCTGGTGTGTCTGCTGTGCCGTGCGTGTGATCATTGCTTGTACAGCCCTCTCGCAGTGTCCGGAGCAAGTATGGCGGGTCTGACACACCGGTGTCAATGTGTTCTTTTTTCCATTTCCAGGAGTGTATATGAATAAAACTGTGCCCATGACTTCAGGGGGCGGGAGGAGGCACGTTCCGTCTCTTAACATCCCGTCCTTTCAGGTGCCCTTTAAGTGTTTTGTGCCCTGTCGCTGCCAACTTTGATCATCTAGTAATACAGTACTTACGTGTGCCGGAACCGTAAGAGAGTTGCAGCGTTGTCCTGTCCTGACAAACCAGAAAGCATGTGTGTAGTGCCAGCACTGCTTGAGCAAATTTCAGCTTGTTCTCCCTTTAGTATTATTCTACTTCCATACAACGTTAGAAAGTAACGTAAAAAAATTTTCAATAATTTTTAAAAAGTAACTGATGCTACGCATCTTGATTTTCGAAGCATCATCCCAGCAACATATGAACATGACTGAAGACACTAAAACTAGCTTTCACAATTGTCTCTTATTAGCTGCATTTACACATCAAAGAAAGATCATAAAGTCTCGGTCCGGTTATCCAGTCCTCAATTTCTCCCTCCATCTACCTACATTCTCCAGTGCACCAACGATACTGTCTTCGCAGCTATGTGACGCACCCTCCACAAATATCGATAATCGCTTCAACTGAATCTCAACCAGTTATCCTCCTCAAGATTAATCCTTCCAAGAATTGTCACCTCTCGCTCCAGTAACTTGTACCTCACTATGTACAACCAGCCAATTTAGAAACACAGTGAAAACTACTAACTAGCTGAACGTGAGGACCACATTGGTTCACACGAATACTATCTTGACCTAATCCATCCTCTCCTACGTTTGTGTATCCTGGATGTCTCCTACACCCAGTTTCCATCTGCCTCCCACTTCCCCCAGAGTACTGCATTATATTTCGGGTTCCAAATCTGTTTAGTCTCCCCTACTCGAATACTAACTCGTAAAATTTCTCTACTTACTCATCCACATTGAACATCTCCTTACATCCAATACACATTAAAACTTCAAGTAGCTTACACCTCCTTCCCCCTTCTTACCAATCATGACATGATAACGAACCAGTGCCAAGCCTCCCACGACACTACAACTACACACCCTTCATATTCTCTCCCAGTACCTTCGCATCCCCCCCCCCCCCCCCGTCTCCTCTCGCAACCAGAGCCTAGCCTCAGCACTAACCACCAAATCCAATATCTCCCACACCCCATCTTCCACAACAGACATCCCCACATACTAACCCACCAGCTCCATTACTACCTCATTATTTAGAGTGCCATTTGAACTCCCTAGCCCTTTTTAATCCTTTTCCAGCGCAGATCCTACAGTTTAGTGCAGCTAATTGTGGAGGTTCGTTTTTATCATAAATAGTACCAGAACTTTAACACTTTTAAAAGAAAAAATCATAATTACAATCCGTATGTCCTTTACATTTTATCATGTCAACTTCTTAAAACTGTGTTTGTGTAAGGCTATAACTTCTGGTGGCTGCAGAGCAGCAACGTACTTTTGCCACCGAGAGAGAGTAAAACAGGATCCGTATTTGGTGGGACAGCGGTTAAAACCCCTCTTTGACCATTTTGTTTTGCGTTTCCCACAAATCGATAAATGCCTGAATTGTTTCTTTGCAAAGGATACGGCTGATTTCCTTCCCATTTCCAAGTTTGTGATCCGTCGCTAATAACCTCATAGGGGGCGGACGCAAAATCCTAATCTTCCTTACTTCCATTTTCATTTGACACTTATCGACAAAATGTTGTTGTCTTCTGTCACGTTTAAAGTACCTGTTCTCACACGTCGACAAAAAAGGCGAGAATTGCAACGTCTCTATTTCAGATGGAATTGACTGTATAGGTGTTGTGTAGTGTATCGCTTAAGGCTTTCTTAGGGCCACCCCCAAACGCAACGATTGTGAGGTATGAATTTAAATGAGATACCTAACGTAGTTTGTGATTTGTTTTGTTTTAGGTTGCGTGAGATAGGAATGATTACCAGTCCTTGACATCAAGCGCTATTTCCAACCAACTGGTTACAGAAATATAATTTGTTAGCATGTAGCCGAAGGACTGCGACATGAACTACGAGCTTCTAAGAGCGAAGTCGACTTCCATCATTTGTGGCGTTAAGAAAACTGTAGCTTGTAGCTGAAAAAAAAAAACCACCGGAACTTCTGTTAAAGAGACTTAAAAAATTTTGCTTCATGCTACCACATACTTCCATGAATGCTTCGCTTGTGACTAACCATAAGTAAATACCCCTTTTTGATGGATGGTGTCTATTATTCGTTGAGTACTAACATTCATGGCCACAATTTTGGTCTATACAATCTTAAGCCAAACCTTGTGGTCCGAGCGTTACCAATGAAAAATAACCCGACAAAACGTCGCATTTTAGACCAGTTTTCGAATCAGCATCCTGTAACGTAGCATATAAACTTTGCTATTTAATTGTATACAATTTTACTGTACAATTGTATGATTTATTGAACTGCACTTAAGCACTAGGTTGTAGTGTACTTATTACTACCAAAAGATCTTTGTCAAAAGACTTTCGTATTTTTTAATGTATTTGTTTACTTTATTTCTGAATTTCCCCCTAAACGCACTTGGTGGTTGCCTGGCAAATAAATAAATAAATTAATTAATTAAAAAATTCTATCTTAGTTTAGAAATAAATCCGCTTGCCACAAAATCAACTGACTCCAAACTGTTATAATTCAGTTAAAAGTCTAGCGCATTTTGCACAAGGTAGGCACGGTTTGTCACGATGAGTTCAGGCAGAAGCTGTCAGGAACGGCTTGCCTCGGATTGTGACTGATGTTGAGTGGGAGGAGCTGTGCGGCGAAGGGAACGCCAACTCCTCTCGCAGTGCTCACACCATTACTGGAGATGACACACGCGGAAATAGTGGCAGTGCTAGGAGACAAATAAACACCTTCCAGCTAGTGCCGATTTTCCTCACTGCTCGCAGCACCAGAGTGTCAGCTTGGGTATACGTTAATGGCGGAGTTGTACGACTTCCTTTTAGTGGCAGGGACTATTAACACTATAGTGGTACTTACTATCTTTGACCCGATGTGGCAGACGCCATATTCATTTTCGTGTATTTATCTGTTTTTTACTATAACTTGCAGCAAGCGCTTCAAGGCTGCAGCACATTGAAGAGTTATCACAAATACGTCACTGTTATCATTAAATTTCGAGTAATGATGCACTGCCAATGTAAGCTTTCAATAAATAGTATGATAACCGAAACAAAAGACACACATCGCGCGATTCAACGTAACGAATAGTATTGTGCCCCACAATATCCTGGTTTCTTTTTTCGTCTTAGCGTTGTAAACGCTTACTGGGTCTGTTTTGTGAGTGTAATACAAGTATGCTCAGCAATGCGCGATATTATTTACATTTCCACATCATTAGAAAACAAAAGATGAATAAGTATTTGGCTTCCAGAATGAAATTTTCACTCTGCAGCGGAGTGTGCGCTGATATGAAACTTCCTGGCAGATTATAACTGTGTGCCCGACCGAGACTCGAACTCGGGACCTTTGCCTTTCGCGGGCAAGTGCTCTACCATCTGAGCTACAGAAGCACGACTCACACCCGGTACTCACAGCTTTACTTCTGCCAGTTCTGCAAGGTTCGCAGGAGAGCTTCTGTAAAGTTTGGAAGGTAGGAGACGGATACTGGCAGAAGTAAAGCTGTGAGTACCGGGTGTGAGTCGTGCTTCGGTAGCTCAGATGGTAGAGCACTTGCCCGCGAAAGGCAAAGGTCCTGAGTTCGAGTCTCGGTCGGGCACACAGTTTTAATCTGCCAGGAAGTTTCAAGTATTTGGCTGTTTATTTCTAAATATAAGGCGATCTTCGAATGTGAGATTTGGCAGGACCTTTAAGCTTAAAGTACTGTGAGTAAAGTGAGGAGCAATAACATTCACATTCTTCGATGTTACAAATATTACGCTGTTTATTTCCTACCTTACGCAAAGATCATGAAGAGACAGATACTTCACAATTTACAACCAACGGCACTGCAGTTGGTATATTTCTGCAAAGCGAATGAAGAGACGGGTACTTCACATGTTATAACCAATGGCACATCCAGTTTGTACATTTCTACCACTAACGATATGTACTGGTTTGTCGTGCATGAATTATAGATGTTGCCAAATGAAGTTCCTCATATTTAGCTGAGCGCCATTTGTTATTTGAGGCGAGGAAGAGCAGAGTTAGAGAAGAGAATGCAGACTTAATTCGCATCAACTGTCCCACGAAAAACTCTGCCTAATAGCCACGTAGAGTAATTGAATCTGCATCATTTATGGTTATAAGAGGGCCCATACGACAGTAGTAAATCAGAGATACATTATTTCATTTTGTATGTTTGTGATGCTGGCCTCTTTGTGGTTAAGGCTCCTATATTGCTACCTAGCGAGTGTGTAAATACAGTCTTGCTAATAACTTTCATTTAGGTACAAACCAATCGTGCTACAATGTCTACATACACTATGTGATCAAAAGTATCCGGACAAGTGGCTGAAAATGACTTACAAGTTCGTGGCGCCCTCCATCAGTTATGCTGGAATTCAATATAGTGTAGGCCCAGCCTTAGCCTTGATGACAGCTTCCACTCCTGCAAGAATACGTTCATTCAGATGCTGGAAGGTTTCTTGGATAATGACAGCCCATTCTTTACGGATTGCTGCACTGAGGAGAGGTATCGATGTCGGTCGGTGAGGCCTGGCACGAAGTCGGCGTTGCAAAACATTCCAAACGTAGGATTCAGGTCACGCCTTTGTGCAGGCCAGTCCATTACAGGGATGTTATTGTCGTGTATTTACTCCGCCACAGGCCGTGCATTATGGACAGGTGCTCGATCGTGTTGAAATATGCAATCGCCATCCCCGAATTGCTCTCCAACAGTGGGATTCAAGAAGGTGCTTGAAACATCAATGTAGGCCTGTGCCGTAATAGTGCCACTCAAAATAAGAAGAGGTGTAGTGCCCCTCCATGAAAAACACGACCACACCATAACACCTCCGCCCCCGAATTTTACTGTTGGCAGTACGCACGCTGGCAGATGACGTTCACCGGGCATTCACCATACCCACACCCTGCCATCGGATCGCCGCATTGTGTTCCCCGTGATTCGTCACTCCGCACAACGTTTCACACTGTTCAATCGTCCAATGTTTACACTCCTTACACCAAGTGAGGCGTCGTTTGTCATTTACCGTCGTAATGTGTGGCTTATTAGCAGCCGCTCGGCCTTGAAATCCAAGTTACCTCACCTGCCGCCTAAATGTCATAGTACTTGCAGTCGATCGTGATGCGGTTTGGAATTCCTGTGTGATGGTCTGGATAGATGTCTGCTTATTATACATTACGACCTCCTTCACCTGTCGGCGGCCTCTGTCAGTTAACAGACAAGGTCGGTCTGTACGCTTTTGTGCTTCACGTTTCCACTTCACTATGACGTCGGAACCAGTGGACCTGAGGATGTTTAGGAGTGTGGAAATCTCGCGTACAGACGTGTGACACAAGTGACACCCAATCACCTGTTCCGTGAGTTCCGCGAAGTGCCCCATTCTGCTCGCTCACGATGTCTAAAGGCTACTGAGGTCGCTGATATGGAGTATCTGGGAGTAGGTGGCAGCACAATGCACCTAATATGAAAAACGTATGTTTTTGTGAGTGTCCGGATACTTTTGATCACATAGTGAAGCACTGGAAATAACAGCTACCTTCATATATACTAGTAATTACTGGGAGTAAAAATTTGTTGTGATAAACTGAATACATTTCAAAAATGTATTACTGAATTCAAATTGTAATTAGTTTACCATCCTATACGTTCCAAGTGGTTGACTGCTGTGTTAAAAGAAGATTCACAGGTTGCAATACAGAACACTTTATTCCACAAGTCCACAATGATGTTTGTCCGAGAAACAACAACTAAAAGATCGTTTGTGATTTCTTGAGAATAACGAAAACACCAGATCCGAGGGAAGTGTCACCCCTTATGGTATAGGGCGGCGCCCGTGAGGGACCAGGCCGCATGGAGTAACGTAGCGGCAAGACATCAGTGAGAACCCTAGCAAAGCGTCCTGGCTCGGCGAGTTCTGTTTGATGAGTGAGTGTAGCCAGCTCCTGGCTCAGAAGTGCGAGACTAACTGAAGTGGCTTACTGCAGGCTGTGCTTCGCGGAAGTACGTTTGCGACTATGTGATGTGCGGACTGTGCTTACTCTTCCATAACTGGTGCCCCCCAGGGCAGCCTGTAACAAATATTTGATATAGGACTGTGTCGTGAGATGTCATGACCATATTGCATGAATACACGGTTTCTGGAAGAGAAGCACTGGAGGGTGACGAGTAGGCGACCCTGAAGGTGGGAGACGTCGGACTGACAAAGGACGTACGCGGCCTGCTGCTGATACACACTAATCAGCCAGAACGTCATAAACAGCTACCTAGTAGCCGGTATGTTCAACTTTGACACGAATAACAGCGGCAAAGCGTCGCGGCATGGAAGCGATGACGCCTTTGAAGGTTTCTGGAGGGAGGCAGCACATCTGCATACACAAGAACTTCTAATTCCCGTAAATTACAGAGGAGGGGGTCAATTAAATCTGATGCGATGCACAATCATATCCCAAAAGTTTTCGATCGGGTTCAGATCTGGCGAGCGGGGCCAGCACTTCAGTTGGAATTCACCACTTTCTTCCTCAAACCACTCCATCACACTCCGTGCCTTGCGACATGGCGCTTTATCTTGTTGAAAAATGCCACTGCCGTCGAGAAACATGATCCTCACGAAGAGGTGTACGTGGTCTGCAATCAGTGCACGGTACTCCTTGGCTGTCATGGTGTCTTCCACGAGCTCCACTGGATGCCCACGTGAATCTTCCTCAGACAATAATGGAGCCGCTGCCAGCTTTTCTCCGCCCGACAGTACAGTTGTCAAGGTGCTGTTCCTCTGGAAAGATGGCGGATTCGCGTCCCCCCATCGGCATGATGAAGGAGGTATCGGGATTTATCAGACCATGCAACGCTCTGCCACTGCACTAGCGTCCAGTGCCAATGGTCATGCGCCCATTTCAGTCGTAGTTGCCGATGTCGTGATGTTAACATTGGCACATGCATGGGTGGCCGGTTGCGGAGGCCCATCGAGAGGAGTTGTTGCACTCTACCCATCATTACTGCCCAATAGTAGTTCCGCCACAGTTCGCCACCTGTCCTGTTTTACCAGTCTGCTCAGCCTACGAGTCTGACATCTGTAATGAAGGGTGGCCTCCCATTCCCACGACGTCTGGACGTTTCATCTCAATTTTGCCACGTGTTGAAGATACAAACTCTTTGAACATCTGGCATGCCGTGCAGTTTCAGAAACGCTCGTGCCGAGCCTCCAGGCCATCAGAATCTGTCCTCAGTCAAACTCAGATAGATTGTGTGCCTTCCCCAATCTACACACACACAGTACGCTCGCTGATACTATCTGCATCGCACGTGCGTCTCACTAGCAATTATTCCTCGCCAGGTGAGCTGCTGTCGCCTGGATGGGTTTATGTCGAAATTAGATCTCTGATCATAATGTACTGGCTGATCAGTGTACAATAACTAGCAAGTTGTAGTAATGCAAACTTTTGAAACCTAAAACTACAGGAGTAACTGTAATTGGCTTAAGACTGATGAGCTAATTTCTTCACAAATACGTAGCATTGCAAGTCGACTACAAGCTACAGTATGCACTCTGTGATCAAAAGTATCTGGAAATGTTTTAGTGTGGACATTGATATGGGGTGTGTCCCGCCTTCGCCTTCACCATGGCTTAAACTTTGCTGGACACACTTTCAATGAGGTGCAATTCATCTGTGGAGGAATGGCATCCCATTCTTCCTCAAGCGCCAAAACCACAGAAAGTAGTAATGTTGGACGCTGGGATCTGGACCGAAATGGACCTTCTAGCTTATCCCAAAGATGTTCCACTGGGTCCAGGTCTGGACTCTGGGCAGGTCAGTCCATTTCAAGAATGTTATTGTCTACTAGCTATTGCCTCAGAGATGCTGGTTTATGACAGGGTGCATTGTCATGCTGACACAATCATCGTCACCGAACTGTTCCTCTACGCCCGAATCACGAAAGGAGTCTCGCAAGCCATAACATCACTCTCTGTATGCTTCAATGTTGGCACTGCACGTGATGGCAGGCAATGTTCTCTAAGTATTAGTCAGACGCAAATCCTACGATCGGAAACAGCATACTTGATCACTCCAAATCACTCATTCCAGTTATCCATCGTCCAATGGCGTCGATCCTTACACCACTTCAAGCGTCGCTTAGTATTGACGACAGAAATATGTAGCTTTCGAGGAAGTGCTCGACCATTGTACCCCTTTCTATTTAACTCCCTACACAAAGTCATTGTGCTACCTTGACTGCTGATAGCAATTTGGAACCTACAAGTTACTTCAGTTGATTTCAAGCGATTTTCTGCAACCACCTTTTGCAATGCTTGTCAGTCCCTGTCCGTCAGTACCTAAGTCGTGGTTTAACTGTGGTCGTGTTTCCAGTTAACAGTCACATTTCCAACAGTCACTCTGGTAGCTTTAGAAAGGCTGAAATGTCGCTTTTAGTCAGGTGACGTCTAATAACTGCTCCACGTTCGAAGTCAAGAGTTCTCCTGAGCGACCCTTTCTGCTGTTATTGCTTTTCTGACACAGCAGACAACATGGTACTCCCCAATTCCTTTTACATTTGTGCGCCCACCTCTCGTGAAATCTACCTGTCGCTACCGAATTACCCAGCGGCGTTCGTATACTTTATATCGGACAGTGTATCTACATTATCTCACCACTGCCAGGGACGTGTCCCATGATGAGAAAGTCGTCACTTTGCCCCTTACCTACATCTTACCTCCTCTCCCGTTGCTTCGGCGACGGATGTAAGAACCGCGACACACATTATTCAAATCACGGGGTTTTTTAATAGGTGACCGAGGATAACATTTTGGACACACCGTTGCTCAGAAACGACACTAAAAGGCTTCATGAGGTATCATAAAAGGCGTGAATTAAACCACTCTTTCTCGTATGTCATTCATTTCCACAAGTTTCCTACTCGAAAACACCAGTTTGCAATGCTGCAGAACGAAGTTCTTGACAGCCTTACACACTGCTGAGACCCATGTAGAATTCAACACTTCTCTAAGGACATCCTGGAGGTGCAGTCCCATTTAACGTGAAGCCAGTTTTTACTGTGGTATACAGTGTGGAACCACCGGAGACCGTTCAGAATCATTTGAAGAAATCTGAACTTGTACTGAGGCTCGAAAGGGTGTTTATGCTTTTTCATGGCTACTTTTTCGCGACCTCCTCTTGTTGGACACTTTAAGTATGTCATTGTACAGAGACCCCCAATCATCGAGGCCTAGGCGCCGGCGGATAGGCGACCGTTTCGACATATCTCAGGTGAGTGGCGCAACGCCCCTGCACGTGTGTCTGCTGTAGACGTGTGAAATCTTAGAGGCGTCGAAATGGCTGGCTACGACTCGCTGTCTCTGTACTAGGATATTTTTAAAGTGATGAACAAAGATCCGCAGGTAACACCCGGGGGGGGTTGTCGAATTGGGTAGGGGGGGGGGGGGGAGGGTATCTTACATGGATCATTTTCCATTTTATTCATGCAAATGTCAATGTCACAGTAATCTTGCACACACCGCAGGAAGGTGCGAAAAAAGAGGGATAAGAAAGCCTGAACACCCTTTTCTGCTTCAGATCACATTCAGATTTCACTGAATGGTTTCGAGCAGTTAGTAGTCTTTCCAGTCGGTTTATCAGAGAAAAGAAAATTGTGGTCACGCAACACCGCGAAGGAATAAGATCACATTCAATGGGGTTGCAGCCCCACGATGTTTTTAGAGAAGGGTTGAATCACCTGGGAGTTGTCAAGAACTGTTGCACATCTCACTACCTACTGTCATTTTCGACTAGGCCTTTTCGTGTCATTTCTGTGCAGGAGTGCGTGCGAAATGTTTTCGTCGACCACCGTAAAGGAATTCGAACTATTTCGTTGCTGGGCGTCGGAGTTCTCACGTTCGTACCAAAGGCGTCAAGAAAACAGGTGGGATATAGGTAAGGGGAGGTATGACGACCTTCCCATCGCGTTACACTTTCAGTTTTAAAAAGTGACCCTTTAATTTCTTTGCGCTTGTATGTATCTACTCCCCTGAACAGAAACTAGTGCCAACACGATACGTCTTTCTGTTTTAAGCACAATAAT